>NC_143017.1:11465930-12812180 GCF_055824585.1 Amblyomma mixtum
GAAAGCTACCGCATGCAACGGAATGGCGCATGGCTTCCTGGGACTAATACTTCAACTTTGTCGATGATAACGGACAGCACCCGCTATTTAAACTCAGTCTTCATCGAGGCTTCGTGTGGGCACGCCGAGGCCTTCAGAATGAAGCCAGCTGAACCTTCTGTCCTGTTCTTACAGGCCTTCCTGTGCCAGGCCTCAACATCGGATCACGCCTCAAGTACGTGCTTTGTTGCCGAAAGCTATGAAGCTCATCTTTTGCGGCTGCCTGTGTGGACAGCTACCGCATGGAACGGACTGGCGCATGCGCTTCCTGGGACTACAAGTTCGTCGATGATAACGGACAGCACCCGCTATTTAAGCTCAGTCTTCATCGAGCCTTCGTGTGGGTAAGGCGAGGCCTTCAGAATGAAGCCAGCTGAACGTTTTGTCCTGTTCTTACAGGCCTTCCTGGGCCATGCTTCAACATCGGATCACGCCTCAACTACGTGCTTTGTTGCCGACAGCTACGACGCTCACCTTTTGCGGTTGCCTGCGTGGAAAGCTAAAACATGGAACGGACTCGCGCATGCGCTTCCTGGGACTACAACTTCGTCGATGATAACGGAGAGCACCCGCTATTTAAGCTCAGTCTTCATCGAGCCTTCGTGTGGGCATGGCGAGTCCCTCAGAATGTAGCCAGCTGAATCTTTTGTCCTGTTCTTACAGGCCTTCCTCTGCCATGCTTCAACATCGGATCACGCCTCAAGTACGTGCTTTGTTGCCGACAGCTACGACGCTCACCTTTTGCGGCTGCCTGCGTGGAAAGCTACCGCTTGGAACAGACTGGCGCATGCGCTTCCTGGGAATACAAATTCGTCGATGATAACGGACAGCACCCGCTATTTAAGCTCAGTCTTCATCGAGCCTAAGTGTGGGCACGGCGAGGCCGTCAGAATGAAGCCAGCTGAACCTTTCGTCCTGTTCTTACAGGCCTTCCTGGGCATGCTCCATCATCGGATCACGCCTCAAGTACTTGCTTTGTTGCCGACACCTACGACGCTCAACTTTTGCGGCGTCCTGCGTGGAAAGCTACCGCATGGAACGGACTGGCGCATGCGCTTCCTGGGACTACAACTTCGTCGATGATAACGGAGAGCACCCGCTATTTAAGCTCAGTCTTCATCGAGCCTTCGTGTGGGCATGGCGAGTCCCTCAGAATGTAGCCAGCTGAATCTTTTGTCCTGTTCTTACAGGCCTTCCTCTGCCATGCTTCAACATCGGATCACGCCTCAAGTACGTGCTTTGTTGCCGACAGCTACGACGCTCACCTTTTGCGGCTGCCTGCGTGGAAAGCTACCGCTTGGAACAGACTGGCGCATGCGCTTCCTGGGAATACAAATTCGTCGATGATAACGGACAGCACCCGCTATTTAAGCTCAGTCTTCATCGAGCCTAAGTGTGGGCACGGCGAGGCCTTCAGAATGAAGCCAGCTGAACCTTTCGTCCTGTTCTTACAGGCCTTCCTGGGCATGCTCCAACATCGGATCACGCCTCAAGTACGTGCTTTGTTGCCGACAGCTACGACGCTCACCATTTGCGGCTGCCTGCGTGGAAAGCTACCGCATGGAACGGACTGGCGCATGCGCTTCCTGGGACTACAACTTCGTCGACGATAACGGACAGCACCCGCTATTTAAGCTCAGTCTTCATCTAGCCTTCGTGTGGGCACGGCGAGGCCTTCATTAAGAAGCGACCTGACCCTTTTGTCCTGTTCTTACAGGCCTTCCTGTGCCAGGCTTCAACATCCGATCACGGCTCAGGTACGTGCTTTGTTGCCGATAGCTACGACGCTCATCTTTTGCGGCTGCCTGCGTGGAAAGCTACCGCATGTAACGGACCGCCGCATGCGCTCCCTGCGTCTACAACTTCATCGAGGATAACGGACAGCACCCGCTTTTTAAGCTCAGTTTTCATCGAGCCTTGGTGTGGTCACGGCGAGGCCTTCAGAATGAAGCCAGCTGAACCTTCTGTCCTGTTCTTACAGGCCTTCCTGTGCCAGGCCTCAACATCGGATCACGCCTCAAGTACGTGCTTTGTTGCCGACAGCTCTGAAGCTCATCTTTTGCGGCTGCCTGTGTGGACAGCTACCGCATGGAACGGACTGGCGCATGCGCTTCCTGGGACTACAAGTTCGTCGATGATAACGGGCAGCACCCGCTATTTAAGCTCAGTCTTCATCGAGCCTTCGTGTGGGTAAGGCGAGGCGTTCAGAATGAAGCCAGCTGAACGTTTTGTCCTGTTCTTACAGGCCTTCCTGGGCCATGCTTCAACATCGGATCACGCCTCAACTACGTGCTTTGTTGCCGACAGCTACGACGCTCACCTTTTGCGGCTGCCTGCGTGGAAAGCTACCACATGGAACGGACTGCCGCATGCGCTTCCTGGGACTACAACTGCGCCGATGATAACGGAGAGCACCCGCTATTTAAGCTCAGTCTTCATCGAGCCTTCGTGTGGGCATGGCTAGTCCCTCAGGATGTAGCCAGCTGAATCTTTTGTCCGGTTCTTACAGGCCTTCCTGTGCCATGCTTCAACATCCGATCACGCCTCAAGTACGTGCTTTGTTGCCGACAGCTACGACGCTCACCTTTTGCGGCTGCCTGCGTGGAAAGCTACCGCTTGGAACAGACTGGCGCATGCGCTTCCTGGGAATACAAATTCGTCGATGATAACGGACAGCACCCGCTATTTAAGCTCAGTCTTCATCGAGCCTAAGTGTGGGCACGGCGAGGCCTTCAGAATGAAGCCAGCTGAACCTTTCGTCCTGTTCTTACAGGCCTTCCTGGGCATGCTCCAACATCGGATCACGCCTCAAGTACGTGCTTTGTTGCCGACAGCTACGACGCTCACCATTTGCGGCTGCCTGCGTGGAAAGCTACCGCATGGAACGGACTGGCGCATGCGCTTCCTGGGACTACAACTTCGTCGACGATAACGGACAGCACCCACTATTTAAGCTCAGTCTTCATCTAGCCTTCGTGTGGGCACGGCGAGGCCTTCATTAAGAAGCGACCTGACCCTTTTGTCCTGTTCTTACAGGCCTTCCTGTGCCAGGCTTCAACATCCGATCACGGCTCAGGTACGTGCTTTGTTGCCGATAGCTACGACGCTCATCTTTTGCGGCTGCCTGCGTGGAAAGCTACCGCATGTAACGGACCGCCGCATGCGCTCCCTGCGTCTACAACTTCATCGAGGATAACGGACAGCACCCGCTTTTTAAGCTCAGTTTTCATCGAGCCTTCGTGTGGTCACGGCGAGGCGTTCAGAATGAAGCCAGCTGAACCTTCTGTCCTGTTCTTACAGGCCTTCCTGTGCCAGGCCTCAACATCGGATCACGCCTCAAGTACGTGCTTTGTTGCCGACAGCTATGAAGCTCATCTTTTGCGGCTGCCTGTGTGGACAGCTACCGCATGGAACGGACTGGCGCATGCGCTTCCTGGGACTACAAGTTCGTCGATTATAACGGACAGCACCCGCTATTTAAGCTCAGTCTTCATCGAGCCTTCGTGTGGGTAAGGCGAGGCCTTCAGAATGAAGCCAGCTGAACGTTTTGTCCTGTTCTTACAGGCCTTCCTGGGCCATGCTTCAACATCGGATCACGTCTCAACTACGTGCTTTGTTGCCGACAGCTACGACGCTCACCTTTTGCGGCTGCCTGCGTGGAAAGCTACCACATGGAACGGACTGGCGCATGCGCTTCCTGGGACTACAACTTCGCCGATGATAACGGAGAGCACCCGCTATTTAAGCTCAGTCTTCATCGAGCCTTCGTGTGGGCATGGCTAGTCCCTCAGGATGTAGCCAGCTGAATCTTTTGTCCGGTTCTTACAGGCCTTCCTGTGCCATGCTTCAACATCCGATCACGTCTCAAGTACGTGCTTTGTTGCCGACAGCTACGACGCTCACCTTTTGCGGCTGCCTGCGTGGAAAGCTACCGCTTGGAACAGACTGGCGCATGCGCTTCCTGGGAATACAAATTCGTCGATGATAACGGACAGCACCCGCTATTTAAGCTCAGTCTTCATCGAGCAAAAGTGTGGGCACGGCGAGGCCTTCAGAATGAAGCCAGCTGAACCTTTCGTCCTGTTCTTACAGGCCTTCCTGGGCATGCTCCAACATCGGATCACGCCTCAAGTACGTGCTTTGTTGCCGACAGCTACGACGCTCACCATTTGCGGCTGCCTGCGTGGAAAGCTACCGCATGGAACGGACTGGCGCATGCGCTTCCTGGGACTACAACTTCGCCTATGATAACGGAGAGCACCCGCTATTTAAGCTCAGTCTTCATCGAGCCTTCGTGTGGGCATGGCTAGTCCCTCAGGATGTAGCCAGCTGAATCTTTTGTCCGGTTCTTACAGGCCTTCCTGTGCCATGCTTCAACATCCGATCACGTCTCAAGTACGTGCTTTGTTGCCGACAGCTACGACGCTCACCTTTTGCGGCTGCCTGCGTGGAACGCTACCGCTTGGAACAGACTGGCGCATGCGCTTCCTGGGAATACAAATTCGTCGATGATAACGGACAGCACCCGCTATTTAAGCTCAGTCTTCATCGAGCCTAAGTGTGGGCACGGCGAGGCCTTCAGAATGAAACCAGCTGAACCTTTCGTCCTGTTCTTACAGGCCTTCCTGGGCATGCTCCAACATCGGATCACACCTCAAGTACGTGCTTTGTTGCCGACAGCTACGACGCTCACCATTTGCGGCTGCCTGCGTGGAAAGCTACCGCATGGAACGGACTGGCGCATGCGCTTCCTGGGACTACAACTTCGTCGACGATAACGGACAGCACCCGCTATTTAAGCTCAGTCTTCATCTAGCCTTCGTGTGGGCACGGCGAGGCCTTCATTAAGAAGCGACCTGACCCTTTTGTCCTGTTCTTACAGGCCTTCCTGTTCCAGGCTTCAACATCCGATCACGCCTCAGGTACGTGCTTTGTTGTCGACAGCTACGACGCTCATCTTTTGCGGCTGCCTGCGTGGAAAGCTACCGCTTGGAAAGGACTGGCACATGCGCTTCCTGGGACTACAACTTCGTCGATGATAACGGACAGCACCCGCTATTTAAGCTCAGTCTTCATCGAGCCTTCGTGTGGGCATGGCAAGTCCCTCATAATGTAGCCAGCTGAATCATTTGTCCTGTTCTTACAGGCCTTCCTGTGCCAGGCTTCAACATCGGATCACGCCTCAAGTACGTGCCTTGTTGCCGACAGCTATGAAGCTTATCTTTTGCGGCTGCCTGCGTGGAAAGCTACCACATGGAACGGACTGGCACATGCGCTTCCTGGGACTACAACTTCGCCGATGATAACGGACAGCACCCGCTATTTAAACTCAGTCTTCATCGAGCCTTCGTGTGGGCATGGCGAGTCCCTCCGGATGTAGCCAGCTGAACCTTTTGTCCGGTTCTTATAGGCCTTCCTGTGCCATGCTTCAACATAGGATCACGTCTCAAGTACTTGCTTTGTTGCCGACACCTCTGACGCTCATATTTTGCGGCTGCGTGCGTGGAAATCTCCCGCTTGGAACGGACTGTCGCATGCGCTTCCTGAGACTACAACTTCGTCGATGATAACGAAGAGCACCCGCTTTTTAAGCTGAGTCTTCATCGAGCCTTCGTGTGGGCAAGGCGAGGCCTTCAGAATGAAGCCAGCTGAACGTTTTCTCCTGTTCTTACAGGCCTTCCTGGGCCATGCTTCAATATCCGATCACGCCTCAGGTACGTGCTTTGTTGCCGACAGCTACGACGCTTACCTTTTGCAGGTGCCTGCGTGGAAAGCTACGGCATGGAACGGAATGGCGCATGGTTTCCTGGGACTAATACTTCAACTTTGTGGATGATCACGGACAGCACCCGCTATTTAAACAAAGTCTTCATCGAGCCTTCGTGTGGGCACGGCGAGGCCTTCAGAATGAAGCCGGCTGAACCTTTTGTACTGTTCTTACAGGCCTTCCTGTGCCATGCTTCAACATCCGATCACGTCTCAAGTACGTGCTTTGTTGCCGACAGCTATGAAGCTCACCTTTTGTGGCTGACTGCGCGGACAGCTACCGCATGGGACTTTCTGGCGCATGCGCTCCCTGGGACTACAACTTCGTCGACGATAACGGACAGCACCCGCTATTTAAGCTCAGTCTTCATCGAGCCTTCGTGTGGGCACGGCGAGGCCTTCAGAATGAAGCCAGCTGAACCTTTCGTCCTGTTCTTACAGGCCTTCCTGAGCCAGGCTTCAACATCGGATCACGCCTCAGGTACGTGCCTTGTTGCCGACAGCTATGAAGCTCATCTTTTGCGGCTGCCTGCGTGGAGAGCTAACGCATGGAACGGACTGGCGCATGCGCTTCCTGGGACTAGAAATTTGTCGATGATAACGGACAGCACCCGCTATTTAAGCTCAGTTTTCATCGAGCCTTCGTGTGGGCAAGGCGACGCCTTCAGAATAAAGCAAGCTTAACGTTTTGTCCTGTTCGTACTGGCCTTCCTGGGCCATGCTTCAACATCGGATCACGCCTCAAGGACGTTCTTACCTGCCGACAGCTACGACGTTCACCTTTTGCGGCTGCCTGCGTGGAAAGCTACCGCATGCAACGGAATGGCGCATGGCTTCCTGGGACTAATACTTCAACTTTGTCGATGATAACGGAGAGCACCCGCTATTTAAGCTCAGTCTTCATCGAGCCTTCGTGTGGGCATGGCGAGTCCCTCAGAATGTAGCCAGCTGAACCTTTTGTCCTGTTCTTACAGGCCTTCCTGTGCCATGCTTCAACATCCGATCACGTCTCAAGTACTTGCTTTGTTGCCGACAGCTATGAAGCTTATCTTTTGCGGCTGCCTCCGTGGAAAGCTACCACATGGAACGGACTGGCACATGCGCTTCCTGGGAATACAAATTCGTTGATGATAAGGGACAGCACCCGCTATTTAAGCTCAGTCTTCATCGAGCCTTCGTGTGGGCACGGCGAGGCCTTCAGAATGAAGCCAGCTGAACCTTTCGTCCTGTTCTTACAGGCCTTCCTGGGCATGCTCCAACATCGCATCACGCCTCAACTACATGCTTTCTTGCCGACACCTCTGACGCTCATATTTTGCGGCTGCGTGCGTGGAAAGCTCCCGCTTGGAACGGACTGTCGCATGCGCTTCCTGAGACTACAACTTCGTCGATGATAACGAAGAGCACCCACTTTTTAAGCTCAGTCTTCATCGAGCCTTCGTGTGGGCAAGGCGAGGCCTTCAGAATGAAGCCAGCTGAACGTTTTCTCCGGTTCTTACAGGCCTTCCTGGGCCATGCTTCAATATCCGATCACGCCTCAGGTACGTGCTTTGTTGCCGACAGCTACGACGCTTACCTTTTGCAAGGTCCTGCGTGGAAAGCTACGGCATGGAACGGAATGGCGCATGGTTTCCTGGGACTAATACTTCAACTTTGTGGATGATCACGGACAGCACCCGCTATTTAAACAAAGTCTTCATCGAGCCTTCGTGTGGGCACGGCGAGGCCTTCAGAATGAAGCCGGCTGAACCTTTTGTCCTGTTCTTACAGGCCTTCCTGTGCCATGCTTCAACATCCGATCACGTCTCAAGTACGTGCTTTGTTGCCGACAGCTACGACGCTCACCTTTTGCGGCTGCCTCCGTGGAAAGCTACCGCATGGAACAGACTGGCGCATGCGCTTCCTGGGAATACAAATTCGCTGATGATAACGGACAGCACCCGCTATTTAAGCTCAGTCTTCATCGAGCCTTCGTGTGGGCATGGCGAGTCCCTCAGAATGTAGCCAGCTGAACCTTTTGTCCTGTTCTTACAGGCCTTCCTGTGCCATGCTTCAACATCCGATCACGTCTCAAGTACTTGCTTTCTTGCCGACACCTACGACGCTCAACTTTTGCGGCGTCCTGCGTGGAAAGCTACCGCATGGAACGGACTGGCGCATGCGCTTCCTGGGACTACAACTTCGTCGATGATAACGGAGAGCACCCGCTATTTAAGCTCAGTCTTCATCGAGCCTTCGTGTGGGCATGGCGAGTCCCTCAGAATGTAGCCAGCTGAATCTTTTGTCCTGTTCTTACAGGCCTTCCTCTGCCATGCTTCAACATCGGATCACGCCTCAAGTACGTGCTTTGTTGCCGACAGCTACGACGCTCACCTTTTGCGGCTGCCTGCATGGAAAGCTACCGCTTGGAACAGACTGGCGCATGCGCTTCCTGGGAATACAAATTCGTCGATGATAACGGACAGCACCCGCTATTTAAGCTCAGTCTTCATCGAGCCTAAGTGTGGGCACGGCGAGGCCTTCAGAATGAAGCCAGCTGAACCTTTCGTCCTGTTCTTACAGGCCTTCCTGGGCATGCTCCAACATCGGATCACGCCTCAAGTACGTGCTTTGTTGCCGACAGCTACGACGCTCACCTTTTGCGGCTGCCTCCGTGGAAAGCTACCGCATGGAACGGACTGGCGCATGCGCTTCCTGGGACTACAACTTCGTCGATGATAACGGAGAGCACCCGCTATTTAAGCTCAGTCTTCATCGAGCCTTCGTGTGGGCATGGCGAGTCCCTCAGAATGTAGCCAGCTGAACCTTTTGTCCTGTTCTTACACGCCTTCCTGTGCCATGCTTCAACATCCGATCACGTCTCAAGTACTTGCTTTGTTGCCGACACCTACGACGCTCAACTTTTGCGGCGTCCTGCGTGGAAAGCTACCGCATGGAACGGACTGGCGCATGCGCTTCCTGGGACTACAACTTCGTCGATGATAACGGAGAGCACCCGCTATTTAAGCTCAGTCTTCATAGAGCCTTCGTGTGGGCATGGCGAGTCCCTCAGAATGTAGCCAGCTGAATCTTTTGTCCTGTTCTTACAGGCCTTCCTCTGCCATGCTTCAACATCGGATCACGCCTCAAGTACGTGCTTTGTTGCCGACAGCTACGACGCTCACCTTTTGCGGCTGCCTGCGTGGAAAGCTACCGCTTGGAACAGACTGGCGCATGCGCTTCCTGGGAATACAAATTCGTCGATGATAGCGGACAGCACCCGCTATTTAAGCTCAGTCTTCATTGAGCCTAAGTGTGGGCACGGCGAGGCCTTCAGAATGAAGCCAGCTGAACCTTTCGTCCTGTTCTTACAGGCCTTCCTGGGCATGCTCCAACATCGGATCACGCCTCAAGTACGTGCTTTGTTGCCGACAGCTACGGCGCTCACCATTTGCGGCTGCCTGCGTGGAAAGCTACCGCATGGAACGGACTGGCGCATGCGCTTCCTGGGACAACTTCGTCGACGATAACGGACAGCACCCGCTATTTAAGCTCAGTCTTCATCTAGCCTTCGTGTGGGCACGGCGAGGCCTTCATTAAGAAGCGACCTGACCCTTTTGTCCTGTTCTTACAGGCCTTCCTGTGCCAGGCTTCAACGTCCGATCACGGCTCAGGTACGTGCTTTGTTGCCGACAGCTACGATGCTCATCTTTTGCGGCTGCCTGCGTGGAAAGCTACCGCATGTAACGGACCGCCGCATGCGCTCCCTGCGTCTACAACTTCATCGAGGATAACGGACAGCACCCGCTTTTTAAGCTCAGTTTTCATCGAGCCTTCGTGTGGTCACGGCGAGGCCTTCAGAATGAAGCCAGCTGAACCTTCTGTCCTGTTCTTACAGGCCTTCCTGTGCCAGGCCTCAACATCGGATCACGCCTCAAGTACGTGCTTTGTTGCCGAACGCTATGAAGCTCATCTTTTTCGGCTGCCTGTGTGGACAGCTACCGCATGGAACGGACTGGCGCATGCGCTTCCTGGGACTACAAGTTCGTCAATGATAACGGACAGCACCCGCTATTTAAGCTCAGTCTTCATCGAGCCTTCGTGTGGGTAAGGCGAGGCCTTCAGAATGAAGCCAGCTGAACGTTTTGTCCTGTTCTTACAGGCCTTCCTGGGCCATGCTTCAACATCGGATCACGCCTCAACTACGTGCTTTGTTGCCGACAGCTACGACGCTCACCTTTTGCGGCTGCCTGCGTGGAAAGCTACCACATGGAACGGACTGGCGCATGCGCTTCCTGGGACTACAACTTCGCCGATGATAACGGAGAGCACCCGCTATTTAAGCTCAGTCTTCATCGAGCCTTCGTGTGGGCATGGCTAGTCCCTCAGGATGTAGCCAGCTGAACCTTTTGTCCGGTTCTTACAGGCCTTCCTGTGCCATGCTTCAACATCCGATCACGTCTCAATTACTTGCTTTGTTGCCGACACCTCCGACGCTCATATTTTGCGGCTGCGCGCGTGGAAAGCTACCGCTTGGAACGGACTGGCGCATGCGCTTCCTGAGACTACAACTTCGTCGATGATAACGAACAGCACCCGCTTTTTAAGCTCAGTCTTCATCGAGCCTTCGTGTGGGCACGGCGAGGCCTTCAGAATGAAGCCGGCTGAACCTTTTGTCCTGTTCTTACAGGCCTTCCTGTGCCATGCTTCAACATCCGATCACGTCTCAAGTACGTGCTTTGTTGCCGACAGCTATGAAGCTCACCTTTTGTGGCTGACTGCGCGGACAGCTACCGCATGGGACTTTCTGGCGCATGCACTCCCTGGGACTACAACTTCGTCGACGATAACGGACAGCACCCGCTATTTAAGCTCAGTCTTCATCGAGCCTTCGTGTGGGCACGGCGAGGCCTTCAGTATGAAGCGACCTGAGCCTTTTGTCCTGTTCTTACAGGCCTTCCTGTGCCAGGCTTCAACATCCGATCACGCTTCAGGTACGTGCTTTGTTGTCGACAGCTACGACGCTCATCTTTTGCGGCTGCCTGCGTGGAAAGCTACCGCTTGGAACGGACTGGCGCATGCGCTTCCTGGGACTACAACTTCGTCGATGATAACGGACAGCACCCGCTTTTTAACCTCAGTCTTCATCGAGCATTCGTGTGGGCACGGCGAGGCCTTTAGAATGAAGCCAGCTGAACCTTTCGTCCTGTTCTTACAGGCCTTCCTGTGCCAGGCTTCAACATCGGATCACGCCTCAAGTACGTGCCTTGTTGCCGACAGCTATGAAGCTCATCTTTTGCGGCTACCTGCGTGGAGAGCTAACGCATGGAACGGACTGGCGCATGCGCTTCCTGGGACTAGAAGTTTGTCGATGATAACGGACAGCACCCGCTATTTAAGCTCAGTTTTCATCGAGCCTTCGTGTGGGCAAGGCGACGCCTTCAGAATAAAGCAAGCTTAACTTTTTGTCCTGTTCGTACAGGCCTTCCTGGGCCATGCTTCAACATCGGATCACGCCTCAAGGACGTTCTTTCCTGCCGACAGCTACGACGTTCACCTTTTGCGGCTGCCTGCGTGGAAAGCTACCGCATGCAACGGAATGGCGCATGGCTTCCTGGGACTAATACTTCAACTTTGTCGATGATAACGGACACCACCCGCTATTTAAACTCAGTCTTCATCGAGTCTTCGTGTGGGCAAGGCGAGGCCTTCAGAATGAAGCCAGCTGAACGTTTTGTACTGTTTTTACAGGCCTTCCTGGGCCATGCTTCAACATCGGATCACGCCTCAAGTACGTGCTTTGTTGCCGACAGCTACGACGCTCACCTTTTGCGGCTGCCTGCATGGAAGGCTACTGCATGGAACGGACTGGCGCATGCGCTTCCTGGGACTACAACTTCGTCGATGATAACGGAGAGCACCCGCTATTTAAGCTGAGTCTTCATCGAGCCTTCGTGTGGGCATGGCGAGTCCCTCAGAATGTAGCCAGCTGAACCTTTTGTCCTGTTCTTACAGGCCTTCCTGTGCCATGCTTCAACATCCGATCACGTCTCAAGTACTTGCTTTGTTGCCGACACCTACGACGCTCAACTTTTGCGGCTGCCTGCGTGGAAAGCTACCGCTTGGAACAGACTGGCGCATGCGCTTCCTGGGAATACAAATTCGTTGATGATAACGGACAGCACCCGCTATTTAAGCTCAGTCTTCATCGAGCCTTCGTGTGGGCACGGCGAGGCCTTCAGAATGAAGCCAGCTGAACCTTTCGTCCTGTTCTTACAGGCCTTCCTGGGCATGCTCCAACATCGCATCACGCCTCAACTACATGCTTTCTTGCCGAAAGCTACGACGCTCACCTTTTGCGGCTGCCTCCGTGGAAAGCTACCGCTTGGAACAGACTGGCGCATGCGCTTTCTGGGACTACAACTTCGTCGATGATAACGGAGAGCACCCGCTATTTAATCTCAGTCTTCATCGAGCCTTCGTGTGGGCATGGCGAGTCCCTCAGAATGTAGCCAGCTGAATCTTTTGTCCTGTTCTTACAGGCCTTCCTCTGCCATGCTTCAACATCGGATCACGCCTCAAAACGTGCTTTGTTGCCGACAGCTACGACGCTCACCTTTTGCGGCTGCCTGCGTGGAAAGCTACCGCTTGGAACAGACTGGCGCATGCGCTTCCTGGGAATACAAATTCGTCGATGATAACGGACAGAACCCGCTATTTAAGCTCAGTCTTCATCGAGCCTAAGTGTGGGCACGGCGAGGCCTTCAGAATGAAGCCAGCTGAAGCTTTCGTCCTGTTCTTACAGGCCTTCCTGGCCATGCTCCAACATCGGATCACGCCTCAAGTACGTGCTTTGTTGCCGACAGCTACGACGCTCACCTTTTGCGGCTGCCTCCGTGGAAAGCTACCGCATGGAACGGACTGGCGCATGCGCTTCCTGGGACTACAACTTCGTCGATGATAACGGAGAGCACCCGCTATTTAAGCTCAGTCTTCATCGAGCCTTCGTGTGGGCACGGCGAGGCCTTCAGAATGAAGCCAGCTGAACCTTTCGTCCTGTTCTTACAGGCCTTCCTGGGCATGCTCTAACATCGCATCACGCCTCAACTACATGCTTTCTTGCCGAAAGCTACGACGCTCAACTTTTGCGGCTGCCTGCGTGGAAAGCTACCGCATGCAACGGAATGGCGCATGGCTTCCTGGGACTAATACTTCAACTTTGTCGATGATAACGGACACCACCCGCTATTTAAACTCAGTCTTCATCGAGTCTTCGTGTGGGCAAGGCGAGGCCTTCAGAATGAAGCCAGCTGAACGTTTTGTCCTGTTTTTAAAGGCCTTCCTGGGCCATGCTTCAACATCGGATCACGCCTCAAGTACGTGCTTTGTTGCCGACAGCTACGACGCTCACCTTTTGCGGCTGCCTCCGTGGAAAGCTACCGCATGGAACGCACTGGCGCATGCGCTTCCTGGGACTACAACTTCGTCGATGATAACGGAGAGCACCCGCTATTTAAGCTCAGTCTTTATTGAGCCTTCGTGTGGGTATGGCGAGTCCCTCAGAATGTAGCCAGCTGAACCTTTTTTCCTGTTCTTACAGGCCTTCCTGTGCCATGCTTCAACATCCGATCACGTCTCAAGTACTTGCTTTGTTGCCGACACCTACGACGCTCAACTTTTGCGGCGTCCCGCGTGGAAAGCTACCGCATGGAACGGACTGGCGCATGCGCTTCCTGGGACTACAACTTCGTCGATGATAACGGAGAGCACCCGCTATTTAAGCTCAGTCTTCATCGAGCCTTCGTGTGGGCATGGCGAGTCCCTCAGAATGTAGCCAGCTGAATCTTTTGTCCTGTTCTTACAGGCCTTCCTCTGCCATGCTTCAACATCGGATCACGCCTCAAATACGTGCTTTGTTGCCGACAGCTACGACGCTCACCTTTTGCGGCTGCCTGCATGGAAAGCTACCGCTTGGAACAGACTGGCGCATGCGCTTCCTGGGAATACAAATTCGTCGATGATAACGGACAGCACCCGCTATTTAAGCTCAGTCTTCATCGAGCCTAAGTGTGGGCACGGCGAGGCCTTCAGAATGAAGCCAGCTGAACCTTTCGTCCTGTTCTTACAGGCCTTCCTGGGCATGCTCCAACATCGGATCACGCCTCAAGTACGTGCTTTGTTGCCGACAGCTACGACGCTCACCTTTTGCGGCTGCCGCCGTGGAAAGCTACCGCATGCAACGGACTGGCGCATGCGCTTCCTGGGACTACAACTTCGTCGATGATAACGGAGAGCACCCGCTATTTAAGCTCAGTCTTCATCGAGCCTTCGTGTGGGCATGGCGAGTCCCTCAGAATGTAGCCAGCTGAACCTTTTGTCCTGTTCTTACAGGCCTTCCTGTGCCATGCTTCAACATCCGATCACGTCTCAAGTACTTGCTTTGTTGCCGACACCTACGACGCTCAACTTTTGCGGCGTCCTGCGTGGAAAGCTACCGCATGGAACGGACTGGCGCATGCGCTTCCTGGGACTACAACTTCGTCGATGATAACGGAGAGCACCCGCTATTTAAGCTCAGTCTTCATCGAGCCTTCGTGTGGGCATGGCGAGTCCCTCAGAATGTAGCCAGCTGAATCTTTTGTCCTGTTCTTACAGGCCTTCCTCTGCCATGCTTCAACATCGGATCACGCCTCAAGTACGTGCTTTGTTGCCGACAGCTACGACGCTCACCTTTTGCGGCTGCCTGCGTGGAAAGCTACCGCTTGGAACAGACTGGCGCATGCGCTTCCTGGGAATACAAATTCGTCGATGATAACGGACAGCACCCGCTATTTAAGCTCAGTCTTCATCGAGCCTAAGTGTGGGCACGGCGAGGCCTTCAGAATGAAGCCAGCTGAACCTTTCGTCCTGTTCTTACAGGCCTTCCTGGGCATGCTCCAACATCGGATCACGCCTCAAGTACGTGCTTTGTTGCCGACAGCTACGGCGCTCACCATTTGCGGCTGCCTGCGTGGAAAGCTACCGCATGGAACGGACTGGCGCATGCGCTTCCTGGGACTACAACTTCGTCGACGATAACGGACAGCACCCGCTATTTAAGCTCAGTCTTCATCTAGCCTTCGTGTGGGCACGGCGAGGCCTTCATTAAGAAGCGACCTGACCCTTTTGTCCTGTTCTTACAGGCCTTCCTGTGCCAGGCTTCAACATCCGATCACGGTTCAGGTACGTGCTTTGTTGCCGACAGCTACGACGCTCATCTTTTGCGGCTGCCTGCGTGGAAAGCTACCGCATGTAACGGACCGCCGCATGCGCTCCCTGCGTCTACAACTTCATCGAGGATAACGAACAGCACCCGCTTTTTAAGCTCAGTTTTCATCGAGCCTTCGTGTGGTCACGGCGAGGCCTTCAGAATGAAGCCACCTGAACCTTTTGTCCTGTTCTTACAGGCCTTCCTGTGCCATGCTTTAACATCCGATCACGTCTCAAGTACTTGCTTTGTTGCCGACACCTACGACGCTCAACTTTTGCGGCGTCCTGCGTGGAAAGCTACCGCATGCAACGGAATGGCGCATGGCTTCCTGGGACTAATACTTCAACTTTGTCGATGATAACGGACAGCACCCGCTATTTAAACTCAGTCTTCATCGAGGCTTCGTGTGGGCACGCGGAGGCCTTCAGAATGAAGCCAGCTGAACCTTCTGTCCTGTTCTTACAGCCCTTCCTGTGCCAGGCCTCAACATCGGATCACGCCTCAAGTACGTGCTTTGTTGCCGACAGCTATGAAGCTCATCTTTTGCGGCTGCCTGTGTGGACAGCTACCGCATGGAACGGACTGGCGCATGCGCTTCCTGGGACTACAAGTTCGTCGATGATAACGGACAGCACCCGCTATTTAAGCTCAGTCTTCATCGAGCCTTCGTGTGGTTGAGGCGAGGCCTTCAGAATGAAGCCAGCTGAACGTTTTGTCCTGTTCTTACAGGCCTTCCTGGGCCATGCTTCAACATCGGATCACGCCTCAACTACGTGCTTTGTTGCCGACAGCTACGACGCTCACCTTTTGCGGCTGCCTGCGTGGAAAGCTACCACATGGAACGGACTGGCGCATGCGCTTCCTGGGACTACAACTTCGCCGATGATAACGGAGAGCACCCGCTATTTAAGCTCAGTCTTCATCGAGCCTTTGTGTGGGCATGGCTAGTCCCTCAGGATGTAGCCAGCTGAACCTTTTGTCCGGTTCTCACAGGCCTTTCTGTGCCATGCTTCAACATCCGATCACGTCTCAAGTACTTGCTTTGTTGCCGACACCTCCGACGCTCATATTTTGCGGCTGCGCGCGTGGAAAGCTACCGCTTGGAACGGACTGGCGCATGCGCTTCCTGAGACTACAACTTCGTCGATGATAACGAACAGCACCCGCTTTTTAAGCTCAGTCTTCATCGAGCCTTCGTGTGGGCACGGCGAGGCCTTCAGAATGAAGCCAGCTGAACGTTTTGTCCTGTTCTTACAGGCCTTCCTGGGCCATGCTTCAACATCGGATCACGCCTCAAGTACTTGCTTTGTTGCCGACAGCTACGACGCTTACCTTTTCCAGGTGCCTGCGTGGAAAGCTACCGCATGCAACGCAATGGCGCATGGCTTCCTGGGACTAATACTTCAACTTTGTGGATGATAACGGACAGCACCCGCGATTTAAACAATGTCTTCATCGAGCCTTCGTGTGGGCACGGCGAGGCCTTCAGAATGAAGCCGGCTGAACCTTTTGTCCTGTTCTTACAGGCCTTCCTGTGCCATGCTTCAACATCCGATCACGTCTCAAGTACGTGCTTTGTTGCCGACAGCTATGAAGCTCATCTTTTGTGGCTGACTGCGTGGAAAGGTACTGCATGGGACTTACTGGCGCATGCGCTTCCTGGGACTACAACTTCGTCGACGATAACGGACAGCACCCGCTATTTAAGCTCAGTCTTCATCGAGCCTTCTTGTGGGCACGGCGAGGCCTTCAGTATGAAGCGACCTAACCATTTTGTCCTGTTCTTACAGGCCTTCCTGTGCCAGGCTTCAACATCCGATCACGCCTCAGGTACGTGCTTTGTTGTCGACAGCTACGACGCTCATCTTTTGCGGCTGCCTGCGTGGAAAGCTACCGCTTGCAAAGGACTGGCACATGCGCTTCCTGGGACTACAACTTCGTCGATGATAACGGACAGCACCCGCTTTTTAAGCTCAGTCTTCATCGAGCCTTCGTGTGGGCACGGCGAGGCCTTCAGAATGAAGCCAGCTGAACCTTTCGTCCTGTTCTTACAGGCCTTCCTGTGCCAGGCTTCAACATCGGATCACGCCTCAAGTACGTGCCTTGTTGCCGACAGCTATGAAGCTCATCTTTTGCGGCTACCTGCGTGGAGAGCTAACGCATGGAATGGACTGGCGCATGCGCTTCCTGGGACTAGAAATTTGTCGATGATAACGGACAGCACCCGCTATTTAAGCTCAGTTTTCATCGAGCCTTCGTGTGGGCAAGGCGACGCCTTCAGAATAAAGCCAGCTTAACGTTTTGTCCTGTTCGTACAGGCCTTCCTGGGCCATGCTTCAACATCGGATCACGCCTCAAGGACGTTCTTTCCTGCCGACAGCTACGACGTTCACCTTTTGCGGCTGCCTGCGTGGAAAGCTACCGCATGCAACGGAATGGCGCATGGCTTCCTGGGACTACAACTTCGTCGATGATAACGGAGAGCACCCGCTAGTTAAGCTCAGTCTTCATCGAGCCTTCGTGTGGGCATGGCGAGTCCCTCAGAATGTAGCCAGCTGAACCTTCTGTCCTGTTCTTACAGGCCTTCCTGTGCCATGCTTCAACATCCGATCACGTCTCAAGTACTTGCTTTGTTGCCGACACCTACGACGCTCAACTTTTGCGGCGTCCTGCGTGGAAAGCTACCGCATGGAACGGACTGGCGCATGCGCTTCCTGGGACTACAACTTCGTCGATGATAACGGAGAGCACCCGCTATTTAAGCTGTCTTCATCGAGCCTTCGTGTGGGCATGGCGAGTCCCTCAGAATGTAGCCAGCTGAATCTTTTGTCCTGTTCTTACAGGCCTTCCTCTGCCATGCTTCAACATCGGATCACGCCTCAAGTACGTGCTTTGTTGCCGACAGCTACGACGCTCACCATTTGCGGCTGCCAGCGTGGAAAGCTAACGCTTGGAAGAGACTGGCGCATGCGCTTCCTGGGAATACAAATTCGTCGATGATAACGGACAGCACCCGCTATTTAAGCTCAGTCTTCATCGAGCCTTCGTGTGGGCACGGCAAGGCCTTCAGAATGAAGCCAGCTCAACCTTTCGTCCTGTTCTTACAGGCCTTCCTGGGCATGCTCCAACATCGCATCACGCCTCAACTACATGCTTTCTTGCCGAAAGCTACGACGCTCAACTTTTGTGGCGTCCTGCGTGGAAAGCTACTGCATGCAACGGAATGGCTCATGGCTTCCTGGGACTAATACTTCAAATTTGTCGATGATAACGGACAGCACCCGCTATTTAAACTCAGTCTTCATCGAGGCTTCGTGTGGGCACGGCGAGGCCTTCAGAATGAAGCCAGCTGAACCTTTCGTCCTGTTCTTACAGGCCTTCCTGGGCACGCTCCAACATCGGATCACGCCTCAAGTACGTGCTTTGTTGCCGACAGCTACGACGCTCACCTTTTGCGGCTGCCTCCGTGGAAAGCTACCGCATGGAACGGACTGGCGCATGCGCTTCCTGGGACTACAACTTCGTCGATGATAACGGAGAGCACCCGCTATTTAAGCTCAGTCTTCATCGAGCCTTCGTGTGGGCATGGCGAGTCCCTCAGAATGTAGCCAGCTGAACCTTTTGTCCTGTTCTTAAAGGCCTTCCTGTGCCATGCTTCAACATCCGATCACGTCTCAAGTACTTGCTTTGTTGCCGACACCTACGACGCTCAACTTTTGCGGCGTCCTGCGTGGAAAGCTACCGCATGGAACGGACTGGCGCATGCGCTTCCTGGGACTACAACTTCGTCGATGATAACGGAGAGCACCCGCTATTTAAGCTCAGTCTTCATCGAGCCTTCGTGTGGGCATGGCGAGTCCCTCAGAATGTAGCCAGCTGAATCTTTTGTCCTGTTCTTACAGGCCTTCCTCTGCCATGCTTCAACATCGGATCACACCTCAAGTATCTGCTTTGTTGCCGACAGCTACGACGCTCACCTTTTGCGGCTGCCTGCATGGAAAGCTACCGCTTGGAACAGACTGGCGCATGCGCTTCCTGGGAATGCAAATTCGTCGATGATAACGGACAGCACCCGCTATTTAAGCTCAGTCTTCATCGAGCCTAAGTGTGGGCACGGCGAGGCCTTCAGAATGAAGCCAGCTGAACCTTTCGTCCTGTTCTTACAGGCCTTCCTGGGCATGCTCCAACATCGGATCACGCCTCAAGTACGTGCTTTGTTGCCGACAGCTACGACGCTCACCTTTTGCGGCTGCCTCCGTGGAAAGCTACCGCATGGAACGGACTGGCGCATGCGCTTCCTGGGACTACAACTTCGTCGATGATAACGGAGAGCACCCGCTATTTAAGCTCAGTCGTCATCGAGCCTTCGTGTGGGCATGGCGAGTCCCTCAGAATGTAGCCAGCTGAACCTTTTGTCCTGTTCTTACAGGCCTTCCTGTGCCATGCTTCAACATCCGATCACGTCTCAAGTACTTGCTTTGTTGCCGACACCTACGACGCTCAACTTTTGCGGCGTCCTGCGTGGAAAGCTACCGCATGGAACGGACTGGCGCATGCGCTTCCTGGGACTACAACTTCGTCGATTATAACGGAGAGCACCCGCTATTTAAGCTCAGTCTTCATCGAGCCTTCGTGTGGGCATGGCGAGTCCCTCAGAATGTAGCCAGCTGAATCTTTTGTCCTGTTCTTACAGGCCTTCCTCTGCCATGCTTCAACATCGGATCACGCCTCAAGTACGTGCTTTGTTGCCGACAGCTACGACGCTCACCTTTTGCGGCTGCCTCCGTGGAAAGCTACCGCTTGGAACAGACTGGCGCATGCGCTTTCTGGGACTACAACTTCGTCGATGATAACGGAGAGCACCCGCTATTTAATCTCAGTCTTCATCGAGCCTTCGTGTGGGCATGGCGAGTCCCTCAGAATGTAGCCAGCTGAATCTTTTGTCCTGTTCTTACAGGCCTTCCTCTGCCATGCTTCAACATCAGATCACGCCTCAAGTACGTGCTTTGTTGCCGACAGCTACGACGCTCACCTTTTGCGGCTGCCTGCGTGGAAAGCTACCGCTTGGAACAGACTGGCGCATGCGCTTCCTGGGAATACAAATTCGTCGATGATAACGGACAGCACCCGCTATTTAAGCTCAGTCTTCATCGAGCCTAAGTGTGGGCACGGCGAGGCCTTCAGAATGAAGCCAGCTGAACCTTTCGTCCTGTTCTTACAGGCCTTCCTGGGCATGCTCCAACATCGGATCACGCCTCAAGTACGTGCTTTGTTGCCGACAGCTACGACGCTCACCTTTTGCGGCTGCCTCCGTGGAAAGCTACCGCATGGAACGGACTGGCGCATGCGCTTCCTGGGACTACAACTTCGTCGATGATAACGGAGAGCACCCGCTATTTAAGCTCAGTCTTCATCGAGCCTTCGTGTGGGCACGGCGAGGCCTTCAGAATGAAGCCAGCTGAACCTTTCGTCCTGTTCTTACAGGCCTTCCTGGGCATGCTCTAACATCGCATCACGCCTCAACTACATGCTTTCTTGCCGAAAGCTACGACGCTCAACTTTTGCGGCTGCCTGCGTGGAAAGCTACCGCATGCAACGGAATGGCGCATGGCTTCCTGGGACTAATACTTCAACTTTGTCGATGATAACGGACACCACCCGCTATTTAAACTCAGTCTTCATCGAGTCTTCGTGTGGGCAAGGCGAGGCCTTCAGAATGAAGCCAGCTGAACGTTTTGTCCTGTTTTTACAGGCCTTCCTGGGCCATGCTTCAACATCGGATCACGCCTCAAGTACGTGCTTTGTTGCCGACAGCTACGACGCTCACCTTTTGCGGCTGCCTCCGTGGAAAGCTACCGCATGGAACGCACTGGCGCATGCGCTTCCTGGGACTACAACTTCGTCGATGATAACGGAGAGCACCCGCTATTTAAGCTCAGTCTTTATCGAGCCTTCGTGTGGGTATGGCGAGTCCCTCAGAATGTAGCCAGCTGAACCTTTTGTCCTGTTCTTACAGGCCTTCCTGTGCCATGCTTCAACATCCGATCACGTCTCAAGTACTTGCTTTGTTGCCGACACCTACGACGCTCAACTTTTGCGGCGTCCTGCGTGGAAAGCTACCGCATGGAACGGACTGGCGCATGCGCTTCCTGGGACTACAACTTCGTCGATGATAACGGAGAGCACCCGCTATTTAAGCTCAGTCTTCATCGAGCCTTCGTGTGGGCATGGCGAGTCCCTCAGAATGTAGCCAGCTGAATCTTTTGTCCTGTTCTTACAGGCCTTCCTCTGCCATGCTTCAACATCGGATCACGCCTCAAGTACGTGCTTTGTTGCCGACAGCTACGACGCTCACCTTTTGCGGCTGCCTGCATGGAAAGCTACCGCTTGGAACAGACTGGCGCATGCGCTTCCTGGGAATACAAATTCGTCGATGATAACGGACAGCACCCGCTATTTAAGCTCAGTCTTCATCGAGCCTAAGTGTGGGCACGGCGAGGCCTTCAGAATGAAGCCAGCTGAACCTTTCGTCCTGTTCTTACAGGCCTTCCTGGGCATGCTCCAACATCGGATCACGCCTCAAGTACGTGCTTTGTTGCCGACAGCTACGACGCTCACCTTTTGCGGCTGCCTCCGTGGAAAGCTACCGCATGGAACGGACTGGCGCATGCGCTTCCTGGGACTAACACTTCGTCGATGATAACGGAGAGCACCCGCTATTTAAGCTCAGTCTTCATCGAGCCTTCGTGTGGGCATGGCGAGTCCCTCAGAATGTAGCCAGCTGAACCTTTTGTCCTGTTCTTACAGGCCTTCCTGTGCCATGCTTCAACATCCGATCACGTCTCAAGTACTTGCTTTGTTGCCGACACCTACGACGCTCAACTTTTGCGGCGTCCTGCGTGGAAAGCTACCGCATGGAACGGACTGGCGCATGCGCTTCCTGGGACTACAACTTCGTCGATGATAACGGAGAGCACCCGCTATTTAAGCTCAGTCTTCATCGAGCCTTCGTGTGGGCATGGCGAGTCCCTCAGAATGTAGCCAGCTGAATCTTTTGTCCTGTTCTTACAGGCCTTCCTCTGCCATGCTTCAACATCAGATCACGCCTCAAGTACGTGCTTTGTTGCCGACAGCTACGACGCTCACCTTTTGCGGCTGCCTCCGTGGAAAGCTACCGCTTGGAACAGACTGGCGCATGCGCTTCCTGGGACTACAACTTCGTCGATGATAACGGAGAGCACCCGCTATTTAATCTCAGTCTTCATCGAGCCTTCGTGTGGGCATGGCGAGTCCCTCAGAAAGTAGCCAGCTGAATCTTTTGTCCTGTTCTTACAGGCCTTCCTCTGCCATGCTTCAACATCGGATCACGCCTCAAGTACGTGCTTTGTTGCCGACAGCTACGACGCTCACCTTTTGCGGCTGCCTGCGTGGAAAGCTACCGCTTGGAACAGACTGGCGCATGCGCTTCCTGGGAATACAAATTCGTCGATGATAACGGACAGCACCCGCTATTTAAGCTCAGTCTTCATCGAGCCTAAGTGTGGGCACGGCGAGGCCTTCAGAATGAAGCCAGCTGAACCTTTCGTCCTGTTCTTACAGGCCTTCCTGGGCATGCTCCAACATCGGATCACGCCTCAAGTACGTGCTTTGTTGCCGACAGCTACGACGCTCACCTTTTGCGGCTGCCTCCGTGGAAAGCTACCGCTTGGAACAGACTGGCGCATGCGCTTTCTGGGACTACAACTTCGTCGATGATAACGGAGAGCACCCGCTATTTAAGCTCAGTCTTCATTGAGCCTTCGTGTGGGCACGGCGAGGCCTTCAGAATGAAGCCAGCTGAACCTTTCGTCCTGTTCTTACAGGCCTTCCTGGGCATGCTCTAACATCGCATCACGCCTCAACTACATGCTTTCTTGCCGAAAGCTACGACGCTCAACTTTTGCGGCTGCCTGCGTGGAAAGCTACCGCATGCAACGGAATGGCGCATGGCTTCCTGGGACTAATACTTCAACTTTGTCGATGATAACGGACACCACCCGCTATTTAAACTCAGTCTTCATCGAGTCTTCGTGTGGGCAAGGCGAGGCCTTCAGAATGAAGCCAGCTGAACGTTTTGTCCTGTTTTTACAGGCCTTCCTGGGCCATGCTTCAACATCGGATCACGCCTCAAGTACGTGCTTTGTTGCCGACAGCTACGACGCTCACCTTTTGCGGCTGCCTCCGTGGAAAGCTACCGCATGGAACGCACTGGCGCATGCGCTCCCTGGGACTACAACTTCGTCGATGATAACGGAGAGCACCCGCTATTTAAGCTCAGTCTTTATCGAGCCTTCGTGTGGGTATGGCGAGTCCCTCAGAATGTAGCCAGCTGAACCTTTTGTCCTGTTCTTACAGGCCTTCCTGTGCCATGCTTCAACATCCGATCACGTCTCAAGTACTTGCTTTGTTGCCGACACCTACGACGCTCAACTTTTGCGGCGTCCTGCGTGGAAAGCTACCGCATGGAACGGACTGGCGCATGCGCTTCCTGGGACTACAACTTCGTCGATGATAACGGAGAGCACCCGCTATTTAAGCTCAGTCTTCATCGAGCCTTCGTGTGGGCATGGCGAGTCCCTCAGAATGTAGCCAGCTGAATCTTTTGTCCTGTTCTTACAGGCCTTCCTCTGCCATGCTTCAACATCGGATCACGCCTCAAGTACGTGCTTTGTTGCCGACAGCTACGACGCTCACCTTTTGCGGCTGCCTGCATGGAAAGCTACCGCTTGGAACAGACTGGCGCATGCGCTTCCTGGGAATACAAATTCGTCGATGATAACGGACAGCACCCGCTATTTAAGCTCAGTCTTCATCGAGCCTAAGTGTGGGCACGGCGAGGCCTTCAGAATGAAGCCAGCTGAACCTTTCGTCCTGTTCTTACAGGCCTTCCTGGGCATGCTCCAACATCGGATCACGCCTCAAGTACGTGCTTTGTTGCCGACAGCTACGACGCTCACCTTTTGCGGCTGCCTCCGTGGAAAGCTACCGCATGGAACGGACTGGCGCATGCGCTTCCTGGGACTAACACTTCGTCGATGATAACGGAGAGCACCCGCTATTTAAGCTCAGTCTTCATCGAGCCTTCGTGTGGGCATGGCGAGTCCCTCAGAATGTAGCCAGCTGAACCTTTTGTCCTGTTCTTACAGGCCTTCCTGTGCCATGCTTCAACATCCGATCACGTCTCAAGTACTTGCTTTGTTGCCGACACCTACGACGCTCAACTTTTGCGGCGTCCTGCGTGGAAAGCTACCGCATGGAACGGACTGGCGCATGCGCTTCCTGGGACTACAACTTCGTCGATGATAACGGAGAGCACCCGCTATTTAAGCTCAGTCTTCATCGAGCCTTCGTGTGGGCATGGCGAGTCCCTCAGAATGTAGCCAGCTGAATCTTTTGTCCTGTTCTTACAGGCCTTCCTCTGCCATGCTTCAACATCAGATCACGCCTCAAGTACGTGCTTTGTTGCCGACAGCTACGACGCTCACCTTTTGCGGCTGCCTCCGTGGAAAGCTACCGCTTGGAACAGACTGGCGCATGCGCTTCCTGGGACTACAACTTCGTCGATGATAACGGAGAGCACCCGCTATTTAATCTCAGTCTTCATCGAGCCTTCGTGTGGGCATGGCGAGTCCCTCAGAAAGTAGCCAGCTGAATCTTTTGTCCTGTTCTTACAGGCCTTCCTCTGCCATGCTTCAACATCGGATCACGCCTCAAGTACGTGCTTTGTTGCCGACAGCTACGACGCTCACCTTTTGCGGCTGCCTGCGTGGAAAGCTACCGCTTGGAACAGACTGGCGCATGCGCTTCCTGGGAATACAAATTCGTCGATGATAACGGACAGCACCCGCTATTTAAGCTCAGTCTTCATCGAGCCTAAGTGTGGGCACGGCGAGGCCTTCAGAATGAAGCCAGCTGAACCTTTCGTCCTGTTCTTACAGGCCTTCCTGGGCATGCTCCAACATCGGATCACGCCTCAAGTACGTGCTTTGTTGCCGACAGCTACGACGCTCACCTTTTGCGGCTGCCTCCGTGGAAAGCTACCGCTTGGAACAGACTGGCGCATGCGCTTTCTGGGACTACAACTTCGTCGATGATAACGGAGAGCACCCGCTATTTAAGCTCAGTCTTCATCGAGCCTTCGTGTGGGCACGGCGAGGCCTTCAGAATGAAGCCAGCTGAACCTTTCGTCCTGTTCTTACAGGCCTTCCTGGGCATGCTCTAACATCGCATCACGCCTCAACTACATGCTTTCTTGCCGAAAGCTACGACGCTCAACTTTTGCGGCTGCCTGCGTGGAAAGCTACCGCATGCAACGGAATGGCGCATGGCTTCCTGGGACTAATACTTCAACTTTGTCGATGATAACGGACACCACCCGCTATTTAAACTCAGTCTTCATCGAGTCTTCGTGTGGGCAAGGCGAGGCCTTCAGAATGAAGCCAGCTGAACGTTTTGTCCTGTTTTTACAGGCCTTCCTGGGCCATGCTTCAACATCGGATCACGCCTCAAGTACGTGCTTTGTTGCCGACAGCTACGACGCTCACCTTTTGCGGCTGCCTCCGTGGAAAGCTACCGCATGGAACGCACTGGCGCATGCGCTTCCTGGGACTACAACTTCGTCGATGATAACGGAGAGCACCCGCTATTTAAGCTCAGTCTTTATCGAGCCTTCGTGTGGGTATGGCGAGTCCCTCAGAATGTAGCCAGCTGAACCTTTTGTCCTGTTCTTACAGGCCTTCCTGTGCCATGCTTCAACATCCGATCACGTCTCAAGTACTTGCTTTGTTGCCGACACCTACGACGCTCAACTTTTGCGGCGTCCTGCGTGGAAAGCTACCGCATGGAACGGACTGGCGCATGCGCTTCCTGGGACTACAACTTCGTCGATGATAACGGAGAGCACCCGCTATTTAAGCTCAGTCTTCATCGAGCCTTCGTGTGGGCATGGCGAGTCCCTCAGAATGTAGCCAGCTGAATCTTTTGTCCTGTTCTTACAGGCCTTCCTCTGCCATGCTTCAACATCGGATCACGCCTCAAGTACGTGCTTTGTTGCCGACAGCTACGACACTCACCTTTTGCGGCTGCCTGCATGGAAAGCTACCGCTTGGAACAGACTGGCGCATGCGCTTCCTGGGAATACAAATTCGTCGATGATAACGGACAGCACCCGCTATTTAAGCTCAGTCTTCATCGAGCCTAAGTGTGGGCACGGCGAGGCCTTCAGAATGAAGCCAGCTGAACCTTTCGTCCTGTTCTTACAGGCCTTCCTGGGCATGCTCCAACATCGGATCACGCCTCAAGTACGTGCTTTGTTGCCGACAGCTACGACGCTCACCTTTTGCGGCTGCCTCCGTGGAAAGCTACCGCATGGAACGGACTGGCGCATGCGCTTCCTGGGACTACAACTTCGTCGATGATAACGGAGAGCACCCGCTATTTAAGCTCAGTCTTCATCGAGCCTTCGTGTGGGCATGGCGAGTCCCTCAGAATGTAGCCAGCTGATTCTTTTGTCCTGTTCTTACAGGCCTTCCTGTGCCATGCTTCAACATCCGATCACGTCTCAAGTACTTGCTTTGTTGCCGACACCTACGACGCTCAACTTTTGCGGCGTCCTGCGTGGAAAGCTACCGCATGGAACGGACTGGCGCATGCGCTTCCTGGGACTACAACTTCGTCGATGATAACGGAGAGCACCCGCTATTTAAGCTCAGTCTTCATCGAGCCTTCGTGTGGGCATGGCGAGTCCCTCAGAATGTAGCCAGCTGAATCTTTTGTCCTGTTCTTACAGGCCTTCCTCTGCCATGCTTCAACATCAGATCACGCCTCAAGTACGTGCTTTGTTGCCGACAGCTACGACGCTCACCTTTTGCGGCTGCCTCCGTGGAAAGCTACCGCTTGGAACAGACTGGCGCATGCGCTTCCTGGGACTACAACTTCGTCGATGATAACGGAGAGCACCCGCTATTTAATCTCAGTCTTCATCGAGCCTTCGTGTGGGCATGGCGAGTCCCTCAGAAAGTAGCCAGCTGAATCTTTTGTCCTGTTCTTACAGGCCTTCCTCTGCCATGCTTCAACATCGGATCACGCCTCAAGTACGTGCTTTGTTGCCGACAGCTACGACGCTCACCTTTTGCGGCTGCCTGCGTGGAAAGCTACCGCTTGGAACAGACTGGCGCATGCGCTTCCTGGGAATACAAATTCGTCGATGATAACGGACAGCACCCGCTATTTAAGCTCAGTCTTCATCGAGCCTAAGTGTGGGCACGGCGAGGCCTTCAGAATGAAGCCAGCTGAACCTTTCGTCCTGTTCTTACAGGCCTTCCTGGGCATGCTCCAACATCGGATCACGCCTCAAGTACGTGCTTTGTTGCCGACAGCTACGACGCTCACCTTTTGCGGCTGCCGCCGTGGAAAGCTACCGCATGCAACGGACTGGCGCATGCGCTTCCTGGGACTACAACTTCGTCGATGATAACGGAGAGCACCCGCTATTTAAGCTCAGTCTTCATCGAGCCTTCGTGTGGGCATGGCGAGTCCCTCAGAATGTAGCCAGCTGAACCTTTTGTCCTGTTCTTACAGGCCTTCCTGTGCCATGCTTCAACATCCGATCACGTCTCAAGTACTTGCTTTGTTGCCGACACCTACGACGCTCAACTTTTGCGGCGTCCTGCGTGGAAAGCTACCGCATGGAACGGACTGGCGCATGCGCTTCCTGGGACTACAACTTCGTCGATGATAACGGAGAGCACCCGCTATTTAAGCTCAGTCTTCATCGAGCCTTCGTGTGGGCATGGCGAGTCCCTCAGAATGTAGCCAGCTGAATCTTTTGTCCTGTTCTTACAGGCCTTCCTCTGCCATGCTTCAACATCGGATCACGCCTCAAGTACGTGCTTTGTTGCCGACAGCTACGACGCTCACCTTTTGCGGCTGCCTGCGTGGAAAGCTACCGCTTGGAACAGACTGGCGCATGCGCTTCCTGGGAATACAAATTCGTCGATGATAACGGACAGCACCCGCTATTTAAGCTCAGTCTTCATCGAGCCTAAGTGTGGGCACGGCGAGGCCTTCAGAATGAAGCCAGCTGAACCTTTCGTCCTGTTCTTACAGGCCTTCCTGGGCATGCTCCAACATCGGATCACGCCTCAAGTACGTGCTTTGTTGCCGACAGCTACGGCGCTCACCATTTGCGGCTGCCTGCGTGGAAAGCTACCGCATGGAACGGACTGGCGCATGCGCTTCCTGGGACTACAACTTCGTCGACGATAACGGACAGCACCCGCTATTTAAGCTCAGTCTTCATCTAGCCTTCGTGTGGGCACGGCGAGGCCTTCATTAAGAAGCGACCTGACCCTTTTGTCCTGTTCTTACAGGCCTTCCTGTGCCAGGCTTCAACATCCGATCACGGTTCAGGTACGTGCTTTGTTGCCGACAGCTACGACGCTCATCTTTTGCGGCTGCCTGCGTGGAAAGCTACCGCATGTAACGGACCGCCGCATGCGCTCCCTGCGTCTACAACTTCATCGAGGATAACGGACAGCACCCGCTTTTTAAGCTCAGTTTTCATCGAGCCTTCGTGTGGTCACGGCGAGGCCTTCAGAATGAAGCCACCTGAACCTTTTGTCCTGTTCTTACAGGCCTTCCTGTGCCATGCTTTAACATCCGATCACGTCTCAAGTACTTGCTTTGTTGCCGACACCTACGACGCTCAACTTTTGCGGCGTCCTGCGTGGAAAGCTACCGCATGCAACGGAATGGCGCATGGCTTCCTGGGACTAATACTTCAACTTTGTCGATGATAACGGACAGCACCCGCTATTTAAACTCAGTCTTCATCGAGGCTTCGTGTGGGCACGCGGAGGCCTTCAGAATGAAGCCAGCTGAAGCTTCTGTCCTGTTCTTACAGCCCTTCCTGTGCCAGGCCTCAACATCGGATCACGCCTCAACTACGTGCTTTGTTGCCGACAGCTACGACGCTCACCTTTTGCGGCTGCCTGCGTGGAAAGCTACCACATGGAACGGACTGGCGCATGCGCTTCCTGGGACTACAACTTCGCCGATGATAACGGAGAGCACCCGCTATTTAAGCTCAGTCTTCATCGAGCCTTTGTGTGGGCATGGCTAGTCCCTCAGGATGTAGCCAGCTGAACCTTTTGTCCGGTTCTTACAGGCCTTTCTGTGCCATGCTTCAACATCCGATCACGTCTCAAGTACTTGCTTTGTTGCCGACACCTCCGACGCTCATATTTTGCGGCTGCGCGCGTGGAAAGCTACCGCTTGGAACGGACTGGCGCATGCGCTTCCTGAGACTACAACTTCGTCGATGATAACGAACAGCACCCGCTTTTTAAGCTCAGTCTTCATCGAGCCTTCGTGTGGGCACGGCGAGGCCTTCAGAATGAAGCCAGCTGAACGTTTTGTCCTGTTCTTACAGGCCTTCCTGGGCCATGCTTCAACATCGGATCACGCCTCAAGTACTTGCTTTGTTGCCGACAGCTACGACGCTTACCTTTTGCAGGTGCCTGCGTGGAAAGCTACCGCATGCAACGCAATGGCGCATGGCTTCCTGGGACTAATACTTCAACTTTGTGGATGATAACGGACAGCACCCGCGATTTAAACAAAGTCTTCATCGAGCCTTCGTGTGGGCACGGCGAGGCCTTCAGAATGAAGCCGGCTGAACCTTTTGTCCTGTTCTTACAGGCCTTCCTGTGCCATGCTTCAACATCCGATCACGTCTCAAGTACGTGCTTTGTTGCCGACAGCTATGAAGCTCATCTTTTGTGGCTGACTGCGTGGAAAGGTACTGCATGGGACTTACTGGCGCATGCGCTTCCTGGGACTACAACTTCGTCGACGATAACGGACAGCACCCGCTATTTAAGCTCAGTCTTCATCGAGCCTTCTTGTGGGCACGGCGAGGCCTTCAGTATGAAGCGACCTAACCATTTTGTCCTGTTCTTACAGGCCTTCCTGTGCCAGGCTTCAACATCCGATCACGCCTCAGGTACGTGCTTTGTTGTCGACAGCTACGACGCTCATCTTTTGCGGCTGCCTGCGTGGAAAGCTACCGCTTGGAAAGGACTGGCACATGCGCTTCCTGGGACTACAACTTCGTCGATGATAACGGACAGCACCCGCTTTTAAGCTCAGTCTTCATCGAGCCTTCGTGTGGGCACGGCGAGGCCTTCAGAATGAAGCCAGCTGAACCTTTCGTCCTGTTCTTACAGGCCTTCCTGTGCCAGGCTTCAACATCGGATCACGCCTCAAGTACGTGCCTTGTTGCCGACAGCTATGAAGCTCATCTTTTGCGGCTACCTGCGTGGAGAGCTAACGCATGGAATGGACTGGCGCATGCGCTTCCTGGGACTAGAAATTTGTCGATGATAACGGACAGCACCCGCTATTTAAGCTCAGTTTTCATCGAGCCTTCGTGTGGGCAAGGCGACGCCTTCAGAATAAAGCCAGCTTAACGTTTTGTCCTGTTCGTACAGGCCTTCCTGGGCCATGCTTCAACATCGGATCACGCCTCAAGGACGTTCTTTCCTGCCGACAGCTACGACGTTCACCTTTTGCGGCTGCCTGCGTGGAAAGCTACCGCATGCAACGGAATGGCGCATGGCTTCCTGGGACTACAACTTCGTCGATGATAACGGAGAGCACCCGCTATTTAAGCTCAGTCTTCATCGAGCCTTCGTGTGGGCATGGCGAGTCCCTCAGAATGTAGCCAGCTGAACCTTCTGTCCTGTTCTTACAGGCCTTCCTGTGCCATGCTTCAACATCCGATCACGTCTCAAGTACTTGCTTTGTTGCCGACACCTACGACGCTCATCTTTTGCGGCGTCCTGCGTGGAAAGCTACCGCATGGAACGGACTGGTGCATGCGCTTCCTGGGACTACAACTTCGTCGATGATAACGGAGAGCACCCGCTATTTAAGCTCAGTCTTCATCGAGCCTTCGTGTGGGCATGGCGAGTCCCTCAGAATGAAGCCTGCTGAACCTTTCGTCCTGTTCTTACAGGCCTTCCTGGGCACGCTCCAACATCGGATCACGCCTCAAGTACGTGCTTTGTTGCCGACAGCTACGACGCTCACCATTTGCGGCTGCCAGCGTGGAAAGCTAACGCTTGGAAGAGACTGGCGCATGCGCTTCCTGGGAATACAAATTCGTCGATGATAACGGACAGCACCCGCTATTTAAGCTCAGTCTTCATCGAGCCTTCGTGTGGGCACGGCAAGGCCTTCAGAATGAAGCCAGCTGAACCTTTCGTCCTGTTCTTACAGGCCTTCCTGGGCATGCTCCAACATCGCATCACGCCTCAACTACATGCTTTCTTGCCGAAAGCTACGACGCTCAACTTTTGTGGCTGCCTGCGTGGAAAGCTACCGCATGCAACGGAATGGCGCATGGCTTCCTGGGACTAATACTTCAACTTTGTCGATGATAACGGACACCACCCGCTATTTAAACTCAGTCTTCATCGAGTCTTCGTGTGGGCAAGGCGAGGCCTTCAGAATGAAGCCAGCTGAACGTTTTGTCCTGTTTTTACAGGCCTTCCTGGGCCATTCTTCAACATCGGATCACGCCTCAAGTACGTGCTTTCTTGCCGACAGCTACGACGCTCACCTTTTGCGGCTGCCTCCGTGGAAAGCTACCGCATGGAACGGACTGGCGCATGCGCTTCCTGGGACTACAACCTCGTCGATGATAACGGAGAGCACCCGCTATTTAAGCTCAGTCTTCATCGAGCCTTCGTGTGGGCATGGCGAGTCCCTCAGAATGTAGCCAGCTGAACCTTTTGTCCTGTTCTTACAGGCCTTCCTGTGCCATGCTTCAACATCTGATCACGTCTCAAGTACTTGCTTTGTTGCCGACACCTACGACGCTCAACTTTTGCGGCGTCCTGCGTGGAAAGCTACCGCATGGAACGGACTGGCGCATGCGCTTCCTGGGACTACAACTTCGTCGATGATAACGGAGAGCACCCGCTATTTAAGCTCAGTCTTCATCGAGCCTTCGTGTGGGCATGGCGAGTCCCTCAGAATGTAGCCAGCTGAATCTTTTGTCCTGTTCTTTTAGGCCTTCCTCTGCCATGCTTCAACATCGGATCACGCCTCAAGTACGTGCTTCGTTGCCGACAGCTACGACGCTCACCTTTTGCGGCTGCCTGCGTGGAAAGCTACCGCTTGGAACAGACTGGCGCATGCGCTTCCTGGGAATACAAATTCGTCGATGATAACGGACAGCACCCGCTATTTAAGCTCAGTCTTCATCGAGCCTTCGTGTGGGCACGGCGAGGCCTTCAGAATGAAGCCAGCTGAACCTTTCGTCCTGTTCTTACAGGCCTTCCTGGGCACGCTCCAACATCGGATCACGCCTCAAGTACGTGCTTTGTTGCCGACAGCTACGACGCTCACCATTTGCGGCTGCCTGCGTGGAAAGCTACCGCATGGAACGGACTGGCGCATGCGCTTCCTGGGACTACAACTTCGTCGACGATAACGGACAGCACCCGCTATTTAAGCTCAGTCTTCATCTAGCCTTCGTGTGGGCACGGCGAGGCCTTCATTATGAAGCGACCTGACCCTTTTGTCCTGTTCTTACAGGCCTTCCTGTGCCAGGCTTCAACATCCGATCACGGCTCAGGTACGTGCTTTGTTGCCGACAGCTACGACGCTCATCTTTTGCGGCTGCCTGCGTGGAAAGCTACCGCATGTAACGGACCGGCGCATGCGCTCCCTGCGTCTACAACTTCATCGAGGATAACGGACAGCACCCGCTTTTTAAGCTCAGTTTTCATCGAGCCTTCGTGTGGTCCCGGCGAGGCCTTCAAATGAAGCCACCTGAACCTTTTGTCCTGTTCTTACAGGCCTTCCTGTGCCATGCTTTAACATCCGATCACGTCTCAAGTACTTGCTTTGTTGCCGACACCTACGACGCTCAACTTTTGCGGCGTCCTGCGTGGAAAGCTACTGCATGCAACGGAATGGCTCATGGCTTCCTGGGACTAATACTTCAACTTTGTCGATGATAACGGACAGCACCCGCTATTTAAACTCAGTCTTCATCGAGGCTTCGTGTGGGCACGCCGAGGCCTTCAGAATGAAGCCAGCTGAACCTTCTGTCCTGTTCTTACAGGCCTTCCTGTGCCAGGCCTCAACATCGGATCACGCCTCAAGTACGTGCTTTGTTGCCGACAGCTATGAAGCTCATCTTTTGCGGCTGCCTGTGTGGACAGCTACCACATGGAACGGACTGGCGCATGCGCTTCCTGGGACTACAAGTTCGTCGATGATAACGGACAGCACCCGCTATTTAAGCTCAGTCTTCATCGAGCCTTCGTTTGGGGAAGGCGAGGCCTTCAGAATGAAGCCAGCTGAACGTTTTCTCCTGTTCTTACAGGCCTTCCTGGGCCATGCTTCAACATCGGATCACGCCTCAACTACGTGCTTTGTTGCCGACAGCTACGACGCTCACCTTTTGCGGCTGCCTGCGTGGAAAGCTACCACATGGAACGGACTGGCGCATGCGCTTCCTGGGACTACAACTTCGCCGATGATAACGGAGATCACCCGCTATTTAAGCTCAGTCTTCATCGAGCCTTCGTGTGGGCATGGCTAGTCCCTCAGGATGTAGCCAGCTGAACCTTTTGTCCGGTTCTTAGAGGCCTTCCTGTGCCATGCTTCAACATCCGATCACGTCTCAAGTACTTGCTTTGTTGCCGACACCTCCGACGCTCATATTTTGCGGCTGCGGGCGTGGAAAGCTACCGCTTGGAACGGACTGGCGCATGCGCTTCCTGAGACTACAACTTCGTCGATGATAACGAACAGCACCCGCTTTTTAAGCTCAGTCTTCATCGAGCCTTCGTGTGGGCACGGCGAGGTCTTCAGAATGAAACCAGCTGAACCTTTTGTCCTGTTCTTACAGGCCTTCCTCTGCCATGCTTCAACATCAGATCACGCCTCAAGTACGTGCTTTGTTGCCGACAGCTACGACGCTCACCTTTTGCGGCTGCCTCCGTGGAAAGCTACCGCTTGGAACAGACTGGCGCATGCGCTTCCTGGGACTACAACTTCGTCGATGATAACGGAGAGCACCCGCTATTTAATCTCAGTCTTCATCGAGCCTTCGTGTGGGCATGGCGAGTCCCTCAGAAAGTAGCCAGCTGAATCTTTTGTCCTGTTCTTACAGGCCTTCCTCTGCCATGCTTCAACATCGGATCACGCCTCAAGTACGTGCTTTGTTGCCGACAGCTACGACGCTCACCTTTTGCGGCTGCCTCCGTGGAAAGCTACCGCATGGAACGGACTGGCGCATGCGCTTCCTGGGACTACAACCTCGTCGATGATAACGGAGAGCACCCGCTATTTAAGCTCAGTCTTCATCGAGCCTTCGTGTGGGCATGGCGAGTCCCTCAGAATGTAGCCAGCTGAACCTTTTGTCCTGTTCTTACAGGCCTTCCTGTGCCATGCTTCAACATCTGATCACGTCTCAAGTACTTGCTTTGTTGCCGACACCTACGACGCTCAACTTTTGCGGCGTCCTGCGTGGAAAGCTACCGCATGGAACGGACTGGCGCATGCGCTTCCTGGGACTACAACTTCGTCGATGATAACGGAGAGCACCCGCTATTTAAGCTCAGTCTTCATCGAGCCTTCGTGTGGGCATGGCGAGTCCCTCAGAATGTAGCCAGCTGAATCTTTTGTCCTGTTCTTTTAGGCCTTCCTCTGCCATGCTTCAACATCGGATCACGCCTCAAGTACGTGCTTCGTTGCCGACAGCTACGACGCTCACCTTTTGCGGCTGCCTGCGTGGAAAGCTACCGCTTGGAACAGACTGGCGCATGCGCTTCCTGGGAATACAAATTCGTCGATGATAACGGACAGCACCCGCTATTTAAGCTCAGTCTTCATCGAGCCTTCGTGTGGGCACGGCGAGGCCTTCAGAATGAAGCCAGCTGAACCTTTCGTCCTGTTCTTACAGGCCTTCCTGGGCACGCTCCAACATCGGATCACGCCTCAAGTACGTGCTTTGTTGCCGACAGCTACGACGCTCACCATTTGCGGCTGCCTGCGTGGAAAGCTACCGCATGGAACGGACTGGCGCATGCGCTTCCTGGGACTACAACTTCGTCGACGATAACGGACAGCACCCGCTATTTAAGCTCAGTCTTCATCTAGCCTTCGTGTGGGCACGGCGAGGCCTTCATTATGAAGCGACCTGACCCTTTTGTCCTGTTCTTACAGGCCTTCCTGTGCCAGGCTTCAACATCCGATCACGGCTCAGGTACGTGCTTTGTTGCCGACAGCTACGACGCTCATCTTTTGCGGCTGCCTGCGTGGAAAGCTACCGCATGTAACGGACCGGCGCATGCGCTCCCTGCGTCTACAACTTCATCGAGGATAACGGACAGCACCCGCTTTTTAAGCTCAGTTTTCATCGAGCCTTCGTGTGGTCCCGGCGAGGCCTTCAAATGAAGCCACCTGAACCTTTTGTCCTGTTCTTACAGGCCTTCCTGTGCCATGCTTTAACATCCGATCACGTCTCAAGTACTTGCTTTGTTGCCGACACCTACGACGCTCAACTTTTGCGGCGTCCTGCGTGGAAAGCTACTGCATGCAACGGAATGGCTCATGGCTTCCTGGGACTAATACTTCAACTTTGTCGATGATAACGGACAGCACCCGCTATTTAAACTCAGTCTTCATCGAGGCTTCGTGTGGGCACGCCGAGGCCTTCAGAATGAAGCCAGCTGAACCTTCTGTCCTGTTCTTACAGGCCTTCCTGTGCCAGGCCTCAACATCGGATCACGCCTCAAGTACGTGCTTTGTTGCCGACAGCTATGAAGCTCATCTTTTGCGGCTGCCTGTGTGGACAGCTACCACATGGAACGGACAGGCGCATGCGCTTCCTGGGACTACAAGTTCGTCGATGATAACGGACAGCACCCGCTATTTAAGCTCAGTCTTCATCGAGCCTTCGTTTGGGGAAGGCGAGGCCTTCAGAATGAAGCCAGCTGAACGTTTTCTCCTGTTCTTACAGGCCTTCCTGGGCCATGCTTCAACATCGGATCACGCCTCAACTACGTGCTTTGTTGCCGACAGCTACGACGCTCACCTTTTGCGGCTGCCTGCGTGGAAAGCTACCACATGGAACGGACTGGCGCATGCGCTTCCTGGGACTACAACTTCGCCGATGATAACGGAGATCACCCGCTATTTAAGCTCAGTCTTCATCGAGCCTTCGTGTGGGCATGGCTAGTCCCTCAGGATGTAGCCAGCTGAACCTTTTGTCCGGTTCTTAGAGGCTTTCCTGTGCCATGCTTCAACATCCGATCACGTCTCAAGTACTTGCTTTGTTGCCGACACCTCCGACGCTCATATTTTGCGGCTGCGGGCGTGGAAAGCTACCGCTTGGAACGGACTGGCGCATGCGCTTCCTGAGACTACAACTTCGTCGATGATAACGAACAGCACCCGCTTTTTAAGCTCAGTCTTCATCGAGCCTTCGTGTGGGCACGGCGAGGTCTTCAGAATGAAACCAGCTGAACCTTTTGTCCTGTTCTTACAGGCCTTCCTCTGCCATGCTTCAACATCAGATCACGCCTCAAGTACGTGCTTTGTTGCCGACAGCTACGACGCTCACCTTTTGCGGCTGCCTCCGTGGAAAGCTACCGCTTGGAACAGACTGGCGCATGCGCTTCCTGGGACTACAACTTCGTCGATGATAACGGAGAGCACCCGCTATTTAATCTCAGTCTTCATCGAGCCTTCGTGTGGGCATGGCGAGTCCCTCAGAAAGTAGCCAGCTGAATCTTTTGTCCTGTTCTTACAGGCCTTCCTCTGCCATGCTTCAACATCGGATCACGCCTCAAGTACGTGCTTTGTTGCCGACAGCTACGACGCTCACCTTTTGCGGCTGCCTGCGTGGAAAGCTACCGCTTGGAACAGACTGGCGCATGCGCTTCCTGGGAATACAAATTCGTCGATGATAACGGACAGCACCCGCTATTTAAGCTCAGTCTTCATCGAGCCTAAGTGTGGGCACGGCGAGGCCTTCAGAATGAAGCCAGCTGAACCTTTCGTCCTGTTCTTACAGGCCTTCCTGGGCATGCTCCAACATCGGATCACGCCTCAAGTACGTGCTTTGTTGCCGACAGCTACGACGCTCACCTTTTGCGGCTGCCGCCGTGGAAAGCTACCGCATGCAACGGACTGGCGCATGCGCTTCCTGGGACTACAACTTCGTCGATGATAACGGAGAGCACCCGCTATTTAAGCTCAGTCTTCATCGAGCCTTCGTGTGGGCATGGCGAGTCCCTCAGAATGTAGCCAGCTGAACCTTTTGTCCTGTTCTTACAGGCCTTCCTGTGCCATGCTTCAACATCCGATCACGTCTCAAGTACTTGCTTTGTTGCCGACACCTACGACGCTCAACTTTTGCGGCGTCCTGCGTGGAAAGCTACCGCATGGAACGGACTGGCGCATGCGCTTCCTGGGACTACAACTTCGTCGATGATAACGGAGAGCACCCGCTATTTAAGCTCAGTCTTCATCGAGCCTTCGTGTGGGCATGGCGAGCCCCTCAGAATGTAGCCAGCTGAATCTTTTGTCCTGTTCTTACAGGCCTTCCTCTGCCATGCTTCAACATCGGATCACGCCTCAAGTACGTGCTTTGTTGCCGACAGCTACGACGCTCACCTTTTGCGGCTGCCTGCGTGGAAAGCTACCGCTTGGAACAGACTGGCGCATGCGCTTCCTGGGAATACAAATTAGTCGATGATAACGGACAGCACCCGCTATTTAAGCTCAGTCTTCATCGAGCCTAAGTGTGGGCACGGCGAGGCCTTCAGAATGAAGCCAGCTGAACCTTTCGTCCTGTTCTTACAGGCCTTCCTGGGCATGCTCCAACATCGGATCACGCCTCAAGTACGTGCTTTGTTGCCGACAGCTACGGCGCTCACCATTTGCGGCTGCCTGCGTGGAAAGCTACCGCATGGAACGGACTGGCGCATGCGCTTCCTGGGACTACAACTTCGTCGACGATAACGGACAGCACCCGCTATTTAAGCTCAGTCTTCATCTAGCCTTCGTGTGGGCACGGCGAGGCCTTCATTAAGAAGCGACCTGACCCTTTTGTCCTGTTCTTACAGGCCTTCCTGTGCCAGGCTTCAACATCCGATCACGGTTCAGGTACGTGCTTTGTTGCCGACAGCTACGACGCTCATCTTTTGCGGCTGCCTGCGTGGAAAGCTACCGCATGTAACGGACCGCCGCATGCGCTCCCTGCGTCTACAACTTCATCGAGGATAACGGACAGCACCCGCTTTTTAAGCTCAGTTTTCATCGAGCCTTCGTGTGGTCACGGCGAGGCCTTCAGAATGAAGCCACCTGAACCTTTTGTCCTGTTCTTACAGGCCTTCCTGTGCCATGCTTTAACATCCGATCACGTCTCAAGTACTTGCTTTGTTGCCGACACCTACGACGCTCAACTTTTGCGGCGTCCTGCGTGGAAAGCTACCGCATGCAACGGAATGGCGCATGGCTTCCTGGGACTAATACTTCAACTTTGTCGATGATAACGGACAGCACCCGCTATTTAAACTCAGTCTTCATCGAGGCTTCGTGTGGGCACGCGGAGGCCTTCAGAATGAAGCCAGCTGAAGCTTCTGTCCTGTTCTTACAGCCCTTCCTGTGCCAGGCCTCAACATCGGATCACGCCTCAACTACGTGCTTTGTTGCCGACAGCTACGACGCTCACCTTTTGCGGCTGCCTGCGTGGAAAGCTACCACATGGAACGGACTGGCGCATGCGCTTCCTGGGACTACAACTACGCCGATGATAACGGAGAGCACCCGCTATTTAAGCTCAGTCTTCATCGAGCCTTTGTGTGGGCATGGCTAGTCCCTCAGGATGTAGCCAGCTGAACCTTTTGTCCGGTTCTTACAGGCCTTTCTGTGCCATGCTTCAACATCCGATCACGTCTCAAGTACTTGCTTTGTTGCCGACACCTCCGACGCTCATATTTTGCGGCTGCGCGCGTGGAAAGCTACCGCTTGGAACGGACTGGCGCATGCGCTTCCTGAGACTACAACTTCGTCGATGATAACGAACAGCACCCGCTTTTTAAGCTCAGTCTTCATCGAGCCTTCGTGTGGGCACGGCGAGGCCTTCAGAATGAAGCCAGCTGAACGTTTTGTCCTGTTCTTACAGGCCTTCCTGGGCCATGCTTCAACATCGGATCACGCCTCAAGTACTTGCTTTGTTGCCGACAGCTACGACGCTTACCTTTTGCAGGTGCCTGCGTGGAAAGCTACCGCATGCAACGCAATGGCGCATGGCTTCCTGGGACTAATACTTCAACTTTGTGGATGATAACGGACAGCACCCGCGATTTAAACAAAGTCTTCATCGAGCCTTCGTGTGGGCACGGCGAGGCCTTCAGAATGAAGCCGGCTGAACCTTTTGTCCTGTTCTTACAGGCCTTCCTGTGCCATGCTTCAACATCCGATCACGTCTCAAGTACGTGCTTTGTTGCCGACAGCTATGAAGCTCATCTTTTGTGGCTGACTGCGTGGAAAGGTACTGCATGGGACTTACTGGCGCATGCGCTTCCTGGGACTACAACTTCGTCGACGATAACGGACAGCACCCGCTATTTAAGCTCAGTCTTCATCGAGCCTTCTTGTGGGCACGGCGAGGCCTTCAGTATGAAGCGACCTAACCATTTTGTCCTGTTCTTACAGGCCTTCCTGTGCCAGGCTTCAACATCCGATCACGCCTCAGGTACGTGCTTTGTTGTCGACAGCTACGACGCTCATCTTTTGCGGCTGCCTGCGTGGAAAGCTACCGCTTGGAAAGGACTGGCACATGCGCTTCCTGGGACTACAACTTCGTCGATGATAACGGACAGCACCCGCTTTTAAGCTCAGTCTTCATCGAGCCTTCGTGTGGGCACGGCGAGGCCTTCAGAATGAAGCCAGCTGAACCTTTCGTCCTGTTCTTACAGGCCTTCCTGTGCCAGGCTTCAACATCGGATCACGCCTCAAGTACGTGCCTTGTTGCCGACAGCTATGAAGGTCATCTTTTGCGGCTACCTGCGTGGAGAGCTAACGCATGGAATGGACTGGCGCATGCGCTTCCTGGGACTACAACTTCGTCGATGATAACGGAGAGCACCCGCTATTTAAGCTCAGTCTTCATCGAGCCTTCGTGTGGGCATGGCGAGTCCCTCAGAATGTAGCCAGCTGAACCTTTTGTCCTGTTCTTACAGGCCTTCCTGTGCCATGCTTCAACATCCGATCACGTCTCAAGTACTTGCTTTGTTGCCGACACCTACGACGCTCAACTTTTGCGGCGTCCTGCGTGGAAAGCTACCGCATGGAACGGACTGGCGCATGCGCTTCCTGGGACTACAACTTCGTCGATGATAACGGAGAGCACCCGCTATTTAAGCTCAGTCTTCATCGAGCCTTCGTGTGGGCATGGCGAGTCCCTCAGAATGTAGCCAGCTGAATCTTTTGTCCTGTTCTTACAGGCCTTCCTCTGCCATGCTTCAACATCGGATCACGCCTCAAGTACGTGCTTTGTTGCCGACAGCTACGACGCTCACCTTTTGCGGCTGCCTGCGTGGAAAGCTACCGCTTGGAACAGACTGGCGCATGCGCTTCCTGGGAATACAAATTAGTCGATGATAACGGACAGCACCCGCTATTTAAGCTCAGTCTTCATCGAGCCTAAGTGTGGGCACGGCGAGGCCTTCAGAATGAAGCCAGCTGAACCTTTCGTCCTGTTCTTACAGGCCTTCCTGGGCATGCTCCAACATCGGATCACGCCTCAAGTACGTGCTTTGTTGCCGACAGCTACGGCGCTCACCATTTGCGGCTGCCTGCGTGGAAAGCTACCGCATGGAACGGACTGGCGCATGCGCTTCCTGGGACTACAACTTCGTCGACGATAACGGACAGCACCCGCTATTTAAGCTCAGTCTTCATCTAGCCTTCGTGTGGGCACGGCGAGGCCTTCATTAAGAAGCGACCTGACCCTTTTGTCCTGTTCTTACAGGCCTTCCTGTGCCAGGCTTCAACATCCGATCACGGTTCAGGTACGTGCTTTGTTGCCGACAGCTACGACGCTCATCTTTTGCGGCTGCCTGCGTGGAAAGCTACCGCATGTAACGGACCGCCGCATGCGCTCCCTGCGTCTACAACTTCATCGAGGATAACGGACAGCACCCGCTTTTTAAGCTCAGTTTTCATCGAGCCTTCGTGTGGTCACGGCGAGGCCTTCAGAATGAAGCCACCTGAACCTTTTGTCCTGTTCTTACAGGCCTTCCTGTGCCATGCTTTAACATCCGATCACGTCTCAAGTACTTGCTTTGTTGCCGACACCTACGACGCTCAACTTTTGCGGCGTCCTGCGTGAAAAGCTACCGCATGCAACGGAATGGCGCATGGCTTCCTGGGACTAATACTTCAACTTTGTCGATGATAACGGACAGCACCCGCTATTTAAACTCAGTCTTCATCGAGGCTTCGTGTGGGCACGCGGAGGCCTTCAGAATGAAGCCAGCTGAACCTTTTGTCCGGTTCTTACAGGCCTTTCTGTGCCATGCTTCAACATCGGATCACGCCTCAACTACGTGCTTTGTTGCCGACAGCTACGACGCTCACCTTTTGCGGCTGCCTGCATGGAAAGCTACCACATGGAACGGACTGGCGCATGCGCTTCCTGGGACTACAACTTCGCCGATGATAACGGAGATCACCCGCTATTTAAGCTCAGTCTTCATCGAGCCTTCGTGTGGGCACGGCGAGGCCTTCAGAATGAAGCCAGCTGAACGTTTTGTCCTGTTCTTACAGGCCTTCCTGGGCCATGCTTCAACATCGGATCACGCCTCAAGTACTTGCTTTGTTGCCGACAGCTACGACGCTTACCTTTTGCAGGTGCCTGCGTGGAAAGCTACCGCATGCAACGCAATGGCGCATGGCTTCCTGGGACTAATACTTCAACTTTGTGGATGATAACGGACAGCACCCGCGATTTAAACAAAGTCTTCATCGAGCCTTCGTGTGGGCACGGCGAGGCCTTCAGAATGAAGCCGGCTGAACCTTTTGTCCTGTTCTTACAGGCCTTCCTGTGCCATGCTTCAACATCCGATCACGTCTCAAGTACGTGCTTTGTTGCCGACAGCTATGAAGCTCATCTTTTGTGGCTGACTGCGTGGAAAGGTACTGCATGGGACTTACTGGCGCATGCGCTTCCTGGGACTACAACTTCGTCGACGATAACGGACAGCACCCGCTATTTAAGCTCAGTCTTCATCGAGCCTTCTTGTGGGCACGGCGAGGCCTTCAGTATGAAGCGACCTAACCATTTTGTCCTGTTCTTACAGGCCTTCCTGTGCCAGGCTTCAACATCCGATCACGCCTCAGGTACGTGCTTTGTTGTCGACAGCTACGACGCTCATCTTTTGCGGCTGCCTGCGTGGAAAGCTACCGCATGTAACGGACCGGCGCATGCGCTCCCTGCGTCTACAACTTCATCGAGGATAACGGACAGCACCCGCTATTTAAGCTCAGTCTTCATCTAGCCTTCGTGTGGGCACGGCGAGGCCTTCATTATGAAGCGACCTGACCCTTTTGTCCTGTTCTTACAGGCCTTCCTGTGCCAGGCTTCAACATCCGATCACGGCTCAGGTACGTGCTTTGTTGCCGACAGCTACGACGCTCATCTTTTGCGGCTGCCTGCGTGGAAAGCTACCGCATGTAACGGACCGGCGCATGCGCTCCCTGCGTCTACAACTTCATCGAGGATAACGGACAGCACCCGCTTTTTAAGCTCAGTTTTCATCGAGCCTTCGTGCGGTCCCGGCGAGGCCTTCAAATGAAGCCACCGGAACCTTTTGTCCTGTTCTTACAGGCCTTCCTGTGCCATGCTTTAACATCCGATCACGTCTCAAGTACTTGCTTTGTTGCCGACACCTACGACGCTCAACTTTTGCGGCGTCCTGCGTGGAAAGCTACTGCATGCAACGGAATGGCTCATGGCTTCCTGGGACTAATACTTCAACTTTGTCGATGATAACGGACAGCACCCGCTATTTAAACTCAGTCTTCATCGAGGCTTCGTGTGGGCACGCCGAGGCCTTCAGAATGAAGCCAGCTGAACCTTCTGTCCTGTTCTTACAGGCCTTCCTGTGCCAGGCCTCAACATCGGATCACGCCTCAAGTACGTGCTTTGTTGCCGACAGCTATGAAGCTCATCTTTTGCGGCTGCCTGTGTGGACAGCTACCACATGGAACGGACTGGCGCATGCGCTTCCTGGGACTACAAGTTCGTCGATGATAACGGACAGCACCCGCTATTTAAGCTCAGTCTTCATCGAGCCTTCGTTTGGGGAAGGCGAGGCCTTCAGAATGAAGCCAGCTGAACGTTTTCTCCTGTTCTTACAGGCCTTCCTGGGCCATGCTTCAACATCGGATCACGCCTCAACTACGTGCTTTGTTGCCGACAGCTACGACGCTCACCTTTTGCGGCTGCCTGCATGGAAAGCTACCACATGGAACGGACTGGCGCATGCGCTTCCTGGGACTACAACTTCGCCGATGATAACGGAGATCACCCGCTATTTAAGCTCAGTCTTCATCCAGCCTTCGTGTGGGCATGGCTAGTCCCTCAAGATGTAGCCAGCTGAACCTTTTGTCCGGTTCTTAGAGGCCTTCCTGTGCCATGCTTCAACATCCGATCACGTCTCAAGTACTTGCTTTGTTGCCGACACCTCCGACGCTCATATTTTGCGGCTGCGGGCGTGGAAAGCTACCGCTTGGAACGGACTGGCGCATGCGCTTCCTGAGACTACAACTTCGTCGATGATAACGAACAGCACCCGCTTTTTAAGCTCAGTCTTCATCGAGCCTTCGTGTGGGCACGGCGAGGTCTTCAGAATGAAACCAGCTGAACCTTTTGTCCGGTTCCTACAGGCCTACCTGCGCCATGCTTCAACATCGGATCACGACTCAAGTACGTGCTTTATTGCCGACAGCTACGACGCTCACCTTTTGCGGCTGCCTGCGTGGAAAGCTACCGCATGGAACGGACTGGCGCATGCGCTTCCTGCGAATACAAATTCGTCGATGATAACGGACAGCACTCGCTATTTAAGCTCAGTCTTCATCGAGCCTTCGTGTGGGCAAGGCGAGGCCTTCAGAATGAAGCCAGCTGAACGTTTTGTCCTGTTCTTACAGGCCTTCCTGGGCCATGCTTCAACAACGGATCACGCCTCAAGTACTTGCTTTGTTGCCGACAGCTACGACGCTTACCTTTTGCAGGTGCCTGCGTTGAAAGCTACCGCATGCAACGCAATGGCGCATGGCTTCCTGGGACTAATACTTCAACTTTGTGGATGATAACGGACAGCACCCGCTATTTAAGCTTAGTCTTCATCGAGCCTTCTTGTGGGCACGGCGAGGCCTTCAGTATGAAGCGACCTAACCATTTTGTCCTGTTCTTACAGGCCTTCCTATGCCAGGCTTCAACATCCGATCACGCCTCAGGCACGTGCTTTGTTGTCGACAGCTACGACGCTCATCTTTTGCGGCTGCCTGCGTGGAAAGCTACCGCTTGGAAAGGACTGGCACATGCGCTTCCTGGGACTACAACTTCGTCGATGATAACGGACAGCACCCGCTATTTAAGCTCAGTCTTCATCGAGCCTTCGTGTGGGCATGGCAAGTCCCTCATAATGTAGCCAGCTGAATCTTTTGTCCTGTTCTTACAGGCCTTCCTGTGCCAGGCTTCAACATCGGATCACGCCTCAAGTACGTGCCTTGTTGCCGACAGCTATGAAGCTCATCTTTTGCGGCTGCCTGCGTGGAAAGCTACCACATGGAACGGACTGGCACATGCGCTTCCTGGGACTACAACTTCGCCGATGATAACGGACAGCACCCGCTATTTAAACTCAGTCTTCATCGAGCCTTCGTGTTGGCATGCCGAGTCCCTCAGGATGTAGCCAGCTGAACCTTTTGTCCGGTTCTTATAGGCCTTCCTGTGCCAGGCTTCAACATCGGATCACGCCTCAAGTACGTGCCTTGTTGCCGACAGCTATGAAGCTCATCTTTTGCGGCTACCTACGTGGAGAGCTAACGCATGGAACGGACTGGCGCATGCGCTTCCTGGGACTAGAAATTTGTCGATGATAACGGACAGCACCCGCTATTTAAGCTCAGTTTTCATCGTGCCTTCGTGTGGTCACGGCGAGGCCTTCAGAATGAAGCCAGCCGAATCTTTTGTCCTGTTCATACAGGCCTTCCTGTGCCATGCTTCAACACCGCATCACGCCTCAACTACATGCTTTCTTGCCGAAAGCTACGACGCTCAACTTTTGCGGCTGCCTGCGTGGAAAGCTACCGCATGGAACGGACTGGCGCATGCGCTTCCTGGGACTACAACTTCGTCGATGATAACGGAGAGCACCCGCTATTTAAGCTCAGTCTTCATCGAGCCTTCGTGTGGGCATGGCGAGTCCCTCAGAATGTAGCCAGCTGAATCTTTTGTCCTGTTCTTACAGGCCTTCCTCTGCCATGCTTCAACATCGGATCACGCCTCAAGTACGTGCTTTGTTGCCGACAGCTACGACGCTCACCTTTTGCGGCTGCTTGCGTGGAAAGCTACCGCTTGGAACAGACTGGCGCATGCGCTTCCTGGGAATACAAATTCGTCGATGATAACGGAGAGCACCCGCTATTTAAGCTCAGTCTTCATCGAGCCTTCGTGTGGGCAAGGCGAGGCCTTCAGAATGAAGCCAGCTGAACGTTTTGTCCTGTTCTTACAGGCCTTCCTGGGCCATGCTTCAACATCGGATCACGCCTCATGTACGTGCTTTGCTTCCGACAGCTACGACGCTCACCTTTTGCAGCTGTCTGCGTGGAAAGCTACCGCATGCAACGGAATGGCGCATGGCTTCCTGGGACTAATACTTCAACTTTGTGGATGATAACGGACAGCACCCGCTATTTAAACAAAGTCTTCATCGAGCCTTCGTGTGGGCACGGCGAGGCCTTCAGAATGAAGCCGGCTGAACCTTTTGTCCTGTTCTTACAGGCCTTCCTCTGCCATGCTTAAACATCCGATCACGCCTCAGGAACGTGCTTTGCTTCCGACAGCTACGACGCTCACCTTTTGCAGCTGCCTGCGTGGAAAGCTACCGCATGGAACGGACTGGCGCATGCGCTTCCTGGGACTACAACTTCGTCGATGATAACGGAGAGCACCCGCTATTTAAGCTCAGTCTTCATCGAGCCTTCGTGTGGGCATGGAGAGTCCCTCAGAATGTAGCCAGCTGAATCTTTTGTCCTGTTCTTACAGGCCTTCCTCTGCCATGCTTCAACATCGGATCACGCCTCAAGTACGTGCTTTGTTGCCGACAGCTACGACGCTCACCATTTGCGGCTGCCAGCGTGGAAAGCTAACGCTTGGAAGAGACTGGCGCATGCGCTTCCTGGGAATACAAATTCGTCGATGATAACGGACAGCACCCGCTATTTAAGCTCAGTCTTCATCGAGCCTTCGTGTGGGCACGGCAAGGCCTTCAGAATGAAGCCAGCTGAACCTTTCGTCCTGTTCTTACAGGCCTTCCTGGGCATGCTCCAACATCGCATCACGCCTCAACTACATGCTTTCTTGCCGAAAGCTACGACGCTCAACTTTTGTGGCTGCCTGCGTGGAAAGCTACCGCATGCAACGGAATGGCGCATGGCTTCCTGGGACTAATACTTCAACTTTGTCGATGATAACGGACACCACCCGCTATTTAAACTCAGTCTTCATCGAGTCTTCGTGTGGGCAAGGCGAGGCCTTCAGAATGAAGCCAGCTGAACGTTTTGTCCTGTTTTTACAGGCCTTCCTGGGCCATTCTTCAACATCGGATCACGCCTCAAGTACGTGCTTTGTTGCCGACAGCTACGACGCTCACCTTTTGCGGCTGCCTCCGTGGAAAGCTACCGCATGGAACGGACTGGCGCATGCGCTTCCTGCGACTACAACCTCGTCGATGATAACGGAGAGCACCCGCTATTTAAGCTCAGTCTTCATCGACCCTTCGTGTGGGCATGGCGAGTCCCTCAGAATGTAGCCAGCTGAATCTTTTGTCCTGTTCTTTTAGGCCTTCCTCTGCCATGCTTCAACATCGGATCACGCCTCAAGTACGTGCTTCGTTGCCGACAGCTACGACGCTCACCTTTTGCGGCTGCCTGCGTGGAAAGCTACCGCTTGGAACAGACTGGCGCATGCGCTTCCTGGGAATACAAATTCGTCGATGATAACGGACAGCACCCGCTATTTAAGCTCAGTCTTCATCGAGCCTTCGTGTGGGCACGGCGAGGCCTTCAGAATGAAGCCAGCTGAACCTTTCGTCCTGTTCTTACAGGCCTTCATGGGCACGCTCCAACATCGGATCACGCCTCAAGTACGTGCTTTGTTGCCGACAGCTACGACGCTCACCATTTGCGGCTGCCTGCGTGGAAAGCTACCGCATGGAACGGACTGGCGCATGCGCTTCCTGGGACTACAACTTCGTCGACGATAACGGACAGCACCCGCTATTTAAGCTCAGTTTTCATCTAGCCTTCGTGTGGGCACGGCGAGGCCTTCATTATGAAGCGACCTGACCCTTTTGTCCTGTTCTTACAGGCCTTCCTGTGCCAGGCTTCAACATCCGATCACGGCTCAGGTACGTGCTTTGTTGCCGACAGCTACGACGCTCATCTTTTGCGGCTGCCTGCGTGGAAAGCTACCGCATGTAACGGACCGGCGCATGCGCTCCCTGCGTCTACAACTTCATCGAGGATAACGGACAGCACCCGCTTTTTAAGCTCAGTTTTCATCGAGCCTTCGTGTGGTCCCGGCGAGGCCTTCAAATGAAGCCACCTGAACCTTTTGTCCTGTTCTTACAGGCCTTCCTGTGCCATGCTTTAACATCCGATCACGTCTCAAGTACTTGCTTTGTTGCCGACACCTACGACGCTCAACTTTTGCGGCGTCCTGCGTGGAAAGCTACTGCATGCAACGGAATGGCTCATGGCTTCCTGGGACTAATACTTCAACTTTGTCGATGATAACGGACAGCACCCGCTATTTAAACTAAGTCTTCATCGAGGCTTCGTGTGGGCACGCCGAGGCCTTCAGAATGAAGCCAGCTGAAACTTCTGTCCTGTTCTTACAGGCCTTCCTGTGCCAGGCCTCAACATCGGATCACGCCTCAAGTACGTGCTTTGTTGCCGACAGCTATGAAGCTCATCTTTTGCGGCTGCCTGTGTGGACAGCTACCACATGGAACGGACTGGCGCATGCGCTTCCTGGGACTACAAGTTCGTCGATGATAACGGACAGCACCCGCTATTTAAGCTCAGTCTTCATCGAGCCTTCGTGTGGGTAAGGCGAGGCCTTCAGAATGAAGCCAGCTGAACGTTTTCTCCTGTTCTTACAGGCCTTCCTGGGCCATGCTTCAACATCGGATCACGCCTCAACTACGTGCTTTGTTGCCGACAGCTACGACGCTCACCTTTTGCGGCTGCCTGCGTGGAAAGCTACCACATGGAACGGACTGGCGCATGCGCTTCCTGGGACTACAACTTCGCCGATGATAACGGAGAGCACCCGCTATTTAAGCTCAGTCTTCATCGAGCCTTCGTGTGGGCAAGGCGACGCCTTCAGAATAAAGCCAGCTTAACGTTTTGTCCTGTTCGTACTGGCCTTCCTGGGCCATGCTTCAACATCGGATCACGCCTCAAGGACGTTCTTTCCTGCCGACAGCTACGACGTTCACCTTTTGCGGCTGCCTTCGTGGAAAGCTACCGCATGGAACGGACTGGCGCATGCGCTCCCTGCGACTACAACTTCGTCGATGATAACGGACAGCACCCGCTTTTTAAGCTCAGTTGTCATCGTACCTTCGTGTGGTCACGGCGAGGCCTTCAGAATGAAGCCAGCCGAATCTTTTGTCCTGTTCATACAGGCCTTCCTGTGCCATGCTTCAACATCGCATCACGCCTCAACTACATGCTTTCTTGCCGAAAGCTACGACGCTCAACTTTTGCGGCTGCCTGCGTGGAAAGCTGCCGCATGGAACGGACTGGCGCATGCGCTTCCTGGGACTACAACTTCGTCGATGATAACGGAGAGCACCCGCTATTTAAGCTCAGTCTTTATCGAGCCTTCGTGTGGGCATGGCGAGTCCCTCAGAATGTAGCCAGCTGAATCTTTTGTCCTGTTCTTACAGGCCTTCCTCTGCCATGCTTCAACATCGGATCACGCCTCAAGTACGTGCTTTGTTGCCGACAGCTACGACGCTCACCTTTTGCGGCTGCCTGCGTGGAAAGCTACCGCTTGGAACAGACTGGCGCATGCGCTTCCTGGGAATACAAATTCGTCGATGATAACGGACAGCACCCGCTATTTAAGCTCAGTCTTCATCGAGCCTTCGTGTGGGCAAGGCGAGGCCTTCAGAATGAAGCCAGCTGAACGTTTTGTCCTGTTCTTACAGGCCTTCCTGGGCCATGCTTCAACATCGGATCACGCCTCAAGTACGTGCTTTGCTTCCGACAGCTACGACGCTCACCTTTTGCAGCTGCCTGCGTGGAAAGCTACCGCATGCAACGGAATGGCGCATGGCTTCCTGGGACTAATACTTCAACTTTGTGGATGATAACGGACAGCACCCTCTATTTAAACAAAGTCTTCATCGAGCCTTCGTGTGGGCACGGCGAGGCCTTCAGAATGAAGCCGGCTGAACCTTTTGTCCTGTTCTTACAGGCCTTCCTCTGCCATGCTTAAACATCCGATCACGCCTCAGGAACGTGCTTTGCTTCCGACAGCTACGACGCTCACCTTTTGCAGCTGCCTGCGTGGAAAGCTACCGCATGGAACGGACTGGCGCATGCGCTTCCTGGGACTACAACTTCGTCGATGATAACGGAGAGCACCCGCTATTTAAGCTCAGTCTTCATCGAGCCTTCGTGTGGGCATGGAGAGTCCCTCAGAATGTAGCCAGCTGAATCTTTTGTCCTGTTCTTACAGGCCTTCCTCTGCCATGCTTCAACATCGGATCACGCCTCAAGTACGTGCTTTGTTGCCGACAGCTACGACGCTCACCTTTTGCGGCTGCCTGCATGGAAAGCTACGGCTTGGAACAGACTGGCGCATGCGCTTCCTGGGAATACAAATTCGTCGATGATAACGGACAGCACCCGCTATTTAATCTCAGTCTTCATCGAGCCTTCGTGTGGGCATGGCGAGTCCCTCAGAATGTAGCCAGCTGAATCTTTTGTCCTGTTCTTACAGGCCTTCCTCTGCCATGCTTCAACATCGGATCACGCCTCAAGTACGTGCTTTGTTGCCGACAGCTACGACGCTCACCTTTTGCGGCTGCCTGCGTGGAAAGCTACCGCTTGGAACAGACTGGCGCATGCGCTTCCTGGGAATAAAAATTCGTCGATGATAACGGACAGCACCCGCTATTTAAGCTCAGTCTTCATCGAGCCTAAGTGTGGGCACGGCGAGGCCTTCAGAATGAAGCCAGCTGAACCTTTCGTCCTGTTCTTACAGGCCTTCCTGGGCATGCTCCAACATCGGATCACGCCTCAAGTACGTGCTTTGTTGCCGACAGCTACGACGCTCACCTTTTGCGGCTGCCTCCGTGGAAAGCTACCGCATGGAACGGACTGGCGCATGCGCTTCCTGGGACTACAACTTCGTCGATGATAACGGAGAGCACCCGCTATTTAAGCTCAGTCTTCATCGAGCCTTCGTGTGGGCATGGCGAGTCCCTCAGAATGTAGCCAGCTGAACCTTTTGTCCTGTTCTTACAGGCCTTCCTGTGCCATGCTTCAACATCCGATCACGTCTCAAGTACTTGCTTTGTTGCCGACACCTACGACGCTCAACTTTTGCGGCGTCCTGCGTGGAAAGCTACCGCATGGAACGGACTGGCGCATGCGCTTCCTGGGACTACAACTTCGTCGATGATAACGGAGAGCACCCGCTATTTAAGCTCAGTCTTCATCGAGCCTTCGTGTGGGCATGGCGAGTCCCTCAGAATGTAGCCAGCTGAATCTTTTGTCCTGTTCTTACAGGCCTTCCTCTGCCATGCTTCAACATCGGATCACGCCTCAAGTACGTGCTTTGTTGCCGACAGCTACGACGCTCACCTTTTGCGGCTGCCTGCGTGGAAAGCTACCGCTTGGAACAGACTGGCGCATGCGCTTCCTGGGAATACAAATTCGTCGATGATAACGGACAGCACCCGCTATTTAAGCTCAATCTTCATCGAGCCTTCGTGTGGGCAAGGCGAGGCCTTCAGAATGAAGCAAGCTGAACGTTTTGTCCTGTTCTTACAGGCCTTCCTGGGCCATGCTTCAACATCGGATCACGCCTCAAGTACGTGCTTTGCTTCCGACAGCTACGACGCTCACCTTTTGCAGCTGCCTGCGTGGAAAGCTACCGCATGCAACGGAATGGCGCATGGCTTCCTGGGACTAATACTTCAACTTTGTGGATGATAACGGACAGCACCCGCTATTTAAACAATGTCTTCATCGAGCCTTCGTGTGGGCACGGCGAGGCCTTCAGAATGAAGCCGGCTGAACCTTTTGTCCTGTTCTTACAGGCCTTCCTCTGCCATGCTTAAACATCCGATCACGCCTCAGGAACGTGCTTTGCTTCCGACAGCTACGACGCTCACCTTTTGCAGCTGCCTGCGTGGAAAGCTACCGCATGGAACGGACTGGCGCATGCGCTTCCTGGGACTACAACTTCGTCGATGATAACGGAGAGCACCCGCTATTTAAGCTCAGTCTTCATCGAGCCTTCGTGTGGGCATGGAGAGTCCCTCAGAATGTAGCCAGCTGAATCTTTTGTCCTGTTCTTACAGGCCTTCCTCTGCCATGCTTCAACATCGGATCACGCCTCAAGTACGTGCTTTGTTGCCGACAGCTATGAAGCTCATCTTTTGCGGCTGCCTGTGTGGACAGCTACCGCATGGAACGGACTGGCGCATGCGCTTCCTGGGACTACAAGTTCGTCGATGATAACGGACAGCACCCGCTATTTAAGCTCAGTCTTCATCGAGCCTTCGTGTGGGTAAGGCGAGGCCTTCAGAATGAAGCCAGCTGAACGTTTTGTCCTGTTCTTACAGGCCTTCCTGGGCCATGCTTCAACATCGGATCACGCCTCAACTACGTGCTTTGTTGCCGACAGCTACGACGCTCACCTTTTGCGGCTGCCTGCGTGGAAAGCTACCACATGGAACGGACTGGCGCATGCGCTTCCTGGGACTACAACTTCGCCGATGATAACGGAGAGCACCCGCTATTTAAGCTCAGTCTTCATCGAGCCTTCGTGTGGGCAAGGCGACGCCTTCAGAATAAAGCCAGCTTAACGTTTTGTCCTGTTCGTACTGGCCTTCCTGGGCCATGCTTCAACATCGGATCACGCCTCAAGGACGTTCTTTCCTGCCGACAGCTACGACGTTCACCTTTTGCGGCTGCCTTCGTGGAAAGCTACCGCATGGAACGGACTGGCGCATGCGCTCCCTGCGACTACAACTTCGTCGATGATAACGGACAGCACCCGCTTTTTAAGCTCAGTTGTCATCGTACCTTCGTGTGGTCACGGCGAGGCCTTCAGAATGAAGCCAGCCGAATCTTTTGTCCTGTTCATACAGGCCTTCCTGTGCCATGCTTCAACATCGCATCACGCCTCAACTACATGCTTTCTTGCCGAAAGCTACGACGCTCAACTTTTGCGGCTGCCTGCGTGGAAAGCTGCCGCATGGAACGGACTGGCGCATGCGCTTCCTGGGACTACAACTTCGTCGATGATAACGGAGAGCACCCGCTATTTAAGCTCAGTCTTTATCGAGCCTTCGTGTGGGCATGGCGAGTCCCTCAGAATGTAGCCAGCTGAATCTTTTGTCCTGTTCTTACAGGCCTTCCTCTGCCATGCTTCAACATCGGATCACGCCTCAAGTACGTGCTTTGTTGCCGACAGCTACGACGCTCACCTTTTGCGGCTGCCTGCGTGGAAAGCTACCGCTTGGAACAGACTGGCGCATGCGCTTCCTGGGAATACAAATTCGTCGATGATAACGGACAGCACCCGCTATTTAAGCTCAGTCTTCATCGAGCCTTCGTGTGGGCAAGGCGAGGCCTTCAGAATGAAGCCAGCTGAACGTTTTGTCCTGTTCTTACAGGCCTTCCTGGGCCATGCTTCAACATCGGATCACGCCTCAAGTACGTGCTTTGCTTCCGACAGCTACGACGCTTACCTTTTGCAGCTGCCTGCGTGGAAAGCTACCGCATGCAACGGAATGGCGCATGGCTTCCTGGGACTAATACTTCAACTTTGTGGATGATAACGGACAGCACCCTCTATTTAAACAAAGTCTTCATCGAGCCTTCGTGTGGGCACGGCGAGGCCTTCAGAATGAAGCCGGCTGAACCTTTTGTCCTGTTCTTACAGGCCTTCCTCTGCCATGCTTAAACATCCGATCACGCCTCAGGAACGTGCTTTGCTTCCGACAGCTACGACGCTCACCTTTTGCAGCTGCCTGCGTGGAAAGCTACCGCATGGAACGGACTGGCGCATGCGCTTCCTGGGACTACAACTTCGTCGATGATAACGGAGAGCACCCGCTATTTAAGCTCAGTCTTCATCGAGCCTTCGTGTGGGCATGGAGAGTCCCTCAGAATGTAGCCAGCTGAATCTTTTGTCCTGTTCTTACAGGCCTTCCTCTGCCATGCTTCAACATCGGATCACGCCTCAAGTACGTGCTTTGTTGCCGACAGCTACGACGCTCACCTTTTGCGGCTGCCTGCATGGAAAGCTACGGCTTGGAACAGACTGGCGCATGCGCTTCCTGGGAATACAAATTCGTCGATGATAACGGACAGCACCCGCTATTTAATCTCAGTCTTCATCGAGCCTTCGTGTGGGCATGGCGAGTCCCTCAGAATGTAGCCAGCTGAATCTTTTGTCCTGTTCTTACAGGCCTTCCTCTGCCATGCTTCAACATCGGATCACGCCTCAAGTACGTGCTTTGTTGCCGACAGCTACGACGCTCACCTTTTGCGGCTGCCTGCGTGGAAAGCTACCGCTTGGAACAGACTGGCGCATGCGCTTCCTGGGAATAAAAATTCGTCGATGATAACGGACAGCACCCGCTATTTAAGCTCAGTCTTCATCGAGCCTAAGTGTGGGCACGGCGAGGCCTTCAGAATGAAGCCAGCTGAACCTTTCGTCCTGTTCTTACAGGCCTTCCTGGGCATGCTCCAACATCGGATCACGCCTCAAGTACGTGCTTTGTTGCCGACAGCTACGACGCTCACCTTTTGCGGCTGCCTCCGTGGAAAGCTACCGCATGGAACGGACTGGCGCATGCGCTTCCTGGGACTACAACTTCGTCGATGATAACGGAGAGCACCCGCTATTTAAGCTCAGTCTTCATCGAGCCTTCGTGTGGGCATGGCGAGTCCCTCAGAATGTAGCCAGCTGAACCTTTTGTCCTGTTCTTACAGGCCTTCCTGTGCCATGCTTCAACATCCGATCACGCCTCAAGTACGTGCTTTGTTGCCGACAGCTACGACGCTCACCTTTTGCGGCTGCCTCCGTGGAAAGCTACCGCATGGAACGGACTGGCGCATGCGCTTCCTGGGACTACAACTTCGTCGATGATAACGGAGAGCACCCGCTATTTAAGCTCAGTCTTCATCGAGCCTTCGTGTGGGCATGGCGAGTCCCTCAGAATGTAGCCAGCTGAACCTTTTGTCCTGTTCTTACAGGCCTTCCTGTGCCATGCTTCAACATCCGATCACGTCTCAAGTACTTGCTTTGTTGCCGACACCTACGACGCTCAACTTTTGCGGCGTCCTGCGTGGAAAGCTACCGCATGGAACGGACTGGCGCATGCGCTTCCTGGGACTACAACTTCGTCGATGATAACGGAGAGCACCCGCTATTTAAGCTCAGTCTTCATCGAGCCTTCGTGTGGGCATGGCGAGTCCCTCAGAATGTAGCCAGCTGAATCTTTTGTCCTGTTCTTACAGGCCTTCCTCTGCCATGCTTCAACATCGGATCACGCCTCAAGTACGTGCTTTGTTGCCGACAGCTACGACGCTCACCTTTTGCGGCTGCCTGCGTGGAAAGCTACCGCTTGGAACAGACTGGCGCATGCGCTTCCTGGGAATACAAATTCGTCGATGATAACGGACAGCACCCGCTATTTAAGCTCAATCTTCATCGAGCCTTCGTGTGGGCAAGGCGAGGCCTTCAGAATGAAGCAAGCTGAACGTTTTGTCCTGTTCTTACAGGCCTTCCTGGGCCATGCTTCAACATCGGATCACGCCTCAAGTACGTGCTTTGCTTCCGACAGCTACGACGCTCACCTTTTGCAGCTGCCTGCGTGGAAAGCTACCGCATGCAACGGAATGGCGCATGGCTTCCTGGGACTAATACTTCAACTTTGTGGATGATAACGGACAGCACCCGCTATTTAAACAATGTCTTCATCGAGCCTTCGTGTGGGCACGGCGAGGCCTTCAGAATGAAGCCGGCTGAACCTTTTGTCCTGTTCTTACAGGCCTTCCTCTGCCATGCTTAAACATCCGATCACGCCTCAGGAACGTGCTTTGCTTCCGACAGCTACGACGCTCACCTTTTGCAGCTGCCTGCGTGGAAAGCTACCGCATGGAACGGACTGGCGCATGCGCTTCCTGGGACTACAACTTCGTCGATGATAACGGAGAGCACCCGCTATTTAAGCTCAGTCTTCATCGAGCCTTCGTGTGGGCATGGAGAGTCCCTCAGAATGTAGCCAGCTGAATCTCTTGTCCTGTTCTTACAGGCCTTCCTCTGCCATGCTTCAACATCGGATCACGCCTCAAGTACGTGCTTTGTTGCCGACAGCTATGAAGCTCATCTTTTGCGGCTGCCTGTGTGGACAGCTACCGCATGGAACGGACTGGCGCATGCGCTTCCTGGGACTACAAGTTCGTCGATGATAACGGACAGCACCCGCTATTTAAGCTCAGTCTTCATCGAGCCTTCGTGTGGGTAAGGCGAGGCCTTCAGAATGAAGCCAGCTGAACGTTTTGTCCTGTTCTTACAGGCCTTCCTGGGCCATGCTTCAACATCGGATCACGCCTCAACTACGTGCTTTGTTGCCGACAGCTACGACGCTCACCTTTTGCGGCTGCCTGCGTGGAAAGCTACCACATGGAACGGACTGGCGCATGCGCTTCCTGGGACTACAACTTCGCCGATGATAACGGAGAGCACCCGCTATTTAAGCTCAGTCTTCATCGAGCCTTCGTGTGGGCAAGGCGACGCCTTCAGAATAAAGCCAGCTTAACGTTTTGTCCTGTTCGTACTGGCCTTCCTGGGCCATGCTTCAACATCGGATCACGCCTCAAGGACGTTCTTTCCTGCCGACAGCTACGACGTTCACCTTTTGCGGCTGCCTTCGTGGAAAGCTACCGCATGGAACGGACTGGCGCATGCGCTCCCTGCGACTACAACTTCGTCGATGATAACGGACAGCACCCGCTTTTTAAGCTCAGTTGTCATCGTACCTTCGTGTGGTCACGGCGAGGCCTTCAGAATGAAGCCAGCCGAATCTTTTGTCCTGTTCATACAGGCCTTCCTGTGCCATGCTTCAACATCGCATCACGCCTCAACTACATGCTTTCTTGCCGAAAGCTACGACGCTCAACTTTTGCGGCTGCCTGCGTGGAAAGCTGCCGCATGGAACGGACTGGCGCATGCGCTTCCTGGGACTACAACTTCGTCGATGATAACGGAGAGCACCCGCTATTTAAGCTCAGTCTTTATCGAGCCTTCGTGTGGGCATGGCGAGTCCCTCAGAATGTAGCCAGCTGAATCTTTTGTCCTGTTCTTACAGGCCTTCCTCTGCCATGCTTCAACATCGGATCACGCCTCAAGTACGTGCTTTGTTGCCGACAGCTACGACGCTCACCTTTTGCGGCTGCCTGCGTGGAAAGCTACCGCTTGGAACAGACTGGCGCATGCGCTTCCTGGGAATACAAATTCGTCGATGATAACGGACAGCACCCGCTATTTAAGCTCAGTCTTCATCGAGCCTTCGTGTGGGCAAGGCGAGGCCTTCAGAATGAAGCCAGCTGAACGTTTTGTCCTGTTCTTACAGGCCTTCCTGGGCCATGCTTCAACATCGGATCACGCCTCAAGTACGTGCTTTGCTTCCGACAGCTACGACGCTTACCTTTTGCAGCTGCCTGCGTGGAAAGCTACCGCATGCAACGGAATGGCGCATGGCTTCCTGGGACTAATACTTCAACTTTGTGGATGATAACGGACAGCACCCTCTATTTAAACAAAGTCTTCATCGAGCCTTCGTGTGGGCACGGCGAGGCCTTCAGAATGAAGCCGGCTGAACCTTTTGTCCTGTTCTTACAGGCCTTCCTCTGCCATGCTTAAACATCCGATCACGCCTCAGGAACGTGCTTTGCTTCCGACAGCTACGACGCTCACCTTTTGCAGCTGCCTGCGTGGAAAGCTACCGCATGGAACGGACTGGCGCATGCGCTTCCTGGGACTACAACTTCGTCGATGATAACGGAGAGCACCCGCTATTTAAGCTCAGTCTTCATCGAGCCTTCGTGTGGGCATGGAGAGTCCCTCAGAATGTAGCCAGCTGAATCTTTTGTCCTGTTCTTACAGGCCTTCCTCTGCCATGCTTCAACATCGGATCACGCCTCAAGTACGTGCTTTGTTGCCGACAGCTACGACGCTCACCTTTTGCGGCTGCCTGCATGGAAAGCTACGGCTTGGAACAGACTGGCGCATGCGCTTCCTGGGAATACAAATTCGTCGATGATAACGGACAGCACCCGCTATTTAATCTCAGTCTTCATCGAGCCTTCGTGTGGGCATGGCGAGTCCCTCAGAATGTAGCCAGCTGAATCTTTTGTCCTGTTCTTACAGGCCTTCCTCTGCCATGCTTCAACATCGGATCACGCCTCAAGTACGTGCTTTGTTGCCGACAGCTACGACGCTCACCTTTTGCGGCTGCCTGCGTGGAAAGCTACCGCTTGGAACAGACTGGCGCATGCGCTTCCTGGGAATAAAAATTCGTCGATGATAACGGACAGCACCCGCTATTTAAGCTCAGTCTTCATCGAGCCTAAGTGTGGGCACGGCGAGGCCTTCAGAATGAAGCCAGCTGAACCTTTCGTCCTGTTCTTACAGGCCTTCCTGGGCATGCTCCAACATCGGATCACGCCTCAAGTACGTGCTTTGTTGCCGACAGCTACGACGCTCACCTTTTGCGGCTGCCTCCGTGGAAAGCTACCGCATGGAACGGACTGGCGCATGCGCTTCCTGGGACTACAACTTCGTCGATGATAACGGAGAGCACCCGCTATTTAAGCTCAGTCTTCATCGAGCCTTCGTGTGGGCATGGCGAGTCCCTCAGAATGTAGCCAGCTGAACCTTTTGTCCTGTTCTTACAGGCCTTCCTGTGCCATGCTTCAACATCCGATCACGTCTCAAGTACTTGCTTTGTTGCCGACACCTACGACGCTCAACTTTTGCGGCGTCCTGCGTGGAAAGCTACCGCATGGAACGGACTGGCGCATGCGCTTCCTGGGACTACAACTTCGTCGATGATAACGGAGAGCACCCGCTATTTAAGCTCAGTCTTCATCGAGCCTTCGTGTGGGCATGGCGAGTCCCTCAGAATGTAGCCAGCTGAATCTTTTGTCCTGTTCTTACAGGCCTTCCTCTGCCATGCTTCAACATCGGATCACGCCTCAAGTACGTGCTTTGTTGCCGACAGCTACGACGCTCACCTTTTGCGGCTGCCTGCGTGGAAAGCTACCGCTTGGAACAGACTGGCGCATGCGCTTCCTGGGAATACAAATTCGTCGATGATAACGGACAGCACCCGCTATTTAAGCTCAATCTTCATCGAGCCTTCGTGTGGGCAAGGCGAGGCCTTCAGAATGAAGCAAGCTGAACGTTTTGTCCTGTTCTTACAGGCCTTCCTGGGCCATGCTTCAACATCGGATCACGCCTCAAGTACGTGCTTTGCTTCCGACAGCTACGACGCTCACCTTTTGCAGCTGCCTGCGTGGAAAGCTACCGCATGCAACGGAATGGCGCATGGCTTCCTGGGACTAATACTTCAACTTTGTGGATGATAACGGACAGCACCCGCTATTTAAACAATGTCTTCATCGAGCCTTCGTGTGGGCACGGCGAGGCCTTCAGAATGAAGCCGGCTGAACCTTTTGTCCTGTTCTTACAGGCCTTCCTCTGCCATGCTTAAACATCCGATCACGCCTCAGGAACGTGCTTTGCTTCCGACAGCTACGACGCTCACCTTTTGCAGCTGCCTGCGTGGAAAGCTACCGCATGGAACGGACTGGCGCATGCGCTTCCTGGGACTACAACTTCGTCGATGATAACGGAGAGCACCCGCTATTTAAGCTCAGTCTTCATCGAGCCTTCGTGTGGGCATGGAGAGTCCCTCAGAATGTAGCCAGCTGAATCTTTTGTCCTGTTCTTACAGGCCTTCCTCTGCCATGCTTCAACATCGGATCACGCCTCAAGTACGTGCTTTGTTGCCGACAGCTACGACGCTCACCTTTTGCGGCTGCCTGCATGGAAAGCTACGGCTTGGAACAGACTGGCGCATGCGCTTCCTGGGAATACAAATTCGTCGATGATAACGGACAGCACCCGCTATTTAAGCTCAGTCTTCATCGAGCCTAAGTGTGGGCACGGCGAGGCCTTCAGAATGAAGCCAGCTGAACCTTTCGTCCTGTTCTTACAGGCCTTCCTGGGCATGCTCCAACATCGGATCACGCCTCAAGTACGTGCTTTGTTGCCGACAGCTACGACGCTCACCTTTTGCGGCTGCCTCCGTGGAAAGCTACCGCATGGAACGGACTGGCGCATGCGCTTCCTGGGACTACAACTTCGTCGATGATAACGGAGAGCACCCGCTATTTAAGCTCAGTCTTCATCGAGCCTTCGTGTGGGCATGGCGAGTCCCTCAGAATGTAGCCAGCTGAACCTTTTGTCCTGTTCTTACAGGCCTTCCTGTGCCATGCTTCAACATCCGATCACGTCTCAAGTACTTGCTTTGTTGCCGACACCTACGACGCTCAACTTTTGCGGCGTCCTGCGTGGAAAGCTACCGCATGGAACGGACTGGCGCATGCGCTTCCTGGGACTACAACTTCGTCGATGATAACGGAGAGCACCCGCTATTTAAGCTCAGTCTTCATCGAGCCTTCGTGTGGGCATGGCGAGTCCCTCAGAATGTAGCCAGCTGAATCTTTTGTCCTGTTCTTACAGGCCTTCCTCTGCCATGCTTCAACATCGGATCACGCCTCAAGTACGTGCTTTGTTGCCGACAGCTACGACGCTCACCTTTTGCGGCTGCCTGCGTGGAAAGCTACCGCTTGGAACAGACTGGCGCATGCGCTTCCTGGGAATACAAATTCGTCGATGATAACGGACAGCACCCGCTATTTAAGCTCAGTCTTCATCGAGCCTAAGTGTGGGCACGGCGAGGCCTTCAGAATGAAGCCAGCTGAACCTTTCGTCCTGTTCTTACAGGCCTTCCTGGGCATGCTCCAACATCGGATCACGCCTCAAGTACGTGCTTTGTTGCCGACAGCTACGGCGCTCACCATTTGCGGCTGCCTGCGTGGAAAGCTACCGCATGGAACGGACTGGCGCATGCGCTTCCTGGGACTACAACTTCGTCGACGATAACGGACAGCACCCGCTATTTAAGCTCAGTCTTCATCTAGCCTTCGTGTGGGCACGGCGAGGCCTTCATTAAGAAGCGACCTGGCCCTTTTGTCCTGTTCTTACAGGCCTTCCTGTGCCAGGCTTCAACATCCGATCACGGTTCAGGTACGTGCTTTGTTGCCGACAGCTACGACGCTCATCTTTTGCGGCTGCCTGCGTGGAAAGCTACCGCATGTAACGGACCGCCGCATGCGCTCCCTGCGTCTACAACTTCATCGAGGATAACGGACAGCACGCGCTTTTTAAGCTCAGTTTTCATCGAGCCTTCGTGTGGTCACGGCGAGGCCTTCAGAATGAAGCCACCTGAACCTTTTGTCCTGTTCTTACAGGCCTTCCTGTGCCATGCTTTAGCATCCGATCACGTCTCAAGTACTTGCTTTGTTGCCGACACCTACGACGCTCAACTTTTGCGGCGTCCTGCGTGGAAAGCTACCGCATGCAACGGAATGGCGCATGGCTTCCTGGGACTAATACTTCAACTTTGTCGATGATAACGGACAGCACCCGCTATTTAAACTCAGTCTTCATCGAGGCTTCGTGTGGGCACGCCGAGGCCTTCAGAATGAAGCCAGCTGAACCTTCTGTCCTGTTCTTACAGGCCTTCCTGTGCCAGGCCTCAACATCGGATCACGCCTCAAGTACGTGCTTTGTTGCCGACAGCTATGAAGCTCATCTTTTGCGGCTGCCTGTGTGGACAGCTACCGCATGGAACGGACTGGCGCATGCGCTTCCTGGGACTACAAGTTCGTCGATGATAACGGACAGCACCCGCTATTTAAGCTCAGTCTTCATCGAGCCTTCGTGTGGGTAAGGCGAGGCCTTCAGAATGAAGCCAGCTGAACGTTTTGTCCTGTTCTTACAGGCCTTCCTGGGCCATGCTTCAACATCGGATCACGCCTCAACTACGTGCTTTGTTGCCGACAGCTACGACGCTCACCTTTTGCGGCTGCCTGCGTGGAAAGCTACCACATGGAACGGACTGGCGCATGCGCTTCCTGGGACTACAACTTCGCCGATGATAACGAAGAGCACCCGCTATTTAAGCTCAGTCTTCATCGAGCCTTTGTGTGGGCATGGCTAGTCCCTCAGGATGTAGCCAGCTGAACCTTTTGTCCGGTTCTTACAGGCCTTTCTGTGCCATGCTTCAACATCCGATCACGTCTCAAGTACTTGCTTTGTTGCCGACACCTCCGACGCTCATATTTTGCGGCTGCGCGCGTGGAAAGCTACCGCTTGGAACGGACTGGCGCATGCGCTTCCTGAGACTACAACTTCGTCGATGATAACGAACAGCACCCGCTTTTTAAGCTCAGTCTTCATCGAGCCTTCGTGTGGGCACGGCGAGGTCTTCAGAATGAAACCAGCTGAACCTTTTTTCCGGTTCCTACAGGCCTACCTGCGCCATGCTTCAACATCGGATCACGCCTCAAGTACGTGCTTTCTTGCCGACAGCTACGACGCTCATCTTTTGCGGCTGCCTGCGTGGAAAGCTACCGCATGGAACGGACTGGCGCATGCGCATCCTGCGAATACAAATTCGTCGATGATAACGGACAGCACTCGCTATTTAAGCTCAGTATTTATCGAGCCTTCGTGTGGGCAAGGCGAGGCCTTCAGAATGAAGCCAGCTGAACGTTTTGTCCTGTTCTTACAGGCCTTCCTGGGCCATGCTTCAACATCGGATCACGCCTCAAGTACTTGCTTTGTTGCCGACAGCTACGACGCTTACCTTTTGCAGGTGCCTGCGTGGAAAGCTACCGCATGCAACGCAATGGCGCATGGCTTCCTGGGACTAATACTTCAACTTTGTGGATGATAACGGACAGCACCCGCGATTTAAACAAAGTCTTCATCGAGCCTTCGTGTGGGCACGGCGAGGCCTTCAGAATGAAGCCGGCTGAACCTTTTGTCCTGTTCTTACAGGCCTTCCTGTGCCATGCTTCAACATCCGATCACGTCTCAAGTACGTGCTTTGTTGCCGACAGCTATGAAGCTCATCTTTTGTGGCTGACTGCGTGGAAAGCTACTGCATGGGACTTACTGGCGCATGCGCTTCCTGGGACTACAACTTCGTCGACGATAACGGACAGCACCCGCTATTTAAGCTCAGTCTTCTTCGAGCCTTCGTGTGGGCACGGCGAGGCCTTCAGAATGAAGCCAGCTGAACCTTTCGTCCTGTTCTTACAGGCCTTCCTGTGCCAGGCTTCAGCATCGGATCACGCCTCAAGTACGTGCCTTGTTGCCGACAGCTATGAAGCTCATCTTTTGCGGCTACCTGCGTGGAGAGCTAACGCATGGAATGGACTGGCGCATGCGCTTCCTGGGACTAGAAATTTGTCGATGATAACGGACAGCACCCGATATTTAAGCTCAGTTTTCATCGAGCCTTCGTGTGGGCAAGGCGACGCCTTCAGAATAAAGCCAGCTTAACGTTTTGTCCTGTTCGTACAGGCCTTCCTGGGCCATGCTTCGACATCGGATCACGCCTCAAGGACGTTCTTTCCTGCCGACAGCTACGACGTTCACCTTTTGCAGCTGCCTGCGTGGAAAGCTACCGCATGCAACGGAATGGCGCATGGCTTCCTGGGACTACAACTTCGTCGATGATAACGGAGAGAACCCGCTATTTAAGCTCAGTCTTCATCGAGCCTTCGTGTGGGCATGGCGAGTCCCTCAGAATGTAGCCAGCTGAACCTTCTGTCCTGTTCTTACAGGCCTTCCTGTGCCATGCTTCAACATCCGATCACGTCTCAAGTACTTGCTTTGTTGCCGACACCTACGACGCTCAACTTTTGCGGCGTCCTGCGTGGAAAGCTACCGCATGGAACGGACTGGCGCATGCGCTTCCTGGGACTACAACTTCGTCGATGATAACGGAGAGCACCCGCTATTTAAGCTCAGTCTTTATCGAGCCTTCGTGTGGGCATGGCGAGTCCCTCAGAATGTAGCCAGCTGAATCTTTTGTCCTGTTCTTACAGGCCTTCCTCTGCCATGCTTCAACATCCGATCACGTCTCAAGTACTTGCTTTGTTGCCGACAGCTACGACGCTCACCTTTTGCGGCTGCCTGCGTGGAAAGCTACCGCTTGGAACAGACTGGCGCATGCGCTTCCTGGGAATACAAATTCGTCGATGATAACGGACAGCACCCGCTATTTAAGCTCAGTCTTCATCGAGCCTTCGTGTGGGCAAGGCGAGGCCTTCAGAATGAAGCCAGCTGAACGTTTTGTCCTGTTCTTACAGGCCTTCCTGGGCCATGCTTCAACATCGGATCACGCCTCAAGTACGTGCTTTGCTTCCGACAGCTACGACGCTCACCTTTTGCAGCTGCCTGCGTGGAAAGCTACCGCATGCAACGGAATGGCGCATGGCTTCCTGGGACTAATACTTCAACTTTGTGGATGATAACGGACAGCACCCTCTATTTAAACAAAGTCTTCATCGAGCCTTCGTGTGGGCACGGCGAGGCCTTCAGAATGAAGCCGGCTGAACCTTTTGTCCTGTTCTTACAGGCCTTCCTCTGCCATGCTTAAACATCCGATCACGCCTCAGGAACGTGCTTTGCTTCCGACAGCTACGACGCTCACCTTTTGCAGCTGCCTGCGTGGAAAGCTACCGCATGGAACGGACTGGCGCATGCGCTTCCTGGGACTACAACTTCGTCGATGATAACGGAGAGCACCCGCTATTTAAGCTCAGTCTTCATCGAGCCTTCGTGTGGGCATGGAGAGTCCCTCAGAATGTAGCCAGCTGAATCTTTTGTCCTGTTCTTACAGGCCTTCCTCTGCCATGCTTCAACATCGGATCACGCCTCAAGTACGTGCTTTGTTGCCGACAGCTACGACGCTCACCTTTTGCGGCTGCCTGCATGGAAAGCTACGGCTTGGAACAGACTGGCGCATGCGCTTCCTGGGAATACAAATTCGTCGATGATAACGGACAGCACCCGCTATTTAATCTCAGTCTTCATCGAGCCTTCGTGTGGGCATGGCGAGCCCCTCAGAATGTAGCCAGCTGAATCTTTTGTCCTGTTCTTACAGGCCTTCCTCTGCCATGCTTCAACATCGGATCACGCCTCAAGTACGTGCTTTGTTGCCGACAGCTACGACGCTCACCTTTTGCGGCTGCCTGCGTGGAAAGCTACCGCTTGGAACAGACTGGCGCATGCGCTTCCTGGGAATACAAATTCGTCGATGATAACGGACAGCACCCGCTATTTAAGCTCAGTCTTCATCGAGCCTAAGTGTGGGCACGGCGAGGCCTTCAGAATGAAGCCAGCTGAACCTTTCGTCCTGTTCTTACAGGCCTTCCTGGGCATGCTCCAACATCGGATCACGCCTCAAGTACGTGCTTTGTTGCCGACAGCTACGACGCTCACCTTTTGCGGCTGCCTCCGTGGAAAGCTACCGCATGGAACGGACTGGCGCATGCGCTTCCTGGGACTACAACTTCGTCGATGATAACGGAGAGCACCCGCTATTTAAGCTCAGTCTTCATCGAGCCTTCGTGTGGGCATGGCGAGTCCCTCAGAATGTAGCCAGCTGAACCTTTTGTCCTGTTCTTACAGGCCTTCCTGTGCCATGCTTCAACATCCGATCACGTCTCAAGTACTTGCTTTGTTGCCGACACCTACGACGCTCAACTTTTGCGGCGTCCTGCGTGGAAAGCTACCGCATGGAACGGACTGGCGCATGCGCTTCCTGGGACTACAACTTCGTCGATGATAACGGAGAGCACCCGCTATTTAAGCTCAGTCTTCATCGAGCCTTCGTGTGGGCATGGCGAGTCCCTCAGAATGTAGCCAGCTGAATCTTTTGTCCTGTTCTTACAGGCCTTCCTCTGCCATGCTTCAACATCGGATCACGCCTCAAGTACGTGCTTTGTTGCCGACAGCTACGACGCTCACCTTTTGCGGCTGCCTGCGTGGAAAGCTACCGCTTGGAACAGACTGGCGCATGCGCTTCCTGGGAATACAAATTCGTCGATGATAACGGACAGCACCCGCTATTTAAGCTCAGTCTTCATCGAGCCTTCGTGTGGGCAAGGCGAGGCCTTCAGAATGAAGCAAGCTGAACGTTTTGTCCTGTTCTTACAGGCCTTCCTGGGCCATGCTTCAACATCGGATCACGCCTCAAGTACGTGCTTTGCTTCCGACAGCTACGACGCTCACCTTTTGCAGCTGCCTGCGTGGAAAGCTACCGCATGCAACGGAATGGCGCATGGCTTCCTGGGACTAATACTTCAACTTTGTGGATGATAACGGACAGCACCCGCTATTTAAACAATGTCTTCATCGAGCCTTCGTGTGGGCACGGCGAGGCCTTCAGAATGAAGCCGGCTGAACCTTTTGTCCTGTTCTTACAGGCCTTCCTCTGCCATGCTTAAACATCCGATCACGCCTCAGGAACGTGCTTTGCTTCCGACAGCTACGACGCTCACCTTTTGCAGCTGCCTGCGTGGAAAGCTACCGCATGGAACGGACTGGCGCATGCGCTTCCTGGGACTACAACTTCGTCGATGATAACGGAGAGCACCCGCTATTTAAGCTCAGTCTTCATCGAGCCTTCGTGTGGGCATGGAGAGTCCCTCAGAATGTAGCCAGCTGAATCTTTTGTCCTGTTCTTACAGGCCTTCCTCTGCCATGCTTCAACATCGGATCACGCCTCAAGTACGTGCTTTGTTGCCGACAGCTACGACGCTCACCTTTTGCGGCTGCCTGCATGGAAAGCTACGGCTTGGAACAGACTGGCGCATGCGCTTCCTGGGAATACAAATTCGTCGATGATAACGGACAGCACCCGCTATTTAAGCTCAGTCTTCATCGAGCCTAAGTGTGGGCACGGCGAGGCCTTCAGAATGAAGCCAGCTGAACCTTTCGTCCTGTTCTTACAGGCCTTCCTGGGCATGCTCCAACATCGGATCACGCCTCAAGTACGTGCTTTGTTGCCGACAGCTACGACGCTCACCTTTTGCGGCTGCCTGCGTGGAAAGCTACCGCTTGGAACAGACTGGCGCATGCGCTTCCTGGGAATACAAATTCGTCGATGATAACGGACAGCACCCGCTATTTAAGCTCAGTCTTCATCGAGCCTAAGTGTGGGCACGGCGAGGCCTTCAGAATGAAGCCAGCTGAACCTTTCGTCCTGTTCTTACAGGCCTTCCTGGGCATGCTCCAACATCGGATCACGCCTCAAGTACGTGCTTTGTTGCCGACAGCTACGACGCTCACCTTTTGCGGCTGCCTCCGTGGAAAGCTACCGCATGGAACGGACTGGCGCATGCGCTTCCTGGGACTACAACTTCGTCGATGATAACGGAGAGCACCCGCTATTTAAGCTCAGTCTTCATCGAGCCTTCGTGTGGGCATGGCGAGTCCCTCAGAATGTAGCCAGCTGAACCTTTTGTCCTGTTCTTACAGGCCTTCCTGTGCCATGCTTCAACATCCGATCACGTCTCAAGTACTTGCTTTGTTGCCGACACCTACGACGCTCAACTTTTGCGGCGTCCTGCGTGGAAAGCTACCGCATGGAACGGACTGGCGCATGCGCTTCCTGGGACTACAACTTCGTCGATGATAACGGAGAGCACCCGCTATTTAAGCTCAGTCTTCATCGAGCCTTCGTGTGGGCATGGCGAGTCCCTCAGAATGTAGCCAGCTGAATCTTTTGTCCTGTTCTTACAGGCCTTCCTCTGCCATGCTTCAACATCGGATCACGCCTCAAGTACGTGCTTTGTTGCCGACAGCTACGACGCTCACCTTTTGCGGCTGCCTGCGTGGAAAGCTACCGCTTGGAACAGACTGGCGCATGCGCTTCCTGGGAATACAAATTCGTCGATGATAACGGACAGCACCCGCTATTTAAGCTCAGTCTTCATCGAGCCTAAGTGTGGGCACGGCGAGGCCTTCAGAATGAAGCCAGCTGAACCTTTCGTCCTGTTCTTACAGGCCTTCCTGGGCATGCTCCAACATCGGATCACGCCTCAAGTACGTGCTTTGTTGCCGACAGCTACGGCGCTCACCATTTGCGGCTGCCTGCGTGGAAAGCTACCGCATGGAACGGACTGGCGCATGCGCTTCCTGGGACTACAACTTCGTCGACGATAACGGACAGCACCCGCTATTTAAGCTCAGTCTTCATCTAGCCTTCGTGTGGGCACGGCGAGGCCTTCATTAAGAAGCGACCTGACCCTTTTGTCCTGTTCTTACAGGCCTTCCTGTGCCAGGCTTCAACATCCGATCACGGTTCAGGTACGTGCTTTGTTGCCGACAGCTACGACGCTCATCTTTTGCGGCTGCCTGCGTGGAAAGCTACCGCATGTAACGGACCGCCGCATGCGCTCCCTGCGTCTACAACTTCATCGAGGATAACGGACAGCACGCGCTTTTTAAGCTCAGTTTTCATCGAGCCTTCGTGTGGTCACGGCGAGGCCTTCAGAATGAAGCCACCTGAACCTTTTGTCCTGTTCTTACAGGCCTTCCTGTGCCATGCTTTAACATCCGATCACGTCTCAAGTACTTGCTTTGTTGCCGACACCTACGACGCTCAACTTTTGCGGCGTCCTGCGTGGAAAGCTACCGCATGCAACGGAATGGCGCATGGCTTCCTGGGACTAATACTTCAACTTTGTCGATGATAACGGACAGCACCCGCTATTTAAACTCATTCTTCATCGAGGCTTCGTGTGGGCACGCCGAGGCCTTCAGAATGAAGCCAGCTGAACCTTCTGTCCTGTTCTTACAGGCCTTCCTGTGCCAGGCCTCAACATCGGATCACGCCTCAAGTACGTGCTTTGTTGCCGACAGCTATGAAGCTCATCTTTTGCGGCTGCCTGTGTGGACAGCTACCGCATGGAACGGACTGGCGCATGCGCTTCCTGGGACTACAAGTTCGTCGATGATAACGGACAGCACCCGCTATTTAAGCTCAGTCTTCATCGAGCCTTCGTGTGGGTAAGGCGAGGCCTTCAGAATGAAGCCAGCTGAACGTTTTGTCCTGTTCTTACAGGCCTTCCTGGGCCATGCTTCAACATCGGATCACGCCTCAACTACGTGCTTTGTTGCCGACAGCTACGACGCTCACCTTTTGCGGCTGCCTGCGTGGAAAGCTACTACATGGAACGGACTGGCGCATGCGCTTCCTGGGACTACAACTTCGTCGATGATAACGAAGAGCACCCGCTATTTAAGCTCAGTCTTCATCGAGCCTTTGTGTGGGCATGGCTAGTCCCTCAGGATGTAGCCAGCTGAACCTTTTGTCCGGTTCTTACAGGCCTTTCTGTGCCATGCTTCAACATCCGATCACGTCTCAAGTACTTGCTTTGTTGCCGACACCTCCGACGCTCATATTTTGCGGCTGCGCGCGTGGAAAGCTACCGCTTGGAACGGACTGGCGCATGCGCTTCCTGAGACTACAACTTCGTCGATGATAACGAACAGCACCCGCTTTTTAAGCTCAGTCTTCATCGAGCCTTCGTGTGGGCACGGCGAGGTCTTCAGAATGAAACCAGCTGAACCTTTTTTCCGGTTCCTACAGGCCTACCTGCGCCATGCTTCAACATCGGATCACGCCTCAAGTACGTGCTTTCTTGCCGACAGCTACGACGCTCATCTTTTGCGGCTGCCTGCGTGGAAAGCTACCGCATGGAACGGACTGGCGCATGCGCATCCTGCGAATACAAATTCGTCGATGATAACGGACAGCACTCGCTATTTAAGCTCAGTCTTCATCGAGCCTTCGTGTGGGCAAGGCGAGGCCTTCAGAATGAAGCCAGCTGAACGTTTTGTCCTGTTCTTACAGGCCTTCCTGGGCCATGCTTCAACATCGGATCACGCCTCAAGTACTTGCTTTGTTGCCGACAGCTACGACGCTTACCTTTTGCAGGTGCCTGCGTGGAAAGCTACCGCATGCAACGCAATGGCGCATGGCTTCCTGGGACTAATACTTCAACTTTGTGGATGATAACGGACAGCACCCGCGATTTAAACAAAGTCTTCATCGAGCCTTCGTGTGGGCACGGCAAGGCCTTCAGAATGAAGCCGGCTGAACCTTTTGTCCTGTTCTTACAGGCCTTCCTGTGCCATGCTTCAACATCCGATCACGTCTCAAGTACGTGCTTTGTTGCCGACAGCTATGAAGCTCATCTTTTGTGGCTGACTGCGTGGAAAGCTACTGCATGGGACTTACTGGCGCATGCGCTTCCTGGGACTACAACTTCGTCGACGATAACGGACAGCACCCGCTATTTAAGCTCAGTCTTCTTCGAGCCTTCGTGTGGGCACGGCGAGGCCTTCAGAATGAAGCCAGCTGAACCTTTCGTCCTGTTCTTACAGGCCTTCCTGTGCCAGGCTTCAGCATCGGATCACGCCTCAAGTACGTGCCTTGTTGCCGACAGCTATGAAGCTCATCTTTTGCGGCTACCTGCGTGGAGAGCTAACGCATGGAATGGACTGGCGCATGCGCTTCCTGGGACTAGAAATTTGTCGATGATAACGGACAGCACCCGATATTTAAGCTCAGTTTTCATCGAGCCTTCGTGTGGGCAAGGCGACGCCTTCAGAATAAAGCCAGCTTAACGTTTTGTCCTGTTCGTACAGGCCTTCCTGGGCCATGCTTCGACATCGGATCACGCCTCAAGGACGTTCTTTCCTGCCGACAGCTACGACGTTCACCTTTTGCAGCTGCCTGCGTGGAAAGCTACCGCATGCAACGGAATGGCGCATGGCTTCCTGGGACTACAACTTCGTCGATGATAAGGGAGAGAACCCGCTATTTAAGCTCAGTCTTCATCGAGCCTTCGTGTGGGCATGGCGAGTCCCTCAGAATGTAGCCAGCTGAACCTTCTGTCCTGTTCTTACAGGCCTTCCTGTGCCATGCTTCAACATCCGATCACGTCTCAAGTACTTGCTTTGTTGCCGACACCTACGACGCTCAACTTTTGCGGCGTCCTGCGTGGAAAGCTACCGCATGGAACGGACTGGCGCATGCGCTTCCTGGGACTACAACTTCGTCGATGATAACGGAGAGCACCCGCTATTTAAGCTCAGTCTTTATCGAGCCTTCGTGTGGGCATGGCGAGTCCCTCAGAATGTAGCCAGCTGAATCTTTTGTCCTGTTCTTACAGGCCTTCCTCTGCCATGCTTCAACATCGGATCACGCCTCAAGTACGTGCTTTGTTGCCGACAGCTACGACGCTCACCTTTTGCGGCTGCCTGCGTGGAAAGCTACCGCTTGGAACAGACTGGCGCATGCGCTTCCTGGGAATACAAATTCGTCGATGATAACGGACAGCACCCGCTATTTAAGCTCAGTCTTCATCGAGCCTTCGTGTGGGCAAGGCGAGGCCTTCAGAATGAAGCCAGCTGAACGTTTTGTCCTGTTCTTACAGGCCTTCCTGGGCCATGCTTCAACATCGGATCACGCCTCAGGAACGTGCTTTGCTTCCGACAGCTACGACGCTCACCTTTTGCAGCTGCCTGCGTGGAAAGCTACCGCATGGAACGGACTGGCGCATGCGCTTCCTGGGACTACAACTTCGTCGATGATAACGGAGAGCACCCGCTATTTAAGCTCAGTCTTCATCGAGCCTTCGTGTGGGCATGGAGAGTCCCTCAGAATGTAGCCAGCTGAATCTTTTGTCCTGTTCTTACAGGCCTTCCTCTGCCATGCTTCAACATCGGATCATGCCTCAAGTACGTGCTTTGTTGCCGACAGCTACGACGCTCACCTTTTGCGGCTGCCTGCATGGAAAGCTACGGCTTGGAACAGACTGGCGCATGCGCTTCCTGGGAATACAAATTCGTCGATGATAACGGACAGCACCCGCTATTTAATCTCAGTCTTCATCGAGCCTTCGTGTGGGCATGGCGAGTCCCTCAGAATGTAGCCAGCTGAATCTTTTGTCCTGTTCTTACAGGCCTTCCTCTGCCATGCTTCAACATCGGATCACGCCTCAAGTACGTGCTTTGTTGCCGACAGCTACGACGCTCACCTTTTGCGGCTGCCTGCGTGGAAAGCTACCGCTTGGAACAGACTGGCGCATGCGCTTCCTGGGAATACAAATTCGTCGATGATAACGGACAGCACCCGCTATTTAAGCTCAGTCTTCATCGAGCCTAAGTGTGGGCACGGCGAGGCCTTCAGAATGAAGCCAGCTGAACCTTTCGTCCTGTTCTTACAGGCCTTCCTGGGCATGCTCCAACATCGGATCACGCCTCAAGTACGTGCTTTGTTGCCGACAGCTACGACGCTCACCTTTTGCGGCTGCCTCCGTGGAAAGCTACCGCATGGAACGGACTGGCGCATGCGCTTCCTGGGACTACAACTTCGTCGATGATAACGGAGAGCACCCGCTATTTAAGCTCAGTCTTCATCGAGCCTTCGTGTGGGCATGGCGAGTCCCTCAGAATGTAGCCAGCTGAACCTTTTGTCCTGTTCTTACAGGCCTTCCTGTGCCATGCTTCAACATCCGATCACGTCTCAAGTACTTGCTTTGTTGCCGACACCTACGACGCTCAACTTTTGCGGCGTCCTGCGTGGAAAGCTACCGCATGGAACGGACTGGCGTATGCGCTTCCTGGGACTACAACTTCGTCGATGATAACGGAGAGCACCCGCTATTTAAGCTCAGTCTTCATCGAGCCTTCGTGTGGGCATGGCGAGTCCCTCAGAATGTAGCCAGCTGAATCTTTTGTCCTGTTCTTACAGGCCTTCCTCTGCCATGCTTCAACATCGGATCACGCCTCAAGTACGTGCTTTGTTGCCGACAGCTACGACGCTCACCTTTTGCGGCTGCCTGCGTGGAAAGCTACCGCTTGGAACAGACTGGCGCATGCGCTTCCTGGGAATACAAATTCGTCGACGATAACGGACAGCACCCGCTATTTAAGCTCAGTCTTCATCTAGCCTTCGTGTGGGCACGGCGAGGCCTTCATTAAGAAGCGACCTGACCCTTTTGTCCTGTTCTTACAGGCCTTCCTGTGCCAGGCTTCAACATCCGATCACGGTTCAGGTACGTGCTTTGTTGCCGACAGCTACGACGCTCATCTTTTGCGGCTGCCTGCGTGGAAAGCTACCGCATGTAACGGACCGCCGCATGCGCTCCCTGCGTCTACAACTTCATCGAGGATAACGGACAGCACGCGCTTTTTAAGCTCAGTTTTCATCGAGCCTTCGTGTGGTCACGGCGAGGCCTTCAGAATGAAGCCACCTGAACCTTTTGTCCTGTTCTTACAGGCCTTCCTGTGCCATGCTTTAACATCCGATCACGTCTCAAGTACTTGCTTTGTTGCCGACACCTACGACGCTCAACTTTTGCGGCGTCCTGCGTGGAAAGCTACCGCATGCAACGGAATGGCGCATGGCTTCCTGGGACTAATACTTCAACTTTGTCGATGATAACGGACAGCACCCGCTATTTAAACTCAGTCTTCATCGAGGCTTCGTGTGGGCACGCCGAGGCCTTCAGAATGAAGCCAGCTGAACCTTCTGTCCTGTTCTTACAGGCCTTCCTGTGCCAGGCCTCAACATCGGATCACGCCTCAAGTACGTGCTTTGTTGCCGACAGCTATGAAGCTCATCTTTTGCGGCTGCCTGTGTGGACAGCTACCGCATGGAACGGACTGGCGCATGCGCTTCCTGGGACTACAAGTTCGTCGATGATAACGGACAGCACCCGCTATTTAAGCTCAGTCTTCATCGAGCCTTCGTGTGGGTAAGGCGAGGCCTTCAGAATGAAGCCAGCTGAACGTTTTGTCCTGTTCTTACAGGCCTTCCTGGGCCATGCTTCAACATCGGATCACGCCTCAACTACGTGCTTTGTTGCCGACAGCTACGACGCTCACCTTTTGCGGCTGCCTGCGTGGAAAGCTACCACATGGAACGGACTGGCGCATGCGCTTCCTGGGACTACAACTTCGCCGATGATAACGAAGAGCACCCGCTATTTAAGCTCAGTCTTCATCGAGCCTTTGTGTGGGCATGGCTAGTCCCTCAGGATGTAGCCAGCTGAACCTTTTGTCCGGTTCTTACAGGCCTTTCTGTGCCATGCTTCAACATCCGATCACGTCTCAAGTACTTGCTTTGTTGCCGACACCTCCGACGCTCATATTTTGCGGCTGCGCGCGTGGAAAGCTACCGCTTGGAACGGACTGGCGCATGCGCTTCCTGAGACTACAACTTCGTCGATGATAACGAACAGCACCCGCTTTTTAAGCTCAGTCTTCATCGAGCCTTCGTGTGGGCACGGCGAGGTCTTCAGAATGAAACCAGCTGAACCTTTTTTCCGGTTCCTACAGGCCTACCTGCGCCATGCTTCAACATCGGATCACGCCTCAAGTACGTGCTTTCTTGCCGACAGCTACGACGCTCATCTTTTGCGGCTGCCTGCGTGGAAAGCTACCGCATGGAACGGACTGGCGCATGCGCATCCTGCGAATACAAATTCGTCGATGATAACGGACAGCACTCGCTATTTAAGCTCAGTCTTCATCGAGCCTTCGTGTGGGCAAGGCGAGGCCTTCAGAATGAAGCCAGCTGAACGTTTTGTCCTGTTCTTACAGGCCTTCCTGGGCCATGCTTCAACATCGGATCACGCCTCAAGTACTTGCTTTGTTGCCGACAGCTACGACGCTTACCTTTTGCAGGTGCCTGCGTGGAAAGCTACCGCATGCAACGCAATGGCGCATGGCTTCCTGGGACTAATACTTCAACTTTGTGGATGATAACGGACAGCACCCGCGATTTAAACAAAGTCTTCATCGAGCCTTCGTGTGGGCACGGCGAGGCCTTCAGAATGAAGCCGGCTGAACCTTTTGTCCTGTTCTTACAGGCCTTCCTGTGCCATGCTTCAACATCCGATCACGTCTCAAGTACGTGCTTTGTTGCCGACAGCTATGAAGCTCATCTTTTGTGGCTGACTGCGTGGAAAGCTACTGCATGGGACTTACTGGCGCATGCGCTTCCTGGGACTACAACTTCGTCGACGATAACGGACAGCACCCGCTATTTAAGCTCAGTCTTCTTCGAGCCTTCGTGTGGGCACGGCGAGGCCTTCAGAATGAAGCCAGCTGAACCTTTCGTCCTGTTCTTACAGGCCTTCCTGTGCCAGGCTTCAGCATCGGATCACGCCTCAAGTACGTGCCTTGTTGCCGACAGCTATGAAGCTCATCTTTTGCGGCTACCTGCGTGGAGAGCTAACGCATGGAATGGACTGGCGCATGCGCTTCCTGGGACTAGAAATTTGTCGATGATAACGGACAGCACCCGATATTTAAGCTCAGTTTTCATCGAGCCTTCGTGTGGGCAAGGCGACGCCTTCAGAATAAAGCCAGCTTAACGTTTTGTCCTGTTCGTACAGGCCTTCCTGGGCCATGCTTCGACATCGGATCACGCCTCAAGGACGTTCTTTCCTGCCGACAGCTACGACGTTCACCTTTTGCAGCTGCCTGCGTGGAAAGCTACCGCATGCAACGGAATGGCGCATGGCTTCCTGGGACTACAACTTCGTCGATGATAACGGAGAGAACCCGCTATTTAAGCTCAGTCTTCATCGAGCCTTCGTGTGGGCATGGCGAGTCCCTCAGAATGTAGCCAGCTGAACCTTCTGTCCTGTTCTTACAGGCCTTCCTGTGCCATGCTTCAACATCCGATCACGTCTCAAGTACTTGCTTTGTTGCCGACACCTACGACGCTCAACTTTTGCGGCGTCCTGCGTGGAAAGCTACCGCATGGAACGGACTGGCGCATGCGCTTCCTGGGACTACAACTTCGTCGATGATAACGGAGAGCACCCGCTATTTAAGCTCAGTCTTCATCGAGCCTTCGTGTGGGCATGGCGAGTCCCTCAGAATGTAGCCAGCTGAATCTTTTGTCCTGTTCTTACAGGCCTTCCTCTGCCATGCTTCAACATCGGATCACGCCTCAAGTACGTGCTTTGTTGCCGACAGCTACGACGCTCACCTTTTGCGGCTGCCTGCGTGGAAAGCTAACGCTTGGAACAGACTGGCGCATGCGCTTCCTGGGAATACAAATTCGTCGATGATAACGGACAGCACCCGCTATTTAAGCTCAGTCTTCATCGAGCCTTCGTGTGGGCACGGCGAGGCCTTCAGAATGAAGCCAGCTGAACCTTTCGTCCTGTTCTTACAGGCCTTCCTGGGCATGCTCCAACATCGCATCACGCCTCAACTACATGCTTTCTTGCCGAAAGCTACGACGCTCAACTTTTGTGGCTGCCTGCGTGGAAAGCTACCGCATGCAACGGAATGGCGCATGGCTTCCTGGGACTAATACTTCAAATTTGTCGATGATAACGGACACCACCCGCTATTTAAACTCAGTCTTCATCGAGTCTTCGTGTGGGCAAGGCGAGGCCTTCAGAATGAAGCCAGCTGAACGTTTTCTCCTGTTTTTACAGGCCTTCCTGGGCCATGCTTCAACATCGGATCACGCCTCAAGTACGTGCTTTGTTGCCGACAGCTACGACGCTCACCTTTTGCGGCTGCCTCCGTGGAAAGCTACCGCATGGAACGGACTGGCGCATGCGCTTCCTGGGACTACAACCTCGTCGATGATAACGGAGAGCACCCGCTATTTAAGCTCAGTCTTCATCGAGCCTTCGTGTGGGCATGGCGAGTCCCTCAGAATGTAGCCAGCTGAACCTTTTGTCCTGTTCTTACAGGCCTTCCTGTGCCATGCTTCAACATCTGATCACGTCTCAAGTACTTGCTTTGTTGCCGACACCTACGACGCTCAACTTTTGCGGCGTCCTGCGTGGAAAGCTACCGCATGGAACGGACTGGCGCATGCGCTTCCTGGGACTACAACTTCGTCGATGATAACGGAGAGCACCCGCTATTTAAGCTCAGTCTTCATCGAGCCTTCGTGTGGGCATGGCGAGTCCCTCAGAATGTAGCCAGCTGAATCTTTTGTCCTGTTCTTTTAGGCCTTCCTCTGCCATGCTTCAACATCGGATCACGCCTCAAGTACGTGCTTTGTTGCCGACAGCTACGACGCTCACCTTTTGCGGCTGCCTGCCTGGAAAGCTACCGCTTGGAACAGACTGGCGCATGCGCTTACTGGGAATACAAATTCGTCGATGATAACGGACAGCACCCGCTATTTAAGCTCAGTCTTCATCGAGCCTTCGTGTGGGCACGGCGAGGCCTTCAGAATGAAGCCAGCTGAACCTTTCGTCCTGTTCTTACAGGCCTTCCTGGGCACGCTCCAACATCGGATCACGCCTCAAGTACGTGCTTTGTTGCCGACAGCTACGACGCTCACCATTTGCGGCTGCCTGCGTGGAAAGCTACCGCATGGAACGGACTGGCGCATGCGCTTCCTGGGACTACAACTTCGTCGACGATAACGGACAGCACCCGCTATTTAAGCTCAGTCTTCATCTAGCCTTCGTGTGGGCACGGCGAGGCCTTCATTATGAAGCGACCTGACCCTTTTGTCCGGTTCCTACAGGCCTACCTGCGCCATGCTTCAACATCGGATCACGCCTCAAGTACGTGCTTTGTTGCCGACAGCTATGAAGCTCATCTTTTGTGGCTGACTGCGTGGAAAGCTACTGCATGGGACTTACTGGCGCATGCGCTTCCTGGGACTACAACTTCGTCGACGATAACGGACAGCACCCGCTATTTAAGCTCAGTCTTCTTCGAGCCTTCGTGTGGGCACGGCGAGGCCTTCAGAATGAAGCCAGCTGAACCTTTCGTCCTGTTCTTACAGGCCTTCCTGTGCCAGGCTTCAGCATCGGATCACGCCTCAAGTACGTGCCTTGTTGCCGACAGCTATGAAGCTCATCTTTTGCGGCTACCTGCGTGGAGAGCTAACGCATGGAATGGACTGGCGCATGCGCTTCCTGGGACTAGAAATTTGTCGATGATAACGGACAGCACCCGATATTTAAGCTCAGTTTTCATCGAGCCTTCGTGTGGGCAAGGCGACGCCTTCAGAATAAAGCCAGCTTAACGTTTTGTCCTGTTCGTACAGGCCTTCCTGGGCCATGCTTCAACATCGGATCACGCCTCAAGGACGTTCTTTCCTGCCGACAGCTACGACGTTCACCTTTTGCAGCTGCCTGCGTGGAAAGCTACCGCATGCAACGGAATGGCGCATGGCTTCCTGGGACTACAACTTCGTCGATGATAACGGAGAGAACCCGCTATTTAAGCTCAGTCTTCATCGAGCCTTCGTGTGGGCATGGCGAGTCCCTCAGAATGTAGCCAGCTGAACCTTCTGTCCTGTTCTTACAGGCCTTCCTGTGCCATGCTTCAACATCCGATCACGTCTCAAGTACTTGCTTTGTTGCCGACACCTACGACGCTCAACTTTTGCGGCGTCCTGCGTGGAAAGCTACCGCATGGAACGGACTGGCGCATGCGCTTCCTGGGACTACAACTTCGTCGATGATAACGGAGGCACCCGCTATTTAAGCTCAGTCTTCATCGAGCCTTCGTGTGGGCATGGCGAGTCCCTCAGAATGTAGCCAGCTGAATCTTTTGTCCTGTTCTTACAGGCCTTCCTCTGCCATGCTTCAACATCGGATCACGCCTCAAGTACGTGCTTTGTTGCCGACAGCTACGACGCTCACCTTTTGCGGCTGCCTGCGTGGAAAGCTAACGCTTGGAACAGACTGGCGCATGCGCTTCCTGGGAATACAAATTCGTCGATGATAACGGACAGCACCCGCTATTTAAGCTCAGTCTTCATCGAGCCTTCGTGTGGGCACGGCGAGGCCTTCAGAATGAAGCCAGCTGAACCTTTCGTCCTGTTCTTACAGGCCTTCCTGGGCATGCTCCAACATCGCATCACGCCTCAACTACATGCTTTCTTGCCGAAAGCTACGACGCTCAACTTTTGTGGCTGCCTGCGTGGAAAGCTACCGCATGCAACGGAATGGCGCATGGCTTCCTGGGACTAATACTTCAAATTTGTCGATGATAACGGACACCACCCGCTATTTAAACTCAGTCTTCATCGAGTCTTCGTGTGGGCAAGGCGAGGCCTTCAGAATGAAGCCAGCTGAACGTTTTGTCCTGTTTTTACAGGCCTTCCTGGGCCATGCTTCAACATCGGATCACGCCTCAAGTACGTGCTTTGTTGCCGACAGCTACGACGCTCACCTTTTGCGGCTGCCTCCGTGGAAAGCTACCGCATGGAACGGACTGGCGCATGCGCTTCCTGGGACTACAACCTCGTCGATGATAACGGAGAGCACCAGCTATTTAAGCTCAGTCTTCATCGAGCCTTCGTGTGGGCATGGCGAGTCCCTCAGAATGTAGCCAGCTGAACCTTTTGTCCTGTTCTTACAGGCCTTCCTGTGCCATGCTTCAACATCTGATCACGTCTCAAGTACTTGCTTTGTTGCCGACACCTACGACGCTCAACTTTTGCGGCGTCCTGCGTGGAAAGCTACCGCATGGAACGGACTGGCGCATGCGCTTCCTGGGACTACAACTTCGTCGATGATAACGGAGAGCACCCGCTATTTAAGCTCAGTCTTCATCGAGCCTTCGTGTGGGCATGGCGAGTCCCTCAGAATGTAGCCAGCTGAATCTTTTGTCCTGTTCTTTTAGGCCTTCCTCTGCCATGCTTCAACATCGGATCACGCCTCAAGTACGTGCTTTGTTGCCGACAGCTACGACGCTCACCTTTTGCGGCTGCCTGCCTGGAAAGCTACCGCTTGGAACAGACTGGCGCATGCGCTTCCTGGGAATACAAATTCGTAAGATGATAACGGACAGCACCCGCTATTTAAGCTCAGTCTTCATTGAGCCTTCGTGCGGGCACGGCGAGGCCTTCAGAATGAAGCCAGCTGAACCTTTCGTCCTGTTCTTACAGGCCTTCCTGGGCACGCTCCAACATCGGATCACGCCTCAAGTACGTGCTTTGTTGCCGACAGCTACGACGCTCACCATTTGCGGCTGCCTGCGTGGAAAGCTACCGCATGGAACGGACTGGCGCATGCGCTTCCTGGGACTACAACTTCGTCGACGATAACGGACAGCACCCGCTATTTAAGCTCAGTCTTCATCTAGCCTTCGTGTGGGCACGGCGAGGCCTTCATTATGAAGCGACCTGACCCTTTTGTCCTGTTCTTACAGGCCTTCCTGTGCCAGGCTTCAACATCCGATCACGGCTCAGGTACGTGCTTTGTTGCCGACAGCTACGACGCTCATCTTTTGCGTCTGCCTGCGTGGAAAGCTACCGCATGTAACGGACCGGCGCATGCGCTCCCTGCGTCTACAACTTCATCGAGGATAACGGACAGCACCCGCTTTTTAAGCTCAGTTTTCATCGAGCCTTCGTGTGGTCCCGGCGAGGCCTTCAGAATGAAGCCACCTGAACCTTTTGTCCTGTTCTTACAGGCCTTCCTGTGCCATGCTTTAACATCCGATCACGTCTCAAGTACTTGCTTTGTTGCCGACACCTACGACGCTCAACTTTTGCGGCGTCCTGCGTGGAAAGCTACTGCATGCAACGGAATGGCTCATGGCTTCCTGGGACTAATACTTCAACTTTGTCGATGATAACGGACAGCCCCCGCTATTTAAACTCAGTCTTCATCGAGGCTTCGTGTGGGCACGCCGAGGCCTTCAGAATGAAGCCAGCTGAACCTTCTGTCCTGTTCTTACAGGCCTTCCTGTGCCAGGCCTCAACATCGGATCACGCCTCAAGTACGTGCTTTGTTGCCGACAGCTATGAAGCTCATCTTTTGCGGCTGCCTGTGTGGACAGCTACCGCATGGAACGGACTGGCGCATGCGCTTCCTGGGACTACAAGTTCGTCGATGATAACGGACAGCACCCGCTATTTAAGCTCAGTCTTCATCGAGCCTTCGTGTGGGTAAGGCGAGGCCTTCAGAATGAAGCCAGCTGAACGTTTTCTCCTGTTCTTACAGGCCTTCCTGGGCCATGCTTCAACATCGGATCACGCCTCAACTACGTGCTTTGTTGCCGACAGCTACGACGCTCACCTTTTGCGGCTGCCTGCGTGGAAAGCTACCACATGGAACGGACTGGCGCATGCGCTTCCTGGGACTACAACTTCGCCGATGATAACGGAGATCACCCGCTATTTAAGCTCAGTCTTCATCGAGCCTTCGTGTGGGCATGGCTAGTCCCTCAGGATGTAGCCAGCTGAACCTTTTGTCCGGTTCTTACAGGCCTTCCTGTGCCATGCTTCAACATCCGATCACGTCTCAAGCACTTGCTTTGTTGCCGACACCTCCGACGCTCATATTTTGCGGCTGCGGGCGTGGAAAGCTACCGCTTGGAACGGACTGGCGCATGCGCTTCCTGAGACTACAACTTCGTCGATGATAACGAACAGCACCCGCTTTTTAAGCTCAGTCTTCATCGAGCCTTCGTGTGGGCACGGCGAGGTCTTCAGAATGAAACCAGCTGAACCTTTTGTCCGGTTCCTACAGGCCTACCTGCGCCATGCTTCAACATCGGATCACGACTCAAGTACGTGCTTTATTGCCGACAGCTACGACGCTCACCTTTTGCGGCTGCCTGCGTGGAAAGCTACCGCATGGAACGGACTGGCGCATGCGCTTCCTGCGAATACAAATTCGTCGATGATAACGGACAGCACTCGCTATTTAAGCTCAGTCTTCATCGAGCCTTCGTGTGGGCAAGGCGAGGCCTTCAGAATGAAGCCAGCTGAACGTTTTGTCCTGTTCTTACAGGCCTTCGTGGGCCATGCTTCAACAACGGATCACGCCTCAAGTACTTGCTTTGTTGCCGACAGCTACGACGCTTACCTTTTGCAGGTGCCTGCGTGGAAAGCTACCGCATGCAACGCAATGGCGCATGGCTTCCTGGGACTAATACTTCAACTTTGTGGATGATAACGGACAGCACCCGCGATTTAAAGAAAGTCTTCATCGAGCCTTCGTGTGGGCACGGCGAGGCCTTCAGAATGAAGCCGGCTGAACCTTTTGTCCTGTTCTTACAGGCCTTCCTGTGCCATGCTTCAACACCCGATCACGTCGCAAGTACGTGCTTTGTTCCCGACAGCTATGAAGCTCATCTTTTGTGGCTGACTGCGTGGAAAGCTACTGCATGGGACTTACTGGCGCATGCGCTTCCTGGGACTACAACTTCGTCGACGATAACGGACAGCACCCGCTATTTAAGCTTAGTCTTCATCGAGCCTTCTTGTGCACACGGCGAGGCCTTCAGTATGAAGCGACCTAACCATTTTGTCCTGTTCTTACAGGCCTTCCTATGCCAGGCTTCAACATCCGATCACGCCTCAGGTACGTGCTTTGTTGTCGACAGCTACGACGCTCATCTTTTGCGGCTGCCTGCGTGGAAAGCTACCGCTTGGAAAGGACTGGCACATGCGCTTCCTGGGACTACAACTTCGTCGATGATAACGGACAGCACCCGCTATTTAAGCTCAGTCTTCATCGAGCCTTCGTGTGGGCATGGCAAGTCCCTCATAATGTAGCCAGCTGAATCTTTTGTCCTGTTCTTACAGGCCTTCCTGTGCCAGGCTTCAACATCGGATCACGCCTCAAGTACGTGCCTTGTTGCCGACAGCTATGAAGCTCATCTTTTGCGGCTGCCTGCGTGGAAAGCTACCACATGGAACGGACTGGCACATGCGCTTCCTGGGACTACAACTTCGCCGATGATAACGGACAGCACCCGCTATTTAAACTCAGTCTTCAGCGAGCCTTCGTGTTGGCATGGCGAGTCCCTCAGGATGTAGCCAGCTGAACCTTTTGTCCGGTTCTTATAGGCCTTCCTGTGCCATGCTTCAACATAGGATCACGTCTCAAGTACTTGCTTTGTTGCCGACACCTCTGACGCTCATATTTTGCGGCTGCGTGCGTGGAAAGCTCCCGCTTGGAACGGACCGTCGCATGCGCTTCCTGAGACTACAACTTCGTCGATGATAACGAAGAGAACCCGCTTTTTAAGCTCATTCTTCATCGAGCCTTCGTGTGGGCACGGCGAGGCCTTCAGAATGAAGCCAGCTGAACCTTTTGTCCGGTTCCTACAGGCCTTCCTGCGCCATGCTTCAACATCAGATCACGCCTCAAGTACATGCTTTCTTGCCGACAGCTACGACGCTCATCTTTTGCGGCTGCCTGTGTGGAGAGCTATCGCATGGAACGGAGTGGCGCATGCGCTTCCTGCGAATACAAATTCGTCGATGATAACGGACAGCACCCGCTATTTAAGCTCAGTCTTCATCGAGCCTTCGTGTGGGCAAGGCGAGGCCTTCAGAATGAAGCCAGCTGAACGTTTTGTCCTGTTCTTACAGGCCTTCCTGGGCCATGCTTCAACATCGGATCACGCCTCAAGTACTTGCTTTGTTGCCGACAGCTACGACGCTTACCTTTTGCAGGTGCCTGCGTGGAAAGCTACCGCATGCAACGCAATGGCGCATGGCTTCCTGGGACTAATACTTCAACTTTGTGGATGATAACGGACAGCACCCGCGATTTAAACAAAGTCTTCATCGAGCCTTCGTGTGGGCACGGCGAGGCCTTCAGAATGAAGCCGGCTGAACCTTTTGTCCTGTTCTTACAGGCCTTCCTGTGCCATGCTTCAACATCCGATCACGTCTCAAGTACGTGCTTTGTTGCCGACAGCTATGAAGCTCATCTTTTGTGGCTGACTGCGTGGAAAGCTACTGCATGGGACTTACTGGCGCATGCGCTTCCTGGGACTACAACTTCGTCGACGATAACGGACAGCACCCGCTATTTAAGCTCAGTCTTCTTCGAGCCTTCGTGTGGGCACGGCGAGGCCTTCAGAATGAAGCCAGCTGAACCTTTCGTCCTGTTCTTACAGGCCTTCCTGTGCCAGGCTTCAGCATCGGATCACGCCTCAAGTACGTGCCTTGTTGCCGACAGCTATGAAGCTCATCTTTTGCGGCTACCTGCGTGGAGAGCTAACGCATGGAATGGACTGGCGCATGCGTTTCCTGGGACTAGAAATTTGTCGATGATAACGGACAGCACCCGATATTTAAGCTCAGTTTTCATCGAGCCTTCGTGTGGGCAAGGCGACGCCTTCAGAATAAAGCCAGCTTAACGTTTTGTCCTGTTCGTACAGGCCTTCCTGGGCCATGCTTCGACATCGGATCACGCCTCAAGGACGTTCTTTCCTGCCGACAGCTACGACGTTCACCTTTTGCAGCTGCCTGCGTGGAAAGCTACCGCATGCAACGGAATGGCGCATGGCTTCCTAGGACTACAACTTCGTCGATGATAACGGAGAGAACCCGCTATTTAAGCTCAGTCTTCATCGAGCCTTCGTGTGGGCATGGCGAGTCCCTCAGAATGTAGCCAGCTGAACCTTCTGTCCTGTTCTTACAGGCCTTCCTGTGCCATGCTTCAACATCCGATCACGTCTCAAGTACTTGCTTTGTTGCCGACACCTACGACGCTCAACTTTTGCGGCGTCCTGCGTGGAAAGCTACCGCATGGAACGGACTGGCGCATGCGCTTCCTGGGACTACAACTTCGTCGATGATAACGGAGAGCACCCGCTATTTAAGCTCAGTCTTCATCGAGCCTTCGTGTGGGCATGGCGAGTCCCTCAGAATGTAGCCAGCTGAATCTTTTGTCCTGTTCTTACAGGCCTTCCTCTGCCATGCTTCAACATCGGATCACGCCTCAAGTACGTGCTTTGTTGCCGACAGCTACGACGCTCACCTTTTGCGGCTGCCTGCGTGGAAAGCTAACGCTTGGAACAGACTGGCGCATGCGCTTCCTGGGAATACAAATTCGTCGATGATAACGGACAGCACCCGCTATTTAAGCTCAGTCTTCATCGAGCCTTCGTGTGGGCACGGCGAGGCCTTCAGAATGAAGCCAGCTGAACCTTTCGTCCTGTTCTTACAGGCCTTCCTGGGCATGCTCCAACATCGGATCACGCCTCAAGTACGTGCTTTGTTGCCGACAGCTACGACGCTCACCATTTGCGGCTGCCTGCGTGGAAAGCTACCGCATGGAACGGACTGGCGCATGCGCTTCCTGGGACTACAACTTCGTCGACGATAACGGACAGCACCCGCTATTTAAGCTCAGTCTTCATCTAGCCTTCGTGTGGGCACGGCGAGGCCTTCATTATGAAGCGACCTGACCCTTTTGTCCTGTTCTTACAGGCCTTCCTGTGCCAGGCTTCAACATCCGATCACGGCTCAGGTACGTGCTTTGTTGCCGACAGCTACGACGCTCATCTTTTGCGTCTGCCTGCGTGGAAAGCTACCGCATGTAACGGACCGGCGCATGCGCTCCCTGCGTCTACAACTTCATCGAGGATAACGGACAGCACCCGCTTTTTAAGCTCAGTTTTCATCGAGCCTTCGTGTGGTCCCGGCGAGGCCTTCAGAATGAAGCCACCTGAACCTTTTGTCCTGTTCTTACAGGCCTTCCTGTGCCATGCTTTAACATCCGATCACGTCTCAAGTACTTGCTTTGTTGCCGACACCTACGACGCTCAACTTTTGCGGCGTCCTGCGTGGAAAGCTACTGCATGCAACGGAATGGCTCATGGCTTCCTGGGACTAATACTTCAACTTTGTCGATGATAACGGACAGCCCCCGCTATTTAAACTCAGTCTTCATCGAGGCTTCGTGTGGGCACGCCGAGGCCTTCAGAATGAAGCCAGCTGAACCTTCTGTCCTGTTCTTACAGGCCTTCCTGTGCCAGGCCTCAACATCGGATCACGCCTCAAGTACGTGCTTTGTTGCCGACAGCTATGAAGCTCATCTTTTGCGGCTGCCTGTGTGGACAGCTACCGCATGGAACGGACTGGCGCATGCGCTTCCTGGGACTACAAGTTCGTCGATGATAACGGACAGCACCCGCTATTTAAGCTCAGTCTTCATCGAGCCTTCGTGTGGGTAAGGCGAGGCCTTCAGAATGAAGCCAGCTGAACGTTTTCTCCTGTTCTTACAGGCCTTCCTGGGCCATGCTTCAACATCGGATCACGCCTCAACTACGTGCTTTGTTGCCGACAGCTACGACGCTCACCTTTTGCGGCTGCCTGCGTGGAAAGCTACCACATGGAACGGACTGGCGCATGCGCTTCCTGGGACTACAACTTCGCCGATGATAACGGAGATCACCCGCTATTTAAGCTCAGTCTTCATCGAGCCTTCGTGTGGGCATGGCTAGTCCCTCAGGATGTAGCCAGCTGAACCTTTTGTCCGGTTCTTACAGGCCTTCCTGTGCCATGCTTCAACATCCGATCACGTCTCAAGTACTTGCTTTGTTGCCGACACCTCCGACGCTCATATTTTGCGGCTGCGGGCGTGGAAAGCTACCGCTTGGAACGGACTGGCGCATGCGCTTCCTGAGACTACAACTTCGTCGATGATAACGAACAGCACCCGCTTTTTAAGCTCAGTCTTCATCGAGCCTTCGTGTGGGCACGGCGAGGTCTTCAGAATTAAACCAGCTGAACCTTTTGTCCGGTTCCTACAGGCCTACCTGCGCCATGCTTCAACATCGGATCACGACTCAAGTACGTGCTTTATTGCCGACAGCTACGACGCTAACCTTTTGCGGCTGCCTGCGTGGAAAGCTACCGCATGGAACGGACTGGCGCATGCGCTTCCTGCGAATACAAATTCGTCGATGATAACGGACAGCACTCGCTATTTAAGCTCAGTCTTCATCGAGCCTTCGTGTGGGCAAGGCGAGGCCTTCAGAATGAAGCCAGCTGAACGTTTTGTCCTGTTCTTACAGGCCTTCGTGGGCCATGCTTCAACAACGGATCACGCCTCAAGTACTTGCTTTGTTGCCGACAGCTACGACGCTTACCTTTTGCAGGTGCCTGCGTGGAAAGCTACCGCATGCAACGCAATGGCGCATGGCTTCCTGGGACTAATACTTCAACTTTGTGGATGATAACGGACAGCACCCGCGATTTAAAGAAAGTCTTCATCGAGCCTTCGTGTGGGCACGGCGAGGCCTTCAGAATGAAGCCGGCTGAACCTTTTGTCCTGTTCTTACAGGCCTTCCTGTGCCATGCTTCAACACCCGATCACGTCTCAAGTACGTGCTTTGTTCCCGACAGCTATGAAGCTCATCTTTTGTGGCTGACTGCGTGGAAAGCTACTGCATGGGACTTACTGGCGCATGCGCTTCCTGGGACTACAACTTCGTCGACGATAACGGACAGCACCCGCTATTTAAGCTTAGTCTTCATCGAGCCTTCTTGTGCACACGGCGAGGCCTTCAGTATGAAGCGACCTAACCATTTTGTCCTGTTCTTACAGGCCTTCGTATGCCAGGCTTCAACATCCGATCACGCCTCAGGTACGTGCTTTGTTGTCGACAGCTACGACGCTCATCTTTTGCGGCTGCCTGCGTGGAAAGCTACCGCTTGGAAAGGACTGGCACATGCGCTTCCTGGGACTACAACTTCGTCGATGATAACGGACAGCACCCGCTATTTAAGCTCAGTCTTCATCGAGCCTTCGTGTGGGCATGGCAAGTCCCTCATAATGTAGCCAGCTGAATCTTTTGTCCTGTTCTTACAGGCCTTCCTGTGCCAGGCTTCAACATCGGATCACGCCTCAAGTACGTGCCTTGTTGCCGACAGCTATGAAGCTCATCTTTTGCGGCTGCCTGCGTGGAAAGCTACCACATGGAACGGACTGGCACATGCGCTTCCTGGGACTACAACTTCGCCGATGATAACGGACAGCACCCGCTATTTAAACTCAGTCTTCATCGAGCCTTCGTGTTGGCATGGCGAGTCCCTCAGGATGTAGCCAGCTGAACCTTTTGTCCGGTTCTTATAGGCCTTCCTGTGCCATGCTTCAACATAGGATCACGTCTCAAGTACTTGCTTTGTTGCCGACACCTCTGACGCTCATATTTTGCGGCTGCGTGCGTGGAAAGCTCCCGCTTGGAACGGACCGTCGCATGCGCTTCCTGAGACTACAACGTCGTCGATGATAACGAAGAGCACCCGCTTTTTAAGCTCATTCTTCATCGAGCCTTCGTGTGGGCACGGCGAGGCCTTCAGAATGAAGCCAGCTGAACCTTTTGTCCGGTTCCTACAGGCCTTCCTGCGCCGTGCTTCAACATCAGATCACGCCTCAAGTACATGCTTTCTTGCCGACAGCTACGACGCTCATCTTTTGCGGCTGCCTGTGTGGAGAGCTATCGCATGGAACGGAGTGGCGCATGCGCTTCCTGCGAATACAAATTCGTCGATGATAACGGACAGCACCCGCTATTTAAGCTCAGTCTTCATCGAGCCTTCGTGTGGGCAAGGCGAGGCCTTCAGAATGAAGCCAGCTGAACGTTTTGTCCTGTTCTTACAGGCCTTCCTGGGCCATGCTTCAACATCGGATCACGCCTCAAGTACGTGCTTTGCTTCCGACAGCTACGACGCTCACCTTTTGCAGCTGCCTGCGTGGAAAGCTACCGCATGCAACGGAATGGCGCATGGCTTCCTGGGACTAATACTTCAACTTTGTGGATGATAACGGACAGCACCCGCTATTTAAACAAAGTCTTCATCGAGCCTTCGTGTGGGCACGGCGAGGCCTTCAGAATGAAGCCGGCTGAACCTTTTGTCCTGTTCTTACAGGCCTTCCTCTGCCATGCTTAAACATCCGATCACGCCTCAGGAACGTGCTTTGTTGCCGAAAGCTACGGCGCTAAACTTTTGCGGCGTCCTGCGTGGAAAGCTACCGCATGCAACGGGATGGCGCATGGCTTCCTGGGACTAATACTTCAACTTTGTCGATGATAACGGACAGCACCCTCTATTTAATCTAAGTCTTCATCGAGCCTTCGTGTGGGCACGGCGAGGCCTTCAGAATGAAGCCAGCTGAACGTTTTGTCCTGTTCTTACAGGCCTTTCTGTGCCATGCTTCAACATCCGATCACGTCTCAAGTACTTGCTTTGTTGCCGACACCTACGGCGCTCAACTTTTGCGGCGTCCTGCGTGGAAAGCTTCCGCATGCAACGGGATGGCGCATGGCTTCCTGGGACTAATACTTCAACTTTGTCGATGATAACGGACAGCACCCGCTATTTAATCTAAGTCTTCATCGAGCCTTCGTGTGGGCACGGCGAGGCCTTCAGAATGAAGCCAGCTGAACGTTTTGTCCTGTTCTTACAGGCGTTTCTGTGCCATGCTTCAACATCCGATCACGTCTCAGGTACTTGCTTTGTTGCCGACACCTCCGACGCTCATCTTTTGCGGCTGCCTGCGTGGAAAGCTACCGCTTGGAACGGACTGGCGCATGCGCTTCCTGGGACTACAACTTCGTCGATGATAGCGGACAGCACCCGCTTTTTAAGCTCAGTCTTCATCGAGCCTTCGTGTGGGCACGGCGAGGCCTTCAGAATGAAGCCAGCTGAACCTATCGTAATGTTCTTACAGGCATTCCTGGCCCATGCTTCAACATCGGATCACGCCTCAAGTACGTGCTTTGTTGCCGACAGCTACGACGCTTACCTTTTGCGGCTGCCTGCGTGCAAAGCTACCGCTTGGAACGGACTGGCGCATGCGCTTCCTGGGACTACAACTTCGTCGATGATAACGGACAGCACCCGCTTTTCGAGCTCAGTCTTCATCGAGCCTTCGTGTGGGCACGGCGAGGCCTCCAGTATGAATCGACCTGACCCTTTTGTCCTGTTCTTACAGGCCTTCCTGTGCCAGGCTTCAACATCCGATCACGCCTCAAGTACGTGCCTTGTTGCCGACAGTTATGAAGCTCATCTTTTGCGGCTGCCTGCGTGGAGAGCTACCGCATGGAAAGGAATGGCGCATGCGCTTCCTGGGACTAGAAATTCGTCGATGATAACGGACAGCACTCGCTATTTACGCTAAGTCTTCATCGAGCCTTCGTGTGGGCAAGGCGAGGCCTTCAGAATGAAGCCAGCTGAACGTTTTTTCCTGTTCTTACAGGCCTTCCTGGGCCATGCTTCAACATCCGATCACGCCTCAAGTACGTGCCTTGTTGCCGACAGTTATGAAGCGCATCTTTTGCGGCTGCCTGCGTGGAAAGCTACCGCATGCAACGGAATGGCGCATGGTTCCCTGGGACTAATACTTCAACTTTGTGGATGATAACGGACAGGACCCGCTATTTAAACAAAGTCTTCATCGAGCCTTCGTGTGGGCACGGCGAGGCCTTCAGAATGAAGCCGGCTGAACCTTTTCTCCTGTTCTTACAGGCCTTCCTGTGCCATGCTTCAACATCCGATCACGTCTCAAGTACGTGCTTTGTTGCCGACAGCTATGAAGCTCATCTTTTGTGGCTGACTGCGTGGAAAGCTACCGCATGGCACATACTGGCGCATGCGCTTCCTGGGACTACAACTTCGTCGACGATAACGGACAGCACCCGCTATTTAAGCTCACTCTTCATCGAGCCTTCGTGTGGGCACGGCGAGGCCTTCAGTATGAAGCGACCTGACCCTTTTGTCCTGTTCTTACAGGCTTTCCTGTGCCAGGCTTCAACATCCGATCACGGCTCAGGTACGTGCTTCGTTGTCGACAGCTACCACGCTCATTTTTTGCGGCTGCCTGCGTGGAAAGCTACCGCTTGGAACGGACTGGCGCATGCGCTTCCTGGGACTACAACTTCGTCGATGATAACGGACAGCACCCGCTTTTTAAGCTCAGTCTTCATCGAACCTTCGTGTGGGCAAGGCGAGGCCTTCAGAATGAAGCCAGCTTAACGTTTTGTCCTGATCGTACAGGCCTTCCAGGGCCATGCTTCAACATCGGATCACGCCTCAAGCACGTGCTTTCCTGCCGACAGCTACGACGTTCACCTTTTGCGGCTGCCTGCGTGGAAAGCTACCGCATAGAACGGACTGGCGCATGCGCTTCCTGGGACTACAACTTCGTCGATGATAACGGAGAGCACCCGCTATTTAAGCTCAGTCTTCATCGGGCCTTCGTGTGGGCATGGCGAGTCCCTCAGAATGTAGCCAGCTTAACGTTTTGTCCTGTTCTTGCAGGCCTTCCTGTGCCAGACTTCAACATCGGATCACGCCTCAAGTACGTGCTTTCTTGCCGACAGCTACGACGCTCTCTTTTGCGGGTGCCTGCGTGGAAACCTACCGCTTTGAACGGACTGGCGCATGCACTTCCTGGGACTACAACTTCGTCGATGATAACGGACAGGACCCGCTATTTAAGCTCAGTATTCATCGAGTCTTCGTGTGGGCATGGCGAGGCCTTCAGAATGAAGCCAGCTTAACGTTTTGTCCTGTTCTTACAGGCCTTCCTGGGCCATGTTCCAACATCGGATCACGCCTCAAATACGTGCTTTCTTGCCGACAGCTACGACGCTCACCTTTTGCGGCTGCCTGCGTGGAAAGCTACCGCATGGAACGGACTGGCGCATGCGCTCACTGCGACTACAACTTCGTCGATGATAACGGACAGCACCCGCTTTTTAAGCTCAGTTTTCATCGAGCCTTCGTGTGGTCACGGCGAGGCCTTCAGAATGAAGCCAGCTGAATCTTTTGTCCTGTTCTTACAGGCCTTCCTGTGCCATGCTTCAACATCGCATCACGCGTCAAGTACATGCTTTGTTGCCGACAGCTACGACGCTCTCTTTTGCGGCTGCCTGCGTGGAAACCTACCGGTTTGAACGGACTGGCGCATGCACTTCCTGGGACTACAACTTCGCCGATGTTAACGGAGAGCACCCGCTATTTAAGCTCAGTCTTTATCGAGCCTTCGTGTGGGCATGGCGAGTCCCTCAGAATGAAGCCAGCTGAATCTTTTGTCCTGTTCTTACAGGCCTTCCTGTGCCATGCTTCAACATCGCATCACGCCTCAAGTACATGGTCTGTTGCCGACAGCTACGACGCTCAACTTTTTCGGCTGCCTGCGTGGAAAGCTACGGCATGCAACGGAATGGCGCATGGCTTCCTGGGACTAATACTTCAACTTTGTCGATGATAACGGACAGCACCCGCTATTTAAACTCAGTCTTCATCGAGCCTTCGTGTGGGCACGGCGAGGCCTTCAGAATGAAGCCAGCTGAACCTTTTGTCCTGTTCTTACAGGCCTTCCTGTGCCATGCTTCAGCATCGGATCACGGCTCAAGTTCGTGCTTTGTTTCCGACAGCTACGACGCTCACCTTTTGCGGCTGCCTGCGTGGAAAGCTACAGCATGGAACGGACTGGCACATGCGCCTCCTGGGACTGCAATTTCGTCGACGATAGCGGACAGCACCTGCTATTTAAGCTCAGTCTTCATCGAGCCTTCGTGTGGGCATGGCGAGCCTTCAGAATGAAGCCAGCTGAACGTTTTGTCCTGTTCTTACAGGCCTTCCTGTGCCATGCTTCAACATGGGATCACGCCTCAAGTACGTGCTTTGTTGCCGACAGCTACGACGTTCACCTTTTGCGGCTGCCTGCGTGGAAAGCTACCGCATGGAACAGACTGGCGCATGCGCTTCCTGGGACTACAACTTCGTCGATGATAACGGAGAGCACCCGCTATTTAAGCTCAGTCTTCATCGAGCCTTCGTGTGGGCATCGCGAGTCCCTCAGAATGTAGCCAGTTGAACCTTTTGTCCTGTTCTTACAGGCCTTCCTGTGCCATGCTTCAACATCCGATCACGTCTCAAGTACTTGCTTTGTTGCCGACACCTACGACGCTCAACTTTTGCGGCTGCCTGCGTGGAAAGCTACCGCATGCAACGGAATGGCGCATGGCTTCCTGGGACTAATACTTCAACTTTGTGGATAATAACTGACAGCACCCGCTATTTAAACTCAGTCTTCATCGAGCCTTCGTGTGGGCACGGCGAGGGATTCAGAATGAAGCCAGCTGAACCTTTTGTCCTGTTCTTAGAGGCCTTCCTGTGCCAGGCTTCAACATCGGATCACGCCTCAAGTACGTGCATTGCTGCCGACAGCTACGACGCTCTCTTTTGCGGCTACCTGCGTGGAAACCTACCTCTTGGAACGGACTGGCGCATGCACTTCCTGGAACTGCAACTTCGTCGATGATAACGGACAGGACCCGCTATTTAAGCTCAGTCTTCATCGAGCCTTCGTGTGGGCAAGGCGAGGCCTTCAGAATGAAGCCAGCTGAACGTTTTTTCCTGTTTTTACAGGCCTTCCCGGGCCATGCTTCAACATCGGATCACGCCTCAAGTACGTGCTTTCCTGCCGACAGCTACGGCGTTCACCTTTTGCGGCTGCCTGCGTGGAAAGCTACCGCATGGAACGGACTGGCGCATGCGCTCCCTGCGACTACAACTTCGTCGATGATAACGGACAGCACCCGCTATTTAAACAAAGTCTTCATTGAGCCTTCGTGTGGGCATGGCGAGGCCTTCAGAATGAAGCCGGCTGAACCTTTTGTCCTGTTCTTACAGGCCTTGCTGTGTTATGCTTCAACATCCGATCACGTCTCAAGTACGTGCTTTGTTGCCGACAGCTATGAAGCTCATCTTTTGTGGCTGACTGCGTGGAAAGCTACTGCATGGAACTTACTGGCGCATGCGCTTCCTGGGACTACAACTTCGTCAACGATAACGGACAGCACCCGCTATTTAAGCTCAGCCTTCATCGAGCCTTCGTGTGGGCACGGCGAGGCCTTCAGAATGAAGCCAGCTGAATCTTTTGTCCTGTTCTTACAGGCCTTCCTGTGCCATGCTTCAACATCGCATCACGCCTCAAGTACATGGTCTGTTGCCGACAGCTACGACGCTCAACTTTTGCGGCTGCTGCGTGGAAAGCTACCGCATGCAACGGAATGGCGCATGGCTTCCTGGGACTAATACTTCAACTTTGTCGATGATAACGGACAGCACCCGCTATTTAAACTCAGTCTTCATCGAGCCTTCGTGTGGGCACGACGAGGCCTTCAGAATGAAGCCAGCTGAACCTTTGTCCTGTTCTTACAGGCCTTCCTGTGCCATGCTTCAGCATCGGATCACGGCTCAAGTTCGTGCTTTGTTTCCGACAGCTACCACGCTCACCTTTTGCGGCTGCCTGCGTGGAAAGCTACCGCATGGAACGGACTGGCGCATGCGCCTCCTGGGACTGCAATTTCGTCGACGATAGCGGACAGCACCTGCTATTTAAGCTCAGTCTTCATCGAGCCTTCGTGTGGGCATGGCGAGGCCTTTAGTATGAAGGCACCTGACCCTTTTGTCCTGTTGTTACAGGCCTTCCTGTGCCAGGCTTCAACATCGGATCACGCCTCAAGTACGTTCTTTGTTTCCGACAGCTACGACGCTCATCTTTTGCGGATGCCAGCCTGGAAAGCTACCGCATGGAACGGACTGGCGCATGCGTTTCCTGGGACTATAGCTTCAACTTTGTCGATGATAACGGACAGCAGCCGCTATTTAAGCTCAGTCTTCATCGAGCCTTCGTGTGGGCAAGGCGAGGCCTTCAGAATGAAGCCAGCTGAACGTTTTTTTCCTGTTTTTACAGGCCTTCCCGGGCCATGCTTCAACATCGGATCACGCCTCAATTACGTGCTTTCCTGCCGACAGCTACGGCGTTCACCTTTTGCGGCTGCCTGCGTGGAAAGCTACCGCATGGAACGGACTGGCGCATGCGCTTGCTTGGACTACAACTTCGTCGATGATAACGGACAGCACCTGCTATTTAAGCTCAGTCTTTATCGAGCCTTCGTGTGGGCATGGCGAGTCCCTCAGGATGTAGACATCTGAACCTTTTGTCCGGTTCTTACAGGCTTCCTGTGCCATGCTTCAACATCCGATCACGTCTGAAGTACTTGCTTTGTTGCCGACACCACCGACGCTCATATTTTGCGGCTGCTTGCGTGGAAAGCTACTGCTTGGAACGGACTGGCGCATGCGCTTCCTGGGACTACAACTTCGTCGATGATAACGGACAGCACCCGCTTTTTAAGCTCAGTCTTCATCGAGCCTTCGTGTGGGCACGGCGAGGCCTTCAGAATGAAGCCAGCTGAACCTATCGTAATGTTCTTACAGGCCTTCCTGTGCCAGGCTTCAACATCGGATCACGCCTCAAGTACGTGCCGTGTTGCCGACAGTTATGAAGCTCATCTTTTGCGGCTGCCTGCGTGGAGAGCTACCGCATCGAACGGACTGGCGCTCGCGCTTCCTGGGACTACAACTTCGTCGACGATAACGGAAAGCACCCGCTATTTAAGCTAACTCTTCACCGAGCCTTCGTGTGGGCACGGGGAGGCCTTCTGAATGAAGCCAGCTGAACCTTTCGTCCTGTTCTTACAGGCCTTCCTGTGTCAGGCTTCAACATCGGATCACGCCTCAAGTACGTGTCTTGTTGCCGACAGCTATGAAGCTCGTCTTTTGCGGCTGCCTGCGTGGAAAGCTACCGCATGGGACTTACTGGCGCATGCGCTTCCTGGGACTACAACTTCGTCGACGATAACGGACAGCACCCGCTATTTAAGCTAACTCTTCACCGAGCCTTCGTGTGGGCACGGGGAGGCCTTCTGAATGAAGCCAGCTGAACCTTTCGTCCTGTTCTTACAGGCCTTCCTGTGTCAGGCTTCAACATCGGATCACGCCTCAAGTACGTGTCTTGTTGCCGACAGCTATGAAGCTCGTCTTTTGCGGCTGCCTGCGTGGAGAGCTACCGCATGGAACGGACTGGCGCTCGCGCTTCCTGGGACTAGAAATTCGTCGATGATAACGGACAGCACCCGCTATTTACGCTAAGTCTTCATCGAGCCTTCGTGTGGGCAAGGCGAGGCCTTCAGAATGAATCCAGCTTAACGTTTTGTCCTGTTCTTGCAGGCCTTCCTGGGCCATGCTCCAACATCGGATCACGCCTCAAGTACGTGCTTTGTTGCCGACAGCTACGACGCTCACCTTTTGCGGCTGCCTTAGTGGAAAGCTACCGCTTGGAACGGACTGGCGCATGCGCTTCCTGGGGCTACAACTTCGTCGATGATAACGGACAGGACCCGCTATTTAAGCTCATTATTCATCGAGTCTTCGTGTGGGCAAGGCGAGGCCTTCAGAATGAAGCCAGCTTAACGTTTTGTCCTGATCGTACAGGCCTTCCTGGGCCATGCTTCAACATCGGATCACGCCTCAAGCACGTGCTTTCCTGCCGACAGCTACGACGTTCACCTTTTGCGGCTGCCTGCGTGGAAAGCTACCGCATGGAACAGACTGGCGCATGCGCTTCCTGGGACTACAACTTCGTCGATGATAACGGAGAGCACCCGCTATTTAAGCTCAGTCTTCATCGAGCCTTCGTGTGGGCATGGCGAGTCCCTCAGAATGTAGCCAGTTGAACCTTTTGTCCTGTTCTTACAGGCCTTCCTGTGCCATGCTTCAACATCCGATCACGTCTCAAGTACTTGCTTTGTTGCCGACACCTACGACGCTCAACTTTTGCGGCTGCCTGCGTGGAAAGCTACCGCATGCAACGGAATGGCGCATGGCTTCCTGGGACTAATACTTCAACTTTGTGGATAATAACTGACAGCACCCGCTATTTAAACTCAGTCTTCATCGAGCCTTCGTGTGGGCACGGCGAGGGATTCAGAATGAAGCCCGCTGAACCTTTTGTCCTGTTCTTAGAGGCCTTCCTGTGCCAGGCTTCAACATCGGATCACGCCTCAAGTACGTGCATTGTTGCCGACAGCTACGACGCTCTCTTTTGCGGCTACCTGCGTGGAAACCTACCTCTTGGAACGGACTGGCGCATGCACTTCCTGGGACTACAACTTCGTCGATGATAACGGACAGGACCCGCTATTTAAGCTCAGTCTTCATCGAGCCTTCGTGTGGGCAAGGCGAGGCCTTCAGAATGAAGCCAGCTGAACGTTTTTTCCTGTTTTTACAGGCCTTCCCGGGCCATGCTTCAACATCGGATCACGCCTCAATTACGTGCTTTCCTGCCGACAGCTACGGCGTTCACCTTTTGCGGCTGCCTGCGTGGAAAGCTACCGCATGGAACGGACTGGCGCATGCGCTCCCTGCGACTACAACTTCGTCGATGATAACGGACAGCACCCGCTATTTAAACAAAGTCTTCATTGAGCCTTCGTGTGGGCATGGCGAGGCCTTCAGAATGAAGCCGGCTGAACCTTTTGTCCTGTTCTTACAGGCCTTGCTGTGTTATGCTTCAACATCCGATCACGTCTCGAGTACGTCCTTTGTTGCCGACAGCTATGAAGCTCATCTTTTGTGGCTGACTGCGTGGAAAGCTACTGCATGGAACTTACTGGCGCATGTGCTTCCTGGGACTACAACTTCGTCAACGATAACGGACAGCACCCGCTATTTAAGCTCAGCCTTCATCGAGCCTTCGTGTGGGCACGGCGAGGCCTTCAGTATGAAGCGACCTGACCCTTTTGTCCTGTTCTTACAGGCCTTCCTGTGCCAGGCTTCAACATCCGATCACGCCTCAGGTACGTCCTTTGTTGCCGAAAGCTACGACGCTAATCTTTTGCGGCTGCCTGCGTGGAAAGCTACCGCATGGAACGGACTGGCGCATGCGCTCCCTGCGACTACAACTTCGTCGATGATAACGGACAGCACCCGCTTTTTAAGCTCAGTCTTCATCGAGCCTTCGTGTGGGCATGGCGAGGCCTTTAGTATGAAGGCACCTGACCCTTTTGTCCTGTTGTTACAGGCCTTCCTGTGCCAGGCTTCAACATCGGATCACGCCTCAAGTACGTTCTTTGTTTCCGACAGCTACGACGTTCACCTTTTGCGGCTGCCTGCGTGGAAAGCTACCGCATGGAACAGACTGGCGCATGCGCTTCCTGGGACTACAACTTCGTCGATGATAACGGAGAGCACCCGCTATTTAAGCTCAGTCTTCATCGAGCCTTCGTGTGGGCATGGCGAGTCCCTCAGAATCTAGCCAGTTGAACCTTTTGTCCTGTTCTTACAGGCCTTCCTGTGCCATGCTTCAACATCCGATCACGTCTCAAGTACTTGCTTTGTTGCCGACACCTACGACGCTCAACTTTTGCGGCTGCCTGCGTGGAAAGCTACCGCATGCAACGGAATGGCGCATGGCTTCCTGGGACTAATACTTCAACTTTGTGGATAATAACTGACAGCACCCGCTATTTAAACTCAGTCTTCATCGAGCATTCGTGTGGGCACGGCGAGGGATTCAGAATGAAGCCAGCTGAACCTTTTGTCCTGTTCTTAGAGGCCTTCCTGTGCCAGGCTTCAACATCGGATCACGCCTCAAGTACGTGCATTGTTGCCGACAGCTACGACGCTCTCTTTTGCGGCTACCTGCGTGGAAACCTACCTCTTGGAACGGACTGGCGCATGCACTTCCTGGGACTACAACTTCGTCGATGATAACGGACAGGACCCGCTATTTAAGCTCAGTCTTCATCGAGCCTTCGTGTGGGCAAGGCGAGGCCTTCAGAATGAAGCCAGCTGAACGTTTTTTCCTGTTTTTACAGGCCTTCCCGGGCCATGCTTCAACATCGGATCACGCCTCAAGTACGTGCTTTCCTGCCGACAGCTACGGCGTTCACCTTTTGCGGCTGCCTGCGTGGAAAGCTACCGCATGGAACGGACTGGCGCATGCGCTCCCTGCGACTACAACTTCGTCGATGATAACGGACAGCACCCGCTATTTAAACAAAGTCTTCATTGAGCCTTCGTGTGGGCATGGCGAGGCCTTCAGAATGAAGCCGGCTGAACCTTTTGTCCTGTTCTTACAGGCCTTGCTGTGTTATGCTTCAACATCCGATCACGTCTCAAGTACGTGCTTTGTTGCCGAAAGCTACGACGCTCATCTTTTGCGGCTGCCTGCGTGGAAAGCTACCGCATGGAACGGACTGGCGCATGCGCTCCCTGCGACTACAACTTCGTCGATGATAACGGACAGCACCCGCTTTTTAAGCTCAGTTTTCATCGAGCCTTCGTGTGGTCACGGCGAGGCCTTCAGAATGAAGCCAGCTGAATCTTTTGTCCTGTTCTTACAGGCCTTCCTGTGCCATGCTTCAACATCGCATCACGCCTCAAGTACATGGTCTGTTGCCGACAGCTACGACGCTCAACTTTTGCGGCTGCCTGCGTGGAAAGCTACCGCATGCAACGGAATGGCGCATGGCTTCCTGGGACTAATACTTCAACTTTGTCGATGATAACGGACAGCACCCGCTATTTAAACTCAGTCTTCATCGAGCCTTCATGTGGGCACGGCGAGGCCTTCAGAATGAAGCCAGCTGAACCTTTTGTCCTGTTCTTACAGGCCTTCCTGTGCCATGCTTCAGCATCGGATCACGGCTCAAGTTCGTGCTTTGTTTCCGACAGCTACGACGCTCACCTTTTGCGGCTGCCTGCGTGGAAAGCTACCGCATGGAACGGACTTGCGCATGCGCCTCCTGGGACTGCAATTTCGTCGACGATAGCGGACAGCACCTGCTATTTAAGCTCAGTCTTCATCGAGCCTTCGTGTGGGCATGGCGAGGCCTTTAGTATGAAGGCACCTGACCCTTTTGTCCTGTTGTTACAGGCCTTCCTGTGCCAGGCTTCAACATCGGATCACGCCTCAAGTACGTTCTTTGTTTCCGACAGCTACGACGCTCATCTTTTGCGGATGCCAGCCTGGAAAGCTACCGCATGGAACGGACTGGCGCATGCGCTTCCTGGGACTATAGCTTCAACTTTGTCGATGATAACGGACAGCACCCGCTATTTAAGCTCAGTCTTCATCGAGCCTTCGTGTGGGCATGGCGAGCCTTCAGAATGAAGCCAGCTGAACGTTTTGTCCTGTTCTTACAGGCCTTCCTGTGCCATGCTTCAACATGGGATCACGCCTCAAGTACGTGCTTTGTTGCCGACAGCTACGACGCTCATCTTTTGCGGCTGCCTGCGTGGAAAGCTACCGCATGGAACGGACTGGCGCATGCGCTTGCTTGGACTACAACTTCGTCGATGATAACGGACAGCACCTGCTATTTAAGCTTAGTCTTCATCGAGCCTTCGTGTGGGCACGGCGAGGCCTTCAGAATGAAGCCATCTGAACCTTTTGTCCTGTTCTTACAGGTTAGTAAACAACAAAAATATTTTAAAAGTGATGATTGGCTCATTATTGTTCTGCCGTGGCCCACAGTGTGTGTTGATATTGTACTGGAATGAATTTCATTGTTGTTGATACTTGCTGGAGATGTTGAGCCAAAACCTGGGCCTGATACTGTTGAAAAAATTGTTCATGAAAGGACAGGGAGCGCTTATGGAGGTCATTAGGCAAGTTAAAGAAAACCAGAGTTTGCTTTCCCAGGAATTTGAAAAACTGAATGAGAAGATGCTAGAAATTGAGAGCCATTTATTGAATATCAGCAAAAAAGAAAAACTAAAAGCATTGGTGCATGACCTGGGAGTAACTATCCGTTTACAGCAACAGAAAATAGTCGAGATGGAAGACCGAGGCCGTCGAAACAGTCTTCACGTATTCCGAGTATCGGAAACTGATAGTGAAACGAGTGTCGAACGACGACGTGTTCCACGTACGCCTTGGCGCCAAATTTAATACGGTAGAACGGATACACAGGCTCGGAAAGAAGGGCGTGGATGAGGTGCGCGCAGTGATCATTCGTTTCTTGGACTACAATGAAAAAATGAATTTATTGAGGAACTGCAAGAAACTAAAGGGTAGCGATACTTCTTTATCACATGATTATTCCCAGGCGACTTTACATAGGCGTAAGAAACTGTGCGAAAGTGCACAGCATGAGAAGGACAATGACGCAAAGATTCGGCTTGAGCGTGACAGGCTTTATATTGATAAAGAGGAATTTGTGTGGGATGACGATAACCACTGCCGCGTGAGGGTAAAACGCATGCTTGCTATTGATAATAAAAACGAATGACAGTTTAGGACAGAAGAAAGGAATTTTACATTGATAAATTTGAATGCACGCAGTCTCCTGAATAAAACTACTGAGCTAGAACACATTATCATGGTTTACCAGCCAGGCGTCATTGCAGTAGCAGAAACATGGTTGTGTCCTGAAATAACTGATAGTGAGATAATACCTCCTACGTATCTAGTGATACGTAAGGATCGTGACACGCGTGGTGGTGGTGTGGTGCTTATTTTTAAAGAAGGAATCGATTTTGTTGTTAGGAAGGATTGCCCTAACACGGAGAGCATCAGGTGCCTGATAAAATTTGGTGTTTCTTCTTGTGTTATTGCCGCAGTATATCGACCCCCCAGTGCCCCTTTTACATTTCTTGAATCGTTACACGAATACGTTTTAAATAATGTACCTGGAAACGTAAGTGTAATCATTGCCGGTGATTTTGATTTGCAGAGTATATCTCGGGAGTCACTTGATACAGGCACAACTGATGCTAAACACTGCGAGGTCATGTTAGACATTGCGTTTAATAATGATCTCACACAAATTGTCAAAAGCGCAACAAGGATTGGAGCCAGCACGGAATCAATATTGTACTTGGTTTTTGTAAACAGCAAAATAACTGAATATGATGTGTCCGTTAAGGAAGGGCTTTCTGACCATAACCTTGTAAACGAAAAAAACCAGTCACACAAGACGACGAACAAGAAGAGTGTACACACCACAACAACTGGCAAGTGTTCTTTTCAGCTAAAACACACAAGGTGGGTTGCCCTCTGAGAGCCATCGTTACGGAGACTGGTTCATGGCAGAAGGTAGTGAGCCAATTTCTTCAGCAGCAGTTGACGGCCCTTCCTGTACAGGACCCTTTTAGCGTGGCCAACTCGGCTGCGGTTGTTGACGCACTTAATCTCGGCATCCCCGGTGCCACCACGGCTTTTTCGGTTGACATTGAGGACCTCTTTTACAGCATTCCCCACGACGAACTCTTTGCAGCCGTGCGTGATCTTATTGATTATGGCAGTCCTGTGAACTTTCAGAACGCATGTGGCATGCCGGTTGATTCTTTTTTGGAGTTGTTATCTTTTTACCTGTCATCTACTGTTGTTGAATTCAAAGGTTCCTTGTTCCTTCAGAAAAATGGAATATGTATTGGTTCTAGCGTTGCCCCAGTGCTTTCCCAGATATTTTTAGCAAAATTTGACTGAACACTTCAAAACTTACTTCATGACAAGCGTGTGTGCAAAGTTTTTAGGTACGTGGATGATTTTTTAGTATTTTTAGAGCTTTCACCTAATGACACTCTGCCCGCAGCAGTAGACGATGTTTTGACTGCTTTTAAAGCTTCTTCACGCACTCTTAATTTTACTCATGAACTCCCTAGCAATCATTCTATTAGGTTCCTAGAACTGCAACTAACATTCCTTGACGATGGCCATTTATGCTGCATGTTTTCGCCTAGAAGCAAGAAAGCTTTGTTACCTTTCGGTTCTGCGCACTCTAAGATTGTAAAGAGAGGGATTGCGATGAACTGTTTCCGTAATGCACTGGGAAAAAGATGTCACCACGCCATCAAAACCAGCCTTGACAATCAATGCAAAGGTTTGGAAGCCGCGTGATTCCCTAAACCACTTTTGAAGGCAGTGGCTGAATCGCTGCTTCAGAATCTCAAGAAAGGACGCACGAAGAGGACTGACGTTGGGCCAACTGAACGAAAGAAGTTAGAAGTCATGCCGTACGTGCATAAAGTGAGCCACAACATGAAAAAAGTGGCGGCCAAGCAGGGAGTGAGTTTGGTGTTCTCTGCTCCTTGCAAGCTGTCGGGACTGTGTTTGCACATTTCTCGAGGCAGGGAAAGGAACCACGTTTGCAAAACGCAGCATGAGAATCGGTTCACGACATGTGTCGCACAGGTGGTGTATAAGTTCCCCCTCACATGCGAGAGAGTTTACATCGGCCAAACTGGCCGGTGTATAAATGACCGGCTTCGTGAGCATCACTCCTCCCTGGGGTCCGATGGCGGTGCAAACTTGCCTCGCCATTGCAATGAATGTGGCTGCTATCCTTTATTCAGCAATGTCACAATTCTTGGTAGAGGCAAGGAAAAACAGGAGCGGGAAATATGGGAAGCATATCATATCGGATTGTTAGGCTCTGATTGTATAAGCACAACCTCAAAAAAAAAAAACCAGTCGTTGTGGTGTGTACACTCTTCTTGTCCGTCGTCTTGTGTGACTGATTTTTTTCGTTTACAATGTACCAACTGGCCCGCATTTCAACCCTTCTGCATAACCTTGTATTAGTTTCTTTCAAATGGCTTAGACCACCGGAGAAAACGAAAAGGCGAACTATTTCTGCTAACGATTTTTCGAATTCATGATGAAGTTAGCGCCCAAAACGAGGACTAAAGTAGGAGAGAAGACACAACACGAGCGCTTTTTCGCAACTAAAACTTTAATGGAAGAACACATGTCATATATACCCATCTCGTGAAGTAAATCAAAAAGAAATATACATGATATCGTCAAGATAAACCTTAGAGGGCGATACATCTGAAGAGTGCTGAGGGTGCAAATGGTACATAAAAGGTACATAATCGCTCTCTGGGTCGAAGTCCTCGCATTTGGTTGACCATTGCCAAGGATGTAAAGAGTGTCAGCCGGATTGTGTGCCGGAATGTGGGCCAGTGTGCAAGAAAAAATGCAATCCACTTTATGCGCATGCTGAAATTCTGTCTCATCATAAAGAACGCCTCCAGCGCGAAATTACCGAGGCTTTTTATATTTCGCGACAGGGGAATTCATGCATAAGCGCACCGTCCATTTCTTTAACAGCAAAGGAGCAGGCACACCTGGATCACACGTGGAATTAATATCATTTCCTTTTCCCTCCTTTTTTGGGTACTTTGGTTTGCTCTTCGTGATTGTGACCATGAAGTTTTCTGTTTTTGCACCTTTTGTGTATCTTTTGCACCCTCGGCACTCCTCAGATGTATGTCCCTCTAAGGTTTATCTTGACGATATCGTGTATGTTTCTTTTTGATTTACTTCACGAGATGGGTATATATGTCATGTGTTCTTCCATTACAGTTTTAGTTGAGAAAAAGCGCTCGTGTTGTGTCTTCTCTCCTACTTTAGTCCTCGTTTTTGGCGCTAACTTCATCATGGATAAGATTCAACTCGCCCAACTTTCCACCTTACGATTTTTCTAATGCTGATGATGTCAGCATCATAGACTACTTGGAAATGACCTTGGATTCTTACCACAGGGAAGATGACGTCAACACTTTGTGGCAGAGGTTTAAAAATTTAATCAGGTACTGCCTACAAAAGTTTGTTCTGCAACGTAAAAAAACGATAAAGAAACGCAACCCTTGGATAAATCGTGAAATAATCCAGCTAAAGCGAAGGATAAAGCGGATAATACGCAACAGAGTAAGGAATCAAAATGAAATTTCGCACCTATCTTCGATACTTCAAGAGAAGTTATTGACAACGAAAGATAGGTATTTTTCACAAAAGCTGACCCAATTCATGAAAACCTCCCCACAGCGTTTTTGGCGTCACCTTTCACCCTCGAAAGAAAAAAATGGAGTTTATAACAGTGGATGGTTGTGTTGTTCAGCCCTTCTATCTCTATGCCCCAGAATTCTAGAAGCGGATTATGCTCCCCGCCGTCTGACACAGCCGCTATTACCTTGTCCCATTAAGTAATATTTTCCGTCCTCCTTAATTCAGATACAAAAAAGTCTTCCGGTCCTGATTCTATTCCTAATGAGTTCCTAAGAAGATATGCGGAAAGGATCGCAAAATATTTAATTATCATATTCAATGCATCACTGAAGCAACATTCCTTGCCAAATGACTAGCTGCAGGCTAGGATAGTTCCAGTACACAAATCTGGAAGCAAGCACGTTCCCGACAATTACAGACCTATTTCTATCACATGCGCCTGTTGCAAGATGCTTGAGCACGTCGTGGCAAACTGCTTATCCAAATACCTTGAGGGCACGAACAAACTAAATCCCAATCAACATAGTTTCAGGCGGAAGCGCTCTACTGTTACTCAACTTGTGGAAACACTGCATGATTTTTCAAAAGCTTTAAACAACAGGAATCAAGTGGATGCAGTTTGCCTAGACATGTGTAAAGCATTCGACCGTGTACCCCATGGTGAACTTCTTAATAGGCTCATTGACTTAGGCATAAACAGAGATATTGCATGCTGGATTAAAGCTTACCTTACTATACAACCCAGTATGTGGAGGCAGACGGTGCGACATCTGACGTCCTGGGTGTACCCTCAGGTGTCCCTCAGGTGTCTGTGCTGGGGCTCATATTATTTTTATGCTATATTAATAACACCGCAGTTTCACTTCCTCCTCAAGTTACTGTCCGGCTATTTACGGATGATTGTTTAATATACTAAATCATTTCAAAACCAGAAGACCAGCTAACAATAAATTTGGCATTGAACTCCATTAATCAATGGTAGACAAGGAAAAGGGAATGAGGGGCTCGTTATAAGTATGAGAGAAGCCAACAGCCACAGAAACCAAGGGGCACAGGGGATTTTTAATTAATTTATTTATTTTTGGTGTTGATCAGTTTATATTACTGAATATGTTATCGCTTAAAGCTAATTGATTAGAAAAGCAGAAGAAAGAACAACCACATGCCGCCGGTGGGATCCGAACCCACGACCTCCGAATTACGCGTCCGGTGCTCTACCGCTGAGCTACCGCGACGGCTGTGAAACCTTCTGCTTTCGGGGGTATTTACGTTTACAAATAACCTAACCTTGGGAGTGTTCACCACCGCCACCCACGTTCTTAAGCGGCGGACGTAGTGCGTCCGGAGTTACCGCTGATGTGACGTAGAACGTCATCGAACGGCGAGGGTGGAAGCTGTGTGGTAGGTAGGATAACTTTATTCGGCTCTAGCACAAGGTTTTTTTATGTGGTCAGATGAGTCCATCCGCAACGGTCGGTTGCCCCTATTCCAGGGCTCCGCTGGATGCTGCCGTCAGCTGAGCTCGCCGTATCAAACCGATCTGGTCATCGCGGCAGTCGCTGGAGAGCAGACCCTCCCATTGCTCCACACTTGGGTTTTGTATAACTGGGACGATGTCGACTTTTTTACATGCCCATGTGATGTGATACAGTGTAGGTTTTTCATGGCACCATGGACAATTGTGTGCGTAAAGTGTGGGCTGAATTTTACTTAGTGTGTTTAGATTTGGATATGACCCCGTTTGAAGTTGTCTCCATGTGACAGCCTCTTCTTTGTTTAAAGATTTGTGCGGTGGTGGGTACCGCATCCTGCTGCCTTTGTAGTTGTTGAGTATGGCCGAGTATTCCAGAGGTACTGGCAGGAATTCCTCAAGGTCGTTGACGTTGGATGCTCGGTAGTTAGTATATCCTCGAGCTATCCTGTCTGCCTCTTGGTTTCCTGCCACCCCCGTGTGCCCCGGTACCCAGATGGTCTTATGTTTGATCGGCTTGTGTGGTTTTGCATGTGTTTGTTGCGTCTTGCAGTCTACAGAGCGGAGTATGCGGAGCGCTCTGTGACCGACTCTGCCGCAAAGATAGTTGCGGCAGGCTGCTTGTGAATCAGTAAGAATTGTCAGTGACCGCCCAGTCCGATAGCCTCCGCTGCCGCTAGAGCGACGGCCGCTTCTTCAGCCTCAGCTATCGTGCAGTCTTGCAGGGAGGCGCTGGTAATCTCGTGTAATTCCGAGTTGACTACAGTTGCCACTGCGTTGTTGGTGCCTTGTCCACTAGCCATGGCATATGTCGCAGCGTCGAAGCTGTGTGAGTACCCTCTCATGCTTCCTAAGGCATCAAGGCTGCCAGAACCGAGGCCCTCGTTAAGCAATTAAGCAGACAAGGAAAAGGGAATGAGGGGCTCGTTATAAATATGAGAGAAGCCAACAGCCTCAGAAACCAAAGGGCACAGGGGATTTTTAATTTATTTATTTATTTTGTGGTGCTGATCAATTTATATTACTGAATATGTTATCGCTTAAAGCTAATTGATTAGAAAAGCAGAAGAAAAAAACAACCACATGCCGCCGGTGGGATCCGAATTACTTATACAAACACATCATACATTACACTGACAAACAAAACCAAAAATATTTTTTCATTTGATTATGAAATAGGTGCGCGAAATTTAACAAGTGTCAACTCCTTTAAGTATATAGGTGTCACTATATCATTTAATCTAAGTTGAAATTTACATATTGACAACCAATGTTCAAAAGCCGGAACTAAATTGTGGTACATTAGATGAAAACTGAAACTTGCATCCACAAAAGCAAAACTGACTGCCTATATCGCGCTGGTACGTCCGACACTGGAATATGCAAGTGTCATATGGGATCCGTATCAGTCAAATCAAACGAATAAGATTGAAAAAGTTCAAAGAAGAAACGCCAGGTTCATTCTGCCAAAATATAGATATACTGAGTCTATGACTGACATGCTACATGAATTACAACTTCCTTCACTGTCGAAAGGAGGGAAGATCGCCATGCTAAAATTTCTTTATCTTTTGCGCAATAATCACTTCAAATTAAATACAAGCCTCTATTTGCAACAGTGTTCGTGTCGCCCTCTAAGAAGATCTCACAGTTACCAGGTTACACCCATGATGGCCCGTATTAACTGTTTTAAATATTCCTTTTTCCCCAGAACAATAACAGAATGGAACTCCCTGCCTCAGGCTTTTCTGCAAATAGACAATGTCCCCAAATTTGAAAATTGCTTGTACGTTCATTTAACTGAATAGACATCCCTGTAATTTTGTTTTTCTTTTCACGCGTTTTGTTTCCCTACTGCTATTTTATGGTTGTAAGCGAAAATATTTACCCACTAGCGTTGTACTTTAGGCGTGTATCTGCAGTGCAGGACGGCTGTGTTGCGACGATTGTCGTTTTCAATTTGACTCTTTGAATTGTGTACTGTTTATACTTGTGGCAGTGTGACTTTAATTACATATGCATCTGTTTCCACCCTGTAACGGCCTGACGGCTGACAGTATCAATAAATAAATAAATAAATAAATTGCGAAGCGGGCAATGCGGTAGCATTGTAAAAATAAGGGAGGCGCTGGCGTATTATGGCTTTCGCATTAGTATGCAATCCAGCTCGTGGGATGATGGGATCTAAGTTGACCTGATATGTCAGTTTGGGGCTCCTTTCCTTTCATTTTTTTTTTGTATGAGTTGCTGTAGAACAGCAAGTGGTCTGTCAATAAAGACCTGAATGGTTATATAACTCTGTGTTGTCAACGTCGTTCCATCCTGTGCTGTCTTCGCTTAAAACCAATTCCAGCTGTCAGCTTGTTTTGCTACAATCTTTCCGTTGTTGCACCGCACTGATTTCCATCGGGATTTCCTTGTCATAGCCATTCCCAAAGCCTTTCCAGAAATGGACCATCGTGTTCGAAGCAAGTCTCCGATTGTCAGCGCTGTTTCAGCACTTCAAATCAGAATGAGCGGATTAAAGTTATAGAGCAGAATATATTGAACTACATTAAAATATATTAAAACGTTTGCTCACGATTTCAATGCTTGAAGAACTGCAACACCATCAACAATAGCCAACAATAATCTTTTTATTGAACCCCAGGGTATATTCTGTCGTAGTCGTCTTTGGCGTTCAGGAACCGCAAATAAATATTTCATTTGGAGGGGCATGCTCAGATCGCCTGTCTTTTCGGTGAATTACCGTCTGTCAATGAAAAAAAAAACATTTCAGGTCAGAAATTGAATGCTTGCTACCTGAAAGTCCAATATTATTTTGAGATACGTTCAGAAATTACATTCGGCCAACTCCATTCCAGTTCCTTACAAAAATTTTCACTATTTTACTAAGGTGCTTAGGTTTTGATACTATCCATTATAACACTGCTGAAAATATGGTGAATGTGCTGAGCGTTACACAGATAAAACATACGCAATAGCCGCGAAGATGTAGAGCGATGTTCACCTCCTAAGTAGAACGAATTTAACAAGGCTGCCCTCTTCTGGGCATTCAAGCTGAAATCAAACGTCTGTACCTCCGCTATTTGATCAAACTGAAGAGATCCAGTCGGCATGGCAGGAGGTCCTAATCGACGCAAACTTTGCAACTTCAACGAATGCGCGGAATCCAGGAAGAAATACTGAGTTCGGACTAACATGCTTAAAGTGACTACCTCGAAGGAAACCGTGATAACCAAGAGTTAAGGTGACGGACTTTTTGTTTGCGGAAGCAACACTACGCTAGGTGTGAGCAATTGAGCGGAGCCCTGAAGAGCCCCCACTGTGCATGAGCGAGGAGCGAGTGACGTCAGAGCAGCGCGGAGCCGCCGCCAACTCCTCTGCTGCGCGGGTGACTAAGAGGGGCCATCGCCGCTGCGCCAGCAGCGCATTCTCCAGGAAGAGTGACGTCACATGGCGCACAGCTGCTTCGCTGGGGCCACAGCCGACTCCTCCCCTAGGCGGGTGACTCAGAGGTGCCGCTGCTGCTGTGATTACCGCGCCGTGCTTCCGCAGTTCTACTCTGGATGGCCATTGGTCAAATCACAGCCAATATTTTTTTAGATGGAATTTTCCGAACGTTTGGGTAGCATCTCTATTAAAGGGCAGGCGATGCCGCAGGGTCGGCGACTGTGTATCTTGGATGCCGCTGTCCGTTACGAAGTAGGGCGGTGGAAGTTTTGACAATTACTTTTGGCCCTCTGCCCAAGGTTGCCCGACGTTGACAATTATAAAGGTGAAACCTGAACCGCGTGAGGAACATGCGCTTCCTCAACCCCTCTCGACCACTGTTTTTCGTACGCGACGGTGCCGTGTGGGAAAAATTGCCGACGATTACGTTACTTCCTAATGCGAAATTTGAGCGCAGCTCATCAGCTGTTTCAGCTTTTCGTTAGATCGAGGCAAAGAACTCGAGCAAAACATGTATGTACAATTACAGGTATATTGTTATTTTTCACACATATTCCTTCTTCAAGAAACACTCCACTAACAAATCTTGATTTACATGAAGGTAGCTTTGTGGTCGGAGAAAGAGATGGATGTTTGCTAGGCCTGCTACACCAATGCTTGGTTCTCAAGGACGAGCTCTATGCAAGTATTTCGCAAAGTTGTCAGAGCTGTGGGAGGCGTTATGAGCGAGAGCAACGGATGTTCTCCCGCATAAGTGGTAAGAAATTGCTGTTTGTCTTTATATCTACATTAAAGACCCCATCCACACTGCGACCCTGGCAGGTGGCATTTAATGGTTTGTCGCCGGAGTTCGCTCGCCGTTGTCAGCGCTAACGCATGCAGCCCACATCTCTCTCTTAGCACCCCACATACCTATAACCGCGATTCAGGCGTCCACTGACCCAGGGAACCAGTTATGCGCACTTACTTTCTTTGAAATGATCGGAGGGCAATTCGTTGTCAACGCTAAGGCCGATGAACACAATGAAAGCCGAGGGCCTATGGCTTGAGCGCCGCGTTACTGGCACAACATTGTCAATGCCAAAGCATGCAGCGCACATCTGTCACTAACGCCACGTAGCTTAAAGCACGGTTGAGTGTCCATTGTTCCAAGAGGGCACTTAGCCGCCTTCCCTCTGCTTCAGCTGTCCACTGAGATGTGTGAGACAGATACTGCGCCAATTCCTTTCCTCAAAAACCAATTTATCACTTTTACCCTCTGCTTTCCAAGCTCCCACTCCATTTGTATCGCAGATTAAGGCGCGACTAAGCTGTCCACTGCTGATTGCAGTGGCTACGCCACGAAACGCAGAAACGGGCGCTAGACAGCTGCGCTCCAAAAGATGTATAGGGAACCCAAGTTGAGGTTTGGTGAAACAACAGCTCTGCGCGCTATTCCCCTATCGGTGGGATTCTGTGGCGCTGACTCGTCGCGACGCTCTCGCGGCGCTTTGATCACAGCAGCCGCTCCATGGCAGCGCACAATATGCTGCCTGTCGCCTCGAGAGAAACCTTCAGGACGACGGGACGCGCCACGTTCCCGTCGCCACCGCCGGCGCGCGACTGCTCCGGGAATCTGCGCTCGGAGGGCAGCACTGCTGCGCGTTCACGCAGGCGTCGGGATGGGCGGTGCTGGCTATTTTCAACACTTGACACTATTAATGACATTACTTGTGAACTTGATCGAATGTGCAAATCAGGTTATTTGTGGATGATTGTTTTCTTTTTTATGAAATAACTTCAACTCACGACCAAATCCATTTTAACTCCTCTCCTGCTAAGATTTTTGAATAGTGTGAAACATGGGACATGGAAATAAACACTAATAAGACGGTCTTTCTCCGCTTCTCTCGAAACGAAGCTCCGCTCTCTTCTAACTACAGGCTGGGTTCGCCACTTTTGCTGGAAGAGATTAAAGATGAGTATTTGGGTGTCATAATTACTAACACTTTAACATGGAATTTACATATAGATAACATCTGCTCTTCCGCAATCTGTAAACTATACTTCCTAAGGCTGAAGCTTAAAAATCATCCCCCTAGCGCAAAATAACCTGCTTACAATTCACTAATCAGGCCGAAACTCCAATGCGCACGCTTTCTTTGGGACCCGTTTACTAAACGCAATATCACCCGCCTAGAAAAGGTACAGAGAAAAGCTGTAAGGCTTCTTTACTCTCAATTCTCCCCGTAAGACTCATCCTCTAAAATAATGCAGGTTAATGGTATTCAGTGTCTTGCAGAACAAAGAAAACTTTTACGTTTGTAATTTATTTATTTTCTTTGGAAACAAGAATCACCCATTAACCCTGCCCCATATCTGTCGCTTCCAACGTCGAGGTATACACGCCACCATCATCCTAATTCTCTGATACCGTATTTTGCACGAAAAGATTTGTTCAAGTTTTCATTTTTTCTTCGCACTGTAACCGACTGGAATGATTCTTTATTGCCTTTCGCCGCACTATGATGTTTATTAACTTCGTCATTATTGTTCTTTTTGCCATTTTGCCCAAACTGCTTGAACCTGTACAAGGTTTGCAGTATTGAATAAAGAAAGAAGAAAGAAATAAGTTATCAATCAATCAATCAATCAATCACATTATTTCAGCTTTTTTACAAAAACTGAGGGCAAGAAAAAGCTGTCATTACGACCGCTTGACAGGCCTCGCCACCCCTACAAAGAGGCAGTTTAGTAGCGACTATGATGGTCACTTCATACACTTGTAACAACGCAAGGTACACGGAAAGACAAGGCGTGTAAATACATGCATAAAAGGAAACATTTTTTTTAAATACGTGCATAAAAAGAAACTTTTTTTTATCACTGCATGCATGAAATGAATTTTTTTTTATTTTGCATGGACAAGTAGTATTTCCGGACAACAAAATAAAGGTTTTACACAACATTTGCGGCTCAATGCAATCATGTTCTATACATGGGCACACATACTGTGGGACCTAGCTTCCAAACACATTTCGAATAGCCGAGACATGCTGTGCAACATGTCGTAAAATGGCGTGTTCAAGTATTTCGGAAGAATGTATTTTAGTGTGGAAAAGCCATAGTTTGTTCTGCATCGTGGTAATGAATAGATCGTATGCTGTCGTGTCGATGTGGTGTGAGTGTCACAATGCTAGAAAAAAATGTGTCGTCTTCGGCTGTTATTTTTTTATAGAAGGATACAAACCTGTAATCGAACATTATTGTTACGGGTATCATTCTTTATTGCTGGTAGACAGGACGTGTTGGAGCATCATACAGTACATTAGCAATTACGCGAAGTATTCTTTTTTGCAGTACTAGAAGCATCTGGATGTTACATGCTGTGGTTTGTCCCCATACAAGGAAGCAATTTGATACATAAGAATAAAAGAAGGCATAGTAAAGATTCAGCTTAGTTTTGGCGGGTAGAATAGGCTTATTCCGCGAAACTATCCCAATGTATCTGGAAAGGGATAGGCACACCTTGCTTACGTGGGCGTCCCACGACATAGCAGCAGTAAATACCACTCCGAGTAATGTGAAGGTTTCCACGTACTCAATGGGAGCGTTGTCGAAATAGAGTGGTGGCACACTGTCTATATGCTCCCCCTTCGGATGGAACAATAAAGCTTTAGTTTTTAGTTTGTTTGTTTTTAATGCGTTCAAAGATGAGCACTGAGATAATGATGACAAAACTGTATCTGCGGTGCTAGTTAGTTCTTTGATATCAGGTGAGGACAAGAATAGACTGGTGTCGTCAGCATATATGATGTATTTAACTAAATTATTGATGTTGCATACGTCATTAATATATATGTTGAACAGGAGCGGCCCCAGAAGGCTGCCCTGGGGCACGCCGTTTGTGATTGCTAACAAGTCCGAAGAGCAGTGATTTAAAGCAACATACTGGTGACGAGCACTGAAATACGACCTAATGAGACAGAGGGCGTGGCCACGTATACCGTAGTGGTCGAGTTTTTTAAACAGAGTGTCGTAGTTCAGTGTATCGAATGCTTTGCTAAAGTCTACAAAGACGCTTAAGGTGAGGAGTTGAGCTTCCAAGTTATTTAATATGTATTCTTTTTGATCAAGCAGAGCATGCTCAGTTGATCTATGCTTTGTGAATCCATACTGACAGTTCGCTATTACACAGTGCTTCTGTAGGAAATTGTAGTAACGTCGATGCATTATTCGTTCTAACCCCTTGGAAAAAAAAGGTAGTACAGATACTGACCTGTAATTTCCTAGAACGTTTTTATCGCCTTTTTTTATAAATAACCACAACTTTGGCTACCTGCATGGCACCGGGAAAACGTCCTGTGTGGAGCGCAGTATTGTAAATATGTGTGAGGCATGGCACGATCAAAGGTAGTACGTATTTTACAGGTAAACTTTGAATGTTACTTGGGTCAAGACTTGTCGTGTTCTTTGAACTTTTGCACACTGAGTAAACCTCCCCTTCGGCGGTTTGTTCAAGAAACATCGATTCGTTTAGCCTGTCGCCCAAAAATCGAGACATACCTGGATTGTACTGACTGCTTCCAACTTCAGTGACATATTGGTTGAAGGCATTTGCAAGGGACGGCCCAGCTATTTCCTTGCCATGCATAACTAGGCTCGCGAGGTCCTGATGCTGGTTATTTTCATTTAGCAGAATATTTAGGCGTCTGCACTTTTCTTTCGGGCGGTCGGAGAGATGGTTTGGTTTGGTTTATGGGGTTTAACGTCCCAAAGCGACTAAGGCTATGAGAGACGCCGTAGTGGAGGGCTCCGGAAATTTCGACCACCTGGGGTTCTTTAACGTGCACTGACATCGCACAGTACACGGGCCTCGATTTTCTCCTCCAAAGAAATTCAGCCGCCGCGGCCGGGATCGAACCCGCGTCTTTCGGGCCAGCAGCCGAGCACCATAGCCACTGATCCACCGCGGCGGCTCGGAGAGATGTGCATTAAACAAATTTTTATAGTAGGCAGTCCTGGATTATTTAATTTCGCTATTTAAGCGGTTCCTTAGCGACTTATAAGTGGCTAACACTGCGGAGGCTCTAGTTTTTATGAAAGTCGCGAAGAACTTATGTTTCTTTTTACCGGTCGTACCAAGCGAGCAGTGTGGATTTCGTGCTTTTTTTGAAGGTTTTATCTCAACGATCCGGAAACACTCATTATAAATTTGGAGAAAGAGCCGAATGAGCTCACTGTATGATTCATCGGGTGTTGTGTGCTGGAAAACAGGATTCCAGTTCACGAATGAAATACTGTTCCTGAAATGGTCAAGGCGGCTTTGGGAAAGTAGCTGTCGACGGACTTTCAAGGCTGTCTTGGCGAAAGGTTCTTTTTGAAGACGGAGGAAGATAGGAAGATGGTCGCTAATGTCTGTCGCAATGCGACCGGCAAATGACGCATCCTCGCGATTGGTGATCAGTAAATTCAAAGAAGAATGTGAGGTAACCCCTGTAGGTCCGCGGATTTTATTATGGAAGCCAGCTGTTTGTATGGTGACTAATATGCGCTCTTGCACTGAACTGCCTGTGCTCATATCTATGTTGAAATCGCCCCCGATGCACGCCAGGAAGTTTTCAGAAAGAAAAGATAACTCGTTTTCGAAGCTGCCAAAAACATTGGCTATATCGCCACGTGGGGGACGATAAACAACGTAAAAAGCTTGACCGCCACACCTAACTGTCAGCATTTCTATATCATCGTCACTTACGCAGTGATCAGATAAAATGTCGCAGGAATAGTTTTGTTTGGTCAGCATTGCTACGCCTCCGCCCCGCTTCGTAGTACGATTACGGAGAAATGGTCTGTATCCGGGAAGATTGATGACGTCAACGTCTGAGCGATACCATGTTTCCGTCAATAGAATGAGATCGAAGCGACGGGTTAAGCTGCATAAAAAGTATGCCCTGTTGAAAATTCCAGCAAAAGTCAAGTTGGAGAAAACGGTGGGCCGAATGGAAGTGTTGGTTTCCATGTTGGAGAAAACGGTGGGCTGATTGGAAGTGTTGGTTTCCACGCTGGGTGCTGGTGGAGCGAATGGGAGAGATGCTGGATGCACTAATGGCGACTTTGGGCCACCCTGGATTGAGTGGAAATTGTGGTGGCTGCACTGGCACTTTCAGTAAACAATATTGGGCTGAATGGAAACCACGCTGGACACTTCAGTAAACACGATGGGACGGGATGGGCTTGGTGATATCCATCGTGATTATCTCGGTGGGCCTGGCAGGCAACACTGGACTATGTGGAAACCACGGTGGGAGCCTATGGATGTGTACAGTCGCGAGCAAAAAATATTAGCACAGATCACTGGCGATCAGAATTCGTATATCTCACTACGCGGCGCTGCGGTAGGCAGAACTGCCTAACGGGCCGTTTCCATGTTTGCAGCCTAGGGGGGGGGGGGGGACGGCAGGAAGTAAGCTTTATCAAGCGTGCACCGCCCGAGCGGTGAAGTGCCGACCCTACGTGACTGTGCTTGCGGAATTTATTTTGGCTCGGTTATCATGAGCACAGATGGCTTCTTTTTATTACTGTTTTTTTATGTCCGCGATGGTTTGTCAAAAGGAACTCCCGGGAACAATAGATGATAGCGCTGCTTTTAGTCAGCAGTTTTGCTGTCCGTGGCAGTCCGCTAATTTGCTGTCCGTGGCAGTCCGCAGTAATTTTACTGTCCGTGGCAGACCCCCTTAATACTGTAGAGTGGGAACGGCCCGGCACTCCCGTTATCAGCCTCTCCGCCACCCGCAGTGCCAGGCGTTGTCATTCCGGCGCTCTGGTGTTCCGTCATGTGTGCTAATCTTTTTTACCCACGACTGTACCTACTTGTTTGGCATGGCACAAACCATGGCTGTATTTGAATGGCCGATGCTGGGCAGCAGATACTGCATGCATGTGCCTATATGGTTGACAAAATGAAACTCATCAATGCACTAACAATCTCAGTGGGTCAAATCCATCAAACGTACAGTCTTTGTCAAAAGTAACCAGGCTGCATGGTTTGCTTCTAGCTCGTACAGTGGATCCCTCACAGCTTCCCTAAAGCTGGAATGGTAGCTAAAGGTAAGGACTGAGGGTCTTATTACCTTCCAACACGTTTTGATCCTTAGGAATAACACAAGGGCTCCACTATACAAGATAGAAGCAAACCATGCAGCCTGGTTACTTTTGACAAAGACTGTACACTTGGCACTTTATGCTGTTAGAATAAAAACTGCAAGACAAATTTCTCTTTTTTACACGTGCATTTGTTGACTTGACAGTTTCAGAAAATTTTTTTAAAAAGTAATGACTTATATACTTGGGCTTAGATTATCATTAGCAAAATATTTGAGAAAAAGTTTAACTTCATTGTTCACAAAATAATAAATTGCAGGTTTGCAGAGCCCTGCATGCCTGAATCCGAACACTCAATTTCATTCAGAAAATTTTATTGAGCGTGCATTTGAAGACATACTAATTCAATTAACAAATTGTTAACCACATAGCTGGCCACACAGCTTCTTTGTAGAAGGGTTACGAATACAAATATATACACAGAATATTTCGACAAGGCTGCGCTCTTATACATGCACCTTGGTACACAATTACCAGTACAACACTGTTTTTCAAAATAGAAATGCAGATATATATAAACACAATATGAGGATATAAATTACACAGCATATTTCATACTAAGAATTGATTTGGTTCTCACGTTGGATGAGAGAACTCCACTATAAAAAATGCACACCTTCACTGTAGTCTCAAGAAAGCATATACCATGGAGGTTGTTCTCTCGACGCGCGTTTCAACGCTGCCGCCTCTCACGTCGTGCTGCCGATCAAACAGCGTCACCATGTTTTTACGACAACCTACTCTCTACGACTGCTACGTTGGGTATTTTGTTAGCCTTGCTGATCTCCCATCAATATAAAAAAAAACTTCCCCATACAAACAGAAATCGGCATGTAATTTCGTGAATGAGCAAAGCAGCAAGCCATACTGCCGTGAGAACTCAGGCATTTTTCAACCGCAGCGCAAGCAACAGGTCGTTAATTCGCGCGTTTCTACCAGTGGTAATTGCTCGCAATCGCTGCAATTTCTGTGGATGCCGATAGGGCTGAATACCCAATAAAAGTACCAAAAATAAAATAAAAAGTAGGATACAAGCTTTTTCACAACGAAACCGAAACAAAAACTGGTTGTCACCGCCAGGTGGCTGCCGGTAGCTGTTTTTCTGTATAACCCTCATGGCGGTTCGGGTGCTGCGTCGCGTGCATCGCGCTTCGGCGCTTGCTACAATTCGCTACTTGGATTGTGAGCCGTCGTGAACTGTGTTGTGGTTTGCGTGTGTTTCTTCTTGCTCAAGGGTGCACAATCGCGCAGTGCTGTCGACGTAGCCTATTCGAGGCAAAGTGTCATTTTTCTGGTCTCTCTACTTTTCAGTCTGTGCGCTTCTTTGTGTAGTCCAGGGTGGGTGTCCAGGCACAAAGACGCGCGGGCAGTGTCGCGGTGGAAATGTTCCAAATAAGGCCTGGAATATTTTCTTCTGTGTGACTACGTGGTAGAGAGTGCCGGCTACGTAGCACTCGTGCTGAACTCTCACTGGTTGGTGTAGTGCCCGTGACACGAAGGCAAACAGCGTTCTGCACGACTACGCAATCATCTGAAAAGGTAAGCAGTACTCGTGCATTATCCGAAGCATATCATGCTGGAACGGTGACCTGTCGTACTGCTGCAGTATTCGTGTTCAATGCTATAAAAAGCGTTTAAGGCGCTTTTGTTGTCGCCGCGGTGAGTTGCTCTGCCAAGAATTGTCGCTGTCGGTACTTGTTTTGGCAAAGGGGATGCGACCCTGCGTGCGCTAGCTTTGCATGATTTTGGTATACGCATGTTTGCGCGTTTTGTTTCTTGTTGAGCACAGATTTGTCCTCGTATATGCCTCGTTCTACGCGTTTCTGCCCATGCTTGTTCACACCACCGCGCACGTTTCAAGGACCGGCACTTTGGCTGTGCGTAAAATGTATGATTGTCTTTCAAGATAGCGTTAGCACTTTGAGGGGGATTGAAACACTTTTTATTCGCCGCGGTTTTTGCTTGGCCCTAGACTGTTGAACCTTAGGTCGTGGGGTCGATCCTGATGGCAGTAGCCGCATTTCGATTTAGGTGAAATGAAAAAAAGAATGCCCCTGTGCTGTGCGATGTCAGCTCACGTTAAGAAATTCTAGGTGGTCTAAATTAATCCGGAACCCTCCAATACGATCAGTGCCCATTTTCCGCATCTGAATTCAAACCCCACTATAAAGAAAGCACTGTCTCAGGTTTGTGCTTGATAGGAGTAGAGACAGCGTAGCCCGGGAGTTGAAGGAGGCTTTCTTTATAAAAAGAAAGGGCTTGGAATGTGTCAGTAACGCGTCAAAATCATTGTACAGGAGTGAACTTGCCTTTTTGGAACAACATTGCTAAATTTTTATTGTTGACTACGCGTGTTTCAATCGTTGAGTGTCACTGTTTCATCGTTTTATTGTTAAGGTCTGTGCATGTTTTTAGCCATACGTTGTTACATTCAGTTAGTTTTTATTCTTTCCACCTCAAGACTCAGTTTTCTTTTTTTTCCAGAGAGATTTTTTTTTTCAGAGATCTTAGCGCCGCCGCGGTGACTCAGCGGTTATGGTGCTCGGCTGCTGACCCGAAAGACGCGGGTTCGATCCCGGCCGCGGCGGCTAGAATTTCTTTGGAGGAGAAATTCTTGAGGCCCGTGTACTGTGCGATGTCAGTGCACGTTAAAGAACCCCAGGTGGTCGAAATTTCCGGAGCCCTCCACTACGGCGTCTCTCATAGCCTTAGTCGCTTTGGGACGTTAAACCCCAGAAACCAAACCAAACCAAACCAAACCACAATTCCATTTCGTCATTTTTTATCGGTTTTACCCTTGTTACCTGCTATGGATGTTTTATCGGTTTTTATGGCTCTTTACACCTTGTGACATTAACTGTTTAAGACATAATGTATTTTTTTGTTACCATCCCCTTGGGATTCTGCTGACTTTTAGCCTTTTCACCCTGTTATGTTTTTATCGCTTTTATGGCTCTTTACACCATGTGACATTATACTGTGTATAGTCATTGAGTGTAGTTTTCATTTTGTTACCATCCCTTTTGATTTTCAGTTCACTGTTAGCTTTTTCACCTTGTTTTGTTTTTATCGCTTTTATGGCTCTTTGCACCATGTGACGTTGACTGCATCTGACTATCTTTGGCACTGCCTTCCTATATATTGCGCGAGTTTCGCTCAATAAATTCAGTTGTCAGTCAGCGCTCTTTCCTGTCACTTCCTCGTTTCGCCTTCGGGCTTCTTCTTTCGCGCTGTTTTCACCAATGTCTCAGGTTGCAGTTACCAACGAAAGTTAATTTCCGGCCGTCAGGATCTAATTTTTAAATGAGTATGTGAAGATTTTTTTTATGATACCGATAGCGTTTCTGGCTACCCAGAGTATAGGATCTTGCATTTCGATCACTCTGCTGTTTGAAAATTGGTTTCTGAGGAAACCAAGTGACGCAATAATTGTCTCAGTTATTACGATGTTTATCTACGCTTTCGAACGCAGATTTGTTTTGCTCATAGCAAGATTCCTTTACTAGTGCTAGGGGAACTGATGCATTTTAAACAGGGTAGTTTTCCTTTGTATTGAGGCGTATACTTGGGCAAGTATATTTTTCCTGATCTTTTTACATTCATGTGATATTCACTGTTGGACCGAGTTCGCATGCTTGTTTTTGTACTCCTGTCATAGTGATAATGGGAAATTGGTATCTGCAGGTGGCACATCTGTCTTCGAGTACGAGTCAATGGCATGGATTTTGTGGCCACCAGATGAAGTCAAAAGCTGTGTTGTAAGTTGTTACTGCATTGTGCTTTGTTCTTGTGGTTGCCATGAAATGTTCTCTTACTTTCATTGCTCTTTTCCTTAATGCTACTGCTTGGAGCATTTTGGATAGCTCTGGCCTGATATGTTTACATGTTTATATGAGTAATATTAGTTGGCTGTCAGAATGGGCCGGTTGCAGGCCATTTGATGTTTTACGTTCAATATTGCTCGTCTTTTAACCGTTGCATTCTATGCATGAAGTGCGAAATGTCTGCATGTTTTTGGCTGCATTATGTGATACTATTTGACTACGAATATTAACATTATGATGCATGTGTGTTAACTTAAATATGTGTTTTTATGCCACTCATCGCAGGTCACAGATGTAAAAGAAAAAGTGCACACATGAGAACTGGTTTCATTACTGCTGCCTTGTTTTTGCTAAGCATGGAGAGCTGAGCTAATTGGTTCTGGGTAGAATTATGAGACATCATTCCAGTGTACAAAAACACATGAACGAAGAGAGTAGACTCCATAGACCACATACTTCAACTGAGGTTGATTCCACAACATGAGCTTTTTACATGCAAAGTGGTACTAGTGACCCCTGTGGCTGAAAAGTGTTTCCTCGACCAGGTAACAATTATTCAAGGTTGCAAAAACAAAAACATAGGCGTAAGGTTAGCTTGTCACTCAAGTTGAATGCATTGGCGTGACTAAACATTGCCTACCTGGCTGACCCAACACACATTTGCGTTGAGATGATCTATTTCTTTTTCTGCCTGCCTTCTCCAGTCGCCTTACTACGGCATTGACGCTGTCACGACGCTGTGACAGCATCAATGCGCAAGTAAGGAGACTGGAGCAGGCAGTTTTCACAGGAGAAATTGTAGCCTTAGTGGTAGAAAGCCAGGTTCGAGAGATGAAGTGTGCTGGGCAGCGCAAGCCAGAAGACAACGCACATTCGCAACAGGGACCTGTCATTGTGCCCTATTGCCATCAGGTGTCACACCGCCTCAAGAAGGCCAGTGACAAACACGATGTACATGTCGTATTTTCAGCTTGGGAAAGCTGGGATGCATGTGCCACCTGATAAATGATGTTACGAAAAAGCCTGCCTACAAAACTAAGCACACCAAACCCCTCGTTAAACATGAAGTTGACATGGTGTACAGCATCCTCCTTGCCTGTGGCAAACATTACATTAGACAGACGAGGCTTGCATCAATGAACGCTTGCTTGAACATTGCAGGACAGCTGATTCATTAAGTGGCAGAGGTCATTTAGCTGAGCACATTCGCCTTTGCTCGCACAAGCGAGCATGCAAGGCGTTTTTGAAAGAAACACATGCCTTGTGCAAGTTTAGCACTTGAAAGGGCTGGGAAATTTTTTAAGCCTTTTGTATCTCTGCTGAAAAAGAGAATTACGTCAGCAGCCCTTCTGCAGCGCTCCAGAAAAAGAAATAGATTATCTGGAGGCAAATATGTTTGTTGGGTCAGCCAGGTAGGTGATGCATAGGCGTGCCGATGTGTTGAATGTGAGTGGCAAGATACCTTTGCCCCTATGTTTTTTTGTGTTTTGGTTTTTGCCGTCCTGAATAATTGTTATCTGGTGGCGGAAATACTTTTCAGCCCCAGGGATCACTAGTACCCCTTTGCACATAAAAAGCCTGTGTTGTGGAATAAACCTCAGTTGAAATATGGTGTCCATGGAGTCTACTCTCTTCATCCGTGTGATTTTGTGTGCTGGAATAATGTCTCATAATTCTTCCTTGTTTTCAGTGAATAAGGAGGGCTTCTGGTGTCTCTTTTTTTTGTATGTGATGGTTATAACAAAGTGGCTACCCATAAACTGTCATTTTGGGCTTAATTGAAGGATCCTTGGGAATTTGTTTGACAGCATATTCCATGGGCACTTTCTTGAGAAAAATCAGTTATTTGTTACCCATTTCACTGCATTAACCATTGCTTCTCATCATGTCTCGAAAGTCATTGATAAGCACAAGCTTTCGAGTACCTGAGGGCTGTGTGAGAAGCCTTCTGACATACTTTAAACTACTGAGGATATCTGAAGACAGATTTTACCAATAATTGTTAGCCAATCCAAACCTCTTGGTTCTATCCCTGACAACCTGAAGCTGACCTGTCAATAATTAAGGCTGGAAACCGTTCTGATCCCCAAACTGTTCTCCTATTTTATTGATGTGCATTTTGCATGAACTGTTAGAGCACGAAATGAGTCCGCATATTACTTGCCACCATAATTCAAACTAATATTTCTATACCAGTCATCACGGCTCCCATTCTCTTTACTAATGTGCAATCCAACTTTTTGAATTCACAACAGATTTTCACCCAAATTTAGATTCTTTATTTTAGGCAAGTGTCATCGACTTGAATTTCTCCAAAGCTTTTCATGTTTGTCATTATAACCTTTTAGCTACACTCTCATGCTTGAGCCTTCATTCTTTGATATTAGTGTAGATTCATTGCTTCCTGTTCTACGGCTGGCCTTAAAAAACTATTGTACTTGTCTTATGAAGCCCAGCATATCAATATGCAAAATCATAAGGCGTCCCTCATCCTGAGTCACTTTGGGATGTTAAACCCCCATAAACCAAACCAAACCAAGCACATTACTAAAGTACATTAATATTAGCCATTCAATAACAGTCTTTGTCTTTATGTCCCAACCTTGTCTTTATGACTGCATTATTCAGAAGGATGCCCCAACTATCTCAGCTACTCTGACTGTATTGACTTTTGCAAGATGGATGAATGGTCTTGTTTGTAATTCATCGTGTCAAAACAGCGCAAAGAAGAGAAAGATGAGGAAGGAATGCGACGGTGCGAGTGCTGACTTTCAAGAAGGTTTATTGGAAAGCATATCAAAATATATACACTGTGGCCTAAAAAAAGAATGAAGAAAGGGCGCCTTGTAACATTCACTTTGGATCTGTCAAAAACAAAACGAAAGTTGAATATGAAGCATTTAAGAGCATGAACTCTTTCTTAGGGAGCGATAAAGAAGGTGTGTTAACACATTGATTGCGTTTTTTCTACAATTTCAGTGGCCTCGATCATCTCATGGACAAACTTTTCTGTGTCTGTCTAGCACAATGCAGCACAAGAAATTACGCCTCACAGCATAAAGGATGTGGCAAACGATCGCAGTCGCGACAATGAAACATCAGATTCCCCCTGCTAGCTTTGTTCACATCGTAACGGTGGTCTTTTGACCTCTCATTGGCACCATTGGCACATTAGCCAGATGGTTCAACTTTAGATTATTACATAGTTTCTTGGCTCTGGACATTGCTATTAACAAATCAGCTGTTGTGTGACACTTGAACTCAGAATTAACTGCCTCCGTTGCCTTGGACAGAAAGACGCCTTTAGACATGACCACAAAACCACCTTCTTTATCAGCAGTTGAATGCGGTAGGGCCCACCGTCTTAAACCCGTTACAGTTCAGCCTGCGGGCAAGTTCCTGGCATGGTTCAAACCACGACACCCCATCAACCAACGCCCCCTGAAACACACCTGTCACGCTCAGGTCCAGGCACAGGAAGGCAAGACGTCAAAGTATGGCAAACAGCTCCAGAATAGTCCTCTTCGAAGGAACAATGACAAATTTTGGCCCGTATATGCTTCAAGCAGCAGACGAGGCAGCAACTCAGTGTCGACATTGTGCACCTTGTTTTCAGACACTCGTGCCTTGGCTTCTCTGCTCCTGGCTAGTGAGCGCAAAGTGGCTGCAAAGTGGCATTCCAGATGGCTTTCACCTGGTCAACGGTGCGTGACACCGTCAACCAGCCACTCCCTGGCTTGTTTTCAGGCACAAGAGTTTGACAACAAGGTGCACACCTTCAGCTTGGAGTCGCTGCCTCGTCTGGTCCTTGAAGTGCTTATTGACCAAAATTTTCCATTCCTCCGAAGAGAACTATTGTGGAGATGCTTGCCATGGTTTGACGAGTTGCCTTTTCCACGCACAGACCTGAGTGTGACAGGTGTGTTTCGGGATGTTTTGATGCAGTGTCACGGTTTGAACCCTCTTTAGGAACTTGCCCACAGGCCGAACTGTGTCGTATTTAAGAGGGTGGGCCCTCTTGCTTTCAACTGCTGATAAACGGTGGTTTTGTGGTCGTATCGAAAGGCGCCTTTCAGTCCAAGGCCACAGATGCAGTGTATTCTGAATTTGAGTGCCACTTACTATCTGATTTGTTAAAAGCAAAGTCCAGTGCCAAGAAACATTAACAATCTAGAGTTTAACCATCAGGCTAATGCCATCAACTTCAGTAAGAAAAATTGTCCAGCTATCTTCTTAAAGACCCATATAGGTGACTGCTCCTTGAGGGTTGTAGTTTAAGAGAATGGAACCTGTCAGAAACAAATCGCCTTCTCTTTGCGACATAAAATTAAGTTGCTGAGCATTGATGACTCCTCTCGTCTAAGATCTGCAGAGAAAGTAACGCAGTTTCTACACAATAACTCTCACACCAGTTTCATGGGGTGCTATGTTGACATCAAGGATTTATATTACGCCATCCCTCAATCAGGATCAATAATGTGTTGAAGAATTCATTAACCTAAATGGAGCAGTGGCATTCCAAACGTCTCAGGCGTTTTGGTGAATAATTTTGTCGCACTTTTAGGCTCATACCTTCAGTCCACCTTTATTACATTTCAGAATAGCTTGTTTTTGCAAAAAAAACTATTAGCGCCGCTGTTACGTGGCTTATTGCAGGATCTCCAATCCTGACGAAGCATTGTCTAAGGTGAGAGAGGAGTTCAGTCAAAGCCTCAGTCCACTTTGAATCACCACTGAAATTATAGAGGATAATATGTCATCACATTTATTGGATCTCAATCTTGGGTGGTTACACTTGTTGGGCTTACGAGCCAAGGGAAAACAAGCTACTTTTACCATTTTCTTCGGTTCAGTCTAAGCTGGTCAAGAGGTGTCACTAACCTTTGCTTCAAAAATTCCTTAATGAAATCCTGTTTGATTGCCATGACATCCAGTTTTGCCCAGCTCATATGCCGTTTGTCCTTTACTGGATATTCAGAACCTTTGTCAGTGTCTTTAGCCGATTGCTTTAAGCAGAAGTTGAAACATTCCTTTTGTGCCCCCGTCGAGACTGTAACTCCCAAAAGGAAGTTTGTACGTACCTTTCCCTACATCCACAATTGGTCGCACCGGTTAAATAGGCAGTCGAGTTGGCGTCGATATTGTTTTTCTAACCCTATGAAGTTTCAGTACCTGTAGTCAACCGAGATTATCCATCAGAGTCTCTTCGTGCACTGCACAGAAGACATAGTGTGTTCGAACGCCTTGAAATGCGGCTATGTTTACATTGGGAAAACAGGCAAGTGTGTCACTGAGAGGTTTAAAAGACCACCACGACGATGTGAACAAAGCTTGCGGGAGAACTTTGATGATTCACTGTCGCAATTGCAATTGTTTGCCAGATCCTAAACGCTGTGAACTGGAATTCATGTTCTGCATTCTGCCTGACAGACACAGAAAAGTTTGTGCGTGAGATAACCGAGGCCACTGAAATTTAAAAAAAAAAACGCAATCACTGTGTTAGCACACCTTCTTTATCGCTTCCTAAGGAAGAGTTCATGCTCTTAAATGCTTCTTTGTCAGTTTTTGTTTTGTTTTACACTCATGCAATGTGGTTGACACAAGGTGCCCTTTGTTCGTTGTTTTTTTAGGCCACAGTGTATATATTTTGACGTGGTTTCCAATACACATTGGCGATAGTCAGCACTCATGCCATCATATTTATTCCTTCGTTGTCCTTGTCTTGTCTGCATTGTTTTGTCACAACGTATTGACCTCCTTTCCCACCTCTAGGGTTAATGGTATGGAGAAACCTTAACCAGATGCAGCCCCACATACTTGGAGCATGTCACGATACATGCTGCTGGCACCACAAGGGCACTCGGGTTTATCAGGAGATGTCATGATCTGTGTGCTCTTGCCATGCTGCGCAGTTTATGCATAAAAATTTTATTGATTCCAAACTGAAGTATTCCCTAGCTCTTTCAATTTTGCACCAAACTGTTTGATGCTACGCCACCAACTCCCTTTAATCCAACAGCGAAACTTGGTACAGCATATGTGTAATCAGTCATCTCATTTGACCACCAGACATCACTGCATAAAAGGGGAAATCGCTCGTTTAGGTGTGTTCCATATACTCTACAATACTTTTCCACAACTTAATGTTAAATGTTGCTGCCCCGCTTCAGACCAGGATGCCATCACAACTAAATCCAGAAATTTTTCCTGTTCCCATTTAAGAATAAATCAAATCAAAGGTTATTTCCCATCTAGCACTACAGATGGAGGAATCGTAGAAAAAAGCTGCCCTTGGGCAGCTTGACGAGTCTACAATCCTAATTATTGACAGGGAGGCAACACAAGAGTTTATACAATTTTAAAAAACAAGCACATCAAGGAAGCACCGGAGAATACACGAAACAGCAATATGTATACATAATGAAACTTAAACAATGTTATGCAAAAACAAATTATGTAGTTCATGACGTGAAAAAGAAAACAAATCGAGGTTAATGTGGATATACCTATTTAGAAGAGATGGAAGTGTGTACTGAAGGCATTCCCTACCAAGATTTAGTCGAGGTGTTCGCACTGTCCATTCTTCGCCACGTCTTGTTGGATAGACTGATTCTTTTTTTCTTAGTTCTGCAAAATTTTTAAGATTTGTTACATTCTTCTTGATTTCTGTTTTAAAAGTAACACTGAGGCGATATTTATAAAGATTATGTGCTTTAATAACTCTGGAATGACAAAAGAAAGCTGCACTGGGATGTCGGAACGGTAAATTATATGCATTTCGGAGATATCTTTTTGCATTAAATGAATACGTTCAAGGTTAGTGAATGTTGTAGTGCCCCACACCAACTGGCAATAGTTTAAATGCGAGTTGAATATTGAATTGTATACCAGCATCTTAGTTTTTGTGGGAAGTATGTATTTTAGACGGCCTATAACACCAGTGATTTGAGCTATTTTTTTCAAGATATAATTGACATGATAATCCCATGACATACTGGCAGAAAATATGACCCCAAGGCATTTAAACTGCTCAACAATTTCTACAGCCCTCGAGTTTAATATAATATTATCGTGCAGTGGGATAACTTTATTTTTCGGCCTAAATATGACAGCTTTGGTCTTACTCTCATTTATTTGCATCAGGTTAACTGCAGACCAGACCTCAAGAGCTTTCATTGTGGCATTACATTGTTTGATAAGTTCATGAACATTTTCACCCGAAAAAAATACGCTCGTATCGTCTGCATAGATGAAAAACTTTGTATTATCGCTAATGTTGACAATATCGTTTAGGTAAATATTGAAGAGTAGAGGCCCTAGCGTACTGCCTTGGGGGACACCGTAGAAGAGCGGCTTCGGTTCACACTGTATACCATTTATGTACACCACTTGCTGTCTAAACGACAAGTAAGAACTTAACAATGAGAGCGCTTTTCCTCGGATACCATAGTAGTGTAATTTATTTAGTAAGATTTTATGATTTACCAGGTCAAAAGCCTTTGAGAAGTCCACAAATACACCAATGACAATAGATTTGTTTTCAAGTTGCTTTATTATAAAGTTGCTTTATTATATATTCCTTTTGTTGGAGTAATGCAAGTTCAGTGGATTTGCTTTTGCAGAAGCCAAACTGAAATGGTGTTAGCAAGTTAAATTTATGGATGAAATTTGACATTCTTAGATGCAGCATTTTCTCAAATGCTTTCGAAAACACTGGCAAAATAGAGATTGGTCTGTAGTTGGCGAGGGCGTTGTGATCTCCTTTTTTGTAAAGAACAACAACTTTTGCTAATTGCATTTTTTCCGTAAAAACTGCAGTTTCTAAACAGATGTTAAAGATGTGAGCAAGTATGGGAGCAATTATGTCAACTACATGCTTGACTGGCCGTATTTGGATATCATCAATGTCACAGCTACTGCTATTGTTAAGATTTGCTATCACCGACACTACTTCGTCTACCGTGACTGGGTGCAGAAAAATTGTTTCATCATTCTGAATTCGAACATATTTGCAAGCGTCAGATCCGGCAGCACGTGTTATAGCACGGGTAGCCAAGCTCGTTAAAAAAGTATTGAATACATTAGCCAGTTCGACGCCAGAAACTTCCTTTCCATCAATATTTAATTTTGTTAATGCAGTGCGTGAACTGTCCCGCTGCAGAAGTGTATTTAATCTCGACCATAGTACACCATTTCGAGCATTCTTAACATCTAGAAGTGACACGTGATAGGCTGTTCGTGCAGACCGCAGTTTTTTAGTCAATTTGTTCCTATATTTCTTAAATACCGCAAGGTCCTCAACCTTCCGGCTGCTCAAAAATTTTCTGTACAGCTTGTCTTTCATTTGTATTTCTCCGCGAAGCTCTGGCGTTACCCATGGCTTGCGGATTCTGCGACTTTTCACACGTGTTACAAGAGGAAAGCAGTCGTGATATATCTGTTTAAAGCAATCGACAAACGTATTATAGGCAACATTTGCATCATGAAGTTCAGCTATCTTACTCCAATATACTTTCATGAGCGCATCCCTAAAGGATTTCAATGATGATTCTGTAATAGCTTGGTATGTGATTGATGTGGACTTACTTCCTATTTTACTAGCGTTCTCAATGCAAGCAAACACAGGAAGATGGTCACTAACACAGCAAGATAAAACACCAGAAAAAGCATTCAGCTGCATAGAGTTAGTAATAATTAAATCGAGAACAGAATGGCCTTCGCTTGTGACTCTACCTCACCACATTTTCATTGCATGTGGTCCCTCAAAATTATGGAAATAAGTGATATCGCTTGGAGCATTGACACTGGTTTGTTTTACCTTTTCTTTGCTGCTGTTTTTATTTTTTGCAACTGATGTATCAATGGATTGTATGCCTCTTTTCGTAGTGTATCGTCTGCGACATCTCAGCTGTGCTACTGCAGTCACCCTTCTGATGTTACCTTTATATTGTCCCTCTTATTAATACCCCACTAAAAGCCTTCAGAGGACAAAAAACGATGGCTTTTTTATTTTGCTCATTATGGCACACGTCAGGCTTATGTTTAGGGATATAGGAGAGGCCTTTGTCTTGCAGTGGTGCTAGTTATGCTGCTGATGATGGTACTTAATGACGAGCATATGATATATTGAATAAGAACCTGAAATTATTTTTCTTTTTGAGTGCGAATAGCTTCAGTGGTTCTTGATTTAGGGTCACTTTATTCCTGTGGCCACAATACGGAGTTTACTTCTTTAGCACTCTAATACTGGCAAGAATAAAAACTTGTGGATCCTAATTCTTTCATTTCAATCTTTTCTGCAGAGTGCATCGCCCAGTTTTCCCAAGCCCGCATGCACCGGTGGTACATCAACAAGGCTGTTTCATGGGGCCCAGCTGCATTGACAAGTGGCTAAAGAAGAGCAAGAGGAGCATGAACACAAAATAAAACTGGCTGTAGGAGCTTCATCTATTTTGAAATTTGCTGTCTCATTGCGACAGACATAACATTGCAGCATGGCCCCCGCCCCAACATCTCCCAGTCAATCCAACATGCCCAGTCATTCCAACCTGCCCAGTGATTCCAACATGCCCCGTCATTCCAACATGCTCAGTCATTCCAACATGCCCAGTCATTCCAACATGCCCAGTCATTCCAACGTGCCCAGTCATTCCAACATGCCCAGTCATTCCAACATGCCCAGTCATTCCAACATATTTTCCATTACCATAATCCACCAAGGTTTCCAGTGTTGGTTTCCAATATTTACATCATTGCCTTTTTTTCCAATAGGGTGTTAGTTGGTCAGCTTTATTTACAGCCGATTGCATATTCAAATGTATAATTTGGCAGCATTTTTCTTTGTTTTGGGAAAAATATGCGTTAAGCTGTGAAGGTGTGAAAAGTGGCGATTCCTCCATTGGCAATGTCAGAAGAGCCATTTCCACGTGTGCTGCTTTATGGCGTCCGTAATTCATCTTTGATAAGTCTGCTTGTGAGTAAATGTGAACTACCGAAGAATCGTCAGTTTGGCGGGCTAGAATAGTGCCGTTCCTCGTCCACACATATTTCCACGAGACCTCCTTCTTTCTCGCAATCGCAGCGCCCAGAAGCCTTTTGTTGTCTGGTGTTAAGTGTTCATTTACATAAATCGGTGGTGAAGTTGGCAAAGAACAATCTACACTGATGTCCTCATTTGTAAGACGTACTTTTTTGCCTTTTCCAGCACTGCGTCCCTTTATACACTGGATTTAAATTGAACAAGAATGTTTGAATTATTAGGGTCACGAGTGGGCACTCGGTGGCAACACGCTACGTCCGACTCAGTTATAGGTTCATGAATAGCATCTCCAAGGTTTGTAACAAGATTAAGAACATTTTCCTCGTCTTGCTTTAGGACACCTTTAATTTCAATGTTCGACCTTCGTGAACACTGTGCCGCATAATTAAGCTTTCTTTCGAGCTCCTTTGTGTGCTTTTCCAGAGCAGCACACGTCACGCTCAATTCGTTGGTTACTTGCTCCAACTTGGCGTTCTTCTCCTTTTCATTTTCTAGTTCCATTTTTAGACCCTCAATTTCAGCATGCGCGTGGTCAATGCTCTTAATCATCTCAGTTTGCTCATTGCGAACTCTCCTGATTTCATTGCGCAGGTTTCGTTCGACAGATTCTCGTGACGCTTTCCGTTCCTGCTTTATCTCTTCTTTCAACTTTGACAGATCGGCTCGCATTTCATCCTTTACTTTTGCCGTGTCTTTTGACATTTTCAAAACAACAGGGCACACACCAGTTGGCAGCAGCGGCGACGGACAAGAAATACAAAATTTCGATGTGTAAATGCCAAGCACTAACCTGCGGAACCGGGCAAACGGATCGTTAGGCGTTGTTTTCCGTGCGTCGTCGCTACTGCCAAGTGATGAGGGTAGCCAGCGATAGCTGTTTTATAGCCGGGTTGCGGTACGTCACTGCTGCTGGTGATAGCAGACGCCCCTCGTCATTGACGATTACGTCGCCTGGTGCCGGTTGTCCGGTAAAGGGCAGCGCGTCCAAGCGGGGCGAATGCTCAGTCGGCTGGAAACTGTCGATAGCTGTTTTATAGCCGGGTCGCGGTACGTCACTGCTGCTGGTGATAGCAGACGCCCCTCGTCATTGACGATTACGTCGCCTGGTGCCGGTTGTCCGGTAAAGGGCAGCGCGTCCAAGCGGGGCGAATGCTCAGTCGGCTGGAAACTGTCGATAGCTGTTTTATAGCCGGGTTGCGGTACGTCACTGCTGCTGGTGATAGCAGACGCCCCTCGTCATTGACGATTACGTCGCCTGGTGCCGGTTGTCCGGTAAAGGGCAGCGCGTCCAAGCGGGGCGAATGCTCAGTCGGCTGGAAAGCGGTTTTGTAGCCGGGTTGCGGTACGTCACTTTGCACCGTCTAGGCATTTAGAAATCGTGTGCATGGAAACATTGCTATGTTGGCCCGAAAGGGTTAGGTGCTTGAGTGTACACCGATTAAGCTGAGCCACTAGACTGAAGTGCGCGTTTCACCGTGTCCCTTTGTGTTCGTTCAAGGAGGTTTAAAAGAAGATTGTCACACGTGTGTTGAACATCACAAGCTGTCCAGCCGTCATGGTAGCCGACTGTCGCAAACTCGCTGTACACCGCTTGCACGCCGTGTGTTTATCAATTGAAAGATCATTGACACAAATTTGGATTTTTACATGTTCCCAATAGCACACACTACTGCAAAATATATGGTTTTTGGGAGTTTAACGTCACAAAGCGACTCAGGTTAAATGGGATGCCGTTGTGAAGGACACCAAAAATTTCGACCACCTGGGTTTCTTTAATGGGCCCTGACATCGTACAGTACATGGGCCTCTAGCTTTTCGCTTCGATCGAAATGCGACCGCCCGGCCGGGACCGGACCCGCGTCTTTTTGGGTGACCAGCCGAGCTCCACAACCAATGAGACACCGCGACAGCTATTCGGTAAAAGCGTTTAGTCTGTGAGCAAGGTCTGTGAAGGAAAAAGTGCTCAATGTGAGAGTTCCAATTCGGTTTCAATTATTCCTGGTGTCACAATCGAAATCAATTGAGGAAGACTGGAAAACATTTGTTGGGCCAAAAAATGTTTTCAGTGTGTGGAAGTTAGAACTAGTTTGATGCCCGCGATTCGAACACGAAACAAGTCGGAGTATCTACACAACATAGAGCAAATTATAATTCCTTTGCAATTGTCAGCATGCAGACGTCGGTTCTGCATGTTTCTAACCATGATCAGAACCATGGTTATTCAAAGGAATGCAGCATGAACGTCTACTTGCCGTTCGCAGAAAACTTTTTCCTCTACTGACATTTCCTGATTATTTTCGTAGACCAGATGTCATTCTGCTGCCCATTCAGGCCTCCTTATTCTCATAGAATGTGATCATTCGTTATGGATGGCACACAAACTTCGCCTGTTAATTTGGCAACAAATTATTGTAAGCAGTATTGCATGGCAGCTTGAAAGCATCTGGATCTACCGTGCTCGTAAACTTTTTTTTTCCACTCGATACTCTCAACAGAAAGAGCTTCGCTTCAAACTGTTTGCTGAGACAACTCACAATTTCTGTTTTTATGACGACAGCGGATTCTCTGCTTATTCGGATGCTGTGAAGAATCGCACAAAGTTCAGAATTTCTCTATATTCGTATACTTGAAGGCGCGTTTTATTTTACTATGCTCAGCTTCATCTTTTTTTCAGCGCACTTCCCTGGCGAGAAGCTTCTATTTTGAGCCGTTTCTCGGCTTTATTAGGTTCGCCCATCACGGTGAGAGGTTGAATCTAGCCTACCATGCCTCTTCAAGTAGCACAGCATTTTCGCTGCCCGTTTCTGTCCACAACTCAAGTGCAAATTGTTGACCGCGGACAAAAGAATATTGGTGAAAAAACAAGCAGCTACAAGTTATTCAGTTACATTTGGATTTCCGCTCGAACCTTCACAATCAGCAGGAGTTCTAGGAGCTTTGCTTTTATCAATGTCGCCTATTCGAGGCTACTTGCTGCTTGATTCACTTTTTAATCAACATAAATTGCGGAATTGTAACACACAAAGCGGAATTGTTGGACTCGTGTGCATCTTATTATACAGCTTGAGTAAAATTCAGTCACCCTAACAACGACCGCTGACTTGGTAACCACATGCTCCCTATCCTTCTCAATACCCTTCGTGTTCCCCGACGTTTATTAGATTTATAGCACATCGTCACCGTGCTTACGTTATCGTTTACAGGGCCTGCCTTGCGACATCGCCGAATACGTTGCCATTAGCAGACCACTAGCACTTTATAGAATCTCTTTTAGAGTTGCGGAGAGTAAGCGTTCGCTCGTAAATAAACATGGCGGCACAATGCACGGCCGCCGCATTGTTCTGCGCCATTTCGTGTTGCAAATGAATGCATTCGCATTTAATTCGCATAATCGAACTCATGCTTATAGGTGTGAGTAACAACTCGTCCACGTTTTTGAGATAATTTGGTGATTTTCCCGCAGTTAGGCATAGCTATAGGTCGTGTGTATAGTGCTATATCAATAGTGTCCGGTAATGACTATATGCAACACAGGTAATCTGCTAGGCAGAGGATTGACGGCTTGGGAAAGTCGAACAGCATGCAAGCTAATACGGCAGCGTCGTAGTCATTCAAAACACTACATCGTCTTCCCAGCGTCCCTAGCACTAGCCCCCTCCCCCTAACACGGCAAAAGCGCAGTTCCGGTGCGCACTACATTACGAAGAGTGAGGGCGAGTTGTAAGGCTTGAGGCTTTAGACTGGTTCGATATCAGCGCGTGGTATCGCGGGTGGGGAAGGGTGATGCAGCGGTGTGATCTCCTAGGTTACCGCTATCAGGGCGTGTATATCGCAGACGCTTTTCACACAGGCCAACATGGCGGGACTGGACGCAGGTCAGAGCAACGGAGCCAGGGGAGTATGTGATTTTGCGACGGCGACAGTCACGACTGCGTTTCTGGGCTAATTGGGACGCCGGCAACCGGAGGTGGGTGGCAAGACAGGCGGCGTTGGCGCAGGCGGTGGCGTCCGGAGTATTACTACTCGTGGGGGTGGTGGCAGCAAGATATTGCGCGGAAACAGAGATAAAAGCAAGAAACTTGATGTCTCGGGACGTGTGGAATTGTATGCGAATGCCACAAATGGGAACCTAAATTCCCAATCACGGTGGTGGTCAGAGCTGTACATGAAAATCATATCGGGGACGGTAAGGTTTACACATCTGGTTGGCCCGTTCGTCTGTAGGTGGTCAGCCATGGCGAATAGATGACGGACGGAGCAAGAGCGAAGAAGTCCGCCGACCACCTGGATGACACGGCGCCCATAGAGAGAGACACCGTAGGGCCGTCTGTGGATAGGGCGGGCATCTCCGGTGTCAGTGCGGTGGTCGACAACAAAGGCTTGAGCAAAGGAACGGTCGTCAAAGTGAAAATGTCACTCAAGGTGGAGTAGAGGCAATGAAGAGCTGTAGAGTCAGTAGGGCACAGATTGCTCGAGGTCATTCGGAAAGTAGGATCAGCACGGGAGGCCTGCGATGCAGGGACGTTGGAGATGGGAGTAGTTGGGTCAGCAGATAGGGCAGAAACTGAACAATCGGTCAATGGGGGCAAGTCAGCATGTCAAATGCCGGAGGGACGAACTTGAGGAGACAACCTGAAATTGAGAACAGGGAGATAGGTGCAGTTTTCGGTGATATGGGCAACGGTGTGGGGAAATGCAACGTTACGATACAGAACCACAGTGGTGACAAGAGAAGCGACGTAGTGTATATGTCACCCAACCTCGCGCATTTTTAGCGCGAAGTTCCCAGAAACCCTTAGAGCGTATGGGGGTAGCGGTCTCCAACTCAAAGGAGATGCCCTCGACTTAGCGTGGCAAGCTCAGCGGAGACCAGCTACCAACTGACAAGAGGTTTTTGGTCGTTTGGTGCCCCGCTTTCGCCGGTCGCAAGCCAAAGGTTCACAAACCAAACAAAGTTTATACAGCAATGAGACGATACAGAGCACTTCACAATCACTAGTGCAAACACATACCAAGTGATTAATGAAACAATGCAACTCGTGCAAAGTTAAACTCGAGAGAGAATACAATACAAAGGCAATATTGCACCTAAAGTGCACTAACACAAGAGAGAGAGGTAAACAAACAAAACACAGTTTGTACACCGGGCACTGCGACAGTCCGACGACCAGAGGTCTACAACGATGCCGTCCCGCAGACTGGCGCACGTTGCCTCGTTGATCCGTGGGTGGCCGAGCGTTGTTCTCCCGGGAGTCAAACGGGCGCTCTTCGATGAAGCTTAAACCGCGGTTCGGACTAACTGACATTGAATAGGTTGGGGCAACCGAAAAGGAAATAAAAATAATAGGCCCCTGCCTGCACCGTTTACACACAACAGGCTTAACCCAATTGAAAAATAAAAGAGGATGCCCGTAGGCAAGTTGTAATTTGACCACCCGTGGGTGGAAAAATAAAATATTAGGGATAATGCTACATTAGCGACCCACAGCCGAGAGAGCGGGCCCGGGGAGGCTCCCCTGACCTCCCCTGGGAAGTAGCGGAAAGGGAAATGGGACGTGGGAAGGGAATAGGGACAGCGAGATTTTTGCTCTGATCCTTCAATTATCTCGACTCCATTACTGGCCCGCCTGGCCAGGGCAGGGAGAGCATCGAGATTGCCCAATGGTGCGGCCCCACTCACGGGATGCCCGACCACCCACCATACGCAACGGGCTCCGACCGTCGGAGACAGGAAAACCTAACACGGGGTCAGTAGCTACCTGGGGCTCCTCATCGCTCACTAGAAGGCTTTTCCCACCTGCCGGCTACTAGCCGTCGAAGGTTTTTCGCGGTTTTTCAGACACCGGAAGTATGTGTGATAGTCCCGGCCAGTGGACGCCCAGTTCGTCAACGGCCTCGCGGCCTCAGAACCGGTCACACTCCGGGGGGCCCATCTGTGCTTCCTCCAACCATCCATGCACTTATTTCCTCTCCTAGCTTACTCTTCTCCTACTGAGGAGAGAGTGTTCAAGGCTGGGCGACCGGGCCACTAACCAAGAACGTGGCTTAGGATGAGATGACCCGGGCCTACTCCACCGGTACTCCACACATCTTCGGTTTTCGCCAGACTCTTACGAGGCAGTACTAAGCCCTCATCCCCCGGCATCCCGCAGGCGGTTAAGCCTGCGGCCGGCGGTTAACGCCCTTCTTATATAGGCTTGGTCCGCGTCTGTTTGTTCTATGCGCCAAATTAGGCGCGCACATAGAGGTAGTGTCGGCCGTGCAGTCTCCCATCCTTTCTCGGGCCGGCGGTGCGTCCTCATTGGTCAAAACCGGGAGTCGCATCGTGTAGCTTCTCCTAGTTGCTGGCGTGGCGCCGCCGCCGCCGGGCGACCGGGACATGTCTTTGTGCACACCCTTTCCCCTGGATTTCAATAGAAGCGCATCCGTCGTTCTAGAGAAGTCGGGGAAATAGAGGGCTCATTCCCTCCGGCGATCGGTGGTGCAGGGGTTTCCTTCTCCCCCGTTTTACGACCGCGCCGGCGAGATGTCGTGCGCGCAGCGCTGTTTTGTTTGTTTGTTTGAAAACATGCGCCGAATTTATTTATTTATTTTATTTCAGATACTGTCAATCCCATTGGGATTTTTACAGGATGGGCACATAGTAAAAGCGAATACAAATGGAATGGTATACATTAAAAGCACTGTTGTTTGCAAATAATTACATGAGTTTCTGAAAAAAAAACACAGATAACAGAAAATAAAACACATAACGAAAGAGTATATTTCACAGAAAAGGATGCAATTTTATACATTGTAAGTAGTATGTTCATACAGATGCTGTTATATGCAGTGATACGAGTGGTCTGTTGTACTTGTATAATTATGATTTATTTATCTATTTAATTATCGCGCAACTGTTCTTCTACCAGAGTTACAAATTTCTGCAAAGATGTATTAGTAGTGATAGAGGGGTTCAAACTATTCCATTCTGTTATGGCAAGCGGAAAAAATGAATATCTGAAACAGTCGGTTCGGAATGCGTACTCCCTAAGGGTTAATGGGTGCTTATGCCGGGATGGTCTCGATTCATCTACAGATATATATAACGAAGTATCTATGTTTAACGAGTTATGAACTAATTGGAACAATAATTTTAGTCGTGCTAGTCTGGCGCGCTTCTGTAAAGTAAGAATACATGCTTGATTTAGTAGTTGGGATGGTGAATCACTGGTCCTGTATTTGTTAAAGATAAATCTAATTGCCTTTCTCTGCACTCCTTCTAGTTTGTTAATGAGCTGTTGTGTGTAGGGAAACCAAATCGTGTTTCCATATTCGAGAACTGATCGTATAAATGTGTTATATGCTAACAGTTTGGTCTCCGGTGGCGCTTCTCGAAGCCGTCTTCTAAGGAAGAACAATCGTTTTAAAGCAGATGATACAATACTGTTAATATGTGATTCCCATCTTAGATCATGTGAAATGATTAATCCAAGGTATTTGTGTTCGTGAACTCGGGTGAGCGGTATGTTATTGATGCTGTACACATATTCGGACCTTTGTTTTTTACGGGTTACACATAGGAAGGCTGTTTTTTTAATGTTCAATTCCATTTGCCATTTGTGACACCATATTACCACTTCATGAAGGGCGCTGTTTAAATCATCGTGGTCATTTACACAGTTAATTTCGTTGTAAAGGATGCAGTCATCGGCAAAAAGTTTAATTTTAACCTTTATGTTAGAGGGCAGATCATTAATGAAGATAAGAAATAAAAGTGGAGCAAGGACGCACCCTTGGGGTACTCCCGACGTAACGAGCGCAGTAGACGAAATTTCATTGTTAACTACAACATACTGAGATCGGTTAGTTAAGTAGTCCTCGATCCAGTTGATAATAGGGCCGTTACCTAAAGTTGATCTAAGTTTGCTAAGCTAAGTAATGTTGTGACACTGCCCCTTCCTTTAAGAATATTGTGCAACAATATTCACAAAACACAAAATTCACGCGCACATGCATGCGCTCACAAAATCAATGGTGAATATCAAAATACATCCGTACCTTGATGTTTTTCACAAACATAGGACCGTGCAATAGACATATTGCACTTCAACACGCGCCGCAGTTTGGCGGTACACTTCGCACGAACATGCATGCGCTCACAAGCTACATGTGAATTACGTACATCAATACCATGATGTTTTCACATACACAACAAAATGCAGTGCTCACAATGCACTTCGAAACACGTCGCGATTCGGCAGTACACTATCACAACATAACACAAACAAACAGGAAGCACACAAGCATGAGGAATACTTTCTCCTATACTTCCATGTTTGGCTTACACAGCGTGCTCGGAGCAGTATTGGTTTATTCAAGCTTTCAGTCGCGCTTTTAATTCTCTTTCTTACGCGACTCTGTTTTCTTCCTGTCTAGCGTTGCGGTCTTCTTCCGCCTAATGCTGAGGCTTCTCTTGCGAACGCTGTTCTGACCCAGCTTCCTATCCGTCGGGCTCTCTGTGTCTCTGCTCAGAATTCGAGCTCTTCCTCTTTTCCTGCGGCTAGCGCGTCTGTTGCGTGGAACCGGCGAGATGGCGGTGACCCTTACAAGTTTTCTACTGCTCACGCAGGTTGGTCTTTTTCACCCTTTGAAACCGTCGCGCTACATTTGCCGGTTGCACCCCAAATGCTTTATCTTACTTTTTCCTATAAGCCACGCGGTTTTGTGTTGTCAAATCGTCTGTATGTAAGAGGCATTTTTCAGTTTTTCGTAGCCCAGCGTTTTGCCTGCTGATCTTGTTGCTTTGTGGCGGGGATATTCAGAGTAACCCTGGCCCAGCAACAGCTGAACAATTTCAAGAGCTGCTGAATGGTCAAACCACAATTCTAGCTTACCACGGAAGTGACTGACATAAAAGCCCGGCTTGTTGCATTGGAAACTAAGCAAGGAAAAATTGACGCAATTGAAATAGCCCTAGGCAACGTTGAAGATCAGCAACTAAAAGATCATGAAGTTCTGACAAGCATGATTGCAAAAATAGACGATTTGGAAAATCGTGGAAGGCGTAATAATTTGATTTTTTACGGCTTAACTGATTCTGATGCCAGTGAGACGGCAGCCAAGTGTGAGGAGCTCATCATAAGTCAGTGCACTGAGAAGCTGGAATTGTCTTCCGTGTCTACTGAACGTGCTCATAGGCTGGGTAAATTCTCCGAAGGAAAAAATCGGCCTATCATTGTGCGCTTCAATTCCTTTAAAGACCGCCAGGCTGTGCTTGCAAATGCATTCAAGCTCAAGGGATCCAGTGTTGCTATATCTGAAGACTTTTCCCGTACTCCCCGTGATAAGAGAAAGAAATTATGGGATTATGCCAAACAATATGGTGAAAAAGGCGTGAAAGCAGTTCTGAAATATGATACGCTTCATTTGGTAGTAGGCGTTTCCAATGGGACAGTGAAGCCGGCACCGTACGGGAACAATGACAAACCACTGTTCATTCTGCGATGTGCCCAGTCAGCATTTTGTAAATCAATTGCCGCAGTATAAAAAATAAAGGTGATGACTTTCACTTTCTTCTTCGTACCGTCCAACCGACCTTTGTTTTGGGAACAGAATCGTGGCTCGATCCGGCCATCTCAAGCGCTGAAATATTTCCTGACACGTACGAGTGTTTTCGTCGCGACCGTTGTGCACGTGGCGGAGGAGTGTTTATTTTGGTCCATAAAAGTGTCTCATGCGCTCAAATGGAATTCTCTGATTGTGAAACTCAATTGGTTGTTTGCAAAGTAAGACTGCCGAACGGGAAAGCAATGGTTCTTGGGTCATTTTATAGGCCTCCTGGTCCTTCTGTAAAGCCGCTAGTTGGCTTATCAAATTTTTTTGAAACCATTAACAATGAATGCCTTCTTTTAGGGGGGGACTTTAACCTTCCGGACATTGACTGGTCAGCTGACGAACCAAGAGATATAGCTAGAGGGAACCTATACTCAACTTTTTTTGACATTTTAGATTCCAATACCTTTTGTCAGTATGTGCATGAGCCATCACTAACGGACGGAACTGGTCACGTACTCGACCTCTTGCTGTGTAACGTGCGTGATGTTGTATGCAATGTACAAGTGTTGCCTGGTTTGAGCGACCACAATATTATTCTAGCAGATTTATTAGTTCACTATGTGAAGGTTGCAAAACCACCTAGGCGAAAGATTTATGTCTACAGCAGGGCCAACTACGAGCCGATTAGCGCTGCTTTCGATTCGTTATTTCCACCTTTTGATGAACTCGCGAATAACTTAAATATTGAACAGCTATGGAATACATTCAAACAGAAACTGTTCGAACTACGTGAAGCTTTTATTCCATCAAGCGTTATTTCAAGTAAGAGAGCTCGAGATAAACCCTGGTTTAACCCCGAGTTACGTGCCCTTGTTCGCAGACAGCGACGAATGTATCGAAGATACAAGTTGTCTAAATCGCCAGAGTGTTTGGGCTTGCTGAAAACAATAAAAAATGAATTCAGACAGAAGTCTCACATCTCTAAAGACTTATATTTTTCGAATTTAGGAGAAAAACTTGTCAGAGATACCAAAGAATTTTGGAGATATGTGAAGCGTAATGGTAAGGATGGCCGCTCAGTACCTGCTCTGAAAAATGATGAGATAATCATTCATGATGATGAGTCTAAAGTTGAAATGTTTAGCCGTTATTTTTCATCTGTGTTTTTGCCACCTAGTTCACGTTCTGTCAGTTTTTCATTACCTCTTTAAATAGATTGCATGCCGGAAGTTACTTTTTGTGTTGAAGGTGTGCGTAAATTATTGAAGGATTTGAATCAGGCTAAGGCTTGTGGCCCTGATGACATTCCTGCCGCAATTTTAAGGAATTGTGCGGATACATTATGTCTTTATTTCACCCGGCTGTTACAGAAGTCTCTTAATGAAACCGACTTGCCTGCTGATTGGAAGGTAGCGCGTGTCGTGCCCATACATAAGAGTGTTATGCGACACTCCGTTCAGAACTACAGACCCGTTTCCTTAACCAGCATAACCTGTAAAATTATGGACCATGTAATATATAGTTTCGTTATGGGCCATCTCACCAAACACAATCTCCTATGCACTAGTCAACATGGTTTCAGGCGTGGATTTTCCTGGAGTACGCAGCTGGTAGAGTTCGTTCATGATTTAGCATCGGCATTCGATAAGCAACAAGTTGTGTACTGCGTTTTCTTGGATTTCCGCAAAGCATTTGATGCTGTCGCGCACAGTCTTCTCTCCAAATTGAAAGCGTATAACCTGGTTTGTAAAGTTATTGCGTGGATTGCAGAATATCTGTCGTTACGAAAACAGGCTGTTGTTCTGAACTGTATTTCTTCACAGTATCCACCAGTTACGTCGGGAGTTCCCCAAGGCTCAGTATTGGGACCACTTTTGTTTTTGCTGTATATTAATGATATTTCAGTTGGCATACAGTCTTCATTCAGGATGTTTGCCTATGATTGTGTTGTTTACAGAGTAGTAAATTCCACTTCTGATTCGCAAATCCTCAAAACTGATTTAGATACTGTAGCAGACTGGTGTGTACGTTGGGACATGTCCTTAAATATAAACAAAACTGTTCACGTCACCTTCACAAGAAAACGTGCTAATCATCCGTATAGGTATAGAATTAATGATTTTACTCTAAGCATAAGCAAGTCATTTAAATATCTAGGCGTCTTTTTTACATCGGACTTACGATGGAATAAGCACATTAATTATATTTCGAATAAGGCAGCATCACGTTTGGGTTTTCTACGGCGGAATTTTAGCCATTTACCAAGTAACTTAAAAACACAGCTGTATTTCAGTCATGTACGCTCCTTACTTGAATATGGATGTGTTTGCTGGGACCCACACACATCTGAGTGTGTAGGAAAATTAGAGAAAATTCAGAATAGGGCAGTTAGATTTGTTCTTGGTAATTATAATCGGCAAGTTAGTATGACGGAAAGCAAACGAAAACTTAACTGGCAAGAGTTGAAGGACCGTAGAAGGTACATCAGACTGAAATTTTTCCATGAGATTTATTATTTAAAAACTGGCATAAACCGCGAAGAATATATCCAGGCACCTCATTATATATCAAAGCGATTGGACCACTGCTTGAAGGTCAGGGAAATTTCTTGCAAGGGTGACGTCTTGTGTTATTCTTTTTTGTTAGAACTGTTCGGGACTGGAACAGTTTCCCATCGAGCATTGTATGTATTACATCTAATGAAGCATTTTCCCATACACTGCAATAATTCTTTTATACCCATAATGAAGTCTGTACCCCCCTGCTGTAATGCCCTGCGGGGCGATGCAGGTAACTAATAAATAAATAAATAAATTGTAACGGCCTTTATTGGCAAGAGATGACTGGTTGTTAAGGCCGGTTAGAGCGGGCAAGGGCAGGTCCGGTCCCGGAACAGTTGATGCTTTTGCCGCGCGTCGGTTCTGCTGCTTCAGCTGCCGATCGTCGTCTTCTCGCCTCGCGCCGCGCATCGGTTCTGTCGCTCCGTCTGCTAAGCGTCTTCCTCTTTACAACCAGTCATCTCTTGCGAATAAAGGCCGTTACATCTTGGTGGAGGCTGCGGGATTCCGTCCTGGAGCTACGTAACCGTACCATCACTACCCCCATGCCTGCCAACGCCAACCAGCCAGCCAGCTCCTCGCCGGCACCCGTTGCTTGCCATGGTGCGCTCCGCCAGCGCGACCCTGCCGTCTTCAGCGGCACGGACGATCACGACGTGGAGGAGTGGTTGTCCTCTTACGACAGGGTGAGCGCTCATAACCGTTGGGACGACACTATGAAACTCACCAACGTCATCTTCTACCTAACCGGCGTCGCCCACCTTTGGTTCCAAAACCACGAATCGGACTTCACCACCTGGACCGAATTCAAAACCAGCTTCACCGACATCTTCGGCCGTCCGGCAGTACGCAAACTTCGCGCCGAGCAGCGTCTTCGCGTTCGCGCACAGCAGAGTGGTGAATCATACACCAGCTACATAGAAGATGTCATCAATCTCTGCAAGCGCGTCAATGCGTCCATGGCGGAGGCCGAAAAAGTTAAACACGTCCTGCAAGGAATCGAAGACGACGCTTTCAATATGCTTGTGGGCAAAAACGTCACATCTGTCACCGATATATTCGACCACTGCCAAAGCTACGACGAGCTCCGCCGACAGCGCGTTTTCACTCGGCAGCCCTCTGCACAGACAGACACAGTAACTAGCCTGAGCATGACGACAGAGGACAGCTCGCTACTGCTCCAGATCAAGCAGTTTGTCCGTGAGGAGGTTGCGCGGCAGCTTTCGCTTCTTCCTACCGTTCCGAGTCCATCTAACCTAACTCCGACACTCCAGCACGTGATCCGGGAGCAAGTGTCCGAGGCCCTACCGCCGGTTTCCTCCCAGTCTCCCGTCGCTGCGCCACTAACCTACGCCGAAGCAGTCAGGCGTCCCCGCCCAGACACATTCGTGTCGTACCAACATCCACCGCAGTCGACCCCATTTCGTCCTGCCCGGCCACCACTGCAACGTTTCCGTCCATGGCGCACACAAGACAACCTGCCCATTTGTTATGCCGGCGGCATTCCTGGCCACGTGATGCGTCACTGCCGCCGCCAAGTTTCGTCCCCTGCTGCGGATACCGGCCCTCGAGGTTACGCCTACGCCCCTCCCCAGCCTTTTCACCGCACTTCGCCTTCTGAGCCCACTGGTTCCTCCGATTACAGCCCCTCTATTCGCCGCCGTTCTCCATCTCCGCGTCGCCGCTCGGTTTCCCCGATGCGCCGTCGTCCCTCTTCCCCTTCGGAAAACTAGTGCCCGCAGTTCCGGAGGCAAGAACTGCGTGCTCGTCGCCAAGCTCAAGACCTCGACTTTCTCCGGCCAATCTGATCACCGTTTCTGTGGAGGGCACCGATGCTTTCGCGCTTGTTGACACCGGTGCTGCTGTATCTGTACTCAGTGCAAAATTGTGCCGCCAGTTACGAAAAGTGATGACTACGCTATCTGGTTTTATGCTTCGCGCCGCTAATTCGCAAATTATCGCGCCTTTGGGGGCCTGTACAGCTCGAGTTACTATTCAGGGCGTTCTATACGTTGTTGAATTCATCGTCTTCGCATCGCCGTCTCACGACGTCATCTTAGGCTGGGACTTTCTCTCGCGACATGAAGCTGTCATCGACTGCACTCGTTCCGAAGTCGCCCTTCTTCCATTCGGCGACGCATCGGTGAGCGCTTCCACTAACCCGTGCTCCAAGTTGACTGTGGCTGATGACGTCGTGATCCCGCCGTGCTCTGCTGTGCTCGTCTCTGTTCATTGCGACTCTGCATCCAACGGCCCTGTCATCTTCATCCCGTCCGACTCCTTCGCTTCTCGTCACTGTCTATCCCTGCCATTCGCTGTCCTTACCGTCTCAGCCGGCTGCAGCGCCTTGCCCCTGTCAAATCCATTCCTGTGCCCCTTTAATCTTCTTCGCGGTGAATGCCTGGGACGTGTCCAGCCTTTCGCCTCCATCGTCGCCTGGGACCCTTATGAGGATGACCCCTTCCGCATGCAAGTGTCTTCACTTACTTCTTCCCCATCGTCTCCTGATCCCGCTCCCGAAGCCGTCTTTGAGCGCCCAATCGCCGCGAATCTTTCGCCACCGCAGAAGACCCAGCTTGAGGCCCTGCTAAATAAGTTTCGGTCATCGTTTGACTTCTCCAACCACCGTTTGGGCCGCACCTCAGCTGTTACCCATAGGATCGACACTGGCGCCCATACGCCGTTGCGCCAACGCCCATATCGCGTCTCGGCCACCGAACGCCAAGTTATCGACGCCCAGGTAAATGACATGCTACAGAGGGGCGTCATACAACCATCGCACAGTCCTTGGGCTTCCCCCGTCGTCCTTGTCACCAAAAAAGATGGCTCTATCCGCTTTTGCGTTGACTACCGGCGCCTGAACAAAATTACCCGCAAAGACGTCTACCCGCTGCCCCGCATTGATGACGCACTTGACTGCTTGCAGGGAGCTGAATTCTTTTCTTCTTTAGATCTACGTTCGGGTTATTGGCAAGTCCCGATGGCCGACGCTGACCGCTCCAAGACAGCCTTTGTGACGCCTGACGGGCTCTATGAATTCAACGTCATGCCCTTCGGACTATGCAATGCCCCTGCTACTTTTGAGCGGATGATGGACACGATACTGCGCGGCCTGAAATGGAAAACATGCTTATGTTACTTGGACGATATCGTTGTTTTCTCCCCAGACTTCCAGACGCACCTCGTTCGCCTGGAGCAAGTTTTGGAATGCCTCGCGGCAGCCGGGCTTCAACTCAATTTAAAGAAATGTCGCTTCGCTGCTCGTCAGTTGACGATTTTGGGCCATGTCGTGTCGAAACAGGGTGTCCTTCCTGACCCAGCAAAGCTTCGTGCTGTCTCTGAGTTTCCGAAGCCCTCTACGATGAAGGAACTTCGCAGTTTCATCGGCTTATGTTCTTACTTCCGGCGCTTTATCCGAAATTTCGCTTGCATCATCGCACCTCTGACTGCACTTCTTCGTGGCAGTAGCGACCTATCAAGCTGGAGTCCTGCCTGTGACGACGCATTCATCACGTTGCGCCGTCTACTTACCTCTCCGCCCATACTGCGCCACTTTGACCCTGCTTCTCCAACTGAAATCCACACAGATGCCAGTGGCGTTGGTATCGGTGCTGTTCTTGCTCAACGGAAACCGGGGTATGCGGAGTATGTTGTTGCATACGCGAGCCGCACCCTGACGAAGCCAGAGCAAAACTACTCAGTAACTGAAAAAGAGTGCTTGGCGATCGTTTGGGCGATCGGGAAATTTCGGCCTTACGTGTACGGCCGGCCTTTCGCGGTCGTCACGGACCACCATTCCCTATGTTGGCTGTCCTCCCTAAAAGACCCAAATGGCCGCCTCGCCCGATGGGCCTTACGCCTTCAAGAGTACGATATTCGTGTGATCTATCGCTCTGGCCGGAAGCATAACGACGCCGACGCTCTCTCTCGTTCACCTCTAGCCAATGAACGTGCCTCTCCTCCCGCCATCGACTGCGCCTCCTTGTCATTGGACGATATGCCCAACGAGCAGTCGAAGGACCCTTGGATCACTTCTCTTGTACGTTTTCTTTCAGACCGTTCTGTCGTGCCGGTACCGCGCGCAATCCGCCGTCAGGCTGCCCACTTCACTGTTTATGATGGGATTTTGTACCGCCGAAATTACCTCTCTGATGGGCGCAAATGGCTCCTAGTGATCCCTGGACATTTACGCTCAGAAATATGCGCAGCCTTTCATAGCGACCCGCAAGCTGGTCACGGCGGTGCTTTTAAGACCTACAACCGGCTTCGCCTCCGCTATTACTGGCGCGGCATGTATAACTACGTACGAAAATTCGTCCGTTCCTGCCCCGATTGCCAGCGCCGCAAGCTCGCTCATCACCATTCGACCGGCCCTATGCAGCCTTTGTATTGCCCATCCAGGCCATTTGACCGAGTTGGCATTGACCTGTATGGACCACTTCCCTACACTGCTGCAGGAAACCGCTGGGTCATCGTCGCTGTAGACCACCTGACACGGTACGCCGAAACAGCCGCCCTCCCAGCTGCTACGGCGCGGGATGTTGCAGCCTTCCTCTTGCACCATTTCATACTTCGTCACGGAGCCCCGCGTGAACTGTTGAGCGACCGTGGGCGGGTGTTTCTGTCAGACGTAGTTTCATCTCTTCTGCAGCAATGCAACATTACTCGCCGCACCACTACTGCCTATCATCCCCAGACGAACGGCTTGACAGAACGTTTCAATCGAACATTAGGTGACATGTTGTCAATGTACGTCGCGGCAGACCATTCTAACTGGGACGTCGTCCTCCCCTTCGTCACATATGCCTACAACACCGCTACGCAGAGCACTACTGGTTTCTCACCATTCTTCCTTCTCTACGGCCGTGAACCCTCCTCAGCGCTCGACACTATTCTTCCGTACCATCCTGATTCGTCGGAATCCACAACCGTATCTGAAGCCTCCAGACACGCTGAAGAGTGCCGCCAGCTCGCCCGGTCATTCACGTCTGACGACCAAGGGCGCCAGAAATACCGTTTCGACCACTCCCATGGCACAGACACTTTTCAGCCGCAATCCCTTGTTTGGCTCCGTGTGCCTTCTGCTGCTCCAGGTCTCTCTACCAAGTTGCTACCAAAATACCACGGACCCTACCGTGTCCTTGAGCGCACTTCTCCCGCCACCTACATCGTTGAGCCCGTGACGCCATCACCCGATCTCCGACGACGTGGGCGCGAGACCGTTCACGTTTCGCGTTTGAAGCCGTATTACGACCCCTGCGTCCTGTTGACTCCCTAAATCGCCAGGATGGCTCTTTTTCCCCCGGGGGCCAATGTAAAGAGGAAGACGCTTAGCAGACGGAGCGACAGAACCGATGCGCGGCGCGAGGCGAGAAGACGACGATCGGCAGCTGAAGCAGCAGAACCGACGCGCGGCAAAAGCATCAACTGTTCCGGGACCGGACCTGCCCTTGCCCGCTCTAACCGGCCTTAACAACCAGTCATCTCTTGCCAATAAAGGCCGTTACAAAATAAATAAAATTTAACGCCAGTTCGCTAATGAGGGCTCCGCTCCTCGTGTTTTCTTTCTTAACGGTGTGCGCTCTTCTTTCTGCGCTTTCGCCTCCAGACAGAGTCCTTGCTGAACGCTGGGCTCGTTCGTCTCAGCTTCTTTTGCACTTTGGTGCGATTCTCGTGCAGCTCGTTTGGATTCGGCTCAGCTGATTTCAGCTTAATTCTCCTCGTGTCCATTCTCTTCCTGAATCTTCTCCAGGGTTCCTGCAGTTCGATTCCACCTTCACCGGTGGTCTCCGATTCGCTTCTCTTTCTTTTTACTTCGTTCCGAACTCTTCTTAGGGGCGAGTCCGGTTCATTTTCAATGGCTTCATCCGAGTTGTCCGCTCGCGACGAAGCAACTGGTTTGCCTGTCTTTTTTTTTCTTCGAGGATTGCGCTTTCTTCTTCAAAATCTTGTTTACTTTTCTTCTTTCTGTCTACTCTTCGAGCGCAGTGCTCAGAGCTCGGCGCAGGAGTCATTGGAGAATCATTCTCCACACTGTTCAGTACTCCTTCCTCAATTCCTTCCGTCAATTGGTTGCTTCTAGCGCAATAGTAAGCCGACTTTTCCATAATCTGTTCCTTTCCTCCCACTGCACATTCTCCTTCCTCACAGGCGCCAATTTCCTCGCCTTCCTCATAGGAAAACTCCTCCTCGCCGCTCGAGCGTTCACTCGGAACGGTTTGCTGGTCTTCACTGAGTGCGCTCTCCTCAGCTGTGATCAGGGTGTCGAACCGAAACCGAACCTGAAAACGAAACCGGAACCAAACCCAAAATTTTACCCGGAACCGGAGCCGAACCGAACCCCTATTTTTTCGCCATCTTGGAACTGAACCCGAACCGGAACGATTCAAATGAGCCGCTCCGACCGGTTCGGGAATCGGTTCAGCCCCATTTTTTTGCAACCCGGGCGCTTTTTTTTAGACAAAATGAGATATTCTGGCGCGTAGGTTTTCCCATCCGAAGCTGTCTGCGCTACAAAGTGCGAAAATGGCACCCAGTATATGGCACAACAAAATTGAATGAAGTCTGGTGTCTGGGAAGAAACCTTATTGACGCTTGTGTAATATATTGGCACCAATTTTGAAGAATTTAATTCTTTATTTTTTCTCAAGGCCGAAGCATTACATAGAGGAGTGGGTATTGATAAGAAATTTACAAGAACAATACTGCTACCGCAGAATTGATCGCTAACATTGTTTAAGTAACTCGGGAGTTTGTAACGCATGCGATGGAAGCGGGAGGGTGGTTTCATTCCATAGCTGTCTTGGGGATGAATGAGGCGAAATGGAAGTTGGTGCGACTGCTTGACACTTCAACCTTGAACCGATGGTCACTCTGGGAAGAAATATACGGAGTCAGCAGAAGTAGCGAGTCTTTGAGATGAGGGTTATAATAGTTGATTTTGTGAAACGGACAAACGTAAATATCAACAGACATAGATATAAACAGACATTGTATGTCAGGTTTACCTGAAATCTTGAGTTATTACTCCTGCCCCCTGACATGTTTGCGTGTGGTTTTAATCAAAATTTTAGCACTGATCTAACTGAATGAAGGCATATAAACACCAATTTTTTGCTTGCGTGTTTTCTTCTTTCAAACGATAAACAAATAAATTATATTGGACTTTCTGCTTGACACTGTTTTGGTTTTATCAACAGAGCGATGGCGCTGACGTGTAGTTGAATTAACGTAACATGATGAACGAAAAAAGCGGCAATTCATTACCAATATGTAGTTTCTTGTAATTTTAGCCTTTGAAGCGCGCTGACTTAAGTCCAGTAGTGACTCAACAGAACGTATAGGCGTCTATATCGCAGTGTTTCCGCGCCTCACGTGACCTTAAATTCAACTACACGTTACAGCTTCGTTCGGTTGATGAAACCAAGACAGAAAAAAGCATGGGAGAAAATTCTTTTCTAAATTATTCAGCGGCCGTAGGCGAACACCGTACGGTGATCCAGGTATTCTATTATCTAGTGCATCAATTGAAAGAAGAAAACAAGTAGTAAAATTAGTTGCGCATAGTACTTTAAACACCATTTAGAATACCTTCCCGTTCTTTGCGTCATTTACCACAAATTTAAGAAACATTAGTGCAACTACCCAACAACGTTGTGGTGGTAGATTTTGAGGGAAGGAAATGGCGCGGTAACAGTCTCACTTCTCGATGGACACCTCAACCTCTCATCTCCGCGCTTACTGGAAGCAAACCTCTTCAACTCACGGAGTAGTTTAAGGCGCTCCTCGTTCGCTATAACCGAGTGGTGCGGCCAAAGTTTTTGGTTGTGTCTGCGAGGAGTTACTATTGCCCTTATGCGTACTCCGACGGTAGCATCGTACCCGTTCGTAATAAGCAAGAGTATATCGGCGGCCTTTATAAGTGGCCTCGACTACATCCGCTGAATTCGCTTTATTGCACTGCCATCAAAAGGACTAGGTAAGGCTGCAGATATGTGGGTCGAGGAAGTAATGACCAATCGCAACCTTAGTCATTCGCCTTGTGGAGAGGGCGTACAGGTATCCGAAGGAAAAGCGAATAGTGAGGAAATCGAATGTGTCAGCATACAGTTCTCTCACGACCATTTCCACAAAATACGGAGGAGCACTTAGTCGCCTATTAAGCACAGCCGCCAGAGAGGGGTTGTTTTGTAGTTTTGAAAATAAATGCCGTGAAACAAGATAGTGGACAAATGGTGCACGGTTGATTCACCAGACTCTATCATGTGCCCAAAGAGTCTGCAGACGCACAGGCTCTCTTTGATAGCGCCCCAGAAAAAGTTACAAGAATTCAATGTAGTGCAAGTATACCTTCCTCCAAGCAGAATGCTGCATTTGCAAGAATGATGCAATGCAACATCCCAACGAAAATGCTACCAATTTGCATCCGTGCAGAAAAGAAGATTTCTCAACCAATCCAAGTGTGTTTTTTTATCGCACTCTTTTTATCCGAACAAAAGAGGCCGACGTCATCATAATAAGCTACCCCAGTAGGACAAGGTGGCGGGCCCATGCGGGTCCGACATGGGCAATGAGGGCTGGTGGCTGCCCGCAATAAACCCACATGGGTACCCCGCGGGTGCAGTGCTGGCACAAAACGATGGGGCTGCCCACTTCGTGCCTGAATTGGACCCTCGTCGGCTAGGCATGGGCTTAAACAGACTTGGCAGCAGACCTAGGTCCCACCGCAGATACACGCGGGCTAGGATGCCGGCTCTATTATGGTGAAGTCCGGGTAATCCCAAAAGGGGCTGCCCGTACACCGCCGTGAGGGAGCCCGAGTGTTTTTGTGTGGGCAAAGAGCTAGTATTCCCGCCGTCCGCCTACATGGGTCCCGCGTCGGAAATACAGGGGCTAAACTATGGGCTTCACCGTTGGGAAGCGTTTCAGGCATGCAGTTTGGGCTGTCTGAGCAACACCGGCGACGGTCCCACGTGGGCTGGGCATGGGCACATTTGCCATTCCGACGTCTTCACCACCTGTATTCTAAATCAGATATGTTAAGGGGTAAGCATAGGCTGCGTACAGTTCGTGTGCATAAAAGATGGGGCTACATGACGGTGAAGTGCGGGCACACCCAACAGGGGCTGCCCGTGCAGCACCCTGACGCAGCTGTCACAGAAGTGGCGGCCGCCTGTAAATTACTTTTGTTTGTATAAAACTAATGCGTCCGCGTTTCTTTGTATGTGTCTCGGGAAGAGCAACAATGCATGCATGCTTTTTTCAGTAAGTTAGACAACCCCCTTGCACTGCGAAAGCGGAGGCTGCTCAAGGTCGACCCCGACACCTCCGAAGTCTGGAGCTGACCATTAGCAGGAAAGAAGTTGCGGTGGACGTGGCTGCCTTTTTGGTTGTGTTTTACTTTTTTGCGGCTCCAAGGTCACCGAATCGAGAGTCGAAGCCTAGGGCTTCTTTTTAGTTGTGCGTCAATTTTTTCCACCTCCAAGATGGCGGCCATGCAGAGTCAAAGGGTAGGTGCCTACGTGCTCTCGTTGCGCTTTTTGGTGTTTTGTTTTTTCGACGCCGACGCTGTGGCGCCGCGAGTGCTCGCTCGCTAGCGCCCGAGGGCTTTAAAAGGGGGCCTTATGGAAACGAACTTCAGTCCGCTCGTCGGTGGAAACGCTGTCGCCGCGAACGCCCGGGTCTCCGAGCCGCCGCACCGCATCCTCGAAACCGCAAGCTGCCCTGGACGGACGTCGCCTTCGGGGGACGCACTGACTGCATGTTTGAGGATGGACTGCAGCCGCGCTTTCCGGTTGACTATGTTCACCTTCTGACTTTTGATCGACTGTATACCTTCAGCAGCGGCTCAGGATGCCGCTGCTTTTGAAAAGAGTGTCTTATTGTATGTGTAAACTTAACAATATCATTGCCCTCTGTTTGGTTTTCTTCTTTTATTGTTGCCGGAACGCTGGATTTGCGTAGTGTTTGATATTATTTTTGCTTTTTGAATGTTGCCCCCCTGCTTGGTCTCTATGACTGCAGTATGTGTAAATAAATAAATCTTATTGGCCTCTCACTTGTGTTCTGACCTGTGACGAAATATTGAATGTGTAACTTAATTCAGTGTGTTTACTGCGATGTGCTTTCCGCAATTGTTTTGTAGAATGTAAATTACGAGTCTGTGAAAGCTGGCGCAGTGTTCAATCGAAGCTATAAACGTTGTTTTTGTTGTTGTTACCTTTTAACACGCCTCGGTCTCAGTCACTACGTTTGCTTACCGGCTACGCCGGGCATCAACCGGCCACCCCCTCATTGCCCGGACTCGGTGATGATGTCGCCTAGTCGCCGAACCCGTGATAATTAACTGGCGTCCGCGACAGGACGTTTGATGCGAAGAGAGTGTGGTGAACTGAGAGGGAGACTTGTTGAGGTGTTGAACTGTGCCGACTTTAGAGAGGTGTCGTGTATCAACAGGATTTGATTTGTGCTGAGCTTGTAGCTGTGTTATTGAAAGTGTGCTTGGAGAAAGAAGCATAGATTTGGAAAGGTTGATAGCTATGGGTAGCCAGTTGGGGCTGACAAGCGCTGAGCTCAGAAATTGGGTCGAACATAAGCTGCGCGAAGAGCGAAAATGGGTCGAAGATAAGCAGCGCGAAGAGCGGGCGTTTGCCCGAGAGAGAGCGGAGCAGGAGCGCGCAGCCGCGGAGCAGGAGCGCGCGGCCGCGAAGGCAGCTGACGAACGTCAGATAGAGATTATGCGTTTAAAAATAGTGTCAGCGACTAGAGAAAGAGAAGGAGAGAAAGAAGGGAGCCAGGACAAAGGTGATTTGAACTTGAACACAACTCCTCATCCCATTGGACGACCGGAAAGATGATTTAGATGCTTATATCAGACGATTTGAAAGCATTGCGAAGAGCCAGAAGTGGCCGGAGCGCCAGTGGTCGACAGCGCTAGCTACTTGTCTGAGTGGGGAAGCGCTGAGTGTTTACGGGCGTTTGTCGCCAGGTGATGCAGCGGATTATACCAAGGTGAAAACCACCCTTTTGAAGAGATTTCGGTTCAGCGCGGAAGGATTCCGAGAGAAATTCAATACAGGAAAACCGGCGGATGCCGAAACTGCAGCTCAGTTCTCAGCGCGTGTCAGCCACTATTTTTACCGCTGGATCGAGCTTTCAGGCATCAAGACTGAGTTTCAGGAACTCAGAGAGCTCCTTATTAAGGAAAGTTTCCTACAGGGCTGTCATTCCAACATGGCACTTTTACCTGAAGGAGAGGGAAGCAAAATCGCTAGGAGAGATGTTGGACCTAGCTGATCAGTTTTTAGAAGCTCAAGGAAACCTGAATCTCCCCAAATCGAAGACAGACAGCCGAGACTATGCCGGGATTCCCGAAAGTGAAGGAAAGAAAATCAATCAACGAGCACCGCCTTGCAACCGCATTGGGCATCAGGCTTCACAGTGCCGTACCCACACCAGCAACAGTCATAGCGTCACCTGTTTCAAGTGCGGGCAAAAGGGACACAAAGCGGATGCGTGCCGCTCAGCGGTGAGGGATAGGCCACAGGCATCGTGCGTCTACTCACCCGCCAAGAACGTTAATGAGGAGAGCATTCGCGATGGCTACCTGGAGCTCAGAAATGGAGATAAAATTCCCGTCGTGAACGCGGTCATGATGACGCGACCGAAATTCCTAGTTGAAGGACTGCCTGTGGTGGCTGGAACGATGGGAGGCAAGAGCATATCGGTACTGCGGGATACCGGATGCAATACGGCGATCTTGAGACGAGAGCTCATCAACGACGACCAGCTCACAGGAGAGAAGAGGCCAGTATACTTAGTAGATGGAACAGCTAAGATGCTGCCTGAGGCGCGGGTTCACATCGACACCCCGTATTTTTCTGGGATTATCTCGGCGCTCTGCATGGAGGAGCCGATGTATGATTTAATTCTCGGAAACGTAGAAGGCGCAAGAGCTCCAGATGACCCGAAGGAATTGGTTGAACAATCGGTCAGCAACGAGCTCGCTGACGAGGAAGTTGCAGCGGTTGTAACAAGAGCGAAAGCAAGGGAGCAAAACAAGAAGTTCCAAGCGCTTAAAACCCCCGGCGTCGCAGTGGAGCCACCCAGGAAGAGTTATGCAGAGGAGCAAGCAGAGGACCAGTCGCTCAAGCACTGCTTCTCCCAAATTGTCAAGAAACTGACGTGTAGGGATTCGGAAGGCAAAATCGTATTCCAGAAAGAGGATGAAGTACTGTACCGAATCTACACCGAGAAAACTGGGCGGATCGTGCGGCAGCTTGTCGTTCCAAAGTGTCATCGAGAGGCGGTGCTGAAAACTGCGCATGACGGAAGAATGGCCGGACATTTAGGCGCCCAAAAGACGAAGGACCGGATTTGGGAAGATATTTTCTGGCCGGGTATCACCGCGGACGTGAAGCGATTTGTCGCCTCCTGTGACATTGGCCAGAGGACAATCCCGAAGGGCCGGGTAGCCCGGGTGCCGCTGAGGAGGACGTTGCTTATCGAAACGCCATTCAAAAGAGTGGTCATCGACATTGTGGGCCCAATCCAGCCCCCTTCCAAACATGGCAACCGGTACAATCTGACCTTAATGGATTATGCAACCCGGTACCCAGAGGCCGTAGCGCTGCCGAGCGTGGAAACTGAGAGGGTCGCTGAGGCACTGGTCGAAATGTTTTCTCGATTTGGAGTCCCTAACGAAGTCCTAAGCGACCGGAGCACCAATTTCACTTCTGACTTGAAGGAGGTGGACCGACTCTCTCCATACGCCAGCTGCATACCACGCCGTACCACCCCATTGCGAACGGGATGGTCGAAAAATTCAACGGCACCCTGAAATTGATGTTGAAGAGAATGTACGCCGAAAATCCGCGAGACTGGGTCCGCTATCTGGCGCCGTTGCTCTTGGCATGCAGAGAGGTCCCACAGGCAAGTTTGGGCTTTTCGCCCTTCGAGCTTTTGTATGGGCGGCACGTGAGGGGACCCTTGGCCATTTTAAAGGAGCTCTGGACAAACCATCACCTCGACGAGGAGGCGAAGACCACATACCAGCACGTCTTTCACCTCCGTAATCGACTGGAAGACACGTGCAAGCTAGCGCACGAGGAGCTCGAAAAGGCCGGGGCGCGCTACGCAAAACTGTACAACCGGAAAACCAGAGAGAGCATGTTTGATCCGGGAGACAAGGTCCTGATTTTGCTGCCTACGGACCACAACAAGCTACTGCTTCAGTGGAAGGGGCCCTTCGAGATCAAGGAGAACAAAGGAGAGGCCGACTACGTTATCGAGACAGCCGGAGGGAGGAAGATTATTCACGCCAACCTGCTTAAAAAGTACGAAGAGCGGGAAAGCGAGCCAATAGAACGCGTGTGCCACGTGATCTGCGGCGTCACCGAATCGGACAGCGAGGGAGCCATTCCTGTTCCGGCGCTTGAAGAGTCAGAGGGCGAGCAAGATGTGAAGCTTTCTAATGATTTGACGGCGGATCAACGGAGACAGCTCCGAGAAGTGATTTCAGAACACTTTCGCATCTTCTCCGACGTCCCGGGCAAGACGGACTGGGCCGAGTGCCGGTTTGAGCTCACTACCCGCACTCCGGTCCACGTAAAACAATACCCACTTCCGTTTGCGACGAGAGAAGCCGTAGAAAGAGAGATGCAGCAGATGGAGCGACTGGGAATAATATAGAAGTCCCAGTCGCCCTACAATTCACCGGTCCTCTTGGTGAAGAAACCAGACGGCACGAACCGGCTTTGCATTGATTTCCGACGCCTGAACGACGTCCTGGTTGCCGATTCGGAGCCAATGCCCAGAGCGGACGCGGTCTTCGCTGCAGCTGGAGAGAAGAAATACTTCTCAAAGGTAGACTTTGCCAAAGGATATTGGCAAATCCCATTGACTGAGGAGTCCAAGCCTAAAACGGCGTTTTCAACGACATCGGGCCTCTTTCAATTCCGTTTTATGCCGTTCGGCATAAAAACTGCCCCGGCAGTATTTTCAAGATTGATGCAAAGAGTGGTGGAGGTAATTCCCGGAGTGTAGCACTATTATGATGATGTCATCGTTGCCAGTGCTATGTGGGAGGAGCATTTTTTCGATGAGGCAGCTGTTTGCGAGAATCGAGATGGCCGGCCTGACAGTACGACCAAGCAAATGCGAATTAGGGATGGAAAACATCGAGTTTCTCGGGCATCGCATTGGCAGAGGTGAGCTGGCACCACTCGGAAAAACGCTCGACAAGATACAGGCGGCGCGAACTCCTCGAACAAACGTCAGGTACGCGCTTTCCTTGGCTTGTCTGGGTATTACCGCGACTTCATCCCCGACTACGTAAGAATAAGCGAGCCCCTCACCCAGCTGACGAGAAAGGGAGAGAGGAACGTCGTAAGGTGGACGCGGGCCCATCAGGAAGCCTTCGAAGAGCTGAAGCGACGGGTCTCAAGGCCTCCGACACTATGGCTGCCAGACTTCTCCAAACAGTTTGTGCTGCGCACGGACGCCTCTGATACCAGCCTTGGCGCGGTACTAATGCAGCGGCATGACGGAACGCTTCACCCAGTGGCATACGCGAGCAGAAAATTGCTCCGCAAGGAAGCAGCATACAGCACAATCGAGAGGGAGTACTTAGCGTTAGTTTCGGGAATACAGAAGTTTTCCACCTACCTGTATGGGGTACCGTTCTTAGTTCAGACGGACCACCAACCACTGAGCTGCATCCAAAGAGCCAAACAGCTGAACAGCAGTCCTGCGCTGCAGCTTGCTGCTCCATGAATATCAGTTCACTTTCGAGCATATAAAGGGCAAGGACAATGTCGGTGCTGATTTCCTTAGCAGGCTGTAGGTTTGTCGCGCGGTTAATTTTCGCTATTAATTTATTCAAATATTATGGTGCATGTGCACACGCTGACTTGAATTGTGTGCTAGTTTTATATAAGTGCTTATGTCACGCGCTGTATATCTGTGCAGAGGCCTGCTCGCCGACTTCTGTGGGCCTAGAATATTATCGGATAATATTCTGAAAGTGGGGGGCCGTGTCACAGAAGTGGCGGCAGCCTGTAAATTACTTTTGTTTGTATAAAACTAATGCGTCCGCGTTTCTTTGTATGTGTCTCGGGAAGAGCAAGAATGCATGCACGCTTTTTTCAGTTAGTTAGAGAACCCCCTTGCATTGCGAAAGCGGAGGCTGCTCAAGGTCGACCCCGATACTGCCGAAGTCTGGAGCTGACCATTAGCAGGAAAGAAGTTGCGGCGTGCGTGACTGCCTTTTTGGTTGTGTTTTACTTTTTTGCGGCTCTAAGGTCACCGAATCGAGAGTCGAAGCCTAGGGCTTCTTTTTAGTTGTGCGTTAATTTTTTCCTCCTCTAAGATGGCGGCCATGCAGAGTCAAAGCGTAGGTGCCTACGTGCTCTCGTTGCGCTTTTTGGTGTTTTGTTTTTTCGACGCCGACGCTGTGGCGCCGCGAGTGCTCGCTCGCTAGCGCCCGAGGGCTGTAAAAGGGGGCCGTATGGAAACGAACTTCAGTCCGCTCGCCGGTGGAAACGCTGCCGCCGCGAACTCCCGGGTCTCCGAGCCGCCGCACAGCATCCTCGAAACCGCAAGCTGCCCTGGAAGGACGTCGCCTTCGGGGGCCGCACTGACTGCGTGTTGTGGATGGACTGCAGCCGCGCTTCCCGGTTGACTGTATGTTTGTTCACCTTCTGACTTTTGATCGACTGTATCTAATTGGCCGCCCACTTGTGTTTTGACCTGTGTAGAAATATTCAATGTATAACTTAATTCAGTGTGTTTACTGCTATGTGCTTTCCACAATTGTTTTGTAGAATGTAAATTACGAGTCTGTGAAAGCTGCCGCATTGTACAATCGAAGCTATAAACGTTGTTTTTGTTGTTGTTACCTCTTAATACGCCTCGGTCTCAATCACTATGTTTGCTTACCGGCTACGCCGGGCATCAAACGGCCACCCCCTATTTGCCCGGACTCGGTGATGATGTCGCCTAGTCGCCAAACCCGTGACAGCAGCCAATCGGGCTGTGTGAGCTAACACCAGTATACCCGCCTGTAGCCTACATTAGCCCTGCATAGAAAATATATGGGCTAGGCATGGACACAATTGCGATTCCAACATCTCCACCGCCTGTATCGTACATATCTGGTAGAAAAGGCCTAAGCGTGAGCTGCGCAGTAACAAAACATGCAGTGTGCGCAGGTAAACGGCTAGTATATATATGCCAGCAGCCTTAGTAAATCCTGCGCAGATTACTCTGTGCTTCACAGTGCAGAAACATCATGCACCATTAGCGAGTTGCCGGGCAACGCCTATCGACAGTCCCACGTACATTAGTTGTACACGGGAAGAGTTGACATTCTCACATTTAGTGTGCCTGCATATCCTACATCAGAGGTGAAAGGGTTAAGGGTGCCCAAATAGCAAGACCTTGCACGTTTCGCTATGAAGGAGAGCTGCTCTTTGAACGTCGTAATTAGAAAATAACCCGCTTCTGAGATTTGTTCGTGCTTCTTTTTCGTTTATCGCATTGCATTTTTTTCTGGTCTGCTACGGTCGCCGCGGAGAAAGCTGCCAGCATAAGGTTTCTTGCTTGTTTCAATGCACTTGAATTTCCCCAGCACTGCAGGCGCTTTCGTCGTCTCCCTGCAACATGTGGCGCATGGAATTCACGACTGGTTGATGATTATAGCGGGCCTCCGGCGACTGCGCCAGAGGCTGCAAAGGCTTGTTACTGTCGCGTTCATTGCAGCAGATTTCTTAATGTCCGCTAGCAGCAGTCTATAGGACGCATCGATCAAGACACAAAATTCTTGGTTTTCGTGCAGGCATTATTTGCGCTCCTTATTCTTCAAGTGATCGCACATTGATAACGCGGCTTGGCCAAGCGCCATCGCAAGCGGCCCCACCCTTCACCCTATCAGGAAGAGATACTAATCACAAATCGCCCAGAACATTTCTTTCGACGAACATGAAAAGGTTAACTCAACGGATCCGGCAGTTTGGGGTGTTCCCTAAAGGGCGACGATTCGGGCTAGCGAAAAGGTACAGTGCTAGAGAGAAGAAAATAAATACAAAAACTCCTGTAGAAACGTCACACGAGTAACGAGACGTTGCGGAAATTTTTTTTCAAGTTTTTTTCTTTCCTCTCGCCCCCACCTTCCCTGCGTTTCCTGGGTACGCTCGCAACAAAAAAACCTACTCAACCCTCGTTTTCTGAGTGCCTTTGTTAATTCCCCGAGGATTCCTCTGTGTCTGTCCTGTCCCTCCCAGGCCCCTTCCCCGAAACGGCGCGGAGGCGCTCAGTCTACAACCCAATACCGAACATTTTAAGCCGCCCTCCCGACCACATTCCCTGCGACGCTTCCATGAAGTGGAGAGGGGGCACCGATTCTTCTTGTTTTACTGTGTCGGGTGGCTGCGCAGTGACGTTATGCAGAAGTGCTCCACCGCCTTTCCTGCGTTTGTTTGAAACAGGTTTTTTTCCTCTCCTGCGGTTGGGTTGAGTGTGAAGCGATGAAGGTAGCTGGAAAACACGCTGGCATTCGCTAGTCCTCGCTGAATTTGTGTTATAGATTTTGTGCCTTCCCTCGTGTTGCTTGATCAATCCACGATCGAAGATGGCATCGCCTTCCATGCGTACGTCCAGCGGAAGTATGGTGGAACCCTGTCGTCCTTGTCTCAGTGTTCAATAACTTCGCTCCGAAAGACGTGAGTGGTCAACAGCAACATTTACTGACATTTGAGCGGGGGAGGCCACGGCGGTAAAGGCGGATTTTATGACGACGACGTCGTGCTGCTAGGACGTAAGTAAGCATTTGAAATCACTCTATTGTCTAAGTACTGCCGCCGTCTCGGTTATATGCTCGGTGTCAACAGAAACTTTGTAGTTGTTTAGTGTCTTTTTTTAACCAGCCATTTGTAGACTGCACAGCATAGAGGGAAAAAATACCGCAAAACTTTCTCTCAGTTAAATACCGAAATTTTTGTCCTTCATGGTAACAAGACTAAAATTAGTTTTGTGGTGTGTATTCTTTCTTTACACAGGCATATGGTGCATACGTGCGAGCGCAATCAGCGAAGAGCGTCCTGAGGGGGAGCGGCTCAAGGCCCTGAACAAACATCACGCATCGCATCGATACTGCGGAATGTGCCGTAAATAAGGGAGCATGACCAAGCAAGCATTGGAATCGTCCGAGCAGCCTGTTTGCACACAAACAATGTTACGACGCACATTTGCAAAACAATTTTGATTTAAATATGAAAGGCGTGTGGTGCATTCACAATACTGAGCATTGCCAATGCTCAGGGCCAGGCGTCATGAGACGCCTTGCTTGTCCGTGCCTTCTCTTTCGTCCTGTCTTCTTATGCGCGCATTTCCTCTCTTTAAGTAATGTGACATACAGCTTCCGCTGCGTGAGATTCTTGGTAGCTCCATTTCCTCTTTCTTCTTTTTCTTATTTCTTAGCGGTTACCAATCCACAATCGCTTTAACGATAGCGATCGTCGATTACGATCCCAATTATCACTTACCTATCATCAATCCTTATCTAGCTTACATAGCACGGAATACTACGCCACTTCTACACACACATCATCAATCCCTATCTAGCTTACAGAGCGCGACATACTACGCCACTTCTTCACATACACACCATTTGTTTCAGTACAGTGAAGCACCATAACACCCCTTTTCATTCCGTCCAATTTCGGAACGCCTAATTAGCATATTAATATTTGTTTGGCCCCGCCGCGGTGGCTCAGCGGTTACAGCGCTCGGCTGCTGACCAGAAAGACGCAGGTTCGATCCCGGCCGCGGCGGCCGAATTTCGATGAAGGCGAAATTCTAGAGGCCCGTGTACTGTGCGATGAATTTGCAAGTTAAAGAACCCTAGGTGGTCGAAATTTCCAAAGCCCTTCAGTACATCGTGCCTCATAGCCTGAGTCGCTTTGGGGCGTTAAGCCCCCATGCACCGCACCAATGTTTTTTTTTTTCATTACTGTCAGGCCAGAAAACATCCCAAACACAGATTACTATGTCATACACCCGACCACGCGTTCAATGGGTGTCCCTGAAAGGCACCTGAAACAACTACCATTCGTGGCCTACGGTCAATAAAGAACCAACAAAAAACCTTCGTGGCATACGCGTTACTTGCCCACCTGACGCAGTGGGGCTATTTTCTTTTTTCATTTACAGGAATTGGGTTTTTTTATCGACTGACGACGGGCAGAGCCGGGATTTCACATGAACGACCTACTAACGCTGTCTCTTAATACCTGCGACAGACCTATATAACTTTCCCGGAATGCATCGCAGCTCGTGTTTTTGGTTCGATGGGCAAAAGTAAGCACGCGCCGAGGTTTCTCTAACAAGGAGAAGAAATGAGGCGAGGGAGCCATCGTCCCAAGGAAAATCGGTTGAGAAGCATGTGGGTTTCTAAGTGGACACAGGCCACCAACCACCGCGGGTTCGAGCTTCGGGCGAGCCAAGGGCCCCGATCAGACGTCACCACACACACACTGGGACACCGATGCAGTGCACTCAATCTCCGCTGGGAGGAGAGCGATTCGCCACAAAGAAATAGGCCTCCAAGTTCACCAAGGAGGCGTTTATTCACGTCATCCTTCAGCAGTACACACACACTCAATCGTCACCCCGTCCCGGGGGCGCGCGAGGAGCAAGGCTCCGCTGCGCGCACGAAGCGACTCGAGCAATGCGCGCCGCTAGCACGCCGCTGCAGGAGAATGTCCCCGCGGCAGTGCTGTGATTTCCCTCTCGTGTCGACCGTTGGGCCGGTTGCAAGAGAGAGTGGGCAATCAACGCAAGGTACGCCTGTCGGAGGTCGCTGGACCCCGCTGGACAGGCTCGAGCCGCTGCAGGTCAGAGGACACGTGCGGGCGAGCTCGAGTAAGCACTGGTCCTAACGGCAAAGGCCGGCATGGACAAACAGTAGCGTACGCACCTTACGCTGTCTCGGAGGGATCTCCCTCTCTGGGCCCCGCTCGGACGGTCGCGCGGACCGCTGCCGCCAAAGCGGGTCCCGAAATCCCGCCAAAAGGCGCCAATGGCAAAGGCCGTTTGGCAGCCGGGGTGGAGCCGTGGCCAAATGACAGTGATTAGTCACCTAGCCGCCTCTCCACCGCCTGAGGCGGGAGCAAGGGAAAGAGGAGAAACAACGGGGGAAGCCGGCAGAGCCGCGCAAAGGTAACGGCGGAAAGCCACGATTCCCACATCCCCCTCTCCTTAAATGCCCTCCTTCCTATCGGCAAAGCACGCGGCCAAAATAAATAAATCAATACCCAAAAAAAATAAGCTACGCTTCAGTTCCAAAATAAAGAAATGAATACATAAAAAAAACTAGCTACACTTCAGTTCCAGCCAGAACAACGTAAGAAAACAAAGGAAAAACAAGGCAAACAACACTTGCATACGCTTCAGTAAATCAAAACAGCTTGCAGATTATATGCACGGTACACAAGGCGATGTGAATTAAACTGTACAACTATGTGACAGGTGGGGATGTGGGAATCCTGGCTTTCCGCCGTTGCCTTTGCACGGCTTTGCCGGCTTCCCGCGTTGTTTCTCCTCTTTCCCTTGCTCCCGCCTCAGGCGGTGGAGAGGCGGCTAGGTGACTAATCACTGTCATTTGGCCACGGCTCCGCCCCGGCTCCCAAACGGCCTTTGCCATTGGTGCCTTTTGGAGGGATTTCGGGACCCGCTTTGGCGGCCGTCGTCCGCGCGACCGTCCGAGCGAGGCCCAGAGAGGGAGATCCCTCCGAGACAGCGTAAGGTGCGTACGCTACTGTTTGTCCGTGCCGGCCTTTGCCGTTCGGACCGGTGTGTATACTCGAGCTCGCCCGCACGAGTCCTCTGACCTGCAGCGGCTCGAGCCTGTCCAGCGGGGTCCAGCGACCTCCGACAGGCGTACCTTGTGTGGATTGCCCACTCTCTCTCGCAAGCGGCCCAACGGTCGACACGAGAGGGAGATCACAGCACTGCCGCGGAGACATTCTCTTGCAGCGGCGTGCTAGCGACGTGCTAGCGGCGCGCATTGCTCGAGTCGCTTCGTGCGCGCAGCGGAGCCTTGCTCCTCGCGCGCCTCCGGGACGGGCTGACGATTGAGTGTGTGTTGTTGGGACTGGGGCATCCCACCGCTGCCACCACTGTTGGGACTTTGGGGCATCCCACCGCTGTCACCACTGTTGGGACTGGGAGTCCGAGCCAGGAAACGGTCGAGGCGACGGTGAGTCAAATAACTTTTATGTACAGTATGTACAAGGGCTTTAACATGATACAAGGGTCAAGAGCACCACGAGCTAGCACAAAGACGAAGAGCGGCCTCGGCGGCGAGCGTAGCTCCGGCGTGATGGCTCTTCTGCTGCCCGTCTGCTGGTCGGGTTCAGCGCGGCTCCGCTTTTAAAGCCGCTGGTAACGGTTACGGCAGCCAGCCGTTCACATCCTCCAATCAGGTCACGGCACTGGCCACCGCTCAAATTAGACCAATGGTCGAGAGGCGACGGCCGATGACGCGTCGGAGGATCCCGCACCGACGGAGAGGAGGGGAGGAGGAAGGGTCCGTGTCGGCGCCGGCCTGGCGGGATGAGTCACGCTGAACGTCGCGACATGTTCGAGAGAGTCTGGGCCAGCTTTGAGCGACGGCGGGCGCGCAGCGCTTGTTTCCAGAGAGGCCAGCCAGCGAAATGTGGGCTCCGGCACTACAGCACCACCGCCGCCAGACAATGCGCCACGAAGACGAGCTACTTCCGCGTGGCTCGGATGCCGGGCGCGCTCGTACGCCAGGCTCCTCCAAGTTCTCGTCCGGTGTTCAGCCGCAGGTAGCTCCAGGCTCCTTTGCGAGAACGGGTCCCGCTCGTCAGGACAGGATCACTGCTCCGCAGCCCTGTCGCCCAGGTGACTGGATCAGCTTCGCTCGGTCCTTCGGAAGAGCTTGCTTCTCAGCATCGGTCGTTGATCGTTGTGCATGTTGCCAAGAACCGACCGACAACAAGCAACACCCAACACGAGCAAGTGCCCTCCGCCACCCGTCAATACACCAGACTTAAAGTTCACAAAACTGCGCTAGCAATATTTCTGTCCCCTTTTCGCTCCTTCTTCAACAAGAGACACATGTGGGATACCAGAACTCTTAAAATAATAAACTCAAACAAAGTGTCAAACGCATGAAACACTCGGAATGAAATGAATGCACAATTCGCTCTCTTGAGATCGCTCGGCCAGGAAAACACTCAGCTGAGGCCACAAATCAGGAGATCAATTTTTCCCCCGATCTGCGAGCGAACTTAACAGCTGTTCGCGAAGAGACAAAATGTAGGTCACGAGGAGGCGAAGGCAGCCTTGCTTAGAACACACGGCTTAGTGCGTCCTCGTCAGCGTTTAACTCGGTTAAACGACACCCGTTACCGCGGAAGCTAATGACTCTGCCTCTTTCGCTGTAGCTGCGCTTTTCTCTCTCTCTCTACTACCGTGGAAGCTAATATCTCTGTCTCTTTCGCGGTATACACGCTTTTCTCTCTCTCTGTACTTGTCTTTCCAGTTTCTAGGGGAGGTACAGTAAGAGAGCGATTCGCTTTCACTCACTTGCGACTTGTCCCTTTCTTTGCGCTTCGCGCGCCAGTCGCGACGTCCCATAGCAAGTGCGCAGCGCTTTCGGTGGGACCGTCCTTTCTTTTTCTTTGTCTCAGGCGGTAAGCGAGACCCACGAGGCTTTAATTTCTCGCGCACCTTTTTGCATTTTCGCTCGATGCGAAGTGCGCATCTACCCGGCCTTTTGATTTTGCGCCTACTAAATGGTGTTATTTCCACTCGCGGCTTTCCATCGCGATACCTAAGCTTGGTCGAGCGCTTAGGCAGTTCCTTCTTGCCTCTCTCACTACGGCTACGTACAGTCTTTCGCTTTTTGAGCCGTCCTCGCGTTTTCCCTGTACGCGCGTGCCGCTTTCTGTGGGAGCGCGGTTTCTCCCGTGACTGCAGCGGAAAAAGAGAGCCCGCATGAGAGCACGTGCCTTTGCGCGTCTTGCTCTCTCTGTGCTCGCGGCAAGATTCACCCCTGCCTCGCTCCTTTATTTTGAGCTTCTTGAGCAGCGCTCTCTTGTATCTCGGTTTCATCCCTTGATACTCCTTCTCGCGTGAATGCTTGTATGCTTTCTTTTTGCAGTTTATTCTACTGCCCAGACCTATGTGCCCCGACACACTTATGCGCTTCGCTTTGTGCGATAGTAATGCCTCGCACATTTCTTTAGCTCTGGTTCTGACGCTAGTTTCAGGGCTGACAACGTGACTGACTTTACTGAAGTCATTTTGCCGGCGACGCTGGCGCTTCCGATGGTGGAAACCCGTTTTCGCGCGTTTGCCCTTTCTCTCTTTTCGGCGGCGCCTGTCTTTCTTATGCCTGCCTTTCATCTTTCAGCGGCACCACTCTTGCTTTTGCCTGCCTTTCATCGTCTTTCGGTGACAGCTCTCTCTCTCGAGATTGCCTTTACTGTCCTTTCGGCGGCAGCACTGTTTGTCGGCCACCTTGTGGTGATAGCTCACTTTTCGGAACTGGCTGTTACTTTCCTTCCGGTTGCAGCTTTCTTTCTCGTGCTTTCCTATCATTTTCTCGTGAGGAAGCACATGCTGCTTTCGTCGCCTAGGTTCCTGTTCTCTGACAATTCACTATGATTCTCAGCCGATTCACGTGCGCTACCAAGATCAGACCTGTCTTTGGCGCCTTCACTAAGTTCCTCAAAGCTGCGCTCTTCCTGCTCAGCGTCTCTGAGTACGCATTCGTCCTCATCTTTCTCGGACGGGCTGACGACGTCCGCCCCTATGTCGTCTGGAACGTTCTGTTCTCCACTGTCGTCCAGCACCTTAGTTTCTTCAGGCGCAGACGAACCAGTGTCTTCTACCGACTTTACTGCTGACACGCAGCTCTCGTCATGCTCCTGACGGGTTTCAGCCGATCCGGATGAGGGTCGGCTCTGCCCTCAGTCGCGATGTTGCCGCTACTGCAGCTGCTTTCTGGAATGTCGCGAAGCTCTGAGCAGTGCGAAAGCACGGGACTCGTTTCGCATCGCTCGCTGCAAACACTAGCGCACAACTCAGCGTCCGCAAACTCTACATGCGCCCGCTTCCGTTGATCGTAAGCGTCGGGTTTCTGCATCTCTGCCGAAAGCGCTGCACAAAACGGTGTGCCGTCCTCGTTTACTTCGCTTGCGTCGGCGCAGGCGTTTTCATTAATGTCCAGACGGACGTCCTCTCTGCCTTGTTCGGCAACTTCTCCTGATTTCGACACGCTAGGAGATTCGCTTTCCGGTAACTCCGCCACAATTTCAATGGGCGAGACCTCTGTACGTGCATCGTCCGATGCTGTGCCTACCTTATCCGATGGTATAGAGGCTTTCTCAGTTGGCGAATGCGAGGCAATTCCCACTGTTACAGCAGCAGTTACATCTGCCACGTACGGACTACGTTCCTCTGTGCCGCACTGGCAGCTCTGCTCTACAGCTACGCACTCTGCCTCTGTGTCACGATTTTCCGACCCTTCAGCATTTTCGAGCCACTCTAAAATGTCGGCTTTAAACTGGTAGGGAAAATCGTTAAACGATGGGGTGCTATTCTCTCGCAGGTACCTTTGGCGAAGGTCCAGCGGTGACACGTTATATTTAGCCAGTAAAAAGCTTTTCAGCTCATCGTAGTCCGCCAAGCCGCCGTCCAACAGGCGCTTCACAGCGTCATACGCTTCGCTGGAAAGCAGGGCTACCAACTTCTGTGCTCAACCATTCCGCTCAACGCGCTTTCTCTCGCAGACGCGCTCGAACTCCGCCAAATATTTCGCCATATCTCCGGCGATCACGAAGGGCTGCGGACTGTCTCTCAGCTGATGACCGTTGGTCTCATGCAGAGCGAACAATGTTCTATCTCTCTCATAGAAGATCTCGTGTGCTTCAAACTCCAGGTCCATCAGTTTCTTAGCGCGAGCACGTCGTTTATTCTGAAGCTGCCTCCGTTTTTCTGCCTCCTCGCGCTCACGGCGTTCTTTGATCTCATCCAAGGCCTCATTGGCTTCCTCAGCCGTTACATTCTCCTTTCGCATGATCTCGAGAATCGCATGCTTTCGTTTTGCGGGGCCCAAATCAATGCCCAAGTCTTCACAAATTTCGATGAGTTCCTTCACTTTGAAGTTCTCCATCGCGCACAATAGCCTCTTGTAGTTTGCCCTTTTTTTAGAATTGCCTTGCCGCTCACTACTATAGCGCTACTAGCATGACACGCGCAAGTAATTCTTTCCAACAACGCATCGTTTACTCCCTCTGCACCAGCTTTCTTTTCAAAGCGCTCCGACTTGGCTCGAAACAGCAAAGCTTCCTACAGTGCTACACACAGCCCTACTCTAAACTACAATCACGTGTGCTAGAGCAGTCTGGCGAATTGAGAAAAAACATCAGGCACTCACCGCGCCGAGGTAGCTGACGCCGGTCGATCCCGCAGCTGCCATCCACTGTTGGGACTGGGGCATCCCACCGCTGCCACCACTGTTGGGACTTTGGGGCATCCCACCGCTGTCACCACTGTTGGGACTGGGAGTCCGAGCCAGGAAACGGTCGAGGCGACGGTGAGTCAAATAACTTTTATGTACAGTATGTACAAGGGTCAAGAGCACCACGAGCTAGCACAAAGACGAAGAGCGGCCTCGGCGGCGAGCGTAGCTCCGGCGTGATGGCTCTTCTGCTGCCCGTCTGCTGGTCGGGTTCAGCGCGGCTCCGCTTTTAAAGCCGCTGGTAACGGTTACGGCAGCCAGCCGTTCAAATCCTCCAATCAGGTCACGGCACTGGCCACCGTTCAAATTAAACCAATGGTCGAGAGGCGACGGCCGATGACGCGTCGGAGGAGCCCGCACCGACGGAGAGGAGGGGAGGAGGAAGGGTCCGTGTCGGCGCCGGCCTGGCGGGATGAGTCACGCAGAACGTCGCGACATGTCCGAGAGAGTCTGGGCCTGCTTTGAGCGACGGCGGGCGCGCAGCGCTTGTTTCCAGAGAGGCCAGCCAGCGAAATGTGGGCTCCGGCACTACAGTGTGTACTGCTGAAGGACGACGTGAATAAACGTCTCCTTGGTGAACTTGGAGGCCTATTTCTTTGCGGCGAATCGCTCTCCTCCCAGCGGAGGTTGAGTGCACTGCATCGGTGTCCCAGGGTGTGTGTGGTGAAGGCTAATCGGGGCCCTTGGCTCGCGCGAAGCTCGAACCCGCGGTGGTTGGTGGCCTGTGTCCACTTAGAAACCCACAACTCTGAGATTAAGAGTCTCATGCTCTACCGACTGAGCTAGCCGGGCCACGTCACCGATTGAGTCAGTTTTGCAAAAACTTTGGAGCCACTCAGATGACCGGCCAGTGGTTCGTCCTGAGAGAATCTCAACAGTGCGCCTCTCAGACTTTTGGGGATAACCACTTTAAACGGGTCGATGGACTCGTCATCGGCGGCTATGTACTTTAGCACGAGCCCGTCATTGTCCAGCAAATATGAATCCCCGGGGTTCGCCGCGACACACGCTGGCTTCTGCCCCCCTGCGCCCGCTACAATACCAGTGGCGTCACGGCGCTCCGTCTCCCTGAGACCGTCGCTCACCTCGCGACAAAAGGGGTCATTTTGCTGGGCTTTCAGTAGCTCTTTACGGCTGAAAACGATTCCAATTATCCCAGAGGGGAGCCTGGTCTCGTCCCCACTTAGGTTTGCAGCCAAAATTTCCGTTCGCGTCGGCAACTCCGAGGTGCTCACGAAGAGCTTTGCCTCTCGTACGCTTTGCAAAGCGCTGCTTGCCTGGTTAGCGGAATGGGTTAACCCGTTTGCGGGCTCCCCCTCTTTGCCGCTCGGCGGCTCGTCCGCTGTTTCGCCCCCTCCGCTTACAGGCGTCAAGGCGCCGCTGGCGAGTGGGGCACGGGATAGCGCGTCAGCTACGACGTTCGTGCTCCCCTTTCGATACTGCACGGAAAAGTCGTAATGTTGTATCAGGAGAACCCAGGGCGCCAGCCGACCCGCAGGCTCGCGGAGCCGCATCAGCCAACTGAGCGCACTGTTGTCTGTCTGCACCACGAATTGCGTTCCATCAAGGTAGACGTCAAATTTTCGCAGTGCAAACACGATGGCGAGGCACTCCTTCTCGGTCACGGAATAATTCCTCTCCGAGGGCAGCAAGGAGCGGCTGGCAAAGGCCAGCGGTTGCAGCACGCCATCGAATTCCTGTAGGAGAACTGCTCCTAAACCCAGATCGCTCGCGTCAGTCTGGACTACGAACTGTCTGGTCAGGTCGGGTAGCCTGAGCTGCGCTGTCTCGGCAATGGCACTAGACAGGAGGCGAAAGCATCGCTCTTGCTCGCGCCCCCATCGCCACGCTGCAGTCTTTCCCAAGAGCTTGGTTAAGGGTGCCTGCACGCGGGCACAGGACGGGATGAACGACCGAAAAAAATTGGCCATTCCCAGAAAGCGGCGGAGGCCGCGTACGTCCTTGGGCGCGGGAAATTCGAGTATGGCTCAAAGTTTCTCCGCATCAGGCTCAATGGAGCCCTCGCCCAGCGTGAACCCTAGTAGCTGAACCCGGGTCCGCGCTATTTGGGCTTTCGCAGGATTCAAAGTCATCCCAGCAGCCCGTACCCTCTCGAGCACGTCGGCAATGTGGCCTAAGTGCTGATCGAAGGTTCGTGAATAAATCACGATATCGTCCAGGTAGCACATGGCGTGGGACCATTTCGCTTCCCCCAGGACGCAGTCCATGAGCCTCTGAAAAGTCGCAGGACCATTGCAGAGACCAAAGGGCATACGAGTGAACTCAAACAGCCCTCTGTGACACGTGAACGCGGTCTTAGACCGGTCAGTGTCAGCCATCTGGACCTGTAGGTAACCTTTGGAGGCATCTAGCTTGGAAAAGTACCGCGCGCTGCCCATGTTTCCTACGATTGAGCTGATCGTCGGGAGCGGATAGGCATTGTTGGCTCTGCCACCAGTTGTTGGCGAAGATGGGTCGGTTCGGGGTCGTTGCTAGCTCGCTGCTGCTGCTCCTCGCTTGACGGAACCGTGGTCAAGCTTCGACACCCTTTCCCACCACCACCAGGACAGCAGTGCCGCCAAGCCAAAGAGTTCAGGTGATGTGAGGAAGATTACAAGAGGGTTTATTTACATCTTTTTACAAGCATAAGAGACTGAAGTGAGGCTCCAGTGAGGTTCTATGGGAGGCTGCTCCGCCGCATTCGTTCTCGACATTTATAGCCTTCTCGTTCCCCAAATTCCCTAGGTTGAGGACGCCCACGCAGGGGTGGGAGGGGCCCAGAGCACAAACAACACAAACTTGTGTGCACAAACACCACTGCACTTAGGGCCACGCCCCCGTCACATGTTGAGTCTGAGAGAAAGAAGGTTTCCGTCGAAGCAGCGTCGACTGCGGTAGGTGGTGCTTTCCGGCCATCCTGCGTGTCACCGACATCTGCTGTCGCCGCTCGAGGCCGGAACGCAAGGTCACGAAAGGCCGAAAGTGGTTCCTCGTGCTTGTTCGCGAGGGTCGGAGATGATGTCCGCCGGCTTGTCGCGGTGCCTGGCACGCCAAAGAGCCACAGGAAACGAGGCCCTTTGTTCCCCGGCATGGCCACGGCAAATGGGGAAGATAACGTTCGTCTCCCCGAGGCGGCGGCGGCGTTCTACACGTGCAGGCACTTCGGAAAGGGGGCCTGGTTTTGCTTAAACTCAGCCCCTTCGTTTTGGTCCTGTACTCCGACCGGGAAAACTCCGTAATTGAAGTCAGCTGTCACCTGGGCCCTCTCTGTGCGTGTGGTCCATGGCGGCAGGCGCGAAAGTAATCACACTCAAGTTGCTCGCAGCCATACACATTAGAAACAGGTGTGCTGGCTGGCTCCAAACGAGACCCGCTGACGTCGATCTTAATAGCTCCTCCGCGGCCCGGAAAATCTCGAATGGCCAGCGTTCCCCACCGCTGGGCAGGAAGAGATGGGCTCGCGTCCACGTTGATGCCCTGGCTTGCAACATCAACTCCCAAGGGAAACCCAAAACACCAAACCACCAACAAAGGAAAGCACAGATGGGACGTTCCAAACAACAAAGCACCGCTCCACACGCAAGCGCATGGAATCCACTCAAGACCCACCAGGCTTCCTTTTAGTACCACACAAAATCCTGCTCCAGAATACTGATCTCTCAATTTTGCCCAAATTTTGGATCAAAGCGAGCTTCCGCGTCACATCTGAGGTCGCCAAAGACAGACTGCCACGTTGTACGACAAGCGGTGGTGTGTCAAAGCCTACAAATTTTGAATAGAAACTCCATTCCTTATCAATCAAGCTCTGATCCCCAATACCACCCGAATATCGAAAGTCTGCTTAAAATTTGGCCCACGCTCAGTTTAATCCTCTGGCTCTTCTCAAAGGACCTTGATCGCTCGAGACTGAGAATCAACTGCTCCAGTTAAACTCACAAAAATGCGACTGCTCATCAAAATCGGTACTCATTCCAGTACTGGCGCAAAATTTCTCTTAAACTCATTGTGTCAGGCACCATACCCTATATAGAAAGCTGCCACAGCTGTTCTCTACAAAATTCTGCAGCCACTTCAGTTGGTTAATCTCCGAATACCACAATCGGCTGACTAACCACACGCCAGTAAACAAGAGTACGCAGATATGCACAACTATGCGCACTTTCTTTGCCTTCGCAAGGCATTAGCTACACTTCCGTTAATATAGCAACAACATCTTGCTAACTCAACCAAGTCTGACACGTCTGAGTCTACTATCGATACAACAGAAACCTGTGCCAACCTTCAAACACAGCAAAACTTGAATGCTCTGAACGGTTCCAACTATGCAGACAGCACATAGTCTACTCAGGAATCTTCGCTAAATTCCTTTAAGTGCCCTTATTTCTCGGTAGCATGACAAATTGAACTCTCATTCCTAACTCAGACTTTAATCTTTCTTAAGAGAAAGAGAAAACACAGTAAGAGAAAACACAGTAACGTCCGATCAGTCTAGCTCAAAACGAAGTAGCCTTTCCCTTTTTGATTTCGCACACACAAAAAGAAAGGAACAAAAAACCAGCTACTTCGAATGGCTAAGCAGAGGTGAAAGCTGACTCACCTCCACCGCGTTGAAGGGATTAGCCCTTCAGACGCATCCGCTGGGGTCGCGCTTTGACTGATGACACTGTAGTCATTTGGTTACAAAAGGCCTCTGAAAAAAGCCATCTACGACTCCTTCTGTCGTCTCCGCGCCCCCTCGACACGCTCAGAAAGCCTTGGTAGAGCATGCAAAGTCGAGAACCGGCTCTTGGCGACGAGCAGCGGCCCGCGCGAGAAGCTACTCTTTGTTCTCTCCCCGGGCACGATGCTCGCCTACCATTTTGCCCTGCGCGCTTCCCGGAATCCAGTGCCGAAAGTGAAGGACGCATCCTTCTTTTCAACTGCGCGCGCCTATCACGCCTGCCTGCGGGGTTTCTGTTGAATCCCTGTGCTCGCATGCGCTGACGGTCGCGCAACTTAGCGCCTTCCGGTTTCTCGGGCTGCTTTGCCTTTTCCCTTGCCGCCTTTCTGTCAGGTAGGGATGGTCTGGGCTTTCCCGCAGGCCGATGCGCTTTGAAAAACCCCCCTCCTGCTCTGCTTGGAGGATGCGGTCTTCCCTTTCTGTTACTGCGGTTAGGTTTAGAACAATCCCCGCGTGTCGCCTGACCAGTAACTTTTGCCGCAAATTTTTCAGCTCCAATGCGGGAAGGTTTTTCTTTCCCTTCTGCCGCACTTCCATCTGTGCTAACACTAGCACCGGTTCGCGCACGTGAATTTAGGGCCTGACATTTGAACCGTTTCCTTTTGGTTCTTGCCCTTTTCCTTTTTCGTTTTGATCTTACCGCGTGCACCGCCTGAACCAAGTCTGTTTCCTCCAGCCCTTGACATGCATCGCGTGATCCTTCATTAGGCACAAAATTGACCTCTTTGCCTTCGCAACAGATGGTCATCTCCACAGAGCTGACAGACGGACCTTCAGCTGCCCCGGAAATGAGCAGTTCGCTCCCCTGAAGGTAGTCCTCCGCAGCTGGCTTATCGCTCTCAGTGCTTTCCTCTGAAATGCACTGCTCATCTATAATCGGGCTCTCGTCCTTTGTCTCAGCGTGGCGTTCGATACTGCGTTCTAACCCAACAGCAGCTTCACACTCTTTATTCGCCAGCTTCGCCGATGTAGCCACAACCCTGGCTTGGTCACTGGCACCGCAGTGACGCCTCAAATCTGAGTTGCAACGATTCACAATCCCTAAAGGGCTCCCCTTTGTTTCCCTTTTGAAACCTCTGCCTTTGGGGAAGTTATCCCTTTCACACCCGTGCCGGTTAATCGCCTGTACAGGCCCCTTTCTAGCGTTCTCGCGGTTAACCAAATCGGCCAAGGTTCCTACTCTCACTGCACAGCCTCTCTTCGGTGCTCTCTCTTTTCTAAACCGCGGGTGCCGGTTAGACTCCGTTTCTCTGCCCTTAATTGCAGGTTTGCGACTATCTGACTGGGCAACGGTCTGGCTAGCTAGCTTGGAAAGTCTCTCCTGGCTCGGCTTTGTCCGACGCCATTCGTGCCCTCTCCACACGTTTTCTGAACGAGCTCTAGCGGAGTTACTCCTAGCTAACTCTGAGACTGTCTCTGTAGCCTCTCTACTTTGGCCGCGCTCTGTCTTGTACCATCCATGCCGGTTTTGCGCCATTTCGCAATCCTGTATTATGGCGTCATGTCTCTCCAGCCCGGCGATGGACTGGAACGTTAAGGGCCCTGTCTGGAAGGAGATAGCGTCGCTCATTGCTACCTCGTTCCCATTAAGAACACTGAGCCTAGCGAGCCGCCTTTTCTCAGCCTCGAGTTTAAGCTCTTTTAGCTCCGCTGCTAGCTTCTCCATACGCTCCTGGTGTTATGCCTCTCGTTCCTCTCTTTCCGCTTCCTCAGCTCTTTTACGCTCCTGTTCTTTTGCCCACCGGTGCGTATTATCCCAAGCAATTTCAAAATCATCTTCTTCCGTTTCAAAACTTTTGATTGCCTGGATAATATCCGAATCTTTCGCTCTTTCCTCCACATCCACACTTAACTCATCGCACAAGAACAACAGTTCTGTCCTGGACAACCTCATCAGGTCCACGGTCGCTGCTTTTAAATATTGGCTTTCCTTGCTCATGGTGATTCTGAGCAACTACCCCTGTGCTACAGACATACAACACGCGATCAACCAGCAGTTAAAATTATTAACGCAGAATTTGAAGCCTGGACGATCGAAAGCAAAAACCAGACACTCACCCGCAGATGCAGCACCATGTCACCCGGTTCATCACACCGCTGCCAACCAGTTGTTGGCTCTGCCACCAGTTGTTAGCGAAGATGGGTCGGTTCGGGGTCGTTGCTAGCTCGCTGCTGCTGCTGCTCGCTTGACGGAACCGTGGTCAAGCTTCGACACCCGTTCCCACCACCACCAGGACAGGAGTGCCGCCAAGCCAAAGAGTTAAGGTGATGGGAGGAAGATTACAAGAGGGTTTATTTACATCTTTTTACAAGCATAAGAGACTGAAGTGAGGCTCCAGTGAGGTTCTATGGGAGGCTGCTCCGCCGCATTCGTTCTCGACATTTATAGCCTTCTCGTTCCCCAAATTCCCTAGGTTGAGGACGCCCACGCAGGGGTGGGAGGGGCCCAGAGCACAAACAACACAAACTTGTGTGCACAAACACCACTGCACTTAGGGCCCCGCCCCCGTCACATGTTGAGTCTGAGGAAAAGAAGGTTTCCGTCGAAGCAGCGTCGACTGCGGTAGGTGGTGCTTTCCGGCCATCCTGCGGGTCACCGACATCTGCTGTCGCCGCTCGAGGCCGGAACGCAAGGTCACGAAAGGCAGAAAGTGGTTCCTCGTGCTTGTTCGCGAGGGTCGGAGATGATGCCCGCCGGCTTGTCGCGGTGCCTGGCACGCCAAAGAGCCACAGGAAACGAGGCCCTTTGTTCCCCGGCATGGCCACGGCAAATGGGGAAGATAACGTTCGTCTCCCCGAGGCGGCGGCGGCGTTCTACACGTGCGGGCACTTCGGAAAGGGGGCCTGGTTTTGCTTAAACTCAGCCCCTTCGTTTTGGTCCTGTACTCCGACCGGGAAAACTCCGTAATTGAAGTCAGCTGTCACCTGGGTCCTCTCTGTGCGTGCGGTCCATGGCGGCAGGCCCGAAAGTAATCACACTCAAGTTGCTCGCAGCCATACACAGTAGAAACAGGTGTGCTGGCTGGCTCCAAACCAGACCCGCTGACGTCGATCTTAATAGCATCCTTGCGAGTCAGCGCATTTAGACGGCGATAATCCACACACAAACGGTGGCTGCCATTTTTCTTAGGCACCAACACCACCGGAGACGCCCAGGCGCTGGACGAGCGGCGGATAATGTCCGCCGACAGCATCTCATCCAGCAACCCATCAATCACCTGCCTTTTCGCAAGGCTGACGGGTCTGGGGTTGCACTTCAAAGGAAGCGCGTCTCCAGTGTGGATCTTGTGGCTTACTAAAGTGGTACAGCCAGGGTGATCCGTGAAGAGCTCATCGTACTGACGCAATAGCGCTGTCAAACGAGCCTTCTGTGTGTCATCCAATGTTACCGCACAGGCGGCCAGCGGATGTGGTGCCTGGTCGTGCCGCGCCGCTCGGTCCCAAAGGGGACGCTGAACGACGGAACGCTCGACACAATGGCGCGGCCCCGTCCGCTGAGCGTGGCACTCTCTGAACGCCTTCACTGCGCAGGCAGATACTGACGCCGGTGGGCTAATGAACGGCTTAAGCTGGGAAATTGGTCCGTCACGATAGCCGCCATTCGCAATGTCCACCACGATCCCGGTTTTCAGGAGAAAGTCCCGTCCGAGAATCATGGGCACACTGAGCCCTGGGAGATGGATGAAACGCGTGCGTCTCGTCCGCTCTCCCCACCTGATTGTCAGCCTCGCGGCGCCAGCCGAATGGGCTACGCCTTTCGCAAGGTTGGATGCCGTACGGCAGTCCCGCAAGCGCACAGAGTGATTTTGCAAGAGGCACAACACCTCTTCACCGCACAAGGAAGCGCTGGCTCCCGTATCCAGTAACGCTGAAAATTCGCGGCCAGCAATGGTGACCGGAATAAACGGCGCGTGCGCATTAGCAAGGCAGCTTGCTCTGTACGCAAAGGGAATTAGCAGAGATTGGGCCGGTGGTCCCTTTACGACCGACCCCCGCCGCCGTTTCCCTGCCTCGCAGGAGGCCTGGCTACGGTGCATTCTCTTGCTAAGTGGCCCCTCTCTTGGCAGCGGAAACAGCGCACCCCGCCGCGAGCTTGGTCGCGGGACAATGGCGCCTCCCCCTGCCTGGGTCCGCCCGCTGCACGACCAAAGGGTCGGCCGAGTCGGGTTTCCCCCTCCGCTGTGCGTTGGAGCGCTTGGCGCCCCTCAGCACGCGCTTCAGAAAACGGTGCAGCGCAGGCTGCCCGTCTCCCGTACGAGTAGGGATCGAGAGCTCTGTCGCTCAACTCCCATGCCTTGTTTTGCCCGCTAACAGCTGCAAAGGCAGGTTGTGCGGGTGGTCGCCGGTTGGGTAAGGGCAAGGGCCCTCTCCATGCACAGCGTGGCTAAAGGGCCTCGCTTGCCGGTGGTGGCGGACGATAGGCGCGCGCGGCGAGAATGTCGCCTTGAATGCGCTTTGCCTCGGGGGCCAGCTCCTCCAAATCTCGGAATCGGCCGCCGCGCAGGTAAGCCGAAAACGTCGGATGTGCCTGCCTGATCGTCCTTTCGACACGCTCCTCGTTCGAGGCTCTGGGCTCGGCGATTGAGAAAAGGTCTTCCATCGCACGAACATACTCTTGCAGCGACTCCTCCGGAGCCTGAGTACGGAGCTCTAGCTCTCGCCGCATCCTACGCTCGTAGTCAGCGGGCAGGAATTCGCGCAGGAATGCTGCACGGAACTCCCCGAGAGTCGCTGCCCGGTGGCCGGAAAGCCGATGCCGCCGAGCTGCCGTGTCAGTCAGCGCTGCGGGGATGCTGTGTGCAAGCACCACCTGCTCAGTGAGACCCATAGTTCTCTGATAATGGGTGAGGGACTCAAGGAAATCCCGGGCACTGAGTAGGTCATCATACCCGCGGTATGTTGGCATGGGCAACTTGACCGCGGGGTGAGACAACTTCGCCCTGGCCAAAAGCGTCCCAACAGCCCCTGACAGCGACTGGATCATCTGGGCAGCATTGACTAGCAGCGCCTACGCCCCGCGTCAGTGGAGGTTTGGGCGGGCTGCACGAACGAGGGAGGCAAGGCTCCTAGTTCGATGAGCGGCGTGGTTTCCACAGGGAACCGGGCCAGCGCCTCGGCGTTCCCAGAGCAGAATTGACTGCTCACGGGGCACGGCTGCTGCTGTTTGAAACTGCCGGTTGCGGCAGCGTGACACGAACTGCTTTCGCGCTGGGCGGAAAGCGTGCACAGCTGAGGCATGTGACCAGCGGATGCACCGCAGGGTGCTTCCGATACAGCTCCAATGGGAGCCGCGTGGTCGACATTTTGGGTTGTGTCGCCGTAAACCCCAACGGGGGCCGCGGCCAACCACGGTGTCTGGCTATTCGAAGGAACAGCAGCCAGCGGATCAAACGACGCTACAACTCCGTAGGGAGCCGACATGTAGCTGCCGAGTGCCCCGCTGGGGGTAGACATGGTGTGCAAGCGTGATCGGCAAGGCGACCTGCTCGGCTAATATGTCATCAAAGGCGTAAGCGCCAATGACTTAGCACGTTGGGCGCCAGTTGTGGGTTTCTAAGTGGACACAGGCCACTGTGATAACCCTCTCGTATCGACCGTTGGGCCGGTTGCGAGAGAGAGTGGGCAATCAACGCAAGGTACGCCTGTCGGAGGTCGCTGGACCCCGCTGGACAGGCTCGAGCCGCTGCAGGTCAGAGGACACGTGCGGGCGAGCTCGAGTAAGCACTGGTCCGAACGGCAAAGGCCGGCACGGACAAACAGTAGCGTACGCACCTTACGCTGTCTCGGAGGGATCTCCCTCTCTGGGCCCCGCTCGGACGGTCGCGCGGACCGCGGCCGCCAAAGCGGGTCCCGAAATCCCGCCAAAAGGCACCAATGGCAAAGGCCGTTTGGGAGCCGGGGCGGAGCCGTGGCCAAATGACAGTGATTAGTCACCTAGCCGCCTCTCCAGCGCCTGAGGCGGGAGCAAGGGAAAGAGGAGAAACAACGCGGGAAGCCGGCACAGCCGCTCAAAGGCAACGGCGGAAAGCCAGGATTCCCACAAGCGAATTGGACTGTTTTGCCTGTGGAAGAAGTGCAGATTGGGCTAATTAGTGTATATTCATAATCGCGGTTCAACAGCGCACACACTCCAAGACAAAGTAAGAGAGAGGACACACGCACCAGCGCTGAATTCAGCGCTGGTGTGTGTCCTGTCTCTTTCTTGGTCTATGTGTGTTTGCCTGTGGGGAGAACTTGGGCTAGGCCACGTGGGCCGGACTCGGGCTAGTCCATCTGGGCCGGACTTGGGCTAGCCAATGTCGGCCGAGCATGAGTTAGCCCATGTGGGTCCCCGCTGCACTGCCGCCTAAGCCCCCCTGGAGGGCCCCTCTAGAAGCCCATTGCTGCCCCTGTGGGTCCCACAAAGGAGCGAGGAAAGCCCCCTGCATCGAGTTTATGCATGCCGACCATAGGGGTCCCCTGCTGGTCCTATGTAGAAATCCACTGGGCTGCCCCTGTGGTCCCGCGCGATGCCGAGTTGCGAACGCCGCACATATCCCACATCGGGTCCCCATGGGCTGCCCGTTTCGGGCCTACGAGGGCCCGCAATTCAAAGCCCCGTTTTTGCTACTGGGGTAAAGTTGAAATTTGTTCCTGTACTAGGGAGGAGCCACGATTTGCTTTGTTTTTGAAGATACTAAGCTATAGGGGTCGAGATCTATAACGCGAGTCACAAAGACTGTGTGGAAGAGGTGGTTTGAATAAAATATGTTTGGTAAGCTCTGGATAGGGAGAGCCAGTAGTTCCAAGAGGTTCTCGTTGGGTGGGGGTGGGTGGTTGAAGGGTTCTCGCATATTCTAGGGCCATGTAGGAAAGGGGGTGGGGGTGAGTGCATGTCTCTTTCAGGGCGACGGAAATGTGTCTGTCTGTACACAGGTGCTGATACATGACTGCTTCGCTTCTCAATAGTGCGCGGGAACGTAGAGGCCGCGTGCGGCGGTCGTGCCGGCGCCCGCGTAAGTGCACTGAGTATACGAGTAATTCCCAACTGACTCCAGCGTCAGGGTGACTAATTACTCGCGCGACGGGGTCTCTGAAACTGCTCAAGATGGAGGGTTTTGTAGATGCAAAAGACACCGGCTTTTTGCCTTATACCTAATAAGACGGATTATAGCGTACACAGCCGATATACATTAATTTCGATTTCATTTCATTTTGAGGCTCTTGCCGTAAATACGTCCTTTTACCATGGGCCATAAACAAAGTCGGTAAAGTGAGAACATCTGCCATTACACAAATTTTTGCATTTTTTATTTTATATATCAATGTGCCAGCACAAAGTAAACAGCATAGCAAGCTTCATTAAAACCCATGTGCTTCTAATTTTTTTTTCGTCCTGAAACCCGTTTGAACCCGTTTGAACCGGTTCAGTATGGTCCGAACCGGTTCGAACAGGAACGGAATGTTGCTCTGGAGCCGAACCCGGAACGAAACCCGAAAGGTGTGAACCCGAACCTGAACCGAACCCGAAAAAATTCCGGTTCAACACCCTGGCTGTGATTACATCGGGGAATTCATTCTCTTTGACATTTGATCGCTCTCCCTCTCGGTCCCTGCTGCAACTCTCAGGCATGCAGCACAGTGATTTGTAGCTGGAGCTCCAACTCTTTTGCTCATCTTCACGCGACAGCCCTAAGGTGCCCTCTGACTGAAGCATCAAGTTGGCCTTCCTTGTGCTTACTATCTCGGTAGTAGCTACCCAATCAATTTCCTGAGGAAGCGACACTGTGGACTGTTCTTCTCTCTCTGTGCTTTCAATTGCAGGAACAGGCTGTTCTCCAATCTCACTCTCACTAGTGGAGCTAGTTACAACCTCTTCCGTGGTTTCCAACAAATCAGGCTCGTTAGTCTTCCATCCGGCCTATCCGGGGGTAAGCTACCCTGGCTCCCTGACGTTCCTTAAACGCTGAATTTCAGCAAGCTTCCTCTGAAGGATTGCCATCTCTCTTTCAAAAGCCCTTTCGGCTTCCTCACGTTTCTTTTGCCTCTCTTTCTCAGCGGCTTCTCTAGCGCTCTGTCTTTCTTGTTTTTTTCTGCCATTCTCTCTCTCTTCTCGAGCTCTCTCCCTTTCCTGGTCCACCCATTTTCGCAGTTCGGCTCCAGTCATCCCCATCTGGAGGCCGGCCTCTATTAGCTCCTTTAGCTCCTTAAAGCTCATATTTGGAGACCGAACTCTACATTCAAGGCAATAGATACCTCTACACGGTGAACCCCACTAACAGCTTCAGCGCGGCACCTCCCGATATCGCTCTGCTGATAACACTCGTCACGACCTTTTCGTAAACTAATTCTGACTCTTTCTCCGTTCACTGCGCTTACAAACACCAAACGTCCTGTCGCGGACGCCAGTATATATGTCACCCAACCTCGCGCACTTTCAGCGCAAAGTTCCCAACACCCTTAGAGCGTGTAAGGATAGCGGTCTCGGACTCAAAGGAGGTGCCCTCGACTTAGCGTGGCAAGCTCAGCGGAGACAAGCTACCAAGTGAAAAGATGTTTTCGGTCGTTTAGTGCCCAGCTTTCGCCGGTCGCAAGCCAGAGAATTGTCGTAGCCAAATGTTCACAAACAAAACAAAGTTTATACAGCAATGAGACGATACAGAGTGTTACGTTCTACCGGCCAAAGGCAGGCAGCAACGTCATGAAAACAGGACGATTCGCAGAGCAGAAAAGACGCCCCTTTATTTCCAGCTCGGAAATATATAGAGAAAAGAAAAGAGAGAAAGAAGGAAAGAAGGACAATCGACGCATGCGCTGAGAGGCGCACGTGGTCCCGATTGTGTTATCTGCAGCATTCCTTTCTCCTAGTAGCCGTAGCGCTCCACTGCCTTTCTGGTTCTTGTGGAACGACGTAGCTCAGAAACAGTCCCCTCGGGAAGGTCTTGAGCCTCGTAATTCGGTGTTCCTAAGGTCGTAGTAGGAGATTCTTCAGCATCAATAAGATGGCCAAGATACGTCAGTGATTGTTGACCGAACTTGCACTTGTCGCAACAAAGTTTGATACCGTTCTCGCGGAAACGCTGTAGCACCGCTTGCAGGTTTACGTTTTCAGCCTCGCTGCTCTTGGCTATCAGGACATCGTCTAGATAAGCCTGAGACCCTTTTAGTCCTTGCAACACCGATTCAATTTTCCGTTGAAATATCGCTGGCGCTGATGCGATGCCAAACGGTAACCAGTTGTAGCAAAAGAGCCCCTTTGTGTGCTTATCACTTCTAATTTCCGCGAGTCTTCATCTAGTTCGACCTGATTGTAAGCATCGCGAAGATCTATCACACTGAATTTTTTCCTCCACATAGGTTTGCGAAAATGTCGTCGATGACAGGCAAGGGGTACTGCTCAACATCGCACGCAGGGTTTAGTGTCACCTTGAAGTCCCCACAAATGCGCACTGTTCCGTCCTTCTTCAAAACTGGCACGATGGCGTTGCCCATTCAGAATGAGGGACTGGCGATATTATTCCTGCTAGAGACTAATCTGTCAAGCTCCTTAGACACTTTATCACGCAGCGCAAAAGGAACTTTCCTTGCCTTGAAGAACTTTGGGTGTTCTCCAGCCTTGATGTGCAGTCGGGCTGGCGGGCCTTTCATGAGACCAACGCCCTCATGAAGAGGTCGAAGTGTTGCTGGAGCAGCGTCGGCACGTCCTGCAAGGTTTGTCTTGCCACGGGAGCCTTTGAATAGACGCTCAGCACCTGGATGCGTTCGTGTGTTAATTTTTTCAGCAGGTCCGGACCGCAGAGACTGGGGCAATTGCAGTCTAAAACAGTCAGACCGCACTGCACTGTTGTACCTCGATATGAAACTGGCATTTTCAATGCACCGAGGAGCGGCAACTTTCCCAGATAGCATCCCAGATAGAAACTTTCCCAGGTAGCTGCGGCCATCGATGAGAGTGCAATTTGTAGATACTCTTGGGAATGACGCTAACAGGGGAGCCAGTGTCGATGTCCATCATTATTTCGATGCCATTCCACGTTAACGGTTTCCTGATGGGGGTATGAGAGAGCGCGGAGTGGTCAAGGACCAAATTTGTGACGCGCTGATATCACTCTCATCGGTTTCTGTCGTCTGTGCCGTTACTGCTAGCATTCTATTTCGCTCATTTGCCGGACACATTTAAGCTAAATGCCATGGCCGTGCACACTTGTAACATTTGCGCTTGATTAGTCGACAAGCCTTGGTCTTATGACCATGCTTACCGCAACATTTGCATTGTTGCACGCCCTGCGACTTCGCACGCGACTCGTATTGACCAGAGAGCTTTAGCAAGCTCGCTTGTTCTTGGTCCGTAACAATACCCTGCGAATCGCGCTCACCGCTCTCTGCGGCAAGGACAAGAGCCTCGGCTTCCTCAAGAGTCAGATTTTTCGTCGCTAGCAGCTGCTTTTGCACATTCTTGGACCGGACGCCGCACACAATACGGTCCCTTATCATTCTGTCCAGCGCAGTTCCAAAATTGCAATCGTGTGCCAACTGCCGTATTGCCACTATGAATGCATGTGCAGATTCTCCTTCTTGCTAGCAGCGATGGAAGAAGTTGAAACTTTCAGAAATTTCATTCGGTACCGGGTCGTAGTAGCTGTTTAGGGCCTGCACAACTTCTTTGTATGTCAGGGCGCTAGGCTTTTGCGGTGCAACCTTCCCGTTCAACATTTCTATCGTTTTGGTTGCAATCGCAGCTACGAGCAAGGGACTTTTCTTAGCATCGTCCTTCACATCATTCGCTTCGAAATAGGCTTGCACATTGACTAGGTACGCCTGCCACTTATCTTTTTCGTCTTCAAATTCCGGTAGCCTGTGTGTCATGGCTGGCGGTGGGCTCCTTCATCTTCTTTGTCGTGCTTGGGCGTATATGCTGGCTTCCTTGCTGCAGCAGAATCCTCGTCGCCACTTTTACGTTCTACCGGCCAAAGGCCGGAAGCAACGTGATGAAAACAGGCCGATTCGCCGAGCAGAAAAGACGCCCCTTTATTTCCAGCTCGGAAATATATAGAGAAAAGAAAAGGGAGAAAGAAGGAAAGAAGGACCATCGACGCATGCGCGGAGAGGCACATGTGGTCCCGATTGTGTTATCTGCAGCACAGAGGATTTCACAATCACTAGTACAAACACATACCCTTACAAAAATGGGTTTGACCTTTCAGTCACTCTTGAGTCACCCACGAGTCACCCTTGTCACCTACCTGTAGACTCGACCTTCCTGTAGACTTAGTCTGCAGAATGTCTGTAGACGCCGTGCGGATTTCAAGTAGACTAGTCTTTAATATGCGTGCCTAGTGAGTGTGCATGCGTAGGTATATATATTGTCAGTGGACAACGAAGAAGACAGTGCTGTGCTCGTGCAATGAGCGCGAAGAGGACGAAGGGTGATCTGTGCGCCGTTGGCCGGCAGTGGTTCGATTGAGCTGTTGTGAGCTACTGTCAGCATTCCTCAGTGACTACTCCTTGTGTGCCTACATTTACGTAACATCTCTTGGTGGACCCGACGAGCCGACGAGCCGATCCGTCGAGATAGCTACCGACGCGCCTGCCACGCCAACTGTCGTCCTAGCCCACCCTCGAGACCCGGACACATTCTGCGGGACCGATGGCGTGGACGTCGAAGACTGGCTCTCGCTGTACGAGCGTGTGAGCACGCACAACGGGTGGCACCCCACGATGAAGTTGGCCAACGTCATTTTCTACTTGACGGGCACTGCAAGAGTCTGGTTCGAGACACACGAGGAAGAACTGACCAGTTAGGACCTGTGCAAGCAGAAGCTTGCCGAATTGTTCGGTAAGCCATTCGGACGTCAGCTGGCTGCGAAGAAGGAGCTTGCATGCCGCGCACAATCGTCAACAGAGTCATATGTGTCTTATATTCCGGACATTTTAGCCCTCTGCATGAAAGTTGATTCCGCCATGTCAGAGAGTGAAAAAGTCGGTCACGTTCTCAAGGGAATTGCAGACGACGCCTTCAACTTGCTGGTGTACAAGGACTGTGGAACGGTTGACGCCATCTTAAAAGAATGCCGCCGGTTTGAACAAGCGAAAAGCCGCCGTATTTCCCCTCAGTTCACGCGGTTGCCGAACACGGCGGCAACGTCGTCCTGCGTAGACTCATCCTAACCGTGCTCCCTGCCAACATCCGACAGCCTGACATGACTTGTACGCCGAGAACTAGAGGCAGCGTCTCCCACAATTTCCCAATTATCGGTACCGGGCAGTGCCCTTGTAGTATCCCTTATACAGGCTGTTGTTCGACAAGAATTCGCCAATCTCGGGATCCGACCTGTATGCTCCATTAGTTGCCCAGATGCTCGTAATGTGTCTCCCGTGCTCGGTGCCCGACATCCGTACCACACACGCCGCAGCCGCAACCCGGATGATTGGAGAACACCTGACAGGCCCATCTGTTTTAACTGCTCCCGAGTTGGTCACATCTCCCGACACTGCCGAAGCCGTCCGTCCTCGACCTACCGCCGCTATCCTGATTCTTTCTATCCCCGCCGCTCGTCGTCGCCCCATGAACCACAGCTCGCAAGCTCCGACGCTCAGGCCCCTCCAACTAACCGCTCGTCGTCTCCTTACCGTCGTCGATCTCCATCGCCCCAAACTCGCCGCCCATCATCTCCTGGCCCGTATGCTCGATCCCGTTCGGAAAACTGATGTCTGCAGCGTCTGGAGGTGATGCTGCTCCGACGACCGACCTTGGAAATCCTCCTTTGACTCTACATGCCCGACGGAATATACTTAGCGTCGACGTGGACGGAGTCCCTGTTACTGCTCTCATCTACACGGGAGCGCACGTCTCCGTTATGAATGCCTGTCTACGCCGTCGCCTAAGGAAAGTACTCACTCCTGCCCGCTCCGCTGTTCGTGTCGCCGATGGCGGTACTTCCGCTGTCGTTGGAATGTGCACAGCCCGTGTGTCAATCGCCGGCCGCCATACTTCGGTTCTCTTCACTGTCCTCGAACACTGCCCTCATGACCTCATCCTTGGCCTTGACTTTCTTTCCGAACATTCTGCCCTCATTGATTGCGCCACAAGTGTCGTTCAGCTCGCCCTACCTTTTAACGAGGAGCCACCGGCTCCAGTTGTCCATCGCCTATGTACCGTGGATTTTGTCCGCCTGAACCCCGAAGCCGTTACTTACGTATCATTCTCTTCCGTCCCACCAGTTCCCGATGGCCAATACGTCGTTACTCCAGCCCTTGATGTGCCTCTCACACGGAGTGTTGCCCTCGCACATACAGTGGTCACTATGTTTGCCAATCGAGCGTCCTTTCCGATCCTCAACTTTTCATCGCACGTTCAGCCGCTTCCCCAAGGCATGTCGCTCGCCACGCTGTGCCCTGCTTCCGACTGCGTTGTATCAGCTGTCACCGGCTGTGTACCTCCCTCGCCGAAATGCCCCGAGTCCGACGTCCCACCATCTGACCAATACGCAAAAATGATTGCCCCTGACCTCTTACCAGCCCAAACTCACGACCTCAGGTGTCTTCTTTCCTCATTTCACGACATCGTTGACTTCGACAACCGCCCTTTGGCTCGGACCTCTGTGGTTACGCATCGCATTAACACCGGTGACGCCGCTCCTATCCACAGACGTCCGTATAGGGTCTCCAGTGCAGAACGGAACATCATTCAGCAGGAGGTGGACAAAATGCTTACCAAAGACATTAATAGAGCCCTCATCGAGTCCTTGGGCCTCACCAGTTGTCCTAGTTAAAAAGAAAGACGGGGGCTGGCGCTTTTGCGTTGATTATCGGCACCTTAACCGCATTACAAAAAAGGACGTGTATCCTCTCCCCAGAATTGACGACGCTTTGGATTGCCTTCACGGAGCCAAATTTTTCTCTTCCATCGACCTTCGATCCGGCTATTGGCAAATTGCTGTGGATGACCAAGACCGTGAAAAGACTGCATTCGTCACACCAGAAGGCTTATATCAGTTCAGAGTTATGCCGTTCGGTCTCTGCAATGCGCCAGCTACCTTCGAGAGAATGATGGACTCCTTGCTTCGAGGATTTAAATGGGTTACATGCCTGTGTTACCTGGACGACGTCGTGGTTTTTTCGCCCTCATTTTCCACGCACCTCGAACGACTGACGAGCATTCTTTCTGTCTTCCGTAAAGCCGGGCTGCAGCTCAACTCGTCGAAATGCCAATTCGCTCGTCGCCAACTGACCATCCTTGGACATCTAGTCGATGCCTCGGGTGTCCGCCCGGACCCTGCTAAAGTTCAAGCTGTCAAAGACTTCCCTCCTCCGCAATCGTCCAGGGACGTGCGCAGCTTTCTAAGCCTGTGCTCTTATTTCCCACGTTTCATCAAAAATTTTGCTGGCATCGCTCGTCCCCTCACTGACCTCCTTAAGAAAGACAGCCCTTTTACCTGGGGCCCTGCCCAAGAAGAGGTCTTTTCTTCTTTAATCCAACTGCTCACTTCCCCTCCTATATTGGCCCATTTCGACCCGTCGGCACCAACTGAAGTTCGCACAGACGCCAGCGGATATGGTATCGGAGCTGTGCTCGCCCAACGTCACCAAGGTCAAGACCGTGTCATTGCATACGCCAGCCGTCTTCTTTCCACCGCCGAGCGCAATTACTCCATAACGGAGCGCGAGTGCCTCGCCCTTGTTTGGGCGGTCGCTAAATTTCGACCCTACCTGTTTGGCCGCCTTTTCTCAGTTGTGACGGACCACCACGCTCTTTGCTTGCTTTCTTCGCTGAAGGACCCCACCGGCAGGCTTGGTCGTTGGGCATTGTGCCTGCAAGAGTACTCTTACACCGTTGTTTACAAGTCCGGGCGCCTACATCAAGACGCTGACTGCCTGTCTCGTCACCCTGTGGAGCCGCCAGATCCTGGAGACAATGATCTCGGCCCGTGCTTATTCGCTATCTCTGATCTGCTTAACATCGCGGCCGAGCAACGGCAAGATTCCTCCTTGCGTCCCCTTATTGACCGCCTCGCCTGTGCAAACCCCGATCCTTCGCTCCAGCTCTTTGTTCTTCAGGATGACATCCTCTATCGACGCAACCTTCGCCCTGACGGCCCTCCGCTCCTGCTCGTCGTTCCTCAACGTCCCCGCTCGTCTGTCCTCGCGGAACTACACGACCTGCCCACCGCGGGACACCTCGGTGTCTCCCGCACGTACGATCGTGTCCGACGCCGCTTCTTTTGGCCCGGCCTTTACCGTAGTGTTCGCCGTTATGTTGCCAGCTGTGACCTCTGTCAACGCAGGAAGCGGCCCTCCACTTTGCCTGCCGGCCTTCTGCAGCCTATCGACGTACCTCTGGAACCCTTTCATCGTGCCGGACTAGACCTCGGACCTTTTCCTACGTCCAGTTCCGGCAACCGTTGAATCGCCGTCGCGACTGACTACGCCACTCGGTACGCTATCACACGTGCCTTACCAACCAGTTGCGCCACAGATGTCGCCGATTTCCTGTTGCAAAATGTCATCCTTCATCACGGTGCCCCACGCCAATTGCTGACGGACCACGCTCGCTACTTTTTGTCCCGGGTAGTTGGAGACATACTCCGGTCCTGTTCCAGGCAGCATAAACTCACTACAGCGTACCATCCTCAAACGAACGGGCTTACCGAGCGCCTGAATAGGACCCTCACTGACATGCTATCTCTGTACGTCGCACCCGACCATCGTGATTGGGACATTGCCTTGCCCTATGTAACATTTGCTTACAATTCATCGCGGCATGACACCACGGGCTATTCGCCTTTCTATCTTTTGTATGGCCGGCATCCTGCGTTGCCATTGGATACACTCCTGCCGCCTTCTTCGGCCTCGACCACGGAGTACGCACGTGACGCAATCGCTCAAGCAACCTCGGCCCGCGCAATCGCCCGCAACCGTCTCACCGCCTCCTAGGCCTACCAGAAGTCAGTTTACGACCGCCGACATCGCTCGGTACACTACACGCCAGGATCACTCGTCCTCGTTTGGTATCCCTCTCGCCGTGTCGGCCTTTCAGAGAAACTCCTACATCAGTATAAGGGCCCTTATCGCGTGCTCCGTCAGGTGACCGACGTGACTTATGAGATTGCCCCCCTCGACCCTCCGTCGTCATCCACCCCCCCTACCACTGACGTTGTTCACGTGGTTCGCCTCAAGCCATACCGTGCACCTGCTCCGTCTTCCACTTAGCATCGGGACGATGCTTTCGCCGCCGGGAGTTGTGTCAGTGGACAACGAAGAAGACAGTGCTGTGCTCGTGCAATGAGCGCGAAGAGGACGAAGGGTGATCTGTGCGCCGTTGGCCGGCAGTGGTTCGATTGAGCTGCTGTGAGCTACTGTCAGCATTCTTCAGTGACTACTCCTTGTGTGCCTACATATATATATATATATATATATATATATATATATATATATATATATATATATATATATATATATATATATATATATATATGTACATTTGTATATTTTGAACCATGACACGTTTTATAATTCAATTAAATCGGTTTGACCTTTCAGTCACCTATGAGTCACTCACCAGACACCTTCATGTAGATCTAGTCTGCAGATATCCTGCAGACTAGGTCTAGATGTTCTGCAGACTAATGTGTTTAGGTATGTATGCATGTATGTATATACTGAACCAAGACAAATTTTATCCTTAGTTTTGTCTTTTTCAACTTTCCCACCGGATACACAGTCTGGGAGTGCCTGCAACCGACAGCAATTAATATTAATTGAAATAAAGTAGTGGCTATGTAATCTGCATTAAATGCAGCAGTTGTACTATGGGTCAATTCAGTGTGGATTCAAGACATAATAACGGTTATTCTGCACTCAGTCTCACGCCAGATGCTAGTTAGAAACCATGCCTGCTTGCATCTACCAAAACTTGTTTGATCAGCAGAACACTAATTAAGGTTAAACTAGGGTTGAACATGATTCTTGCTAAAACTGGAGTGCGCATTCCTGGTAAGTCCAGAGGAATGTCCAATTTAAGGCAGATTTCTATAGCTCATGGCACATCTCTTGCATGCCCATCAGCTAACCCATAGGATTCCCATAAAACAAAAATGTATGACCTGCAGAAGGTATGCAGGTTTATACTCCAACAAGCTTACAGAACCGCTTACCAGAACAGAATACAGGCCACACAGGCCTGCGATAACAAAAGGGAGTTATATATACATCACTCAATCGACCTTATTTGGCATTCATTCATTTACAAAACAAAAGCTTTGACAAGAACTAAAAGGTGCTAGTTTGCAGCTTAACGAGACTTTTGTTCTTCAAAGCAATGAAGACAGAAATAGAAGCCAACACCTGCCTGGTTCTGGTCGTACCTGGACTATTAAACCCCCTTTCAGTATAAAAAATTTTGTTGCTTCTGGCTACCTTCTGCCTCATGCAAGAACATCTTTATGTTGCTTCAAAAATGTAGTTGCTCGCAACACAGCACACAAGCGTCTTTGAAGAAGACTGCAATAACATACATTTTCGTGGATTTTCGCAAACCATCTCCACTTCTTCTGACGTCATGTAAACCTCATGTATAATGGCTCCACTCAAGTTATCGGCAACAAATCTTCTTATTACGTGAAGTTAGCGCAAATGAAAGACAACATGGCGAACACATGCACATGATCGATGTCCCTCTACACAAGTTGCCAAAATATTCTCGATCTGGCCGAATATCGCATTGATGCACACAAATGAGTTAAGGCGGCGTGACTTGTCAAGGCCTTTCGTGCAGTAGAGGAAAGAGCCAATTAGCACTCTTTTGTAGGAGATGCCACGGTTAGAAGTCTCTCCCTTCCCCCCCAAAAAAACAACACCACAAGTGCTCTCAGAGTTCTTTCGCAGATTATACCCCCTTAAAAAGTACTGCATTAGCAGGTGCTTTGAATGGGCATCTTCAAAGTGGGAACATCTGTCCCATATTATGGGAAGGTTTGATAGAAAATAAAACTTCTCAACCACTTGCCAGCCAGCATAGCGTGTGCCATTTACAAGTTGAACGAGGTGCCCATTCATACCTTCAAATGCATATGCTGAATAATTCCATAATGGGCCCCATACTTCCACTGATGCAACAAGGTGCAATAAAAGGTGGGTGTTATAAGTCATATGTGCTATTCTGTACAGATCTTGGTACTCCCTCACAAACTCGTACATTGTCCTGCCAGCTTCTTTCAGTTTTTCTACGGCGACTGTGTCAGCAAGAAGAAAGTGCATCACCTTGACAAGCTTCAACCAATTCTTGTAATACACTCTTGGCAGAATGTTCTTCAACACTACTGGAGAATAAAACAACAACCAGTTACGCCACTCTGATGCCTTCCAGTACTTCCGGACTTTAAGCGAGCGCGGCAGCCTAGAAATCTACCAGATAGGTTTCAAAAGACACAGCTTCTGGTCAATCTCATCAATTTTGCCTCCAAGACTGTATGGAAACAACATGGAGGTGTCAAACCACATGCATGCTGTGTGCCTAACAAAGCCAGCACACACAGCATGCATGTAGTCGACGACAAAACCTGCCGGAAATGAAAAAAATGCCAAATCAAACAGCACGTTTGAACCTTTGACACCACATTTGGCTTGCTGTGTTGTCTCTGCCTTAGCAGCGTTTCGCAAAAATGTCTTGTGTGTTCTAGGTGCTGGTTGAGAAGAGACAACAGGGTACACGCGAACATGACCGCTGCCTTTCCTGACAACTTGTCCCTCATGCATGCACCATGCACAGCCATAAGAACCATTAAATTGGTTCATGTTCATAACCATGGCTCTGGCCACTGTGTCGACGCAACAGGGCCCTGGAAAAATTCGCACTTTCACAGTATTTCATTTCAGGTTTGTGTACTGGAAACCACTACCGGAAAGAATGTTCATTTGTTCAAATGGCTTCAGAAAGGAACACATTTTAGGTTTTGTGGTACCAAACCACAACCCAGCTAGAAGCATGTGTTTCGTTCTCACTTTCTGGGGTAATTCATTTATTTGAAGTAGCAGCGGCCAGATGCTGTACCCAGATGACTCATAAAGAGGAACACCGTCTGTATTCCACGTTACTGACAAGTCATGCGTAGACATTGGCAGGTTGTGGTAACCTTGGCTAGTCGTCAGCTCACCTACATCATAGGACAACTGCCTAGGCAATAACTTGAAGTTTAGCTCAACGAGCGAAAGCTTGTCTTTGACTTGTTTGGCAATGTCAAATGTAAGAAAATAGCTTTCATTTTTTTAGTGTGTCGACAACAAAATCAACACCGCAGGTGGAACAGTGGAGTTCCTGTGCCTGGCTCTCACCCAGATAGAGTAAGCAAGATGGGCAATAAAACTGCAGTGTGGCATTTTCCCTAGCATTTGTAAACTGCTTAAAAAAGATGTACTTTGATGTTGGTATGGCAGCTTCCTTAGGCACGTGGGCTTCAATGAGCTTTAAAAGGCTCTCAGTTGCCTCCTTAGTGGTGTTATGCCGCAGGCAATGTCCAAGAATAAGCACCATGCTTTCACCAATGGTCAAACGTGATCCAGGGTAGAGTTGCTCATCCTGCGAAATAAGGAAAACAGTTTTGAATACTGAACTGTCATACATCACATAGCCTGTATACAGGATTACAATACATAAAAGTTGTCAGGTTGGTCAGTTTACAAGAAAACTCAGCCTTGCGAGGAAAGTGAGCAAAAAGGAAGAAAAAAACAGGAGCACATAGGCGCGAGCTATGTCAAAACAAGAATTCTCATTTACCTGTTCCTTTCCCTTCTGCTTCCATACTCAATTGCTTCGCTTGCGCTGTTTTATTCTGTGGTTATTGAGACACGGGTTGTGTTATTCAGCTAGATACCTCAGTTCAATGGCCGTAAATTCACACTCAGTAAGCACAGCACCCTTCACTGCGCAGTTCGCAACATGCTTGATGTGTGCATATTCAGAAAAAGCTGCACCAAATCATGTTCAAGTTCTTTCACAAGTCGCCATGAGTTGCACCGTGTCAAGAAGTCAAATATGTCGAAGTAATGCTACCCTAAACTAGTGGCAACAGTGCTTAGTACAGTTCAGTGATCGTTTGCGGCCTGACGGAGGAGGGATCCATTACAAGGAGTATTACGTTATGAGCACTCATTTTGACCCTGTTCCATTTTCCCTAAATGAGTGCAGGGGATGACAAGGGCTAAGACAAAGAAGGGCGGACGGTCACCTGCTTGAACAGTACAATTTTCTGTAATGACAGAATCTCTCATTTAATACTTCACGACAAGAGAGGACAGATGCGCTCTTTTTTAGTTGAATACCAAGAAAAAGGCTGCAGACAGACATGTCTGTCCATTTCCAGAACTAGACTAATTTAACGCACATAACTGCAAAACTGACAGCCAACCGCGAACGGACGCATGTTATGGGAGTCGCGGTGACTTGCAATGAACAGCTCATAAAGAGAAACAAATGTGGAATGAACAGTCCTTCATGACAAGCAGAAGTGTTATGAACAAAACTATGAAAGAATGAACCTTTCAATAATAGATTAGGTCCCAATTAAAACATTTTTCAGGAGGAGAAAAGACCCGCCCGTCCTTGCCTTACGACTCCAGTCCCCATGAGTAAGACTACTGAAAAGACTGACCAGTTCTGATCTTTGGTTGTCTGAAGGTTCATGCTGGGGCGACAAGTCCTCGTCATCACTGGAGCACGAGGATACATTATCCAGCAGGTCATATTGCAGAGCATCAGCAGGATCTTCTTCTGTAACAGAACCTGCTTCTGAATCCTGTGGAAACAGACATGTTCTGTATTTTTAAGAAGCGTGTACCAATAATGCAGGCTTAATGAGACTTGCTGTGTCATTGCACATAACTGCAGAGAATGTAAAGCAAATGCCACAACTGTAAAGAGTAACTGCATGTTGCTTGACACAATTCAAAGTGTGCAGCTGAACAGGTGCGAGAAGGTTGTAACAATTAAAAGAAAAACTTGGGCCATTTTCTAATCGCTGTCCACTCGAAAGCGGCCGATAAACAAATACTTTCGTACAGCCAAATGATTTCTGCACTAATAGGCATGTTACTTCTATAAACACTTGTTATACGTTTCTTTATAAAAATCCTTTCAAATGAACGGACATTTATTTCCTGGTAAGCTTGCAACACAAATCTAACTACAACTATCGTCATCGCACATTTGTTAGTTCATTAAACCCGACCGTGTGGCACCGACAACAGAATTTAGTGACGTTAAGAAACCAAAGGATGGAACTTAAATGGCGTTAATTTGTAATAATGTGGCACAGGCGTAAGTTCGGTAACAAAGTTAGAAATTACATACAAGCCAGAGGGGCATAATTCGGCTCGATGACAGACGTCGACGCAGGTTGCTTTCGCCACCACCGTTTTTTTTTCTCGTTTGTTTTGCGGGCACAAGTTTGCCAAATCAACTGTTCCAGTTTAATGGTGGACTTCGGCTTGTTCTCTACCTGTCTGTGCACCGGCCGCGCTACGTGCCGACACACGAAATATAAATTGAGATATGCAAACGTTCACGATGCCAGAATAGCAGATTTGTGAGTTAAAACAGGTCATGCAAAAAAGCTAGAGTAGTTTGTTCGCACTTACACTTTGTACGATATTCAGCTGCCCATCGCTTGCTTCAGGAAGCCCATCACTTATGAAGCCAAGGGACGAGTCTGCTGCAGTGTTCATTTCAGCACTGCTGTCTAGATCGTCGAGGACGCCGTCACTTGAAGATCCCTCATCATTTAAAGCGTCAGCCGGAATGCCCACTGAAGCCGCTGCATCCTCCGTTCTGTCGGGAGCTCCAAGAAGCAAACGGCCATCACTATGATCAGCTTTCTTCGCGTGTCTGAATTTTGTTGAGCGAGGTTTCGGAACGTTGTCTTTGAACAACCACTCTCTGTATCGTTTCGGCATATCTGCAGAACAAATCCGGTAAAAGGCGGTAGCTGGTAATTTCCAGCAGAAATTGTCACCTAATCGACGTACACCTGCAGTGCTTACACAAAAGACGTAACATGCCCTGCGTTGCGGAAACCACGACAGGCTTTACATCGTGGTGAGAGCCGGTAGCGCGAGAGTTTTCCCACCTTTTACTGTGCAGTCGCTACAGCCACTGGAGGTCTAAGTTCTAAATAAACGCCTGTTTTATTATTTTTATTATATTTTTAATGTTTTTAGTTTTTAATATAGCACATAGATGGCGCAACAATAAGCAAGTGCCAAACAAATTGACTTCAACGTTCAAGTACAAAATAGAAGTGCTTATTAATAACAATGCAGTCATCAACCCGTCTCGCCTCTTTCTCTATCGCTATCGATCGGACCCTTCCTGTCCCAACTGCCCCTGTATCTATGCGGATCTTGCTTATTGCCTATTCTATTGCCCGGCTGCTCAGCAGTCGGGTTCCTACCCCCCACCTTCTTTATCCATCACCACCTGGCTCGACTGGCTTGGCGCTGAAGGGGAGGAAGAACAGCGACTTCTGGTCGCCCAGGCGGTCGACATGCTCGGCCTGTAAATTTTGGCCGAATAAACGTCTTCTACTACTACTACTAATAACAAATTATATTTTTATTATCAATATTTTCGTATACTTGTACCCATTAGTTATTATTTCTTTGTGACGTGTAATTAAAAACGTCACTGCACTGCAGCGACCGCTTAGCGAACGCATTGCCGCACAACCCTGTAGCCTGGTACGACTGCAGCGCTCCTCAACTACATCAACGGAGCCAGTGGTGGCGGCGCCGCGCAACAGCTCTCAGTTCGGTAACTGACAGTAGTTGCCTTCAGCTACGCCCGGCTGTGACTTCAGTACGTTGTACTAGCCATAGCTGTAGCCTATTCAAGCCAGTTGTCGGCCTTTCTGGAGGTGCTTTTGTGTCGGTCTGTTTTGTTCTCGGCGATGTCGCATATTTTAGTTAAGTGGGTGTCAACTGAGCAGTGGGATGCATATGCAACCAGGTGCATGGTCGACGCGGCCACTGCCACCTCGATTATAAAAGATGCGACGGTGGTAGAGGCCTTAGCTGGCAAAAGCTTTAAAATCGCGTGGAAAGATGGAGACGAGCCATGTGACGCATACGTGGTGGCTGCCGGCAAGTAATGGTGAAAATCACTGCACTTTATATTTTATTTGTCCTGCTACCAGTGCAGGTAGGGTCGTCCACTTCTAGTTTGAACACGGCTCCGGGCGGCCAGCGCTCCGCGCAGCGCCTCTCTCGGTCGCCTGGGTAACTAGCGCGCAGGCGCAGTGGAATCCATAGGCGTGGCTATAGTGAACTAGAATACTCTCTAGTGGCGCGAGCGGCGAGGCGCAGGCAAGCCATTTTCCAACAGACGCCACCAGATGGCGCCACCGCAACTTTTCCTAGGCACGGGAATTCGCGGAGTGTTGAAAAGTTCGTCTGTTATCTTGTGTTTTTCAGCTCATTTACTAATTATAATCGCTCATTTATTCTTTCTTGCTGTTCTCCACCTGTTAGTTACAATGACTAGCCTTGTTAAGGATTAAAACACGTGTCCGAAAACCACGTAATTAAGCGAGGATACAACGTTCCTACTGTCGCGTCGTTGACTAAACTCCAACTTGCAGAGTGATTTTCTGGCGCGAAACGTCATCGCAGAATGCCAAGCGGTCAGCATCACATGCGGAGCAGATTATTTGCGCGACCATTACTGTGGTTTGAAGATCAAAACCCGAAAGCAATGCCATTTAGAGTGTGTACCCACCGTCATTTATTGCTCAAGCACTTTCAGAAGTAAACCGTTTAAGCTAAATTTTATGCTGCATTTTGAGCTCATATATGGTTTAGAGAAGTCAATGCGCTTGTAGATATGATCTATTTACCGCTATGATGTGAGTTTTGGTGGCGTTGTTGATTTAGTAATAATTATTAAATTAATGTATGTACACATGAACACCATATGAAGCTTTTATTTGCAACTGACTTCAGTGCAGAAATGATAACAAAAAAATCTTGTTTGTGAAAATCCACAACTTCCCTGCCATTGACTTGTTCAGCACCTATTCAATTTAAGGTGCTTTGACGCGCGGTATGTGAGGTAGCGCAAAACGGGACAAGGTACCGAGAAAGACGCACACAACACAGGCGCTAAGTCAACGCGGCGCTTTGACACGGTATGTGAGTTAGCGCAAAACGGGACAAGGACGCACACAACATAGACGCCTGCTGTCGCTGGCTCCGTTAATGCTCTTCGTGAAGAAATGCAGACGAGTTGTGAGGTAAAATGCAGTTATTTCTGCAGCTATGGTTTGAGCGTGCTCATCCAAGCAACGAACTTTCGCGCGACGTAACCAGCAATTTAAAAGGTTAGCCTGCTGTCGCTTGATGCCTCAACAACGGAAAAATGGTCAGGCACAGCTTTTGTGAGCAGTGCGTCGGCTGCGTTCAAGTTTCCGGCATCGAGAAATATGTCAATCAGTTTCTCCCTCCCAGAGCAAGTGTCCTGCTCACCAGCATCTGCATTCAAGAGTGAACTTAGAACAGCGGGCTCGCAGTTTCCTCTTGACACAGAGTGCGCAAGGTTGCTGAAGCTGACACAGTTCACTGTAGCAATGAATTGCTGAAGTGTAGGATGAGTACTGCATCCTGATGACTGCCTGACGATGCCAAAAAGATGTTCCACGGGGTCCTGGCTCACCCTGCTTGTCATTACTTGACTACTTCAACAGCGATAAGGTACTGCATGGTGTTACACGCAGTCCATTTACTGCGGACTGACTTAGAAAGCCTCGCTGCCCATTTGTGTGGCGTTCCCACTCTGACAGAAACGACAGAAAAGAATTCAACTTCTCGGCTCATGCAGATGAGGCAATGCTTCAGCTGGAAAGCTTGATGTCATGACTTGAATAACACCATGAATGAATGGTCTTGCAAGACCAATTTTACCATGAGATGCATGTACAGCTAAGAACCATTCAAAGTGTTACGTTAATACAAGATTTAGCTAAACAACAAAGTGGCAGTGGTTTAATCATGGTTCAACCGAGATAGATGAGCGATAGCTCGGTTTTGCGTGGTTTTCATTTGTTTTTTGGATTCTACTCGTTGAGCCCTTTTAAACGATATGAGTTGCTGCTGTATCGCGAATTTGTTTTAGTCATAATTAACTAATGGAACTTAATTAGGACCTGCAATTAGCGTACTTCAATCGTACTCGAAATAAGCTTTCCATCGATATATATGTCTTGAAACTGCAGCATGAAGTTCAATATCGAATCACAAGTAACTTTTTATTGGCAGCTAATTAAGACTTAAATTTGCCCAATGCAATGATACTCAACCGAAGCTATCCGACATATATTGGTCCGGCAAATAATGATGCTTTTGCCGCGCCCGGACAGCCGGTGCGGGCAGCCTGGCGCAAAACAGTGGGAATCAGTTCTTCTTATCGCCATAGCTTCGTCAAATTCCCTGTCATTGGTGCAACAAAGTTCCTGCTCACTGCTGTCACTACTTAGCAGCAAGATACGAACGCTGAAGTGAAATTATCTGCGCGACAGCGCGCGCGCAAAGCGAGCTAAACCACACACCGCATTGCCATGTCCTGCCAACGCGCGCTCCGGAAGCTAGGAAAAGGCGCAGCAGCGCCCCTGCCGGCCGTCAGTGTCAATTCGCTTCACCCGAGCTGGCCCCAGCAGCCGCCGGTCGCGCCACTAGAAAGTATTCTAGTTCACTATAGGCGTGGCTTTCGCAGCGTCGTCTGCTACAGCGCGCCAGCGTCGCCGGGTGAATCTCGCCTTGCAGTGAAGAGCACTTTCGCACTGAGCGCGGAATGCGCCCGGATGATTACTGTTTTCGACGCAGCAGCTTAGAAGCACAGCACCTGCGCGTGGTCGAGAGCTTCATCCCCGGTGGCTAGGGATTTTCCTTATCGTTTCTTCTTGCAATCAACACGTATCATTAAGCTGATACGGTGAAAGACATCGCCCAAGTGGGAGTTTAAGTGGTTTACTCTGAGGCCACCACCATTACTTAGCTTCAATATTTTACCATTTGAAGCTATTCGTCCACAGCAGCCAGAAAAAGCCAGCGGCTCACGGGTGCTTCCATCCGCTCATGTGCCGCACTGCAGTACGTTGCCAGTGCTAAATTATGTTTACTGACAATACAAGTGCAGGTTAGGGGAAATTTTCTTATTTGGTTCTTTAGCTTAACACAGAAGGGGCTAAGTTGCTAGGGATTTTCCGGAAGTAACGCCTGAACATTTCGTCTCGAAATGACTGTCTCTACACAGGCCTTGGTTGCTGCTCATGTGCAACCCCGCTTCTGGGCATATCAGCAAAACATTAGGGCCATGTTTTTCATTCGTTCATTCTTTTTCACGATTCCTACCCTGCAGTGCTGGTGTTCCTACTGGTTTTGTATTAATATCCCTCCACGGTAGTGCGCCATACGTATAGTACTGACATTGCAGAATGACAATTTGAGTGGATGAAAGCACCCGTGGGCCGCCGGCTTATTCTGGCTGCTGTGGACGAATAGCTTAAAATGGTAAAATATTGCAGCTAAGTAATGGTGGTGGCCTCAGAGTAAACCGCTTAATCTCCCACTTGGACGATGTCTTTCACCGTATCAGCTTAATGATACGTGTTGATTGCAAGAAGGAAAGATAAGGAAAATCCCTAGCCACCGGGGATGAAGCTCTCGACCACGCGCAGGTGCTGTGCTTCTAAGCTGCTGCGTCGAAAACAGTAATCATCCGGGCGCATCATTCCGCGCTCAGTGCGAAAGTGCTCTTCACTGCAAGGCGACATTAACCCGGCGACGCTGACGCGCTGTAGCAGAGGACGCGGCGAAAGCCACGCCGATGGATTCCAGCGCGCCTGCGCGCTAGTTACCCAGGCGACCGAGAGAGGCGCTGCGCGGAGCGCCGGCCGCCCGGAGCCGTGTTCAAACTAGAAGTGGACGACCGGTACTTGAGCTATACATCGGCGCTTCCTTCCGAGTCTGCGCTACTGTCATGGAGGTACGCTAAGTGTGCATCCGCGAGCTTTCGTTATTTCGCTCAACTTTAGTGGGAACCACACGAGCGCGATTCACCGAGCGATGACGGGACGAAACGCTTATCGCTTTGGGAACTTCCGGGCGCTCTTGAATTCTAGAGCTGAGCGATAATGTGCGCGATGGCGATAAATCTGCGCGGGTGACAGCCGAACTTCTCGCTCATCGATGTGGTTTGGCCTTTCGCGCTTGAAATCGCGGACGTGTGGTTCAGCCTTTACGAAATGCGTCTCCTTCCAGCTGGGCGAATACTGCGCACGGCGCTATATCGCCTGCTCGTGCGTGCGTACCCAGTGTACAGTATGTATCTTTTTACCAAACATAAGCACCCTGCTTTCGTAATCTTGAGCCATGCGGAAGGTAACACTGCATGCGGAAGGCTGTACCCGTTGCTGTCAAGTGTTCATATACCCTGTAACAGTGTCTGCACGACCATACCGTGCTGTACTTTGCGTAAAACAATTAGCCACCTCACAATGCTTCGGATTGCATCGAGTGAACGGTCATGTCGGCGAGTCAAAGCCGACATGACCGGGCTTCTATGGGTGCATTTCGAGGGTCTCAAAACCAAAAGTGGAGTATGGAAGTGTGGCACTAGTACAAGTTGCCCAGCGCCTGCATTTTGGGCTCAGAGGCATGTGTATCCAATGTGCATCCTAGGTGCATTATATCCGCAGGTGAGGCAGACAAAATGGAGAGGAAGAGGTCAAAGCTAGCAGCACGCGCAGTACGTGACGCTGTGGCAAAGGTAAGGGCAGAACATCCAATCGATAATGGAGTGCAAACATCCTCAGCTTGCACAATGGCAACAGCAACTGTCGCGAGGTCCCCAGGCATCTGTTTTAATGACAGCTGCATGCCATTGCCTACAATTCAGCAATTTTTTCCCAGAAAAAGCCATGCTGTGACCACCGATCAGAAGTGGAAGCCCTGAAGCAAGAAAGTGCAGATTTAAAAAAGCAGCTTCAGGAGCAAAAAGATTTAGTTGGCACGTGCTTTTTGATTAGTCACCATCACCAGTGGCCAAAATACCTTGTCGTGCTTTCTTTATCACATTCTAATTCTATAGAAGTGTTTCAGAATGAAATTCATAATATCCGAGTGTCTACCGCTGAAGCAGACGATTAACATTAATGGACACTGAGAAGCGGCAAGTAATATAAAATGCAAAGGTTCGTAGCTGCCGCTTAAGCAGACAACTGACTGGGCACGTAGTCATGTGCGGTGTCGTGACCTGTATAGAAGTTTCGAAGCTGCCTATTATGGAATTAAAAGCTGTTTCTAGTTGGTGCTCCAGTGCATCTTACTGCGTGGTAGAAACGCTCGCTCTTAAGCTTCTTAAACCGTCTTCTTCCAGACACTGCCAAAATGTTGAAAAGGCTGCAGAGGGCAGTCAATCAGCTGACATCAGCTGCTGAGGGAGCAAAGCCTTCCGAACCTGAAGGGAACACGGTAAGAGTTGTACTCCAAAAAATTGCTCAGTGTATGGTGTGTAGCACTTGTCTATCAATTTCTCAGCACCAGTTTAAATAATGCTTAAACAGAGGGACCCACAAACTATTGTGAAAAGTTCACTAAATAGTAAAGGGAAGTGCCCTACCATTGAGGACACAAATGGTCTGTGTTAACCATGTGATTTTTGCATGTTTAGATTCACATGCACATAAATTGCCATTACTGGCAATTTGCATGTGGCGCCGCAATAAGCTCTTTTTTTCGGACCCTGCTTCTTTGATGTAGATAATGCGACATCACAACAACACAGGCTTAAAATTAGTTCCAAACTTCCAAATAATAGCGAAATGTTACTTCGCTGCAAAAAACAAGGCAAATAATGATTGTCAGTTACCACAGTAACGACATGCTTTCGGGTATCAAGAGGAATCGGGCGGGCTAGGTTGTGTTGCGTAGGTGTTGTTTTCATCAACTTCTATGAAGCTTTGAAAAGAACTTAAGCTTGACGGCCTCTTTCGAGGTATAAAAACGTGCAAAAAGGTAACTTGGACATGTTTTTCACTGTGACACCTCATAAACTGAACTGGCCCTGGAAGGTAATGATTTTTCAGAGGCATTTGGCAAAAGTTGCTCGACGCTTTCTTGCAAGCTAAACTAAAACTACTAATCACTGAAAACCAGACTGTGGTAAAATCCTGAGACGTCATAGCAAAGTTAGCACAGCATAAGTTAGCTCTTGTTTCTTTTCTGTCCTGCTTGTTCTGCACTGTGTTGTCACAAATGAATAACCTATAGGTGTTTGCAGCGCACACGAAACACGGACGGACAGAAAAGGGAACGAAACACAGCGCTGTGTTTCGTTCCCTTTTCTGTCCGTCCGTGTTTCGTGTGCGCTGCAAACACCTACAACATGAAAAACCAACTAGCCCAAGAAAAGACGATGATGAATAACCTACATGCCCTAGATGCTGTCCAGGAGGAGGACATCGAGGCACGACTCCCTCCATCACGCAACTGCGGGCCCGAACCTTTAGAGGGTGTTGGCCCGAAGCGTGCATTGGTGTCTCAAATGACGTGCCCTTATGCGGTAGCCAATCAAGTTACTTGTTTTGTTTTGCGTCTTCGTCTGTTTCTACTGGCTCGCTCGTTCACGGCGAAGGTGCAGTCTTTCAGGTTTCACGCCAACGGCTCGTCAAGATAGATAAAGAGATGCTCGTCAAACTGACGGTTAGTTTTTACGGTGTGGGGCAGAGCAGGCAGCTATAAGACACACAAGTTGAAGAGGAACAACACAGACTGACCCGGCAGAGAAGGAGAGCAGTGTTTACTGGCATGTTGCTACTTTAATTGTGAACATAATAAGAAAAGTTTACCTCAAAAGGGTCACTTCCCCCCCCCCCCCCAATACTCCCTGCCTCATCACTGTCCTGAAACTGAAATAAGCCATTGCAGGGTCTTCTTAAGGTAGTTTTTGTGTTAGGTTGTTCACGTTTTGTACTTCAGCCATGCAGTTATGGTTTGTGTGCATACTCCTATGTTGTGGTCTTCTTTATTGCAGCACCAAGATACCGGGGGAGGTGTCATGGTCTCCGAAGCCACTTCAACAAGACTTGAGGAGAGCTACCCTGATGCTCCTTGCAAGTTTGCGAGGGCATCAATGAGGGTAGTGTTCAGCGATGAGGAATTAACAAACAAGACACTTTTTGGCCGGCAGGCAAACAGGCACAAGGACAACCCCGTCAAACCTGCATTGAACCAAAAGAGGGTATCTGCAGTCCTTGGTATGCCACTTTTTTATAACATGAAACAACCATTATAAGTGATTCTCATGTAGAAAAAAACAAGTGGAGGAATATTTGCGCATAAGCAGTAATGCAAGGAAGAGTAAGGTTACTTAGGCTAAATTTCAATTCAGTAAGCACAAACTTTGAGGTTGTGTTGTTAGTCTTCTGCAAAATGCACTGGTGACCAAGTTACCCCTCATTTTCTGTAGGAGGAGGACAGTGATTGGTGCACCATGCTTTCTGCCGCACATTTTGAATGTAGTGCTGGCTATACAGAATCACCTCTGTATAAAGATGTCTTGCATATCAATGACCATAATTCTGATGTGGCCGTGTGTGCCCACATCGCATCTCAAAGCAATTAACACACATCTGTAAACTGCCAAATCTTGTGCAGTGGTTTGCTGCATACATAATGTTGGGCTTTGTTCAACTGCTGAGGCAGTATGTTAATATCTGAAACAGCAGATTTTTAGAAATTTTATTGAAAATAATAAAAGAAAATGATGGCGGTTTAAGTGCAGTCTATGCCTACAGGTTTCCTATTTACAGCCTTTCGTATCTATTTTTTTCCTTGCATTCTATGCCTTGCTTCCAAGCGCTATTACATGCCCGGATCAACTGTACCACTTTTTGCTCACATTGAGACACCATTTAGCTGGCTGCTTTTTTTTTCTGTGCTGCATACAGCTCTTTCTCTCGCTAAATATCACCTGACCAACTCTATTATTGCATTTAAAGTCAACACTCTCGCTCACTCTTTCTATAGTTTTATGCGCCTGGATGTCACTGCATCTTACTGGCTCTTCATGGTTTGTTGTTACCGTTACACTGCTGCATTCTTCACCTAATGTTTCACCTTGAGACAAGTGGATAGGCCTTATTATGGTCTACGCAGTGTTTTCCTAAGTGGTTGGACGTTCGCGTTGATATTGTTCATTGCTACAAATGAATGTGGTAAGGAGTTAGGAAAAAACCTTGCTGCTGTAAATATCTTACACACTTGCTTCTGGTGGGCATTACATTGCACTCGCCACAGGATACTAAAAATGACCTAGCTGGATGCAACTAGGTTATTTTTTCATGAACAGGAAAGCTGCGGTGTGTGGCGCAACCTACAATGTCTTGCTGCCCTTTCACATGCATTGTTGCCACCGCAGACTGGAGTGAACCCATTGTTCTTAGTGCAGAATCCCGGCATATAGTTACCCCTCTGTTGATGTCAGCAGCACTAGCAAGTCTTACCGCACTGACCGGCATTATATTGACTGCAATATGGCACAGTGGATTCCAGTTCATCTCAATTCCAATTCATCTTGGCTGACTGATCAAAATTCAGGAAATAGTTCAAGCAGCATGACCTCTTTGTTTTGCCAGTATATGGCAAGACATTGCTTCTCATATTGTTTCGGGGTTGTATTTCTCCAGATATGTCCCTAAATAATGTCTCTAACATTCATTTCTATTCTTTTACAGAATACACATGCTGCAAGTTTAGGTGCGCAGACCTAAAAGTGAAGAGAAGTTTAGGCTCCATGTTGCAAAAAATGGGAACCAAGAGTGACAGCTCTTCCAAGGAGTCAAATGGCGAGTAAGGATCCCTACTACTTCATCGTTCATTGTGCTGTGATGGGCATGCCGATAGAGTTAGTGGAAACAAAAATAAAACGCACAAGTTAAGCCAAAGCTTTCATTACCGTATTTACCAACATAATTTGCGCACTTTTTATTCAGAAATTAGGGCTCCATGAAGTGGGTGCACAAATTACGGTGGGATATCGCGAGCGCGACTTAAAAAACAAACCACAAAGGTCACAACGCGCAATATAGGAGTAAATTTCCACAGGTTCTTTCGTCTTCCTTATTGCACCAGCGGTGCCCCCGCCAGAGACGGGTTTGATTAACTCGAAGACTGAAGCTCTTCGCACCAGCGGTGCCCCGTCAGAGACGGTCTCTCGATGATTCGAGACGCAGGGATAAAGGGAAAACTTATGTACAGTTTATGTACAGCAATTTACAATAGATACAAGTTCAGGCACTAGAGACAAATTAACGGCACAAAGAGACAAAACAACAACAAAAAGGTGGATCTGGCTAATACTAGGGGAGGCCCCTACTCGGCGTTGCCGAAGATGTGTTGCATCTCACCTTAGCGCAGAACCCTGCTTCCGGCTCCGGGGCCCAGTTTTAAAGCCCTAAAGGCCCAGCCCACATTCGGTAACTTCCAATCATGTTGCGCTCTTAACATGGTTGGTTCATCCAGGGCATGGCCAGCCCTCCAGCTTCCGTAAGGTAGAGCGCTCTCTCCACCACAAAATAAAACAAAAACAGAAATATACATTCGTGCCAGAACGTGCTCGAATCGGTTCCGCGGGGCGGGTGGACACCCGTACTTCCCGGCGCGTTCGCGAGCGGCCGCGTTCCAAGAAAGGAGACGCTTCGCTTTGAGCACCCCCGGCCGCGTTCCGATGACCCCCGCGAACGCTACCGAACCCTTACACGCCTTCCCAAGATTCTACAAAGGGCTCAAATGCCACTTTTAGAATTATAACGAGAAGGGATCGGTACGGGTCACAAAACCACCCTGTGGGTGACATACCGCAGCTACACCAGCGCTGGCACCAACAAAACCAAAAACAAAATGCAAAATGCACACACAACATCGGCAAATTCCACAAATTCACACGGTGGCATGCCTGCCGTGCGCCGTAACACAGCGTCCAAGTTGGTGCGTTGCACCCAGTTCACCAGCATGCACACCCGCGTCCTGCTCGACACACACACACCGACACTCGCAACTGGAGCGTTCAGTAGCACTGATACGGGCCACGTGAGCCTCCTTAGTCGCACCGAGCGTCCCTGTGCGCGTTCGAGCCCACACGTGCCTCATTCGACACGATTAACACCTAATGGCCACTATGCTCGTCAGGCTGGTGCCACAGCGGGGCGTGAACTGAAAAGAAGGTGACCTCCAGGATCAAATACGTCCTGGTCATCGATAGGTGAAAATCTCTGACCATGCGACGCACTTGAGAGCACTCTCTCTCCGGCGCACCAGTACGACACGCGTGGTGCGTAAAGAGCATAGCCCCTGGCCCGTCCAAATATAGCAGTACAGTCAGTCTCGCTACACTTGATATGCCGACCTCTAGCACGGAACATACTGTTCCTCGCGTCGACTTTCTGCGTGAAAGCCACGCACCTGCCTCCTGCCACTCCACCTCGCCCGGGGCCATCTGCACCTTTACTGCACGAGCAAACTTTGAAACCGCCGCTCCGTGCTTGATCAGCACCCGCTGGCCCCGTGGCATAGTCTGTCTCCGAGGCTCCATGAGCTCCCTGACAGTCACTTGACCCGGGCTTGCCTTGCGGCAAGTCGCCACTCATTTCCGGGTCCTCAACTGACCTGGTCGGGCACACACCGGGTGCGTTCAACTGCGCGGCGTTCTGCCCGGTCGGCCCAACAGGCCCACCTCCGCTCTTTGCCTCGGATGAAGGGCTCTTGCCACCAGAAACGCTACGGGGCACTTCATGCTCCATACCCGACACAGTGTGCGGTTGCGGCAACGCCAGATTTTCACTGGCTGTTACTAGCTCCGCGTCAGAGGTCACAATCTTAGTTATAGAGCCTACAGGAATTCCACCGCTGTCCTGTTTGTTATCGGACACCTTGGTCACGATTGGCCCTAGATCACTAGAATTGGGCTGCTCCTGTTCTTTGCTAGCCGCCCGCGGTGGCGGAAAAGCTGTGGTATTTCCGCGTCCTTCAGGAATCCTGTTTTCACTTCTTGAACCTTTCGCGGCGTTTCCTAAGAAAGATGCGTTCCCGCATACCGGCTGATTGCTTTCAGCGTCCTCACTGCTTCTTCCCTGACCTGTGCATGACAAGCATAATCCTTTGTCTTCCAGCACAGGCTGCCTCACCTCTCGGGACTCGGAGTAGTTGTCCCTCGCTAGTCCACTAGCTTTCCTAGACTCCTTGAGCTCAGCGAGCTCCAGCGCTAGCTGCTGGCGCTTTGCTTCTAATTCCTCCAAGACGCACTTAACATCCTGAGGTTTCTCCTCGCACAGCGGCGCCTTTCCTCCATTCACTTTCGCAAGTTCAGCCTGAAAGTACGCTAAGCGCGCCTTCGCTAATTCCACTTGGTACCTCACATCGAGTGAGGGCCGGCCTGGATAGCTTTCCATACCGCCTTCCGTACCCCTCAGCTGTCCTACCGGCTCGAACACAGGGACGTGAACAATGCGACCAAGGAAACTCACGGTTTCGATGCGTCGATCCGCATTGCCAGCTCCTTGGCGTCGGAGTCCACCGCCACTCTCCCCGGACGCTGCGATGAGCTGTCGCACGCCGCTGGTCCGCCGCCGGTGACCGTCAAGTTATCGACGCGCTGCTTTTTTTGACCGGACGCAGTCCCGCGTCGCTGGACTACTGCCGTGGTCCTTACGTCCTTGCCGCCGTGTCTCCGCAGGTCCGTTCACGAACGCTGACCTGTCGCCTTGTCGTCACCTTTCTCCCTGCCTTGTCTTCTTCCTGCGCCGTCTTCCGATGGCCGCAGGATCCTCGTCGACTGCGCCAGTAAATTTCCACAGGTTCTTTCGTCTTCCTTATTGCACGAGCGGTGCCCCCGCCAGAGACGGGTTTGATTAACTCGAAGACTGAAGCTCTTCGCACCAGCGGTGCCCCGTCAGAGACGGTCTCTCGATGATTCGAGACGCAGGGATAAAGGGAAAACTTATGTACAGTTTATGTACAGCAATTTACAATAGATACAAGTTCAGGCACTAGAGACAAATTAACGGCACAAAGAGACAAAACAACAACAAAAAGGTGGATCTGGCTAATACTAGGGGAGGCCCCTACTCGGCGTTGCCGAAGATGTGTTGCATCTCACCTTAGCGCAGAACCCTGCTTCCGGCTCCGGGGCCCAGTTTTAAAGCCCTAAAGGCCCAGCCCACATTCAGTAACTTCCAATCATGTTGCGCTCTTAACATGGTTGGTTCATCCAGGGCATGGCCAGCCCTCCAGCTTCCGTAAGGTAGAGCGCTCTCTCCACCACAAAATAAAACAAAAACACAAATATACATTCGTGCCAGAACGTGCTCGAATCGGTTCCGCGGGGCGGGTGGACACCCGTACTTCCCGGCGCGTTCGCGAGCGGCCGCGTTCCAAGAAAGGAGACGCTTCGCTTTGAGCACCCCCGGCCGCGTTCCGATGACCCCCGCGAACGCTACCGAACCCTTACAATAGGTATAGTGTATTGCTGCGTATACGTCAGCACCCGGACCCGCACCCCACGCTGGTCACCCCCCAAAAAGAGTTCATTCTAAACGAAAGGCCGCGCACCCCCTCTCCTTTCTTTGCGGGATGGCATGAAGGTGCATGCACAAAGCTCAATAAGACACTAAAACAGCGTCATCGCTTACTGTCCAGCCAATTGTTCGGTAGTTCAGGATTCCGTAAGTTTGCTTTCGTAACTTCGTCCGGGAAAGCAGCTGTAAATCAATAATCACACCACACACAATATGTACAACCCGCCGACAGTACCATGCGAGCATCGACCAAACTGCTTGTCAGCGTCTTTTCACGGTGCAGAGCGGCGAAGCGATCGAGAATAGCCACGCGCACAAGTTTGTCGACACAATGTTTGTCATCTATGGGCAAACTTGTGCGCGCGCAGTTATTCTCACTGGCTTCGCGCCATGATAAGGCGCTAACAAGTAGTTTCAAACTTGCCATATAGTTGATATCCCATCGCAATAGACTACCGAACAACAAAACACAAGCCATCAGAGCCACCAAGAAAAACCACAGTAGGTCGTAAGCCAAACAAACAGCGATGTCGGCTCTTCTGTCGGCTGCCGATGTGTTTCTTTTTCCACTAACTTCGTGTTTCACAGTGCCTGTCACAGCACAATGAATGATGAAGCTGTATACACTAAGGCCTCTGCTTTGTTCCTTACTCACTACTTCATTCCTTGGAAGAGATTTGTAAGGTGCAAACAATGAGACGAAGAAATAAAAAATCCTTGTGTCTTATTACGTTGCCTGTGTGCATGCATGCCAGCTCCCGATAGGTGGGCTGCACAGATTCTCTCAAATGTCTCCTTATATGCTGCATCCTGTGACCACAGTCTCTACAGACTTTCTGCGGACAAGCTGCATCCTGCGGCTACACAGGCTCAGCAGACTTTCTGCAGAAAGCGTGTACCAATTGACCGCTGGGAGGTGACAGGGGGTGACAGAAAGTCTGTCACCAGTCTTCACATATTCTGCATCCTTAGTGAATCAAGGTCTACAAGACTTCTGCAGAAATACTGCAATTTTTTTGGTAAGGGTAGAAAGTGATTAATAAAACAATGCAACTCGTACAAATTGAAACTGGAGAGAGAATATAATACAAAGGCAATATTGCACCTAAAGTGCACTAACACAAGAGAGAGAGGTAAACAAACAAAACAATTTGTTCACCGGGCACTGCAACAGTCCGACAACCAGAGGTCCACGACAATGCCGTCCCGCAGACTGGCGCACGTTGCCTCCTTGGTCCGTGGCTGGCCGCGCGGTCGAACGGGCGCGCTGCGGTGAAGCTTAAACGCCGGTTCGGACTAACTGACAGCGGTCAACCCCTTCTTATATAGGCTTGGTCCGCGACTGCTTGTTCTACGCGCCAAATTAGGCTCGCACATACACGCAGTGTCGGCCGTGCAGTCTCCCTTCATTTCTGGCGCCGGCGGCGCGTCCTCATTGGTCAAAAACCGGGAGTCGCTTCGTGTAGCTTCTCGTAATTTCTGGCGCCGCCGCTGACGGGCGACGGGGATATGTCTTAGCGCATGAAAGGCTACGGCTAGCAGTAGAAGTGCCTCCGTCGTTCTAAATAAATCGGGGGCATGAATGGCTCGCAGGTCAGAGGACACGTGCGGGCGAGCTCGAGTAAGCACTGGTCCGAACGGCAAAGGCCGGCACGGACAAACAGTAGCGTACGCACCTTACGCTGTCTCGGAGGGATCTCCCTCTCTGGGCCCCGCTCGGACGGTCGCGCGGACCGCGGCCGCCAAAGCGGGTCCCGAAATCCCGCCAAAAGGCACCAATGGCAAAGGCCGTTTGGGAGCCGGGGCGGAGCCGTGGCCAAATGACAGTGATTAGTCACCTAGCCGCCTCTCCAGCGCCTGAGGCGGGAGCAAGGGAAAGAGGAGAAACAACGCGGGAAGCCGGCACAGCCGCTCAAAGGCAACGGCGGAAAGCCAGGATTCCCACAAGCGAATTGGACTGTTTTGCCTGTGGAAGAAGTGCAGATTGGGCTAATTAGTGTATATTCATAATCGCGGTTCAACAGCGCACACACTCCAAGACAAAGTAAGAGAGAGGACACACGCACCAGCGCTGAATTCAGCGCTGGTGTGTGTCCTGTCTCTTTCTTGGTCTATGTGTGTTTGCCTGTGGGGAGAACTTGGGCTAGGCCACGTGGGCCGGACTCGGGCTAGTCCATCTGGGCCGGACTTGGGCTAGCCAATGTCGGCCGAGCATGAGTTAGCCCATGTGGGTCCCCGCTGCACTGCCGCCTAAGCCCCCCTGGAGGGCCCCTCTAGAAGCCCATTGCTGCCCCTGTGGGTCCCACAAAGGAGCGAGGAAAGCCCCCTGCATCGAGTTTATGCATGCCGACCATAGGGGTCCCCTGCTGGTCCTATGTAGAAATCCACTGGGCTGCCCCTGTGGTCCCGCGCGATGCCGAGTTGCGAACGCCGCACATATCCCACATCGGGTCCCCATGGGCTGCCCGTTTCGGGCCTACGAGGGCCCGCAATTCAAAGCCCCGTTTTTGCTACTAGGGTAAAGTTGAAATTTGTTCCTGTACTAGGGAGGAGCCACGATTTGCTTTGTTTTTGAAGATACTAAGCTATAGGGGTCGAGATCTATAACGCGAGTCACAAAGACTGTGTGGAAGAGGTGGTTTGAATAAAATATGTTTGGTAAGCTCTGGATAGGGAGAGCCAGTAGTTCCAAGAGGTTCTCGTTGGGTGGGGGTGGGTGGTTGAAGGGTTCTCGCATATTCTAGGGCCATGTAGGAAAGGGGGTGGGGGTGAGTGCATGTCTCTTTCAGGGCGACGGAAATGTGTCTGTCTGTACACAGGTGCTGATACATGACTGCTTCGCTTCTCAATAGTGCGCGGGAACGTAGAGGCCGCGTGCGGCGGTCGTGCCGGCGCCCGCGTAAGTGCACTGAGTATACGAGTAATTCCCAACTGACTCCAGCGTCAGGGTGACTAATTACTCGCGCGACGGGGTCTCTGAAACTGCTCAAGATGGAGGGTTTTGTAGATGCAAAAGACACCGGCTTTTTGCCTTATACCTAATAAGACGGATTATAGCGTACACAGCCGATATACATTAATTTCGATTTCATTTCATTTTGAGGCTCTTGCCGTAAATACGTCCTTTTACCATGGGCCATAAACAAAGTCGGTAAAGTGAGAACATCTGCCATTACACAAATTTTTGCATTTTTTATTTTATATATCAATGTGCCAGCACAAAGTAAACAGCATAGCAAGCTTCATTAAAACCCATGTGCTTCTAATTTTTTTTTCGTCCTGAAACCCGTTTGAACCCGTTTGAACCGGTTCAGTATGGTCCGAACCGGTTCGAACAGGAACGGAATGTTGCTCTGGAGCCGAACCCGGAACGAAACCCGAAAGGTGTGAACCCGAACCTGAACCGAACCCGAAAAAATTCCGGTTCAACACCCTGGCTGTGATTACATCGGGGAATTCATTCTCTTTGACATTTGATCGCTCTCCCTCTCGGTCCCTGCTGCAACTCTCAGGCATGCAGCACAGTGATTTGTAGCTGGAGCTCCAACTCTTTTGCTCATCTTCACGCGACAGCCCTAAGGTGCCCTCTGACTGAAGCATCAAGTTGGCCTTCCTTGTGCTTACTATCTCGGTAGTAGCTACCCAATCAATTTCCTGAGGAAGCGACACTGTGGACTGTTCTTCTCTCTCTGTGCTTTCAATTGCAGGAACAGGCTGTTCTCCAATCTCACTCTCACTAGTGGAGCTAGTTACAACCTCTTCCGTGGTTTCCAACAAATCAGGCTCGTTAGTCTTCCATCCGGCCTATCCGGGGGTAAGCTACCCTGGCTCCCTGACGTTCCTTAAACGCTGAATTTCAGCAAGCTTCCTCTGAAGGATTGCCATCTCTCTTTCAAAAGCCCTTTCGGCTTCCTCACGTTTCTTTTGCCTCTCTTTCTCAGCGGCTTCTCTAGCGCTCTGTCTTTCTTGTTTTTTTCTGCCATTCTCTCTCTCTTCTCGAGCTCTCTCCCTTTCCTGGTCCACCCATTTTCGCAGTTCGGCTCCAGTCATCCCCATCTGGAGGCCGGCCTCTATTAGCTCCTTTAGCTCCTTAAAGCTCATATTTGGAGACCGAACTCTACATTCAAGGCAATAGATACCTCTACACGGTGAACCCCACTAACAGCTTCAGCGCGGCACCTCCCGATATCGCTCTGCTGATAACACTCGTCACGACCTTTTCGTAAACTAATTCTGACTCTTTCTCCGTTCACTGCGCTTACAAACACCAAACGTCCTGTCGCGGACGCCAGTATATATGTCACCCAACCTCGCGCACTTTCAGCGCAAAGTTCCCAACACCCTTAGAGCGTGTAAGGATAGCGGTCTCGGACTCAAAGGAGGTGCCCTCGACTTAGCGTGGCAAGCTCAGCGGAGACAAGCTACCAAGTGAAAAGATGTTTTCGGTCGTTTAGTGCCCAGCTTTCGCCGGTCGCAAGCCAGAGAATTGTCGTAGCCAAATGTTCACAAACAAAACAAAGTTTATACAGCAATGAGACGATACAGAGTGTTACGTTCTACCGGCCAAAGGCAGGCAGCAACGTCATGAAAACAGGACGATTCGCAGAGCAGAAAAGACGCCCCTTTATTTCCAGCTCGGAAATATATAGAGAAAAGAAAAGAGAGAAAGAAGGAAAGAAGGACAATCGACGCATGCGCTGAGAGGCGCACGTGGTCCCGATTGTGTTATCTGCAGCATTCCTTTCTCCTAGTAGCCGTAGCGCTCCACTGCCTTTCTGGTTCTTGTGGAACGACGTAGCTCAGAAACAGTCCCCTCGGGAAGGTCTTGAGCCTCGTAATTCGGTGTTCCTAAGGTCGTAGTAGGAGATTCTTCAGCATCAATAAGATGGCCAAGATACGTCAGTGATTGTTGACCGAACTTGCACTTGTCGCAACAAAGTTTGATACCGTTCTCGCGGAAACGCTGTAGCACCGCTTGCAGGTTTACGTTTTCAGCCTCGCTGCTCTTGGCTATCAGGACATCGTCTAGATAAGCCTGAGACCCTTTTAGTCCTTGCAACACCGATTCAATTTTCCGTTGAAATATCGCTGGCGCTGATGCGATGCCAAACGGTAACCAGTTGTAGCAAAAGAGCCCCTTTGTGTGCTTATCACTTCTAATTTCCGCGAGTCTTCATCTAGTTCGACCTGATTGTAAGCATCGCGAAGATCTATCACACTGAATTTTTTCCTCCACATAGGTTTGCGAAAATGTCGTCGATGACAGGCAAGGGGTACTGCTCAACATCGCACGCAGGGTTTAGTGTCACCTTGAAGTCCCCACAAATGCGCACTGTTCCGTCCTTCTTCAAAACTGGCACGATGGCGTTGCCCATTCAGAATGAGGGACTGGCGATATTATTCCTGCTAGAGACTAATCTGTCAAGCTCCTTAGACACTTTATCACGCAGCGCAAAAGGAACTTTCCTTGCCTTGAAGAACTTTGGGTGTTCTCCAGCCTTGATGTGCAGTCGGGCTGGCGGGCCTTTCATGAGACCAACGCCCTCATGAAGAGGTCGAAGTGTTGCTGGAGCAGCGTCGGCACGTCCTGCAAGGTTTGTCTTGCCACGGGAGCCTTTGAATAGACGCTCAGCACCTGGATGCGTTCGTGTGTTAATTTTTTCAGCAGGTCCGGACCGCAGAGACTGGGGCAATTGCAGTCTAAAACAGTCAGACCGCACTGCACTGTTGTACCTCGATATGAAACTGGCATTTTCAATGCACCGAGGAGCGGCAACTTTCCCAGATAGCATCCCAGATAGAAACTTTCCCAGGTAGCTGCGGCCATCGATGAGAGTGCAATTTGTAGATACTCTTGGGAATGACGCTAACAGGGGAGCCAGTGTCGATGTCCATCATTATTTCGATGCCATTCCACGTTAACGGTTTCCTGATGGGGGTATGAGAGAGCGCGGAGTGGTCAAGGACCAAATTTGTGACGCGCTGATATCACTCTCATCGGTTTCTGTCGTCTGTGCCGTTACTGCTAGCATTCTATTTCGCTCATTTGCCGGACACATTTAAGCTAAATGCCATGGCCGTGCACACTTGTAACATTTGCGCTTGATTAGTCGACAAGCCTTGGTCTTATGACCATGCTTACCGCAACATTTGCATTGTTGCACGCCCTGCGACTTCGCACGCGACTCGTATTGACCAGAGAGCTTTAGCAAGCTCGCTTGTTCTTGGTCCGTAACAATACCCTGCGAATCGCGCTCACCGCTCTCTGCGGCAAGGACAAGAGCCTCGGCTTCCTCAAGAGTCAGATTTTTCGTCGCTAGCAGCTGCTTTTGCACATTCTTGGACCGGACGCCGCACACAATACGGTCCCTTATCATTCTGTCCAGCGCAGTTCCAAAATTGCAATCGTGTGCCAACTGCCGTATTGCCACTATGAATGCATGTGCAGATTCTCCTTCTTGCTAGCAGCGATGGAAGAAGTTGAAACTTTCAGAAATTTCATTCGGTACCGGGTCGTAGTAGCTGTTTAGGGCCTGCACAACTTCTTTGTATGTCAGGGCGCTAGGCTTTTGCGGTGCAACCTTCCCGTTCAACATTTCTATCGTTTTGGTTGCAATCGCAGCTACGAGCAAGGGACTTTTCTTAGCATCGTCCTTCACATCATTCGCTTCGAAATAGGCTTGCACATTGACTAGGTACGCCTGCCACTTATCTTTTTCGTCTTCAAATTCCGGTAGCCTGTGTGTCATGGCTGGCGGTGGGCTCCTTCATCTTCTTTGTCGTGCTTGGGCGTATATGCTGGCTTCCTTGCTGCAGCAGAATCCTCGTCGCCACTTTTACGTTCTACCGGCCAAAGGCCGGAAGCAACGTGATGAAAACAGGCCGATTCGCCGAGCAGAAAAGACGCCCCTTTATTTCCAGCTCGGAAATATATAGAGAAAAGAAAAGAGAGAAAGAAGGAAAGAAGGACCATCGACGCATGCGCGGAGAGGCACATGTGGTCCCGATTGTGTTATCTGCAGCACAGAGGATTTCACAATCACTAGTACAAACACATACCCTTACAAAAATGGGTTTGACCTTTCAGTCACTCTTGAGTCACCCACGAGTCACCCTTGTCACCTACCTGTAGACTCGACCTTCCTGTAGACTTAGTCTGCAGAATGTCTGTAGACGCCGTGCGGATTTCAAGTAGACTAGTCTTTAATATGCGTGCCTAGTGAGTGTGCATGCGTAGGTATATATATTGTCAGTGGACAACGAAGAAGACAGTGCTGTGCTCGTGCAATGAGCGCGAAGAGGACGAAGGGTGATCTGTGCGCCGTTGGCCGGCAGTGGTTCGATTGAGCTGTTGTGAACTACTGTCAGCATTCCTCAGTGACTACTCCTTGTGTGCCTACATTTACGTAACATCTCTTGGTGGACCCGACGAGCCGACGAGCCGATCCGTCGAGATAGCTACCGACGCGCCTGCCACGCCAACTGTCGTCCTAGCCCACCCTCGAGACCCGGACACATTCTGCGGGACCGATGGCGTGGACGTCGAAGACTGGCTCTCGCTGTACGAGCGTGTGAGCACGCACAACGGGTGGCACCCCACGATGAAGTTGGCCAACGTCATTTTCTACTTGACGGGCACTGCAAGAGTCTGGTTCGAGACACACGAGGAAGAACTGACCAGTTAGGACCTGTGCAAGCAGAAGCTTGCCGAATTGTTCGGTAAGCCATTCGGACGTCAGCTGGCTGCGAAGAAGGAGCTTGCATGCCGCGCACAATCGTCAACAGAGTCATATGTGTCTTATATTCCGGACATTTTAGCCCTCTGCATGAAAGTTGATTCCGCCATGTCAGAGAGTGAAAAAGTCGGTCACGTTCTCAAGGGAATTGCAGACGACGCCTTCAACTTGCTGGTGTACAAGGACTGTGGAACGGTTGACGCCATCTTAAAAGAATGCCGCCGGTTTGAACAAGCGAAAAGCCGCCGTATTTCCCCTCAGTTCACGCGGTTGCCGAACACGGCGGCAACGTCGTCCTGCGTAGACTCATCCTAACCGTGCTCCCTGCCAACATCCGACAGCCTGACATGACTTGTACGCCGAGAACTAGAGGCAGCGTCTCCCACAATTTCCCAATTATCGGTACCGGGCAGTGCCCTTGTAGTATCCCTTATACAGGCTGTTGTTCGACAAGAATTCGCCAATCTCGGGATCCGACCTGTATGCTCCATTAGTTGCCCAGATGCTCGTAATGTGTCTCCCGTGCTCGGTGCCCGACATCCGTACCACACACGCCGCAGCCGCAACCCGGATGATTGGAGAACACCTGACAGGCCCATCTGTTTTAACTGCTCCCGAGTTGGTCACATCTCCCGACACTGCCGAAGCCGTCCGTCCTCGACCTACCGCCGCTATCCTGATTCTTTCTATCCCCGCCGCTCGTCGTCGCCCCATGAACCACAGCTCGCAAGCTCCGACGCTCAGGCCCCTCCAACTAACCGCTCGTCGTCTCCTTACCGTCGTCGATCTCCATCGCCCCAAACTCGCCGCCCATCATCTCCTGGCCCGTATGCTCGATCCCGTTCGGAAAACTGATGTCTGCAGCGTCTGGAGGTGATGCTGCTCCGACGACCGACCTTGGAAATCCTCCTTTGACTCTACATGCCCGACGGAATATACTTAGCGTCGACGTGGACGGAGTCCCTGTTACTGCTCTCATCTACACGGGAGCGCACGTCTCCGTTATGAATGCCTGTCTACGCCGTCGCCTAAGGAAAGTACTCACTCCTGCCCGCTCCGCTGTTCGTGTCGCCGATGGCGGTACTTCCGCTGTCGTTGGAATGTGCACAGCCCGTGTGTCAATCGCCGGCCGCCATACTTCGGTTCTCTTCACTGTCCTCGAACACTGCCCTCATGACCTCATCCTTGGCCTTGACTTTCTTTCCGAACATTCTGCCCTCATTGATTGCGCCACAAGTGTCGTTCAGCTCGCCCTACCTTTTAACGAGGAGCCACCGGCTCCAGTTGTCCATCGCCTATGTACCGTGGATTTTGTCCGCCTGAACCCCGAAGCCGTTACTTACGTATCATTCTCTTCCGTCCCACCAGTTCCCGATGGCCAATACGTCGTTACTCCAGCCCTTGATGTGCCTCTCACACGGAGTGTTGCCCTCGCACATACAGTGGTCACTATGTTTGCCAATCGAGCGTCCTTTCCGATCCTCAACTTTTCATCGCACGTTCAGCCGCTTCCCCAAGGCATGTCGCTCGCCACGCTGTGCCCTGCTTCCGACTGCGTTGTATCAGCTGTCACCGGCTGTGTACCTCCCTCGCCGAAATGCCCCGAGTCCGACGTCCCACCATCTGACCAATACGCAAAAATGATTTCCCCTGACCTCTTACCAGCCCAAACTCACGACCTCAGGTGTCTTCTTTCCTCATTTCACGACATCGTTGACTTCGACAACCGCCCTTTGGCTCGGACCTCTGTGGTTACGCATCGCATTAACACCGGTGACGCCGCTCCTATCCACAGACGTCCGTATAGGGTCTCCAGTGCAGAACGGAACATCATTCAGCAGGAGGTGGACAAAATGCTTACCAAAGACATTAATAGAGCCCTCATCGAGTCCTTGGGCCTCACCAGTTGTCCTAGTTAAAAAGAAAGACGGGGGCTGGCGCTTTTGCGTTGATTATCGGCACCTTAACCGCATTACAAAAAAGGACGTGTATCCTCTCCCCAGAATTGACGACGCTTTGGATTGCCTTCACGGAGCCAAATTTTTCTCTTCCATCGACCTTCGATCCGGCTATTGGCAAATTGCTGTGGATGACCAAGACCGTGAAAAGACTGCATTCGTCACACCAGAAGGCTTATATCAGTTCAGAGTTATGCCGTTCGGTCTCTGCAATGCGCCAGCTACCTTCGAGAGAATGATGGACTCCTTGCTTCGAGGATTTAAATGGGTTACATGCCTGTGTTACCTGGACGACGTCGTGGTTTTTTCGCCCTCATTTTCCACGCACCTCGAACGACTGACGAGCATTCTTTCTGTCTTCCGTAAAGCCGGGCTGCAGCTCAACTCGTCGAAATGCCAATTCGCTCGTCGCCAACTGACCATCCTTGGACATCTAGTCGATGCCTCGGGTGTCCGCCCGGACCCTGCTAAAGTTCAAGCTGTCAAAGACTTCCCTCCTCCGCAATCGTCCAGGGACGTGCGCAGCTTTCTAAGCCTGTGCTCTTATTTCCCACGTTTCATCAAAAATTTTGCTGGCATCGCTCGTCCCCTCACTGACCTCCTTAAGAAAGACAGCCCTTTTACCTGGGGCCCTGCCCAAGAAGAGGTCTTTTCTTCTTTAATCCAACTGCTCACTTCCCCTCCTATATTGGCCCATTTCGACCCGTCGGCACCAACTGAAGTTCGCACAGACGCCAGCGGATATGGTATCGGAGCTGTGCTCGCCCAACGTCACCAAGGTCAAGACCGTGTCATTGCATACGCCAGCCGTCTTCTTTCCACCGCCGAGCGCAATTACTCCATAACGGAGCGCGAGTGCCTCGCCCTTGTTTGGGCGGTCGCTAAATTTCGACCCTACCTGTTTGGCCGCCTTTTCTCAGTTGTGACGGACCACCACGCTCTTTGCTTGCTTTCTTCGCTGAAGGACCCCACCGGCAGGCTTGGTCGTTGGGCATTGTGCCTGCAAGAGTACTCTTACACCGTTGTTTACAAGTCCGGGCGCCTACATCAAGACGCTGACTGCCTGTCTCGTCACCCTGTGGAGCCGCCAGATCCTGGAGACAATGATCTCGGCCCGTGCTTATTCGCTATCTCTGATCTGCTTAACATCGCGGCCGAGCAACGGCAAGATTCCTCCTTGCGTCCCCTTATTGACCGCCTCGCCTGTGCAAACCCCGATCCTTCGCTCCAGCTCTTTGTTCTTCAGGATGACATCCTCTATCGACGCAACCTTCGCCCTGACGGCCCTCCGCTCCTGCTCGTCGTTCCTCAACGTCCCCGCTCGTCTGTCCTCGCGGAACTACACGACCTGCCCACCGCGGGACACCTCGGTGTCTCCCGCACGTACGATCGTGTCCGACGCCGCTTCTTTTGGCCCGGCCTTTACCGTAGTGTTCGCCGTTATGTTGCCAGCTGTGACCTCTGTCAACGCAGGAAGCGGCCCTCCACTTTGCCTGCCGGCCTTCTGCAGCCTATCGACGTACCTCTGGAACCCTTTCATCGTGTCGGACTAGACCTCGGACCTTTTCCTACGTCCAGTTCCGGCAACCGTTGAATCGCCGTCGCGACTGACTACGCCACTCGGTACGCTATCACACGTGCCTTACCAACCAGTTGCGCCACAGATGTCGCCGATTTCCTGTTGCAAAATGTCATCCTTCATCACGGTGCCCCACGCCAATTGCTGACGGACCACGCTCGCTACTTTTTGTCCCGGGTAGTTGGAGACATACTCCGGTCCTGTTCCACGCAGCATAAACTCACTACAGCGTACCATCCTCAAACGAACGGGCTTACCGAGCGCCTGAATAGGACCCTCACTGACATGCTATCTCTGTACGTCGCACCCGACCATCGTGATTGGGACATTGCCTTGCCCTATGTAACATTTGCTTACAATTCATCGCGGCATGACACCACGGGCTATTCGCCTTTCTATCTTTTGTATGGCCGGCATCCTGCGTTGCCATTGGATACACTCCTGCCGCCTTCTTCGGCCTCGACCACGGAGTACGCACGTGACGCAATCGCTCAAGCAACCTCGGCCCGCGCAATCGCCCGCAACCGTCTCACCGCCTCCTAGGCCTACCAGAAGTCAGTTTACGACCGCCGACATCGCTCGGTACACTACACGCCAGGATCACTCGTCCTCGTTTGGTATCCCTCTCGCCGTGTCGGCCTTTCAGAGAAACTCCTACATCAGTATAAGGGCCCTTATCGCGTGCTCCGTCAGGTGACCGACGTGACTTATGAGATTGCCCCCCTCGACCCTCCGTCGTCATCCACCCCCCCTACCACTGACGTTGTTCACGTGGTTCGCCTCAAGCCATACCGTGCACCTGCTCCGTCTGCCACTTAGCATCGGGACGATGCTTTCGCCGCCGGGAGTTGTGTCAGTGGACAACGAAGAAGACAGTGCTGTGCTCGTGCAATGAGCGCGAAGAGGACGAAGGGTGATCTGTGCGCCGTTGGCCGGCAGTGGTTCGATTGAGCTGCTGTGAGCTACTGTCAGCATTCTTCAGTGACTACTCCTTGTGTGCCTACATATATATATATATATATATATATATATATATATATATATATATATATATATATATATATATATATATGTACATTTATATATTTTGAACCATGACACGTTTTATAATTCAATTAAATCGGTTTGACCTTTCAGTCACCTATGAGTCACTCACCAGACACCTTCATGTAGATCTAGTCTGCAGATATCCTGCAGACTAGGTCTAGATGTTCTGCAGACTAATGTGTTTAGGTATGTATGCATGTATGTATATACTGAACCAAGACAAATTTTATCCTTAGTTTTGTCTTTTTCAACTTTCCCACCGGATACACAGTCTGGGAGTGCCTGCAACCGACAGCAATTAATATTAATTGAAATAAAGTAGTGGCTATGTAATCTGCATTAAATGCAGCAGTTGTACTATGGGTCAATTCAGTGTGGATTCAAGACATAATAACGGTTATTCTGCACTCAGTCTCACGCCAGATGCTAGTTAGAAACCATGCCTGCTTGCATCTACCAAAACTTGTTTGATCAGCAGAACACTAATTAAGGTTAAACTAGGGTTGAACATGATTCTTGCTAAAACTGGAGTGCGCATTCCTGGTAAGTCCAGAGGAATGTCCAATTTAAGGCAGATTTCTATAGCTCATGGCACATCTCTTGCATGCCCATCAGCTAACCCATAGGATTCCCATAAAACAAAAATGTATGACCTGCAGAAGGTATGCAGGTTTATACTCCAACAAGCTTACAGAACCGCTTACCAGAACAGAATACAGGCCACACAGGCCTGCGATAACAAAAGGGAGTTATATATACATCACTCAATCGACCTTATTTGGCATTCATTCATTTACAAAACAAAAGCTTTGACAAGAACTAAAAGGTGCTAGTTTGCAGCTTAACGAGACTTTTGTTCTTCAAAGCAATGAAGACAGAAATAGAAGCCAACACCTGCCTGGTTCTGGTCGTACCTGGACTATTAAACCCCCTTTCAGTATAAAAAATTTTGTTGCTTCTGGCTACCTTCTGCCTCATGCAAGAACATCTTTATGTTGCTTCAAAAATGTAGTTGCTCGCAACACAGCACACAAGCGTCTTTGAAGAAGACTGCAATAACATACATTTTCGTGGATTTTCGCAAACCATCTCCACTTCTTCTGACGTCATGTAAACCTCATGTATAATGGCTCCACTCAAGTTATCGGCAACAAATCTTCTTATTACGTGAAGTTAGCGCAAATGAAAGACAACATGGCGAACACATGCACATGATCGATGTCCCTCTACACAAGTTGCCAAAATATTCTCGATCTGGCCGAATATCGCATTGATGCACACAAATGAGTTAAGGCGGCGTGACTTGTCAAGGCCTTTCGTGCAGTAGAGGAAAGAGCCAATTAGCACTCTTTTGTAGGAGATGCCACGGTTAGAAGTCTCTCCCTTCCCCCCCAAAAAAACAACACCACAAGTGCTCTCAGAGTTCTTTCGCAGATTATACCCCCTTAAAAAGTACTGCATTAGCAGGTGCTTTGAATGGGCATCTTCAAAGTGGGAACATCTGTCCCATATTATGGGAAGGTTTGATAGAAAATAAAACTTCTCAACCACTTGCCAGCCAGCATAGCGTGTGCCATTTACAAGTTGAACGAGGTGCCCATTCATACCTTCAAATGCATATGCTGAATAATTCCATAATGGGCCCCATACTTCCACTGATGCAACAAGGTGCAATAAAAGGTGGGTGTTATAAGTCATATGTGCTATTCTGTACAGATCTTGGTACTCCCTCACAAACTCGTACATTGTCCTGCCAGCTTCTTTCAGTTTTTCTACGGCGACTGTGTCAGCAAGAAGAAAGTGCATCACCTTGACAAGCTTCAACCAATTCTTGTAATACACTCTTGGCAGAATGTTCTTCAACACTACTGGAGAATAAAACAACAACCAGTTACGCCACTCTGATGCCTTCCAGTACTTCCGGACTTTAAGCGAGCGCGGCAGCCTAGAAATCTACCAGATAGGTTTCAAAAGACACAGCTTCTGGTCAATCTCATCAATTTTGCCTCCAAGACTGTATGGAAACAACATGGAGGTGTCAAACCACATGCATGCTGTGTGCCTAACAAAGCCAGCACACACAGCATGCATGTAGTCGACGACAAAACCTGCCGGAAATGAAAAAAATGCCAAATCAAACAGCACGTTTGAACCTTTGACACCACATTTGGCTTGCTGTGTTGTCTCTGCCTTAGCAGCGTTTCGCAAAAATGTCTTGTGTGTTCTAGGTGCTGGTTGAGAAGAGACAACAGGGTACACGCGAACATGACCGCTGCCTTTCCTGACAACTTGTCCCTCATGCATGCACCATGCACAGCCATAAGAACCATTAAATTGGTTCATGTTCATAACCATGGCTCTGGCCACTGTGTCGACGCAACAGGGCCCTGGAAAAATTCGCACTTTCACAGTATTTCATTTCAGGTTTGTGTACTGGAAACCACTACCGGAAAGAATGTTCATTTGTTCAAATGGCTTCAGAAAGGAACACATTTTAGGTTTTGTGGTACCAAACCACAACCCAGCTAGAAGCATGTGTTTCGTTCTCACTTTCTGGGGTAATTCATTTATTTGAAGTAGCAGCGGCCAGATGCTGTACCCAGATGACTCATAAAGAGGAACACCGTCTGTATTCCACGTTACTGACAAGTCATGCGTAGACATTGGCAGGTTGTGGTAACCTTGGCTAGTCGTCAGCTCACCTACATCATAGGACAACTGCCTAGGCAATAACTTGAAGTTTAGCTCAACGAGCGAAAGCTTGTCTTTGACTTGTTTGGCAATGTCAAATGTAAGAAAATAGCTTTCATTTTTTTAGTGTGTCGACAACAAAATCAACACCGCAGGTGGAACAGTGGAGTTCCTGTGCCTGGCTCTCACCCAGATAGAGTAAGCAAGATGGGCAATAAAACTGCAGTGTGGCATTTTCCCTAGCATTTGTAAACTGCTTAAAAAAGATGTACTTTGATGTTGGTATGGCAGCTTCCTTAGGCACGTGGGCTTCAATGAGCTTTAAAAGGCTCTCAGTTGCCTCCTTAGTGGTGTTATGCCGCAGGCAATGTCCAAGAATAAGCACCATGCTTTCACCAATGGTCAAACGTGATCCAGGGTAGAGTTGCTCATCCTGCGAAATAAGGAAAACAGTTTTGAATACTGAACTGTCATACATCACATAGCCTGTATACAGGATTACAATACATAAAAGTTGTCAGGTTGGTCAGTTTACAAGAAAACTCAGCCTTGCGAGGAAAGTGAGCAAAAAGGAAGAAAAAAACAGGAGCACATAGGCGCGAGCTATGTCAAAACAAGAATTCTCATTTACCTGTTCCTTTCCCTTCTGCTTCCATACTCAATTGCTTCGCTTGCGCTGTTTTATTCTGTGGTTATTGAGACACGGGTTGTGTTATTCAGCTAGATACCTCAGTTCAATGGCCGTAAATTCACACTCAGTAAGCACAGCACCCTTCACTGCGCAGTTCGCAACATGCTTGATGTGTGCATATTCAGAAAAAGCTGCACCAAATCATGTTCAAGTTCTTTCACAAGTCGCCATGAGTTGCACCGTGTCAAGAAGTCAAATATGTCGAAGTAATGCTACCCTAAACTAGTGGCAACAGTGCTTAGTACAGTTCAGTGATCGTTTGCGGCCTGACGGAGGAGGGATCCATTACAAGGAGTATTACGTTATGAGCACTCATTTTGACCCTGTTCCATTTTCCCTAAATGAGTGCAGGGGATGACAAGGGCTAAGACAAAGAAGGGCGGACGGTCACCTGCTTGAACAGTACAATTTTCTGTAATGACAGAATCTCTCATTTAATACTTCACGACAAGAGAGGACAGATGCGCTCTTTTTTAGTTGAATACCAAGAAAAAGGCTGCAGACAGACATGTCTGTCCATTTCCAGAACTAGACTAATTTAACGCACATAACTGCAAAACTGACAGCCAACCGCGAACGGACGCATGTTATGGGAGTCGCGGTGACTTGCAATGAACAGCTCATAAAGAGAAACAAATGTGGAATGAACAGTCCTTCATGACAAGCAGAAGTGTTATGAACAAAACTATGAAAGAATGAACCTTTCAATAATAGATTAGGTCCCAATTAAAACATTTTTCAGGAGGAGAAAAGACCCGCCCGTCCTTGCCTTACGACTCCAGTCCCCATGAGTAAGACTACTGAAAAGACTGACCAGTTCTGATCTTTGGTTGTCTGAAGGTTCATGCTGGGGCGACAAGTCCTCGTCATCACTGGAGCACGAGGATACATTATCCAGCAGGTCATATTGCAGAGCATCAGCAGGATCTTCTTCTGTAACAGAACCTGCTTCTGAATCCTGTGGAAACAGACATGTTCTGTATTTTTAAGAAGCGTGTACCAATAATGCAGGCTTAATGAGACTTGCTGTGTCATTGCACATAACTGCAGAGAATGTAAAGCAAATGCCACAACTGTAAAGAGTAACTGCATGTTGCTTGACACAATTCAAAGTGTGCAGCTGAACAGGTGCGAGAAGGTTGTAACAATTAAAAGAAAAACTTGGGCCATTTTCTAATCGCTGTCCACTCGAAAGCGGCCGATAAACAAATACTTTCGTACAGCCAAATGATTTCTGCACTAATAGGCATGTTACTTCTATAAACACTTGTTATACGTTTCTTTATAAAAATCCTTTCAAATGAACGGACATTTATTTCCTGGTAAGCTTGCAACACAAATCTAACTACAACTATCGTCATCGCACATTTGTTAGTTCATTAAACCCGACCGTGTGGCACCGACAACAGAATTTAGTGACGTTAAGAAACCAAAGGATGGAACTTAAATGGCGTTAATTTGTAATAATGTGGCACAGGCGTAAGTTCGGTAACAAAGTTAGAAATTACATACAAGCCAGAGGGGCATAATTCGGCTCGATGACAGACGTCGACGCAGGTTGCTTTCGCCACCACCGTTTTTTTTTCTCGTTTGTTTTGCGGGCACAAGTTTGCCAAATCAACTGTTCCAGTTTAATGGTGGACTTCGGCTTGTTCTCTACCTGTCTGTGCACCGGCCGCGCTACGTGCCGACACACGAAATATAAATTGAGATATGCAAACGTTCACGATGCCAGAATAGCAGATTTGTGAGTTAAAACAGGTCATGCAAAAAAGCTAGAGTAGTTTGTTCGCACTTACACTTTGTACGATATTCAGCTGCCCATCGCTTGCTTCAGGAAGCCCATCACTTATGAAGCCAAGGGACGAGTCTGCTGCAGTGTTCATTTCAGCACTGCTGTCTAGATCGTCGAGGACGCCGTCACTTGAAGATCCCTCATCATTTAAAGCGTCAGCCGGAATGCCCACTGAAGCCGCTGCATCCTCCGTTCTGTCGGGAGCTCCAAGAAGCAAACGGCCATCACTATGATCAGCTTTCTTCGCGTGTCTGAATTTTGTTGAGCGAGGTTTCGGAACGTTGTCTTTGAACAACCACTCTCTGTATCGTTTCGGCATATCTGCAGAACAAATCCGGTAAAAGGCGGTAGCTGGTAATTTCCAGCAGAAATTGTCACCTAATCGACGTACACCTGCAGTGCTTACACGAAAGACGTAACATGCCCTGCGTTGCGGAAACCACGACAGGCTTTACATCGTGGTGAGAGCCGGTAGCGCGAGAGTTTTCCCACCTTTTACTGTGCAGTCGCTACAGCCACTGGAGGTCTAAGTTCTAAATAAACGCCTGTTTTATTATTTTTATTATATTTTTAATGTTTTTAGTTTTTAATATAGCACATAGATGGCGCAACAATAAGCAAGTGCCAAACAAATTGACTTCAACGTTCAAGTACAAAATAGAAGTGCTTATTAATAACAATGCAGTCATCAACCCGTCTCGCCTCTTTCTCTATCGCTATCGATCGGACCCTTCCTGTCCCAACTGCCCCTGTATCTATGCGGATCTTGCTTATTGCCTATTCTATTGCCCGGCTGCTCAGCAGTCGGGTTCCTACCCCCCACCTTCTTTATCCATCACCACCTGGCTCGACTGGCTTGGCGCTGAAGGGGAGGAAGAACAGCGACTTCTGGTCGCCCAGGCGGTCGACATGCTCGGCCTGTAAATTTTGGCCGAATAAACGTCTTCTACTACTACTACTAATAACAAATTATATTTTTATTATCAATATTTTCGTATACTTGTACCCATTAGTTATTATTTCTTTGTGACGTGTAATTAAAAACGTCACTGCACTGCAGCGACCGCTTAGCGAACGCATTGCCGCACAACCCTGTAGCCTGGTACGACTGCAGCGCTCCTCAACTACATCAACGGAGCCAGTGGTGGCGGCGCCGCGCAACAGCTCTCAGTTCGGTAACTGACAGTAGTTGCCTTCAGCTACGCCCGGCTGTGACTTCAGTACGTTGTACTAGCCATAGCTGTAGCCTATTCAAGCCAGTTGTCGGCCTTTCTGGAGGTGCTTTTGTGTCGGTCTGTTTTGTTCTCGGCGATGTCGCATATTTTAGTTAAGTGGGTGTCAACTGAGCAGTGGGATGCATATGCAACCAGGTGCATGGTCGACGCGGCCACTGCCACCTCGATTATAAAAGATGCGACGGTGGTAGAGGCCTTAGCTGGCAAAAGCTTTAAAATCGCGTGGAAAGATGGAGACGAGCCATGTGACGCATACGTGGTGGCTGCCGGCAAGTAATGGTGAAAATCACTGCACTTTATATTTTATTTGTCCTGCTACCAGTGCAGGTAGGGTCGTCCACTTCTAGTTTGAACACGGCTCCGGGCGGCCAGCGCTCCGCGCAGCGCCTCTCTCGGTCGCCTGGGTAACTAGCGCGCAGGCGCAGTGGAATCCATAGGCGTGGCTATAGTGAACTAGAATACTCTCTAGTGGCGCGAGCGGCGAGGCGCAGGCAAGCCATTTTCCAACAGACGCCACCAGATGGCGCCACCGCAACTTTTCCTAGGCACGGGAATTCGCGGAGTGTTGAAAAGTTCGTCTGTTATCTTGTGTTTTTCAGCTCATTTACTAATTATAATCGCTCATTTATTCTTTCTTGCTGGTCTCCACCTGTTAGTTACAATGACTAGCCTTGTTAAGGATTAAAACACGTGTCCGAAAACCACGTAATTAAGCGAGGATACAACGTTCCTACTGTCGCGTCGTTGACTAAACTCCAACTTGCAGAGTGATTTTCTGGCGCGAAACGTCATCGCAGAATGCCAAGCGGTCAGCATCACATGCGGAGCAGATTATTTGCGCGACCATTACTGTGGTTTGAAGATCAAAACCCGAAAGCAATGCCATTTAGAGTGTGTACCCACCGTCATTTATTGCTCAAGCACTTTCAGAAGTAAACCGTTTAAGCTAAATTTTATGCTGCATTTTGAGCTCATATATGGTTTAGAGAAGTCAATGCGCTTGTAGATATGATCTATTTACCGCTATGATGTGAGTTTTGGTGGCGTTGTTGATTTAGTAATAATTATTAAATTAATGTATGTACACATGAACACCATATGAAGCTTTTATTTGCAACTGACTTCAGTGCAGAAATGATAACAAAAAAATCTTGTTTGTGAAAATCCACAACTTCCCTGCCATTGACTTGTTCAGCACCTATTCAATTTAAGGTGCTTTGACGCGCGGTATGTGAGGTAGCGCAAAACGGGACAAGGTACCGAGAAAGACGCACACAACACAGGCGCTAAGTCAACGCGGCGCTTTGACACGGTATGTGAGTTAGCGCAAAACGGGACAAGGACGCACACAACATAGACGCCTGCTGTCGCTGGCTCCGTTAATGCTCTTCGTGAAGAAATGCAGACGAGTTGTGAGGTAAAATGCAGTTATTTCTGCAGCTATGGTTTGAGCGTGCTCATCCAAGCAACGAACTTTCGCGCGACGTAACCAGCAATTTAAAAGGTTAGCCTGCTGTCGCTTGATGCCTCAACAACGGAAAAATGGTCAGGCACAGCTTTTGTGAGCAGTGCGTCGGCTGCGTTCAAGTTTCCGGCATCGAGAAATATGTCAATCAGTTTCTCCCTCCCAGAGCAAGTGTCCTGCTCACCAGCATCTGCATTCAAGAGTGAACTTAGAACAGCGGGCTCGCAGTTTCCTCTTGACACAGAGTGCGCAAGGTTGCTGAAGCTGACACAGTTCACTGTAGCAATGAATTGCTGAAGTGTAGGATGAGTACTGCATCCTGATGACTGCCTGACGATGCCAAAAAGATGTTCCACGGGGTCCTGGCTCACCCTGCTTGTCATTACTTGACTACTTCAACAGCGATAAGGTACTGCATGGTGTTACACGCAGTCCATTTACTGCGGACTGACTTAGAAAGCCTCGCTGCCCATTTGTGTGGCGTTCCCACTCTGACAGAAACGACAGAAAAGAATTCAACTTCTCGGCTCATGCAGATGAGGCAATGCTTCAGCTGGAAAGCTTGATGTCATGACTTGAATAACACCATGAATGAATGGTCTTGCAAGACCAATTTTACCATGAGATGCATGTACAGCTAAGAACCATTCAAAGTGTTACGTTAATACAAGATTTAGCTAAACAACAAAGTGGCAGTGGTTTAATCATGGTTCAACCGAGATAGATGAGCGATAGCTCGGTTTTGCGTGGTTTTCATTTGTTTTTTGGATTCTACTCGTTGAGCCCTTTTAAACGATATGAGTTGCTGCTGTATCGCGAATTTGTTTTAGTCATAATTAACTAATGGAACTTAATTAGGACCTGCAATTAGCGTACTTCAATCGTACTCGAAATAAGCTTTCCATCGATATATATGTCTTGAAACTGCAGCATGAAGTTCAATATCGAATCACAAGTAACTTTTTATTGGCAGCTAATTAAGACTTAAATTTGCCCAATGCAATGATACTCAACCGAAGCTATCCGACATATATTGGTCCGGCAAATAATGATGCTTTTGCCGCGCCCGGACAGCCGGTGCGGGCAGCCTGGCGCAAAACAGTGGGAATCAGTTCTTCTTATCGCCATAGCTTCGTCAAATTCCCTGTCATTGGTGCAACAAAGTTCCTGCTCACTGCTGTCACTACTTAGCAGCAAGATACGAACGCTGAAGTGAAATTATCTGCGCGACAGCGCGCGCGCAAAGCGAGCTAAACCACACACCGCATTGCCATGTCCTGCCAACGCGCGCTCCGGAAGCTAGGAAAAGGCGCAGCAGCGCCCCTGCCGGCCGTCAGTGTCAATTCGCTTCACCCGAGCTGGCCCCAGCAGCCGCCGGTCGCGCCACTAGAAAGTATTCTAGTTCACTATAGGCGTGGCTTTCGCAGCGTCGTCTGCTACAGCGCGCCAGCGTCGCCGGGTGAATCTCGCCTTGCAGTGAAGAGCACTTTCGCACTGAGCGCGGAATGCGCCCGGATGATTACTGTTTTCGACGCAGCAGCTTAGAAGCACAGCACCTGCGCGTGGTCGAGAGCTTCATCCCCGGTGGCTAGGGATTTTCCTTATCGTTTCTTCTTGCAATCAACACGTATCATTAAGCTGATACGGTGAAAGACATCGCCCAAGTGGGAGTTTAAGTGGTTTACTCTGAGGCCACCACCATTACTTAGCTTCAATATTTTACCATTTGAAGCTATTCGTCCACAGCAGCCAGAAAAAGCCAGCGGCTCACGGGTGCTTCCATCCGCTCATGTGCCGCACTGCAGTACGTTGCCAGTGCTAAATTATGTTTACTGACAATACAAGTGCAGGTTAGGGGAAATTTTCTTATTTGGTTCTTTAGCTTAACACAGAAGGGGCTAAGTTGCTAGGGATTTTCCGGAAGTAACGCCTGAACATTTCGTCTCGAAATGACTGTCTCTACACAGGCCTTGGTTGCTGCTCATGTGCAACCCCGCTTCTGGGCATATCAGCAAAACATTAGGGCCATGTTTTTCATTCGTTCATTCTTTTTCACGATTCCTACCCTGCAGTGCTGGTGTTCCTACTGGTTTTGTATTAATATCCCTCCACGGTAGTGCGCCATACGTATAGTACTGACATTGCAGAATGACAATTTGAGTGGATGAAAGCACCCGTGGGCCGCCGGCTTATTCTGGCTGCTGTGGACGAATAGCTTAAAATGGTAAAATATTGCAGCTAAGTAATGGTGGTGGCCTCAGAGTAAACCGCTTAATCTCCCACTTGGACGATGTCTTTCACCGTATCAGCTTAATGATACGTGTTGATTGCAAGAAGGAAAGATAAGGAAAATCCCTAGCCACCGGGGATGAAGCTCTCGACCACGCGCAGGTGCTGTGCTTCTAAGCTGCTGCGTCGAAAACAGTAATCATCCGGGCGCATCATTCCGCGCTCAGTGCGAAAGTGCTCTTCACTGCAAGGCGACATTAACCCGGCGACGCTGACGCGCTGTAGCAGAGGACGCGGCGAAAGCCACGCCGATGGATTCCAGCGCGCCTGCGCGCTAGTTACCCAGGCGACCGAGAGAGGCGCTGCGCGGAGCGCCGGCCGCCCGGAGCCGTGTTCAAACTAGAAGTGGACGACCGGTACTTGAGCTATACATCGGCGCTTCCTTCCGAGTCTGCGCTACTGTCATGGAGGTACGCTAAGTGTGCATCCGCGAGCTTTCGTTATTTCGCTCAACTTTAGTGGGAACCACACGAGCGCGATTCACCGAGCGATGACGGGACGAAACGCTTATCGCTTTGGGAACTTCCGGGCGCTCTTGAATTCTAGAGCTGAGCGATAATGTGCGCGATGGCGATAAATCTGCGCGGGTGACAGCCGAACTTCTCGCTCATCGATGTGGTTTGGCCTTTCGCGCTTGAAATCGCGGACGTGTGGTTCAGCCTTTACGAAATGCGTCTCCTTCCAGCTGGGCGAATACTGCGCACGGCGCTATATCGCCTGCTCGTGCGTGCGTACCCAGTGTACAGTATGTATCTTTTTACCAAACATAAGCACCCTGCTTTCGTAATCTTGAGCCATGCGGAAGGTAACACTGCATGCGGAAGGCTGTACCCGTTGCTGTCAAGTGTTCATATACCCTGTAACAGTGTCTGCACGACCATACCGTGCTGTACTTTGCGTAAAACAATTAGCCACCTCACAATGCTTCGGATTGCATCGAGTGAACGGTCATGTCGGCGAGTCAAAGCCGACATGACCGGGCTTCTATGGGTGCATTTCGAGGGTCTCAAAACCAAAAGTGGAGTATGGAAGTGTGGCACTAGTACAAGTTGCCCAGCGCCTGCATTTTGGGCTCAGAGGCATGTGTATCCAATGTGCATCCTAGGTGCATTATATCCGCAGGTGAGGCAGACAAAATGGAGAGGAAGAGGTCAAAGCTAGCAGCACGCGCAGTACGTGACGCTGTGGCAAAGGTAAGGGCAGAACATCCAATCGATAATGGAGTGCAAACATCCTCAGCTTGCATAATGGCAACAGCAACTGTCGCGAGGTCCCCAGGCATCTGTTTTAATGACAGCTGCATGCCATTGCCTACAATTCAGCAATTTTTTCCCAGAAAAAGCCATGCTGTGACCACCGATCAGAAGTGGAAGCCCTGAAGCAAGAAAGTGCAGATTTAAAAAAGCAGCTTCAGGAGCAAAAAGATTTAGTTGGCACGTGCTTTTTGATTAGTCACCATCACCAGTGGCCAAAATACCTTGTCGTGCTTTCTTTATCACATTCTAATTCTATAGAAGTGTTTCAGAATGAAATTCATAATATCCGAGTGTCTACCGCTGAAGCAGACGATTAACATTAATGGACACTGAGAAGCGGCAAGTAATATAAAATGCAAAGGTTCGTAGCTGCCGCTTAAGCAGACAACTGACTGGGCACGTAGTCATGTGCGGTGTCGTGACCTGTATAGAAGTTTCGAAGCTGCCTATTATGGAATTAAAAGCTGTTTCTAGTTGGTGCTCCAGTGCATCTTACTGCGTGGTAGAAACGCTCGCTCTTAAGCTTCTTAAACCGTCTTCTTCCAGACACTGCCAAAATGTTGAAAAGGCTGCAGAGGGCAGTCAATCAGCTGACATCAGCTGCTGAGGGAGCAAAGCCTTCCGAACCTGAAGGGAACACGGTAAGAGTTGTACTCCAAAAAATTGCTCAGTGTATGGTGTGTAGCACTTGTCTATCAATTTCTCAGCACCAGTTTAAATAATGCTTAAACAGAGGGACCCACAAACTATTGTGAAAAGTTCACTAAATAGTAAAGGGAAGTGCCCTACCATTGAGGACACAAATGGTCTGTGTTAACCATGTGATTTTTGCATGTTTAGATTCACATGCACATAAATTGCCATTACTGGCAATTTGCATGTGGCGCCGCAATAAGCTCTTTTTTGCGGACCCTGCTTCTTTGATGTAGATAATGCGACATCACAACAACACAGGCTTAAAATTAGTTCCAAACTTCCAAATAATAGCGAAATGTTACTTCGCTGCAAAAAACAAGGCAAATAATGATTGTCAGTTACCACAGTAACGACATGCTTTCGGGTATCAAGAGGAATCGGGCGGGCTAGGTTGTGTTGCGTAGGTGTTGTTTTCATCAACTTCTATGAAGCTTTGAAAAGAACTTAAGCTTGACGGCCTCTTTCGAGGTATAAAAACGTGCAAAAAGGTAACTTGGACATGTTTTTCACTGTGACACCTCATAAACTGAACTGGCCCTGGAAGGTAATGATTTTTCAGAGGCATTTGGCAAAAGTTGCTCGACGCTTTCTTGCAAGCTAAACTAAAACTACTAATCACTGAAAACCAGACTGTGGTAAAATCCTGAGACGTCATAGCAAAGTTAGCACAGCATAAGTTAGCTCTTGTTTCTTTTCTGTCCTGCTTGTTCTGCACTGTGTTGTCACAAATGAATAACCTATAGGTGTTTGCAGCGCACACGAAACACGGACGGACAGAAAAGGGAACGAAACACAGCGCTGTGTTTCGTTCCCTTTTCTGTCCGTCCGTGTTTCGTGTGCGCTGCAAACACCTACAACATGAAAAACCAACTAGCCCAAGAAAAGACGATGATGAATAACCTACATGCCCTAGATGCTGTCCAGGAGGAGGACATCGAGGCACGACTCCCTCCATCACGCAACTGCGGGCCCGAACCTTTAGAGGGTGTTGGCCCGAAGCGTGCATTGGTGTCTCAAATGACGTGCCCTTATGCGGTAGCCAATCAAGTTACTTGTTTTGTTTTGCGTCTTCGTCTGTTTCTACTGGCTCGCTCGTTCACGGCGAAGGTGCAATCTTTCAGGTTTCACGCCAACGGCTCGTCAAGATAGATAAAGAGATGCTCGTCAAACTGACGGTTAGTTTTTACGGTGTGGGGCAGAGCAGGCAGCTATAAGACACACAAGTTGAAGAGGAACAACACAGACTGACCCGGCAGAGAAGGAGAGCAGTGTTTACTGGCATGTTGCTACTTTAATTGTGAACATAATAAGAAAAGTTTACCTCAAAAGGGTCACTTCCCCCCCCCCCAATACTCCCTGCCTCATCACTGTCCTGAAACTGAAATAAGCCATTGCAGGGTCTTCTTAAGGTAGTTTTTGTGTTAGGTTGTTCACGTTTTGTACTTCAGCCATGCAGTTATGGTTTGTGTGCATACTCCTATGTTGTGGTCTTCTTTATTGCAGCACCAAGATACCGGGGGAGGTGTCATGGTCTCCGAAGCCACTTCAACAAGACTTGAGGAGAGCTACCCTGATGCTCCTTGCAAGTTTGCGAGGGCATCAATGAGGGTAGTGTTCAGCGATGAGGAATTAACAAACAAGACACTTTTTGGCCGGCAGGCAAACAGGCACAAGGACAACCCCGTCAAACCTGCATTGGACCAAAAGAGGGTATCTGCAGTCCTTGGTATGCCACTTTTTTATAACATGAAACAACCATTATAAGTGATTCTCATGTAGAAAAAAACAAGTGGAGGAATATTTGCGCATAAGCAGTAATGCAAGGAAGAGTAAGGTTACTTAGGCTAAATTTCAATTCAGTAAGCACAAACTTTGAGGTTGTGTTGTTAGTCTTCTGCAAAATGCACTGGTGACCAAGTTACCCCTCATTTTCTGTAGGAGGAGGACAGTGATTGGTGCACCATGCTTTCTGCCGCACATTTTGAATGTAGTGCTGGCTATACAGAATCACCTCTGTATAAAGATGTCTTGCATATCAATGACCATAATTCTGATGTGGCCGTGTGTGCCCACATCGCATCTCAAAGCAATTAACACACATCTGTAAACTGCCAAATCTTGTGCAGTGGTTTGCTGCATACATAATGTTGGGCTTTGTTGTTCAACTGCTGAGGCAGTATGTTAATATCTGAAACAGCAGATTTTTAGAAATTTTATTGAAAATAATAAAAGAAAATGATGGCGGTTTAAGTGCAGTCTATGCCTACAGGTTTCCTATTTACAGCCTTTCGTATCTATTTTTTTCCTTGCATTCTATGCCTTGCTTCCAAGCGCTATTACATGCCCGGATCAACTGTACCACTTTTTGCTCACATTGAGACACCATTTAGCTGGCTGCTTTTTTTTTCTGTGCTGCATACAGCTCTTTCTCTCGCTAAATATCACCTGACCAACTCTATTATTGCATTTAAAGTCAACACTCTCGCTCACTCTTTCTATAGTTTTATGCGCCTGGATGTCACTGCATCTTACTGGCTCTTCATGGTTTGTTGTTACCGTTACACTGCTGCATTCTTCACCTAATGTTTCACCTTGAGACAAGTGGATAGGCCTTATTATGGTCTACGCAGTGTTTTCCTAAGTGGTTGGACGTTCGCGTTGATATTGTTCATTGCTACAAATGAATGTGGTAAGGAGTTAGGAAAAAACCTTGCTGCTGTAAATATCTTACACACTTGCTTCTGGTGGGCATTACATTGCACTCGCCACAGGATACTAAAAATGACCTAGCTGGATGCAACTAGGTTATTTTTTCATGAACAGGAAAGCTGCGGTGTGTGGCGCAACCTACAATGTCTTGCTGCCCTTTCACATGCATTGTTGCCACCGCAGACTGGAGTGAACCCATTGTTCTTAGTGCAGAATCCCGGCATATAGTTACCCCTCTGTTGATGTCAGCAGCACTAGCAAGTCTTACCGCACTGACCGGCATTATATTGACTGCAATATGGCACAGTGGATTCCAGTTCATCTCAATTCCAATTCATCTTGGCTGACTGATCAAAATTCAGGAAATAGTTCAAGCAGCATGACCTCTTTGTTTTGCCAGTATATGGCAAGACATTGCTTCTCATATTGTTTCGGGGTTGTATTTCTCCAGATATGTCCCTAAATAATGTCTCTAACATTCATTTCTATTCTTTTACAGAATACACATGCTGCAAGTTTAGGTGCGCAGACCTAAAAGTGAAGAGAAGTTTAGGCTCCATGTTGCAAAAAATGGGAACCAAGAGTGACAGCTCTTCCAAGGAGTCAAATGGCGAGTAAGGATCCCTACTACTTCATCGTTCATTGTGCTGTGATGGGCATGCCGATAGAGTTAGTGGAAACAAAAATAAAACGCACAAGTTAAGCCAAAGCTTTCATTACCGTATTTACCAACATAATTTGCGCACTTTTTATTCAGAAATTAGGGCTCCATGAAGTGGGTGCACAAATTACGGTGGGATATCGCGAGCGCGACTTAAAAAACAAACCACAAAGGTCACAACGCGCAATATAGGAGTAAATTTCCACAGGTTCTTTCGTCTTCCTTATTGCACCAGCGGTGCCCCCGCCAGAGACGGGTTTGATTAACTCGAAGACTGAAGCTCTTCGCACCAGCGGTGCCCCGTCAGAGACGGTCTCTCGATGATTCGAGACGCAGGGATAAAGGGAAAACTTATGTACAGTTTATGTACAGCAATTTACAATAGATACAAGTTCAGGCACTAGAGACAAATTAACGGCACAAAGAGACAAAACAACAACAAAAAGGTGGATCTGGCTAATACTAGGGGAGGCCCCTACTCGGCGTTGCCGAAGATGTGTTGCATCTCACCTTAGCGCAGAACCCTGCTTCCGGCTCCGGGGCCCAGTTTTAAAGCCCTAAAGGCCCAGCCCACATTCGGTAACTTCCAATCATGTTGCGCTCTTAACATGGTTGGTTCATCCAGGGCATGGCCAGCCCTCCAGCTTCCGTAAGGTAGAGCGCTCTCTCCACCACAAAATAAAACAAAAACAGAAATATACATTCGTGCCAGAACGTGCTCGAATCGGTTCCGCGGGGCGGGTGGACACCCGTACTTCCCGGCGCGTTCGCGAGCGGCCGCGTTCCAAGAAAGGAGACGCTTCGCTTTGAGCACCCCCGGCCGCGTTCCGATGACCCCCGCGAACGCTACCGAACCCTTACACGCCTTCCCAAGATTCTACAAAGGGCTCAAATGCCACTTTTAGAATTATAACGAGAAGGGATCGGTACGGGTCACAAAACCACCCTGTGGGTGACATACCGCAGCTACACCAGCGCTGGCACCAACAAAACCAAAAACAAAATGCAAAATGCACACACAACATCGGCAAATTCCACAAATTCACACGGTGGCATGCCTGCCGTGCGCCGTAACACAGCGTCCAAGTTGGTGCGTTGCACCCAGTTCACCAGCATGCACACCCGCGTCCTGCTCGACACACACACACCGACACTCGCAACTGGAGCGTTCAGTAGCACTGATACGGGCCACGTGAGCCTCCTTAGTCGCACCGAGCGTCCCTGTGCGCGTTCGAGCCCACACGTGCCTCATTCGACACGATTAACACCTAATGGCCACTATGCTCGTCAGGCTGGTGCCACAGCGGGGCGTGAACTGAAAAGAAGGTGACCTCCAGGATCAAATACGTCCTGGTCATCGATAGGTGAAAATCTCTGACCATGCGACGCACTTGAGAGCACTCTCTCTCCGGCGCACCAGTACGACACGCGTGGTGCGTAAAGAGCATAGCCCCTGGCCCGTCCAAATATAGCAGTACAGTCAGTCTCGCTACACTTGATATGCCGACCTCTAGCACGGAACATACTGTTCCTCGCGTCGACTTTCTGCGTGAAAGCCACGCACCTGCCTCCTGCCACTCCACCTCGCCCGGGGCCATCTGCACCTTTACTGCACGAGCAAACTTTGAAACCGCCGCTCCGTGCTTGATCAGCACCCGCTGGCCCCGTGGCATAGTCTGTCTCCGAGGCTCCATGAGCTCCCTGACAGTCACTTGACCCGGGCTTGCCTTGCGGCAAGTCGCCACTCATTTCCGGGTCCTCAACTGACCTGGTCGGGCACACACCGGGTGCGTTCAACTGCGCGGCGTTCTGCCCGGTCGGCCCAACAGGCCCACCTCCGCTCTTTGCCTCGGATGAAGGGCTCTTGCCACCAGAAACGCTACGGGGCACTTCATGCTCCATACCCGACACAGTGTGCGGTTGCGGCAACGCCAGATTTTCACTGGCTGTTACTAGCTCCGCGTCAGAGGTCACAATCTTAGTTATAGAGCCTACAGGAATTCCACCGCTGTCCTGTTTGTTATCGGACACCTTGGTCACGATTGGCCCTAGATCACTAGAATTGGGCTGCTCCTGTTCTTTGCTAGCCGCCCGCGGTGGCGGAAAAGCTGTGGTATTTCCGCGTCCTTCAGGAATCCTGTTTTCACTTCTTGAACCTTTCGCGGCGTTTCCTAAGAAAGATGCGTTCCCGCATACCGGCTGATTGCTTTCAGCGTCCTCACTGCTTCTTCCCTGACCTGTGCATGACAAGCATAATCCTTTGTCTTCCAGCACAGGCTGCCTCACCTCTCGGGACTCGGAGTAGTTGTCCCTCGCTAGTCCACTAGCTTTCCTAGACTCCTTGAGCTCAGCGAGCTCCAGCGCTAGCTGCTGGCGCTTTGCTTCTAATTCCTCCAAGACGCACTTAACATCCTGAGGTTTCTCCTCGCACAGCGGCGCCTTTCCTCCATTCACTTTCGCAAGTTCAGCCTGAAAGTACGCTAAGCGCGCCTTCGCTAATTCCACTTGGTACCTCACATCGAGTGAGGGCCGGCCTGGATAGCTTTCCATACCGCCTTCCGTACCCCTCAGCTGTCCTACCGGCTCGAACACAGGGACGTGAACAATGCGACCAAGGAAACTCACGGTTTCGATGCGTCGATCCGCATTGCCAGCTCCTTGGCGTCGGAGTCCACCGCCACTCTCCCCGGACGCTGCGATGAGCTGTCGCACGCCGCTGGTCCGCCGCCGGTGACCGTCAAGTTATCGACGCGCTGCTTTTTTTGACCGGACGCAGTCCCGCGTCGCTGGACTACTGCCGTGGTCCTTACGTCCTTGCCGCCGTGTCTCCGCAGGTCCGTTCACGAACGCTGACCTGTCGCCTTGTCGTCACCTTTCTCCCTGCCTTGTCTTCTTCCTGCGCCGTCTTCCGATGGCCGCAGGATCCTCGTCGACTGCGCCAGTAAATTTCCACAGGTTCTTTCGTCTTCCTTATTGCACGAGCGGTGCCCCCGCCAGAGACGGGTTTGATTAACTCGAAGACTGAAGCTCTTCGCACCAGCGGTGCCCCGTCAGAGACGGTCTCTCGATGATTCGAGACGCAGGGATAAAGGGAAAACTTATGTACAGTTTATGTACAGCAATTTACAATAGATACAAGTTCAGGCACTAGAGACAAATTAACGGCACAAAGAGACAAAACAACAACAAAAAGGTGGATCTGGCTAATACTAGGGGAGGCCCCTACTCGGCGTTGCCGAAGATGTGTTGCATCTCACCTTAGCGCAGAACCCTGCTTCCGGCTCCGGGGCCCAGTTTTAAAGCCCTAAAGGCCCAGCCCACATTCAGTAACTTCCAATCATGTTGCGCTCTTAACATGGTTGGTTCATCCAGGGCATGGCCAGCCCTCCAGCTTCCGTAAGGTAGAGCGCTCTCTCCACCACAAAATAAAACAAAAACACAAATATACATTCGTGCCAGAACGTGCTCGAATCGGTTCCGCGGGGCGGGTGGACACCCGTACTTCCCGGCGCGTTCGCGAGCGGCCGCGTTCCAAGAAAGGAGACGCTTCGCTTTGAGCACCCCCGGCCGCGTTCCGATGACCCCCGCGAACGCTACCGAACCCTTACAATAGGTATAGTGTATTGCTGCGTATACGTCAGCACCCGGACCCGCACCCCACGCTGGTCACCCCCCAAAAAGAGTTCATTCTAAACGAAAGGCCGCGCACCCCCTCTCCTTTCTTTGCGGGATGGCATGAAGGTGCATGCACAAAGCTCAATAAGACACTAAAACAGCGTCATCGCTTACTGTCCAGCCAATTGTTCGGTAGTTCAGGATTCCGTAAGTTTGCTTTCGTAACTTCGTCCGGGAAAGCAGCTGTAAATCAATAATCACACCACACACAATATGTACAACCCGCCGACAGTACCATGCGAGCATCGACCAAACTGCTTGTCAGCGTCTTTTCACGGTGCAGAGCGGCGAAGCGATCGAGAATAGCCACGCGCACAAGTTTGTCGACACAATGTTTGTCATCTGTGGGCAAACTTGTGCGCGCGCAGTTATTCTCACTGGCTTCGCGCCATGATAAGGCGCTAACAAGTAGTTTCAAACTTGCCATATAGTTGATATCCCATCGCAATAGACTACCGAACAACAAAACACAAGCCATCAGAGCCACCAAGAAAAACCACAGTAGGTCGTAAGCCAAACAAACAGCGATGTCGGCTCTTCTGTCGGCTGCCGGTGTGTTTCTTTTTCCACTAACTTCGTGTTTCACAGTGCCTGTCACAGCACAATGAATGATGAAGCTGTATACACTAAGGCCTCTGCTTTGTTCCTTACTCACTACTTCATTCCTTGGAAGAGATTTGTAAGGTGCAAACAATGAGACGAAGAAATAAAAAATCCTTGTGTCTTATTACGTTGCCTGTGTGCATGCATGCCAGCTCCCGATAGGTGGGCTGCACAGATTCTCTCAAATGTCTCCTTATATGCTGCATCCTGTGACCACAGTCTCTACAGACTTTCTGCGGACAAGCTGCATCCTGCGGCTACACAGGCTCAGCAGACTTTCTGCAGAAAGCGTGTACCAATTGACCGCTGGGAGGTGACAGGGGGTGACAGAAAGTCTGTCACCAGTCTTCACATATTCTGCATCCTTAGTGAATCAAGGTCTACAAGACTTCTGCAGAAATACTGCAATTTTTTTGGTAAGGGTAGAAAGTGATTAATAAAACAATGCAACTCGTACAAATTGAAACTGGAGAGAGAATATAATACAAAGGCAATATTGCACCTAAAGTGCACTAACACAAGAGAGAGAGGTAAACAAACAAAACAATTTGTTCACCGGGCACTGCAACAGTCCGACAACCAGAGGTCCACGACAATGCCGTCCCGCAGACTGGCGCACGTTGCCTCCTTGGTCCGTGGCTGGCCGCGCGGTCGAACGGGCGCGCTGCGGTGAAGCTTAAACGCCGGTTCGGACTAACTGACAGCGGTCAACCCCTTCTTATATAGGCTTGGTCCGCGACTGCTTGTTCTACGCGCCAAATTAGGCTCGCACATACACGCAGTGTCGGCCGTGCAGTCTCCCTTCATTTCTGGCGCCGGCGGCGCGTCCTCATTGGTCAAAAACCGGGAGTCGCTTCGTGTAGCTTCTCGTAATTTCTGGCGCCGCCGCTGACGGGCGACGGGGATATGTCTTAGCGCATGAAAGGCTACGGCTAGCAGTAGAAGTGCCTCCGTCGTTCTAAATAAATCGGGGGCATGAATGGCTCGTTCCCTCCAGCGAGCGGTGGTGGAAGGGGCAGCCACACGCTGGGGTTTCCTTCTCTCCCGTTTTTCGACCGCGCCGGCGAGATGTCATGCGCGCGGCGCTGTTGTGTTTCTTTGTTTCAAAAAATGCGCCGAATTTTCTGACAGTATATTAGGAATAGGAGAAGGCGGGCGACACAGGGTTGTAGACGACAGCTTGTGGCGGGAGACAACCGAACTCGCTGGAGTGACTCGAGGTGAGCAGGTCGAGTCTTCATAGGAAAGGGGCAAATACAATCGGATCAGGCCTCAGGAAGTCAGTAAGAGCTGAATAGGCGGTGAAGAATTCAAGGCCAAGGATCGCGTCCTGAGGGCACCTCTACATGACGATAATACGGCATCAGGCAATCTTGAATCTCGCATTGCACATTATGGTCACGGCAGCGGTGCTGTCATCGGCGACGTGAACCGTTGACGTGGCGGCGGGCGTTTCGACTTTTTTGAAGCGGCAAAGAGCTACCGACAGACAGACGCCAGTATCGCAGAGGGCGAAATCCGGGACACCATCCACACGAACATTCAAGCGATTACGTTGGGCAGCGGGGTCAAAACAGGATTTGCAGGCCGGGTGAATGATGCAGCCTTACCTCCGGGGCAGCATCGGTCAGCTTTCCGAGAAGTGGCACGATTTGGATGAAGGGCAGTTGCGGCGAGTGAGATGAGCACGGGAGCGGCGGAGTGGGCTGGTCACAGAGTGGGTCGGGGCGAGGTGCTCAGCGCTGCGGGACGTAGTGTTGCGGCTGTCGACGAAGGAGAAGGGACGAGGTGGCGAGTACGAACGGCTGCAGCAGTGGCGGGAGGTGTGTGCACGTGTGCACGTGAAACAGATCAGCCGATCATCAGTGGTAGCCGTTGGTCTGGACTGCGGAACCCGCACCGAGGCGAGAACCTGTGACAAAGTAGCAGAAGCGATCGCTGCAGGGTCCGGGCTGGCGTAAACGTAGTCGACGTCGCGAGCAGAAGGTACGGCCATATTCGCGACCTCTTGACGAATGACGGCCTGGATAAATGCCAGGGTGTTGTTCGGCAGTTGCAAGGTCAAACCGTCGGCTGCAATCGCCTCTAGTCTGCGGAGCATGCTGTGGGTTAATAAGTTAGCCGTGCCGGTGGGCTGACTAAGTATTGGCAGATCATAACATGAAAAGCTCGCCGCAGAGTTCGGCTACAAGTCAGAACGGTTGAAAATGCGCCGTGTTTGGCCTGCTCGAAGCACCACCACACCTCAAGAACAGAAGCTACCGTAGAACACTTTGTAGCGCAGCCTGTTAAAGGCATTGTCTGGAATACCTTTCAGTATGCGGCGAACTCTATGTGGCTCGGACATGTCTTTCTCAACTTTATGATACAGGTCGTGAATGTAGGCAATGTATGGTTTTGAGGACGCGAGAGCGTTTTTTGCGGACAGGTGACGTCCGACGAGTTCCCCGAAGTGGTCGCGAAGTTTCAGCTTACAGATGTCCCATGAGGTCAAGACATCTTCGTGTATTTGAAGTACACTCGCGCGGTGCTGGTACGAAAAATATCACACCTGTGAGCATCAGTGTAGCATCCCCCCTGTTATGTGTGTTGACGTGCTCGTAAAGGGCGAGCCAGTCGTCCACATCAACGTCATCTGTCCCGCATAATATGTCTGATTCTCGGTGGGGCGGGGGGGCACAACGATGGCTGGCGTTGCTAGCAGAGATGTAACGGATCCGGTAGACGTAGTGGCGGCAACTACGGAATTCCATCTTGGGTCTGGGACCGAATTTGGTAACCTCCACCAAATGCTAAATAATGGCTGTATGGAGCAGAAGTAATCTGCTGGGAGAGGATCGAGGACTTGGGTCAGTTGAACAGCACACAAGCACGCATGCACCACAGCGCCAGCTTCGTTCAAACCACTTTGCCGTCCCTTCAGCGTCCATGGCAATAGATACGGCAACACTGCAGTTTTTCAGTTTTAACAATTTCGAGTCTTGCTTCCTCGCTTTTTTCCTTGAAAAAAAGACAGGTAACTCACTTACCATATTCATCAGTAAGTGCAGAAAATAAAAACGTTAGAGACCACTCCGGCGACACGCATTGGAGAATGTGAAAGTACAGACGCCGCTTCCACACTCGTCGCCTAAAGTGCCGTCTATGACTGCAAACGCGTCAATGTGCACGCAACCAAAAAACGCGGTACCGCATTATTCGGCTGATACGCAATGAACGCATGCATTCGTCGGTTGCAAGACAACGACTGACGCAAGCCGGAAGCGCCCGAAGGGGAGGCGACGCGCATGAACTATTTAGCAGACTCTTCCACCGCGCCACCGCTCACCCCATCAAATGGTCCGGGTACTGCCTCTCAGAGGCAGCGATCCGTCAATACATATCTTCAACATATACTGCCCTCCGCATAAGCCGGGCGGAACTTTCAGTGAAATCTTCCTTCGCGCGATCAAAATAGCAGCCAAAGAGCTGGTATGATCGTTGGAGACTTTAATGCTCCCAGCCCTCACTGGGGCTATCAATTCGAAAAAGTAAGAGGACGTAAGCTGGAGGAGCTCATCTCCACACCACGCCTCACGTTGCTCCCGGACCCGGCGTATCCCCCTCGAGTGGGGAACTCGGCAACCCGCGACGCATGTCCTGACCTTTCTCTCGTTAAAAATGCTAGAGGGGCTGTCTGGGAGAACATGGGAGATTCTCTAGGCAGCGATCACTTCCGTCTCCGGATTACACTCGTGGCAAAGGCAGCGCGCAAAAAATGGGGTCAGGCCAAGCTGACGGACTGGCACAAATTCCGAAATCACGCTATCTTTCCCGTACTCTTTTCCGGCGGCTACGCGGAGTGGGGTAACCCCATACACAACATTCAGAAACAACACGGCACAACACTACAAACCACCGAAGAGATCCCCGCAGTGACCTCTCACCGCCTGCATCTGTGGGATGCGCGCCTGAGCTTAACTAAAAATGGAAAAAGCAGAAAACTAATCGCGAACTACGCGCCCGCATAGCCAACCTCAGCAGAGCAGACTGCAGCGTATGCTGCCGAACTCTCAGATTCAATTTGGATAGCTCGCTGGGACGCCGCAGCTCATCGGATGAGCTAGAAGGGTACGTGGCGTCTCTTTAGCAGTGTCATCTACCCCTCCAAATATGAGAGGAGACGCAAAAGCAGCTCCGGCGGGCTCTGCATGGGTATCAAGGTACGACGGCGCAACTTGCGGACACTCTGTGCGACAGATATCTCTGTCGTAAGGAAGACCCGACTTGGCCTGAGTACATGTACTCTGGCAGGCCTAATGAAACGCTCGATGCTCCTTTTGAGTTGCACTACCTTAAGGCGGCCGTAGCAAAAATGCGTCGGGGTACGGCTCCGCGACGCGTATTGCCAAACCATATCCCGTAGATGCACTCGAGCAGACGACTCCCAGAAGTGCGATCACGTGACATAACATCACTTCCGTCGACAGCGAAAATGGCTGCTTCGTGTGTGGCCTCGGCGGCCGCGGTCTTTTCGCGCCGTTGTAAACAAGTGGTTCCAAGAACAAGGGGTCTACGCAAGCCTTCTTCGTTGGATCCTGCTAATTGCCTGTGAATGCTTAAACTGCGTAGATTCCAAGGACGTATGCAAGCCACGCCGTTGGATGCTCGATATGCGTGGTCCAACGGTCTTCAAACCGTCGAAAAACCCATGCTGTTGCGATGTCACGAAGCGTTTATTCGGAGCTGTTTGTGGTCGTCGGAAGCGTTCTTAATTCCTCCAAGGATCATTATGGAGAGCTGCGAGTAAGAGTTGCTTACAGTGAATTTCCTGTGCCTGCATAAGCTGCACGGCACAGTGAGAAATGTCCGCGTAGTGAGTGATTGCGGTCGGAGCAAGTGCTTGTCCGTCAAGGCAGAGATATGCGCACGTGTGAAGGCTCACTACGCACGCAGTTTTTTCCGACTGCTGAAATGAACTCGGCGTTGTGCAGCTAGCCGCATTGGTTCCATTGGCTGCAGTGACTGTGACCGAAACAAGCGTTCTTGTACGACGTTGTTTCTGCTGTGTGTCCATCACCGATATTGATCGCGGTTCGTGTAGGTTGCTTGAAAACTGCCGTGTGTGCGACGTGGCACGATTTTGGCTGCACGGCCGTCGACTGCTTTCTTCCGCGATAACAGAAGCGTATGAAAACATCGATGTGTAGTGCAACAGCCTCTTTCGGAGGGCCGTCTTTTTTCTATTTCCTGCCGCCTATGCGGACCTATGCCTGCAAAAATGTATGCGTGAGGAATTGGCGACAACAAAAAACTTCTCTGCATGATGGTGGGCTGAGCCAGATGAGTAGTTTTCTGTTTAGGTTGTGCCAACATGGTGTGCTCTGTTTAAAAAGTGCTAACTTAGCGTTGTGGGCTACAGAAAAGCGCCTGTGAGGTTATAGAGGCTATAATATAAGCAAGCGACACTGTCATTTTAATTTTAAGCAGCTTAATTCATTTTGTACAAGAGCAATCTGTGCCACCATGTGAGCCGCCAAGCATTGACAATAATGTTGGCACCAGTGCTTTGCAAGCAGCAAGTGTGTGGCAGTTCGTGGGTTAACACAAAATTCTGTGCAAACAGTGCGACAACCAGTATGATGGCAATTCCAGTGTGTAACAAAGATACATGTTTCAAGCAGTGTTTGTCTTATGTATTCAAATCTAAAAACTTTTAACAATCTTTGCACTCTGCATATTTGTGCGACAAGAACACATGCGACAATGGGCACGGTCTCATAACCGAGTTTCCATGTTAACGAGGCATAAGTGAATTGAAAATGTTTTGTCCTCAGAAATACTGTCCAAAATTTGAATCCATATTAATGGGGCTTATACTAACTATACCTTATACATGAAATTATGGTTATTTTACATTCTGATTATGACCACGAATTATGCGGTTATTTAACGAGGTGACTGTCTTTGCAAATTAAGAAAGCTGATCAGAACAGTGTGTTGTACGGTACAGCAGTTTGGCGGTTGAAGAATAACGGTTGGCTTTGCCTGAGGCGACTTTGAAACTGCAGATAGAAAAATGAGCCCTTTGGAGCTTACAAACCTATGCTGGGAACAAAGACAACAGGAAAGGACAAACCACACCACTGCACAGAGTAGCCTTTCTTGTCTGTCGTGGGTTCAGTGCCCACTGCCGCCGGATACCTACCAGTGATATTTTGGGTACAAGCTTCCCTGGTTTGGTGCTCGGCTTATTCAGGGTGAAATGCTTGAGAAATGGGTCTTTGACTCCACCTTGAGCAAACGAAAAATACCTTGTGTCGTGGCGCCTTTTGGCCGCAGATGCCATTGTGCCATAAACATTCACTATCATCATCACGTAACTGCCACAAATTAAAGGGCACGGAGTTTACCATAAGTGAAGATTTTTCGCCTCGTGTTCGCGAAATCAGAAAAATGCTATGGAAATACGGGAAACCAAAAAAAGATTGCGGTGAAAAAGTGTCACTGGTTTTGCGACAAACTAAAGATAAACGTTGAATTGTACTTTTGGGACAACGAAAAATGTGAAGTGTCACCAATGGCAGCTCATCCGGTTACACCTTTACTAACCGAGACAAAAAACCAAAACACAAGTACACAGGCTCTATGCTCGCACCGTCCACAACGTCCCAAATAACTTTCGTGAACATTAATGCGCGTAGTATTATCAATAAGCTCGGTCCCTTGGAATCTTTATTATTAGGTTTAAAGCCAGAATTCATGGCTATAACATAAACTATAACAAGTAATTCCCCCCAATTACTCCATAGCACGTAAGGACAGGCTGACGCGAGGCGAAGGCGTGGCATTAGGGATAAGAAAAGATATACATTTCCTTACCTTACCGGAAGTTGAGGGGGTAGAAGCAATTTTTTGCAAACTCTGCTTTTATGATTCTGCAATCGTTGTGGTTTGCGTCTATCTTAGTCCTTGTTCTGACCCTATCATACTTCATTCATTGTATACGTATATGCAACATCATGTTAAGTGGGCGAAACTAATACGTTTAGGGGATTCAATCTTCCTGATATTAACTGGAATACACTGCACCATACTTCACCTTGCGCTGATGTTGTTAATATAATACTTTCTTTTGAGCTCTCGCAAATTGTAACAGAATCCACACGTGTGCGACGAACCAGCTCTAACGTTTTAGATTTAGTTTCCCTGAGTAGTCACTTCTCCTGTCGAGAAACAAAGGTTGAAATTTTAAATGGCCGGTCTGATCACAAACTTGTAATGTGTTCTGTCCCGCACCACTATACTGCCCCTTGTTTTCCAGCTACAATAACGTACCCAGACTACAACCGAGCTGACGACACTCCCATACTTGATACTTTATCACACGAACTAACGCTATTTCAGCAACTCTCAGATGACATAAATACTGACATAGAAACATTGTGGCAGAGATTCAAAAACGTTGTGTCATATTGTGTTACTAATTATGTGCCTACCAAGACTAAGAGAATACGCAAACGTAATCCATGGATAACTCAAACCTGATTCATGCGAAGCGAAAAATTCGACGGCTGAAAAAAGTGCAGAAACGCCATCCATCACCAAAAACAATTGAAAAATCAAACTCGGCCCTCCCTGATTTAAAAACCAAAATAAAAACCGCTAAAATATTTTACTTTACTAATACGATGACTCGTTTATTAAAAGACGCTCCCCAAAAGTTCTGGCGTCACCTGAACCCTAAATCACAAAAAGAAAACCAAGCTTCTCCAGAGGAAAACAGAAGTATTGCAACCACGCTGAATAGCTACTTTACTTCTATTTTTACTAGAGACAACGGAATTAAGCCTCGTATTAGTTACTGCTCAGGAAATAATTTAGAACCTCTTACTGTAACAGTAGCAGGAGTCTTAAACCTCTTATTAAGCTTGGACACAAAGAAGGGTCAGGACCTGATGGAATCTCTAACATTTTCTTGCGTAGATATGCCGAATGGGTAGCAAAATATTTCGCAATACTTTTTAACAAGTCATTGTCATCGCACAGCATTCCTAAAGAATGAAAAATAGCTAAAGTGACACCTATACACAAAAGAGGAAGCAAATCAGATCCCTCAATATCAGACCAATTTCACTAACAAGCACTGTATGCAAGTTACTAGAGCACATTATCTTAAAGCACATAACAACCTACTTAGAGGAAATTCAAATTTTAACACCTTTTCAGCACTGCTTTCGGAAAGGAGTTTCTACAGTCACACAACTAATCGAACTTACGCATGACATATCCTTCGCTATTGATCAGCAGAAACAATTCGATCTCATTTTCTTAGACTTTCGACAGCTTTCGACCGTGTATCACATTCGAAACTTATTATGAAGCTTAATGCAACCCTTGGAGCTGGCCCTATAGTAGATTGGATCGTTGATTATTTTACTGGCCATCCTCAATTTGTCGAAATTAAGAATGCTAAGTCCGAAACAGCTAATGTTTCATCCGGTGTGTCAAAAGGAAGTGTTCTTGGCCCAGTATTAATTTAATTTTTATAAACGACTTACCTACTAGTATGTCTCACAATATTAAACTCTCTGACGATGACTGTGTACTTTACCAGGAAATTAACTGCGTCAATGACCATATAGCTTTAAATAACGCTTTAACAGCAGTGACCAAGTGGTGTGAAGAATGGCAGATGACAATTAATGTTAAAAAATCAGTTTCTTTATCCGTAACCAGAAAGATAAACCAATAAAATTTCCAGTACACATTAAAGAACATTCCTCTTGGTTCAGTGTCCGAATATAGATATTTAGGCATATTACTGACCTCTGACCTCAGATGGGATTCTCATGTTAACAATGACACATCAACCGCCATAAAACAGTCATTTTTCATTAACAGACACCTCAAACTAGCACCATCAGAAACAAAGCTCCTTGCGTTTAAAAAATATGTCAGACCAATTCTGTGTTGTGTTGCGTTTAATGGCGCATAAGCGACTAAGGCTATCATGCGCCAAGTTAAGGTATAAAAAATTGTTTCGTATAGGATGTTATACAAAAGACTAAATGAACGGCGGTGTAAAGGGCCTAAAAATTTAATTCATGGAACCTAGAAAAATATGAGAAAAAATTTAGAAGTGACTTATGGTAAAAGCTTTAAAGAGGGTCGGTAACCTGAGCAGCCATCCTTGGCTGTGCAAGGATCTCGAGGTGCCCAACCGATGGAATAGGGACCTCAGCCGTCTTCTCAGGAGTGAGAAAGTGGCTGAGGTGTATTAGAGTTAAAACAGACCAGCGGGTTAAACACATTTAGAGACACTTAAGGAATCCTGATTCTTTAAGAAAGCTAAAAACATGTGATATATCAGCAAATGCATTATCTCCTAAAAGCAATGTAGGATGAAAAGGGATGTATTCGTTATAAAATTTAGTAAAGTACTTTCTCCTTAGTTTTTCCAATTTCATACAAGATAATAAAATATGGTTAATTGTAACTTCAACTCCGCATTCTTCGCAGAAAGGTTGCTCTTTTTTTGTCAGTAGGAAATTGTGTGTCAGGTGCGTGTGTCCTATACGAACACGACAAATAATGACTTCTTTGAAGCGTTCTTGGTGGGTGCAGGATTTCCATGCTCCTAAAACTGGTTTTACGAAGTGTAGTTTGTTGTTGGCCTCATTGTCCCAGGCAGACTGCCATTTTTTCTTTATTTCACAAAGTACCGAGTTCATGCAATCTTTAAAGGGAATATCTAGTTTCATTATTTGCTTGCCACGAGCCTGCGCAGCGCAGAGGTCTGCTCTCTCGTTGCCTTTAATTCCGACGTGACTCGGCACCGAACAAAGTTTTGTTTTTTCCTTGAGCTATGGCTTTTGCTATGTTGTGTATGATGTCATCGAGCATCGGGGTAATTGCATTTCTAGAATGGAGAGCTGTAAGTAAACTAAGGGAGTTTGTGTAAATTACACTGTTTCTGAGGTTTTCATTTAATACTTTTTTTACGGCTAAGCCTACAGCATAATATTCGGCTGTGAAAATTGATGCGCACTGTGGAAGTCTGATTATTTCTTTCTCATGTCCCCGTACTACTGTTCTTCCTACGTAGGCATCTGTTTTTGAACCGCCCGTATAAAAGTCCGTAAAACCATTGTATTTTACCTCGAGTGCGAGAAATTCTTGTACTATATGTTGTTGTGGGGTTTGCATTTTGTGAAACTGTGTAAGAGTGAGTGTCGCATATTGCAGGAAAGTTGTACCATGGAGGTAGTGGCTCTCCTCTGAGCGCAATGATAGGTAATGTGTTCAGTACGTCAAGACTCTGGCACATCTCTTCAAAACGCAGGAGGAGTGGCCTGGTAGCTTGTGGTTTGTTATTAAAGGTTGTTCTGGATGGACACTTTGTAACTATTTTGTAACAGATATGTTTCGGTAGGGAACGGATTTGTAGAATGTATGAGCATGTGAGCATGATTTGTCTGTCTGTAAGTGACGGTTCGTTACTTTCAACATAAAGACTGGTTATAGGCGACGTCCTCTAAGCACCAGTTGAAAGACGTAAACCTAAATTGTGCACTGGGTCAAGTCGCTTCAAGTAGGATGGCCTTGCTGAACCATAAACTATACTACCATAGTCTAATGAGGATCGTACCACAGAGCGATAAATTTTCAGAAGGCCTGCCCTGTCAGAACCCCAGTGTTTATGCGAAAGGACTTTGAGTATGTTCAGTGATCGGGAAGGTTTCTTTTTTAACGCGTTAATATGAGGCAGGAAAGTCAGTTTTCTGTCAAATGTAAAGCCTAAAAATTTATGTTCATTTTTACGGGTAAATCTATTTCGTTCAGGTGTAGGGTGGGGTCTGCCTGTAAGCCTGGTTTGAGTGAAAATGGAATGGCCACTGTTTTCTGTGGAGAAAACCGGAAACCATTTCTGTCTGCCCATGTTGTCAGTTTATTTATGTCAGCTGTATTTGTCTTTCACATGTTGATATGTTGGAGGATGTGTAAGCTACCTGGAGGTCGTCTACATAAAGTGAATACATAACGGTCTTTGGTATTATTTTGTTAAGAGAATTCATTTTTACAATAAAAAGAGTTGTGCTTAAAATACATTCTTGAGGCACTCCATTTTCCTGAATAAAACCCCTCGAACGTTTTGAGCCTAGACGGACATTAAATGAACGGTTAGATAAAAGTCTTTAATGGAGTTCAGCATTCTGCCACGGATGCCAAGTTCAGCTAAGTCTTGAAGAATCCCGAATCTCCAAGTTGTGAACGTCTCTGTGTCTCTTTCTTAGTCCCTTGTTTGTTTTTTTGCGCTGAATTCTATTTAACTTGTATCATATGCTTTTTCTAAATCGAAAAAGACTGCAAGACAGTGTTGTTTGTGTATAAAAGCTTCTCTGGCTGTATTTTCGAGACGGATTAGGTGATCTGTAGTGGAGCATCCCTTTTTAAAACCACACTGATGAATATCAAGAAGTTCACAGGATTGAAGAACAAAGGTTAGTCGTATATTTAGGACACTTTCGAAGCATTTGGCGAGGCAACTAGGTTTGAGAAACGGTACAATAATAGCTTTTTTCCAGGCCTCAGGTACTTTGCCTGATATCCACACTATGTTAAAGAACCTTAAAAGTGCCTCTACGGCAGGTTGTGAGAGTTGGGCCAACATTTCATAGTGTATTTGGTCGGGTCCTGGAGCAGTTTTTTTTGTCAGTACACAGCACTGTATAAAGGCGAAAGCCTTTAATGTCTCATCGTTGTAAGCAGCAGTTGTCGACAGAAGTGTCACGCTTTTCAGTTGGTCAAAATGGTCGTGACGTCACAGTGCGCCAATTTCAAACGGGGCCAATTGTACTTTGCCTAGTAACCATGCAACCAATTGAAGGGATCATATAGTGATGCTCCAAGAAAGTGGGACTGAGCTTAGTTAATTGCCCAATTACCCAATTAGCCTAATTAACTTTTCTAGTCAGGCCATATAAATAAATAAAATCGAGTAGGAAATTGGTCGAGCTCGGGAATCGAACCCCGGTCTTCGGAGTGCGAGACGAGCATGGTATCCACTCCGCCATGCCAGCTCGATGATTTGAAATGAACAAAGGCGCGTCTAGTGAATACGATGTCTTCGCTCACTGCCATCCTCCTCCCTTCCCTTCCGGCGAGGTTTAGGTGTCCACCGAGATATGAGAGATAGATAGATTTCCTTTCCTCAAAAACCAATTTACCGACGAGCGAGGCGTAGAAGCGAATGGGCGATGGCGTTCTATGGACTCCCTGGCAGCGTTGCAAGACGCTATCGCGTTCCACTCTTAGCGGCGAAGCTTAACCTCTTAACCACACATCAGTGACCGCAATTTAGGTCAAAAAAGTGCATCCCCCCCTCCTGAATTTTGACGGGTGTCCACCGAGATATGTGAGACAGTTACTGCCTAATTTCCTTTCCTCAAATACAATTTTCATTTTCTTCATTACGGGCCATCTTTGTCTTTCTTCTGTCACTCCCACTTTCTCCCTTCCTCTACGGGGCGGTTCAGGTGTCCACCGAGATGACAGAGAATTACTGCGCCATTTCCTTTCCTCAAAAAGCGTTGCGTTCAGACGGCAAGGCATCGCGCCGAACGGGTGGTGGCGTTCCGTGGCAGCGCTACAACACGCTGTCGCGTTCCACTCTAAAGGCGAAGCTTAAGCGGCACTAATTAGCAGTTAATTAGTATCCATGCATTAATCAGTAATTATCCAATAATTAGTCATTTGTCATCACTTAGTAATTAGTACTCAATTACATGTGACGCCACCAGTGCCACAGAAGCAGCCAAAGTGGTGCGGAAAACGCTTTCGCCTCTACGCACTTTAGACAGTCAAAGTGCCCCCTCAATTTATTTCTTAGAGGGTAATCGCACTGTTTGCACCTCCACTAGTTGGAAGTCTTTGTTTTTCGGCTGTGTTTTTGTGTTTTAAAAAAGACTTCGCACATTATGATGAACTTGAAACTACAGCGAAATGTTTCCCTAATATGTCTGCCTGTTCCCCTATGCTTGTTTGTGTGCCAGGTGTTGTCAATAAAGGGATTGTGAATGGTGAAAAGTTGCCATTTAATTTTCGCACATATTTCCACATTTTTTTAGATGTGATGTGTCTATTTATAGAAGAGACGTAAGTCTGCCATGATTTCTTCTCGACACTACGACGGACGTACCGAGCTTTAGCTTTTGTCTTTTTAAAATTTAAGAGGTTTTCATGTGTCGGATACCTTCGGAATACCCCAAGCTCGGTTTTGTTTTTTGCTTCCTTACAGTCTTTTGTCCACCATACTTTATGGTTTGTTCGCATCACTCCTGACGACTGAGGAATAGCTGTGTGTGCGGCAGTTGTGATAAAATTAGTGAACTTTCCATTTATTTGGTCGATGATGAGATTTTCTAAAACTATATTTTCTAAAGTTGCCTTTGCTCGGCGAGGTGAAGCTTCCAGCGCCGTGGCCTTGTGGGGATTATTTCCGGTGGGGATGTTAAAGTGATTAGTATAGGGAGGTGATCGCTGCCATATGCGTTGTCAATGACGTCCCAGTTAAAATCGTTAAAAACAGAAGGTGAACTAAAAGACAAATCTAAACAGGTCATTTTCTCTGAGGCAGGGGAGCAGTATGTGGCTTTTTCTGTATTTAAAAGGCATACACGATTTGTGAGGATAAAATCTTCGATTATTTGACCCCTAGAGTCACAGCGCTCACTTCCCCAAAAAAGGGAGTGAGCGTTCAAATCCCCGACTACTAGATATGGTTCTGGAAGTTCATCAATGAGGCTTTATAGATCGTGGACTGTTAGTGTAAGATGTGGAGCAATGTATACAGAACCGATAGAAATTGTTTTATAGCTCACGACACTGACCGCAACGGCTTCAAGTTTTGTTCTGAGTTTGATTTCCAGAGCAGGAATGCAGATTTGTACGATAATCGCCACGCCTCCAGAGAGTCTATTTGCCTGCTCACGATTGCGTCTAAAAGTTTTATAGTGTTGCAGGATGTTCATATGTTGTGGACCTAGATTGGTTTCCTGGAGACATAAGGCTACTGGTGACATTGACCCTAAAATATTTTTTTATGTCCTCGTAATTTCTCAATATCACTTTACAGTTCTACTGAACTATAAAAGCCATGTTTATGTTTTGGGGTAGGAACGACAAGGGGTTTGCTTATGTTCTGGGGCCGTTATGACGACCCTGTCTTTTTTCCGCTCAAGAGAGCTGTTGCGCCGCTGTAAGGCAGGCGGGCTGGGAGTTACGTCCATCACCTCGCAAGAGATGCTGGACGACCACGGAGAAGCCGCGGGTGTGTAGGTGTCAGGCCTCCTCCGACGGGGGGAAGTCCTGCGGGATGCTGACCCGTGGGCCGGCATTCCCTGCTTTGGAGTTGGCAGAGCAGCCTTCGCTGTCCCTGCCTGGGGCGTGGATGGCCCTGCCAAAGGCTCGATGGAAGTGGCCTCAGCAGGTGCCGGAGTGTTGTGTGGAGCTACGCCCCTGCGCACCACATCAGAGAAGTTTGGTTTTGCTGTGAAGGAGAATGTATTGGTATGCGCAAAATGCCCTCTCGCTTCTTTGAATGAAATGTTTTGTTTGGTCTTTATGGTAATAATTTCTTCCTCCTTTTTCCAGGACGGACACGCAATGAAGTATGCAGCGCGGTCTCCTTCGCAGTTTGCACAGCGTAGTGCTGTGTCACATTCCTCACTGGCGGTCCTTTGAAGCGCATTTCGCGCAGGTTTTGCGGCCGCGGCAGCTCTGTGAGCCATGACCAAACCTCTGACAATTTAAACAGCGACGAGGATTGGGCATGTAGTGCCTGACGTTCACTTTCAAGTATCCGACATCGATTGTTTAGGGCAAGCTGCTGGTGTTAAATGTGAGGACCATGTGTTTGGTGTCTATTTCCTTGTTATCCTTGCGGAATTTGATCCTGTGGACATCAATTACATTTTGTTCGGATAGTCCTTGAAGCATTTCAGTTTCTGTTAGGTGGATAAAGTCAGCCTCTGAGATCACGCCTTTGACTGTGCTGAGGGATCGGTGGGGAGACACGGAGACAGAATTGTGCCCTATGGAATCGATGTTCGAAAGTTTTGAGCACTGGATGCTCTCGCGTAGTTGAAGGAGTAGGTCGGCGCTGGCCATTTCTGGTACCTTATAGCCAGGCCCTAAGGTATCTGTTAAACATTTGGTGACAATGAATGGGGATATGATTCGTGCTAGTTTTTTTTCACAGTTGCTGTGTATTACGTGAAACTTTGTGAAAGACGGTTTCTTTTTTGCGAAAAGGTCTGCTGCCTCGTTCCGCCCTCTTTTGAGAGAGCGATCAGGTTTGGACAGGGGGGGAGCCAAAAAATTTAGTTTCTTCGGTCATGGTGCTAGCCACCCACCATGGAGTCCAACAAGGGGACGCGACAAGAACTTGAAAGCAAGCCATGCCCACGCCAGCTGCACACCTTAACTAGAACCAAATATGACGCAACTCAGGTTAGTTGGCCACACAAGGTTAACCCTCGCCGCCAGGAAAAAAAGGAGAACCAAGAAGACAGGAGGATACAGAAAAGTTGTAAGAAAGGAGATAGGACAGTGAAAGATGGAGAGGAGAACAGGAAAAGGCGACTGCCGATTTCCCCCGGTCGGGTCAGGCCGGAGGTGCCGTCTACAGGAAGCTGGGGCCAAAGTGGTGTGTTGCCTCCGCCGAGGGGCCTTAAGGGTCCAAACGATCGGCACCGCCTCAACCAGCAGGATCACCTCTTCCCCGGACGCGGCGATGCCACGCACGGCTAGGCGCGGATGCTCGGGTCCGTGGTGACGCAGTGCTCACCATCATCCCCCTGCAGGGAAGTCCCTGCGGATGCTCAGGTTAACCCCGTGGTGTCCCCACTCACCAACGTCTGCATGCTGCAGACGCCCCCCCCCCCCCCCCTGCGGGGAAGACCAATTCTAGAATATGCTAATGTTCTTTGCTTTCCTTTCACTAACAAGCTCACTAAACAAATAGAAGCAGTGCAGAGGAAGGTGGTCAGATGTATATTTAATAAACACAGGTTGTCATACTCACCAACAGAACCACCCAAACACGCAGGACTACTAACCCTTCAAAACAGAACAATACTAGCGCGCCTTAAAATCATGTACCAACTCGTACACAATCTATTAAAAGTCGACACTTCAAGATACTTATCGAAATCACAAACACGACAAACACGTAATAATCACATACACACTCTAAACGAGTTTTCATTCCTGACTGACACTTTCAAATATTCATACTTCCCTCGTGCTATGCGCGAATGGAACACCTTGAACACATCCATTGTTAGTAATCGATCGTTAAATTCCTTCAGCACACGTGTGGAAAATCAACTATTTATATCTCAGTATTTATTGAGTTCATATATGTCATTACGAAGTTATTCTTTCCGTTTGTGTTTTCACTTGTGGTATTATTTGTCCGCCAAAATCTTGTGACATGCTCCTCATTCTGGTTTATTTGTTATACGTATCTTCTAATGTATAATCTCCTGTCACATTTTTTATGTACTTCGATTAATTACCATTCCTATTTTTTGTGCCTCAGTACTTTTGAATGCCCTCCCTGTTACGATCCCTGATGGGATTGACAGTATTGAATAAATAAATAAATAAAATCATGCTGTGTCATTCTCATCCCATAGCACAGCTTCAACTTGCCGTTCTGTCCACACGACAGTACACTCAGCTCAAGCTCTGTGATACTAAGAGGAGGGAATAACAGAACAGGAACCTGTGAGTGCATACATGCATATATGTTGTGTATGCCGTGTGTGTGTCATACGCCTAATCAACTCACCTAAGGTGAAGGCCGGGAATGTAAAAATGTTTATTGTTATTTTTTTCCTTTTCTGTGTGAAATAACTGTTTTTCAAGTTAATATTTATTAACACTGCTTCTGCATAAAAAGTGAAACATTACGCGGTAAGAAATGATTGTATAGATGAAGATTCATTTTGTATTTTTGTATAATCGTCGAAACCTTTTTGCTTTCCAAGTGTCACGCCCCACCACTGTAACGGCCTCACGGCCAACAGTAATTTCAAATAATATAATAAAAATAATAAAAAAGATAGCTGCCTGCCTCATCATAGCTTGTCCCCTTTTTGTGTCCCTCAGTCGCCACCCAGCACCTATGATCCTGTTTGTGCCGTTGATATGTGCGCCATATTGTAAAATACATTTTGTATTCTTGCGCTGCTAGAGCATTTTGGCCCATTAAGTTGTGTCATCCAAACCAGCAAGGCTTTATAGGAAGCATTCCTGCTATAGCCAACTTGCTCTCACGGTTTCCAACACGCACTTGTACCTTGACTGCAATATTTCCTTGAAGCTTTTTTTCCTGGCTTTGAACAGCATGTGACAAAATCCCTCACTTGGTTTTCTCGTTCTATAACTGGGTCCAGGCTTTAACAACCAGCCGTCGGCAGATTTCCCATGCTAAGTATTACGCATCCTGCTGTTTTTTTGCAATCTCGGGCGAACCAAAGGCCTTCCTGACAAGCCTTCACTGGTGACTATAGAGTCGGCCATTCGCAATCAATATTAGCATCTTTCCTTCTTTCTTTCTTTCTTTCTTTCTTTCTTTCTTTCTTTCTTTCTTTCTTTCTTTCTTTCTTTCTTTCTTTCTTTCTTTCTTTCCTTCTTTCTTTCTTTCTTTCTTTCTCTCTTTCTTCCTTTCTTTCTTTCTTTCTTTCTTTCTTCCTTTCTTTCTTTCTTTCTTTCGTTCTTCCTTTCTTTCTTTCTTTCTTTCTTTCTTTCTTTCTTTCTTTATTCAAGACATTCCGTTACAGAAATTCAATTCAATTCACTTTATTCACCAGATATCTTTGGATGGTTTCCTGGATAAAAGCTGCTGACGCAGCTTGCCGAAGTCCAGGAAACCAATACAAGGCAAAGCGCACAGCCTGTGATAACTAGTTATAAGCCATCAGTAACTATAAATGATATTATAACATTAAATGGTAAAAACACAAAGCATAGAACAGAGGCAGTATTGTAAAAATGTCATGAAACTCCTAGCTGTACAGAGAAAAAAACAAAACGTAAGAACAAAGAGACAACTGAAGATCGCACATATTCTGTCAACGAAGCAAACACAAATAGCACACTGAGCTAAACAACACAGCAAATAATAATAACAATGGTATTAGTAGTACACAAGTATTTACAATGTTACAAAGTAGTTCCGCAGTTCCTTTCTTTTATACCCAGTGGTGTTTTGAAATGCGTTTAAGGTACTTGGAAGGTTATGAGCTAAAGACTGCAATTTATAGTTGGTACGAAAAAATGGTACGACCCATACATCCTGATTTCGCTAGTGCATTAAAGCCTGGCGTAATTCTAAGCAGGCCAAAGTAGATAACTGATTTTTGGCATGGGTAGCGGAAAAATATATTAGTTGAAGAAGTCAAAACTATTATAGATTATCTACGCGGATGATGGAATTTGCTTGGAAGGCGTTGTTTATTGGACTCGATTTTTCGAGATTTGCAACATGACGCAGAATTCTCTTTTCTATTATGAACGATTTGTTCATGTTAGTCTTTGTAGTTGTTGCCCATACTAAACTGCAATAATTTAAATGGGATTGGAACAATGCATAATAAATTCTGATTTTACATTTCAGAGGCAAAGTGTCACGGGATCGCGACAACGCACCTGTAACCGAGGAAAGTTTTTTGCTAAGATGTTCAATATGGTCATCCCAAGTCAAGTGAGATGAAAAATACACTCCTAATGTTTTGTGTTTGCTGACAATATCAATAACGGGTCCTTCAAATTTTAGTATTGCACTGTGTTGTAGATCCTTATTCTTAGCACGAAAAATTATTGCTTTGGTTTTTGCTGTATTTAATTGAAGTCGATTTAAGCGACACCAGGTTGATAATATTTCTAAAGCAACATTACACTTCTCTCTGAGACACTCAACCTCAGGGCTAGAGACAAGCAGAGTAGTGTCATCGGCATATATAATAAACTGAGTGATGTTGTCTATGTTAACAATGTCATTAATGAATACATTAAAAAGTAGGGGCCCCCGTACACTACCCTTTGGTACTCCAATGCGGATTGGTAGAAAGTTAGAAATTTCATTATGTATACCTACAGACTGAGTTCTGCTGCAAAGATAGCCTTCAATTATATAATGGCTTCCCACGGATGCCGCATGAATATAGCTTTTTGATTAGATCTTAGCAATCAAATGCTTTGCTGAAATCAAGAAACACGACAAGCGTAAAGACATTTTTCTCTATATTCTGCAAAATGTTTTCTTTCAGTGTTAGCAATGCACTTTCAGTAGACCTTCCGGTTCTGAAGCCAAATTGTGGTACTGTTAGAACATTGTTTTTATCGAAAAACTTTAATATTCGCGAAAAAATTAACTTTTCTAATCCCTTTGAAAAAACTGGAAGTACAGAAATGGGCCTGTCGTTTGAAGCGACGTTGCGGTCACCTCCTTTATGAATGACTGATACGCTGGCTCTTTTCATGGCAAGAGGACAAGTACCTGACTCGATTACCAAATTAAAAATGTGCGTTAGTACAGGGGAAAGTAAGCCTATAACGTGCTTTATTGGTTTTATTTGTAAATTGTCAATATCCAAAGCCTTACTGTTCCTTAAGCTCATGAATGTACTGCAAACTTCTGTTTCATCAGTCGGTTGTAGAAATGCACTATTAGCAGCTTGTGTAAGGCTGATCTCGTTAACGTCTGTACTGGCTCCATTCAAGCAAGAAGTGATGCTGTTCGCAAAGTGGTTATTGAAGTAATCCGCAAGAGCTTTACCTGTTATTTCATGATCATTTATGTTTATTGCTTTGGGCACGGTGCTGCCCTTATGACGGCCCAAGACGTCATTTATCACTCTCCAGGCAATATTAGGGTGCTGGCGGGTAACATTGTCAATCTGTCGTTCATAGTACGCCCCATTAGCCCTACGAAGCTCAGAGTTTAGTTCATTCCTCAGTTGTTTAAAGAATTTTAGTGTCTCTTCCGAGCGCGTGCGCGCAAATAAGTGGTAATGTCGATTTTTATTTTTTATCATGTGTATATGTTCACGCGTAATCCACGGCTTTCTTATCTTTCTCGAGCGCTTTACTGTTTCAAAAGGAAAATGCTTCTTGTAGATATGTAAAAACTGCTGAATAAAAGCATCATACGAGTCGTGTGCACTTTTTAGGCTCATAACAGATGACCAATCGTGCTTAAAAATGTCACGTTTGAAGGTTTCTAATGCGCTTTCAGAAATACGCTGCACTAAGAAAGGCTCTTTTTTATTACTCTGCTTATGTACAGCCTTTGTCAAAAGTTTGGAGCCCAGGGGGTTTTCTTTTGAGCCACACTGTGTCATTCCTATTGGATCTCTAGCGCTCCAAATTTCCTGTACATGAGAAGATTTCAGGTACTGCCTCCTGCAATAGGTAGGACTTCCATGAATGCTCCTGGAGTCCTAGTAGAAAACTTGGAAGTGAACTCCCTGGCCTCTAAACTTTTGACAAAGACTGTACCTCCCCTTGGTAGGTAAAAAAAATAAGAGAATGGTCGCCTACATCAGACGCTAACGTGCCGGCACTGTCAACATCAGCTTCAACATTAGTAATGAAAAAGTCCAATGCAGTAGGGGTGGTACATGTTACTCTAGTTGGCGTGTTGATCAAATTGACGTACCCGGAGGAGAGTAGCAGCATATTAAAATCTCTGACAAGAGCGCTTTGTTCTAAAATATTGATATTGAAATCACCGCCGCAAATTAGACGACACTTGTGTACAGAACAATACTCTAATAACTCTTCAAAAAAACTCATAAATTGCAAAAAGTTACCAGTAGGGGGACGATACAGAACACATATTATTTCATCTCTGCTTCGCACCGTCAGAACTTCATACTCTTCTGTTATCATGCTGAAATCTGTCACAATACCACATTGTTTTTGGGCAGCAATGTAGAGAGCGACGCCACCACCACGCCTATTGGTACGATTTAGGATGAAATTTTCGTATTCAGGCACTTCCAACATTTTTCAACCATCTTGGTGCCAGGTCTCGGACAACATTACGACGGTGAATCTGAAAGAAAACTGGTTCAGAAACAAAGCTATGTCGTCCTCTTTGTTGTCAGCGGAGCGAGCGTTAATATGAAGTGCTGAATCAGAGGACAGATTTCTTAGATAGATTGCGCGAGCCAAAGCAAACTCCTGATAGTCCATTGTTCCAGCTAAAGTAGCAGCCAAAAAGGGCAAGCAGTCTTAGACTGCCAAAATCTTGCTGAAATCGGCTTCACATCTTATCGGTACGATAGGAGATTTTTCAGTGCGCCTCATCTTTCTCTGACCTCGCGGATTTCAAATTTTGCTCTTACTTTTTCTTGGTAGCCATGGAAAGTAGTTTCTTTTGTGTGGGGCAGAGATGCTCATTAACATACAGGGGCTGGGTCGTTAAGTTCGATGTCATCGTTGGTCAGGCGCGTTTTCATAGCCTTCCTGAGTACAGTGTCACGCTTCGCCCCAGACCGAAACTGTAAAACAATGTTGTGCGTGTCCGAATTCCTTGTCGGTACACGATGACATTCCTCGAGGTCCGTTTCCAGGATACGTTCGCTTATTGCCGTACCAGTTTTTGAAAGAAAATCAGCAGTAGACTCACTGTCATGTTTCAGAACTCCTCTAATTTCAAGATTGTTTCGCCTCGAATACTGTTCAGAGTGAAGAAGCCGCCTTTCAACGTCCAGAATTCTGGTTTCCAGATCTTCGTGCTTCTTCTGGAGCACTTGATGTTCACTTGCAAGCTCTTTGGCTTTCGCAGTTCCTCCATCTGCCTTATTTGACAGGTCTTTGATGTCACCATGAGCAAATTCAATGCTTTCCCGCAAGGAAGCCTGTTCAGTCTTAATCTCAAGTAATTCATTTCTTACTTCCCGTTCAATGGACTCACGAAAAGTTTTCTGTTCGAGTTTCATTTCATCTTTCAGCTTTGCCAGCTCAGCTTTCATTTCTTCTCTAACTTTGGCTGAGTCCTTTGACATCCTAAATTGTGGGTGCTTTGTTGATAGGGAAACGAACACACGCGAAAAAGCAGAAAAATGAAACACTGGACGTCACTAAGACACTGCAGCGAACCTGGCAGACCCGACTACAAAACTTGAAATGCTAGTGCAGTCTGTTCACTAACCTGCAGTAACAGAAGATACGGGCGATGTGCACGCTGGCTTGTCGCCGCTGCCTAGTGGTGCCGAAGGGTTTCCAATGCTTGTTTTATAGAAGCAATGAAGTCACGTCATGGCGATGCAGCAGGTCACAGCAGAGCCGACGTTGACGGCTACCGGATAACCAGGGTGGTCAGCTTGCTTCTAGCGTTCGTTGCCACGCACGCTTCAAGCTTGATAGTCGCCGGCGCTTAGTGCGGCTGCGTTGCAAGTGGCCTGAAGTAACAGCAGAATGATACGAGCGATGTGCATGCTGGCTTGTCATGGCTGCCTATTGGGACGCGACAAAATGCCTAGGGGGACGCGACAAAAGGCAATAGACATGCCTGACAGGGCCAGGCCAAAATCCACCAGGCCAAAATTTCGGATGCTCTCGAATGTCCTGTTTGCTAATGTTATTAAGAATGCCCTAATATTTTTTTTTCTGTCAGGATAACTACATTTTGCCTACTTATAAGGCCTTACCGAAAGGCATATGCACTGCATACTGGTTCAAATAATCAGCCATTAATATGACTCACAATGTAACGTGGTCTCTCCTATTAATACTGCCCAATATAGTATATTTTCACCATAATATCCCCTTAGCTTCACTGTTTTACATGTTCCTTGCATTCAAAACCCCTGTGCAGCATCAGCAGGGTATTCTAATTACACATAGCACAAATCTAACTTTTATAAGATCATGCGATGAATTCAGACCTGGCCAGTTTGTTTTATTCTCTTAGACTATTTTTGAAGCTCCAGTGTAGCAGTACTAAAGGTAAATCTTCAAACTCCTTCGTCTCATGCAGAAACTGCAGATCTTTGACGGTAAAGGGTAAACCCTTTACTGTCACATAAACAGCTATGACTCATGGTTCCTTCCGCAATATCTTCACAAGCACTGCTGTGCCTCTGCAGTTAGCTCTTGCTACAGAATTTCGAGATTCATTTTGTTTTTGTCACGAAAGGCTGGGTTGGTTTTCACCTCACAAGACTATGCCTCTTTTCTTTTGAACTGGTCACTGCACATATCCACGTAGTAAATTACAATGTTGCTGTTATGTTTTAGGGGAATCACCTAGTGTGGGGAATGGGTGGAATGTGCTTGGGTGGAATGGGGAATATGCTTGGGTGGAAGCGTCCACCCAAGCACAGTCATATAGCTATAAAGAAAAGCTGCACAGGTTCCACATGAAACTATGTAGATAAAGGAAAATTCACCCTGGTCTGGGGCTTGAACCCGCAAGCAGTGCCTCACTGAGGCAGTCGTGCTACGGACCAATGAAACCAGGGCGGCTAGCATATGACGGGGTGAGCTTAAAGTGGGAGCGGTGTTGGCTCAATTTTTCGGGAAATCTTCAAGGTCGAAATTATTTGTTATAAGAAAGTAATTGCTGTTTAGCATCCACCCATGCGCAGACATACGGCTCCGAAAAAAAGAGCTGCAAAAACTAGCCTTTGTGGCTGTATGGCTGCGCTTGAATCCTAATGCAGTAATTACTCCCGTATTAGTGAGTAGCGAATTTATCAAAGCTCCTATTTGCAACACCATGCAAAGTTCACCGCTAAAGTGTTGTCATGTAGGACCGTGAGGTATAATAGATATTAAAATAAACTGATCTTATGAAGTCCGCAGTCACTCAGCCGCACCAGCAAACCGATACAGTGCTCTCCTATGCATAATGTGTTCACCCAGATCTTTCCTCATAATCTATGTTCAGTTATATTGCAGCATATTTGCATAATAGTTGCATTTAGGCTAATTTTCACACTGTGCACAAGCTAGGTATAGCTAGCTGGATTGGTGAAATACAAATTAATGCATTATTATGCCTATCTGAGTGAGTCGTTTCTTTGTGCTAGTCTCTTTTGCTAAGCAAGACATAGACTTTCCAACATGGCTCGTTGAGAATGGTACTTGCAGGCTTATGCATGTGAAATTCAGGATACTATTAAATGGGCTGTTGGTTCACCTTAAACCCAAAATTCGTCAACTTCAATCTGCAGCAAGGGGTGCCAGTAAAACGCACGAACCATCATTGTATTTCTGTTCTTTTTTTTCAGCATTCTTTGGCTTAACTTCAACTTTGTCTTTTCCAAGTTTCTCATACCTATCGATGCCTGAGTTAATTTCTTTCCTTGAAAATGAGACTAGCTGTGAAATAGATGCATTTTGCTGAAGATGTTGATAATTAGCAACACGAAGACCTAACGTATATATCGCCGCCAGGTGTCCCCGGGCGGCACCTAGAGGACGAAGAAGTGAGGAACTCGCGTGCTCTCGCAGCTGGGATTCTGCTTCTCTCTTTGCGGCCTGTGCCTAGCCCTCTTGATTAAGGACCCATCTGTGACATTATTAAGTGGTACAAACACCAGTTAAAGGTAAATAGCAATGCTTACTTTTGCTAGCTACTTTGGCAACTAGGGGTACATCCACAAAATGGTTTGCAACTTACCGTCAGCCAGCCTGACGTCAGGTGGCGAATTGGACATTCACTCGAAGTGAAACGTGGACAAACAAGTTGAATCAAGGGGAACTGTTTATTTATTTATTTATTATTTATTATCAATACCTCAAATGCCCCAGGAATGGGGTATTACATGAGGGATGGGCTGAATGTGTCACTAATGGAAGATTGGATGGCAGCCTTGAAGTGCAGTGGATCGGAGTGGTGCACGGAGTCGAATGGCAGGCCGTTCCAGTCTCGAGCAGTTTGCACGAAGAATGAGCGAAGATGAGCTGTAGTCTGTGCTGGGGGAGGGTAGACTGTTTTGGGATGGTTGGTACGGCTTGATAAGCGATGAGCTGGCAGGATAGCTGAAACATCAAGTTGGCTGTGATAAAATTTATGAAAGAGGCAGAGCCGAAAGATGCAACGTCTGGACTCGAGATTAGTAAGATTAGCCTCAGATTTAAGTGCAGTGACGCTGGTGTGATACGAGTAGTCCGAAAAAATAAATCTAGCTGCGCGATTCTGAACTGATTCGAGAGTGTTTGAAAGGTTAGATTGATGAGGGTCCCAGACTGAGCATGCGTACTCTAACTTCGGCCGGACAAATGTGAGGTATGTTAATGTTTTAATTGAAGCAGAAGCAAGTCGCAAGTTCCTACGAAGGAAGCCAAGAGTGCGATTGGCTTCGTTTGTTATGTTTGTTATGTGCGCTGACCAATTAAGTTTGTTAGAAAATGTGATGCCGAGATATTTATACGATTGAACAGATGCTATTTCAGATGCTTTTATTTCATACTTGAACGGTTGATAGTTTTGGCGCCGATGGAAAGAAAGCAATGACGTTTTATTAGTGTTTAAGGACATTAACCAAGTGTTGCACCAGGCTTCAACACGTTTAAGGTCGCCTTGAAGTAAGCGAGAGTCAGAGGTGTTATGGATGGGGCGGTAGATTACACAGTCGTCTGCAAATAGGCGGATATGAGAACTGATATTATTAGGCAGGTCGTTAATATAGATTAGAAAAAGCAAAGGCCCAAGCACAGTGCCTTGGGGGACACCGGAAAGGACCGGGGAGCAAGATGACGAAAGTTTATTAGCATACACAAATTGTTTCCGGTTAGTGAGAAAATTGCGTATCCAATCTAATACAAGGGGGTTAATGTGTAAGCTTGAAAGTTTAAGTAGAAGTCTTTGATGGGGAACCTTATCGAATGCCTTTTCAAAATCCAAAAAGAGAGCGTCCACCGGAATGTTTAAATCGAGATTAGAGCTTAGTCGTTAATGAATAAAGCTAGTTGAGTATCACATGATAGCCCTTTGCGAAACCCATGCTGATTAGGATGAAAAAAAGTGACAGATATCAGGAATTTTACTATGTGAGAGTAAAGCACATGCTCCATTAGTTTTGAACAAACGCTAGTTAGTGAAATGGGACGATAACTAGAACATAAAGATGGAGGACCTTTTTTCGGGACTGGAACAACCTTGCCTACTTTCCAGTCTTCCGGCACCACTCCTGATGACAATGATTGCTGGAAAATATGGCATAAAATCACACTGACAGTGTTTTTCGTATGTTTTAGTACCTTGGTGTTAATGCCATCGACACCTGCAGAAGATGAAAGCCTTAATGAGTCAATGATTTTCACAATACCGGGAGGATTAAAAGTGATCTCAGGCATAACAGTGTGATCGTAATGGGGAAAATCTGGTAAATTGTTAGCAGGTTCTTGCGTGAAAACAGAAGTAAATGCACGGTTTAGTTCTTCGGCTGTTTGACTTGCAGGAATCGGGCGATTGCAGTGATCGTGTAATTGTAATGGTTGCGAGCGTTTAGGGTTTATAGTACTCCAAAATTTTTTAGGGTCATTTTTTAACATGGTTGGCAAAACTGATGAATAGAAAATACGCTTTGTTTTGTTAGCAAGTGACTCAAACTCCTTTTCCGCAGTGTAATACTTTTTCCATGAGCATTCGTTGTTAATTCGTTTAGCAGAGCGAAAGAGTCTTTTCTTTTTGTTGTTGAGACGTTTCAGAGTGCGGTTGAACCATGGCGATGATTGTTTATCGGTTACAGTGATAGTGGGTATGTACGTCTTTATCAGCTCATGCATTTTATCCTTGAAAAGTAACCAGTTAGTCTCAGCGGAACGTTTAGAAAAGTCCTCAAGAAGCCAGACGGAAAATTCCTCAAGTGCAGTATTGATTGCGGAATAGTTTCCTTTGTCATATAATGTTATTGTTTTCATTATTGTTGGTGTACCCGGTAGATGGCAATGAAACGAACCGTTCATGATGGAATGGTCACTAAGACCTGGTAAATATGTGAGCGAAGAGAGCTTATCGGAGTCAGAGGTAAGGATCAGATCGAGTGTATTAGACGAATTGCTGCTATGACGTGTTGGTTGGGCGACTACTTGCGTTAGTCCAAAGGTTAGACACGTGTTTACGAAGTCACTTTCAATGTTATTCTTTGATAGTGTTTTGGCGAGATTAGACCAGGTAATAGCAGGAAAGTTAAAGTCTCCGAACAGCAGAATAGGTGACTGACGGTGCGTTGCAGTTACGCATTGAAGAACTGTGTGGAATTCGGCGACAAAAGAAGCGTTGGCGTCGGGGGGGGCGATAACAGGCGCCGATTATTATAGGCGGGTAAGAGGCATTGGAAATAACAAATATAATTTCTAGGGGCGATGATATTTTTAATTCGATTCATTGGAGATTTCGGTGGGCTGCTATCAGTACGCCACCCCCACGCTTGTCGATTCGATCCCGCCGGAAAATATTTAAGTCGGAAGAAAGCGAGAGAATTTCAGAGTCGGTGATTGATGATGTGAGCCATGTCTCGGTAAGAACAACAAGGTTAGACTCTGTTGTGTCAATTATATTCCTGAGAGGATCAAGTTTAGGCAAAAGGCTTCTGATATTAGTATATATAAAGGATAAGTAAGAACGGCTAGGTTTCAGACAAGTGTTGCCTACGTGTGTAAAGGGTGGGGGACAACCATCTGATTACTGCGGTCAAAAGTGTAAGTTTTCTTTCCGATGGTTAGTTTGTCATGTCTGAGTTTGAATTTAGTTTCTTCCTGTGCCTTCGCGAATTCCACAAGGCGCTTTCTAGCGGCAAGAGTACTTGGGCAGTAGTCTTCAGAAATACTCTAACTTGTGCCTTTGAGTTTTTTGGCACATGAAATAACCTTTTCTTTAACCTTAAAATGCGCAAATTTAACAATTATTGGTCGGTTTCGGTCCGCCCCAAACTTTCCCAGCCTGTGAGCTCTTTCCATATCTAGGGGAGCAAGAGTGATGTCTAACTGCTCGCTGCAGTGTTGGATAATAAGGGCCTCTGACTGCGCCCACGTTTCCCGTTCATCATCTTTATGGCCAAAAAAAACCAGGTTTGATCTGCGCGACCTGTCGTCCGAATCATCAAGTCTGCTTTTAATAGCAGCAATCTGTTCAGAGTTCTGTTCGGAGAGCGCCTGCACTTCGTTCACTTGTTTCTTTACAGCTGTTATTGATGAACAGTCGGCTTCAATTTTTGCCAGTCGGTTTTTAATTTCTTCAAATGCTTTGTCACTTTGGGAAAGTTTGACGCGGATAGCCTTCATTTCTGTGAGAAGTGAGGCTTGGCCGGCTCGGATTTCGTCCAGTGCTTCGAAAATGCCATTTTCACCGGAACGAAGGGTGGGGGGACCGGGGTTTAGCTCCATATCGCCTGATAAGATTAGTAACTGCTTTATGACATGGTAACAATCAGAGGCAATATGAATGCAACACATTGGGCTTGGCAGCACCAGTAAACCAGCATACCGCGTGCGTCGCGCAAATAAGCAGTATTGAGAATTTACCTGCAGCAAGAACAAGCATCGAAGGTGAGAAGCGGTCGTCATGGTTGGGGTGCTGCCAAGCCCATAGAGCGCGGCGGTGGCTGGTGTCGCGTTTATACATCGGTCAGGTGGGGAGGAGGTTGATCGCTGGTGAATCATCATCGGAAGTAGCGGTGATAGCCAGGGGGCGTTTCCATCCGGCGGTGGTGCCGGGCACTGGCGCAACGCTGTCGCTGACGTGGGGGTGGCGGGCGTGATGCAGTGCTGCCGCACATGTTGGGCACCGCGCCGTTCCGGCGTCCAGGCCGGCATCCATGAGGGCCTTCCGGCATCCTTCCAGTCGTCGCAGTGGGCGTCGCACCGTAAAAAGCAGATGGACACCTGCAGCAAGAACAAGCGTCGAAGGTGAGAAGCGGTCGTCATGGTTGGGGTGCTGCCAAGCCCATAGAGCGCGGCGGTGGCTGGTGTCGCGTTTATACATCGGTCAGGTGGGGAGGAGGTTGATCGCTGGTGAATCATCATCGGAAGTAGCGGTGATAGCCAGGGCGCGTTTCCATCCGGCGGTGGTGCCGGGCACTGGCGCAACGCTGTCGCTGACGTGGGGGTGGCGGGCGTGATGCAGTGCTGCCGCACATGTTGGGCACCGCGCCGTTCCGGCGTCCAGGCCGGCATCCATGAGGGCCTTCCGGCATCCTTCCAGTCGTCGCAGTGGGCGTCGCACCGTAAAAAGCAGATGGACACCTGCAGCAAGAACAAGCGTCGAAGGTGAGAAGCGGTCGTCATGGTTGGGGTGCTGCCAAGCCCATCATATACCATAGATATACCACTGTACTACGTTTTAATGATCAGCGAAAACAACTCTTAAATGCTGCTTTAAAGTTGTATCAGATAACAAGATATGTAAGCCTGTCGCACACTTAATGGCTAAAAATATAATTTCATTTTATTCTACAACATTGTAGCTCTCATAACAAAACTCTAATTTTACAAATTCTGCTTGAAATGATAGGGTTTCGCTTGAGATAACCAGAAATAACCAGATAACCAGATAACCGTATCCTGTTTTGCCGATGATACAAAGTATTATTTACCATCTTAAGCCAGGAGCCATCACTAGGTAAACCTTCCAAATAATTCCTTGCATTTCCTCGACCTTTAATATAGTTTACTGGTTCCCAAATCTCATTATTATCGCATTAATGAGGATGGCATGTGTGGACTTTTATGCAGTACATACTGGGTGCCCACTTAGATTTGACTGCACAGGCAGATTTCAGGATGCTTTGGAGTTGCACTGTTTAGGTCAGCTTGTTCTGTATATGTCAACAATGAGTCTTCTTCGACAGAACGTCCCACTCTTGTTTTCAACGCTGCACTCTGGCTTGTGCAACTGCAATGTGAGGACAGAGAAGACTGCTAGAAGAGAACTCATGTCCCACTGTCACTGTCAAGAATAAATCCATGCACTTTGGAACGAATAATGCACGTCTCGGCCCCTTTAAGCCACAGAGTTCTATTTCTATTTTGGTTTTTATAATGGCCTGAAAAACATATAAAAAATAAATCAGTATTGCTGCATTGTCAATGTTCTCTGAAATGCAGTGCTGCTTTAGTTACCACTGATTGTACATGTTCCAAATGGTTACAAGCGTCATAATTTCCTTGCGTGCATTGGCATTCCCCATTTACTGCAATGTGCTAAAATGTGAATTTTTATTGCATGCACACTTCAGACACACGCACACATTATACAGTGAATCGATACGCATGTCTTTTGCAATACTGTCAGTAAGGAGGCAGGGATAACGCCTGTTTACATGTTACAGTGACCACCACTGAGAACAGCTGGAGAAAGGCTGCACGTACAATTATTTTTTTTTCTCTGTCAGCAATGAAAACCCACTGCAGAGTTCTATTTTGAATTACTGAACAATAATTCAAAGTATGGACCCTTAGCGATTTTAAAAATGTGATTTTGTAATTACGATGGTTGTTAGCAGCTTGTGCTGCAGCCTCGCTTGTTCCAGTAAATGTGTTTGGCCCGATGGATAATTTCCCATAAGAATCGCGCAGTCATTCTGAAATCGTTATTTCACGTTTCGCGGCAGCGTAACTTCCTGTACAGGCAGTGTAACTTCCAGTGAGTTTTCAAGTACAGTATCAAAATCAGTGACGGATACGCAGCAAAAACAACGTCGTGTGCTTCGCACATCGATCGCGATCTCTGCAACAAACGCCACCAGTGCGACTACCTGAATAACACCAAACTCATTTCAGCATTCGGAAAACACGGTGTACGTAGTAAGCTTTCCCATGGGTACATTTCTCTGCCTTGACGGAAAAGCACACGCTCCAATCACATTCACTTTCACTACGCGCGCACTTGTCACTATGCTGTGCAGGTTAAGCACGCACAGGATATTCACCGTAAGAAACTGTTACTCGCCACTGTCCATTATAATCCTGGCAGGAATTAGGAACGCTTCCGACGACCACAAACAGCTGCAAATAAACGCTTCGTGACATCTCCACAACATAGGTTTTACGTCAGTCTGAAGACCGTTGGACCACGCATATCGAGCGTCGAACGGCGCGGCTTGCATATGTCCTTGGAATCGACGCAGTTTAAGCATTCATAGGCAGGTAGCAGGATCCAACGAAGGCGGCTTGCGTAGACCCTTGGTCTTCGAACCACTTCTTTTACAACTGCGTGAAAACACCGCCGCCGCCATGGCCCACAACCTGCTTGGTTCGTGACCACACGCGAAGCAGCCATTTTTGCTGTTGACGGAAGTGGCGTGATGTCATGTGATCGCGCTGCTGGGCATCGCCTGCTCGACTGCGCCTACGGGATATAGTTTGGCAATACGCCTCCGGGACGGGACCGCATAACAGTGCACCTATTGGCGAACCTACCGGACTCAGCCTACCTCCAATTATTAGAATACATGAGCCAGATCTGTGGCGGGTGTCCACTCCCTCCCGAACGCAAAATGTCACTTGTGACGTTTACCGCTAAAATACGTAAGCCCGCGAATACGGACAGCCTGAGGCCCATACCACTGACCTCGTGTTCAGGCAATCTTATGGAGACGATGGTTCGGGATCGGCACTCTCTATACCTGGAGAACAAGGGCCTATTTGCAGTCACCATGTTCGGGTTTCGCCCGCAAATGTCTGCAAAGGACGTCCTCCTCCAGCTGCACAGGGATGTAATACGACTCACAACTATGCAGCACAATGACAAAGCCATCCTCGCCCTTGATCTGAAAGGGGCTTTCGGCAATGTTAAACACGGTAGCATCCTGGCCAACTTGAGTTCTACCGATTGTGGTGCTAGGGCCTACGCGTATGTAAGATATGTCTTAACTAATCGCCAGGCCTTTATTCAGATTGAGCACGAGGAATTTGGTCCTCTCATGATGGGAACGTTGGGTACCCCTCAGGGAGCGGTGTTATCACCGCTCCTGTTCAACATAGCTATGATGCGCCTCCCAAGACAACTGGCTCGGGTGGAAGGCACTCAACACGCGTTATATGCAGATGACATTACAATCTGGACCACGAAGGTAGCCTTGGGAACATGGAGGACCACCTTCAGCAGGCCGCTTCGATAGCCGATGCGTATGCTACTGACTGTGAGCTCCAATGTGCTCCAGAGAAATCAGAGCTGCATTTCAGAGCGAAGCCAAAGGACACGACAGCAATACACATCTCTCTGTGAGGAGGTCCTGTTAGAGAGGTGGAGGAGCTCCGTATTTTGGGCCTTTTCATTCACCACAGACTCATACCGGACTCCACTATTGTGAAACTCAAGACAGTAGGAAAACAGGTAGGGCGCATGATCCGCCGCGTTTCAAAAAGCGGGGTGGTCTGCGGGGCAGGGACGCGCTTCGACTCGTCTATGCCTGCATGAATAGCCGGATCCTCCACACCATGCCATACCTCTGCACTACTAAGCAAGACGAGGCAAGGATAGACGCCATCATCCGCAAGGCAACTAAGCGAGCCCTGGATCTCCCGGTGGCTACTCCTAATACCAAACTCAAGGCAATGGGGGTGCTAAACTCCTACCACGAGCTGCCGGAGGCCCACCTCCTGAACTAATACACGCGGCTCATGCAGACTGCCCTCGGGCGCCGCCTGCTAAACCGCTTACACATCCAACACGATTGCACTCCAGAGGAGGCGGAGCGTATCCCAGAACTGTGGCGCCTTATGCTCTGGGTCTCGCCGCTTCCCCGTAACAAGGACACCGACATGCACGAAAACAGACGGCAAGCGCGGGCTCTGGCTCTTGAGAGACAACATGGCTCTCGACCCGGTGTATACTAGGTAGACATAGCAGGGCCATCGCCCACGGGATTTTACACGGCCGCTGTAGGTCACCCGGAAATGCACGTTGGTGGACTCTCCACTTTCGAGCCCCAAATTCAATGCGAGCCGATTAAATAGCGATCGCGCTTGCTGCCGCCCACGCCCATTCGAGAATAATCATCACGGACTCCCGACAACCATATGATCATTACTAGGCAGGGGAGATCTCCTTTGCTGCTTCTATTCTGAGACGGACTGCCACTGATCCAAGAAGGAAAAGAATCATTTGGGCTCCTGGCCACCAGGGCTTACGAGGTAATGAGGCCGCTGACGCGGCTGCCCGAGCGCTTACTCTCCGGGCTCCTTATCCCAGCTCTTGTGGCTCGGAGACTAACCAGCCGATGCTGCGGTTCAGGGAAATAATAACGCAATATAGCGACAACAACGGATTTTTGCTGGCCCTGCAAAGGGGCTGAGTAAGATAGAGGAGCGACCGCTAAAGCGCCTGCAGACAGGTACTCTAATCTGTCCTGCAATCATAAAACATTACGATCCTAACACGGATGGGCGATGCCCGCACTGTGGGGAGACCTGTGATATTTCCCACATGGTTGGGGCATGTACTCAAAAACCCCACCTCGTCCCTTCTCCTACCCCCTTTCCGAGATTCATGGGTGGTAGTGGTGGGGGGGCGACACTTTTATTAGAACATCCTTTCTATTAGGCGTTCAGCACGTCCTGGGCCAAGGCGACGAGGGCACGTTGCAGCCTCAGATCCAGGAAGGCGAGCCAGATGGGCCACGGTGGGGGTGGGGGGAAAGGATAGGCGGGCGACTGAAGGCTGCGTTGCACTGTGTAAGGCAGTTTTCTGTGTCCGCATATGTGTGTGGACAGTTTGGGCACTGAGGTGTGGAAGTGTACCGGGATAGATGAAGTTTGGCTGGTGTATGTAGGAGATTAAACTGTATTCGGCGAAGAATGCGAGCTTCACGGATCGATAAGGATGGCTGTGGAAGAGGCATGGGAGAGTGTCCTCCTCCACGGCTCCTTGCTTGAGTCCCAAAGGGCCCTAGTGAAACGGGCGAGAGACGGCGCCTCGTCATGCGGTGCCCCGGACTAGGGACGCCGACAATGCAGCGGGGCCGCTGTGTGGCTACAAAACTCTATTTTACCAATTAAAAGTTTTCACCACCACCACCCTCTCTTCTGACCTCGTGGTGACCCCATTCCGACACGACGGAATGACGTCACGTCATACCATGACAACAACGTTGGTTCGCCGCCACCGAATTTAGCCATTCTATTAATTTTTTTGGACACATGCAGTAATCACCGTGTCTAATTTGTGTGACGCTAATTGACACTTTTCAATGTGCTGTTCGCTATTTTGGGCATTTTCTTCTTTTTTTCTAAAATTTTACCGTCTCAGTTCAGTTCAGTTCAGTTTATTACCTTAAAAGTCCCCCGTAGGGGCATTACATAAGGGGTGGGTTTTTATACAAACAATAAGGATCATGGTAAACAGTTATTGAAAAAATGGTCAGATACAAGTTGCAAAAACGAAGGTGGGCAGGTAGTAGAAGCGATTTCGTGGGGAAGGCCGTTCCAGTCTGTGGCGGTTCGGAAAAAAAATGAAGCAGTGAAGGTGGTGGTCCGGGCACGTGGGCGCGCAACTTGAAGTGGATGGCTGGTTCGATATGATATGCGTGCTGCTGCTGTGATGTATGGTGCTTGATTAAGGGACGAAAAAGAACTTGTGGTACAGTGAAAGGCTAGCAATGCGACGTCGACAGAAAAGCAATGATAAACCAGATTCTGCTTTGAGAGATGAAACGCTGATATTATATGAGTACGATGAATGAATAAATCTAACAGCGCGATTTTGGACTGATTCTAATGCGTCGGCGAGATATGCTTGGTGCGGATTCCAAATGGGCGACGCGTATTCCAGTTTTGGCCTGACAAGTGATTTATAAGCTAGTAATTTGACATGTTCCGGGGCGTTTCGCAGATTACGTTTCAGAAAGCCTAAGGTTTTGTTAGCTGCGGCGATAATGTTAGTGACATGTGTGCTCCAAGACAAATCGTGAGAGAGCGTTACACCTAGGTATTTGTAAGACTGCACTAGTTCCAGGGGTGTGTTAAGAATTGTGTAAGGGAAACAAAAGGGACTGCGCCGGCGGGAGAAGTGCATGCATTTACATTTGTTGGCATTTAGCGTCATTAGTGAATTGTTGCACCAGTCTGAAACGCTGATTAGATCGTTCTGGAGAGCAGTTTGGTCAGATATGTTTTTGATTGTGCGGTAAATGACGCAGTCGTCTGCGAACATGCGTATATTAGAAGAAATACACTGAGGTAAATCGTTAATGTATATTAAAAACAACAGAGGACCAAGGACAGACCCTTGGGGCACGCCGGAAGTTACTGGGAGGGGTCTAGATAAGTTACTGTTGATTAAAACCATTTGCGTACGATTGGACAAGAATTCCTGTATCCACATTATAACGTTAGGATCTAGATTTAGCAGTTGAAGTTTTAGTAACTCGTCGTTATATAGACACCCAAACCTCATCTGGCGTCCAAGCTCTTTTCTTGACGTACGTTTTTCATTCTCAGCATCTTTGTCCACGACTTCTGATTTTCTTTTTTACATTTACATCAATTAGGACTTTTTTAACTCGGTATACTGTTTTTAACCTCTATTTATTTTGAACTGTTTCGGCTTCCGAGGATGGTTTGACGTCGTCCCACTGCATATCTGTCCATGGTTTTATTCTCCTCTAATTAGTCCATATCAATCAAAGTTCTTCTTTAAATATTTAGCGCTAATTAATCATTTTTTATCTATTTCAAACCTTCATCCAAGATGACTCCTTATTTTCTCGCAATTTCGATATCGACGAATGATTTAACGTCACCCACTAAATAGACATTCAAGACTATTTTGACGTCCAATCGACTTTTCGTATTTTAATAAATATCTAATTGCTACACATGAATCAAATTTGACGCGCATCGACTGTTTAACAGTCTGTATGTCATTCTATTATTCTTTTACTCCTAGTTCTTTCTCGAACAACGTAAGCTGCCGACACTTTTTGAATCCGCTTCCTGCGGACACAAAACAGGAAATGTAGCCAATTGATGCGTTCGCATTAAAAAGTTGCTCCAGCGCAGAGTTGACGTGTTTTGACTAACTCTCACTAGATGGCGCCAATCCATCCAAGAGTCTGTAAGGAGATAGCGCCACACAGCGATGGTTGTGGGGAGCCTAAGAGGACGAAGCACGGATAGCGCGTGCAGAGGAGTACGGCGCAGCGGGTGGAAGTGGAAGAAGGAGAGAGCTGGGACGCGGTCGGTGACGGATGCGTACGTGGTTCCTGGCGCCCTGAGTTCCAGGCTGGGGCCTCCGGTGGATACGTCCGAGCTCCCAGACCCGGACACCAGACCGCCGTCGACGGCCTGGAACCAGCAGACTTTGGGGCCGCTGTTTCCGGCGTAGAGTGCTCGTTGGGGAAGCATTCGAACGTGGCCCGCCCCCAACACAGCTGCCATGGAAGCTGCCCTAGGGTTCCGCAGCCCTCACGGGATCACGCAGGGCCGATGACTCCCGCCGTGTCTATCGCCTTCTGCTCCACGTCTCATCGCGGGTAGGAGCAGAACTCCAATGACTGCGCCGACGCCTCGCCTCAACTCCTTGTTCGACGCACCATCCGGCGAAGCACACACCAGACGATAGCTCTTAAGAGGACTTTTCTTTCCTCTTGAAGAGTTTATCGGGTTTCTTTCGGGTGTGCTTTATTTCTTCTTTCCTGTGTATTAGTGAACGTTTCTTTTACAACTTAAATTAATCACTTTTTCCAAACTGCCCGGTCTATTCCTATCACCTTCCCACGGAAGGTAGAGACGTTCCCTGCAATCTTTCGCCTCCTCACAAAATTTGACGTCCGCTACGACAGGAGCAGGTCGTTTTTTTGTTTGTTTGCCTTTTAAGCTAATGTAGACACAGTATGAGCGCTTCAGAGTTGGTTGCTTTAGGCGACCACATGGGCTTGCGCAATGTGGAGTTGCGAGCGTGGGTGGAGGACGAGCTTCGTAAGGCACGGGAAAAGAGAGTCGCTGAGCGTGAAGCACGAAGCAGAGATTGGAGTTAAGAGGCCCGGAATTTAGAGATGGGGCGTGAGGCTGCGAAGGAACGTTTGGAGTTAGAGGCGCGGAACATGGAGCTGCAAATAAGGCTCATGGAGGGTAGCGCAAATCCTTGAGGCGACCTCGGAGAGCGCAGCGTTGCACCGGCCAGCTCCATTAACCCGCGCATCTTCATACCACAGTTCAATGAAGCGCTGGATGACCTCGATGCCTACTTAAAGAGGCTTGTGCATGCGGCCACGGGGCAGAGTTGGCCCAAAGAAAAGTGGGCAATGGCGTTGAGCCTATGCGTTTGCAGTGAAGCACTTAGTCTCCGGTCGGCTCTCGCCTGGGGATTGCGTGGACTATGAAAGATCGAAGCTTGCCTTGCTGCAGAGCTTTAAGTTCACCACAGAAGCGTACCGAGAAAACTTTCGCCAGAGCAAGCCCCAGGATGGCGAAACGGCCTCGCAGTATGCTGCGAGGTTGTTTAGCTTCTTTGACGGTTGGGTCGAGATGCGGGGAGAAGGCTGCATCTTTGAGGTTGTTCGCGAAATGATCGTGGGCGAAGAAATCCTGAACAGCTTTCGTTCTCGTTTAGCCTTTTTCTTACCTGAGCGGGAGGGCAAGATAGTGTGCAAGCTGGCGGAGGGTGCCGATCATTTTCTCTTTGACACAGAGAAGGCTTTGACACAGCGAGCTCAACGGGCGTAGTGGCCAGCGGAGCCCTGGACTGAGGGCAACCGACCATTGATTTGAGGCGGACGACTTCGACAGAGAAGGCTCCAGGGGATAGAACCCAGACGTCTCTGGAGATGCCCCAAAACCGCAGGAAAGAGCATCAGTAGAAATAAAGTTGTCCCTTCCTTCCGTCTAACCACAGCGGCAAAATATCTTGTTGGTCTTTAAAGAGAAGGGGGAGCAGGTGATAGGTAAAGCCAAGAAGGTTTCTGGTCCACAATCCCGCCTTCGGTGGTTTCTTTCCGAGAAGGCTGGGCACAAGGCGTCGGACTGTAGGACGAAGCCGAAGCAGTCGTATTGCACCTAGTGCCTCAAGATAAGACATGATGTCCAGTCATGCAGAGCTAGAGACCACAATACCATCAGGCGTCCGCGTGTTGCATGACACCTCGGTATTCACGTCCCGATAACCCTGCAGAGGTAACGCGCATGGAGGGCCAGTTGGGGGAGATGGTCTGCCCTTCCACCCCTGGTGGAGGCTGCTATGCCCGTGGGGCACGGCGAGGTGTGCGGCCAGCCTGGGTCGGTATTACTGGGACACAGGAAGCAACAGCATTGTTGTGCGTGAGCCCCTCGTACTGGTAGCTGCGCTGACAAGAAAAAGGCTACCTCATTTTTGGCCAATGGGACCAGTGTAGAAGTTCCGGAAGCGGAGGTGGTGATTTCTTCACCGTACTTGTCGGGCAAGGCCATCGCGCGGTGCTTGTATACACCCCTGTACGACATCATAATAGGCAATGTCCCTGGCACTAAAGCTCCATTCTCGGTGGACCCGCCAGTTCCAACTGATCAGGCAGCTTCACCTGTCATGACGGGTTCGCTCGATGTTGCTTGCCTTACGGTGGCAGTGAAGGTTTCTGAGGATAGCAAAAGCCCCACTCATAACACACTCCACTTTTCACCGCCGGAGTTTCGCCTCAAGCTGGTAGAAGGTCAGAAGTGCAAGATGCTGGGATAGTTGGTATTGCATAATGAAATAAAACAGCGCGAGGAACGGGACACAGCGCCCGTGTCTGTGTTTTTCTCCTTCGTGTTTCGTCCCGTTCCTTGCGCTCTTTTACTTCATTATACTGGTAGAAGGCCCGACCTTCGAGTTGTGTCGCAGGAAGTTAGGGCAAACATTTTCTGGCAAGGTACAAACCGCCCATACCTTTCATACCGATGAGGGTGTTCTTTTCCGAACATACCAAGTGTGTCGCGGCCGAGTCGTTGAGCAAGCGGTGGTACCGAGGTGCTTACGCACGCAAGTCCTCACGTTGGCGCAGACTAGTGCATTTTCAGGTCATCAAGGTATACGGAAAACGTTAGCTAGGGTGCTCAGTGAATTTTATTGGGGCGGGGTACAGGCTGACATCAAGAGATATGTCAGGTAATGTGATACGTGCCAACGGACTGTGCCGAAGGGAAGCGTGAGCAATGTTCCACTAGGCCAGATGCCTCTCATTTCTGCATCGTTTGAGCGAGTGTCGGTCGACATTATCGGGCCTTTATCCCCAAGATTATCTAAAGGGAACAGATAGATACTCACGTTAGTGGACTCTTCGACCAGATATCCTGATGCGGTTGCTCTACTTGCCATTGACTGCGCCACTGGGGCAGAAGGCTTGCTGGAGATGTTCTCGCGCTTTGGATTCCCGCAAGAGGTTCTTTGCACTCAGGCTTCATGCTTCACATCAACATTGATGAGAGAAGTGATCGGTTAGCTATTAAGCACTTAAGGACCACACCCAACCGCCCTCTGACCAATGGGCAGGTGGAACGCTTTTATGAAACTCTTAAAACATGGTACGAAAGTTGAGCCAGGACCATCCCAAAGCGTGGGAGCGTTACCTAGCTCCTCTCCGCTTTGCTTACAAAGAGGTCCCACAAGCTAGCCTGGGTTTTTCTCCCTTCGAATTGATTTACGGCCGTTAGGTCAGGGTGCCGGTAGCGATTTTGAAAGAGCTTTTGACCGCGGGTCAACTCAATGACTCCGTAAAAACGTCATATGCCTATCTGCTGGACTTGAGGGAGCGGCTAGAAAAAAACTCTACAGCATGCCCACCAAGTTTTAGGGAATGCACAGCGGTCGCAGAAGCTGTACTATGATACGCGTACCTCAAAACGGCAGTTGAAGGTGGGCCACCGGGCTCTTATTTCACTCCCTACATCTCAAAACAAACTTCTGATGCATTGGAAAGGGCCGTTCGTAGTCACCGGCAAGGAGAATGACTACGATTACTTAGCGGATGTTGGCTCTGGGAACAAGCTCTTTCATAATAATATGTTAAAACGTTATGAAGACTGCCAGCGCGTAGCTACCCTCTAGGCATCGTCCTTCGTGGTCGTAGAGGAAATCGAGACGGAAACCCCTCTACCATCCTTCAGTGCTAGTCCAGGTGCCGGCATTGCGTTTGTCAAGCGAGCCGAGAGTTGAAGCATCCAACAGATGACAGATCTTGACACCTTGTTAGTGTCCCATGGCGATATATTTTTCCGATATGCATCGCCGCACGAATATACTGAAGTGTGAGTTGAAGCTAACCAGCTGTGTACCCATTAACATCGCGCAGTACCCTTTATCCTTTGCACTGCGTGCAGTTGTCGAGAAGGAAGGCGATGACATGTTGAAGTTAGGAGTAATCGAGCGATCTCATTCGCCCTACAACTCTCTATTGGTTCTGGTCGAGAAACCTGAGCACACGTACAGGACCTGCATAGATTTTCGTCGAATTAACAGCGTCCTGGTAAACGATGCCTGGCCTATGCCGACAACTGTCATGTTTAGAGAGGTTGGCACTAAATGCTATTTCTCGAAATTGCATCTTACTAAGCGTTACTGGCAGGTTCCTCTGGAAGACGCGTCCAAACCCGTCGCTGCTTTTTCCACGCAGTCTGGTCACTATCAGTTCCGATACATGCCTTTCGGAATTACGACTGCCTCCGCGATTTTCACCCGCCTCGTGAGGGCGCTTCTCTCAGGTTTGTCCAATGCGGTGCCCAATATAGATGATGTGTTGGTCTCCGCTGCAACGTGGGAGGAGCATATACACGCTCTCCGTCTCTTGTTTGAGCGTATCAGAGGAGCGGGCCTCACTGTGAAACCACAGAAGCGCGAACTCGGGACTAACCGTGTGATCTTCTTGGGACATTTGTTAGGCGAATGCAAGATTCGGCCACTAGATTGAATTGTCTCTAAAATTACACACACCCCAAAACGGCCAATCAAGAAGCAGGTTAGGTCGTTTCTCGGCTTGGCCGGCTATTACCGGGACTTAATCCCTCATTATGCTGCCAAGGCCCCACCATTGGTGGAACTCACCACCAAAGCAGAAAACAACCATGTGCGTTGGACTCTAATGCTCTTGAAGAGCTTTCTCTGTGACCGAGAGCACATAGTCTCTATTAATGACCATACATCTAACATAGCTTTAATTAACAAGGGTGTTCCACAGGGCTCAATTCTTGGCCCTGTATTGTTCTTACTCTACATTAATGATTTACCATCCTGTTTAAAGAATTGCAATAGTATACTATACGCAGATGACTCTACCATGCTATCATCGCACCAGGACATTAATCAGCTGATTCTTAACCTACAGAATGATCTTAATTCTCTTGAGCGTTGGTGCCACATTAACCGCCTGTCCGTGAACGTCACTAAAACTTGTTTTCAGATTTTCCATCCCCCTCAGAAGTCATTGCCCATCACACCACTTCTATACCTCAATTCTACTGCTATTTCACCGCAAGATCGCGTTTCTTTTCTTGGTGTTATCATTGACCCTCACTTAAAATTTCATCATCATGTAGCTGAAACGTGCAAGAAAATTTCTTATGGGTTACGCGCACTAATTAAAGCCCGAAGCTATTTTCCAGTCCAAACTTTATTATCTCTTTACTACGCATTCATCCACAGCCACTTAAACTACGGTATCTCATCTTGGGGTAACGCCTATCATACTCATCTCTGGCCTTTAATAAAACTGCAAAAGCAAGCCATGCGTATCATAACCAATACCCCTCGAATGTCACCCTCCCGCATTTTGTTCATAGATTTAAACGTTCTACCTATCTCGGCCCTTTATTTTTACAACCTTGGTATCCTATTCTTTAAGATTCTTCATCATTATCTCCCGCTAAGCATATTTTCTCTCGGCACGATCATGAGCAACATCGTCACACGTTTTGCGATGCGTAATAACTTTTTACTACCTAAGGTCAGAACTAACTACGGCAAACAATGCCTTCATTTTTCATCCGTATCATTTTGGAATTCTTTAAACATAGACGTCAAACAAACTAATACGCTTTCTTTATTCAAGGTCAAACTAAAGCTTTTCCTTCTTAATTTGTGATTTTTTTGTTATGTTATTGATTCTATGTATCGCGGCATCTGTGTTTTATTTTACATTATCGTGCATTACATTGTTTGTATTTAAATATTTCAGTAACTAATATTACATTATGTACCCATATTTATTCTGTTTCGTCGCTAATTAATGTGTTGTGTATTTTATATTATGTTGCATATTGAAATTTATTTTCATGGGAGGTCCCGCCCGCGGTCTTGTACCATGGGACCTCTCGCTGTATACAATTGTAACATTTATTGTATTACTCAATAAACTTTCAACTTTCAACTTTCAACTTTCAACTTTCGACTCTGGAGCGTAAAAGGGCCTTCGAAGAGCTTAAATACGCCCTAACCTCAGAACCCGTCGTTCGGGCGTCTGATCTGGCCAAGCGGCATTTTTCATCGGGAGCTAAATTTTTCTACTTAGGAAAGCGCTCCGATCAAAATTTTGCTCTCTAGGTACTATAAGGTACACTGAATACATGAGACTGTCGCGGGTCGCGCCATATGACCGTTGTTCTCTAGAAGTGTGGCTGGTGGTTGCGAAATAAAAGCCCGCGCTGGAAGGCAGCTGCGATGATCGTAGCAACACCGAATTGCGTGCAATATTTTCAACGTATTGTGGGAATTTGATTTCTGGCACATTTATGCGTAATGCCGTTATTATGAACGCCTATTAGGTTATCGAATGCGCTGTTTCACAAGGGCTTTGCCGTGAATGGTAGCGTGCGCGTAAATCTGTCTGCGTGATTCGCACAGTTTGCATGCTGACACAGCTCTGCAAAGAATACTTGGAAAAATGAAGCAAACAACAATATTAGACATTGTACTTTACACTGGGAAATTGTGAACGAAAACGGCAATACAAATTTATGATAAATCGGCGCATGAGAGACCTAGGAAAACATTTCATCGGGAGGTAACAGAACATCATCTCTGATAAACAAAAAGTTATAATTTAGTCAAGGCATTTAACTGATACTTAAAGCAGAGATGACTTGCTCGACATAAAGTGCACTAAACTGCCTTTTACTGGCATGGAAGTTAAATTGCTATAAACGCACGCAGCTGGGATTGAAGTATATATACGTAAATGTAGTGACCAAATACACGAAAACATCCCAGAACCATAAAAACACGTCGAAAGGGAGTCTGATGGCTGGGGCCAGAAGAAAATTAGCATTACAACAAATCTAATACACAGTTCAGTTGTGTAATAACAGCCACTATTTTTTTTTCTCCTCTTTTAGACCTCTGCAGTTGGTTCAATGGCTTTACATCAAATCAGAGTCGCAGTATGACGAAAAATTTCATTATATTGTGGCGGACTAGAAGAGGACGAACTGTGCAGTGGCACAGACGGGGGCGCTCGCGTCAGGCCATCGCCACCATTAAAGTAAGTCTCCACCATCCTTCATGTCCCGCCTTCATCGGCTTGCCGTCACGTAACATTTGGTGCTAGGCTGGGTGCCTTCACCGTCTCAGTCCCGGGGCTTCAGAGCCATGCTGTCTGCCGATGTCTTCTGAGGAGGGCTCGTGGTTTCGCATGTCCCGGCATTTCCTCACCCTGCCAGCTACGACCCGACCCTCTGACCTCCTCCGCCTCTCTCCAAGCCCCGACCAGAAGACACGACGACATGACTACGACCCCGTTGATCCAAGAGCTCCACCACTTATGTGAGACCCCACTGACAACTCACAAATAAGAAACCAGAAGACACGACAACCTACGCCGCCACTGATCCCAGACCGTCGCCACTGACCTGCGACCCCACTAACAATTCACCCACCCATGAGAACACAGCACCCCAGCCCTGCCGTTGGGTGCGTCCTCGGGCCTTGTCGTTGGCTTCCGCTGACTGGCGGCTCTTCAGTGTTCGTGGACCTATCTTCACCGCTCATCATCTGCTTATCTATTTCATCGTGACGTTCGCCATCGGGACGATCGCTCGGTGGCCCCGGGTCGTGTGGCGGATAGAAGACGGCGAACTGTGCAGTACCGCGGGCGAGGGCGCTAGCGCCAGGCCGTCACCGCCATTGAAGTCATGTCATCACCATCCTTCATGCTCTCTCTTTATCGGCTTGTCGTCATGCAGCAATCTGTAGAGTGAGATGACTGTCACATCTACAGAATCCAAGCCTATGAACATCGATGCTTTGCAAAAAGAGCGCAAATTCGCACGTGCTCTTAGCCTTCATTTTTCCTCACCTGAAAATAAAAGATTACGATTCCTTCAACGTGGTTAGAAGTTCTTTAAGCGCCATAGACGAGTAAAACTGACCTCCACAGTCATAATTTTGATGTGAAGTCGTTGTGCTTGTCGAGCACTGTAGACGCTTCGCACGTGGTCAATGACTGACTGCAAATCCTGTCGCTTGTTTTTTTTAACTACCTTCCAAGCCAGGTGTCTTGAAACACAATAAATCAGATGGCTTGAATTCTGCCGAGGCACGTTTTTATAATATTTGAATGGAAGAAAACTTCAAAATAGCCTCTCCGTCGTCAACCCTTCCCTAATCTACCGACCGGTCAAGATCACCTATGAGGTTTTAAAAGATACTGACTTGTGTAGACGCTTGCATGACCGAGCCGATGTAAAAAATTGATGACCTCTTCACTGCAGTTTCCTTCCCCCAGAAGGGGTTCTGCCACATGCATTTGGTGGCGAGTTGCGACTTCGCGGGTTCCCGAGCATCCGCAGGGGCAGCGGCGCGTCACAACGGAACCCAGCACCCACGATTCGCCGAGCGTGGCAGAGCCACGTCCAGGAAAAAGGGGGTCCTGGTGGTTGAGTCAAGGCAGAGTGTTTGGATCCTTACTGCCCCTCTGGCTATTTTTACATCATGATCCTTACTGCCCCTCGGCGGTGGCAGCAGACCACTTTGTCCCCAGGTTCCTGTAGAGAGCACCTCCGGCCCGACCCAAGCGGGGGAAATCGGCAGTCGCCTTTTGCTCTTTCCTTAAACCTCTTTCTGAAATCTTTCGTGTCTTGTCCCTCATTCCCAGTTTTTGTTCACCTTTCATGAACGCCTAGGGCTGACCTTCTCTTGCGAACTACCCTTAGTTACATCCTATATGGTTGTTGTCGGGGTGTGGAGCTGGCGTGGGCAATACTTGTTTACAAGTTCCTGGCCCGTCCCCATGTCCGGCTCCGTGGTGTGCGCGTGCCGTGGCCGAACAAAAAATTTTTTGGCTTGCTTTTCCAGAAATAATCGCACTCAACAACTAGGGCCGAGTGTGCAAAAAATAAAAGAAATCTTTCCGAGATACCACGGGGTACACAGTAAAGTAGCTGACAATCCACCCTCAGAAATGTCCCAATTTATTGTTTAAAAAAATCTGACCGATGAATTAAGCACTGGCAAGAAGGTGACGAGGCTGGCCGGTGGTGACCTACTGCTTCAAATCCAAGAAAAAGAGCTATGTTCTAAACTCCCAAGCACTGTGAATTTTGGAGACATCCGTGTCTCCATCAGCGCCAACATACCATTGAATACAGTCAATGGTGTAGTTTCTGAACATGATTTTCTGAATCCCTCTGGGGAAAAAAGTTGGAGGGCCTCAAAGATCGCAACGTCACCGATGTCCATTGAATAATGTCCGAGCACATGGCAAAGAAACACGGAAGAAGCATTAGTCCTAACCTTTGCCTCCAGTCATCTCGCTGAAACTATAGAAGTGGGTTATATGAAAATAACTGAGTCAATACATCCCAAATCCCCGGAAGTGCTCGAAGTGTCAAACTTTTTGGAATCTCTCCTAGAGCTGTCGGGGTCGAGAGACATGTTCCAGATGTGCATCAAACTGTTCCCAGTCCGAAGAAAGCAATGCTGCACCGCTGTGCATAAAGTGTGAAGGGGGCTACCACGCGTACTCGAGGGCGTGTCCATCCTTGGAGACAGAGAAAGAAATAGTAAAAATGTAGACAAAGGCAAACATAAATTATCAAGAAAAGCGAAAATCGTTCCTCTCCCAAATCGTTTACAGCAAAAACAAATTACGCCGAGGTAGTGGGGCTACGCAAGGCACCACACCGGCATGGGACACCTGCCTGAGCCAAACACACTGAGCCTGGGGCAGGGTTATCCATGCCCCTGGTAACAGCAGCTAAAGCTTGCCTGTCACCTCCGGAAAAGGCACGCCGACTCAGTGGGCCGTTCGCAAGGCTTCTCGCAAAACAGGAGAGGCCTCTAAACTGTACGCTTCTCCGTGGCCCTCTAGGACCTCTAGTGAGGCGGTTGGACACAACGCCGAGCTCGCCCCTGCAAGGGAATAAGTACGTGAACTAAACGGCAGCTACTTTAGAAAGCTTTTTCTTATAGCCACAGGTAAGCATACGTTTTGAAGAAGAGGCAGAGATATTAGCGAAAGGCTTCTCCAAAGTTTCTAGTTCTACAGACTGCACACAAAGTCATTTTTGAAGTAGAGAGACATATCTGAGGAACAATGAGTTTCGACAAGCGCCATTTCGAACGAGCCCTATGATAACTTAGTTGCGCTCATAGAAATCTTTAGTGTCGGCCGGTAAACAGACAGCCCTTGGCAGTGATAAATACATTACGAGGTGCTTGCCCATCTTTCTGAAGCTGCAGTAGAAACACTTTTGCAATTAATCACAAAATGTGAAAACGAAGAAAAATATCGCAGGCCTGCAAGAAAGCTGTTATTGCGCATTCATGCAGCATGGAAAACCACTAGCTTCCCCAGCTAGCTATAGGCCCACTGCACTCACGACCTGCCTCTCCAAATCTTTAGAAAGTGTTATGAATGTTAGGTTAATCATTGTCCTCAAATTCTGTGAACTTCTTGATATCAACCTATGTCGATATAGAAAGGTAGCTAAAAAACTGATCATCTCGTTCTCTTTGAAAACACAGTGTGAGAAGCGTTCATACAAAAACAGCCCCGTTTCCCAGTTTTCTTTGATGTGGAGAAATCTAACGATGCCACCGAACGTTTGGGCTTGTGAGCGACCTAGGAGACCTAGGTATCAGTTTGGACAAGTCTTGAACTGCTTGAAATACTCTCTGTCTGAACATTAATTTCACGTACGCCTGGGCTCAACACTGTTCAGAGGGTACGAGAGGGGTGTCTTTAAGCGCTACGCTGTTACTCGTTAAGATGAATTCAATAGCTTGAATAACTCCAATGTCTGCCATATATTCAGTCTTTGTCGACGACCTTCAAATTGCATGCATATCCTCCAGCTTGTCAACCTCTAAGAGACAGACACTACTCACATTGCACAGAATAGCAATGCTGGCAGAAAGAAATGGGTTTAAGTACACCCCACAAAAAACAGTAGCAGTTCTTTTCTTGCTCAAAAGAGGCTTGCAGAACGCCCCAGTCCTACACCTAACTGAAACCATGCGACCAGTAAAACAAGTGCATAAATTTTTAGGCATAATATTCGATAAAACATCGTTACGACACAAAATCACACAAAACAAGAAAACCGCACTATCTCCAAATATACTAAAAGTGGCGTCAAGGAAGCATTGGGGATCTGTAGAACAAGCAGTCTGCACATCCACAGCTCCTTGGTATCTTACTGCCTAGATTGTAGGTGCACTGCGTACGGTTCAGGAAGGCCATTATACCTAAAACATTTTGAACCAGTACGCAACTCAGGGCTATGCCTCTCGTGTGATGCATACAGAACATCTCGCACAGTCAGCCTCAAAGCAGAAACAAATGAACCACCTCTTGAAATCAGAATGGCAGCTCTCACGTGTGCGTATATCCTTAATGTGGCGTATCAACCGAAATACATCTGCTACCCAGTATTAATGAACTGTCCTTCTGGAGTACTATTCATCTGTGAGGTCTTCACTTTATTTTTGCGCTCGCTAACAATGAATACGCAACAGTAAGCCCACACTGCAATGTCATCGTAATATTCAACAATAGAATTAAAAACTGCCATGCCCCCGCTCTTGCGGTTTGCGGAGACATGCCAGGATCTCGGCCTACTGCACACATTTTTCGGCATTGCGCAAACATGGGAGCCACTGTCTCTAATGTTCAATTTTCCTTTGATCTCAGATTTCACGCTTATGCAATTCAGTAAACAAGAAACTCCACATGTATTAGCATAAATTCTCTTGTATTAAAATAAAAATCCGGTGTCTTATCGCATTTTTATACCGATGGTTTGAAAACTAACCGTCCGTTGGGAGCACAGCACTACAAGCAAATGTAAGACAACAGTGCGACTTCCGCAGTGTGCATCTATCCTCACTGCCGAATGATAAGCCACCCTTGTAGCCATATAAAAATGGCAAACGAGACCCTTGCAAATAGCATCGTATACGCAGAATCACTAAGAGCACTCACAGCTCTTCACTCTAGAAATTCAAATACTCTGCTGCAAGCTGTCAGTATATACAACATAACAAAGGCCGCAGCCCAAGGACAAAACATAAAATTAGGATAGGTCCTCAGTCATGTCGTAATTAAAGCAACGAGAGGGTAGACTTGTGTGCTGCTGAAGCTCGTGGCAAGCAAATAAAAAAGGAAATATGCCCTTTGAAGATTGCAAGAATCTAGTGCTCGTAAATTAAAGACAAAGATGACAACCCACCTGGCAAAATGAAGGAGTACCAAAGGAGGTCGCCGCCGCGGTGGCTCAGCAGTTATGGTGCTCGGCTGCTGACCCGAAAGACGCGGGTTCGATACCGGCCGCGGCGGCCAGAATTTCTTTGGAGGAGAAATTCTAGAGGCCCGTGTACTGTGCGATGTCAGTGCACGTTAAAGAACCCCAGGTGGTCGAAATTTCCGGAGCCCTCCACTACGGCGTCTCTCATAGCCTTAGTCGCTTTGGGACGTTAAACCCCATAAAACCAAACCAAACCAAACCAAAGGAGGTCAGGTTTTGGTGTATGGAAGTCTTGGACGCACCGGAAACGATGCGTGCAAGTGACCAGAGGACAGGAAAAGGGGCGAAGACACGGAGATTAAAAAGTTGACTACAGGTAACTCAGCTCACGCTAGACCTATTAAAAATTTTTGTGGTGCGCAATTTGCGAAGCGATGTCCGTTAACACCCCTGGCCTACCGCAACTATTTGACAGCCCCTTTCAGCGCCTCCTTAAAAACAAGCGTGGACACACGCGCGCACAATCACGTCGCACAATGAAGAACAAGGCGGGCAACCACCTCAACAAACGACAAAATATAATAACAAGGTTCGCGCGATATATCTAATTGTCAAATTTAGGACATTTTTAACTGGTCTGGGGAAGGAAGGAAAGAAGGAAACAACTTTATTACACACAAAAAAAATCTTCCACGGTGGTTCCCTACTGGTCCAGGAGTCCACGTGCTTGTGCTTCACGCAAAACCCGATCCACGAGCCATTTCTGGCCGGCGGGCTGAGCGGTCCGTAAAGCAGCCTCCCAGGAAGAATGAGTGGGATTGGGGACGGGGGGACTGCCTTTGGGGAAGGAGCTTCCGAAAAGTAGTGGAAAAGTGTTGATCTGGGCAGGCCACAGGTAGTACATACAAGAGGAAAGGTGGGGTGAAAGCATGGGAGACTGTGGGGGGAAATAAAGCAGCCTGTCTGTAATTGTCCCCATGTGGCACTGGATGAGGGCGACAAGGTACTGTGGGGTGGTGGCAGTGTCATGCGGCTGAGTTTGTAGAATGTTGTGATTTGATTATATGTAGAGAGGACCGATGGGGCCTCTTGTGCAGGGTTGGGTGCCTGATCATCCGGGGTCCGGGAGGAGAGTTCTCGGGCCAGCGCATGAACGCGCTCATTTCCGGTGATCAAGGCACGCCCAGGGACCCACAACAGAGTAACCGTTGATCCGAGATAGGTGACTTTGGCAAGAATACGATGTGTTGCCGGTGCCACCACGCTCTTTAGGTTGTGGTGGTTCGCGGCCTGGGAATCTGTGCAAATTTCGGTTACGGTTCTGTCAATGGTGGAGTGGGCCAGAGCAAGTGCGATGGCGGCTCCTTCCACTTCTGCAGGCGAATTAGTCCGGATAGTGATGGCGGCCCCTACTGTGCCATCTTCATAGGCTGCGACTGCCGTGAAATATCCTGGTTGCGAATTTTCTGCCACGTCGACATAAAGGATATCGGAGCGGTTGCTGTATGTTCGTGTAATAGCTCACTCGTGCATGCCGCCTACCCTGACGGAGACTAGCGCTCATATTGCGCTGTAGGGGCTTCTGATATATTTGATCCTGAGTGCGCAGAGAAATCATGTAGGGTGTAGAACTTGTTGGGGTGGGAATGGGTGGATTGAGACGTAGCTGTCGCAGTAAACGTTGTCCTGTTTCTGCGCCTGAGTAGCGCAGAAACAGGACAACGTTTACTGCGACAGCTACGCTGCGACAGCTACGTTTACTGCGACCGCTAAGCCCAAATATGATTTTTAGTATTATTTGCGATTGTTTTGACGTCTATGTTATTACTTTGTTTCGATGACATCGAAATAAATTTTGGGCTACCAGGCATGCAATCTATTCTGCAAACATAGTTGTTACTTGATAAACCCTCGGAACAAATAGCGGACCTCTTTCAACTTCGGAAAGACCTTCAGATGCGAACTGTTCAATGTTCAAAGCATCGAACAGAATTCGGTGCCGATGCTACACCAATGAAGTCCAGCAAATAACATAATGGAATAAGGACTGGTTGCTTCGAAGAAAGACTGGATGTACTCGAAGAAAAATAAACTCATTCGATCAGTTCTAGACACAGGTCACAGCTCTCCAGAAATCTGTGGAAACCTGCAACAGTCAGTTTGATTATTTGCAATCTGGTTTAACGACCTATAGGACAAAGTGCGCAGAAGCAACGAACTTTTTCGTAGTATCCCTGATTCTCGCCAATCGCCTGGCGATTCTGATTCTAGCGCCATCGTGTTAGCGCCATCGAAATTGGTGAATGTCCGCCATAGGCGGACATTCACCAATTTAGTGTTAAATCGCTTCCACTTTGGCGAGCCACGAAGACGATGCGAGTTGCTTTGCTCGATTGGCGACGATCATCGAGGGAATTAAATGAAGTGTGAAAATTCACAAACGCGACTCGAGTTTGCAACTCGCTTCCCTAGACCTAGCTACCGGCCGCACGAAAATTGGCAGGGATGAGAGGCACTGCTCGCAATCAATCTTCTCTTCAGTTCGCACATGACAGTGTGAGCGAAAGAAGACCATGCTCAAGAGAAAGCATATGCACCAGCGAGAATGCTAGCAGTGCCTGTGGATGAGGCAGTGCTTGCGGTAGTGGCATGCTGCGAGCCACGCGAGCGTCTTCATTCCAGTCGGCGCGAGCATGACGAATGGCGCTACCGAAGGTCAGTGTCCTCGTGGCTGCTGTGACCTGTGCGTCTCGCAACATACTGTACTCACTACCACATGCGGAGAAAAGGCTAAGGTCACATATACGTGTCGCTTAACGACACGTAATCAGAGTAACCTGATGGCGAAAAAGCTGGAAGATTACTCGAAGTAATCGTCCTGCTATCACAAAGGCAGCATGTATGTTACGCACGCATGACCTGTTGCCTGTATAAATGATCAAGGCGACTCCCATATCAAGTTTCCACGTTTCAGTTTTTAGCCGCGCATGCTGCAAGATCATCACAAAATATGAAAAAAAATATATATTTTTTTACGACTTCGTTCATTGCTTCCACTGAAAATTTCATGACAGTGACACAACCATCTCGCTGAATATAGAGAACAGCGTACGAAGCCGAAGGCCCAGTGCAGCCTTGAGCGTGTTTGAACACGGACGCCTAGAAAGGGCGCGCGCGTGGACCGCTGCGTCGCGCCTTCGCTGTAATTTCCCGGAGGAGCAAGAACCCGAATATTTGTCAGTCGACGTGGCGTTACCCCGCGACGCCAAGGATTGGGTGGCGAGTTCTGCGACATGAAGTCGCGCCGCAAGAATTCGGTCAGTGAGTGACTTCCCCATGAGGATGTATTTGTTCGGGGCTCCCCCTCCGTGACCAGGGGCTTAATTAACTCGCGCGAACTCTGTGACTCCATACTGTAAACGTGCGTTTAATGCCCATTCACACTTGCAATAGCAAAGGGCATGCGACCAGCAGTCGCTTGCGATCGGGCAGCAGCTCCACGACACTTCCTCACACCTCAAAGAGTGACCTGCAGCTCGCCTGCTCGTTTGATTCTCACGTGAAATGAGAAGTCTTGGGACTACGTCAGTCTATCGGGCGCTTTGGGTCAGTCTCCTGCGCGCTCGCACTTCGTCCTCTAGAGTGTTCTGGTCCCTCACGCTCGGTCCACTAAAGTGTTCTGGTCCCTCGCTATTAACAGTGCACATGTGCTACGACAACCTGAGCGAAGAGTAGAATTTCGGGGCGGTTTTGACGTGCGCCACTGCCATGCAAGCGTAAGGGCGCTCTTCTCGGGACCGGCCTGCCAGTCTGGATGCCGGCGTCAGAAAAATTCACTGGTATTGTTTGTTCACGTCCATTTACTAAGCTCTGGGATAGAGTATCGTTAGCCAATATCGAGTTGTTGGTAGAAGCGATAACAGCAAAACAAATTTTCTCCCACAGCCGCTTCTGCTGCCGATTGCAGCTCGCCTGGCCTCTGCTAGCTCCGCTCCTGAAGGGGTCGCGGAAACCAAGCTTATTTCACTATGACGCGAAGCTCACAGTAAAACGGTGGCGAGGGTAGCACCTCAGTGCTAGCCAGTTCCGAATCGCACTCAGCTTAGGCGTCGATGTGCAATCGGCTAAGCTTAGCGACGACAAGGGTAGCTAGAGAGCAGCGCGCAGTTCGTCGGCCGGCGCGCCCGCGTGCGGCGTCGTTGCCAAAAGCTCGGCTCGCTCAATGATTGGCTGAGTAGCTTGCGAACTGAGCAGGCAAGGCTGGAAAATCGAGCAGCGAGCGTCTGTCCTGCGACTGAGCGAGACTTTATTCTCACGTTTGCAGCATAGGTGAATAAATTTAGCATACATACAGGGTCTGTTCTGAAAGTAGTAGGACTGGTTTTTTCCTGGGCGAACGGGCGTACGAGAGGTGGTCTACGCGTGCAGGATCGTTGAAGGGGGATATTGGGAATCCTGGGGCAGTCGGCTCTCAGCTGTTGAAGAGAGGAGGTCGCTTGTACTGTGAACCCCTGTCGAAACGTCTCGTCACGCAGAATCGTCGAGAGTTTACTGGATCAGCGATACGCGATCAAATTTTGAGTAAATCTTGGTAAAACGGGCAAAGAGACTCACAACATGATTAAGGGGGCCTACGGTGATGCTTCCATGGGTAGATAAGGTGTTTTTTGAGTGGCAGAAGCTGTTCCGAGAAGGTAAGGAAAGAGTGGAGGAAGACGACCGCTCCAAACGCCCTTCGACCAGCAAGACCAACGAAAATGTGTAGCGAGTGAAACATTTACTTAACAATGATCGTAGAATGAGTATCAGAATGATTGCTGATGACTTGTGCATTCTACAAACCCAAGTTTTTGAGATCGTGACAGAAAACTTATCCATGAAGAAAGCGTGCGCGAAGTTGGTGCCGGGACTGTTGTCAGAGGAGCAAAAGGCCAACCGGTAGGATCTTCTTCATCATGTGAATGAGGACCCCGATTTTTTGCCCACCACAAGGCGGCAACGCTGCCTCAGCCCCCCTACAGTCTCGACTTGGCCCCAGCAGACTTTTTTCTATTCCAGAGAATAAAATCGACGCTCAAGGGGAAACATCATGGATCGGTAGAGGTGGTTCAACAGGCCGTGACGAGGGAGCTGAACAGCATTCCGGTCCAGGCGTTCCTGGAGGCGTACGAAAACTGTAAACCTCATTGGCAGCAGTGTGTGGGTACGGAAGGGTGCTACCTTGAAAAATTGTAACCGTTTGCTCTGGTCACTTGAATAAATTTTGTTTAAAAAAATGAGTCCTACTACTTTCAGAACAGACCATGTATATGCATCGAATATCTGCTGCCTTACGGCGTTTATTAAGCACGTCCTCGACGTCACCGTTAGCGCGGAAACCGCGAATATCTTTATTTCACTACGAGACATGGTTCACAGTACAACGTACAGTGAAGAGAGTAGCACCTTTGCGCTAGGCAGTTCGAAAACACTCTCAGCTCTGGCATCGATATGAAACCTGCTAGGCTTAGCGACGAATACGACATCCAGGGAGCAGCGCAAACTTCGTCGCTCGGCGCGCTCGCGGGCAGTGTCATTGCTGAAAGCTCGGCTCCCTCAATGCTCAGCAGCTCGCGACTTGGACTCGCAAGGCTGGAAAACTGAGCAGCTGCAGCTAGCGGCTGGATTGCGACTGAGCCCACGTTTGCAGCACAGGGAAACAACTTTTAGCGCACATACGCTTGGGATACCGGCTTCGTTGCGGCCACCTTAAGGTGATTCTTACGCTCGTCATCGACGCCATCGTCACCGCTCGTGACGCACTGGCTGAGAACTACAATTCCAGTGCATGCTAAAACAAGCTGCTCGTATTTCTCGGAACAATCTGAACTCGAAAACACAATTGCTTCTATCGGCTTCCATGTGGGCTCTTGCTCAATTGTGAAAGTACACGCGAACTAGATGCGGCGAGTGCGAGCCGCTGTTGCATATCAGCTAAAGTGTGACGCAACTATCGGCGTAGTTTCGTAAAGCAGTTGGTATCAAGTAGTCCGCTTGTACGGGTCACAGTTAAGCTCTCAGTTTCATGTAAATCTCCGTCAAGCATGCCCGCGTCTGTCAAAGTAATGCATCGCAGCTGCTCTCAGTCCTGCCGCTCACGTCCAACATACCCTTGATATGCACCAGCTTGAGATACGGCGCATTTCTTTGCCCTTTTTGTCGCAATTAAGAGATTTTAGCTGGCAGCAAACGAAATTTCATTCCGTCACCAGCGTCGTCTGCGCCGTCGTCTGCTCCGTCGTCTGCTAGGACATCCGGGGCCATAGAGTTTCTTGCTATTACCTAGAGGGAAAGCTGGCGGCGCTGCACTTCAGCCACCATGGACGCTCAAAGCATCATGGGGCGGTGAGCTACTTGTTGCGGCACAGTCGTAATTTTTCGGGAACACGGAGTGGCACTACTAAGACGTTTCATTCCGAAAACGCTGTTCGTGTGTGCGCAAACGACTTTCGCGCGAACGCAGTGTGCAAAACCCATAGTAATGAAAACGCGACAACACACGATACCAATAAAAGGTTTCAGTTTTCTCAAATGCCATTAAAAACCTCTTATATTGTTTAAGCAACAACATTTTTTTTAAAAACATATTTACTTTTAAAAGTGCGCCTGTTAATTACGAAATATTAGTTTTTGTAGGGTTCATTACTTGGCCAATAGGAGAGCTAGCCATCCCTTATTTTGGGCGAACTTTGCACTTAAATGCTTTTCTGCTCGTTTGTTGCAATTTACAGACAGGATATTGAACGTTAGGACATTCTTGATTATCGAATAGCGTTTATTTTTGCATTATTTTCTGGCCAAAAGTTGAAGTTCTGCAGTCAGTAGCTCACCGCCCCATGATGCTTTGAGCGCCCATGGTGGCTGAAGTGGTCACGAGGGGTCTCCATGCAAACTCCCATAGACGGGCTGCCAGCTTTCCATCTAGGTAATAGTAAGAAACTCTATGTCCGGGGCACCCTGGGTGATGGGATCACAGGATCGCAGCTTCTACAAACGTCATGTCAACAAAAGTATTTAAAATCGCTTTAGTGTTCGCACTTAATAAAAAAATAAATTTAGAAGAATTAAAATATTTTTGTTCTGAACATAATTTAAATATTAGTAGTAAAAAAGCGCATTTGAGTTGCAGTTTTTCAACGACGCAAAAACAAGGGCAAAACCGCTGCCGCCGGCGCCATGGAAGTGCGTGCGCTGCTTCACATTTTGCGTTATTTGGCTTTTCATGGCATTGTTTGAGTGCTTGTGCGGCGGACATGTGTGAAGAACAGAAGTGTGTTTTGGAAGCCAACGACGAGTATTACTCCCAGTCAACATCAGGTGAGTTTGGACGGGCAAAGCCATGAAGAAAGGCAGCGCTACGACGTCTTGTCATCTGGAAAGGCAATGAAGACGACGGCGCGGTTTTGCTAAGCCTGGATGAGCTGCATAATCGGTGAGTCCCGTCAACGCTTCTCTATTACTGATCTGTATTCACACGCGTTATTAGTGTGCGGCTATATAGGGATGGCAGTGGAGGCAGTCTGCGTGCGGTTGCCTCAGCTATAATGCGTTGCCAGAAAAGAACGGGCGTATAGCCTGCGTGACAAGTGTTGCTTCATAGTCTATGTCTGCGTTTAGTACTCAGGTGCCGTGGTAAATAAAAATGCCACCAGAGATCACAACAGAGTTATGCGGTCGCTTGCTAGCGCTGCGAAAAACTACAGACAATGTTTACTACATTCAACTGGCATGCTTTTGTACTGCGTAGAAGACGACGATCGGTGCCGCGGGTGAGAGCGCTTTTGCTTCGACAGCTGAGAACAGGCAAGGGAACTGACAACGGGCGATTTTGCTCGCGGCTGGTACCCATCGGATGGATCTGTGCTATGTAGAAGATTATTATGAGCGGCAGTGCTGCGCGATGAAGCACTCGCGCTAGGCGAACTGCGAACAGACGACGGATGATTTTGCTCGGTGTTGGTGCTCATCGGATCAGTGCTTCTTAATATTCGTCATGCAAATTTTTTCAAAGAAAGTGATCGCATGTAGAATGCTGGCGCATATTTACTAGTCATTTGTGAACTTTTGATCTGTGCTTCCCTATTGGAACAGAATTTGGCAATATTATGTCAGTCAGGTCGTTCTTGTGTCTTCCCTTAACTGTAGGCGTCCATGCTTCCTCTCCTTCAGGGCACTGAACTGTTGGGGATGCAACTACACACTTATTTGGAATTTCAAGCTTTTTGCTGTATGCCTCACTTATGCGGCCCGCTTTCAGGTAGTTCGCAATTGGTGGTGGTTTGTTATTCATTTTCACTTTCTCTTATTTATTCTTGGTTGACTGCCGGCAGCAGTTCTCCGCGCTCGGAACTGTTCCCAGGCACGGAACCCTGCCCACAGACCTCCCTGCACCTCACTCACCAGTGTTCTTCGGTATTTTTTTTCTCTTGCCCCTACTTGCATTGCCACTCGACAAATGTTTGCTGTTTTTATTTGTGTGCAGATTTGTGAAATGCACTACTAATTTTCGTATCATGCTCAGTTGTGACGTGATATATCGGGCTGATTGCTATTGAATGCATGCCTTTTCAATTCTCTCTTCTCATTTATGGAAGGTAAACTGGTCGACTGGTTGCTACGTTCAATTTAAGGATACATTAGACGCTGGTGCAAGGCACCCTAATAGTAATTATCTAAAGCCTGCGCATGCTATATTCGAATAGTTGGGCTCTTTTCATCATGCATAAAAATAAAGCGGTATTCCAGCCAGCTCATCTTTCAATGTGGTTATGACACTTAAGAAAAACCAGCCAAAAAGACCCCCGGGGACAAAGGAGAGACGAGGCACACACAACGACTGGAGGCACACACAACCCAGTCGTTGTGTGTGCCTCGTCTCTCCTTTGTCCCCGTCTTTTTGGCTGGTTTTTCTTAAGTATAATGTACCAACTAACCCAGATTTCAACTCTTCTGGTTATGACAGTCATGTAAATGTACTCAAAGAATGTGTATGGGTGTTTCGCATACAATTTACTTATTTATTTTGCCATGGGCCACCTCATTGCTTTTTGTGTTCCTATATTAATTCCTTATTTTAGTTTCTGAAGCAGTAGACAGTTTGTTTTGTCATCATTCATGACATTGTCACTGGCACTGACAGCTGTTGGTCGGGACGTATTTATCTGCAGTTGCCAGCTGCCAGCATCTGCTGGGCCATGCGTGCTTCCTGCCTTCAGCTGTGCCGTCCCTCCAAGCCATTCATGGTAATTATCTTTTTCAGTTACGCATACCTTACCTGCCTCTTTTGAGAAATATTTTCAAGATAGGCTCACTGCTGTGTTTAAAAATGCATGCAGAACTCTACATGCACTTTGCAGCAGTACTTCAGCTGATATTTACATGAACTGAAAATTTGTGCGAAATATAGCCGCTCGTGTTGCTCTTGACACTGCGCTGTTATAAAGGAGTTGAGCCTGCTTCAGGTGCAGTGACTATTCCACACCTGTTGCCTGTTATGCATGTGTGTCCTCTAAAAGGGCCGAAATGTTAGTTTATCTTTTTAAAAACATTGTGCTGTACAATAATACTTTAATGGTATTTCTTACTTGTACACTGAAATGTCAGTCAGCAAAGTAATATTGTATGATGACACCAAATCTTGCGTGGCATAGCATCATTGCAGCGTACTTGCAAGCTCCTGTCAGCGCAGATGTATTGCTGGTTTATTGCTGTGGAATGTGGTTATACTGCACAGTTTGTACCTATACGTTCTTGAAACTATCCTTGAAAAATTTTAAATTCATTTTTGAGGCAAGGAAGTGACAGAGTAACTGTTTCACATCTTGATAGGCACCTGAACCATGATGTAAGGGAAGGGATAAAGGAGGCAGTTAAAGAAGAAAAGAGGTGCCGTAGCAGAGGGCTGCAGAATAATTTTGTTCACCTGGGGATCTTTAATCTGCACTGACATCAAACAGCACGCAGTTTAGCCTGTGTACACTTGGGCCCGCATAAAAAAAAAACGAGCAAACCTTCTTAGAACTAACATTTCAGTGCACCAGCTACTTTGTAGTTTTGACTGCAGTGACCTGAAATCAACGGTTGTTTACTTTGCACAACCCACATACCCTGAACAAGATGTGATGATGCTAGACCAGGTGACCCTCTCTGCATAGCAGCGGGTTGGTTCAGGAAATGCGAAAACTCATGGAGAACCGCTCAGTTATATTTGATTTCATGTTATTGTAGTATTAGTGGTGAGTTGTAGTATAAGTGATGAATTCTTGTAAATGATTGAGGACATTAACACTCAGTGTGGAAATGAGTGCTAAATCAATACTTATTAATCAGGAAAGAGGCCTTTTTATGAAATGCAGTAAGGTACTGGAAGTCTTAACAGAATACACCTCGTCCAGGTCATGCACAGATATAGCGCTTACAAAAATGGATATCAACTTTCTTTAGAAATTGTATTAACATTCTATTGACTCTAGTAACATTTTATTAACTTTTACATTCTATCAACAATGTTCATACACCGTTGGTAGAAGTTACTTCTTTGTATGTACTCCTGTCAATAGAAAGTTACTAGAAAATAATTTTTACATTCTATGCATTTTTGTTGATACAAAGTTGGTAGACTGTTACTTCTTTGTATTTACTTCTGTCAATAGAATGTTACTAGAAAATCGGGGTGCAGTTTGACACATCGAGGGAAATAAATGAACAAACTGCATGGTGTTTGAGGTGATTAACACTATCTTGTTCGCATAATCGTGACGACATCTTGCCTGATTGCAGTGGAATCTGTTGCAGCTAGTCAACAATTTCACTGTATCGAAAAGCGACCAACATTTTTCGCAGCAAATGCGTTTGGAATCAAATAAGGCTATGGGAAAACGTTTTAAAACAGAAGATATATTCCATTGTAATACTTTATGTACTTTACGTACTGTTATGAGAAATACTCTAGAAACTGTCAAAACATTTTTGGTCATGAGAATAGATGCCTCAAATTATGTACTGTAGGCGAGCACTTCAAAGCTATTAAAACAACCTTGAACACGAAATAAAACACTAAAGTCCCATTCTCTTAGTCGAGGATATTCTGTTAACATTTGTTGATAGGAAGTTCATACAATTTCCTTACTGCTTTCTATGTACTGCTGTCAGTAGAAATATACTAGAAACGGACAGAACGTTTTATCATGGGAATGAATGCCTAAATTAATTAAGTACTCTAGCCTAAGATGTCAAAGCTACTAAAGCTACCTTGAACACGAAACAAACATTAGCAGTCCCATTTTTTTAGCTGGGCATATTCTATTAACATTTGTTAATAGGAAGTTCATACAATTTTCTTACTGCTTTATATCCTGTTGTCAATAGAAATATACTAGAAACCAAGAAAGTAATTTTGGTCACGAGAATAAATGCCTAAAAGAATCAAGTACTGTAGCCGACAACTCCAAAACGGCAACTAAACCAACCGTGAAGACGAAACAAACATTTGCAATCACATTCTCATAGCCAAGCAGAAATTGATTTTTTAGAAATTTCAGTGCAATTTTCTCAATGCCAGCCTTACTGTTTCGCATTTTAGAGTGAGAGAAAAAAGGCAAAATACATAACAGAACAATTACCCCGAAAATCAGAAATGCGCCTTGAACTGAAGACATTTAGTAACACTTTTTGATTGTATGAAGTATTGTTCGAAAAAGGTTACCAGCAAATGAAATAATTTTGGTACAAAGTGAATGAGTCCATAAAATACTCAAGTACTATTCCCTCGCACTTCAGGGAAATTAAAAAAACTTTCTAAGCAAAAATAGGAGTTAGTGTGATATTGTGTTACATAAGTACAATGAGGAGTTCGTTACAGAAAAATTAATTTCAGTGATGGTTCATTCTACATGAAAACAATGCTTTCTGCTGCGTATTCGACCTTACATTTTGTACTCAGGCAGTCATTAAACAAATTTAACTTTTCAGAACTGAAAAAGAGCTTCAGCAGAGCTGTACGACCACTGTGCCAATTCGAGAGCACGTTGGTGTTGCTGTTGTTGCAATTCTTGATAGGTCGTATTTTGACGTGCAGTAGTTACAGTAATTTACCGTACGACGGTGTTAAAACACTTTAGTGTTAAAAGCGTTTCACTCTAAGGTTTCAGAGGGGTTATTGTTGCGAGCTAGAAACAAAAATCAAGTTTAGTATCGCACCGATGTGTTTCCACGCCAATGAATGACACGTCCTCGCTAGCCCAAAAGGCGCCAAATTATATCTCCAGCTCCAGGAGAACTCCTTCCAGAACCAACCTCCACCAAAGCACACTTTCTTCCCCTCGTAGTACCCTGCGCACTGCCCGCCGTGCAAAAGCGCCTCGTACACTTTGTGCCACTCCACGTGGGAGCGCCCAACTTAAACCCTCGCACTAACCTCCTCCCCGAGCGACCAGAAATGGCTGATCGCACGGGACTGAAAAGCCCGCCCGAAAACGGCCGCACCGCTTCGCGCTCCGTGGAAATTCTGTGTAACGTGAGTAGGCTTACAGCTTGCTTTGATCCTGAGCGTCTGTACACACGAAATTTCGGGCAAGGCAACATTTATTTTATTTTTTTTAATTGGGAGGGGGGATGCTTCCAGCATATAACGAATGTACACCGGAAATGAAGGTCAAAACTGAAGCAGGGACACGGGTAATAAAATCGAGCTTATTTAATTAAAGTGCTTTCTTATAACCTACAGCTGGGTGTAGTTCATGTTCCGAGGCCGATTCTATAAATAGAAATATAGAGAAACAAAACAGGTAACAGCGGCCCGCTGTACTCAACTCCGGTAGCAAGCGAGGAAGGTGCACGGCAATTGGAGCACTTTAAGCCCTGATTCTTGACTTGTTACATTTTTCTCTAGTACTGAGCCACAGAGGAGCTTCCAGTATGGAAAAAGCTAAGGTGAGAGCAGCCCCCGCTTTGAGCACACCTACAGTACCGGCCCAGTGCCTCTTCCGCATCTTCACTTGCATCTAATTCAACGCAAACACGGTACGAAGCTGTGGCGAGGGAAAACGTGGTGATAGCTGTATTTTCTATCTTCCCGTAATGTAACGACTTAGGAACTCGGGAAAAAAGAGTTGGGTTTTAACGCAGTCTAATCGAGTAGACATGCAAAAGCATGTGTTCATTCTTCGCCTTTTCTTACTGACATCAGCGGACGTGAGGCAGAGCCGAGGACCGCGAAAGGCAGAGGCAAAACTCAATTAAGGTAGCACACAGAATACTACGGTACCGAGACTGTCAGCGGGGCTCGCTCGAGCAAAGAGCGTGCAAGGTGTCCAATTGCGTGATATAAACACACACAAAAAAGAGGCGATGCTGCAGCGCGGGCTTGAAATTTTTGCATGTCATCCTAGAGCGGCGTGCGAACGCTCGTGTTCCCAAGGTACACACACGTACACTCAATGGCATGAGCCAAGCTGTGTACGCTAAGCCACGCAATATGCGAAAATAAAAACCGAAACCAGCAGCGTTTGGCACCATCATCATCATTCCTTATTGTGCGACGCAGTTACGGGGAGCTCAGTTATAGTCATAGAGTTCTTTCCTTCCTCCATGGTTATAGTCTTAAAACTAGGCAGACAGTGCAGCCGTGCAGCTGCCCGCTTTTCCAAGCTTTCGTTCGCAGCGCCGCCAGAGACAGATGGTTGTGAGTAGTCGCATTTTTTCACCTCAATTATTATCAATTTGCCCACTTTTAATTGAAACAAAATGTTTTGTCGTTTAATGGAACTAGTTTGTGGCAAAAAGGGCTTTATCAATTTTTTTTAACGCGCGTCAAGTTAGGCGACATCAGCGCCATCTTCTCGTTCGCTGGCGGCGGATTGCGCGTCTCATGTTGGCCGCGCGCTACACTACCTATTTTAGTACGCTGAAACGACTCTTTGTTGACAGCATGGAGGAAGGAAACCATAGGAGAGGCCCTCGCTATCCGAGCCGCGTTACAAAAAACGTGCAGGAAGTCACGTGGTTTCGCAAGGCCTACTGGGATTCCTTGGCCAGCGGCGCAGCCAATAGCAGCGTTGGGCGCAGCGGCGTCGTCTGCTTCACGCATCACCCATGTCGGCAGAGCTGATCGAGTAGAGTTGGAAATTCGCATTTTTATTTTCATTCAATCGTTGTGGTCCGCGGGAGGCACAAAGTTCCAGAGGCCTGTAGTCGGTGCCGGTCTTCATTGCTGTACGCTTAGTTCATTCAGGATGCCGTCTTGACGAAAGCGGTTCTTTTGGAAGCCCGCGACAGCTTTCTCTGAAAAGGCTTGGCGCTGCAGCTTCGCTATTCTTTTTCGGCTTCACGTTTTGTGCGGTTGCGTACTCAACGCGGCTAGTCTTGTTCCAAGGAGAAATTGACAGTGCCGACGGCTCATAAAGCGATAGACGACGGTGACACGCTGGTTTATATGGTTACAGCAGCGAGGGAAGAAAAAGCCATTTGGGAGTCGGCGCTTGTTTTGTGTATGTATACGTGTTCCTTCATTTTAGTGTATTTTTCCCGCGCTGTTTTAACCACGAATAAATACAAACAGTAAATACCCCTTGACTCTACATTCCCCTATGCATGACGGTCACAATTGTTGGCGACCGATATGCGTGGGCCGCGCTGTGCTCACCGAAGCGTGCAGTGCCAAGAAAGCCGCGCCGCATCCAATGGTATCCGTCAGCAAAGCGATACGCGAAGCACTCTGAAGCGTACCATATCTGTTTACTGTACGCTGTGCCAGCGATATGTCTACTGCTTTCAAGTTTTCTCCGATATAGACCCTGTGGATCGACCGATCCGCGCGGCTGTCTCGATCGAGTGCTGTTGTGCGAGCGTAAGGACACATAGCCGGGTTTAGGATACGCAGTGTTAGGTTTAAAACATTTGCGCTTAAGGGTGGTGAAGTGTAAGGCCATGCCATTGTAAGATTGAGTGTACAGCCTTTGTCAAAAGTTTGGAGCCCAGGGGGGTTTTCTTTTTAGCAACACTCTGTCGTTCTTAATGGATATCTAGCGCTCCAAATTTCCTGAACATAAGCAGATTTCTGCTACTGCCTCCTGCAATAGGTAGGACATACATGAATGCTCCTGGAGTCCCATTATAAAGTTTGGAAGTGAACCCCCTGGGCTCTAAACTTTTTACAAAGACTGTACCTCGCAACTTACCGTTTACCGAGATGCCGAGTCGACCTGCGACCACCTCGCCGAGTGGCAGTTTCTTGCATTCAGCTGATTAAACGCATTAGTGAAGTCCAAAATTTGTAGTTTATTGGAAAATCAAATTATGAGCCTTAAAAAGGTTTGATACAGCACAACACTTATTACAAAACATAGCTTGCTACGTGAAGCAAGCAAAATCTTTTAACAAAAGTGATAACACTCCTGTATGGAAGGAGAACACACATAAAAAGGATTCAACAATTATACTAGAAAGAAGAAATGCACAACTGAATCACATCACTTTGCAACCATGAACTATTCGATCAGAGAGAGTAAAAACATATAGGAAGGCAGTAAATGAGGGCTTTGAGACAGAAAAATATTTGTGGACCATTCTTGCCCAATTGTGTGAAAGCTTTCATTTCTCGGTAGCTGTTTCTGCATCGCAAAGTTGATAAAATTTAAGCAATGTAAATGCAAAGTAATTGGAGCACTGTGTGGAAGTGACTTGAAAAATTGGTAACAGTTGTCCCAGCTGGTGGAAAAAGTGAATCATTTCCCTCCCTTCTGCTTCATGTATTCCTTTCTGTAATATATGCAAAGAAAGAGAGTACCCTGCTGAAACTATTTCTATTGTTGCATTGTTGTATTAGACTCTTATCTGCCTAGCATGAAAAAGTATAGAAATAGCATAGTTTTCTGTTCTGTTTGTTGTGTGCTATGTGGTACTTGTGTGCACGTGCTGTTTTATACTTCTAAAAACCACGAGCCAACCAACATAGTCTGCACATAAGACGGGCATTTGAGCTGTGCACGACTAAGGCATGATGACAGCTAAAGAATGATTAATATAGTGTACAAATTGCGGCTGGTAGAATGATAAGGTTTTCCTCTGTATGCATATGTACCAAGTGCATGTGGAAAAGTGTTTTCATCATTTAAGAACATGAATTTGTTGCAGGTTGCAAAACTTATATTTTTCATTTATTTACATATACTGCAGGCCAATGTTTTGGCCCAAACAGGATGGGCATACAAATGTAGCATACAACAAGAAGAATATATACAATGCGAGGAAGAACCCATGGGAAACAACACATTTCTTAAAAGAACAACTATATGATAAAACTAACATTGGGTAATAAATGGCAACAACACACCTCATGTATGATATGAATGCAAAATGCATCACAAGTAACTCTTCTGGAAGGAAAATAGGATATGTTAAGTATGCAAAATATGGCTTTCTAGTCCTTTCACAAAATCTTTGCTCTTAAAAATCTTGGGTGGTAAAGAATCCCCTTATATGCTAGAACTTATATGCTAGTGCTTACTCTGTTGCTGCATGCAGTGGGATGATCACCCCCTTTTGACACTACTATAGTTTGAAAGGCCAAAATCACCTTCAGTTGTGTTGAATATCTAGAACTAAAATTGTAAGTATGGTACACTAATTACTCTCTTGATTATTCCGGCTTCTATAGTATGAAAAACATGCACTCCATATTTTTACAAAATACGATACTTCAGTCACCCTGTACCCTAAAGGGCAGTAGTGCAGGCACGCTAAAGAAAGCTCTGGGAGACTGCTAACTGCAGCCTTTATTCTTGAACATCAGTAAATGTCCATCTGTGAAGCTACAACATATAGATTCATGAACAAGAACTAGCATTTGCACTCTGGACATGTACTGCTGATGTTACTTAACTGACTTCTTTTTGAAAATGTGCGTATCGTTCATTTACCACAAAAGAGAAAAATCTGATTTTAGGAAGCAGGTAATTTCTGGTTGATTCAGTAGCAATCAAGCTAAATCAAAGCCCTGATTACTCTTGAAAAAACTGACAGTGACTGCCATCAAGCATGAGCCTAAGTCGGTGGTGTACATGACGCATTCACATTACAAAGCTATTCTTTTCAATACTCAGTATGACAGGTTATAATGCACTCTAATTGTGAGCGGCCGTTTGAATAGAATTTTATTTTGAGAAAGTCAGACATTTACAGTATTTACTCGTGTAATTTGCGCCCGCACTTAGATTGTGCACCCCAAAAAGTTCAAACATTTAACCGGATTAAAAAAAAATACTCGCACATTTTGCGCATTATGCTGAGCCAGACCACCAGCATGTATACGCAGGTGCGAACTCTGCGCCGTTTACCCGGCTTGCTCGCGCTGGCGGTCACTATCCCGGACGAACAGCTGCGCGCGCCCCAAATCCAAAACTCTACCGTACCGTTTGCTATACGGTTTGCCGCTAGTCAGCCGGGCCACACGCAAGGGCCCCGTTTTACTGCCCGTTATCTCCTCCCACTGCTGACTTCGCGATTGAATCTTTGCGCGTTTATTGCTTTGAGCTAAGCACGTGCCGTCATGCCACCCCGCGGGGAGCTACATAGCGTGGGCGGGGCGGACGAGTCAACCTTATTGTTTGCCAGCGAGGGGTGCTAACCTTTTTTTTTAGGACGTGTTCGGATGACTCGCTTGCGCGTAAATTGCGCACCTTCTTTTTGGAGCCCTAATAAAGAAAAAACGTGCGCAAATTACGCGAGCAAATACGTACGGTGCTCTATATGCCTTATGAAACTTCTTTATGATCTCCTTCGTAAGCGAACTATAGTTTTAAGGAATCACAGTGCTCTCTTAGTAATAAAACAGTGACACTTCCCAGGCGCCATGGCCGAGATAACAACAAAAAAATGCACCGCCATACAGATTACTGCTAGGCGCAAACATTTGCACACTACAAGTAATAATATCAAATGGAAATGATGCCCCAAAGAAACTGTGGTGTGCTCGATGCTATAGGTGACAAGTATCTCTTTTTATTTTCTTCTAATGAGGGAGTGCGTAAGCTAATAAATAAATAATCATGTACAGTAAGCAGAATTTCATCAGAGCCATATATAAACCGCAGCCAGTTTAGCAGTAATGACACAATTACTTTTTATCAGTTCGGGAATACTGTAGCCGCGCTACTCGATCATAACGTCTAGCTAAAGCCATTTATTCGCAAATCATTCTATTTCTTGCATGAACACCTACAACGTCATATTGAAAGCATACATGCAGTCAAGCTATACACCTTCTCAATAAGAGCATTTCTTTCCAATCTCTTGAGAATGTATCGAGGTGGTTCCTCACCTGAAGGGGGACGGAATCCGCACGTATACGAACTACGAGCGGCGACATCCGACCGAAGTGCTCGGGCAGAAAATGTTTTGAACATACGCAGGTCCATTTTGCTGGTTCCCAGTCGCTTTGGCCTGGTCTAACGGCCTCAGTCCACTGCCTCCTTCGCTCTGGATCTTTCGGAAACCTGTTTGAAAACAATTATTCACTGCACTCGGACAAAGAGCCACCAATAAGGCCGGGGCGGTACGAATACCACGTTCAAGCCGTGTCGTGCGTTATGTTCTGCGAGCATGCATTTCACTCATTACGCAGTCAATTAAATACGAAAACAAAATGCAGTATATTTACGTGTGGAAAGTGACGCCCGGTTCTTGTCCTGGCGTGCGCGACCAACATCCAAGAACGCAGCAGCTGGGCATCGCAGCGTCTTTGTTGTCAATGGGAGCAGAAGTCTCACTTTCCGCCGTGTCTGACAGCTGCCGACAGCCTGGCGCGGCTGTCGTCTGCTCGCGCCGCTCGCGGTGATCTTCGCGGCGCTCGCATGCCATTGGCTGAGACAGCAAGTGTCATGGCGGAGCCCTCGCTTCCGGCTTCAAAAAATGTGGCGTAGCAGCCTCTCCTCTTTTCCTTCTTTCCTCCATGGTTGACAGGGTGCGACGGTTGCGGCGGTTGCGAAGTTGTGGGTGTCTTCTTCAGTTTGTTTGTGTTGAATGTGCGGCTTCGTTAGTGTTGTGGTAGTGTGACTGAACTCGGAAGGTGACAGATGGCTCCAGTGCTGCGGAAGACGTTCTTACGCGCATGCAGTGCTCAAAAACTGCTCTCACGTACTGCACCCAACCACGCCGAGAGCGGCCGGCGCCCGATGCCCGATAGAAGAAACGGCTTGCCGCGAACTTTGACGAATGTAAGTACACAACTGGAAAGTGACTTCTGCGATGTGTCGGGGGGATGCATGAGGGCTGCGAATGCATTTGGGTTGTACTTCACGTCTTGTTCGCAGTGAGGTGCAAAATGCGAGCACCACGCGATCGTTTGCAGAGAGAAGGTGTTCTGACACGCTCGCTTGCCAACTACGCAACTTTTAACCCGCCGCCTTGCGCTCTTTGCGTCAGCTCCTCGGCGGAGAAGTTATGTGATAGAATTTGGTTGCACGCTGAGAACTATGCGGTGCTGCTTGATTCGTTATTCCGACTGAACAGGAGCAGCGCGTGAAAAGGAGACCATAAGAACGAAAAGTGCTTGTATCGGCGGGCGTCTTTTGATTCTGCTGTCTGAGTGTTTACTGGATATGGAGCATTGCCTGTTCCACATCTGTCACGTCAACTGCTGTGGTTCTTGATACCTCTGGTCAACGAAACGACGATTAAAAATGGCAGAACCATTCCATTGCAGTGCAGCTGAGGTAATCGAACAATGGGAAGTTTGTTGTCATTTTATTTGAATTACATTCAGTACATTTATGTCATTCCCATATTTTCAGCCCGAAGCGATAAATTATAACGTGATTCGCGAATAATAGCTCTAAGAAAAGTATGACTAGCTTTTTATACCATTTTTATGCAAACTATTGGAGGCGTAGGCAATTAATTGTTAACCTTCACTCATGAACGCATTGAACTGAATAGCTAGAGGTTTTAATGGGATGTGGCTTCTTTGGTGATGTTTGTGAAAACATGACTCTAATGCAGCCTTTCTTCAAATGCACCCGCAGTCAAGCCCTGTACAGCTGCTCCACCGGTATCATCACGCTATTTTTGCACCAGCTTTCATCTGTCATCGAGCCAGTGCTACCTCAACGTGAGGCAAATGTCATCAAGACCTGCTGGTGCAGCCTATCAGCCATTGACACTGGATATCAAGCATGTGCCACTTGTAAAAGGATAGGTACATGAGTGAGTATTTTTCCTTGCCTTTTTTAGCCTGACAAGAATCTTCTGGTCCAGGCTCCCTCTCTCTTTCATTTGTTTTTTTTTATATTTTAAGAGAGGACCAACAGAAAGGGAAAATATATTGCTGGCGTCATGAAAGCACTCCCCTAGTCAAGTGCATGGTGTTTTAGTGTGAAATGCTTTTTTATAGTTTTTCCCCTCATGCCTATCGTGCTTGCGAATCTTGATCACAGTATAGACCAAATTAAAACAATTATCTGCTACATGACCTTTATACAGTAATCTAAAAACAGCAAATAAATTTTATAGGTTTACTTCAGCAGTACCTACCTCTTACAAAGTATGGCATGTTTGAAGTGAACCAGTGGTGTGATAACTGTATGGCAGGCATAGCCTAACGGGCAATGCATGATTGAATATTAGCGTTCAAGTGGAGCACTCTGCTTTAGAAGCATAGGTGTTACTAGCATCAATAATTGATACCTTATCAGATTATCCTTGCATTACATGAAACCCTGTAAAGCTTATACTGAAGCTGTACAGAAGGAAGGTTCTTATTCGATATGTCATGAGCATTGCTGAGGTTTTCTTTCACACTCCCTTTGTCATGACTGCACTGTACAGTTGAAATGCATTTGGAATTAAGTATTGGTGCATTGTTATTTTTAATCATGCCGACGTTCATTTACTGGTTGCATCACACTAGCTGAGCCTAAGTCAACAAATATTGCTGTGACCTTAACAAGACCCCTTGCTTTACTTGAACCAATGCGTTTGATGTTGCCTCTCTCCCGTGCCATCAAGGTTTGTAATAAGCTGTGTAAATAGCTTAATTTACTTTCTGAAGGCATTTATTCCTGCGATTAGTGACAGGTAATTTCCTAAAGAACAACCTAAGTACTCCTTTGTAACAATTGCTTGCTTGTTTCCCTTGTATTCTTAACTTAAACAGATATGAGCAGGCCTCAGCACTGGAGGGATGTGCTGCGGGACAAATAAAAAACTGCCAGTCCAGCTGCTCCCTTAGGGGCACGATGCTGAGGCTTTTATCAGTTGTAGTTCTATGCATCTTTACTTACAAGTGTTGTATCTGACGCAGTGTGTGCCTTAATATTTTGATTCATTTGCTTTAGAGTGTGCCACTCACCTCTGTACTCTTTGTTCATACATTTTCCCCTAACACCTGGTATAGCTCCAAATGATGTTACATTATCTACAAGCAGGTAAATAAAATGAACAGCAAGTAAAGTTAAGTTACTCCCTCCTAGCCACCCTAAGAGAAAGAAACATATCCTTTATATTCCAATGTGTTTGTGCCATCACTTTTGAAAACAAAAGCTGCCTGAATTTTTGTACAGACAAATCAGAAACACTAAACAATTTTCATATTTGATGGCCTGCATGTTATCTTCACATGACTGGAATGGCTAAATATCTCTTTGTGGTAGCCTAATTAGGCATACCATGTTAATGTCAGTTCTGTTAATATGATTCAGTCTTTGAATGTGAGGGCAGAATTAAACACAACAGCATGTTATAGCTTTTTCTTGTTCAAGGAAGCATTGAATTTAGCTTTAGTGTTGGGACTGTTGCTGATGCTGTTACTTAGCAGCCTTATTAAACTCACTCGGAGTGCTGCATTTTAGTGAACATTTAACTGATTGTTGCTTCTCTATGTTTTATTCTATTAGAAGTTACTGTAACTGTATACCTTGAATGTTTTCTTGTGCAGTTCTCTTGCTGCTGCATTCCGCCATGGAGGATCCTACCTGTTGGTGCTCACGTCTCATCACTAGGACGCTACATCTTCCATTGGTGATGCAGACAAGTAACGACAGGGTTAATTGGAGAGACACGGGAGAAGCCTTTGCCCTGCAGTGGACATACTCAGGCTGATGATTATGATGAATAAGCAGGCTGCCTGATATTGAGGACAAGTGTCAGGATAGTGCACGAACAAAGTCGCTTAAGCATTTCTGTGCTGTTGTATGTTTATTAAAATCAGCTCATAGCTTGATATCTACATTCATGTGGAGATTTAGCATATGTTTGGCATCCTGTTTGACTTTTAATTCACTAGTGTTTGCAGCCTTTAATCTTGGTCTTAAGACAGTGTAAGCATTGTTTCACTGTGTGGGATTTTTGGCTGTTTTGGAGTGGTGTGTGTGTTGCATGCACAGTTTTTTTTTTACGGGATTGTTATGTGGCTCATGGAACCTTCATGTTACAGAAGAAATTATTTCATTTCTGTGTTGTACAGGAAAGTGAGCAGTATTTACATGCACCAGGTGTTTCAGGGAAAAATAAGTAGTTTTCAAAAATATGGCTTTTGCTGCATAGTGTTCCCAGTGTTAGCAGACACCAGAAAGCCGCTGAGGTGTATTTAGTAAGCTGGTTAACTAATTTCTGATATTTAACTTTTTAACTAACACAGGTTTGCAACTGGTTGCAGTTAGAGACTTTTAGCCAGTCGTTAGTAGTAGCCATATCAGTTTTTAGAATGCACAAAACATGATTACTTTAGCCGCTGTGGCTCAACAAAATTTGGCTGCATCGTGCGAAAACACATGCGCTTTTGAAAGCACACAGGGAAAGCAACCCCTCCAGTGCGTGTAACTGCTACAAATCTCTAATTACAACTAGATGCCTAACTCTGATTGTTAAAAGGTTCATCAATAAAAATTAGTTAACCAGCTTACTACGTAAGACGATTCACCAGTTTTCTGATGCCTGCCAACACTAGTAATGCTATGCTGAAAAAGCCATATATTCATTTGAAAATACCTGTTTTTTGAAAATTACTTAGCCTTCCTTGAAACACCTCGTATATATGTAAGAAAAACCTAACGGTATGTAATTCACGACATTTTGGTTGGAGGGCCAGCCGTTTTCAGGTGTACTACAGCATTTTAAACACACAGCTTTTATTTCGAATGCTGTACTATACTCGAAAAAGGCTGGTCCTCTCGCCGAAACATCGTGAATTAAAACTTATGTTTTTCAATTTGTGTGTGTCAGTCATTGTTACTAAAAGGGAACTGTGCCGAAGGCAGTATTCTGTTCCTCTATTGTTCTCCATAAAATATTTTGATGCATCATGCATGTGTTGTAGTGCGTATGTACACTTGTGCACAATAAATGTAATAATTTGCATTTTGCTTCCATTATTCGTTAAGCAGTCCAGGATACAGTGTTCACAAACTGATTTTGAAGTGATAAACCTATGTTGGTAAAAGTGTTGTACTGCGTTGTTAACACACACTTTTCCAAACGTTGATGTAGGAATTATACTTTCTTCGTACTTGAGTCTTTTGAATAACGGTGGCCAATTGTCGGAAGACCATTGATAGGGTGTTGGTAGACATTGTCGGTATGGAGTTGATAAGAAGTGTAAAGACTTTTTATGTACTTGAGTCTTTCAGATAACGGTGGCCAATTGTCGGAAGACCGTTGATAGGGTGTTGGTAGACATTGTCGGTAAGTTGTCAATAGGAAGTGTATAGAAACTGTCGATAAGGGGATCATATGAAGTGTAATGACTTTCTATGTACTTGAGTCTTTTGGATAACGGTGGCCAATTGTCGGAAGACCGTTGATAGGGTGTTGGTAGACATTGTCGGTAAGGGGTCAATAGGAAGTATAGAAACTGTCGATAAGGGGATCACAGGAAGTATAATGACTTTCTATGTATTTGAGTCTTTTGGATATCGGTGGCCAATTGTCGGAAGACGGTTGATAGGTTGTTACTACAATGTATAAAGACATTTAAAAGACTTTCTGTTCAATGTTGATAGGTTCTATTAACAATTGTCTAAAGACTTTCTCAAAAAGAATGTGACTAAACATTTTTGTAAGGGAGAGCATTTGAAAGAAATGGTTGGGAGAATAAGAAAGGGGTTTAGTGCCTTAGGCATGCACTCAGAAGTTACGAGCAGCGCCTTGCAGTATGCTCAAAAAGAAATTTTAAACTGTTTTGCCTTTGCTAAGCTGTCGTGCAAAGCGTGGTACACAATAAAAGGCTTAAAATTGAGAACAGTGCGGTGAACCACTCAGGAAAATAATAGGGTTAATGATAAGAGATTGGCAGAGAACCTAGTTGGTTAGAAATAAATGCGAATTAAAATCTGAGCGGGAATCATAAATGGACATAGGCAGGACATACATTTTTTAAAGAAGCTGACTATACTTTTGGATAGTATAGTGGTTACTCACAGCAGGAAATTGTGCTCTTCTTGCCTTCATTTTGTGGACATATGCTTTGTGTCTTACATCTCTTGGCCTGCCATAGGCAGCATATGCTCATAATAAATTTTTACCTGTCTAATTATGTGGCAGAGGGAGAATTCAACTATATAACCTCATCAATGCACACCCTCTCTGAAGTGAACTTTGTCAACCCCGTCAGTCACCACATTGATGCATGTCACCCCAAATGGGAGCCGTCATGGTGGCTGAGTGGTTATTGTGATTGGCTGCTGACCCGGAAGGTTCGATTCCAGCCAGTTTCGATTCCAGCTGTACTAGTCTCATTTCCATGGAGACGAAATGCTAGAGGCCCAGGTACCGTGTGATGTCAGCACACCGAAAGAATTTTCCCAGTCTCTACAATAGCGCCCTCTATAGCCTGCGCCGCTTTGTGGCATTAAACCCTTTAAAACCAAGTAAAGTAATGGATACATAATTACCAAAAATTGTTACTTATTATTTTCTAAACGTTAACAATTTTCTGCATGTTTTCATTCGTCTTTCCCTCTTATTTCCTTCCTCATGCTGAGTAACAGGTCAGTGATTTTAAGTGCCAGCTAAATATTTTGTTCATTTCATTAGCAAACTTCCTCTCTCTCTATTGTTTTGCTATTTGTATCTCCAGTATAGTATTATGCAGAAATATGTCAAGCTTAGATCCAAGAGATATGGCCTGGATTTTAAGTTCTATAGTCAACCACACTGACATTACTTATTACGCTATCGAGGCTTTTTTTGGCATGTGCTACCTGGTACAGAACTGATGTGGCCTACAGCGGTAAATATCGTTTGAATTTGCATAAATATAATAGGAAGGTAAATTTCCCATTTGCCTATGTAAATAGATTGGGCAATCATCATGTGCTCACAAAGCTCATAAACTTTTCTGTTTCGAAAACTTTCTGTAAAAGGCACCGACCCACTGATATACACTGCAGTTACTTTTGCCTAATCCTGATATTATTTACTGAAGATTGGTTTGAGGGAAAGTCCACTGAGCTCGAATGAGTGCACGGCAGCTTGTCTTTGTCCAAAGTATTTGGAGAATAATGAATTTTGTTACCTGGCAAAGATAAAGCAAGGATGGCAGTGTTTTGTAATGTCCACAGGGCATTCTTCCAAAGCCCAGTATGCACGTAATTCCTTTCTTTTTGTGCAACATAAAACGTCTTCCTTTTACACTCATGGTTCAAACAAAATGCTGACTACTTAACCACTAAAAGAATGAAGGCCATTGTGCTGCTCTACAAAATATCAGGCTGCAGCGGTTGTTGCGAGGCAAATTCACTAGGTTGTCATCATCGTCAGCCTAACACCCGCTGCAGGGCAGAGGCCTCTCCCATGTCTCTCCAATTAACACTGTCCTTTGCCAGTTGCAGCCACTGTATCCCCGCAAAATTCTTATTCTCATCCGCCCGCCTAACTTTCTGCTGCCCCCTGCTACGTTTGCCTTCTCTTGGAATCCACTCCATTACTCTTAAGGACCACTGGTTATCTTGCCTTTGCATTACATCTCCTGCCCAAGCCCATTTCTTCCTCTTCATTTCGGCTACGATATCAATAACCCACGTTTTTTTCACACCTATTTGTCAGGCTCCGCGTTTTTTTCTCACCGGTTCGTCAAGCAAGCTGCAAGCCACTTGCACGCTCTACAAACCTATTTAAAGTATAATATCCAGCAGTTTTGCCATGGAGTGTGTAGTGCTAAAACAAAAAATAATACAAGTAATAGCTGATGATCTGCTAGAGCAGCAGAATTCCAAGAGTTTGAGAAGGGCAGTGGGAGAACTAGCAAGGCGGGATAGCGAAATTAGACAAGCAGCGGACAGGGATCCTGCAACTTGTAGAGGACAGGCAAATTGGAGACTTATGGAAGTGGCTGCAGTGTTAAGTGAACCTATCTGGGCTTGTGATCCAGTGTATAGGGCCCTTTGTTTTTGAGTAAAACTGGTTTTTCCTGATTGTTGCATTCCAGAAAGATTCATCAAGATTGCGTTAAACCCAATTTTCGCGTGCAAATGTGCCTGTAAGAAAGTGTAGATTGATAATGCATGAAGCTAATGAACCACTGGAGAGTATAGGATATGTCTTGTATTTCTTCGTAGCTATATTGTTTAAACAGTGTTGGCTATTTTAATTCCTTTTTAATACTTATTGCTCGTCGAGTTGCATAAAATTTTAGGATAAATTGAAAACTGCAGGTAGATTTAATTACAATAATTATACACGTATTTATGAAGCTCTGTTCGAAGAGAGGTCCACATTTTGTGTGCATGCTTTGAATTTGATTATTTTCACACTGCAAAATGGAGGACAGGTCTGCTGTGCGAGTTTTTTTGCAATGAAGCGAGAGCAAGTGGTGCGGAATGCTTGTTACTGTATCACCCTCCCAATATTTCTAGAACCCCTGGGACCAGTGAGCTTGTGAGTATGTATGACTCAAAAGCTCGGAGCTGATTGCCCGTTCCGAGGTTGTCTGTATTAACCGGTGCAAGGCCAATGGCTCATAGCTAACAAGCATTTGACACCATAGAACTAGATGCAGTCAGGCTGGGACTGTGCAGTATGTAAGTGTTAACGAGGTCGTGATAAACGAGATTTACTCTGAGAAGCTAGTGTGAAATAATAATTGTTCTTATGGAAAATATCGTTTTTTCTTAGTCATTGCAGCAATGCAAGCATATCAAATCTGATATCTCTCACTCATCCCTCTATGTTTCAGTTTCAAGGGACCAAGAATTGCGTGAAAGTCGTGCAAGTCACAAAGTTGCGTGCGACTTGAGCCAGCAACCAGGAGCAGGCTGGGAATTTGCGAATTGCCAGTGGTATTCGCTCAGTCAAGCAGGCTTTACTGTAAGTACAGTTTTTCTCGCCATAACATTCCTTTGGGAAGTATGCATTGAGCTTGAATAGGACAAGCTGTCGGTCTAGTTGGTGCTGATCTTTTGTGGTTGACATTGCTTAGAAACACAGGCTGGGGTCAGAAAGAAAAATATGAGGGCACAGGCGCTGACTACAGATTTACTCCAGAATCACCGAAACTCTGCATATATAACCAAGTGGCAATTTTGTAACAGGTGGCAATTTTATGCACTCGTGGCAACAATAAGTGATATGACCAATAGTGGGAAAACAACACAAACTAGAAACAAAACCAGATTATAGAGCAGGGAAGGATGAAACTATAACAAGGTTAAAGGAATAGTTTTAAGCAAGTCATTTTTAAGACCACCAGCACGTGAAACAGTGGAACGGTTTGACCAAAATTTTTAAGTACCGGTCCGATAACACGGAACTAAAACACTACACGCAAACACAGATCAAGGGCAGTGAAATAAAAGTGAAATGGCAAGAAAAAACATGCGGTGAAAAGGAAATGGTGATTGGGCAAGCAAACAAGAATTGGTCTACAGCGGTGAAGTAAGCTAAAAACTGAAAGAATAAAAGGGGAATAAATGCACATGAGCAACAAAGGTGAAGCCAAAAATTAACATGGCTAAAGGAGGAAGATGGGGTACTGTAAAAACGAGAGAGATAAAATATCAAAAGATGAAATTCAAAGAGTATGAAGGATGAAAGCAAACAAAAACTCGAAAATAGAGGAGTTGGCAGAAAAGTCAAGACATGCAAGATGTTTATAAAACCAGGGCTAGGTCAAACAGATCCTGAAGAAAGGCAATCTTTTTTTCCGAGGGAGTTCTTGCCCATTAATCCTGGAGCCTCAAAATCCCGGCGGCTGCCACCAGTTCGTCATGTCAGCTTTTTCTGGTGCTTTTTTAACACAATGGCACTTTTTCGAACATGGGTGGCATGGCTTTTTTCAGTTACAGTTTTGGCAATGGACTTGCAGATTTAGAAGGACGTGGTTGTAGGCCAGTTGGTAGGAAATTGTGAGGAGCAAAACCGCAAAACAGGATGGGACAAAGGCAGGCGAAACACAAGGCGGTACGACAAATGAACATTTATTGAAGAAATGAGTGCTCATATGGATCAGTTGCGCATGTAATCTGCAAATAATCGTTGCAAAAACAACCTAGGGAGGGAAACAGAAATTCTAATTCTTTCTGAAAAATGGACACAGAAGGCATGCTAACACACTTATCTGGCTCCGACCTCAGGATGGCAACAGCCTTGAGAATTTCTTTCCAACTGGCCCTTTATTTATCCAATAATAATGTGCAGTTCAGTTTATGATAAGTCTTTACAACTGCGACAGTGAACGGGCAGGCAAGGTCGTCCGGGCCTGCCCAAGGAATGCTAATACTCTTGCAAGGGAATGTTTCACCATCTACCAATTCGGCTGGTATAAAATCGAACACAGCTGAGAGGAATCGTGAACACCACCCCCGTTGCACATGGCACGAGGCATTCAAAAAAGTACTGCCAACGGGCATGTTGTACGAGATTCCCCTCAGCTGTGGCCAGTTTTATATCGTCCAAAGTGGTAGATGTTTACATATTTATTTGCAAGAGCATGCGTGTTCCTTGAATAGACCCGGAGGCGTTTGTCGTCCCACTCACTGTCTCATTTGTAGACAGCTATCCCAAACTGAACTGCACACAGATTATTGGATGAAGAAACGAGCAGTTGGAAAGAGAAATTGTCGAGGCTGTTGCCATCTGCGATACCGCATTCAACACTTAGGTCGCCTCCTGGTCTCCCCCCAATACTCTGCCATTTTGATCCCGACTGTCCGACTGAAATTCACACTGACGCGAGCGGTGTGGGGTTGGGCGCAGTTCTTGCCCAACGGAACCCTGGGTATCCCGAATATCTTGTCACTTACGCCACCCGTGCCCTCATCAAAGCGGAATTTAACTATTCTGTCGCAGAAAAAACAATGTTTCGCCATCATTTGGCGATTGCCAAGTTCCGCCCTTACGTCTACGGCTGGCTGTTCTATGTCGTCACCCGTCATCATGCTCTATGCTGGCTCTCCTTCCTCGAAGATCCCTCTGGTCGACTGGCCCGCTGGGCTTTACGTCTCCAGTAATTCAATATTCACGTCATTTATCGCTCTGGACGCAAGCACTCCGACGCCGACGCGCTTTCCCCTTCAGCACTTCCTTGTGATTCCGCCTCTGCCCTTGTGTGTGCCTACGATTTCTCGTCGGTCGGTGTCCCTGATATGCTCTCCGAACAACTGCAGGATCCATAGATCAACTTTCTCCTCACCTTCCTGTCTAATCCCCCGCCACCTTCTTCGTCCCGGACTCTTCGTCGCCAAGCCCACCATTTTGACGTTCGTGATGGCTTCTTGTACCGGCGTAACTACATCTCCGACGGGCGGAAGTGGTTATGGATATGCGTGGCCGCATATCCATAATGCGGCCACGCCGGTGTATTTAAAACGTATGCTCGCCTGCGTCTGAGATATTATTGGCGTGATGTGTACCGTTTCGTACGTCAGTAAATTCGGTAATGTACAGCCTGCCAACATCGCAAGAACCCGCTCCATTGCAGCCGTTACCCTGCCCTGCCCGCCCCTTTGACCGCGTCGGCATTGGTCTTTGCGGTCCGCTTCCAACCAGTTCGGCTAACAACCGTTGGGTCATCGTGGCAGTTGACCACCTAACCCGCTACGTAGAAACGTCACCTCTTTAATCTGCTACCGGACACAATGCTGCTTGTTTCGCCTACACCGTCTTGTTGTTCGCCACGGCGCCCCGAAATAACTGCTCAGTGACTGTGGCCGTGTTTTTCTATCAGGAGTCGTCGCGGCGCTGCTAAAGGAATGCAAATCGTTCATCGCTTTACCAGCGCCTACCATCCCAAAACCAACGGCATGACTGAGCGGTTCAACCGCACACTCAGTGTCATGCTCGCAATGTACGATGATACCGCCCACTCCAACTGGGTCAAAGTACTTCCTTTCGTAACCAAGGCGTATAATACAGCTACGCAGACAAGGACGGGATTCTGCCCTTTCTTCTTATATGGTCGAGAGCCTACATCCACCATGGACACCATCCTTCCCTGTCGCCCTGAGCCTTCTGAGATCACATCCCTTTCCAAAGCTCACATGTATGCCGACAAATTGCGCTCTCTTTCACCACACAGCTCCAGCAGCACCACAAGCACCGTCGGGACCCCTTGAACCCTCCCACGTCATATCCCTGCGGCGCACTCGTTTGGATCTTGGTGCCTTCCTCCACTCCCGGCCTCGCGTCGAAACTGCTTTCCCACTATCAAGGCCCTTACCGCGTTCTAAAACAAACTTCTCCCGTGAATTACATAGTTGAGCCCATTGACCCCTCTCCGGATCATCGTCGCCGACGGCGTGAAACTGAACACGTCGAGCGTCTTCAGCCCTACTATGACCCGACCACTCATTCGTCCCTGTAAGTCGCCAGGATGGCTTCTTTTCGCCGGGGAGGTAGCTGTAATGGGAACGACCGGCAGCCGTTCACGCGGTGGGACGAAGAAGTGACCGAAGTGCTGCGCTGGTTCCTGAGTGACTACTTGATGTGTGCCTGCGTGACGTGCCTTCGATCAACGGCCTCCGACCTGCGCTTCGAAGACGCATCTGTACAATGGTATTATATATCAATCAATCAATCAATCAATCAATCAATCAATCAATCAATCAATCAATCAATCACCTTTATTTCCTTTGAGAAGGAGGAGTGCGGGACTAAAAGCTCGGGGAGCTTGACGAGGTCCCGACCCCTTACTGATTGGCAAACAGCAAGATGACGGCCAGTCATACATAAAAAAAACAGACAATATCAAAGACACACTAAAAAAAGGCAAACGCAAAAGAAACTCAAACAAAAATTCCGGTACAAATCAGCAGAAGCTGTCGCGAACAAAATGAAATTATTTTAGTCTTGCAAAAAAACAAGTTGGCAAAAGTGTTTGACGATGTCGTTTTGGTTACAGGTGGGATCAAACTCCACACGGTTTAGTAAATTTAGCAATGAGGGCAACGTGTAAGATAATGATTGTTCATCGTAGGATGTCCTAGGAGTGGGCACGGACCCTATTTCTTTGTATCTGGTTTGACGATCACTTGTGTTCACCTGTAGTCTTGCAAGACGAATTGCATAATCCATATGAAATTTAACGAAAGCTTTATAGCGTACAATCAACCTATAATTGTATAAAAAAAACACAGGAAGAATATCAAACTTTGAAAAAAGAGGCTTCGTGCAGAAAGTAATGTACATCAGCAATATAACGCACTGCTCTCTTCTGCAGTAAATGTAGCCTGCGCAAATTGGTCACACCAGTTGTGCCCCACACCATGTTACAGTACTGCATAAGAGATAGCACTAAAGCATTGTAAAGCATAAGTTTCACTTTAGCAGGGATAAAGCGCCGCACGCGCGCAATGGCACCAATGGCAGATGACAACTTAGATTGGAGGTAGTCGATATGCTCATTCCAGGTAAGATGCTTTGAAAAATGTACTCCAAGACTATTTACAGAGTCCACCATCTCTAGCTGTTGGGAGCCAAGAAACAAATCCATCTGTTCTGTCAACACTTTGCCTCTAGGCGTATACAAAATTACTTTTGTTTTAGTGGGATTTATTTTCAAACAATTCACCTCAGCCCAGACCTTTAAATCAGCCAGCGTCTTGTTGGCCTTGCTTTCAATATCTTTGCACAAACTGCCTGTAATAAACAGTGTTGTGTCATCAGCATAAGAAATAACCGAAGAATTTTCTGTGCAGTGTACAATGTCATTTACATAGATTAAAAATAAAAGCGGTCCTAAAATGCTTCCTTGCGGCACACCAACATTAACCGGTTTCATTGCGGAAACGACATTGTTGGCATCTACAAATTGCTTTCTGAAAGAAAGGTAAGATTTAAAAAGCGCATGTGCTATTCCCAGCACGCCGTAATTTTCTAATTTGTTGAGAAGGATAGAATGATTGATCAAATCAAATGCCTTAGAGAAATCAATGTATATACCTAATGCCATGTGCTTACGACTGAATGCATCTATAATAATTTCTTTTTGAGTGAGGAGGGCTGTTTCGGTAGAGCGGTGCTGTCGAAAACCATGCTGAAAGTCATGAAGCAGGTTGTGGCGATTAAAAAATGATAGTAATCTTTCGTGCATTATTTTCTCAATACCTTTTGAAAATACTGGAATGATTGAAATCGGCCGATAATTAGTTAGGTCAGCCTTATCACCGCGCTTAAAGACTGGAACAACGCGGGCAATTTGCATTTTCTTAGGGAATACACCATTATCATTATCGCATTGTAGAGTACTTGGCAGGGAACTCCCAGTGTGGCCCCTTAGTAGTAAGGGAACATGCTTACTTAGGGCAGGTCACGCCACTTGCGGGTCACGAACTAAATGTGGCAATAGACACTGCTGCATTGGAAATGACGCCTCTCTGGCGTGAGCTGTCAGCACAGGTTAAAGAGCTCCATGTGGTCATAATTAATCAACAGCCCTCCAATACGGAGTCCTGGAACGAAACAGTATACAGTTATGCCAGCTGTCTTGCCGCGAGAAGCGCCGTTTCCAGGTGAGTGCCCATGAATTATCTCCTGGGATGCGTATTCATCATCAGCCTGACTACACCCACTGCAGAGCAAAGGCCTCTCCCATGTCTCTCCAATTAAACCTGCCCTTTGTCAGTTGCCGCCACTGTATCCCGGATGCGTATTAAATGTGCCCAAGTGTCCGCAGGTACTGTTCAGTGAACTGCCACCCAGGCTCATGATGTGTGCTGCAGGATATACCTAACGTAACTCGATTCGTTTATTTCCCAACCTCCGATTGGCTCATACTCCAACCTTGTTGTTTACGGTGTGGTGCTATACCTAAAATAAATTTGCATACTTTCAAACGGCCCTTGTAAACATTTCATGTTTCTCCACAGAAAATGCATTCTCGTCAAGAAACATAATCATGTATTAGATAAAATCAGCCAGCTCATTACTGTTCTGCAGCGTGTGCACATGAAAAACTGTCAGCATCCCCCCCCCCCCGAATTATACTCGTATCGAATCTCTTTGTCGTAACTACAACTACACATGTTACACTTTGTGCCTTTCTTGAATGTCTTTTAATCATCATAATTACTCTAAAACTTAATTAGCTGCAGCACTACTTCCATATTCCATGTTTAGTTCTTCATAAGTAGTAGTACTAGTAAAGACTTTTATTCGACCATAATTTATAGGCCGAGCATGTCGACCGCCTGGGCGACCAGAAGCCGCTGTTCTTCTTCCCCTTCAGCGCCAAGCCAGTCGAGCCAGGTGGTGATGGATAGAGAGGGTGGGGGGAAGGAACCCGACTGCTGAGCAGCCGGGCAATAGAAGAGGCAATGGGCCACGTCCGCATAGATACAGGGGCAGTTGGGACAGGAAGGGTCCGATCGATAGCGATAGAGGAAGACGCGGGACGGGTTGATAACTGCATTCATCTGAATGTGCCGAAGAAGGCGAGACTCTGGCACAGTGAGTGATGTATGAGGGGGAGGGTAAAGGCGTTTGTCGAGGCGGAGCTCAAGGTAGACCTCTTTTATGGTGCGGCGAAGGGTGAGTCTCCCACCGTCCTCCGAGGGCTTGGGCCAGGGGATCAACGGTGCCCGGAAAAGTGCCGCGGGCGAGCTGATGGGCCAGCTCATTGCCTTCAATCCCTGAATGCCCAGGGACCCAGCGGAGGAAAACGATGGAAGGCTGCGGTGCGGAGACCGCTCTTTCGACCTTCTGTTGGAGAGAAGAGGTCAGGGTGCGTCTCTGTATGTGGTGTATAGCGGCTTGTGAGTGTGAATAGAGTGTGTACTCTTGGAGAGAGGGAAGGAGGGCAAATGAATGGAGGGCATGCGCAATGGCGAGGACCTCGAGGGACAATGCGTCTGGAGGGTGTAGATACGGCCCGCTGGTGTTGGTTTCAGGAGCGGGGAGGTGTCGATGGTACAGGGCGTAGCCGCAGGAACCTCGAGGAGCCACCAGAGAGTGATGTCATCGGCGTAAAATATATGATGCAGGTCGGGAATCTCAGCTGGCTGGGAGGCGAAAGGGGCCATAGAGAGATTGAAAAGGGTACGAGAGAGAACAGCACCTTGAGGAGTGCCACGGGTGAGGTGGTGTGGGTTAGACAAGCGGGTATCTACTCGAAAGCGAGCCACACGTTTAGAAAGGAATGAGCGGATATAGGAGTACATGCGGGAGCCACAATTCAAAGAGGCGAGTTGAGAAAGGATGTGATCGTGGGAATCACCGTCAAAGGCCTTCCGAACATCGACGGTCACAAGTGCGTAAATTTGAGTGGGTGTAGGGGACAGGAACGTTTGCTGGAGAATCAGAAACATGTACTGTGCACAGACACGGCGTCCGAAGTCAATGAGAGAATGGGGGAAGAACTCCCGTGCCTCAAGAAAATCAGAGGCGAGTCAGAGCCATTCGCTCAAGGGTCTTACCAACGCACGACGTCAGGGAGTTTGGGCGGAGGTTAGAGAGAGAGGGAGGTTTGCCTGGCATTGGAATCAAAGAAATAAGGGAGGATGTCCAGGAGCTCGGCAAGTAGCCGCTCTCCCAGGCCTCATTGTAGGTTTGAAGGAGGAATTCTTTGGCGCAGTCAGGAAGGTTACGAAGTGTGGTGTATGTAATGGCATCCTCACCGGGAGCCGAGCGTGTAGCATTAGCCGCCAGAGCAGATTCGAGCTGCCAGAGAGTGAAGTATTGGTCCAGATCGGGGTTAGGTCCATTTGAGTACACCGGGTAGGAGGGTGCCAGAGGGGGCGGGAGGTAGAGAGAGGCGAGTTGATCAAAAACTTCGGAGGGAGTCCCCTGAGTGAGGGCTTTAGCTAGAGTGGGAGCAAGGGCAGGCTTAGTGCCAATAGGGATTTAAAGAGATACCATGCAGATCGCGAGTGCAATGCAGAATCAAGGCCATCACAAAGAGCACTCCAACGAGAGTGCTCGAGGGAGGCGCAGTGGGCGACGATCTCGGCCCGCAGCGCAGTGATCCGGGAGGAAAGTTGGGCATTGTGTGGTTGGGAGCGAAAGGAGCGTTGAAGACGTTTACGGCGACGCCATAAACGGAGAAGGTGAGGATCTCGGTCTTGGATTGGGTAACGAGAGCGAACGCGACGGCTACTGGACGTGAGCGGATGACAGCGAGGGATGCGGGAAAGAGAGGTGGTTATATGGATGAGGACGTGGTCACTTAGAAGAGTTTCGGCTGTCACCTGCCAGTGAAAGGAAAGTGAACCCCGAGAGAAAGTGAGGTCGGGTGTCGTGGGGCGTTGTGAGGCAGTCCCCGCTCGAGTAGGAGAGCTAGGAGTATTAAGAAGGGTGAGGTGGCGTTCCTGGGCCAGACAATGGAGGAGGCGGCCGGGTTTGAGGGTTTGTGGGTAGCCCCAGAGTGTGTGAGGGGCATTAAAGTCACCACCAGAGAGAAGATCGGAGGTAGAAGGAAGAGAGTGAAGGGATTTGCCCAGAGCAGAGAATAAAGAGGAAGTGACAGGGGGGTTGTAGAAAGACAAAAGGACGAGTGAGATGCGGGAAGAAGGGTGGTAATAAACCACACCAACTAAAGATTTAAGGAGGGTGGAGGGGATGTCAATATGCTCTACGAGCATGTCACTGCGTACATAAATAGAATCAAGTGTTGTGGCCGTAGTAGCATGGTAGGCGCGGTAGCTCCGGACATTGCGGGCCGTCCGGGTCTCCTGGAGAAGGAGAAAATGAGGCAGAGAGGGGCGGGTGAGTAGATACTGGTGGGGGGGGGGTCTTATTTTTTCAAAGATTTCGGCAGTTACACTGCACATTCTCGAGGTCCTCGCCAAACGCCATTATGATAGTGGAGAGGAACGCGATGGTACGCGTTCCTTCTTTTTTGCCGGGGGCAGTGACTCATGGACGGATTTGAGCATAGATGCGAAGGATTCCAATTGCTTTGATTGTGCTTGGAGGCTATTAAGAATCTGGAGAACCGAAGTTTCCAGCTGAACCAAGCGAGTGTGATGTGCCCGTGTGGTGGTTTCGACAAGGTCAGCCAAAGGGGCGACCTGGGCGCTGGAGGAGGGAGTGGTGAACGTGGAAAGGTGCTCATTTACCTTGCTAAGCTGGGAGGTAAGAGAGGAGGTGGTCGTCTGGAGGGTGTGAGTCAAGGCATGTATCTGCTATTGTAGATCGTGGGGAATGCGCTGCTGCTCTCGCTGCTGGCGTTCCAGCATTGCGAGCCGGAGGTCGAAGGAGCGGCTCTCGTCAGTCAAGGATGGAGAAGGTGGTGTAGTGGAAGAGAGGGACGCTGGCACCGAGGATCCTTTAACTATGGCGGCGTAGGAGCCTGGTGGTGACGTGATCGGAGCTGATGGAGATTCATGATTAGAGGACGAGGGGGTTGTGGGTTAAGTGGCCCGGCGCAAAGCTAGGCGTCGGAGGTATGCAGCTTTAGCACACTCGCGTAGTTTAGCAAGGAGGAAGGGGCAAGTGGGGTCGAGGGAGGGGTGGGTGTTCACCTGGCAATGAACGCACCAGGGCTGGGCACACACATGAGCGGAAGGGTCGTCGGGTAGAGGAGCAGCACAGCTACGGCACTTGGCTGGAACGCTGTGCTGGGGGCATTGGTGGGCGCGGTGGCCTAGAGTGAGACAACGGGTACAAGTGGGAGGCTTAGGTTTATGGGGACGGCACCGGAAGGCAACGCGTTTGAAATTTACAAAGTGGGGGATGACGGTACAGGCGAACGTTATGAGCACTGATTGAGTGGATCCCATCATGCGGGCAGCGAGAATATATGTTTTGAAAGATTCTAGATCATGCATGAGCTCATCAGGAGTGAAGTGGCCGGCGACGTTATGGATGACGCCGAGGCATGAGATGGAAGGATGGGGGGAGTAAGTTTTGATGCTGACAGGCTTACCGTGAAGGTGAAGGTGCGTGATAGAAAGTAGGATATGGGCGGTGAGAGGAGAATGAGTTTTTAAAAACACAAGGCTTTTGGCTGGCTTGGCCTGAAGGGTGATGTCTGCACTGGTCTTGGAGGAAAGTTGTTCAGCGGAGGTGACTGTGGCGAGCACGTCGTAGAGAGGCAGCTTGGGATTGAGGGTACCAGGAGGGAGCTGTACGCCAACAGTGATGAGCTCGGAGCGGGTTCGGGTGGCGGAAGCAGGCGGAAGCAGGCTTACGGCTGGCACCGATGGTGCTCCAGCCGATTTCCGGGGATGGAGTGTCGTCTACCGGGGACGCCATGAAGTCCATGTCTGTTGACGAATCGTCAGCCTGAGGCGCAATCTGCGACGCTGGTGCCGGGCTGCAGGTCTTGGTGTCAGCGGGTAATGTGGCTGGTGTAGGCGCGGTGGCACCGGCGGCGTCGACGAACGCAGGCGGCTGCGACGCGTCTATGGGCCCAAAGGTGTTTTTGTCGCTTAGAGCGTGGAGTTGGCTAGCAGTGGACGCTGCGGCGGCGACGAACGGTGCCGGCTGCGCCGCGGCCGTCGATCTGGAGCTCCCAGCGTCGCTCACAGTGTTGGTTGCAACAGGATTTTGCACGGTGACGTGGGTTAGTAGTTGGAGTAGGCCCCGCGGTGGCGGCATCAGTGGGTCTGGGCTGCAGGTGCCTCGTCAGACGCTGCATTGCAGAGGTGCAGGCGCTGCGCGTTAGGGTTAGCGAGGCGCCGTGCCGCTTCAGACTTGTGGAGGCGCTGGGAGAGCCAGCTCGGCGGCGGGCCGTGATGCCGATGGTATCCACGTGCTTCAGAAGCCTTCCTGAATCGATGGAGAGGAAATCCAGGGGCGCGCAAAGCCCTGGACTAGGCCAGGGGCGGGTGAAAGCGGAGCACGATAGGCAGCCAGCTAACCAGGGCGGCGCCACCTAGCGCGAATCCGTTCTTCATAATATAAATTATTAGGATGTGTGTGCCTGGCAGTTATTGAACATATAATGAGACACTGGAATGCTTTTCATTATTTCAGAAAGCTTGATTTTTGTGCTGGAAAGAGTCATGCTCAGGGCTAGCTGCAACGGCAAAAATATGTTAGGAATGAAGTTTACAAAGGTGGGCGAGGCCATTCATACTGTAGTCGACGGAAAAATAAAACTCGCTGAAGGCAAGCTGGGTACATTATGTGAGGATCATTGATTTGCTGGAAAACAGCAGGCTGCATCAGTTTTGCCTACAGACACAGCGAGTCAAAGTGAGTGCATTGGGACACGCACCACTGAGGTAAATTTAATGTTAGCGCTATACAGCTGCCTTTAAAACTACGATCAATATGAAGGTGTATTTCAAACGGAACGTTTAGTTCACTTATTCTTCTGTAGGCATTATGGTTATACACAGCTGGATATAAACTACCATCAACACAACGATTACATTCCTCTTTCCCAGATAAGATGGAGGCAATGATGCAAGAAGGTTCCAGGATAACTCGACCGCTAGTTTCGTCAATAGATTAAGCTAAGGATGATTTCCGGCAGATGTAACAATTTTTTTTCATCTGATACGTGCCTGCTGTTCTTGTTTGACAAAGGCACGAATTATAAGATTATGTGCACGCTCTACCTGTGAGCGTCAACATAACGGCATTTTAGGCAACAAATCTTTTTCAATGATTCCTTCGCGTGACATCTAGTGCACGAAAACAGTACACCAACCACATCACGGAACACGAAAACAAAGCATGCGAAAGATTTTATAACCCACCCGGGTCACACCCGGCAACATCATATCGGAGGACACAAGACCACACCACAGCGTAGCACAGTAGAATTTCTGTCTTATATCGTGCTGGGTTGGGAACACTAGACGCGATCACTCCAGCGTCAGTGTGACCTGAAAAACCCTGTAGGGGTCTGGTGCAATAAACTTCAGTTGCAACTTGGCGTCCGTCCTGTTGTGTTCGTGTCTCCTTTGTCTTTGTTGTTTTCGCGCCGTCCGAACTACTTTCAAGATGTGAACCAACTAGCCCAAATTAAAGTACTTCCTGAGACAACGGTTTGTACAAGCACCACAACCGGGCTAGTGTTATTTTCGAGAGGGTTGCACGGCATTGGCCTTACAGTAAACGCGTGGCACTATCGCACATGTAACTCGCGCCTGCCAAATCGCCCTCCACCGGCTCGCCGCCTCTCAGACTTTTTAGAACACTTTTTGCTGCAACAGCTACCGGCCAGTACTACCAACCATGAGATCTCAACATTACTTGGTGGTCGTTTCGCTGTGTCGGTCTATCCGACAAAATTCTTTTTCTGTAATATGGCACATTTAGTTTGCTGAACTGAGTGACTGGAGTGATCTATGAAATCTATCGCCTTGCATCGTTGCCATCGTCCATTCGCTCCACCACTGACATCGTCCTTGCCAGTCGTCTTAAAACTTAGAGGGATAAGGACCTCTTACATTTAGCGCCATTGCGGCACGTCAGCCGCAGGGTATTAGGACACAGGCGGCTAACAATAAAGGTGTCCTATATCTGAACACTAGGAGGACGGAGACGACAAAAATCAGCGCGGTCGGCGCCGCTACCGCCACCACCGATTGCTGCAAATGCATTCCTTTCATTTAAACTCTTCTGGATATAGTGCAGCGGGGAGACGATGGCGACAATGATCGATTCAACGATCTGAAGGCAGACGAAGACGACAACGAAGTTCTCGTTGTGGTGTCGTCGCCGCTCGCAGCTGATCCCTTCGTTTGTGTAAATAACTGTAAATATTCTTTCTCGACGCATATTTGATGGAGGTACGTATTTTCCCTACGCCTACCAATGACAGAGATCGACAGCGGACGCCAGCTGTCTTTGCTAACTATGGTTCAAGACTCCTCCCAGCAAATATCAGCACCGGCCGTGCTATCTATCGTTCTTTCATACACTTAGGACCATGGGGCATTTCCTGGCACTGACAACGTCGCCGTCGGTGACTGGCTCCACGCCATGCAGCAAAGACAATTGGTTCAATATTGCCAATAGATGGTTCCACCGTGGTCCTTTGTAGGAGCGGCCTTTGCCATTATCTGTCCAATATTGGTCGGATTACTTGTGCCGCTTGGGCCATGCACTAACGCTTGAGCACATACAACCACTGGGATCCAAACAATATGCTCGGATATGTCATATTCTGTCTACAGGACATCGACCGAGTCTGGTACAAAACTCACGAAGATGATTCGACCAGTTTGGACGCAAACAGAAACTTCGCGAACTGTTTGAAAAACCGCTGGGCTGAAGACTTGCCACCAAGAGGGACCTTGCATCCCGAGCTCACACTTTTACAGAATGATTTGTTTCGTACAATCAAGACGTGTTGGCCTTGTGCCACAAAGTTGACATGTTGTGAAGGTGTAGGTTGCGCAACCACGGGACGAACCACGACACACACAAGCGCTAATAGGCGCTTGTTATTGTGAACAAAGTTGACAACATGCCAGAATTTGACAAAGTGGTCCACTTGTTGTAGAAAATCTCGTACAATGCCACTCCCCCCCCCCTGCTTCGGCAGTCTCGTTCATTCACCCAAACGCCGCCGCTCCTCTCCTGGCCCCTACTGGCTCTCCCACGCGGAAAACTATATGTTGCAGTGTCTGAAGATGATGCTGCAGTACATCCCCTGTCCCAAAATCCTCTCTTAGCCCTTCGCGCACAACAGAATTTGCTCGCCATTCATATTGATGGAGTCCCTGAGAGAGCCCTGATCGATGCAGGTGCGCACGTATCCATTATGAGTTCAACCCTAGGACGCCACCTGACCCCTGCCCCCACAGCCGTTCTCCGCGTTGCCGACGGGAGAACGCCTCCTGTCTTTGGCCTACTCACAGCCGTGCGACCACATCCGGCCGCCATATATCCGTTCAGTTGTCTGTTCTGGACCAGTGCCTCCCGAAGTCATTCTTCACCTCGACTTCGTGTCTCAGTATTCAGCCCTCATCAGCTGCGCTACCAATGTTGTTCAGCTTGACATTTCTCTTTCTGCTGAGCCGCCGTCCCCAGTTATACCTCTGTTTGTGCTGTCGACTTAATCTGGCTACCGCCTCAAGCCGCAACTTGCATTTCTTTCTCAGCTCTTCCCCTTGCCTCTGATTATCACTACGTAGTCACTCGAGAACTTGACGTCGCCCTCACGCGAAGCATTGCGCTTGTGCCCACCATCTTGGCAATGTTGCCAAGCCAAGCGTACCATCTGGTATGGAACTTTGGCTAGTCAAACAAACCGCTCCCGCGAGGCATCTCACGCGCCAGGCTCTAAACTGCTGCCAAATGCGTGTAATCAGTGGTGGACAGCTGCTTAGCTTCCACTGGTCAATGTCTGTGGCCTACAGCCACCTCAATTGAGAAGCCAACGGACATGATCGCTGGCATGATCGCTTCTAACCTACCGCTGACGCACGCTCACGACCTTAGGTGCCTTTTATCACCTTTTTGCGACATCTTCGACTTTCATGCCTGTGTTTTGGCTCGAACCTCTGTGGTAACGCATTGCATAAGGACAGGTGATGCCGCTGCTCTACATAGACGTCCATACTGTGTGTCCAGCGCTGAACGTACCGTGATAAGTCCACAGGTGGGCAATATGCTTGCTGAAAACATCATCGAGACTTCGTCAAAAACTTGGACTTCAGCAGTCGTCTTGGTAAAAACGAAGTACGGCAGCTGGCGCTTCTGCGTCGATTACCGGCATCTCAACCGCGCATCACAAAAAGGACGGATATTTTCTCACGACGATCGATGACGGTTTAGATTGTTTCCATGATGCCAAATATTTCTCTTCATTCGATCTCCGAGCGGGGTACTGGCAAATTGCCGCTGATGAAAGTGACTGCGAGAAGACCACCTTCGTGAGGCCTGATGGCTTATACCATTTGGCAATGCAAGTTATTCGGCTAGTTGGTGACGATGTTCCATATCTTCAGCGTGACACACGGGACAAGATGAGAAAAAAACATTTAAAGACAAACACAGCCCTGTTTACCACTTTACTGTCATGCCGTTCAGACCCTGTAACGTGCCGGCTACTTCGAAAAGAATGATGAACTCTCTTCTTCCCGGCTTTAAATGGTATACCTGTCTCTGTTACCTAGAAGATGTTGTGGTTTTATTGCCTACTTTAGCCGCGTACCTCGAACGCCTCAACAGTATTCGGACAATGTTCCAGCCCAACTCCTCGAAATGTCAAGTCGGTCGCCGCCAACTCACTATTCTCGGACACCTTGTTGACGCATCTGCTGTACGCCCAGATCTAGTCGCAATTCAAGTCATCAGGGACCTTCCGCTTCCAAGCTCGTCGAAGGACGTGCGTAGCGTTGCCGGCTTGTGGTCGTATTTTCTCCGTTTCGCCGGCACCGCTCGTCCCCTCACCGGCCTTCTTAAGAATGACATCCCCTTTGTCCGGGACCCTATTGAATAGAACTCATTTTCCTCTCTCGTCCAGTTGCTGACCAGTTCGCACATTTTTGCGCATTTTGACCCGTCGGCTCTTACAGAAGTTCGCACAGACGCCTCGAGATATGGAACCGGCGCCGTGCTAGCCCAGCGTCAACAGGATCAAGATCGAGACATCGCTCATGCCAGCCACCTACTTTCCACCGCAGAGAGAAATTACTCCATTACTGAGCGCGAGTATCGCGCCCTTGTCTGGGCAGTAGCTAAATTCAGACCCTACCTGTTCGGCGGATCATTCGCAGTTATCACTGATCACCATGCTCTCTGTTGGCTGTCTTCAATAAAAATCCCACCGGTCGACTTTGTCGCTGGGCACTGCGCCTCCAAGAATATTCATACTTCGCCGTGTACAAAACAGGGAGTCACCACCAGGACGCTCGCTGTTTATTCCGATACCCTGCCAAGGAACGTGAGCTAGAAGAAGCTGAGATTCTGTCCTGTTATTTAGCTATCTCTGACCTCACCGATGTCGCCAAACAACAGCGCCATGACTCACCTTTACGACCTATCTCTGATGGCCTCCGCTCTGTAAACCGAGCTCCGTCTTTGAAACTATATGTACTCCAGAATTGCATTTTATATCGCCGCATCCAACCCTCCAATGGCCCTCTGCTGCTGCTCATCATAGCCCAACTTCTGTGCTCTTCTCTCCTTGAAGTGACCCGAACTGCCGACAGCCGGTCACCCTGGCGTACCCGCACTTACGCTCGGGTCTGGCACCGTTTCTTTTGGCCTGGTCTGTATCGTTCCGCCAAGCGTTACGTTGCCGCTTGCTACCTGTCTGAACTCGGAAAAGCCCTTCACTCTGCCTGCCGGTTTCTACAACCCATCGACAAACCTCCGGAACCATTTGACCTTGCTCACCTCGATTTCCTTGGCTCTTTTCGCACGTACCTCTCCGGCAACCAATGGATCGCTGTCGCATCGTTTTCCTCACAGTTAAACAAGAACGGACGAGACGAAAGACACTCAAACAAGCGATATCAGCTGCTTGTTTTTATTGAAAACAAAAAAGCGCATATATAGAGAGATTGAAACGTTTATCAAGACCACAGAAGTTACCTGAAAGGTGCGTGGGGGGTCTGATAACTTCATTTCCCTCTCGGATAATGCAATGGAGGGGCTGCTGATACATTGGTACCCTTGCGGTGAATATAAAGGGCCTCTATTACATCGCGTGTTAGTTTTTCACTATGTCAGAACAGGAAGCGCGTGTTCTTGTACTCAGGAACGCATTTGCACGCCCTGCTTCGAACTGTACACTGGGCAATAGAGCCAGCTTTTGCTCTCCTTTCTGTGTAACCTTTCTCATGCTTGCATTGGCATTTCCTGCAGTGGGCGGCTGAGTGGGGAAGGGGATCATTTTGTCTTGTGTTCTCGTTCTCTATTATATGTTTGCTGACATACTCGCCAGTGTGACAAATGTACATGGCACCGCATGAGACGGGGACCTGATATATCCACTCGCACCTCGCAGGGTATATAGCCGGTGACACACGACGCACCTGACAAGCACCCCTCTTGCCGTCTTGTCTTTGAGTGATATGTTTGCGCATTGTGGTAAATTTTCTAGGCGGAGAAAACACGACAACAATGCCGTGTCTACCTGCAACTTTCTTCAGCCCATGTGACAAGCAGTGTGCATACGGGACCACAACCGGCCTTGTCTTCTATTTGCTATTTTTGGCTGAACCCGTTCTTAAGTTGTCTAAGAAGTTTTTCCGCTGCCCTGGAAATGAGTTTATGTCGATACCCGTTCACTCGTAACCTGCTTGCTTGTGCCAAAACCCTCTCCCCCGTCATTTCATGGCCAGATTTCCTGAGAGCTGGTTGCAAGCAAGAAACCGCAATGCCCTCCTTTATCTCCTTTATGAGTTTAGAATGGCCAGGCCGGGAGATTGGCAATGGTTTGGCAGTCCACGGGCGATACTACCAACCCACGTGTTTGTCCTGACTCCGCAATGTAAAATCCGAAAACTGCAGTTCTTCGTTGCTGAGAACTTCAGTTGTGAACTGCAGCTTTTGGATTTAGTATTGCTTGGTGCGGACAAACACGTATGCTGGTGGTATCGCCCGAGGACTGCCAATTCTTTGCTAAGCTTTCGCTCTGGCCATTTTAAGCTCATAAACGAGGCCATTGCCATTTCTTGCTTGCAATTAGCTCTCAATATGTTTGCCATGAAAGGACGGGGGCTAGCACTTTGGCGCAAGCAAGCAGGTTCCGAGTGAACGGGTATCCCGATCAACTCATTTCTAGGCCAGCGGAGAAAACATCTTAGACAGCTTACGAATGGGGTGCAGCCGAATGAAGGAAAAAAGAAGGAAAGGACAGCTGCGGTCCTGTATGCCCACTGCCTGACACCAGGGCTGGAAAAACTTGCAGGTTGAAGTCGTCTCTACTGCGCCTAGAAAACAAAAACACAATGTGCGAACAGATCAATTCGAGGCAAGATGGCAAGAGGGGTGCAATTTTGTTATTTTTTTGCAGAGAAGTTGATGACATTTTCTGTTCGTGTACGACACAGCACCAGTTCGCGACAGCATACCATGCACAACCCAACGGGCTTGTGGAAAGGCTCAACCACACGCTTACCGTTACATTAGGAATGTAATCTCGCCCGACCGCGGAGATTGGGACGCAGCCCTTCTTTGTGTGACCTATGAATATAACTCTTTACGACATGCCCAAGAGGCCATGTCGTAGAGTTATAGTTTCCCTTTAATACCTTTTGTTTGCTAGGCATCCCACCATGCCATTCGACCCACTCATGCCGCCGTCTCCGGTTCATAGTATTGCTTACGCACGAGACTCCGTAGCCCAGGCCGCACTGGCACTCCAATTTGCCCGTAGTCGCTTCCTTGCCTCTCAAGCTTTACAGAACTCCCCCTACGACCAACGTCACCGCGCAGTCGCCAACAACTCAGGATCACTCGTCCATCTCTGGTCGCCTTCTCATCGCGTTGGTCTTTCCGAGAAGCTTCTTTTTCACTAACTACTGTGTCCCTTACCGTGTGGTGCGCCGTTGCACCGACGTGAACTATGAAATTGGTCCCACATCGTCCACGCATGCTGCCTTAAACCTTATCACGACGTTCGTACGTCGCTACCCTAACGCCGAGAGGGGCTTTGACCTCCTGGGGATCATGCAGCGGGCAGACGACCAAGGCAATGAGCGGATTAACGAGCTGAAGGCAGAAGAAGACCACTACAAAGTTCTCGCTGTGCTCTCGGCTCCGATTGCAGCTGTTGTGTTCGCTTGTGTAAATAACTGTAAATATTTTCTTTCTCGCAGCAGGTTGTATTGCATAGTAAGATTGACTGCAATACACCACATTTAATTGTTATCGCAAGCCATTTAATTAAGGATTATTTCTATTACAAAATGCTAACGTCCTGTCATGTTCTGCAACAACCTATTTCCACCTGCCTGTTGCTGTGCGATAGATTATCATTAATTCCAAATAACATACTTTGTCTTTAAGCAATGGAGCTCGAACGCAGAGCACCATCCTTGTAAAAAGTGTTGCATCAACAGGAGACAATTCAGATAAAAATATCTCAAATGGATTAAAAGCAGTAAGCCGTGCCCACATGATGACAGGGCTGTCGCTACTGGCCCAGCGCAAGCAAAAAGTGGTAGGAGACAAAAACGTGCATGGTTAACGGCTAACTAACTGGCCACACATACCGGGACTTAGAAGAAACTTAGTTGCAGTGTTAGCTATCATTCCTTATGACAAAATTGTAGTCTCAATAATGAAAGCGTGTCCTTGCAGCGGAGCGTCGTCAGAAGGTGAGGAGGCAAGGCGGGCGACCCGCGCAGGAAATCCAACCCCACGAAGGTGCGATCATGCGACTGCGCCATGCACATAGACTCTGCCCAGCACCTAGCAGCAAATTTTGTAGACATAACTGAGTGAAGGTTCGCGAAAAGGCATCTCTGTTCGTGTTCATTTCGCACCTGGCTCAACTGGGTGTAGGGAGACACAAGGCACAAGCAGGGGTGCGCTGAGTCCCCTGGAAGGGGTGCAAAGCCTGCATTTGTTTCCCTGATCATCGGATGCCGGCTGGCACCCATTTTCCTCATTACCACCATTTTATCATCGTTCAGTTCCGTCTACACTGTAAAAAAAATGTTCAACTGTACACACAAACCAGCTGGTAACGCGTTCCCGGAAGGTTTTCCGCAACATGAACTACAGCGACTCCGTCTGATGGTTGTCATATTCTTGGTGAAGGAATGTTTCGCTATGCTATTGTCACGTTGTAGTGACGGCAGTCCAGCGGTCAGGAAGACACCAAGCAGTCTTGGAAACGAAGCTCTTTATTTGGGCTGACTTGCGCCCGCAAAAGAACTGAATCACTCGGCGGCGGCGTAATCAACGTAATCAACGGCGGCGGCGTAGTCGTCGAACTGCGAATGCCCGCCGCTCGCGGCATCGCTCAATTTAAAGCCACCAAGGAAACTTCGAGATAACAGGTCAAGATCATCTACAGTAATCTAGAAAAACGTAGATGCAGCTCTTCATGGCTGTGATCAATCGAGATTAGTCCGGTCGCTTCTCGCGTCACAAACAAAAATGATAACACCCCTTTCCTGCAGCCTTGAGCCCGAACGAACGGAAAATAAAATGATACGTGGCACTATGCACGAGAATGAAATCGTTTTTTAGCAAGGAATGTTTCTGTTGTATTCTTATTAAAGGTCCCGTAATGTGTATGCATACTTCCTCCGTTCACTCGGAAGTCATCTGATCTAGAACGGAAATAATCTTTCTTGTAATTATGTACTATCGAGAGCAAAAATAACAGACCCCTGCCAGCGCGTGCCGATCCGTACCAAACTGCATGCGAGCGCCACCTGACGAAGCGCTCCTAGTGCCGAGACCAGCGCAGTGGCGTGCGCCCATCTCGAGGAGCGCTACGCATTGCGTGCCACTGCGCTCGTCTCAGCATCTGGAGTGCTTTGTCAGGCGGCGCTCGCGTGCAGTTTGCTGCGGATCGGCACGCGCTTGCAGGGGTCTGTTATTTTTGCTCTCGATAGTACTTTCAGTAGTACATACCCATCTGTGTGTCTATAGCTTCTGCCCAGAATGTTCACTGCAGATATAGCAGTCCAGAGGCCGAGAAAATAAGTATTATGTGCAAGACTTTCATGCATATTATGTATTGCCTACGTACAAAAAATGCAGCTTAGAATGAAAGAGTGGTAAGTGTTTGGGTGAGCGCAAGTACGTACGTTGTACCTCTACACATTGTACACATTGTACCTCTAAACATTGCTGTCGGATTCATCTGAAAAGCATAAAAAATCCTCATTCAGTAGACACACAACACCAATTATAAATTTCACAAATACATTTGAACATTTCGCTATTGAACAATCAGCTTTCGTAGAAGCTTGTAAAAGCCATTTGTTGAGAAAAGAACCAATATGGTTCATTGCCTAAAATTCATTTCTCATAACAGTAAACGGCAAAAACCACAGGGCCAGGAAGAAGCAGACAAAATGCGTTTACGTGGACACCACTGCGTGCATGAAAGTCTAAGGTTGTCTACCATTTTGTGCAAATAGAAAGTAGCTGAGGGTCGGTGCCAAATACAATTCGATGCAGATGCCTTTCATTACATAGTACTCAATGCACAACTTAGCGAGCAAGGAACATTGGTAACATCTGAAAAAGGCCGGACACTGGCCCACAAGCATGATGATGATTGTGATTTTTTATGGCGCGAGGGCATCTGAGGCCAAAGAGCACTATGGCGCAAAGTATTTTCTTCATCTCAAGGTGGGGCCAACGAACCATTTGGCAGGCATTTCACCCTAAAGAAGACGAGCACCAGGTGAGGACAAAGCTTGTACCCATTGGAGTGGTGGTTGCCCAGCACTTGCCCACAAACAATCAGGAAACATACTTCCCCCAAACCTTATGGTTTCAGTCATAGTTCCCATTATCTCAGCATGAGCAAGAAAATGTACTAATCTCTGATGTCAGAGAAAATAAAGTCACAGGTGCCGGTTGCAGCTCACTAAGGTATTCAAATATCTCTGCAGTGTGCCTCACGAGGAACATATGCTTAAATTTCCGGAAAGGGCTCTTTGAAGAAATTTAACCGAAGGCCGCTGCCAGTTAACCTTTTCAAAATTATGGTCCAGAAAGACCAAGTGTCCTCATGTGTCTGATGTAGAAAAAGGATGAAGGCATGAATCTTTCAGCTGCTTCAACAGCTGTGATGTGTTTGTTACTGGTATTGCTTGGTTTGGTTATTGGGGTTTAACGTCCCAAAGCAACTCAGGCTATGAGGGACACCGTAGTGAAGGGCTCCGGAAATTTCGACCACGTGGAGTTCTTTAACGTGTGCTGATATAGCGCAGCACTCGGGTCTCTAGAATGTCGCCTCCAGCGAAATTCGGCCGCCGTGGCCGGGTGTCAAACCCGCATCTTTCGGGCCGGAGCCGAGCGCCGTAACCACTGAGCCACCGCGATGGGGCTGTTACTGGCACTGCTTCGCACAGATTCAGTCTTTTATTTGACATTTCGTGAAATCGCTCCATATCTGCGAAAGATCTCGCTCGCAAACATTTCGGCACTAACGGAGGAGCAAAAAGACTCATGTCCTAGGCCTTTTTTTGTGACACTAAAGGAAGGCTCCCCTTTTAGGGTCATTATTATGAAGAGGTATATGTGGCAACAAATTTTGAAACAATTTCTGCAAGGGCTGAGTGTTCTGAAGCCTAAGTATCTCTCACAAGGTGCCCTGTAGATGTATCATAACACCTCAGTGAGCTGTTACTGGGCCCTGTGAGTGAACTGTCACTTGACATCAAGGGTATGTACTTTACTCGACACATGCAGCGATGATATTGCCACCTAGCATTGCCAGGTGGCGCATAGCTGCTGACGACGACGAAGAAGGGCTCGCGCCGTGTGGAGTCTGTCGCCCTTGCTGCCCCAGCTTGCGTGGCCTTGTCTGTCTTCGCACTTGTTATTAAATCCCCCCTTCGTCAACAAGTACGTTACAGTTTGGTGGAGGTGCCGGGTACCCGTGAGCCCATGCAAGAGACCCCTTCAGGCAGCCGTCGGGCCAGCCCTGTACCACTCGACACCCCGGTACACCGCTTCAGTCGGAGGATCCAGGGACTGCCTTCGGAGGTAGGACTAGTAGAGAGCGGCGCCATGGAGACAGCCGCTCCTTATCCTCTGCAAACTGCCGCTGCCACGCCATCTCACTACACCCTGCAGACTCCGCGGATTCCCAAGACGTTCCGTGGGGAACTTTTTGAGGATGTGGAGGACTGGCTCCTTCATTTTGAGCGCGTAGCTGCGTTTAACCAATGGGACGACGCAGCCAAACTCCGGAACGTTTACTTCAGCCTCGAGGATGGTGCTCGCACCTGGTTTGAGAACCGAGAGGACGTTTTAATCTCGTGGCATGAGTTCCGTCGTCGGCTGCTGGAGGCCTACAGAAGCGCTGATCGTCGTGAACGAGCTGAGCGTGCACTACAATCTCGCATCCAGCTGCCGAACGAAAGTGTCCAGATGTACGTCGAGGACATGACGCGCCTTTTCAGAAGAGCTGACCCGGCCATGTCGGAAGACAAGAAACTCCGACATTTGATGCGTGGCGTCAAAGAGCAGCTTTTCGCAGGCCTCGTGCGCAGCCCACCATCGACCGTTGCTGCATTCCTTACAGAGGCCACAACGATGGAAAAGGTGCTGCAACAACGTTCTGGACCTACGACCGGCCCGTGCATGCTGCTGCTGTCACCGCATCGTTTGCTACCTCCGGGAGCCACCCTGACGATCTGCGTGAACTGATTCGCACCATCGTGCGTGAAGAGGTCCTGAAATTTTGCAGCCCTTCGCAGCCAGCGCTAGGTTCGATTTCCGCTCTTGTTCGCGAGGAAGTGCAACAGGCGTTCAGGGCTCCTGCTGTCGAAACACCTCCTCTAGCAGGAGAATGCCACCGCCCCACCTATGCTGAAATTGCGAGGCGCCCGGCTGCGGTTTCGCCACCACCGTTTCCGGTCACGCCTCCTGAGCCGCGGTCCTCAGTGCCACCAGTGCAGTATTTCGAGGATCGCCGAGCGCCCTTGCGGAAGGCCGATGTCTGGCGCACACCTGATAACCGGCCGCTCTGCTTTCACTGCGGAGAACCAGGACATCTCTACCGTAACTGCTCTTATCGACGTCTCGGTCTGCAGGGCTTTCGAGCCGATTCACCCAGACCCCGGTTTGGCTATCGGCCCCCTGCCATTGAAGATTTCATAGCGGAACAGCGAATTTCAGCCCGCACGCCGCATCAGCCGCGCTCATCGTCTCCGAGGCGCTCTTCCCCGAACCCCCACAGCTCCTCGCGAGCACCACAGTGTCGCTCGCCCAGCCCTCGTCGGGAAAACTGAGACCGGCGACCTTCGGGGGCGAGGTCGCTGGGAGTCGCTGCGCTGAAGACCTCCCGTCGCCGCCGCTACGTTCCGACCGTGAACAGATGGCACCGTCATCCGACCTAGACAGCCCCGTTTCTTTGGACATGCCTGTTCTTCTCGACGGTCACAGAGTCAGTGCATTAGTGGACACCGGTGCCGACTATTCAATTATCAGTGATAAATTGGCGACTCTTCTGAAAAAAGTGCTTACTCCATGTTCTGTGGTGCATCTTCGTACAGCCGGTGGTCATCTCGTTACCCCAAAGGGCATTTGCACGGCTCGCGTTCAGATTCATGGATCTACGTTCGTCATCAGTTGTGTAGTTCTGTGCAATTGCTCCCGCGATCTCATTATTGGCATTGACTTTCTGCGGGAGTATGGTGCTGTGATCGACCTCCGCCACCGAATCATCAGCTTTTCGACCAGTCAAGCCACCCACCTCGCCGACTCTTGCCACCGCAGTGCCGCCCTTCGTGTTTCTGCTGACAGTGTCACGTTGCCGCCACGGAGCAGTGTTTTGGTTGAAGTCGCCTGCAACGACTTGCATGACGCAGAAGCAGTCGCCGAGGCTAACTGTTCACTCCTGCTTACTCAAGGCATCTGTGCCGCTCGCAGTCTACTAACGCTTCGTAGTGGCCGGTCTGCGGTGCTGGTCACAAATTTTTCTAATGAATACCGACATCTTTTTGCAGGAACCGCTATTGCTTCTGCCGAACCTTTTATCGATACTCCTGTTTGTTTTGCTTCCGCGGCAGCCGGCACTGACGAGCCCTCCCTTGAAAACGTCGACATAAACTGCCACCTGCCTCGGGAACAACGACTGGCTTTGGAGCTTCTGCTGAAGGAATACAAGCCGTGCTTCGCTTCTTCCTCGAGGGTTCGTCAAACACCCATCACGCAGCACCGCATCATCACCTATGACGACGCTCGCCCTATACGACAGCAGCCTTATCGTGTTTCTGCTAAAGAACGGGTGGTTATCCAAACTCAGGTTCAGGAAATGCTTGACGATGGCGTTGTTCAACCTTCCCAAAGCCCGTGGTCTTCACCTGTAGTCCTTGTTAAGAAGAAGGACGGCACTCTCCGGTTTTGTGTCGACTATCGCAAACTGAACAGTGTGACCAAAAAGGACGTCTACCCGTTGCCGCGCATTGACGACTCGCTGGATAGATTACGGCGCGCTAAGTACTTCTCATCCATTGACTTAAAGAGCGGCTATTGGCAAATTGAAGTAGACGAACGGGACCGCGAAAAAACCGCTTTTGTGACTCCAGATGGCCTCTATGAATTCAAAGTGCTTCCTTTCGGTTTGTGCTCCGCCCCGGCTACGTTTCAAAGGATGATGGACACCGTCCTCACAGGCCTCAAATGGCAAAGCTGTCTTGTCTACTTGGACGACGTCGTCGTTTTTTCGGAAACGTTTGATCAACATCTCCAGCGCCTGCGGGCTGTCCTCGACGCTCTCCGCTCGGCTGACCTTACCCTGAAGCCCCAGAAGTGTCATTTCGGTTACGAAGAGCTCAAATTTCTGGGTCACGTTGTGAGCGCTGAGGGAGTGCGGCCGGACCCCGAAAAGACTGCCGCCGTCGCGCGCTTTCCCGTTCCAATCGACAAGAAAGCTGTCCAGCGCTTCCTGGGTCTCTGTGCGTATTATCGCCGCTTTATTGCGGACTTTTCCACGATTGCCGAGCCGTTGACGCGTCTCACCAAAAATACCACCTCCTTTGTCTGGACCTCTGAGCAACAGACCGCTTTCTCTACGCTCCGCCAGCGCCTTCAAACATCTCCCGTTCTTGCGCACTTCGACGAAGATGCCGATACCGAGGTTCACACCGACGCCAGTAACATCGGTCTTGGAGCTGTCCTTGTTCAACACCAAGAGGGCCTTGAGAGGGTTATCGCCTATGCTAGCCGTAGTCTCTCCCGCGCCGAGAGCAATTACTCCACGTCTGAAAAAGAATGTCTTGCGGTCGTGTGGGCCACCATGAAGTTTCGCCCTTATCTATGCGGCCGCCCATTCAAAGTCGTAACCGATCACCACTGCATTTGCTGGCTGGCAAATTTGCGAGACCCATCTGGACGCCTGGCACGCTGGAGCTTACGGCTCCAGGAATTTGACATCACTATTGTCTACAAGTCCGGCCGCAGACACGAAGATGCCGACACACTGTCGCGTGCACCAGTTGATCCTGGCGACGCAGCGCCCGATGACGACAGCGGATTCCTTGGTACGCTCACCGCCTCCGACCTACTGTCCCGGCAGAGGGCGGACTCGGAACTTCGCCCTCTCATTGACGGCCTTGAAGGTAGCGATACGGCTATACCTCGCCACTTCTCTCGACGTCTTGGCTCCTTCTGTTTGCGGCAAGGCCTCTTGTACAAGAAGAACTCGAGAGGCAACGATAGACCTTACCTTCTGGCCATTCCAGCCAATCTCCGAGCTGACGTTCTTTTCGCCTGCCACGATGAGCCCATATCTGGCCACTTGGGCTTTTCACGTACGCTCGCCAGAGTGCGGAACATGTACTACTGGCCTGGACTTTCTGATGATGTCAAACGCTACGTTAAAAGCTGCCGAGAATGCCAGCGCCGGAAAACGCCACCACTTAAGCCGGCGGGTTTTCTCAAGCCCGTTACAGCCCCTCGCGCTCCGTTCGACCAGATCGGTATGGACCTCCTCGGCCCTGTCCCTTTGTCGCAGGCCGGCAATAAGTGGATCATAGTTGCTACCGACTATTTGACTCGCTACGCCGAGACCAAGGCGATCCCTCGTGGCACAGCTTCCGAAGTCGCGGAGTTTTTCATGCACAACATCGTCTTGCGACACGGCGCCCCATCGCACGTCATTACAGACAGGGGGACGGCGTTTACAGCGCAGCTAATAGACCACATCTTTCGGCTGAGCTGCACAACGCACCGCAAGACCACAGCCTACCATCCGCAGAGCAATGGCTTGACCGAAAGATTGAACAGGACCCTTTCGGACATGTTGTCCATGTACGTAGATGTCCAGCACAAAACTTGGGATGAGGTCCTGCCGTATGTCACCTTCGCCTATAACACCGCCCTGCAGGAAACTACGCGCTTTACACCGTTCCGCCTTGTGTACGGACGTGAAGTTCAGAGCATGCTTGATGCCATGCTCCCGTGCCCAGAGGATGACCAACTCGACCCAGACGCCCAACAATTTTCCCAACGTGCTGAAGAAGCCCGTCAGCTGGCCCGCGTGCACATCGGGCAACAGCAGAGCACCGACGCGCGCCGTTACAACCTTCGCCACCGACAGGTTGACTACAAACCCGGTGACCAAGTCTGGGTATGGACTCCTGTCCGTCGCCAAGGCTTGTGCGAGAAACTGCTCTGCCGCTATTTTGGCCCTTACAGAGTGATCCGGCGTGTGAGTGACGTAAACTATGAAGTGGTTCCGGACGGTGTTGCGCAACCCCGACGCCGACAGCCCAGCTCTGACATTGTGCACGTTGTACGGCTTAAACCGTACTATACTCGGTGACGCAGGCGTGTTGATGTCTTGGAACGGTTCACTTGCGGAACTTTGCTCGTTTTTTGTTTATTTTTTTTGTTACGTCGACAGCGTTTTTTTTTCATAAGGGGGGGAATAATGCCACCTAGCATTGCCAGGTGGCGCATAGCTGCTGACGACGACGAAGAAGGGCTCGCGCCGTGTGGAGTCTGTCGCCCTTGCTGCCCCAGCTTGCGTGGCCTTGTCTGTCTTCGCACTTGTTATTAAATCCCCCCTTCGTCAACAAGTACGTTACAATATATATGTCGTGCGAAAGCATAAAAGATTTCTACGAAGTGCGTTTCCAGATTGCTTGCGGAGGAAAGCACAAGAGTCTAACCATATTCAGCTGTTACCTTTGCTTCTTGATTGTTGAGTTCTGCAGTGAGTACTACGTAATGACAGAAGGTGTCTGCATCGACTCATGTTTAACATCTGTCTTTGCGACCTCCAACTTGCACGACATGACAGGCAACTCCACAATGCCCCTCATGCACCGAGTGTCAGTGCGTTCTGTCAGCTTCCTGGTCCTGTGTTTTCTATTCTTAAAGTAATTACTGCCTTCATTCTCCACTCCAGGAAGCATGAATGTGCTACACTGGGTTGCTCCACGCGTCATGCAGTAACCTGGAATTTTTTTTCATACATCGGAAGCACTCAGGCCGCAAGCCATGCTTAGTATATTCTACAGATAAGTGTACATGTGAGGCACATCACTAATAACCAGTTTTAGCAGTGGTATTTCGTGCAAGAATACCTAAATGCTACTCAATTTTTGCTCAAATTTTCAGATACAAACTCTTATTCGGATTAAAAACATAATTTGGCTACTGGGCTCTCGTGAAGCCACGTCTCGACTTTGCATCAGTAAGTTGGAATAGTGCCTCCGTTACCTCTGGCAGTGAAATCGAAAATGTTCAGCAGAAGTTTGTATGTATTCTTTATGACAGATATATTGGGCGCCGTCCTTTCTGCCACCAGGCTTCTCTTCTAGCAGACATTGGTATGTCTACTCTTTATGACAGGTGACTCACGCGTTACATGCATTTTCTACATAAAGTTGTGCTCAGCTCTATTGACTGTGAGCAGTTACTGATGTCACTGCAATTTCGTGTGCCTCACGGAAAAACCACCAAATGCTACGACAGATTTTATCCTGACATGCATGCCATTTCCCCAATGACTCGTTTTCCAATAACACAATTCAACTTTTTATGACACAAAAATATTTGCTTAATTTGCTGTTTTAATTGTTCATTTCATTATGCTTGTTTTTCTTTACTATTATTACCATCGTATTTGTGATCATTTTTCTGCATTATGTCTGTTCATGTCATGGTGTTTATATTAGTGTGAACTCGTTTAGGCCAATTGGCTGCTGAGGCACATTTAAAATAAAATATCTACCTATCTATTTAAGCAGAAGCACAGCACCTAGGTACTCACCAGCTGTTTGAAGCACTGTGCACAAGTTCTCGTGCCGACATGAATACAGGTACTATTGAATGCACACTGTCCAAGTCTTCATCATGCCATGCCGCTCCAACCCTCTGGTAGCAAAACTTTCCACAAAAAAGAGCAATTTTGTTTATGTTAGAATAGTAATATTAAATTTCACTATATACTAGGTACTTCTCGTCATTCTACCCCTGAGTAAACCATACCAATTATTATGATGTTTTGAATTTTGTTGTATATGATCACAAAACGTGGTGTAATTAACTTGCTATTAGAACATCTGATCAAAATAAATCTGAAAAAGTACTGTTTAAAAAAATCTGGGCAGAAGGAAGAAGGAAGCTAGCCAGATAGCCTGGACGAATGTTTTCAGTTTCATGCAAGTATCAGTAACCTAGAGCACAAAATGTACAATTTAGTGGGCTTCACCTTTCAGAATGGAATTCCATGCTGCAAACATCTAGCTATGCGAAAAAAGTTTTTAACTTCCAGCCCAAACAAAGGAGGGAAAATTCCTCTTGTTTTTATTCACAAACCTCTGCAAGTATACAATTCAGTGAATCTGTTCTGCAAGCACGTGAATCTACCAGCACGATACAATGACGAGAAAGGAGACAAAACAGGCGCTGACTCGCAACTGAAGTTTATTGGAGTGAACAGGGAGTACATAGAAAAGCCTAACAACACCACAAACCACACAGTTACAGATGAGCTATACTACAACATGAGTAAAAGATCGCCCTTAGCATTCCTCTCATCTAGATAGTCCAACTCGTTGCATATTAAGGCGATGGACAGCACACTCACAGATACGTCGCCGAGTCATAAGTTGTGTCTAGCCTCGATAATTTTCCAGTTAATCTGCTCCAAATGTATCGCCAAAATGAGTGTTGCCAAAAGGAATGGCTAGCAGCGTTCACATCTCTTGCTATGTACAGATAAGTTAGAACCCCTACCAGTATCCAAATGACTCGTGTGCTCCCGTAGTCTTACATTCATACACATTCGTGTTTGACGAACATAAACCCAACCCCAAGATAACGGTATCCGATACACCACGTACATTATACAAGGCACATATGCTGTTCCCGGACCAAATTCAGAAAATTATTCTTAATAATTTTACAGATTGTAGACAACTTATTAGGGGCCAAGAGCACCACTTCTGCGTCATACCTTCTGACCAAATTGTTCAAACTGTGCGACAATCTATGCATGTACAGTAACACAGTCGGTCCTTTGGCATCTCGCTGGCTGGCCGCAGCCGTATCCTGCCAATCCCTGTGAAGGGGTTTTAGATTTAACATGCTAAAGGGATGAATGGCGCACCATCAAGTAATAAGGGCAACAGGTCCGCAAGCACACGCAAAAGTGCCAACCTTGGAGTGGATACAGAATCCAAGAGCGGGTGCTTGACAATCAGCACTGACAGTTAAGGAAATGAGAAGACACTGATTTGAGCATTCACGTGCTCCTGGATTCTGTATCCGCTCTAAGGTTGGCACTAGTGCGTGTGTGCTCTCTGTTGTCCTCGTTACATGATGTGTCCCATTCTCACCTTTAGCATGTCTGACCAACTTAATCAATCTTAGACGCTCAGCTTTAACAATTTATCACACGCTCCTGCAATAGCATGGTTGGGCAATCATGCTTTTGTAAGCGTTAAAATCTGCTGTTGGAGACCACTTGTCATGCTGTGAAAGCATCAGTTCATCAATACCGAACCTAGCCTAGACGACGCAATGCTATCTTTTACTAGCTTAGAATGGTTCGGCCAATAGTCAAGTAGCTGCTTAACACTCCTGGGTGAATATCGGCAGCATAAATGGCATGCGAAGAACATCAAGGTGAAGCCCAGGGTTTAACGTCCCAAAGCGACTAAGGCTATGGAGACGCCGTAGTGAAGGGCTCCGGAAATTTCGACCACCTGGGGTTCTTTAACGTGCACTGACATCGCACAGTACACGGGCCTCTAGAATTTCTCCTGCAAAGAAATTCCAGCCGCCGCGGCCGGGATCGAACCCGCGTATTTTAGGTCAGCAGCTGAGCACCATAACCACTGAGCCACCGCGGCGGTTGATGGGACAGCCGCCACGGTGGCTCAGTGCTTATGGTGCTCGGCTGCTGACCCAAAAGACGCGGGTTGGATCCCGGCCGCGGCGGCTGGAATTTCTTTGGAGGAGAAATTCTAGAGGCCCGTGTACTTTGCGATGTCAGTGCACGTTAAAGAACCCCAGGTGGTCGAAATTTCCGGAGCCCTTTACTACGGTGTCTCTCATAGCCTTAGTCGCTTTGGGACGTTAAACCCTATAAACCAAACCAAACCTTTTTGATGGGACATTTTCTCCAAGGAAAACCTAAGACAAAGAAAGGCCTTGCTCCTTAAACAACTTGACAATATGCACAGGTCCCACACTATCGCAACCTTTTGTAAAAGACCAGAAAATCAGACGTAGTGAAAGTTTTTGCCCCAGCCTATGCAAGTTCTTGCCAATCACTCCATGCACCCTGCTTAAGAGAATATTACTTAGCAGAGGGGCATTCAATCGATACATATACTAGACTTTTGAACATATGCCCCACAGCCATAATCCACAAACATGCTTTTCAAATAACAGGAGGTAAGTAAAAAAAAGAGTATTACGCACCTGTTGCTAAACACAAGCTCATCATTGTGCTCTGATATACACATTCAATTCTTTTCATGACGTCCTCATACGGGATGCAATAAAATAGTTCTACATCGACACTAACCGCTAGACAATCCGCTGGATTGGCATTCTTGACAAGAAACGGAATTCAAGACGCGAAGTAGAGAGATGCTTTTGCAAATAACCAGACGAAATTTTGCAAGAACTCTATTCTGAAAACTGATCTGAAGGGCATGCTTGTGAATAGCATTTATTTTAAGAGCATGGTTGTAGAGTGTTGTAGTGTGGTATGTGTTTAAAAATCTGGTATATGTAGTGGTTCGAAGATGGGCCTTGTGCTAAGAGATATTTTAGCAGGGTGGATAAAATGATTGTCAAGAACTTGCATGGACTGGAGGAAAAATGTTTTGCTATGTTGATGATTTTCTGGTCTTTTACAAAGGTTCTGATTGTTTCGAACGTGAACATATTCTCAAGTTGTTTAAGGAGCAATGTTATTGTCTTAGGTTTACCTTGGAGCAAATGTCGCCACAAAATGAGCTCCTGTTTCTGGACCTTACCTTGATGATCTGCACACACCATGTGCGCTGGTGATATTCACCCAGGAGTGTTAAGCTGCTACTTGGACACAGGTTGGCTATTGCAAGCTAGTGGAAGATAGTATTGGACTGTCAAGGCTGGGCTCAGAATTGATCAAGTAATGCTTTCATAGCATGACTAGTTTCCAAGAGCATATTTTAGGTTAATGAACGCAGAATTTCGTAACCATGTTATTGCAAGAGCATACAATACATTGTTTCGCGGCAACCGGCGCAATCAGGCCGGGGCCAGCCAGCGAGATGCCAAAAGACCGGTTGTGTTACTGTACGTACAGAGATCGTCACACAATTCGAAAAATGTAGCCAGAAGGTATGATGGAAAACTGATTTTCTCGGCCCCTAATAAGTTGTCTAAAATATGTAAAATTGTTAAGAATAATTCTGTGAATGTGGCTCGAGAAAAGTACACATCTGGAATGAAATGTATATGCACCTTGTAAAACGAATATGGTATCAGACACTATATCTTGTGGTCGGGAAAATATACGTCCAACTGGAAGGTGTATCAATGTAGGATTACAGGAGCACAAGAGGGTAGGGGTTCTAACTTTTCTGTATATTGCAATGAATGTGAAGGCTGCTACAATTTACTTTTGGCAGCATACATTTTGGCAGTAAATTCAGAGAAGATTAAATGGGAGATTATTGAGGGCAGACACACCTTACGATTCGGTGACTAATGTGCAAGTGTGTTGTCTATCGCACTAACACGCAATGAGTTGGACTATCTCGATTAGGGGAATGTTCAGGGTGATTGACTCATGTTGTGATGCATGCTTATCTGTAATTGTGTGGTTTGTGGTGTTGTTTGGCTTCTACATGTATTCCATATTCACTTCAATAAACTTTGGTCGCGACTCAGCGCCTGTCTTGTCTCCTCTCTCGTCTCGTCTTTCGTACTGGTAGATTCATCATGATGGCTCACCACTGCAAAATCCAGGACGACATTTTTCTCTTCAGACTTGAGGTTCATTACATAATAAGGCTAACGCTAGTCATCTGCAAGAAAAGTTCATGGCTTCATTAACACCGCCTCCAGCGTACAAGAAACAGAGCGGCATTCATTGTAGATTTTACCTGCAACACAGAAAACAAAGTTTTAGTTTGAGTGGACTAAACTAGGAAAGAAGTACAAAATATCTGCAACCAAACGGCCGAAGTGAAAGAAAGAGAGGGTAGTGTAATAGTGAATATACTGATATATTGCATGCAAGCTAAATGCATGATATATTGTGGTATTCAACACTGCTACCATTGGCTTAGCCAACTATTTATGCATAACAAAAAATCCAGTATCACAGAAATACTGATACAGTACTATTAGTGTTAATATTAGTAGTGCAGGTTCGATGAAAAAAAGGGGCTTAGTGCTAGCTGCCATTCCCACAGGAGGCTTGTGACCAATCACTAGTGTAAAGGAAAGAGGAATGACTGAAAAGGGAGAGAGCCAGTAGGAAGGAAGACAGGCACTAAAGGACGTAGGATACAATAGGCAGGCAAAGTTATTTAGACAGCAACCACAAAAGAAACATTAACACCCAAGTAATGATGTACAAGACCAACCATACCACTGTTGTAGGTACGAATTGCGCACAAAAGACACACACAGGAAAACACACGAGAGAGACTAAAAGAGAGTGCAGAGTGGATAAGTTGTTAACCCCATTTAGCGCAAAATATACTTCAATATATACTTGTGCTATAAAGTGATTAGAATTATTGATAGCATAAGTGACCGAGTGAAACCAAAACAGCGATGAAGGGCGGTGAATGAGCCCTAGGCGTGATGCTTGTGCCTTCCTAGTGGGACACAGAAGGATCATTCAGTTGAAAATCTGGTGTCTGAGATTAATTAATATGTAGTTTAATATTAGCAGAAAAATTGAGGTAGTAACAACAAAGCAAGCAATGTAGCTGAACATTATTGTATGCACATGACAAAAAAAAAGCATTATGAATAACCAAGTATGCAATGTTTGTAGCTGCACATTTCTTCACACACCTGTCTAAAACATATGCGCGTGATTTGCCACAAGAGAGTGTCTCGTTTAGATAGGGTACCTGCTATGGCAGTAGTGCACAATTAGGCTGGAATGAAGTGCAAAGAGCGCCTATGAAGAAGACAAAACATTTCACCTGTGTGATTTCAGCTTGGGCATGCAGCTAGCCCCATTCCTGTTTCAGGATAAGATATCTACCTAATACACTTTTGTGAACCACTTCTAAATGTATACCTCTGTGCAAAGTAGAAAACTACTGCACATGCATGTTCGCATTTTTTTCCGGCCTAACTGTAAATGCAGAACGTGTGTCTAATGCATATACAGGGTGTTTCACCTAAGACTTTCTGCAATTTTTAAAAATAAGCTACTTGAATTAGATGCACGCTTTTTCTGGCATAGCATTGTCAGTGGTGTAGTACATCATAATTCAACTAAGACGTGCTAACTAGCAGGCTTGTTAACCAATATTTAATAGTTAACTTTTAAACTATTACCGTTGGGCTCCTTAATTATTGAGAGGCATGCAGCCCACCGTAAGTAATGTCCATATCCGTTTTTAGAATTTCGAGAACGCGATTATTCTCGGCCCTGTGGCCCAACAAATTTCACCTACATCGCGCCAAAATACATGCGGTTTGAGAAGCTTGCAGGCAAAGCAACCTCTCCAGCGAACCTAACTCGTCGAAATAGCCAAAATTTGTTGGGACACAGCGCCGAGGATAATCGCGTTCTCAAAATTCTAAAAACGGATATGGACATTAATTACAGTGGGCTACATGCCTCTCAATAATTAAGGAGCCCAACGGTAATAGTTTAAAAGTTAACTATTAAATATTGGTTGACAAGCCTGCTAGTTTGCACGTCTTAGCTGCATTATGATGTACTACAACACTGACAATGCTATGCCAGAAAAAGCGCGCATCTAACTCAAATAGCTTATTTTTAAAAATTGCAGAAAGTCTTAGGTGAAACACCCTGTATATTGTTGCGGGAAAGAATATATTTACAGATATTTACAAATAGACAAGAACAGCTGCGAGCGGCACCGAGAACACAGTCCGAACTTCGTTGTCCTCTTCTACTCTTCCCACTCGTGCCATCGCTCTTTGTCGTCGTCGTCTACCCGCATCAGGACCCCCGCCTGCTGAAACGCCGTCTCCGCGTTAGGGCGGCGACGTATGGGCGTCGTGATAAGGTTTAAGGCGACAGAGGTGGACGATGTCGGTGGTGGCGCCAGAGGACAATGGCGAGGTTTCAAGGGGAGCAATTTCATAGTTCACGTCGGTAACACGGCGCACGACACGGTAAGGGCCACGGTAGTGCGAAAGGAGCTTCTCGGAGAGACCGACGCTGCGAGAGGGCGTCCAGAGAAGGAGGAGTGATCCCGGGGTAAATTCGACGGCCTGGTGACGGCGGTCGTAGGCTGACTTCTGGGAAACTTAAGAGGCTTGGAGCCTACTACGTGCTATTTGGCGCGCCAGCGTGGCCTGGGAGATGGCGTCCCGAGCGTAAGCAGTGGTGGGGGCTGAAGAAGGCGGCAAGAGTGTGTCCAAAGGCAAGGTGGGATGCCTACCAAACAAAAGGTAGAAATGAGAATAGCCTGTTCTGTCATGAAGGGAAGAGTTATATGCAAATGTCACATAAGGCAAGGCTGCGTCCCAATCTCGGTGGTCTGGCGATACATACATGGCTAACATGTCGGTGAGCGTGCGGTTGAACCTTTCCGTAAGCCCATTGGTTTGTGGGTGGTAAGCTGTCGCGAGTTGGTGCTGCGTGTTACACGAACGAAGAATGTCGTGAACTACTCTGGATAGAAAATAACGACCGCGGTCGGTGAGCAGTTGACGAGGGGCGCCGTGGTGAAGGATGACGTCTTGCAGAAGAAAATCGGCAACATCGGTAGCGCAGCTGGACGGCAAAGCACGCGTGATGGCGTACCGAGTCGTATAATCAGTTGCGACAGCGATCCACTTGTTGCCGGAGATAGATGTCGGAAAAGGGCCAAGAAGGTCGAGGCCAACACGGTGAAAAGGTTCCGGAGGTATGTCGATGGGTTGCAGAAGACCGGCAGGCAAAGTTGAGGGCCTTTTCCGACGTTGACACAGGTCGCAAGCGGCCACGTAACGCTTCACGGAACGATAGAGACCAGGCCAAAAGAAGCGATGCCGCACCCGAGCGTACGTGCGGGACACGCCAAGGTGACCGGCTGTCGGCAGGTCGTGCAGTTCTTCAAGGACAGAAGAGCGTAGATGTTGGGGTATCACGAGCAGGAGCGGAGGGCCATCGGAGCGTAGGGCCATCGGAGCGTAGGTTTCAGCGATACAAAATGCCGTTCTGGAGCACATAAAGGTTCAGACACGGAGATCGGTTTGCAGAACGGATGCCATCAAAGATAGGACGTAAAGATGAGTCGTGGCGCTGTTCGTTGGCAATATCGGCAAGATCGGAGATAGCTAAGAGGCAGGGCAGGGTCTCAGCGTCCTCTAGGTCAGGTGGTTCCACAGGGTATCGGGATAAACAGTCAGCGTCCTGGTGATGGCGCCCTGACTTGTACACGACGGAGTATGAGTATTCTTGGAGGCGCAATGCCCAGCGACCAAGGCGACCGGTGGGATCTTTTAGTGAAGACAGCCAACAGAGAGCGTGGTGATCAGTGACAACAGCGAATGAACGGCCGAACAGGTAGGGTCTGAATTTAGCCACTGCCCAGACAAGGGCAAGACACTCGCGCTCAGTAATGGTGTAATTTTGCTCTGCGGCTGAAAGTAGGCGGCTGGCATAAGCGATGACTCGATCTTGACCCTGTTGACGTTGGCCAAGTACGGCGCCGATGCCATATCCGGAGGCGTCCGTGCGAACCTCTGTGGGAGACGACGGGTCAAAATGTGCTAAGATGGGCGGAGTGGTCAGCAAATGGACGAGGGATGAAAATGAGTTCTCTTGAGCAGGGCCCCAGGTAAAGGGGGTGTCGTTCTTCAGAAGATCGGTGAGGGGACGAGCGATGCCGGCGAAATCTTTGATAAAACGGCGAAAATACGAGCACAAGTCGACAAAGCTGCGCACATCTTTCGACGACCTTGGAAAAGGAAAGTCCTTCACAGCTTGAATTTTGATGGGATCTGGGCATACACCAGAAGCGTCAACGAGGTGTCCGAGAATAGTGAGTTGTCGACGACCGAACTTGCATTTCGATGAGTTCAGCTGAAGGCCGGCGTTACGAAACACTGTCAGAATATTGGAGAGGCGCTCGAGGTGCGTGGCAAAAGTAGGCGAGAAAAACACAACATCGTCTAGGTAACAGAGGCAAGTGGACCATTTAAAGCCACGAAGAAGGAAGTCCATCATTCGTTCGAAGGTAGCCGGGGCGTTACAGAGGCCGAACGGCATGACTTTAAACTGGTATAAGCCATCAGGCGTCACGAAGACGGTTTTCTCGCGGTCCTTTTCATCAACGGCAATTTGCCAGTACCCCGATCGAAGATCAATTGAAGAGAAATATTTGGCGCCGTGGAGGCAGTCTAATGCATCATCGACCCTTGGGAGTGGATATACGTCTTTTTTTGTGATGCGGTTGAGGTGCGGATAATCAACGCAGAAGCGCCAGCTGCCGTCCTTCTTTTTCACCAGGACGACTGGTGAAGCCCAAGGACTTGACGAGGGCTCGATGATGTCTTTTGCGAGCATCTTGTCCACCTCTTGATTTATGACGGTGCGTTCGGCGCTGGACACTCGGTACGGACGTCTGCGGAGAGGAGCGGAATCACCGGTGTTTATGTGATGCGTCACCACAGAGGTCCGAGCCAAAACACGGCTATCAAAGTCGAAGATGTCGCGGAAAGATGATAAGAGACACCTAAGATCGCGAGCTTGCATTGGCGGTAGGTCAGAAGCGATCATGTCGGCGTAGTCGTCCGTTGGGTTCTCAGTTGATGGGGCCGCAGGCAGCCGGAATTGCTGAGTGGAAGGTAAGCAGGTGTCCACGACTGATATCACACATTCGGCAGCAGGGCACAGCGTGGCGAGTGAGATGCCTTGCTGGAGCGGTTGGATGAATGAACCAAAGTTCAGGACCGGAAGGTACGCTCGGTTGGCCGACATTGTAAATACAATGTTTGGAAGCACAATGCTGCGCGTCAGGGCGACGTCAAGTTCCGGAGTGACGACGTAGTGACCATCAGGTACAGGGGGAACAGATGAGAAAGAAATGTAAGTTGCGGCTTGAGGCGGTAGACGGACAAAGTCGACAGCACAAAGACAGTGTATAACTGGGGACGGCGACTCAGCAGAAAGAGGAAGGTCATGCTGAACAACATTAGTGGCGCAGTCAATTAGGGCTGAATGCTCAGACAGGAAGTCGAGGCCAAGAATGACTTCATGAGGGCACTGGTCCAGAACAGAGAACAGAACGGATGTATGGCGGCCGGATATGGTCACACGGGCTGTGCATAGTCCAACAACATGAGGCGTTCCGCCGTCGGCAACGCGGAGAACGGCTTTGGGTGCAGGGGTCAGTACTTTTCGGAGGCGGCGTCGTAGGGCTGAACTCATGACGGATACGTGCGCGCCTGTATCGATCATGGCTCGCACAGGCACTCCATCGACATGAATGGCGAGCAAATTATGGTGTGCGCGAAGGGCTAATCGAGGATTTTGGGACTGGGGCTGTACTGCAGCATCACCTCCAGACACTGCAGCGTCTAGTTTTCCGCTTGCGAGCGTCCGTAGGGGCCAGGAGAGGAGCGACGGCGTTGGGGCGAACGAGACTGTCGACGCAGGGGGGACGGGGAGCGGCTGGAGCGGGGAATCTGGCCGTCGACTGAAGCACTGTGCTGGGCTGGAGGGGGCGTGTAGTGGCTGGGCTGTTCGTCGTCGCGGTGGGAGCTGAGAGGACGGTATGTGCTGCGACGGGACCAATAATTTCGACAGTGGCGGGAGATGTGGCCAATGCGGTGGCAATGGAAACAAATGGGCCTGTCGTCGGTTGTCCGCCAATCGTTAGGGTTTCGCCGACGTGGAGTGAAGTACGAAGGTCGTCCAGGAGCAATCGCAGTGATTTCGGGTGGTGGTGAAGACCGTACAGGGCTGACGGGCTGGAAACCAAGATTTGCAAGCTCTTGGCGGACGACAGCCTGTACCAGAGAGATGGTAGGCAAGCGGTTGTCGCCATCATGTAGATGCAGGGGGGCAGGGGACATAGCTTCGAGCTCGCGTCGGATGATGCGGGTCACATTTTCTGGGGGCGCTGGAGTTTCCCGGTGTCGCAGGTCTTCACATGAAAAAGTCGCAGCCGTGTTGGGGAGGCGTGTGTACGGCTGGCTAATACGCCTGCTTTTGGCTTCCTCGAAGCGTCGACATTCCTTAATAATTCCGTCGACTGTAGTGCAGTTCTTGTGTACGAGCAAGTTGAAGGCATCGTCGGCGATTCCCTTCAACACGTGGCCGACTTTGTCAGACTCGGGCATGTTGGCGTCAACTTTGTGACAGAGGGCCAGCACATCTTGAATGTACGACACATAGGACTCCGTAGATGTTTGAGCTCGGGAGGCGAGGTCCTTCTTAGCGGCAAGCGTTCGGCCGAGCGGCCGTCCAAACAATTCGCGGAGTTTCTCTTTGCACACGTCCCAGCTGGTCAGATGGTCTTCGTGCGTCTCATACCAGACCCGGGCAGTGTCTTTTAGATAGAATATTACATTTGCGAGCATGAGGGTCGGATCCCAGCGGTTGTAGGTACTCACTCGCTCGTACATGTTGATCCAGTCGTCGACGTCAGTGTTGTCGGTACCAGAAAAGGTCCCAGGGTCACGAGGGGGAGAAAGAACGAGTGATGTCATGGCCGGGGCTGAGGTTTGCTGGGCGGCGTCTTGGGTCATGATGAGTGAAGGCAACTGGCGGCCGCTGCGGAGCTCCGTCGTCGGTAGACGTAGGGGAAAGCCGCACCTCCACCAAATATGTTGCGGGAAAGAATATATTTACAGATATTTACAAATAGACAAGAACAGCTGCGAGCGGCACCGAGAACACAGTCCGAACTTCGTTGTCCTCTTCTACTCTTCCCACTCGTGCCATCGCTCTTTGTCGTCGTCGTCGTCTACCCGCATCAATATCATTATCAGTGCAGGCTGTCACTTCCAACACCAAGCAGATATGGGAAACCTGTAGGAACTCCTTGAAGGCAAGAGTCTGAAGAAAAGCTCTTAGACCCACTCTGAAGGATGTAGATTTGGTGTTTAGTGTGGCATATAATTACTTTTGCATTATTAGCGAGCATGTAAGGTCAATACAAGGTGCTTCTGAATTTGGTCGCCTAAAATTTCCTTGGGAGAACGCAAAATAATCCTAAAGTGCAATCTATAGAGACAATATTGCATGCTGAATAAGCAACAAGAAAAAAAGAAGGCAATGCGCTGGAAGCACCTTCAGTCATTTAAGACAAAAATGATGAGGCATGCTGATGCTGCTGCTTGAACAATAGAAAAAAGCGACTACTGCTTACTTACAATAAACACTTTCTATCAGCAAGCAATGAAAGAGAGCTATACTGTAACTCATAAACACTTTCGTCATTCTTTTTAGAAAAGACGAATTTAAAAGGTTGCAATGCAAGAATCCCTGCCGTAATAATATACTCCTCACACTTGGGTTTCAGAAGCCAAGGCTTTTACCAGCATGTGTTTTTGCATGTGTTCATTTTGAAGCATTATCCGGTTGAAGCGATACAAAATATTTAGTTCCCCATGAACCTCTGCGTGTAGCATAATCACAGAAATGATTTTTTGCACTGGACAGAAATACAACAGCATAGTGGTGTGACTGACACACAACAGGCTTCGGTGACAGTGCAAGACTATGATTTGAAAACCTGCACAACAGACCTGCGACATTACAACGGCTATATCCTTGAAAGTCGTATTTAACAGCCATCTATATGCTTGTGCTCGACAGGTGGGAGCGCTTTGCCGCGAAGCAACAGTAAACCTTTGCCAGTAGTCTAAACAAAAGTGCGCCTCATTTCGACTTCCAGTAAACTTTTTTGCTCCCAGTGCAACAAAGTAAGTACACAGGGTCTCGAATGGCAAGAATACGACATTTTAGGCTATCATGTCATCATCTTTACATAAACAATGCATGTGGTCTCTGTTCCGGACCGCCAAACAGCCTCGAGAAGACAAAGATGCTTATAAAAAAAGAACAAAGCAAGAAGCTCTCAAACCTGAGAGTGAACATGGAAGTAGCAGAACCATCTCACCTAGCCAATAGTTCGCAGCTAAGCAGCAGAAGAAAATATGTTAAGGCCAGGAATGAGCAAGCAGAAAATCATGGAAGAAACATAAAAGCAGCAACAAGATATGAGAGTGGAATTGCCTTGATGTTCATTGTCAATACCTACTGCTCAAAGTAAAGGAAACCAGGGTATAATAAATAAAGTATTTCATATTATGCTTCGAGCAAATGCAGTGAGAAGTAAACAGACTAGAGACTTGCCTTATAACATTTGCACTGTTTACTTTGCACCAGAGGAAAATAAATTTGTGTGCAGTTCACCTACGGCTTGCCACTCTCCTAGAAGGAATGAATCCAGGTCTCGAAAAGTCTACAGAGAGAATACTGATGCTGCATGTGCATTTCTCTCTAGACTTCCTCGTTTATTCCTTCCCTTAGGTTCAGGAGTCCACCGAGAGAAGTGAGACAGTTACTGCCCCATTTCCTTTCCTCAAAACCCAATTTTCATTTCATTTCTCTGAACTGTCACGAAATGTGTATAAGTTACCAATTTTTTAGTGCGTAAATACATACTGTAATTTTTGCAAGGAGTATGAGGCTGATGAAGAGAAAAAAAAGTCTGGAATCGTACCTTTGGTAACTTAGCACCTGGACAAAGAGCTGACCCACTGGGCGTCCCCAGGGGCTCCGCTGCGAGGCGTCCCTAGCAACAGTAGCCGAATGTCCAGATCCAAAGGAACCACGCGAATAATTACCGAAAAAATTAAGGACAGCAGATGCATGAACACAAATAAGCTTTTCAGCACTGTTGCAATGGGATGAACGGTTCCAAATCTCTAGACTACGCCTGGTAATAAACAAATTATCAAAGACCACCTCGTGCGCAGAATGATCTGAAAGCACATTTGACACACACTACCAACATGGACGGCTTGTGCTTAATTGAGTCCAGAAGTTTACGCTGATCGACCAATGTTACTTCAAATAGAGACAAAAAGCGCATGCACGTTTCACTGATGTTACCGTGAAAATAACATGCGACGAGACACAGGGTTACAATACAAACAAAAAACCGCTTCCAAATTTGAGAATAAATTGCTCACCTTCTCACAAGTTCACCAAACCGGAGACGTTGCCGTGCAGCTACCGCCAAAGTCACTCGCGATGCTAAGAAACAATAAAAATGCAATGCCGCTGACTTTCCTTGAGCAGTTTTCAGTCGATTAAACATCAAACTGTTCGCACCGACCACCGTTCACCTCACTAAGAATGTGTGCACGGAGGAAGTAAAATTCATGCGGGCAAGTCTGCCGCGCAAAAAGCCGAGCACGACGCCATTTGCAGAGCTGTGGTGGCTAGCAGAGCTTCACGGGAAATCGTGTCCATGCTCACGCCGCTGACGCCGCAAAAGCGCAACACGTTGAAAACATATAAAATGTATGTCATTTTACCGTAGATTTTTTAGCTGACAACCTGAATGGTTTTACATATTTAAATTTTTCTTTTCGTTGCATGAACGTTGTTACCACCGCGAAGTGGAAGTGCTAGCCAAGCCCGCAGTCGTAACCATGCGCGGAATGTGTGTGGAGCTGAGTGAATGGGTGCTTTAGAACGGTTTTTGTTCTCCCGTGTTCGCTGCGTGCGTCCTGCGCGCTGTATTGTCGTTACTGTGTGCGGCCCGTATGCCGCATTGGAGTGTACAACCGCTTGCTGTCCCATGCGGCATCGATGCATAGTAAAACGACCGTGCAGAATGTGCCTTACAATGCTAGTGCCCCTGCACGAAAATGGAGACTTGAAGCTGGCGGAAAAGCTGCTCACCCTCGTGGAACTGCAAGAATCTGGCGAGGAACAGTCGACACGCCTTTCGGTGGATGGTTGCGTTTATCAAGCCAAAACATTCAGCACTGACCAACAGCACTGATGAGCTGCTGCTGCGTCATGATAAACACCTGTCTAATGTTTATTAAAAGCTCGTTCGATGTGAATGTGTTCATGAGTGGTATTCGTTGAGCAGCGGCCCTCAGGAGGTGGAACCAGTCGATACCTGAAGACGATTACTGTTTGCCCGCGCCCTGGCGCCTCACTTCCAACTAGTGCACTGCACGGGCTCGGGCCGGCCCGAAAGCCCGGGCCCGGCCCGGCCCGCGGGCTGGGCCGGGCCGGGACATGATTTGTTTTGACGGGCCTGGGCCGGGCCCGGACCTGAAGTTGCGGGCCCGGGTAGGGCTCGGGCTTAAAGCTGCGGACCCGAGTCAGGCTTGGGTCCGTACAGAAACGGCTAGTGTCCAAGTAGTCACTCACTATTGCACAGTGAAGTACACAACTGCGGCATTGGAGCAGCGACACGGATGAGCTATGGGCCATGGTACGCGCTGAGAAGAAAACTAAGCTTTATTCATTGACTTATCTATTTCCTTATTTCCACGCCGCGGTGGCTTAGTGGTCAAGGCGCTTGATTACTGAGCCGGGGAAGCACGGTTTGCTCCTAACCTCGGCGGCCGCATTTCTATTTAGGCGGCAAGCATGACAGCCTTGTATTTTGTAGTATCATTGCTCGTTGAAAAAATTCAGGTGGTGGAAATGATACGGAGCTCTCTGCTTCGGTGTCTCTCAAAGCCTGACTCCCCTTGGGCCCTTAAGCACCAAAAACATAGCTTTTATTTTATAGCTATATTTTTCTCATCTGGTAAAATTCAAGAACTAAAGCGCGTTTGGTTTTCTTTTTGATCAGCTGACCGGAACGTCTCGTAAATAAGATAGCCAAAAAATCTCGCGAGAGTTTGTAAATCTCATCGCATAAGTCTACCCCTCTTCGCTTCTTCATCCTCATTGTCATGACAAGTGCTTCGCTTCTTCATCCTCATTGTCATGACAAGTGTTATCACGCGATTCGCGCGTTATCTTCTGCTCCACCAATAAGAGTAAAATTCAACCGGTCTTAATTGTAAATTGATCGTTCGTCATCCCAAAACATACCTATGCACTATTAAAATGCATTCGGGAAGAACATATTAGTTTAGGACGCTTACGGTCTTCAAAACACACACCGTGAAATACTCAAGCCTTTCAGCTTTTTGTTTCTGCTGAAAAACGACCAGTTCGGCTATGAGTTTAACCTCTGAGATCGCGTCCACAAAAAAATGTCATCCCACTGCTTGCTAGACAGCTTTAATGTTTATACATCCGGGCGGCAAAATATAACTGATTAAAATCATGGGGGAATGCAAATAGTCTACTGCGCGCGTATGCAGCTCTTTTTGTTTGGCTCTCCGAACTCCCCGAGTTTAACATTGCGCACCTACACGAGATCACTGTCCAAATGACGGGCCTGCCGAGCACAACTCTTAATCATTTCCTTCTGGGTTAAAAAGAACCAACTTTCTGCATGCCAAACTGTGGTTTCAGAACCTTTGTCGGCCAGTTTCTTATCGATCCAGTAGCAGTCAACTTGCTCAGAGTGAGCGGTATACCTCAGCGTTACTGTGAAACGGGCCGGGCCGGGCCCGGGCTGGGCTTCACTCTGGGATTCACGGGCCGGGCCGGGCTCGCTACAGCGATACTTTAGCGGGCCTGGGCCAGGCCCGGGCTTGAAGCCGCGGGCCTGGGCCGGGCTCGGGCTTCAGGTCGCGGGCCCAGGCCGGGCTTGGGCCTCATATTGAGGCCCGTGCAGTGTTCTACTTCCAACCGCCTGCATTGGCGTTAATTATTTATATCTGAATTTCACACGTAGTTGAACTGTCGCAAATATTACAGCCGCATCGTTCAAACGTGCCGTGGGAAAAGTACCGTTTTTCATGTTTTTTTGAGGGAGGGGGTGAGGGGAATGAGCGGCTGCTCATATGTCATTATTATATTAAGCTTATTTTCGAAATATGTGCCAGGGTGGCCCATTCTTGCCTCTTGGTTGCACTGTAAGCTATTTCATTTATTGGGCGGAAATTTATTTGCTGTTGTATTGGCACAGGGTTAATGATTCTAATGGTACTGTGGTGACACATCATTGTATACACTCATTGCAGAACGTCTAATGGGGTAATAAATTGCTGAGCAGAGAATATGCCCTGTGATAAATGCAAGGAGCGTTACTGATTTACTTCACACTTGGCATGATCTGTTGTGGTTAGCGGTTACGTATGCCTTGGTGCTTGCTGTTTTCCAGTGTAGGGGCGAGAGGCATGTCAAGCTCCACTTAGCATCTTTTTACCCTCCACTCTCTACTGGTCAACATGGTAAAATGCATGCTTGCTAAGACTTAGCTTAGACTACAATTCAACAAAAACACATGTGTAATAGGCAGACTAGTTAAGATGATTATACACAGCCTACTTGAAGGCGTCGGATGCAGTGATGGACACGACGAAGGCAGAGAAGATGTGACAGTTTGAAACGTAGAAAAGTAGAGATCTGCGTGAGTTTGCACATTACTTAAGGGGAACACTTGCAAAAAATGAAGAAGGTGAGAGGACTGAGCCCAGAGTTAAAACTAGTTTAACACAGAAAAGCACCTCCTAGCAAGCCAAAATGAGCACATGCAAGCAGTTACATAAACACAGAACATGGAAAATAAAACTTTTTGGACTGAAGAAAAGCCAAGGCACATTGCTAATTGTGATGTTGCTTAAAAATTTAACAAAACTTCTGTTTGGGCTAGATGGTGCATAGCTTATATTGAAATGAAATTTAAGCGCACACGAAAAAACGCACACAACAGGAGGATACACACAGGACAGGCGCTATTATTAGTGCTTGTCCTGTGTGTATCCTCCTCTTGTGTGCGTTTTTTCGTGTGTCTTTGCTTAAAAAGTTGGTGCCTAGTTGTTCACTTTCATATCTGCTCCTTCCACACCTAGCAACTGAAATGCCGTCAAGAAGGGGCATCTTCAATCACTCTAATTACATAGGAGGTACACATCTCCAGATGTCAGAGGCTTTGTGTCTCATCTTACAGTCTAGATAGTTTGGTAGATATAAACATTACCGCATTTAAGAGCCATGTGGTAGCCTTGCCAGGGTTTTTTTTTTAAGTCTTACAGCATGTTGGGCAATGCTGGCATGTTTCATTATTTACATCTGCAGTAATATGTTGGCACAGGCTAGAAAGTTTGTAACTGAGCAGAAAGAAACATTATTCATGCCATGTCTTAGCCACATTCTTAGTACCATATAAAACATAGGGCTTTTTGTTTCCGAGCACTGGTCTTTTGCAAGTTAGCAGGGTTGGACAGTCTTCTGTGGCTGTCGACTGGCCCATATATTTGTCAAAGCTGCCGAGTTCATGATGGGTCGTGTCAGTGGAAGCTAAATAAAAGGTGAATAGAAAATTCATGCTTCCAGGTTACATTCCAGAAAAAAACAGCTATTATTTCCTGCTCAGGATGAGGGAACAGCACCGACGGTGCACATCCTCCTTGTCACTAAAGCAATTATGGCTGCTCACTGCTGTTTGGCAGCGTTTCATTTATCCGCAGGAAGACCAGGCATGAATGGCCGGCAATACGTACCTAATAAATTAAACATTGCAATGAGCAATATTTTGTTGTGCCTGTGCTTTTGTTATCCGTGAAAGAGTTAGCGTTTTCGATTGATGGTTGTGTAGGAAAGGTGTGACTGCTACACTGCACTGCATTCACAGATTTGTTTTCCCACGCTTTTGGCTTTCTCAGTGGTTCGTTTCCTTATCGAACAACAGACAGAAATTCGACTTTCAGCTTGTGCACTTTCATCGTGTTTGTAATGTATTTTCAGCTGGTGTTGAATTTCAATTTCGAGAAGTTGTCTAATCGTTGTCTGTGTCTAAATGTTTTTTTTTAACTGTTGACCTCATTACACTGCATTTCTAAATTATCTACTAAATGCATTTATTAGTTGTTGCCCCGTCATGTGGCAAGCAATATGGTCAAAACATGTTTTTTTATGAAGTCAATGTTCTTCTTTTAAAATTATAGCAAAGTAAGACCTTCTTTATTTAACGTTGCTCACAATTTGTAGCAATCCCTCAGCGTTGAAGCAAAATTATGCGTCACTTGGGTCTAATTTGATTATCACCCCCCCCTCGGATCTTCACCTTTGCACATTGGGTTCACCTCAATAGACATGCTCAAGCTTATTCGCCATGCTAGTTTGCAGACATTGTGGTACAAGAGTAAACCACCCAGATCGGAAATGGGACGTCATGTGGCGCCTAGCCCTGGGGCCAACAGTTACGGCGTGTAATACGTTTCATAAAATTCGTAATACGGCCAGCCACCTTCACGAATGTGTTACGGATGGTCCATCCATTTTATATGCAACAGAGCAAGAGTTCGTTCTGTTATGGAGAGTTTGTACGTAACACTAAACAAAATTTTTTTGCAGTGTAGACCCTGTCATTGAAGATATTATAGATATTATCTTTGATATTGCTGGCGTGTAAAAAATGATAGAAAAACAAAAAAATTTCTTCATCATGTGGGGTTGATAACATCAATTCAAAGTTTCTGATCAGGACTAAAGTATACAGCGCTATAATTCTTTCTCATCTTTTCCAGCAATCTCTTGACACAGCCTGCATTCCTGGCGACAGGAAGGTCGGGAAGGTGATTCCCTTGCACAAGTCTGGAGATAAACATTCACCGCTTAATTATAGACCCATTTCTCTAACGAGCATTCCATGCAAAATCATGGAGCATGTAATTTACTCTCACCTGGCATCATTCCTACAGTCAAATGCCTTTTTTACGGATTATCAGCATGGATTTCGTAAGTCATTTTACTGTGAAACACAACTCTTATCGTTTACGCATGATCTGAATTCCATTCTTGGCTCGGGTTCCATTGTCGATTGTATATTCCTAGATTTTTCCAAAGCCTTTGACAAGGTTTCACATCAACTGCTTTTTTTCAAACTAAGCAAACTTAACTTTGATACTAACATTCTTGCATGGTTGCATTCTTTTCTTACTGATCGTTCACAATTTGTCACAGTAAATAACACTTGCTCCTTCTCTTCGACAGTTGAATCAGGTGTACCACAAGGCTCTGTGTTGGGGCCTTTGCTTTTCCTAATATATATCAACGACTTGCCTATTAGCATATGTTCATCAATTAACCTTTTTGCAGATGACTGTGTCATATACCGCGAAATTAACTGTGACGCTGATGTAACTCTTCTTCAGTCCGATATCGATCATGTTCTTGACTGGGCTAACACCTGGTGCATGCAACTAAACCCTAAGAAATGCAAGCACATGCGTGTTTCTCGTTGTAATACTTCACTGCCCATGTATCATCTTAATAACAGCAGCATCGAATCTGTGTCTTGTTACAAATATCTGGGCGTATTTATTTCTTCTAATCTTTCTTGGAACACCCATGTAGATTATGTAACCAACAACGCTAATCGCATGCTGGGCTACTTACGCCGAAATTTTTATCTTGCTCATAGTTCTGTAAAATTACTTCTTTATAAATCGTTAGTTCGTACTAAACTGGATTATGCTGCATCTGTTTGGGACCCCAGTCAAGAGACGCTCATCTATCAACTGGAATCCGTCCAGAACCGGGCGGCTCGTTTCATTCTTTGAAATTATCATCGCAACTCCAGCGTCACGACTATGAAAACAAGCTTGTCACTACCCCTGCTGTCACAATGTAGGAAAATATAGCGTCTTTGCCTGTTGCATAAAATTTTTACGATAATCCCATCCTTAAGAATAAAATGATGTTACCACCCTTTTACATTTCACGTCGCATTGACCATCGTCATAAGGTTGGTATTCCTTCATGCCAAACCAACCATTATCACAATTCATTCATCCCAAGTACGTCAGTAATCTGGAATCACCTTCCCGGATCTATCGTCGAAATTTCTGATAATTCTATGTTTAAATCTGCTTTAAGCAACCTGTTGCTGTCATAAACTCGAGAATCCTTAACACTGTTATCTTTTTTTTCTTTTTACGGTTGTTCCACTTGTTTTATATGCGCGCATGTTACTGCCTTTTGAACGTGATTTCTCTTGTCGTTTGTTTTTATTGTATGCTGTTGCTTTTTGTTGTTGTTTTCATTCTGCGATATGCGCTGCTAATTTTTTACTTGTTTTCACGTAACCTATTTATTCGTTTTTTTTCTGTGAGCTTCATTTATGTCTAATTATTAAGTGTATTTACAGCTGTATTTTTTGCTTCACTTTCGTGTGTAATCCACTCCCCTCTGTAATGCCCTCTGGCCCTGAGGGTAATGAAATAAATAAATATATAAATAAATATAGCAGAAATTTCGAATTTTTTTTGTTTACATCAGAACTTCTTCAGATATTTTTAGTTCGAAACACTAGGTAAACATGTTCTTTTATAGGCTAGTAGCCGGTCTACGTGCTGCTAGCCGGTCTTATGACTCCGTTGTATTAGTCCTAAACGCTTTAATCTACCTTTATTTATGAAATACCCATGATGCACCAAAGTTATCTATGGGAAATTGAGTTCTTAACAGTTTATCTGGGAAAAGAAATAGGCAAAAAAAGCTGACGGGTGTGCAGGACTGTGGTATGAATTAGATTTCATTGAATGTACGCTTCATAGTATACAGTCATTTGTTCGAAAATTGTTGACTTCAAGGTATTGCGGTCGCGTGAAGTAAATAGGCAACCCGCATGCACCCTAATAACGGGATAGCAGATCTCAGAATAGTTCCAAGGCGAAAGAGCAGACATTCCCTATTGAACGCTCTTGTGGACCAGAACGCTCAGAGCACAAATAGCGCGCACGAGGACAGAGCACACCTGCGCTGCAGTTTTCGTTTCGCCGCGGAAGACGAATGGAGCGCCAGTTCTTCTATAAACTCACACATGTGCAGTCAAAAATGTCAATATTGCTAGTAGCTTCAATTGAACTTGCGTGAAACAGTGTTTCGTTGCGGGGCACATCTTGGTATACACCTCCGATTAACAAGTACCCACTTGTATATATATATAAATCAACCTTAGCAATTGTGGTCCTCCAGTAAAAAAAATTTTTGTTGCAGTAACGTACATTATCGGGCTGTCTGCAAACGAAAGAAAAAAGCGACAATCAGCTGAACAATAGAAAATTACGAGCGTAATTGTTAATAAAATTTTGGCGTCATTCTTGATGTATTCAAAAGTAAATTCTTCCTGAGAATTAGCATCGTTACCATTCGGGGGCCGGATGAATTTTCTTCTATGCACTCACATTGTGCCATCATTATCATGAGCTTAACTGCTCCTACAGGACCGGCTTTTCCCAAGTCCCTCCATTTAACCTGCTCTTGTGCCTGCTACTGCAACCTTATCCCTGCTAATGTCCTGATCTTATGCGCCCGCCTGATTCTCTGCCGAGTCGGGTTATGCTTGCCTTATGTTGCCTAAGTGCGTTACTCAAAGTTGTTATCGGTTATATTGCCTTTTTAACTACATGCTATGACCAAATTCGTTTCTTCTTTATTTTTACCAGGATATAATTAACATGCGTTTATTCCGTTACCGACTATGCTTTCTTTCTGCCTCCTATTGCTACACTGATCATTTTCCTTTGAAACGCCAAAAGCATTGGCGTTTACTTTGGTTCAACCGTTTCCATTAGGCTTCAAGTTTCCACCCTACTGCTGGCCACTAAATTCAGAAGGTCGTTTTCTTCGCAAGGTTTCGAAATGATTCAAATGTGGTTCAGCGTAGATGAAGACGGTAGGACTGGTACACCAAGAAGAAGACAATCAAGGATATATTGAGAACCTATATAAACAGATAGGAGAACAGCAGACAGCAGAAGAAAAGTTAAAAGAAAAAAAAATTGTGGTACGTTGCTCATCGAATTGTAGATTTTCTTTGAACCTATGATAGCCGCGGAATATAACAAGCAATTAGGCAAGCTCAACTGCAGTGGACGGCCACATGACTGCTTCAATGACGCTGTTAAAGCTTTATTTATACTGCAAATGAATTGGGCTGCTATATTCAGCTCTCCTCCCAGAGCATCAATTAATCAATCAAATATGTCATGCTGGGTGGGCACCACCCCCGTTTGTAGGGCACATCCGCGAACCTAGGGTCCATAAATAACACGAAGTAAATCAAAAGCGAGTAGCACGTAAGTCTTCCTGCAAGGGTAGATGAGCCTGCTTCCATCGACGGCCTTCTGCATCACGCCTCCAGAACACCGCTACTCCGACCGTTGTTTTGAGCTCTATTCGGTACTGACGCCATGTGGCAAGTAAACCACCACTGCTGTCTCCCAAGCACTAAAGACAACGGGAAGTAGCCACGCAACTGCTACGCCTACGATGGCCGGTCGACCGGCAGAAATAATCAGATGTGCTCCGGTGTTCCCGCTTTCGGGAGACACTTCCGAAGAGCAGCAATTTTTGGTTTTGTAATAAGGGAGTAATTACTCATTGACGTCCACCTAAGCGCCGCCATATGGTTGCAAATGAAAGCTGTACAGCTTTCTCAGAAACTTCGCAGTTAAAGGAAAATTCGTCCTGGTCAGGGGTTTGAACCCGGGACCACCGCTTCACTGGAGTAGTAACCCTACCTATTGAGCTAACCGGGACGGCAATCTTATGGTAGGGCGAGAGCCAATTGATCAATAACTCGAAGTGGGAACAGTGTTCGTCAAATGTTTAGGGGAATCCCCCAAGGTAGAGCAGATTTGTAATAAGGGAGTGATTACTCATTAACGTCCACTCAACCGCAGCCATAGGGCAACAAAGAAAAGCTAATCATTTTGCCTACACATTTGACCATTATTGGTTTCATAAAGTCGCCATTCTTCATTCACGTGCGGTGCGCCTACTCCCGTCGGGGGCCTTCTTCCCTCATCATGCCTTTGATACTCCACTGGTACCACCGTCGCGTTGAGTTCTGCATTACACTGACGCCCTTTGGCACGTAAATCGTGGCTGCTGTCTGTTAAAGGCAAACGACAATAGATGAGAAGATAGTTGTATTGAGTGTTATGGCACACAAACGATTAAAGCTGTAATGCACCAAACACAGGGTTCGGTGGTCGTGTTAAAGACAATACTCTTTGTTTGTTTGAAATACTTGCTTCCTAAATACACTTAAAATATCTAAAAAACCAACAAGCGGTCGATCACCAAAAAGCCACATCGGATGTAATTGGATGCGTTCATTGTAGAATGATGAAAAATATTTTTTCTCAGTTGTTCAAATTTTGTACACGAAATTAAAATGTGATTAACAGTGAGTTCATAACCTGCATTTAGCCAAGAGGTTTGTGTTTTGTTTTATGAATAAGAAGTTGTGTGTTAGGTGAATCTGTCCAATGCGAGGTCGACATAAGATTAATTCTCTGAAACGTTTCTAATGCCTGCATATCTCTACTCTCCCAAGATAGGCTTCATGCAGAGCAGTATGTTGTCTACTTCGTTTTCCCAAGCTATGTGCCATTTGTCTTTCCACTTAATGTGTATTAAGTTCATACAGTCTCTATAGAGCATGTTCACCTTTTTATTTCACTGCTGCAAGATCATTAGGCAATATGTCTGCTATCTCATTTCCCTCTACCCCGACATGGCTCGGCACTCAGCAGAATCTTATAAAGTGATCTTGTGTTAATTTGTCTTGTGTATATTACTTCCAACCAGAAATTCAGCTGCATTTAAAGATTCAGTCTAAATTATGCACTTTACAATTCATCATTCTACTCGCAGCTATACACGCAGCACAGTATTCGGCAGTAGCAATTGATGCTCAATTCGGCAGTTTTATTATTTTTCCCTTTTTCATTGTACTGCAGGAATCCTAACTTATTTACTTCATTTTGAGCCATCCGTGGTTGTATGTTGTATGTTTTTCTTCAAGCGGTAGATGTTCCTTTAGCATGTGTTCATGTGGTGTTGGTATCTTACGAAGGTGTGCTAGTGTGAACTAAACCACTGAAAGTAGCCTCTACCCCCGCGGCATTGGATTTTGTCCTTGGTCGATTTCAGCTACTACATCTAGCCATTCTTTGTCTTCAGATTTACATTCGAAGCGTAATAATAGGTGTCTTATTGGTGCGGCTGAATATTTCAAGAAGCATTGTTTTCTTCTCTTTGAGGGTGGTTCATGTGTTTCGACATAGAGTCTATTTACAGGGATGTTCGGTGTGCGCCAATTGAAAGAGACAAACCTAGGTTTTGTACTGGACCCATTCGTCTGAGGTAAGATGGTCTCGGCGACCCATACAGTATACATCTATAATCTATTTATAGTGTACAACACACCGGTAAATTTGCATAAGACGTGTTCTATCAGATCACCAATCTTTTCTAGAAAATTGTTTGATTGTGTTCTGGCAATGCGATGTCTCTCTTTTGAGTGTGTTACTATAAGCTAGGAATATGAACTTTTTTTCAAATGTAACACCTATCAATTTCTGTTCATTTTTAAAGGCAATTCTTTTTCGTTTAGGTGCAAGATAGAGTCGGTTTGTATGCCTCATTTGAGCGAGAAAAGAACAGCTACTGGTTTCTGTGTGGAACACTGGAATCCATTTCCATTCTGGCCATGCAACAAGGTTGTTTATTGTTAAGTCTATTTATCTCTCATGGTCTTGTGTTTGTGGATGCGGAGGCTATTTGAAAGTCATCAACACCTAGAGAATACATAATCAACTTTGGAATTATTTTAGCCACAGAATTCATTTACTCGGCAAAAAATGTACTGCTTGAATTACAGCGTGCGGTATCCCATTTTCATAGACGATGCTCTTCGAAAGAGTTAAACCCAGGCGCCCATGAAATGAACGATAAGAGAAGAAATATTTGAAGCAGTTGAGCGTCTTACTACGGACACCTAGGTCTGCAAGGTCACGTAGGATCTCGAACCTCCATGTGGTGCCGCGTATGTTGAAGAAAGTAGAGCGAAAAGAATATTTCATCGAGGGTTATTGAATAAATTTGTCCGAAAAAAAAGAGTACTTTGACGTGCACATAGTAATTGGAGCGCAAGGAAACAAACGTCGTCGAAGTAGACAACACAGTCATGAGAAAATCAGATCAACGCGATTCGACATGAGCCTCAGCTTGCCTGACCACAAAAATCCAGATTGGTCCCCTATGACATCGACGTATGCATCCTAAACAGCTTCCCCGTTGGTCATGCTTTGGAGAGATTAGGCCCGCATTGAAGAGGCAACATCGGTTAGCCTCTCCAATACATCAATGGGGCCCGCTGTGGGTTCTGTAGGGGCAAGTCCAATCTGGGATTGCCCCACATTTTTCCCGCTGGGGCCGATTTGGAGAGTTTTTAGGCAGCCCAAACCAATATCTACCATTAAACTCCCAGTTCCGACCATAAAACATTAATTTTTCATTTTTTATATGCTAGCCCTGCCCAAGCTGCCAAAAATACCAGGGCATGCGTGCAGTGTCAGCTGCCTGCACCGACTTCGCGTTCGGCCTACTGAGAGCAGCGCACGTGTGTTTTTCTAAATGTAATGGTTTGGAAAGTCGCAGGCAGTTCAACGTAACCTGCTAAGGTGAAATAGGGCTTTCTCAGTATGCTCTTGTATTTTTTTTACAATTTACTTAAGTCAAGAGTCATAAGCTAAGAAATTTTGTAATCGAGCAAAATACTCCGAAGTTTCATACAAATCATCTTGAAGAGAAGGTGATAAGCATGTATAATTGAAATTTGCAAGATGAAAAACGCATAAATGAGAGCATATAGGATATTCATGATAGCATATGAGCACAGCCTCGCTATGCCTAATGTGGGACTTAGTGCGGCGTTTCATCTGCAGCACCATTTGGGTTTGCCAGTACTTCTCCTGCCTAGAGGCCTGCATTTATGTTGCTTCATCCCTCACTCCTCAGAGAAGGCCTATGTAGACAGCATGTGGGTACGCACTTTTGCACCCCCGTCCCAGCCAAAGTGGGACCTACAGCGATTTTGTGTAGGCAGCCCTTATTAAGTTTTAGGAGGTTTTCCCGAATAGATATCGGTGTATTTTGCACCTGCCTTCAAATTATGCCCAACACGAGGGCATTTATGTTGTGCAGCCCAGCTGAGGCTGATGTGGGAGCACTAGCAGTTTATTTTGGGCAGCCCCATTTCCATTTGAGGCTTTACTCACACGGAGACAATACTTATGCCGCATCTGCCCTCAAGTTTTATTTAACTAACGGATGCGGACATAATGCAGGAGAGTAGACTGAGTTACTTCTTCCAGCAACAACAATATGAAACCCAAGTATCATCAACAGGGGCCAGCCCAGTGTGCGATTGGCCACTTATTAATCTTGGGGGGCTGACGTAGATATTGTAGTGGTTGCCTCAGTGTGGCTCACCCAAGAGGGACTCACAGGGGCCGCGCATCGTGTATTACCTGGTGAATAATTAAAACGGCAACAAACTTGAGAAGAAAAGCTGCTGCCGTAAAATAGGTCCATCAGGACTGCTAGAATCACTAAATTGTTGCCAAGTGTAAATATATTGCTTTAAAAGACTGCTTGCAGTCTTGTTTAAGTTTTACGTGAGTCTTAACAAATTACACATTATACAGCAAAAGGTCCACGGTAATAAAACACGTAGATAGGACCTCTAATTGCATCCGATAATTCTCTACTAGTGCTGTTGGGAAAACCAATGGTTTCTCACGTTGAAAATGCCAGCAGGCTACCTGAATAAGCCAATAACTTCAAAAGCCACTATTCGTGCGTATTGACCCCTGCGTAGGCAGCGACCTTGGGGGCATTGTTGACTGTCATAATGCTGAACATCGGCCAATTCTTAGCATAAACAGCGGGCTATGCTTGAAAAGTAGGGCTTTGGCCAAATACTGATGAAGGACCAGTTTCTGTGCCAATTCTGTCTACTGTTTTGCCATTGGTTTGGTCAATTATTGGCGTGCCCCTTGGGCTAGGAACTGAATTTTAAAGGAGGCCTTGTGCCTCCCCGTTCCTGGTTCCAGCCCTGGTACCTAACAGCCAGATACCAGTGATATGAATGCCCCTACTACTGATCATTTTGGTGAAAGCAGAATTTTGTAAGTAAATTTGACGTATTTAGATTCGTTTCTCGATTTAATCATCGAAATGGAACCCTCATTTAGAAATACACAGCGTATGGTGCACCGTGCGTTATTCTCAGTTGTTATATGCTCATAACGAGCATATAAATGGTCACACGAATGAATCTCATCGAGAAGTATTCATGTACCGTCATCTCTACAATACTGATCTATAACTCCCAAATCAAGTGCATCAATCAACATTTCCACCGCCATAACAAATGTCCCTCAGCTGTTGTTGGAAAGCATGAAGTTGCATCGTCGCTGCTGCATTGTAGGCCTACAAACGCTGAAAGGACCGTTTTATAGGTCCGAACAGACGACTTGTCAATTATGAGTACCAGACCTGCCTTCAAACTGCACAAGTCGCTGCTAGCGCTAATTTCTACTAAACAACACCGTGTGTACAAAATTTACGCGGAGGTTATCCTACCAAGTACCGAGAACTCCACCGCAGCAACAGAAATGACGGATATATTCGGCGCTGCATGCTGGAGGTACTCCGGTTCAACCAATTTCTGTGGGGCTTCTGTTCGCAATCACAAGAGGTCTTTTATTTAAACGATAGTCTCGAAGAGTCCCCTCACCTGAAATATGGCCGCCAAAAGCTTCTACTCAAACTTAGAAGTGGCCTAAGCCATGGAAAGCCGAATTCCACAGAGGAGTGGCTGTGCAACATTTCAGAATGTCTAGGAGTCACCATACTATGCTCATGACAACCCCTGGGGTCCAAGAAGCGTGCACCCATGTCGCCAACGGCACAAAGAACGATGGCCCCCACTCTAAAAATACAGAAGTAGTAGTTTCTGTGGCCTGGTTTTTCTCAGATAGTCTGATGTGTTCTAATGTTACCATCAGACAGTTTTAGTGTGTTATAATTGTAATGTGGGGACTCGCACAGGTAGTGTGGACGGCCACAGTCCTTGTCCCAGCAGTGCTTCTCAGCAGCCGGCGTTCGCAAGCGCGCACCCGAGCTTCGTCAGCTTCGTCTTCTATCTTCTTCGTCTCCTTCGTCGGCGCTAGCCGCTGGGGCAGCAAACCCCAACTCTCTTTCTTACAATACCCCCGGGATGAAAAGGCGCCATCCTGGCGGCCTAAGGGCACGAGACGATAGCTGGGTCGTAGTAAGGCTTCAGGCGGTCTAAGTGCACAATTTCACGGCCGCGGCGGCGATGGTCAGACGAAGGCGAGATGGGCTCCACGAGATAGTTAACTGGCGATGTCTGCTGAACAACGCGATAGGGGCCCTGGTATTTGCTCAGCAGTTTTGTAGACTGTCCTGGGTTGGAGGAGGGCACCCAAAGCCAAACCAAGGATTCAGGAAGATAGGGCGGCGGCAGACCGGGAGAAGCGGCGCGGGAGCTTTTCTGACGGTGCTGGTCGTGTGAAGTAAAAGAACGGGCGAGTTGGCGGCATTCTTCGGCATGCGCAGCGGCCTGAGAAACGGTTGTAAATTCGGACGAATCGGGGCGGTAAGAAAGTACGGTGTCCATGATGGAGGAAGGTTCGCGTCCGTACAGAAGAAAATACGGGGAAAAACCAGTAGTGGCTTGCGTTGCAGAGTTGTAGGTGTATGTAACGAAAGGTAGAATGCGGTCCCAGTCTGAGTGATCGGCAGAAATGTACTTGGCCATCATGTCGCCGAGGGTCCGGTTAAAGCGCTCGGTCATGCCGTTCGTCTGCGGATGGTACGAAGACGTCGTGCGGTGAACGATATGACACTCCCGAAGGAGGGCTTCCACGACGCCGGACAAGAAGACGCGATTGCATCTTCGAAAAACGTAGCGCGAAACACAAGACACAGGTAAGCGCTCGTGTCCTGTCTTCACCTTACCTGTGTCTTGTGTTTCGCGCTACGTTTTTCGAAGATGCAATTGCTCCGACTAGCCCAGTTCAGCTTACTTGTGAAGAAGACGCGACCCCGGTCGCTGAGCAATTCCTGAGGCGCACCGTGACGAAGAATGATGTGCTTAATTATGAAACCGGCTACGTCAGAGGCAGTCGCAGCTGGCAACGGGGCAGTTTCGGCATAGCGCGTGAGATGATCAATGGCGACGATGATCCAGCGGTGCCCGGCGGCAGTGATGGGAAGAGGGCCATAGAGGTCAATTCCAACACGGTCGAATGGCCGGGCGGGACACGGTAAAGGTTGCAGAGGAGCAGGTGAGTGCGGTGGGGGGTTCTTGCGACGCTGGCATTCCAGGCAAGAGCGTACGTATTGGCGGACAAAACGGTACATGCCCCGCCAATAATACCGAAGGCGCAGGCGGGTAAAAGTTTTCAGCAGACCGGCATGAGCGCATTGCGGGTCGTCATGATAACTGGCACAAATGGCGGAGCGGAGATGCCTTGGAATCACGAGCAGCCATTTGCGACCATCGGGGAGGTAGTTCCGACGATACAGCAGCTGGTCACGCACGACAAAGTGATGAGCCTGACGACGGAGTGCTCTAGAAGGGAGGTGTGCTGAGCGGTTGGCTAAGAAATCCAGAAGAGAAGTGATCCAAGGATCCTTGCGCTGCTCAGAAGCCATATCAACGTTGTCAAGAGAAGGTGCGAGGCCGGAAATAGATGGCGGGTCAGGATCAGAGGTCAGAGGGGAGCGCGAGAGAGCGTCGGCATCGGAGTGTTTGCGACCGGAACGATAAATGACCCGAATGTCGTAATCTTGTAAACGCAGAGCCCAACGAGCGAGGCGGCCAGATGGATCTTTGAGTGAAGACAGCCAGCAAACTGCATGGTGATCGGTAATAACATCGAACGGGCGTCCATATAAGTAAGGACGAAATTTTGTGATCGCCCAAATAATCGCCAAACATTCTTTTTCTGTGACAGAATAATTAGTCTCTGCTTTTGTGAGTGTACGGCTGGCGTAAGCAACGACGTACTCATTGAAACCAGGTTTTCGCTGGGCTAGAACGGCACCGAGACCAATGCCGCTGGCGTCCGTGTGGAGTTCTGTAGGCGCGGAAGGGTCGAAATGGCGCAAGATCGGAGGAGAAGTGAGAAGCTGCCGCAGCGTTGCAAAAGCTTCGTCGCATGCAGGGGACCAAGCCGACAAGTCGTGGCTGCCAGCGAGAAGTTGCGTCAGCGGGGCGATAACGACAGCAAAATTCTTGATGAACCGGCGAAAGTAGGAGCAAAGTCCAACAAAGCTTCTCAGTTCTTTCATGGACGCGGGCTTCGGGAAATCAGCAACTGCGCGGAGCTTGGCAGGGACCGGAAGTGCACCATCCTTGGAGACGACGTGGCCTAGAATAGTCGGCTGACGGGCGCCAAAACGACACTTTTTCAAGTTCAGCTGCAGGCCAGCACCACTGAGACAGCGAAGAACACTCTCGAGGCGGAAAAGATGAGACGGAAAATTCTTGGAGAAGTTGACAACGTCGTCCAAGTAGCAGAGGCATGTCTGCCATTTAAGTCCACGGAGGATGTTGTCCATCATACGCTCAAAAGTGGCAGGCGCGTTGCACAGACCGAAGGGCATCACATTAAATTCATACAGCCCATCAGGCTTGATGAAAGCTGTTTTCGGGCGATCGACGTCGGCCATCGGCACCTGCCAGTACCCAGAGCGCAGATCCAACGAAGAAAAGTATTCCGCTCCCTGCAGGCAATCCAGCGCGTCATCTATACGAGGCAGGGGGTAGACGTCCTTCCGAGTAATTTTGTTTAGCCGGCGGTAGTCGACGCAGAATCTAATGGAGCCGTCCTTTTTCTTGACGAGCACGACCGGAGAAGCCCACGGACTCTGAGAGGGCTGGATCACGCCGCGATGTAGCATGTCGTTCACCTGGTCATCAATGATGCGGCGCTCGGCGGAGGAGACGCGATAGGGGCGTTGGCGCAAGGGTCCATGGGTGCCAGTGTCGATATCGTGGCGAACCGCTGTTGCACGACCCAACGGTGCTTGAGGAGAGTGGAAGGATGCGCAGAAGCGCTGCAGCAAAGTGATGAGCTGGGCGCGTTGGTGAGGTGGTAGAGCGGCATCGACAGAATGGGAAAACATATCCGTGGAGGACGGGTCGGCGACGTCGGTGGGAGGAGTGAGGGCGTTGATGTCAGGGGCGTCTGGGTCATCAAGGACAGGAGAAGCGTCGTCGAGATCGATCACATCAACCGTGCCAAGCGATTCTCCCCGAAGTAAAGTGGTGGGGAATGGCAACGGGTTTGCGACGTACAGGGCGGCACAACCACCAGAAAGAGTGAGCACGGCATAAGAGAGCATGACAGATTTTCGTTGCGCACAAAGAGGAGAGGGTGAATAAAGGACAGTAGCGTCAGAGAGGGTAGCACAGGTCAGCGGCACGAAAACAGAAGAGAAAACTGGTACGTCGACGTCGTCAGCGGCGAGAATAGGCGCGGCGGTAACAGGGGAGACGTCCACAAGAGCATCACACAGCGGCGACACATCAATTTCAGCACGTGCACAGTCGATGATGGCGTGATGCGCGGACAGAAACTCCCACCCGAGGATGATGTCATGCGAGGAGCGGGCGAGAACGAAGAACTGAATGGTGTATGAGAGGCCTTGGATGACGAGGCGGGCAGTGCACGCTGCGAGAGGGCGAATGGGGTCGGCACTGGCGGTGCGAAGCGAAAGGTCAGAAAGCGGCGTCATCACTTTTTTTAGTTTGCGGCACAAGTTGCGACTAATGATGGACACGGCAGCACCAGTGTCAATAAGCGCGTCAACAGTAACACCTTCAACGATCACTTCAATAACATTCATGGGAGCGGTGATAGGGCTTGAGACAGTCGTTGACGGCGCAGTTCTTGCCTCCGGAACTGCGGTGCCTAGTTTTCCGTTTGGAGGGGTGGTGACCGGCGGCGCATAGGAGAGAGCGAACGGCGTCGAGGAGACGGTGACCGATGGCTTCGGGTGTAGGAGTCGGAGCGAGACGGAGAGGGATTCTGAGGAGGTAGAGGAGGAGTGACAGGGACGGAAGGCAACGGAACGTCGTACGTCGGTGGGCGCCCGTAGTCGTAAGGACGGGATCCGCGCGTGCGGCACCAGCGGGCCACATGATCAGCGAGACCGCAGGCATAGCAAATCGGGCGGTTATCTGGGGTGTGCCACGGATTCACAGGGCGGGGACCGGTGCGAGGCAGAGGATGGTGAGTTAGTGGCAGCGCAGGGGCGAGCTGCTGCTGAGGGTAGACGTTGACAGGTGGCGCATAAGTAGGCATAACCGGCTGAGGTCGTGGCCGGGAGACTGCTTCAGCATATGTAAGCGGTGCAGTGACCAGAGGGGGTGGATTGGCAGGCGGCAGGACCTCGGCTACCTGCTCCTGGATGACACGCTGAATAGAAGGCGACAGCGATGGCGTTGGAGCGGGTTGACAGGTAACCAGCGATAATTGACGAGCCACCTCCTCCCGCACAAACTGCTTGATGTGCTGAAGAAGTGTCGGCTGATCGTGGGCAGGACTGCCTGCTGCCAAGCTCGAAATGCTGTCGTCCGAGCAAGTGGTACGGCGGGTGACATGTCGCTGTTTGCGGAGCTCGTCGTAGCTCTGACACAAAGACACCACGTCGGAGACGGTTTGGGGATCTTTAGACAACAACATTTGAAACGCATCGTCCTCAATCCCTTTCAAAATGTGTCGGATTTTGTCCGCCTCGCTCATAGATGGATTTAGCCGCTTACACAAATCAACGACGTCCTCGATATAGCTCGTGAAGTTCTCACCGTTCTGCTGGGCACGACTGCGCAACCGTTGTTCAGCACGAAGTTTTCGGACAGCGGGGCGGCCGAACACGTCAGTCAGACTGGTTTTTAGAGCCGCCCAGGTAGTAAAATCCGCTTCGTGGTTGCGGAACCACAAATTGGCGACATCGGTCAAGTAGAAGATGACATTCGTGAGCTTAACGACGTCATCCCATTTGTTGTAAGCACTCACGCGTTCGTAAGAGGCCAGCCAATCTTCTACATCGGTGTAGTCAGTACCGCTGAAGATCGCAGGGTCGCGCTGACGGACGGCACCGGAACAGATGACAGCGGTGGAGACAGGTTGGGCCGAAGTTTCAGATGTCGTGGTAGAGCCTGGTAGCCTGGGCATCGTGGCGTAACTCCAGGAGAAGAGCAAGCAGCACCTCCACCAAGTGTATTGTGGGGACTCGCACAGGTAGTGTGGACGGCCACAGTCCTTGTCCCAGCAGTGCTTCTCAGCAGGCCGGCGTTCGCAAGCGCGCACCCGAGCTTCGTCAGCTTCGTCTTCTATCTTCTTCGTCTCCTTCGTCGGCGCTAGCCGCTGGGGCAGCAAACCCCAACTCTCTTTCTTACATAATGTTCATACAACATTGCTTAATGTATGCTGGTGTACGTATTCTACCGCGTTAATGTGTTGTGGTGGTCACGCTGAGATGGGATGGTGGCATGTAATCTGCAGAGCATACTTATTTCGGTGCCATAAAGTGCAGATCAGCGGACTGATGTGTTCTCGAGTATAAAAGTACTGATATGCTCAGAACATATAATTTATTCACCCTTATTGGATGCTGTGCAGCCGAGCATAATCATACTTGGTTATATAAACACTAATTACAGAATATATTAAAATAATATGACATGCAGAATAAACTCAGAGAAATATGATGTCTGGTGTGAAAATTTAGTTATGACTGTCCACAGCTCTTTACAAAACAAATTTGAAGACGAATCACTAAATATAACCTCGGTGTAGCTTTACGAATTCAAGTGGCTTTCAGGGGTTGATTGTAGTGAATAGAAAGCATACTACATATAGATTATAAACAAAAAAGTTTCATGCCTAAGTTGCATATACTCATGCAACAAAAATGTGCATTTTGAAGCACCTACTTGAGTGATTGCCTTGATACTTCTAAATTTTACATCTACTTATTCCTGTAATACAATAACCTAAAGCGTATTGTAAAATTGGCTTTGTTTGCCTGGCATTGTAGTTCTTGTGATCGCTAAAGAATATGTGTGGATGTTAAGGCAAGACGTTCTATACGGCTGGTATACTTTTCGTATGTTTTAACTGCTACTTTTCAATGGAATACTTATTTTCAATACTGTGTATGTGTTGCTGAAAGAAACACGGATCAAGACGTCTACTGCCATGGAAAGAAAGGAAATTAATGTTTGAGATGAATGAGAAAAGGTTTTGGACATTTTATGCCCCAATAAAAAGAACAGTGCATACTAACCAGTAGCACAGGGCGGCGGGCTCATGTGGGTAGGACATGGTATATCACGGCTGGTGGCTGCGTGCAGTAAACCCACATAGATACCCCGTATAAGCAGCACTAAAACGAAACGCTTGGGCTGCCCATTTCATGGTTGAGTAGGACCCTCGTCGGCAATGCAATGGACTACACAGCCCCGACCCACCTAGTCCCACCGCACATACTTGCGGGCAGAGGGATGCGGGCACGGTTATGGTCATGTGCGGGTAACCGCAAAAGGAGCTGCCCGTACATCACCGTGAGGAAACGGCAGCGCTTATGTGTGGGCAAAGAGCTAGTATTCCCGACTTCAGCCAACATCCACCATAGAAAATACATGGTTAACAATGCGGCAAGTGGGGATAGTTGGTGTTTCATTTTTAGATCTGTAGCAGAACTGCGCTGAGTGTAAAAAGAACAACAAGTGTCCAGTCCTGTACCATCAGGTTCTTTTTATACTCAGCGCATTTCTGCGACAGATCTAGAAGTACAGGGGTTTGCTTTTCGGCTTTACAGTGTCGGAGCTTTATAGGCATGTAGTTTATGAGGTTATTTTTGTAATAACGCTCAAAGGGCTAGAAGCATTGTTCGCTTTCTAGAAGAAGCGTGCCAGCCCTAGCAGTCAGAGCTGTGACACCCAACCCGCGGTGCGGTAAGTCGCAACCACGGCGGGTTCAGGTCAGAGGAGACAAACACGGTTATTCTACTCGGATGAGCGTTTATTGCTCCCGAGCAATACAGAGCAGCAACAACAATAGAACCGCCGTAATGAGGGAGCGTTGCGCTCGTGTACGGGGGTGAGAAGCACAACGAGGAAAGAACGCACGCAAAAATATGGGGGAAGAAAGCTTCGCTCACCTCGCGTGGCTCCTCGGTCACTACCCGCGGCGGTCAAGTCACACGCGGTGGCCGGGCGATATGGGAAGGGCAGCAGTATCCGCGGAGATCTGTGATCTGTGCGTGTGCACGGCTCCCGCCAGAAAACAAGCGAGCGTCTGCAGAAACGCGCCTTCCCCCAGCTGTGGAGAGGAGGTCTCACCGCTCTAAAAGGGGAAAGAGGGAAAGTCCCCGCGGCGACGTCACAGCGGGGCGCGAAGGAAGCGGAGGCGGCGTGAGTGCCCTCCCTCGCAAACCTCCCGAACGACGCGCGCATAACATCGCGTAATAATTATGCGCGGCCGTTACTATGGGGCAGGGAATTCATTTGTACCCCCACATCCCCCTCTCCATAAAACTGCCCTATGGCCGAGAAGTGACCGCGTTCATCGAACGGAGTACCGAGTGGGAGCGGCGAAACGCCGTTTAACTTTAAAAACATATCACCTCACAGCCACGGGCGCCGTCGTCGAAGGCCGTGAACGCCAGGGCAGGGAGGCAGTGTAGAGGACAGCCATGAACGACCGTGGATCCAAGTATTGAAGGGGGCTGATGACCGCAGGTTCCGCTTAATATAAGTCCGCCAGGGGCAGCTTGGCTGGGAGGCGCGGGTGGCAGGCAGGCTCAGGCCCATTATGCACCGTGTTGTCCCGATGCATGGCGTTCAGCAGGCCTCCACTCAGCTGGTTGAACCGCTTGCTCTTGGCTCTCCCTCTTTTCCCCTCGATGGGTGTGGGAAACGCGCCCCGAGCCGTTTTCCCTCTGCCGCGGAGGATTTGCGAGGCAGGCCCAGCGGCGCACCAAGCTTCTCTCGTGGGCGAAGCCGCTGCCGCGGGGACAGGCGAACTCCAAGCAGCTTCTCTGCTGCAGTTTTCGCCATTGTAGACACAGCCCCGGTTTCTCTGTTTCTCGCTCCATCGTCCCGCGGCCGACCGGAAGCTTTTTTCAGTATGGTTGCTCGGTAGTGACCAAAATTAGGGTGGGCGATTAAAAAGAATGAAAAGTAATGCGCCCAACCCGCACCGCTTAGAGCACAACGGATGCGGGCTCTTCTTCACTTCAATTCCCTTTATTCACCTTAAAGACCCCCTTCAGGGGGTATTACATAAGGGGTGGGTTAGTATATTCGACAATAATAAATACATGTCATTGCAGTACGATACAAGTGGATACAGCAGATAAGAATGAAGATGGGCACGTGATGGCGGCAACATCGGCGGGGAGGGCATTCCAGTCAACAATGGTGCGGGGAAAAAAGGAACCTGAAAAAGTTGCAGTGTGCGATAGAGGCCGGGCGATCTGAAACGGGTGTGCAGTGCGATGAGATATGCGGGTCGGATGAGAAATGTAATTTGTTTAATTCAGAGTGCTATGGGAAAACTTGTGGAGCAAACACATGCAGGCGACGCGACGGCGAGTTTCAAGGTTTTCGAGACCGAAATTATTCTTTAGAGATGAAACGCTGATCGTATATGAATATGCAGAATGAACGAAGCGAATGGCGCGGTTTTGAACTGATTCGAGTGCATTTGTTAGGTATATTTGGTGTGGATTCCAGATGGGACTGGCGTACTCGAGTTTAGGTCTAATAAGGATTTTGTAAGCTAGAAGTTTAACGTGTTGCGGTGCATGACGAAGATGACGTTTTAAGGATCCTAGAGATCTGTTAGCAGATGATATGATTGTGGTAATGTGTGTTCGCCAAGAAAGATCGCTACAGAGTGTTGCACCGAGGTACTTGAACGATTGGACGCTTTCTATAGATGAGTTGGCAGCTGTATAGGAGAAAATAAGGGGGTTGCGTTGACGGTGAAATGAGACGAGTTTGCATTTTTTAGCGTTTAGTGTCATTAGCCAGAGGTCACACCATTCATGGACGCGGTTGAGGTCATTTTGAAGAGCCACTTGATCAGAAATGTTAGTAACGGTACGATAAATTACACAGTCGTCGGCGAATATGCGAATGCTACACGATACTTGTGGCGCCAGATCGTTAATATATATTAAGAATAAAACCGGGCCGAGCACAGATCCCTGCGGAACGCCGGATGTTATAGGGAGAGCGCTTGAGTTGTGATTGTTAATAGAAACGAACTGAGAACGGTTAGCTAGGAATTCTTTAATCCAGTCTAGAATATTAGGGTGCAAATTTAAAAGGATAGTTTAAGTAATAGGCGTTGGTGTGGTACCTTGTCAAAAGCCTTCGCGAAATCTAAAAATAATGCATCGGTCTGTAGGTTACGGTCCAGGTTAGCATGCAGATCGAAAGTGAAGATTGCCAATTGGGTCTCGAAGGAGAGTCCCGTACGAAACCCGTGCTGAGCTGTATGAAAAAAGTTGTTAGAATCTAGGAAGTTTATGACATGGGAATAGCTGACATGTTCCATGATTTTGCAAGGCACACTTGTTAAGGAGATGGGGCGGTGATTCAGTGGAGAGTCCTTTGGACCTGATTTGTGGACCGGAATGACCCTCCCAACCTTCCAGTCATCCGGTAGCATTCCTGCTGAAAGCGATTGCGAATACAATAATGAAAGACACATGGCTGAAATGTGTTTTGTGTTTTTCAGTATTTTGGAGTTGATTTCGTCCACTCCAGCAGCTGATGAAAGTTTTATTCTCTCAATATGGGTAGTTATGCCTTGCACTGTGATCTCAAGAGGTGGCATTGTTGGTAGTGCTACAGTAGGCGGAGTGGGTAGTGATGAGTGTGTTTCTTCAGTGAAGACGGGTGCAAAAGCGCGGTTAAATATTTCAGCACCTTCATCATCAGTGGCTTCCTCACTCGCGGCGTTTGTAATAAATGTGTTGCATGTTGCTTGGGAGTTTATTATTTCCCAAAACCTCTTGGGGAATAGTTTTGGAATGCGGCAGCCCTCCAAACGGCCAGGCTGTCGGATCTCGAAGCAGCAGTGGTCCTTGCGGCGTCCGCTGGCTCTCCTCCGAGAACGCTGTGAAGGCAGGCCTACGGCTCCAAGGCTGTCTTTTCATTCTAGTTACTTTCCCAATTTACATTTTTTTTTTGAGCTAGTCTAACCGCGCTCGGTCTTTTCTGATGAGAAAGCGTGTGCTTGCTCCGGAAGCTATGGTGATATATATGAGCGGGTGTTCCGTCCACATTAAGCAGGAGAAATTACTCCCTGCGCGTTGGCAAGAGTTAGTTGTTACAACGTTGCAACGCAAGGTGTAACGAATCGCTGGGCTCTGTTGTCGAGCCTTAGATCTCAGTGCGGATGCTTGCTGGCGGAGGAGGCGGCATTCTCCACAGGCCACTCGTTCCCTCTGTTAGAGTAGGGTTTGAGGAAAACGATGGGAGGCTGTAATGCGGAGACCGCTCGTTCGACCTCCTGTTGGAGAGAAGGGGTTAGCGTGCGTTTCTCTATGTGATGTATAGAGGCTTGAGAGTCTGAATAGACTCTGTACTCTTGAAGAGAGGGAAGGAGAGCAAATGACTGGGGGGCATGCGCAACGGCGAGGACCTCGAGGGACAGTGCATCCGGAGGGTGTATATACGGCCCGTTGGTGTGGGTTTCAGGAGCGGGGAGGTGGGGATGGTACAGGGCGTAGCCGTAAGAACCTCGAGAAGTCACGAAGGAAGCATCCGTGTGTCTTCACCCTGGGTATCAAAGAGAGGGTAATGATGCTGCGCGGCCGCATGACGACGGCCGGCGTGCAGGACGGGGGACATGTTGGTCGGGAGTGGGAGGATACGAAGATTGGGAGCCGGGGTTGGAACGGGAGAGGTAAAATGAACGACGGGAATGGGTGAGATACTCGCTTGAGTTAGTAACTACTGACCCTGACGGGTAAGGGAAAGCCGGGCAAGCTGCGAGTCACGATGGAGAGAGAGAACAGAACCGAGAGGATAAAGTGCCCTTTGGCAAAGATCTTAGCGATAGAGGTAGTGATAGGAAAGTTGAGAGCTACCTTGTAGAGGCCCACGACACACTTTTCTGGGCACCGTTGATCCCCTGGCCCAAGCCCTCGGAGGGCGGCGGGAGACTCACTCTTCGCCGCACCATAAAAGAGGTCTACATCGAGCTCTGCCTAGAACAACGCTTTTCCTCTCCACCTCATCCATCACTCACGGTGCGGAGGCTCGCCTTCTTCGGCACATCCAAATGAATGCAGTTATCACCCCGTCTAGCTTCTTTCTCTATCGCTATCGATCGGACCCTTGCTGTCCCAACTACCGCTGTATCTATGTGGTCCTGGCCCATTTGCTTCTTCTATTGCCCGGCTGCTCAGCAGTGGGTTCCTACCCCCCACCTTTTTTATCCATCACCACCTGGCTTGACTGGCTTGGCACTGAAGGGGAGGAAGAACAGCGACTTCTGGTCGCCCAGGCGGTCGACATGCTGTGCCTGTAAATGACGGCCGCATAAAGGTCTTGTACTACTACTACTACTACTACTGAGATCACAGACATGCACCGCTCCACCGGTCGGTCTTAGAGTTAAGTCCGCCAGCCTGTAGAGGAGATAGTAAAGTTTCTCCCGAACTTGATAACGTCCCGTCCATTTCGGCGCCAGAGAAGCAGAAAACCGCTTACTAGCATCGCTCAGAACGTGACTGCGCCTCAACACCAGGTCACCCGGTTTGTAGTGAATTTCCCTGTGAGAGCGGTCGTACTGTGCTTTCTGCTGGGCCCGAGCAGTGCTCAGATTCCGGTGTGCTTTGTCTAAAGCCTCCGTCATCCTCGCGCGCAGCCCGGTCACATAGTCGGCGCGTTCCGACGAAGCAATCGGGGTGTTGCTGCGAAGCTGCAAAGTTCTGCCGGGTTCGGCATCTCCCTGGCAAGGTTGAGAGGGCAGGTATGTACCCAGTCGAGCGGTTCATGCTCGACCTTAGAGCAAACCTAATTTTGGGGAGACAGGTGTCCCAGTCGATGTGCGTCTCCACAAATGCAACGAGTATCTGTTTATTGTTGCGGTTCAAGCGTTCCGTGGGCTTCGCCTGGGCGTAGTACGTGGCTGTTCTCCTGTGCATAATGACAAGGGCTACACAGGAGTCCACAAAAAGTTTGGCAGTGAAATACGATGCAATGTCCGTTATTAACGGCTGAAGTAGCCGAAGCGTGTTAGCACCTCGACAAGCTTCCCCATGATTACGCGTGCCGTCAGCTTTCGAATTGGGAACAGTTCCACCCATTTGCGGAAATCCTCCCTGACAACGAACAGATATTGTTTCCTACTCGGAGTCCTGGGGTAAGGTACCATGCCGTCACACGCCGCAATTTGCCAAGGAGACTGGCTATTGATCGCCTGAATGAACCCAGGTGGGCGTCCAACACGTGGCTTGACCCTTTGGCACACGTCGCACGTGCGGGCGTAGGGTATCGCATCCCACTTCACGCGAGGCCAGGTAGCGAGGCGGTACAACGTGAGCTAAGTCTTAGGGCTACTTGCATGCCCGGCGATGGACGTGTCATTAAAGTAGCGTAAAAGTGCTCCTCTCAACGTGCGTGGAATCACCACCTTCATGGACACGTGTGTATCCTTCTCGGAGGGGATATATCTCAGCAGGATGCCATCGGAGTCGAGCAGATAGGAATCCATCGCACTCACAGCATTACCAGCTCTGTTCGAGCGCCCCGCACACACAACAATACCAGTTGCTTCCATGTGCGCCGCGGCCGCGCCGCCCGGCTCCCTAACCCGTCGAATACTTTTCGACAAAATGGATTCTCCCGCGATGCCTGCAATAGATCCTTTCTGCTGAAAACACTCACCACTGAACTAACGCCTTCCAAGTGGTTCACGCATTCGCTCCGGACATCTTTTTATCATTTATTGACAAGCGCATTAGTGCGCAGTTGAACGGGACACCTGTTAGACGGGTTTTCCGCTTCGTTGATGATTATATTATTCTTTTTGTCGGGGCCTCTCCTTTTATCTATGACGATGCTGTTGCTGATGTTCTTACCATTTTTAGAGACAGTTCTCAAGGCCATAACTTTACTTGGGAACTGCCTCAAGAGGGTAAAATCCAGTTCCTGGACATAATGTTTGATTTCTCTAAAAAAGACCATGTGTGTTGGGTGTACAACCCCCGTTCTAAGAAAAGCCTCATGCCGTTCAGCAATCCCACTCCAAACTGGTTAAACGCAGCAATGCCGTCACGCGCCTACACGCAGCTCTCTCGAAATCCTGCGATCATTGTGTGCAGGCTGGCTTTGACAAGTAGCTAGTGAGACTGGGTAGCGCTGGCTACCCGTATCTGATGATAACAGTGATATGTGAATGTCTGCTAAAAAGAATCAAGGCCACTTCTAGCGGTGATACGCAAAGCAAGCAGGAAGACAAGAGGCCTATGGTGGTAATACCGTACATGCATAAGATAGCGCACAATATCAAGAAGGTAGGGGGTCGATATGGTGTAAATGCGTTGTTTTCAGCACCATGCAAGCTTGCAAAAATTTGTTCCATGATGAACAGACGATCCCGAAGATGCGCTATCAAACATCAGATACGGTTCACTGAATGCAAGTCCGAAGTCGTATATCGCATACCTCTCAGCTGTGGATCCGCCTACATTGGCCAGACTGGCCAGTGCTTCAACGAGAGAGCTAGCGAGCACAGAAGAACAATTAAAAACAATGACAGGGGCAACCTGCGGATCACTGTAGGGAATGCAGAGATTGCGGACCGATGCTGGAACAGGCAACGTTTATCGGCAGAGGCAGGGAGCGATTTCAAAGAGAGATTATAATAGCATATCATATACAGAAAGCTGGGTGCACATGGATTAGCACTTCATTGATTAAACTGTGCCGCCAGGAGCTGGGTTTCTTAGACGACCACGAATAGTTCTAGATTCTGTTGTTTTTTTTTGTTCTTGTAGCTTTTTCTTTCCTGTCGATGGTGTTTTGAAATGTGAATTCAAACCATGAATATCTGTTTTTTCTGCTTCCGGTTCGTGGTTGATATGTCTTGCTTTATAAAAGAGGGTGTTTCCGCAATAAACTCAGTTGGTAGTAGGCGCTCTTTGCGTCATCCCCTATTTTTACTGTGTTGTGTCTTTTGCGCCATTCTGAACTTCAATCATGAACCAACTAGCCCCAAAGCAAGTTCTTCTGCTCGCTCCGGAAGACGGGTTGTCCTTTCCCTCGGGGCGTTGGGTGAGCTTCACAGCAGTCGCGCTGCTCTGGCTATAGGGCGCGGCGGAGGGGGCAGTGCTGTTACTTCCCAAGCCGTCAACGGGCGCGCGCGACAGAGCGTCCGCCAGCGCGTTGTTCTTTCCTCTTCTGTAGCGCATGGTAAAGTCGTAACGCTGGTGGAGTAGCACCCATCTTGCTAGGCGTCCTCTCGCTTGTCTAGGTGTCTCAGCCACGTGAGTGCCATGTGATCAGTCTCAATCACGAAAGCGACTCTGTCGACGTAGTCGTCAAACCTCCGCAGGGCGATGATCGCGAGACGCTCTTTTTCTCTCACGGAATAGTTCCTCTCTGCGAGAGGTAATGAGCGGCTGGCGAACGCCACCGGTCTCAGGCTACGTCTGTGCTCTTGAAGCAGAACTGCTCCTAAGCCCAAGACACAAGCGTCCGTGTGGAACACATATTCCCTGTTCAGGTCAGCGAGCCTCAGCTCTGTGGTTTCCGCGAGCGATGGCGTAGTTCCGCCTCTTGCTCGGGTCCCCAATGCCCCTTCACACCTTTCCTTAACAGCGTTGTTACGGGGGCTTGCAGAGCTCCGCAATCTCGGGTAAAGGGGCGATAAAAGTCCACCAGCCCCAGAAAGCGTCTCAGTCCGCCTATGTCTGCCTGCGACGGGAACTGCAAAATAGCCCACAGCATGTCTTCCCACGGCAGAAGGCGTCCTTTGTCTAGCGTAAACCCCAACAGTGTTTTTCGGGTCGCCGCTCTCTGGGTCTTGTTCGGGTTCAGAGCGATTACCGCTGACCTCAACCTTTCCGGTATATCCCTAACATAGCGTGAGTGCTCATCAAAGGTTCCCGAATACACCACGATGTCATTCAAGTAAGCAAAAGCGTGGTGCCACCTTGCATAGCCTAGGACACGGTCCATCAGACACTGTTACGTATTACGCGCTGCGAGCAGGCTGAACGGCATTCGGGTAAACTGGAAAAGTCCCCTGTGACAAGTGAAGGCAGTTTTCTCTCGGTCACTGGGAGTCATCTCTACCTGAAAGTATCCTCTCCTGACATCGAGCGTAGGGAAGTACATTGCTCTGCCAACATTGGACACTATTGAGGGAATGCTCGGAAGTTGGTATGCATCCTTCCGTGTCACCTCGTTCAGGCGTCGATAGTGCACACAAAGGCGGGTAGTTGCAACCTTTTTGAGCACAAGCACCACCGCAAACCCCCAGGGGCTGTTTAAACGTTCCACAACGCCTGTGTCATGAAGTTAGTCCAGAGAGTTATCGAGCGCTTTCCTCTTAGCCAAGCTGACTGCCCGAGGATCGCACTTCCCTAGAACAGCGTCGCCTGTCTCAATTTTGTGCCTAACCAGCGTAGTGCAGCCAGGCCGCTCCGTGCATACGGCTTCGTACTCGTTCAGGAACAGCGAGAAACGCGCTTTTCCTCCCTCGACAAGCTTTATGAGTTGTTCAGCAGTGAGTGGGGAGGCCTGCTTGCCACCGTGGCGCAAAGCGCAACCGCGAGGGGACAGGGGTCGCGCGGTAGGGGAGAAGTTCACTTTTGCGCTTTTCCTCTCGACGTGGTTGACAGGCTGGCAGGTCAGCCGGACCGAAGGCGTTTCGGGGTTCTTTTTCAGGCGATCATTGCGTATGTCTGCACGCGTAGCATCGAAAAGCGATTGTGCACCTGACGCTTTTGGGGGTTGAAAGACAGGTTTCAGGGTGCCACATGCTCGCTCCTTATATCCTCCGTTGCAGACGTCGATAACAATGCCCGTTTTGGCGAGGAAGTCTCTGCCAAGAATAATTGGAACCTTAGCGAAGCGTTGGCGTCTCACTCGTTTCTTCCACCGCACCACAAGCCCCGCGACACCGCTCGCGTGCGCAGTGCCGCTGGCTAATCGGAACGTGAGGTTGCTCGCTCGCAGTCGGAGTCCGGTCCGACAGAGATGCTCACATACCTTGTCGCCAAACAGAGATGCGCTCGCTCCTGTGTCTAGCAAAGCAATGAACTTATGTTGTGCCACTGTTAGCTGAATAAGCGGTACAGGCGTCTCGCTGAGTGGCTCCAACCGACAAGCCAGCGGGGCTAGGAGTTCCTGTGACTAACTGAACGCCGCTGTTGACGCCACCGGCAGTGCAGCGTTGGTCACCGGCGGCTGCGTTCGTTTCCCGAAAGCGCGTGCTCTCGGTTCACGGGGCGTCTGCACTCCCGTGCGTAGTGCCCTCGATGGTTGCACCGGTAGCAGAGGGTATTCGGCCGTTGCCGGGCGGGCAGTTCTCGCCACGCGCGGGTTGACCGTCCCTCCCTGCCGGGCGTACCGTTTAGCGCTCGTGAACGTCTCAGTGTGTCTCTCTTTGTCCCTTGTCTGTATTTTTGCGCTGAATTCAATTTAACGTACCGTCGAGTTGTCCTTTGTTCTAGCGTCCTCGGGTCGGTATGTCGGTCCGGATTCTGCGTACCTCGGCCAAGTGCTGCGTGGGCTGCCCGTATACAACACGTGTAGGGGTCGAAAGGTCGGTATGATTGTTCCCAACAGTTTCTTAATTGCCCGTCACTGAATGTAACGATTTCGGCTCCCCGGGAACGAATGCGAAAAGTGTCTACGTTCCAGGCGCATCGCGGCTGAAGTGCCTGCGACGCTGGCGGGTGTGGCTGAAACACGCGGGAGGCGAGTAGGTCAGCCTGTATGCGCTTGGCTGCCGAGGCGAGTTCGTCCAAGTCTGTGAAATGTATGCCCCCTGAATTGTTTCTTGAAACACGTGCCTTAGGAATGTCTGGAATGGGCCAAGTTTGACCACAATGTAGGTAGGCTGTGAAGGGTGAGCTTGTCGCGTGACGCGCTCTACCTTCTTGCCGTTTGGAGCTGAGGGGTCTGCGATACGATAAAGGTCGTCCATCGCCCTCACGTACTCAAGCAAGGATTCGTCTGGATGCTGAATACGCCGCTCCAAATCGCGCCAAAGACGGCGCTCGTGATTTGCTGGCAAGAACTCCTCGAGAGCCCTCGCTCGGAACTCCTTTATTGTGCGTGACGGGCGGCCAGTGAGGCGGAACCAGCGGGCAGCCTGATCGGTCAGAGAGACTGGCACGACACGCGCCAGAATCTCGCCATCGTTAAGCCCCGTCGCCTTCTGGTAGGTCAGCATGCGCTCAATGTACTCGTTCGCAATGCCAATATCATGATAGCCACCGTAGCTGGGAAAGTCCATCCGTGGAACTCGGTTTCGCAGCTGGGGCGGGTGTTTGCAGGGTGTTCTGCACGATACCCGTGAGGCTCTCTACCTGGCGCAAGGCGTTGCGCAACACAGCCTCTTGGAAGTGGCCAATTCCAGAATGTTCTGGCTGAGGGGCCGCGTGGGATGAGAAAAGTTGCAGAGGTCGGGCCATGCTCTCCCCACCTGGCGGCATAGAGCTTGGTGAGAAGTGCCTAGCGTCTCAGCTCGTCTCAGCCAATGTGTCGAGGGAATCACCGCTCCGCTCAAAACATATAAGATCGGAGGCGCTACCGTCAGCCTCTGGGAATACACTTGCAGTCGTTGTTACTGCCGTGTCAAGGAGTTGCTGCTGAGATACGGTATTGGACAACCACAGAAAGGACTGAAAGTCAATTTCGGTAGCCGCCATGGCTAGGCTGTGTGTCGGCAGTCGGTCACACCGACCCTCGATTTCTCACACCTCTGGCCTCACGTTGGGCGCCAAGAATATGTGGGTTATTTTTGTAATAAGGCACAAAGGGCTAGAAGCAGTTGTCGCTTTCTACACCAGTGTGCCAGCCCTAGCAGTCAGAGCCGTGACCCCGAACCTGCGGTGCGGTAAGTCGCAAGCACGGCGGGTTCGGGCCAGAGGGGACAAACACGAGTATTCTACTCGGATGCGCGTTTATTGCTGCCGTGCAATACAGAACAGCAGGAACAAAACCGTCGTCACGAGGGAGTATTCCGCTCGTGCACGGGGGTAAAAAGCACAAAAGGAAAGAACGCAAGCAAAAATGTAGAAGGAGAGGGTTCCGCTCACCTTGCGTGGCTCCTCGCTCACGGCCCGCGGCGGTCAAGTCACACGCGGTGGTCGGGCGATGTGGGAAGGGCAGCGGCCTCTGTGGCAGGCCACGTACGGCTCCCGCCAGAAGACCAGTGAGCCGGAAGAAACGCGCCTTCCACCGGGCTGTGGAGAGGAGGTCTCTCGGTACTAAGAGGGGAAAGACGGAAAGTTCCTGCGGTGGCGTCGCTGCGTGGCGCGAGAGCAAGGGAGGCGGCGTGAGCGCCCACCTTCGCAATCCTCCTGAACGGCGCGCGCATAACATCGCGTGAAAATTACGCGCTGCTGTTACTATGGGGTAGAGGATTCATGGGTATCCACACAAGTTTGGGCTGCCTAAGCAACACGTGCTACGGTCCCGCATGGGCTAGGCATGGGCGTATTCGCCTTTCCCAACACTTTTCCGCGTGTAGCGTAAATTGGGCATGAAAGGGCCAAGCATACGCTGCATGCAAGTAGTTTGCATAAAAGATAGGGCTGCATAATAGTGAAGCGTGGGCACCGTGAATACAGGCTGTACGCGTACATTCCTCACGGAGCCAATTGGATTGTTTGCGAGCTAACACCAGTACTGCCGCTTGTAGCCTGCATCGGTCCTGCATAGAAAATACACGCCCTGGGTATGTGCGCATTTGTCAGTCCCGCCCACTCCGCCCTGTAACCTGCCTATCTGGCGGTGGCGAAGCATCCAGTGAGCGCATGAAAGACACGGGCTACATCACGGTGAATAACGGGTAACCTCAAGAGGGTCTTCCCGTGCAGTACCCTGACAAATCCAAGGCGGCATTTTGTGGGCAAAGACCTAGTATATTTCCGCCTGCAGCCTTCATTCGTTCTGCGCAGATTACTCTGTGCTTCACTATCGAGAAAAGTCATGCGCCACCAACGACTTGCCGTGCAACACCTATCGACAGACCCATGTACATTAGCTATACATGGAAAGAGTGGACATTCCCACAATTAGCCTGCCTGGATATCCTACATCCGATTTAAAAGGCTCAGCGTGCCATAGTAGCACGACATAGCATGTTTGATACTTTAAAAGAGCTGTGGTTAGAACACCATTAAAACCAACAAACTCGCTTTTTTTACCTGAGAGTTATGTGTGCTTGTTTGGAACCTCTCGCGTTGCATTTGGTCAGGTATACTACGGTACCCTCGGAGACAGCTGCAAGAATAAGGTTTCTTTCTTGTTCCAATGCACTTCACTTCCCCAGAGAATATATTGAGGGTGGTTTCTGCGTACCTTTCTGTGCGTGTTTGTTGCTGCGTACAGTGTGAGGATTGAGCAATGCTCGCACAACGCGTGACATCCTTGCTTCATGTGCGAGAGCTGAGCGAGGCTCCCGGAATGTGCGAGAGCCGAGCGTGAATCCCCGAATGTGCGAGAGCCGAGTCTGGCTCACAGAGCACTAGACAGCTTTAAACAGAGTTACCATCATGATGCCGATAATACTTTGTATGGCTGCAAGGCTCCTACATCACTGCTCAACACGTTTCACTAATGTCCTGCCTTAAGACCTCCTCATTTGTCTGCCGTTGCCTCATTCGGCATGCATGTTGTGAGACAACAAGCTTTGCAGAAATGGTGATTCACGGGATGGCTCTCACGTGTGTAGCATGCTTGTAAAAGGAGATAGGTAAGGTCACCTTAACTGGCTTTATTGTAGCCTCATCACTCATAATGGGTGCCACACAGTGACCAAACAACTTCTTCAGTTTCCCCAAGTCCAGCAGGTTGGCGTCTTTATACAGGATCTCACTATGCAGCATCTGCAGAAACGTAGCAGTATAGGTAAAAAAATTCAGTTAGTCTCTCTTTCGAAAATCCGGAAAAGGGCACAAGTAGTTCTTACATTAATGAACTAATGACGGCTTCGCAAATTCTCAGTTTTGATATACAGACATTGGAGAACCTGACTCAAGCAAGCAGGCTGCTCAGCATCATCTAATAACCGTATCAAACAGGCATTTTGAAGTCTTTCAAACCGATAGCCTATAAACTCAGTGGCACTTGAATGCTGCTAAATGGGCATTTTCAATAGGCACCGAGTCCCTAGAACAGAGTGGAACTCTATTGAGATTTCGAAGGCTTTTCAGTGGTAGAAATTTGCACACAGACATGGAGCACTCGCAACTGTGCACTAAGTGATAAAATCAAAGCAATTTAATCGCTGAAAAATCACTGAACATAAATTTACATCTTATTTCACTGAAAAAAAATGAAAAGCTGGCCACAAAACACTGCAGCAAGCATATTATCCCTGTTGCCAGTTACACAAAAACAACCAATACCATCTTTTCAAAACTGTGTGAGTGCTACCAAAACTCCTCAGCAAAATTATCAACTGTGACAGTGGCACCACAGCAGCTTGGTCCCAGACGATAAAATATCTCTACGGAGATCAAGTGTTCTGTGTAGCAGTGGCATAATTCCCGAGTTGAAGAGCAAATCTCAAAGCTCAATCTCCCACTTTAACTATTATCTTTGAATACATATTTAAATTCATTCGAGGGTGCTGCAGAAGTACGTGGCCAGATCATTCGAGAGGATACCGGCAAGCTATCTCGGCAGACGAAAGATCTGATTAAGAAACGCCAAAGCATGAGGACGTCTAACTTAAGAGATAGCACAGAACAAGCAGAGCTATCGAATGTATTTATAAGCGCAAGGTAGCCGACGTAAGGAAGTTTAACATGGAGAAAATCGAGCATGCTCTAAAGCATAGAGGTAGCCTAAAAGCAGTGAAGAGAAAACTAATCACAGGTAAAAGCGAGATGTATCCGCTAAGAGACAAAGAGGGAATTGTCATAAGCAATATGGATAAGATAGTTAAAGTAGAAGAAGAGTTCTACACAAATGTCTACAGCAGTGAACGAAATAAGAACGTTACTGAGAGAGGCAGTAGAGCATAGAAATAGGACATCCAGCCAGTAATGAAGGAGGAAATAAAGAAAGGCTTAGAAGCAATGCAAAGGGGAAAAGCAGCTGGTGAGGAACAGGTAACAGCAGATTTGTTGAAGGACAGAGGAGAGATTGTGCTTGAAAAACTAGCCACCCTGTATATGGTTCCCTTGGGTCCACGAGCGTATGAGGAACTTGCAAGAATGCTAACATTATTTTAATTCATAAGAAAGAAGTCGTCAAGGATTTGAAAAATCACAGACCGATCAGCTTACTATCCATTGCCTGGAAGGAATATACTAAGGTGATCGCTAACAGACACAGAACAACCTCATAATTCAATCAACCAAATGATCAGGCGGGCTTCCGTAAAGGATACTCAACAAGAGACCATATTCATACAACCAACAGGTGACAGAGAAATGCGCAGAATATAGACAACCCTTATTGCTGGCCTCATTGAGTGCCAGACAGGATTTGGCTGGGTGGAACCACTGCTGTCATGCAGGCACTGCGGAATCGGGGTGTAGAAGAGTGTTATCTGAAAATATTGGAAGATATTTATAATGATTGCACAGGTACCATAGTTCTCCATAAAGTTAGCAAAAAATTACATTAAGGGAAAAAGTCAGGCAGGGAGACACGATCTCGCCAATGCTATTCACCGCCTGCTTACAGGAGGTATTCCAGGACCTCAAATGGGAACGGTTGGGGACAAGTTTAATGAAGAATACCTAAGTAATGTGCGATTTGCTGATGACATTGCCTTGCTAAGTCACTCAGGACATGAAATGCAAAGCATGATAAATGAGTTAGACAGGCATAGCAGATTTGTGGGGCTAGAAATTAACATGAAGAAAACCAAAGTAATGTACAACAGTCCAGCAAGGGAGCAGCAGTTCGCACTTTGTAGCGAGGTGCTAGAAGTAGTAAGAGAATATGTATACTTAGGGCAAGTAGTGAACGCTGTTCCACATAATTAGAGGGAAATGACTAGAAAAATATGAATGCGTTGGAGCGCATATTTCAGGTTCTCTCAGATCGGAAATTGCAGTTTGCCAATATCCCCCAAAAGAAAAGTACACAACAGCTGTATCTTAGCGGTACTCACCTATGGGGCAGAAACGTGGAGGCTTACAAAGAGGGTTCAGCTTAATTTAAGGGCAACGCCGCGAGCTATGGAAAGAAAAATGGTAGATGTAATGTTAAGGGATCGGAAGCGGGCGTAGTATGTGACGGAACACACGCAGGTTAATGACGTCTTGTTTGAAATCAAGAGGTAGAAGTGGTATTTGGCAGGGCATGTAATGCGAAGGAAAGATAGCAGCTGGCCCTTAAGGGTAACGTAGTGGTTTCCATGAGAGGGCAAACGTAGAAGGGGGCAGCCGGAAATTAGGTGTAGGCAGATAAGATAAAGAAGTTTGCGGGGATACAGGGGCACAACTGGCAGAGGACAGGGTTAATTGGAGAGACATGGGAGAGGCCTTTGCTCTGCAGTCGGTGTAGTGAGGCTGATGACGATGAATTTTCGACTAATGTATGTAGCACTCTATGCATTACAGTTATAATGTCTGGCCTGCTACAACCTATAAAACTTCCGTTATAAAATGGGGAACTGGATAGCAGCACTACAGCAAACATTGGCTATGAAAAGAAATATGGCACATCTGGAGGTAGTAGCCCTGAAAAGGGCATCTTCCCCAGTCAGAGCCAGGAAGACACTAAATTCGCAAATGCTATCTTTGGCGTATGTCAACAGGATATCACAAAAGCTCAGCCCAGGAAGACTATCAAGAAGGAATAGCACCCAGAGATGAGGGGCAAAGGAAGTAAACAGCACGAGTAATGTCTCACAACTGAATTTACTGCCAGAAACTTCATTGCAATCTTAATTGCAAATATAATCATGTAGGAAGGTTGATGCTTGCATTGCGCCTGATACTGTTTTTAGCTGTGCGGGCAGCAGTTTGGCTGTTCCTTGCATCAGTTAGACATGGTGCCGAAAAATAAAGGTAGCATTGGAAAATTTGCCCTGCCCAGATGGACATGTTACAATGACCCACAAGATGTGGAGATGAAGCAGGTCGATGTGCAAGTTCTGCTCCCTAAATAATGGGTCAGTTCTGCCGCAAGGTATCGGCCTACTAAATGCAGAAGTAAAGACCTTTAAAAAAATAATGGGTTGATGCAATGGCCGGCCTGGACAATGTACACCTGCCTTCAAATCATAATGGGCGAGATTTATTGGTGCACTATATAATTTGCACCAGCTCAATTAGACCACATATATCAATTCAGATATGCATAAAATGACGGCTATGAAATAAAAAATTTTCGCTAATACTGCCTTCCATTTACTTTGATTTATTTTGATAGCACCTTGATCTTCTATTACGTAGCAAAGGAATGAAAAAAATCACCATGAGCACAATTTACATTTGTTAAGCTGTGCTTGACATTGTGCTTTTTTCACTTACTAATGCCTGTCTTCCATTAGTCAATGAGGGGACAAAGGTGCTCAAGTTTATAAGTAGCCACAGGGCCCTCACAACCTTGCACTTGGCACCAGCATTTTTCAAAGAATGAGATAACTGGTGCATGTACGGAATTATCGCAATCCTGTGTCAGTTTTCTTCCAATGAACGCATTTCCTGGAAGCCATCTTTGGCAAGGCTTTTGCAGAGGTAGGTTAAAACAGATGCCAAAACGCCGGTTCCTTGTAGGCTGGTTACAATTGACAAGAACCTTTCGTGTACAAAATATATCCATGAAGGCAACAGTACTGGAGAGGCAATACATGTCCTAGCAGTAGCGGCACTACAAGCAGCACTACTGTGAAAAATCTAAAAAAGTTGTACTGCTGTTATTTTTCTACATGTCTAACTGTTGCATACGTAATTATATTTGGCAGGTCAAATTTCTCGCGGTTATCAGCCAAGCTTCAATTGTTTGACATACTTTCTAACATTTGGTAGCAAAATGTTTCTAAAAAATGTCAAGGACAAAGAAATGTGATCATGGTTATAGAATGCCGCTGGCATTAGGATTGGCGCTCACCCGCCAGTCCTGCCCACTTCTTCGTTTGTCCTTGTCTTTTCGCGCTGCATTCTTTAACCATGATCACTGACCAACAACCCCAAACAGCTGGTTCTGTTCAAAAGAATTATGGCCTTTCAACTGTGGTCACAACGTACTTACACAAGTTATATCATTCTGTAATGAACTCCAATGCTATTTATGAGGTGGAAGTGCCTTCCTGATGCCTACTCAGCTTATTTAGCACCTTTGTCTACTTTTTAAGAAATGAAATATGGGAGAATGTATGCGAAATGAGTGCAATGTCAAGCACACTGGGACTTGTATAGGTTGTGCTATTGGTGCTCTGTATAACTTTCACTCGAAGGTGTATAGCCAGACAAGCTGCTTCATCAGCCAGAGATGAAAGATGCATGAACTTAGTTCGAGAGATACTGACCTGAGGTCTCGCTGCTGATTGTAAGACATTCCTCTCTATTCCGAGTTTTCTGACACCACCATCATTTTTTGGCACCGTGGGCATATGATACAAGATGTTTGAGACCTACTGCATACCTAAAGAAATTATGTGTGTAAGCCAAGCATCAGCCGGTCTATGCAATAAGAACTCTAAGTGTAAAAGATTCGAGAGTCTTGCCATTTTTGTAGTCCTTCCGAGTCTGCTTGATGGATTTTTTTCTTTAGTTAAAAGCAGTCTTCCATTCCTTATCTGTACATACTATTCTTCTGCCAAATGAATGACTAACCCAAATAGCCATTCCTAAGTAGTGAGGGGGCCTTCCACAGCAACCACACACGGGCTTCAATTCCTTGTAGGAATCAAAACATCCGTTTGCAACACGGGCCTTGAATGCACCACTATACTTTTGTGGCAGGCCAAATACTTATACAATCTATGCTTCAAAACCACACAGAAATCCACAATTGCCCTTATGAAGATAGCCTAGTAATGTAACCATAAGCCTACCTGGCCAGCATGATCAGCATGGAAAGGCACATAACTTGTGTGCAGCTCCTAAAGTGAAAGAAAATTCAGATGATTAATGGCAATGCCCACAAAGACATTCTTGAAAAATCGTTTTTGCACCGCTCAGCCTCACGCCTGCCTTGGTGGTCCTGCATCAATAAGGCAAATGTGAGCTCAGCAGGGGTAAGCTGGTGGTGTGCACCTGACACTACGTGCATCAATCCATTTGTACGAGCTTGATAATGATAATCTGATGAATTACCTCTTGTTTAATGCGACAGCACAGCCTGAGCACACCTACAAAGTAAAACTGTGGACTCGACCCAGCAGCATTTTACTGTGTTGAAAGAGAACAGGTGGAATTGAATTGCCTTATTACCTTGTTATTATCATTAAAAAGCAGAGGGCTCTAAGAACTTTCTAACTTACACCGAAACGAATGGGTTGCAATGAACTTTCACGGTCTACTCTAAGAGACACTGAAAATCCAGCACACCTGCCCAAGAGAATATTAGGCAGCCGCGCTAGCCTTCTTTTCCGCTATGCTATCTGATACCAGATTAAAATTCCAGACCAATTTACTCATACTCTAGCACTGGGATACATTATGTCCCATACTGGTGCAGCTGAGATGAGACAGTGCTGTCTACTAAAGGCCGAGAAGCTTTCAGTGTGGGTCGTGTGTGCTGTGGCGTGAACACATGCACAGGGTCGCCTGCTGCCATTCAAGTTCTCTATGTACAGAAGTGCAGGTGTGATAGAAAACCAACATCACAAATTTGGCTAGTCTGGTTGCCCAAGCATGCGGCTGCTGATAGCGTGAAGCAGCAGGTGCGACACGTACAACTATCATCAGCCTGACCACACCCGCTGCAGGGCAAAGGACTCTCCCATGTCTCCACAATTAACTCTGTCCTTCGCTAGGTGTGGCCACCATATCCCCGAAAACTTCTTAATTTCTTGCGCCCATCTAACTTTCTGCCACCCCCTGCTATGCTTGCCTTCTCTTGGCAAGCATAGCACTGTTACCTTTGAAGACTAGCGGTTATCTTGCCTTCGCATTATAACGCCTGCCGAAGCCTATTTCTTCCCCTAAATTTCGAGTAGCCTGCCATTAACCCGCGATTTTTCCCTCACCTGCTCCACCCCTTTTGGTCTCCTAGTGTTCAACATCTCATTTTCCTTTCTATAGCTCACTTTGCTGTCCTGAACCGAAATGAGTACAGACATCTATCTTTTGGGCACCTGTTTTTTCTTTGTAATAAAGCATAAATTATTTTACACGGTTTGCCACGTGGCATCCTCCTACGGCCGCTAAATAATTTATAATCAAATTTATTTCTCCTGCTGTATCTGTTTCAGTTTCAACAGCCGAATAATGGCTGTGACGTCAAAGCGAGGTTATTGGTCACGTGAGGCGTGAAAAACTGCAATACAATTGGTACTTCAAGCTCTCAAGGAAAGCCGGCTTCAGCACTGTAGTGAATAAAAACGATAAAGCAGCGATTATATCGCAGTTTTTCCATGCCTCGCGTGACCTATAACCTCCCTTTGACGTCAAAGCCATAGTTCAACTGTTCACAAAAACAGCATGGCAGAAAAATTTGAATGCAAATTATTTAGCGGTCGCAGGCAAATACCACGTGATCATTCATGCATAGTAGTGTCTTCCGCATCATTATAGAGAAGAAAACACGCCAAAATTAGGCTCTATACTATTTTAAGCTTAACTCTTTCTATTAGCCTCGACGTTTCTGTCCCATAGGTGAGAAACATGCTGGTTAACCAAAAGATTTCAGCTAAAGTACCAAAGTAGCCCTGTTCAAACGATGAAGCGGAGAAACCCTCTACACATGAACAGAGAACAAATAGGAAGTCCAACAAAATTTTTGGTTGTTGTAAGGCTATCAAGCATTTTTGAATATTGTAAACTGTACTTTCACACATATAGTACGCATGTATGCCAAGCTCACATTCAGTAGCCCTGTTTTCAGGCTTTAATTATCATCGTCCGACCTCAGTTACGAGTTTGAAACCAGCCAAAAGGTGCAATACAGGAAAAGAGAAAAAAAAACAGGTTGGGCTATCAAGTGAAATTTTAGTGAAGGAAAAGAAGGCTCGCGTGAAGATACGCGCAAACTGGACCCACACCAGTGAAAGGCACGACAACATATAACAGTCACCGATGTACTAGAACGTCATCTAAAAGAGGAAATTCTTTCCGTTGAAGATTTACCGATGGCTTCGCTACTCATGCAGCGTTTGCCTTAGAGATATGCATCAAATACCTTACAGATTTGTTTACCACTGCTATACACCACTGAAGTGTCACAAAAATCAGGCAGGCACACTGATGCGTCATCATATGATTTACACTCACGACGTTGGCAGTGCAATGCCAGATTAGAAGCTGCCTTCCACCTAACGTGTTAGCGTTCTTTCAGCCACACATTAAAAACACCTGCTTATATTCCTGAAGTAGCTTCTTGCACAAGCTAGCGGATTGTGATAAACCATTTCTTGCAAGTCCTGAACCTAGTTTCATTGAATACCATACTGTTATCCCGGTTTTTAAGAGCGGCGCAAAGGCCAACAACACAATGTTTGCCGCAAAAAATTACATCCAAAAATTTCCCCGCCCACGATTTGAACTTACGAAGTCTACACAAAGGACTCCATGATAAGCGTTCTGAAGTGAATGGCAGTTCAGCCTAGCATGTGGAATCTGTGCCAAAAAAAAATACGGAGTGAAGGCATCGCAATATACTTCAAAAATTAGCAGGTGCTGTTGGCAATTGTATTTTTTCCTTTTGCTGGCTTATAAAGCTCCATTTTCAGAGAAAGTGACCACTTTGTGGATAGACTGCGGAACTTCATCAACACAGGTCAACTTCAGTTTGCCATCAGTGTTTAATTAATGCCCAAAAGTTGAACATTAGCTCCATCTATAGAGGAGGGCTTTGCATAAACTTAGACCGCCAAGCATTCTTTAACATGGCCTGACATTGCATAATACACGGGCAAATATGCATTTCGCCTTGTCGAAACGAAGCCATCGCAAATCAATCCCGCGTCTTTGGGCTCAGCAGCCGAACACCAATGCAGTAGGCCACCGCAGCAGGTGAAAAACATGACAGCCCTTAATAGGCAACCTAACTCGCCAAAATCAACATAACGAGGGGTCACACAAGTAGCAGTGGACTGGGAAAATAAAAGCTACTTCTGTCGGAAGATGTCTTCAGTGTTTACCTCAAAAGCCTGCTTGCTTGCTGGGCATCCTAGCACCAAGTGAAAGCCTGGCAAAGACATACTGCAGAGCTTGAAAGAGACGTTGCTAGAAAAGCTATGTGGAGCTTGCTGCAAGGAAAAAAGTCACATTTAACAGCAGCACAGTGCAAAAAAGGACCAGATTCAAGCATGCAACGCACAAACATGCACACAGTGCACATTCTTGGCCATGGTGGATAAACTGGTTTTTTTATTTTTTCTGTCTTCCCAGTATTAAAAGTTTGAACAGTAGTGCTCACCTATGTAATAGTTTCAATCAAAATGAGAAGTGTCATCCCTGTCTTATTAGTTTTAGTTAGCGTTTAGGGCTTCTTTTCAGTCTTCTTAATGCAATAAAAGCGTATAACAATCAGACATAAAATTTGGGTCCATTTTCTGACTACCAGAGAACTAAGTTGAAACTTAAGCACCTTGCCAGCAGAAAAAGTAACACCTAATCAGGTTGCACCTCATTCCGGCTCGTGAAAATTGCTGCTACATTTCGACACAACCGGCCCAAAAAGAGACTTTCTTGACCTGAATAAATTATTAACCGATACCATTTAGGTGATCCCCTTGGACGTTCTGACATGACAGTGTCTTAATATGAGGAACAAAAAGCACATGCATAATTGCACACTTGATAACAGATAAATTTACAACTTAAGCTGGCACAAAACACCAAGTAGCTGGCATGGAACAGGTCCACGCCAGTGCAATAGTCTGCCCGTGGTACATCACGAAGGCTCAACACTCTCACACTCCCGAACTTTTCCTCGCAATAATGATTCAATCAACTGCGAGCTATAAAACTGTGCACTCGAAAGTGGAGGCATTTCCATGAAACAAGCAGAAAGGAGACGGTCACAGAATTGAACACGACTGTTTAACCACATTCCGAAGTAATCCTGGCGCCTCGCAACAAGAAATTCATAACCTCGGCAGTCATTCACAAGCTAGCCTCAGACGAGACATCACTTGCATATCTATCCAGCATCGTTTCTACAATAAATGCTATCATTAAAAAGAACAGACCACCACAGAACGATAATTTCACTAGAAGGCTGGTTTGCTTCGAATTCTTCATGCGTCCCTCAGTTTGAAATCTGCGTGATTAGCGCTGGTTTCCCATTTCTCAGGTATGATGAATTTTACGGTGCCAACAGAAGAAAAAGCACACTTTCTTCTCTTAACATCAGGTAAGGTGTTGAAGAGGTGCCTCAGCATAATTAAGTCAAAGTCAGATTTATTTTTAAGTCAGAGTCAGATTTACTTTTAAGTTCAAGTCAGATTTAATTCCGTCCTTCGTTATAATAATGAAAGAAGCAAGCTTATTCTTCGTACATATTAAAAGCTCAATTACCCTTAAATTTCACTGCAACTTCGGCATTTAGGGAAAATGGAGTTAGGGCACCAGTGTGCATTTTGCAGTTGTTTCGACCATTTCAGCCGCGAGCAAAAGTATAAAAAAGTTAATGTCAAAAGAGAGGCGATAAACTTCATAGCAATTTGTTTTTTTCTCACCCTTCTGCTATTCAAGGCTTGACTACATTGGCTCGGCTAGAAGTACGAACGCAGCTGAATCATATGGCGCTTCGCACGTTAAATACACAATTTCTAAATGTACAAGGGAAATACAAGTGAAAGAGGAGGAAGGTCAATCCTAACGCATAGAGCTGATTCGCAGTCGACATAGTTTCACAGCTCGAGCGCTGTCACTCAATTACAGCATAACCTGCAGCGAGTATGTAAAGCCCGTACCGAAGATCTATTGGCGGGCACATATCCCATTCTCGCCCAGAGTTGAACATCAGTACGGCGCCGATAACGTGCACCCCGCGATCGGCTCAGCTGTGCATAATTTCCTGGCATACTGACCATGACCGTTTTACCACTGACACTAAACGCGCATTCATGCCCGTCTGTCGCCAGAAAATAACCTTTCGGCGGCGCGTGCAGCCGCGATAGGCACTGCGCCTTCCCGTCTCCGTACTAGTTGTGTTGACATGGCGAGTTCTGCGCAGAGGCTTTGAAATATTGTACAGGTCCCAAGAAAATTAACTTACCCCCAAGATGCCAGATGTCATCCGGGTAGTGGTATCCCTCGAGCAGCTTCGCCATGGAGGAAATGAGCCCCGCCGTCAGCGTACTGTTTCCAGTGGAGGCACGCCAAAGACGCGCTGTCTGTCGAGAGCGCTGACGCACAGTATACACACAGGTTTTTTTCAGCACTATAGAATGTTTTCCTGCATCGCAGCAGAGAATTTCACTGCTCTCGGAAATTCACATATCGGACGAGTGACAAATGCTCATGCCTCCGATGGTTCATGCCCTCGGCAGCACAAAGGTGCAGCACGACAAACCGACCGCAGACCGCCATGGAGTCCGCAGACGCTGCGTTCGTTGGCTAGCGCTTCGTTTAGTTTCGGATTCCTTGGGCCCGTTTAATAAGGCGTCGCCCCCAGGTCGCCTCCTTTGGGCTCTATGCTTTTGGGTAGTGCGATAGCAAAGCACTAAAACTGAGTGAAACTTTCGTTACAACAATAATTAAGTTTTCGTGCACATCATCATAATCCTCATCAGCCTGACTAAACCCACTGCAGGAGAAAGGCCTCTCCCATGTCTTTCCAATTAACCCTTTCCTTTGTCAGTTGGCGCCACTGTATCCCTGGAAACTTCTTAATCTCATCCGCCCACCTAACTTTCTGCCATCCCCTGCTACGTTTGCTTCCTCTTGGAATCCACTCCACTACCCTTAAGAACCAGCGGTTATCTTGCCTTCGCATTACATGCCCTGCCCAAGCCCACTTCTTCCTCTTGATTTCAACTAACATGTCATTAACCCGCGTTTGTTCCCTCACCCACTCCGCCCTCTTCCGATCTCTTAACGTTACACCAATCATTTTCCTTTCCATAGCTGCGTTGTTCATAACTTAAGCTGAACCCTCTTTGCTAGCCTCCACGTTTCTGCCCCATAGGTGAGTACCGGTAGGTTACAGCTGTTGTATACTTTTCTCTTCAGGGATATTGGTAAGCTACCATTCATGATCTGAGAGAACCTGCCATATGCGCTCCACCCCATTCTTATTCTGCTAGTTATTTCCTTCTCATGATCCGGATCTGCGGTCAGTACCTGCCCTAAGTAGACATATTCTCTTACTGCTTCCAGCACCTCACTACCAATTGCGAACTGCTGATCCCTTGCTAGGCTGTTGAACATTACTTTGGTTTTCTGCATGCTTATTCTTAGCCCCACCGTTCTGCTCTGCCTGTCTAACTGATTGATCATGCTTTGCAGTTCTTGTCCTGAGTGGCTTAGCAAGGCAATGTCATAAGCGAATCGCAAATTACTCAGGTATTCTCTATTAACTCTTATCCCCAGCTGTTCCCATTCCAGTCCCCGGAATACCTCCTGTAAGCAGGCAGACAAGAGCATTGGCGAGATCGTGTCTCCCTGCCTGAGACCTTTCCGTATTGCAATTTTATTGCTGACTTTATGGAGAACTATAGTAGCTGTGCAATTGTTATAAATAACTTCCAATATCTTCACATAACACTCTTCTGCACCCTGATTCTGCAATGCCTGCATGACAGCTGAGGTTTCCACTGAGTCAAATTCTTTCTCGTAATCAATTTCTCGTGCACATATTTTCAATCAAAACTCGAGAAATTTGTGATGCGTGGATGCATGAACATGCGTGTCGGTGCATGGCTGGGTGCGTGAGTGCGCACGGTCTAGCACGCCAAATCCAAAGCCGATCCGACATGCTGCATGGTCTCTGAGATCACCCACACGCGAACGAGCGGGCAGTCGGTTGATCTCTGAGGCCATGCATGCTTACTGCTAGTTGCTGCTGCCTGACGCTGCTGACACCGCATGTTTGCGGCACGTTTGCGGTGATAACAAATGCTGCTCTCGGCTGAACTTGACCTACCGCCGTGAGCTTGGCTTGTGTTCTCGTGCTGTTGCTGGGCGCTCTTGCGCGCCGCTGTTACTGTGCTGGATTCGCAAAAGAAGGTTTACTGGTGTGTGCTGCCGGTAGGCGCGCGCCCATCCAAGAGGGGTAGCAGATCCCAGTTAACCGATCCGTCCGGGCATATGTATTATGGATGTCCCGCGTCCCGACCACACTCCCCGGCGACGCTTCCATGAAGTGGCGGCGAGGCTCCGATTCTACTTGTTCACTATGTCCGGTAACTGCACGGTGACGTCATGCAGAAGTGTCCCCCGGCCATTCCTGCGTTGCTTTGAGGCAGGTTTTTCTTCTGTCGTGCGGCTCGGTTGAGCGTGGGGAGACGAAGGGAGCTTCAAAAACACACTGATACTCGCTCGTCCTCGTTAGATTTGTGTGGTACATTTTTTTGCACCTTTCCTCGTGTTTCCTAGATCAATTTATGATCGAATGGCAGACACTCGCCCTGGGGTCCGCATGTTCAACTACATCAAAGACTTTCTTACAGACAGGACCCTCCAAATCATTGGCCCCGACGGCACACCTTCCGCCCCCTTTCCCCTCACCGCAGGTACACCACAGGGATCCATTCTTTCACCTATGCTTTTCAACTTGGCAATGAAAGAACTGCCCCGAAAACTCGCTGAAATTCCTGGCCTAGGCCACGCTATATATGCGGACGATATCTCTCTCTGCTCTACCACAGGAAACGCCGGGGAACTAGAATCCACTTTGCAGCAAGGCCTCGACGTCGTTCAGGAGCATGCACGCCGCATAGGTATGATTGTTCCGCCGAAAAGTCGGAATACATCGTGGTCTCTATACGCTCCTCAAAAAACCGCTTCTTCCTACCGCGAACTCATTCAACTCTCTCTCGCGCAAACACCTATCCCACGATGGAGCCACATCAAGATCTTTGGCTTCACTTTTCAACAAGATGGCAAGTGCAACGTGTGGCTTAGCCAACTCCTGCAACAACTGAACCAAATTCGCCGCATGCTGTCCCGTATATCTTGTCAAAAGCATGGACTCAGAGAACACGAACTCCGTCGAGTTATAGAAGCACTCGTTTATTGGAGGGTCATGTACGTCTACGCCTATCAACGCCTCACAACCTCTCAGGTAAGCAAACTGGAAGCCTCTCTGCGTCGCTTCACTCGATTAGCCATGGGAGTTCCCATCTACGCCGCAAATGCTCTGATCGCAGACACCGCCATTTTCAACTCCCTCGAAGAACGCGCAGCAGCACACCACCGAGCCCAGATACACCGTCTCTCTACCTCCGAGCAAGGCAGAGCCTTTTCGGACTCACCATATCCCAACTACCCCCGCTTCAACCATCTGCTCCCCCGTGGAAAAGCCTCCCGCGTCTTACTGTAAAACCCATTCCACGCCACATGTCTCCAACGATAAATCCCCGTGAAGCACTGGCGAACCATTTACCCGCACTGGGCCACGACACTTACTATACCGATGCCCATATCCTCGAGCAGCAAGTAGTTGCTGCAGCAGTCGGCCCTCGAAGCACCTCCACACATCTCCACACAGGAGTGCCTTCCTCAACCGACGCAGAAACTCTGGTCATAGCAGAGGCGATTACGCTTCACGACCACCTTTCCTCCGCCATCACCATACGTGCAGACTCTCAGGCTGCCATACGCTCATTCGAATCTCAAAAACTCCCTCCCCATATCCTAGATACTTTGCTGCAATACCTAACAGCCCACCCTACGCTCCATGTCCGCCTTGAATGGATTCCTGGTCATCAAGGTATGCCGGAGAATGAGCTTGCTCTGGCCCGTGAAAAAATACCACCGGGCCTTCCGACTGCCTGGCCAGCCCTTTATAATCCCAAGGCAGACCGCGCACACACCGACAGGACCGCCGCGAACATCTTCGCAATTTGCGGCACATGCGACGAACCCTTCCGTCACCCTCCCATTTCCTTTGCCGTGCTGACGCCACTTTAATTCGACAGGCACAGACTAACTCCCTTCCCTGCGAACTGTATTCCCACTATATCCTTCATAAACCGGGCAAAGCCAAGGCAGAAGCTGGATCGCTTATCGCGGAATTCATTCCGTCATCCTTCTCAGCAATGCATGGTTCCGGACAATCTGCCTCTGATCACCGATGGATACGTGGCAAAGCATCGCGGAACGCTTCCGCTCCCGCCCTACTGCAGCCATTAAAGCGGCTCGTCTTGCCAGCAACAACTGGGACACGGCACTCTTCACGGCCTGTACTCACCTCGCTCTATGTATCAGGTGCTGCTCGGATTCCTTGCGGTCACGGCGAACCTCGTCGCGGCTGCGCCTGTCTGGGACGTCAAGCCATGGCAGAAGCTGGATCGCTTATCGCGGAATTCATTCCGTCATCCTTCTCAGCAATGCATGGTTCCGGACAATCTGCCTCTGATCACCGATGGATACGTGGCAAAGCATCGCGGAACGCTTCCGCTCCCGCCCTACTGCAGCCATAAAAGCGGCTCGTCTTGCCAGCAACAACTGGGACACGGCACTCTTCACGGCCTGTACTCACCTCGCTCTATGTATCAGGTTGGTTACATGAAATCTTCGCTTTGTTACCGGTCGAATAACGTTTTACTTGTAAGAGTGTCGTGTCCCCTGAACAAGCGTTTATTGTGCCACTGGGTTACTTGCTCTTGTGCTTGCATATTGTCTGGGCTGGAATGCTTGGCTTTTGACTCATATCTCTTTTTGTGCGAGCTGTTGCTTCTGTGTGGGGATGTGGAGCTAAACCCCGGTCCCATGACAAAAGCCGAAGCGGAACAGCTTGAGCAGATCGCACAGGTACTCACTCAGCTTAAAGCAGACCAGACAACCGTTCTGACAAAGCTAACAACCATCGAAACTAACCAATTAGAACTCGAAAAGAAGATTGACAGCGTGATTGCGAAGTCTACTGCAATTGAGAACCGTATTACGCTAGTCGAAGAGTCAGAACGGAAGCTTGAAGCTAGACTGGACGATCTCGAAAACAGGAGCCGGAGACTAAATCTGGTTTTCTTTGGAATCAGCGACAACGAGCCGAAGGAAACGTGGCAAAAATCCGAAGAACTAGTCAAAGGCGTCTGCCAAGACAACCTAGAACTTGATAACATACCTATCGAAAGGGCGCACCGGGTGGGAGCATACCGGGAGGGGAAAAACCGGCCGATCATAGCGAACTTTGCAAGCTGGAAAGCACGGGATAGTGTACTACAAAATGCGAGCAAATTTAAAGGCACCGCTTTTAGTGTCTCGGAAGACTTTAGTCGCACTGTCCAGGAAAAACGGCGTCTTCTCTGGAAATATACAAAAGAAAAACGAGATAGAAAGGAAATCCGTGTACAACTAAAATATGATAAGGCAGTTATAAATGGCGACACATATATATGGGACTTCGACACGAGGCAACCTGCTTTATTGAGAGCGCGTGCGCATTCAAACGGGAAATGACATGCAGATAACACACATCAAAGCCACATCATTGACGTGGCTGAACCGAAAGAATTTTCGGTGCTCTTGGTAAACTGTAGAAGCATCAAAAATAAGACGGACACTTTTTCCTCTATGGTAGCAACAGTGCAGCCGCACGTTGTACTAGGCACCGAGTCCTGGTTAGAAAATAATATTATGAATAGCGAAGTATTCCCACCGGGGTTTACTGTCTACCGTAAAGATAGACATCGGCATGGCGGAGGCGTATTTATTTTAATATCAAACGACCTGCCTAGCGAGAAACTTCAATTTCACAGTGCTGCGGAATCTGTTTGGTGTCGAGTGAGCCTCCCAAAGGGAAATAGACTAGTATTTGGATCCTTCTACCGTCCACCCGATAATAATGAAACTCCAATTCATAATCTTGCTGACATTTTATCAGTGCTATCTGATACCGTTTTTCTGGGCGGCGATTTTAATCTCCCGGAGATAACATGGACTTCCAAAGGTGCAATAACTAATAAAGCACGAATTAATACAACTTTTCGTGGCCTGATTACATTGAATAATTTAACCCAATATGTTTTAGTTCCTACTAGACAACAGGCTAGGCTACATTAGATCTAGTACTTTGTAACGACCCCAACGTTGTGACCAATTTGTCTACGCAACCTGGCCTCAGTGATCATGATGCGGTGATAACGAACTTAAACATTTCAGTAGTACCGACTCGTCTGCAACCCCCACGGCAGGTATTTATATACGAGAAAGGTAATTTTGACGCCATCCAGGGAGAACTAGTATCGTACTTGCCAATCTTTCAGCGTCTCTCAGAAAGTAGCGACGCTGAGCATTTATGGTCCGCGTTTCGCATGAGAGTATTGGAACTCCTAGAGAAATATGTCCCTAAAAAATTCCTGCGGCTAAGGAAAAAACATAAACCATGGTTTAATTCGGATGTACGTAGGTTAATACGGAAAGCTAGAAGTGCGTACAAAAAGTGCTCTAAATGTAATACTTCCCTCAGCCGCCAACATTTAAAGGATGCGAACCGGATGGTAAAACTAGGTATCAAGAATGCGAAGCGCTTATTTTTTGCCCGGTTAAACACAGATCTGAAACAAAACCCCAAAGCCTTCTGGAAATATGTAAAGACAAGTAGAACCGATGACACTTCCATTCCCGCACTAATATCGAGTGATACCACTATAAAGACAGACGCTGAAAAGGTTGAAATGTTTAATCAGTACTTTAAATCGGTGTTTTCTGAGGGACTGGTGCCTGCCACAACCGCATCACTTCCTCCTAACTGTGCCTCTGATCACTGCATGCCTGAAATAAACATCGATGTACATGGTATTGACTGTATTTTACAAGAACTGGAACCCTCTAAATCTATGGGTCCTGATAGAATCCCACCCTACATTCTAAAGAAATGTCACGGCATAATTGCGCAGTATCTCTGTATCATATTTAGAGCCTCGCTCGAGACCGGGTTGGTTCCACAGGACTGGAAAGTCGCGGCTGTCAATCCGATCTTCAAATCTGGAGACAAGAAACTGGTGGAAAATTATAGGCCTATATCTTTGACTTCAGTTTCCTGTAAAATTTTTGAGCATATATTGTACAGTCAGTTATTTAAATACCTCGAATCCATTAACTTTTTTACTGCTTCACAGCATGGTTTTCTTAATGGGCACTCATGCAACACACAATTAGTCGAATTTCAGCACTTTGTAGGTAACTCCCTCGACAAGAATAAACATGTAGACGCATTATTCCTAGATTTCCAGAAAGCGTTTGACACAGTTTCGCACCCCTTGTTAAATATCAAGTTAAACTCTTCTAACATACACAATAAAACCCATAACTGGATATGTAATTACTTAAACAATCGTAAACAGTGTGTGGTTCTGAATGGCTGTAGCTCATCATACATAACCGTATCTTCAGGAGTGCCCCAGGGCAGTGTCATGGGGCCATTCTTATTCCTGATATATATCAATGACATTGTAGATGGCATACAGTCTTCCATAAAACTATTTGCGGATGACTGCGTTGTTTATAGGGAAATAAATTCACCATCAGATGTATCTATCCTGCAGAGCGACCTTGATAAAATAGTAAATTGGTGTCAGCGTTGGCAAATGAATCTGAATATTAGAAAATGTAATCACGTCCATTTTTCAAATAAAAAGTTCGAACATCCTACACAATACATTGTTGAAAACATAACCATAGAAAGCGTCTCAGAGTGCAAGTACCTTAGTGTTTATTTTATGCAGACTCTTAAATGGAACACACACATACAGCAGACAATATCTAAGGCAAGTAAAATGTTTTACTTTATTCGCAGAAATCTCAAATCAGCATCAAAATATGTTAAAGAAACACTCTATTTCTTGCACGTCAGGTCTATCCTCGATTATGCCTCCATTATTTGGGACCCATATCAGGCATACTTGATTGAAGCAATAGAAAAACTCCAAAATCAGGCTGCAGGCTTCGTATCCAATAATTATAACCCCTTCCAAAGTATCACTGAGATAAAATCACTGCTGGGTTGGGAACCGTTAAACAACAGAAGAAAAAATTTGAGACTTAAATTCTTCCACCGCATTTTCTATAATCAAACAGAAATTGATAGCCGTAACTACCTTTTGGAACCAACTTACGTCTCGACTCGGCACGACCACTCCAAGAAGGTGCGCGAATACAATACTAACAGAAACAGTTTTTCTAAATCATTCTTTCCACAAACTGTGAAAGACTGGAACTTGCTGCCGGAAGAGTGTGTTTTAGTCTTTGATAATCGCGATTTTACTGTCGACTGTATTGCTGACAATCTAATCCTTTCCTACTATTGTTCAAGATTTCTGTTACCTTTAATAATGTTCGCTTATTGTTTTGTTTTACTTTGATGTTAACTTCGCTTAATGTTCTTGTTGCTTTTTGTGTGAAAATGAATGCGTTGTTTTGAAACTGTCTCCCCTGCGGTAATGCCTTCGAGGCGACGCAGGTATTCTGTAAATAAATAAATAAACCCGCCTGTCTCGCGTGCGGAGAGCATCCCTCAAACATTCGTACATATTGGTTATGCCCCCGCGCCACTAACTCTCCCACCATACCTTCCTCGCATACGTTGCCTCCCTCCTTTCACCTCACTTGGGCCCGATGGACCGCTCCACCAACCTCTCTGCAACCCACCCTCTGGCCGCTCCTCGCCGCCCACATCCGACACATGCAAGGGACACGTGGCCCCACTCCGCCACCGCCGATAAATAACGCCCACCAAACGGGCAGCTAACAAGGCTCGGACTTGAGCTGAAAAATAAAAGTTAGCTCTCTCTCTCTCTTTATGATCGAAGATGACAACGCCTTCCTACGCGTACATCGAGTCCAAGAATGGCGCAACTCTATCACCCCTGTCTCAGTGATGACTGACTTCGCTCCGAAAAAGCTAAGTAGTGAACAGCAACGTTTACTGACGTTTGAGCGGTGAAGGCCACGGCGGTGAAGGAACATTTTATGACAGCCATGTCGTCCTACAAGGACGTAAGTATGCATTTAAAAACTCTGTTGTTTATCTAGCGCCTGCGTCTCGGTTCTAGGCTAGGCGCTAACAGAAACTTTCTCACTGTTCAGTGTCTTTTTTAACTATCCATTTGTAGATTGCACAGCGTAGAGACAAAGAATACCGCAAACTCTCTTTCATTTACATATAAAAATTTCCTGTCCCTAATGGTAACATCACTAAAATTAGTTTTATGGTTTGTATACTTTCTTTACCGAGGAATATGGTGCATACGTGCGAGAACGTGCGAGTGATAAGCGTCCTGAGGTGGAGCGGCTCAAGGACCTAAACAAACATCACGCATCGCATCAATGCTGCGGAATGTGCCATAAATAAAGGAAAATTACCATACGAGCATTGGAATTGTCCGAACAACCACTTTACTCACTAGCAATGTTAGGACACATATTTGAAAAACAATATTGATTCAAATACAAAAGGGGTGAGTTGAATTCACGATACTGAGCATTGCCAATGCTCACGGCCAGGCATCATTAGACGCCTGGCTAGTCCGTGTCTTCTCTTTCGTCCAGGCTTCTTTTGTGCGCATTACCCGTTTTTAAGTAATGTGGCGAACAACTTCCGCTGTGTGACATTCTCGAACGCGCCTTCTCCTCCTTTTCCTCTTTTTCCTTTCTTATTTCTTATCGATGACCAATCTAAAATCCCATTACTGATCACGATCGTCAATTAAAATCCCAATTACCGATTACCAATCCTCAATCACTGTCTAGCATAGTGTGCACGGCATACTACGCCCTTTCTACACATACAGACAATTTTTTTGAGTACAATGAAGCACCATAACACCTCATTTTCATTCCGTCCAATTTCTGATACGCAATTAAAACATTATTATTTGTTTGATTTTTTTTCGGCAATGTAAGCCCAGAACACAACCGAAACACAGATTACTAAGTCATCTACTGGACCACGCGTTCAATGGGTGGCCCTCAAACACACCTGAAACAACGACCCTTGGTGGCCTACAGGCAATAATGAACAAAAAAAGCCCTTCGTGGTATATGCGCTGCGGGCCCACCTGGCGCAGCAGGACTGGGTTCGAACCGAAATGCCCGCTATTTAATTTTTATATTTTCTGTTTACTGGAGTTGTGGGATTCTTTCAGACTGACGACGGGCTACGCCGGGATTTCAGCTGAACGAGTTCCTTACACTGTCGCTTAATACGTGCGACTGTTCAATAGACTTCTTGCGGAATGTATCAGAGCTCTTGTTTCTGGTTCGATGAGCAAAAGGTAGTGCGCACCGAGGTGGCCCGAATCGGGCGAAAAAACCGGGCGGGCAAACGATCGTCCGAAACAAAACTGGTTGTGCAGCGAAAGTGGGCGGTTTTGCCTTTGCGCCTGCCATGGGTTAACCGATGTGGGTCCCCCATGCACTGCCGCCTAAGCCCCCCTGCAGGTCCCCCTGTAAGAAGCCCATTACTGCCCCTCTGGATCCCACAAGTGACCGAGAAAAGCCCCCCTTTATCATTTCTATGCATGCAGAACAAAGAGGTACCCTGCTGGTCCTATGTAGCAAGCCCACTGGCCTGCCCTCGTGGGTCCCATGCGATGCCGAGTTGCAAATCGCTCACACATCGCACGTCGGGCTCCATGGGCAGCCAGTGCCGGGCCCACGAAAGCCCGCAATTCAGAGCCCTGTTTGTGCTACGGGGGTCACTGTACAATCCACTACCGAACACTTATGCCGCCTTCCCGCTCAACGACCCACGCGACGCCTGCTCTGATTTTACACTTGTTCACTGTGCGCGGTCACTGCCCGTAGACGTCATGCAGAGGTACTCCGCCGCATTTTCCGCGTTGCTTTGGGACAGATTTTTCTTCTCTCCTGCGGTAGGGCTCAGTGTGAGGCAACCAAGGGAGCAACACGCGCTCCTACTAATCGTAATTTTGTCGTACAGCATTTTCCGCACGGTCCTGTGTTTACTTCATTCATCTAGGATCAAAGATGACCAAGCCAACGTCGGATTCAAATACAACTTTCGAACAGTTGGGCGTCTTTGCTTAAACGACCATTTGCAGATTGTGCAGCGTAGAGGGGGTCTCAGCACCTCAGAGTGACAAAATGTAGCAAAATTTTCTTTCACTTCGATGCCCAATTTTTTGGTCCTTGAGGGTAACATGAGACAGTAGTTTCATGGTTTCTATTCTTTCTTTACAGAGGCATAAGGTGTATACGTGTGAGAGAAAGCAGCGAGGAGCGCTCTGAGGGGGAGCAGCTGAAGTCCGCGAGCAAACATCTGACATCGATGCTGCAGAATGTGCCGAAAATAAAGTAGGATGACCACGCATGCATTGCAATAGTCAGAGCAAAAGTTTAGAGCAGGAACCTTTTTAAGGCGAATGACGGAACTAGGTTACGATGCAGATGTGAAAAAAATTGTCTGTGGCTTAGCTAAAGTGGACCTGGATATCTCGAAGCGAAAAGCGCTCTCTGCTTTTAAGCCAACTCCCAAGCTACCGCCTTTGGATCGGTGTTTCTGCGCCGTCCAACTGTTGCTTCTTGTTCTCCATCCATGGCGAGTGTCTGCGCCTGTTCTATAGGAAAGCGTGCCTTTTGTACCCCTACTTTCAAATGCGCACTGCGCACGGCTGCGGTGAAAGGTCAAACGCTGAACACAGGGTCTTTCTCTTTGACTAAAAATTTCCTACATGAAGCACACACCCTACCCACGGTTTCATTGAAATGAACAGAACAAAACTTCGCCAGCGCTGCGACGAGGAACAAAGACAGAGAAGGGAGGACAGGGACAAGCGCTTGTCCCTGTCCTCCCTTCTCTGTCCTTGTTCCTCGTCCCAGCGCTGGTGAAGTTGTGAAGATGTACCAACTAGCTCAAACCACGATTTGGCCCAAATGAACAGATGCTAAGCTCATTGTCAGCCGCATGGCATCACTTGCTGGTTTAAGATCCCGCAAATGACGTAGAATTTCACAAACGTCACACGCGTAGCCGAACGGATTGTTCACAAAGTCTGCCGTGAAGACCTTGGTCGTTGTCGCGAATCGGGTGGACGCGTCCGCGACTGCTGAAGGGGAACGCTTTCGCGTGCAGGTTCGAGGAAAGGAACAAAAAAATCAAACAAAACAAAACGAAGCCGTGTTTATATTTCAAAGAGAAGGAGCCAATAAAAGATACGAAAACATCAAGGAAAACACACACTAGAAATGCGTACAACACTAGAGACAAAAAAGAGAGAGTTCACCGGATACAAAGCGTCCCAGTTGGTGCTGGAAGGCCTTGCAGGTGACACAGACGCGGGTTGGCGAGTTGCGATGCGTCGCTGGCGTTGCGTCCAGGGAGGCGGTGGTAGAGAGCCAGAAGAGGAGGAACGGAGACGACACGGGAGACGGTGACGAACTCTTGTCAGTCGCCCAAAGGACCTGGGCAGCAGCAGCAGGAAAACCGGGACCAGGTCTTGTCGATGGAGTTCGAAAACGCCGTAGGCTTGTGCAGCCTATCCAAGGAAGCCACGACAGCAAAGACCCGAAGTCTGACGGCTGCCACCTCGACGCTTGAATGAGTCTTAAAGGGATAGTGAGGCGGTTTTCGAATCAGCTAATTTTTTAGGGTTTTGAAGTAGTGTCATTGCTGAACACGCCTGTGAAATTATTTTTTTCAATTTTGGCTAAAACAGTGGCGCAATCACCAATTAAAAACGCGACGTTCAAGTCTCCCGCCCCCCGCACGAGCGTAGGAGAGGAGAACAGCGGAGAGAGAAACCTCGTCCATGTCGGCCAACGTGACGTCACGTTGAGGAGCCGGGGATACCTCGGCGCACCCGAGCGAGCTTTCAGCGCGCGTTGTTTCTCGTGCTGCGTGCGTTGTGACGTACAAAGCGTGTCAGCCGACCTTGAGAATCAGATTCAACACGAGGTACTACTCTGCGTTCCTGTCCATGAACAAATACGGCCCAGACTGTGTCGTCTTCCACTGTTTTTAGCAAGATCAAAAGCTCGCAGCGCAAGCGCTCGCTGCTGTGACGAATTCAAGCTGACCAAAGCAAGCCTACTCTGCTTGAAGCACTATCGTAAGAGCGGCTACATGCAGAGCTTGTCCCTTATGTGACCTCTAGAGATTTCTGTCGAAAAGGCGCGGCTGAACCATGACACAGTTCCTTCGATTTTCTCGCGCATGAGAGGCGTGTCACCATTCCGAAGAAGCGCCTCTTTTAAAAGTAGAAACAAGCTCACTTAGCCCCTGAAGAAACCTTATAGAGGCTTAAGCATGTGTCGCTCTCCTCAGCTTAGGTGCGGCCAGACCACCTGAGACGTGCTCCGCAAGGCTCGGGTAGTGATTTTATACGGTTCGGCGTGTCCAAGCAAGCAAGGAACCAGGCAAGCAGAGCAAAGCACAATAAAGCAAAGCAAGCAAGCATCGAAGCTCTTCATATTTTCTTTTTCTTTTTTTCTAGCGGTGCTGTTATTTATTCTGAAATTTTGCTCTTATGTGCATGTTGCGACCCTTTCTGTGAATGCCTATTTATTATTAATATTTCGTGATTTCTATTTTATTTTAGTGCAATATTTTTAACCTTATAACAATGCTTTGTACTTACTCCCCCCCCTTTGGGGGTATTTTGAATAAATAAATAAATAAATAAATATGCGGCATCTCGTTTAATCGCAGCTAAGCAATTAAAATGAAAGCGTTCGACGTTGACTTCGGATGCAAATTTATGAGAGAAACGAATGCCAATCGAGGTTTTGCAAAAAAACACCGCAACCTTACTCGGTTTCTTCATCAAGTTGTGGCAGCGGGCGAGTTGCAGCTAGCTTGGCTTTTAAACACACATATAGTTGGATACTACTTCATTGAACCTAAACTGCAAATCTAGGAAGGGCGAACGTTTCCGAGGCAGCGATTAATATTTTCTGGCATCTGCTGAACGCGCCACGAGTGAAGCAGCAGCCTTGTGCGCGTATTTGGCTTGGTTTCCAGCGCACAATGATTGCGTCACTATCTTGTGGTCACATGCCTCGCAGTGCTTGGCCACTGCGCTTCGCTAATTTTGACACCAACTTTGTGCTCCTTCATCGTTTCCTTGAAATACTTTCTTGCCCCAACCTGCAACGCCGGGTACTGAGAACAGGATTTTTTGTACACAGTGCTTTGGGCCTTTTCTTTAGGATGACGCTCTTCCGTGCGAGCCAGGAGGCGTCCGGTGGTGGTAATTGACTTGGGTATTGTTCGCACCCCTTCCTTTCCGAGAATACGAGCCGAGGTTGTGCTGGCACCTTTTACGCATGGTCTGCATCGCGTCTTTGACGCTGGTGTATGCTTGTGCTAGGCGTAGAATTTTTTGCTTGTCTTTTTTGGTTTCAGGCGATACGTGGAATGAGCAAACTGTAGTATCCTTTTCTTCGGAGGTCAGTAAAAAAAAATAGTCGCCGTATTCGCTTATACAACGACACGGAAAGCTGCGATCTGCACTCAACGCAGCGCCGGATCCGCATCGGCAGCTTCTCCAGTCCTCAAAGTGACGTCACGACCTCTCTTGACCAATCACGGGCGGCGGCGCGCCGCGCGGCGTGCCCCGCGGCGCTGGCCGCATATTTCGACTAAAAAAGGCAATTCGCGCTTGTTTTTGCCTTATTTGGATGCAATGTTCCAGTATACAACATGAAAAGGTATAGGATGCCGCTGCCAGCCCGATTTTCAAAAAAAGTACTTCAGTCTCCCTTTAATCGTCTTGCGTCGATAATTCAAGGGAAGCCTTGGCAGCTCGAACCCAACGTCCGACCGCTGCCACTTCCACGCTTGAACGAGTAGACTTGGGGTGCGGTGTCTTCCTTTACACCTCGGTTTCCTGACACGTAGCCCTACGCTCCTCGTGCCTGCCTCGCGCACACCACTCGCACGCGCACACGCGCAACGCGGGGCTGGCACGCACGGCGCTCCGATGTCCGACGCTCCACTGCCGACACGCCGCGTTCCACAAATCCCTCACCAGTGTGGTGTGCACATCACAGTCGTACTGGCACTTCTGCCTGTTTCTGCGCCGTCCGACTGTTCCTTCTTCTTCTCCTCCATCCATGGCGAGTGTCTGCGCCGTGCGTGCCGCCACTCGGTTTCGCGCATGCGCAAAAGTGTCAAATCTGTGGTGTGGCTCACGCGAAGCGCGGTGCTGACTAGCCTAGGGACGCTTTTCGCTACAAAACACTATTGGTTGGGATTCCAAAGGGATGAGGTGCATTAACAATACTGAGCACAGCTCATGCATAGGGCCAGGCGTCTTTTGCCGTCTGGCTTGCCCATGTCTTCTTTTCTGCGTTATTATTTCTTTTGAATCATGGGGCATCAACTTCCGCTCCGTGAGATTTCCGGACGCATCTTCTCCTTTTACCCTTTTTTCCTTGTCATATTTCTCAGGGATTACCAATCCACAGCCACATTACCGGTCACGATCACCGATTATAACTATAATTGTCGATTACCAGTCATCAGTCACTATCTAGGTTGCAGTGCACGACATACTGCGGCACTTAATAAATATGGAGACCATTTGTTACAGTACAATGAATTGCATAACACCGCCTTCTCATTCCGCGAAATTTCTTATGCCTAATTAGCATATTATTTTCTTTTCATTACTATAAGATCGGAACACATCCAAAACAAACGTTACAAAGTTACACACCTTACAAAACGAGTTCACTGTGTGCCCTTCAAACACGCCTGAACGACGGCCCTTCGTGTCCTAAGGGCAACAAAGAACAAAAAGAATACCTCCCTGGCCTATGCTTTGCATGCTCAGCCGCAAAGCTTTGGGCCTAGGTTCGAATCCAAATGCCCGCTGTTTTTCTTTTTCTCTTTCCGGATTACAGGGTTGTGCGATTTTTTCCGACTAACGACGAGCGAAGTCAGGATTTCAGCTGAAAAAGGTCCTTACGCTGTGGCGTAATACCTTCATGGTCGAATATACATCTCCCTGCTTGCTTTTAGAGCTCGTATTGACTGCCTTCTTGACTGCACTCCTTTATTTGCAGGTTTGTCTCTGAACATTTGATCCTACTGCACGCCCGGTACTCTGTGTTGCTGCAGCACTGCCCCTGCACCGTTTAAAGATGGGTAGTGAGCAAGGCGATGTAGGCTTTCAATGTGGTAAATCTGTTGAACCTGGTGATGTTTGCATGGTATGTAATAAATGCTTTTGCTCGTACCACTTGGGTTCGCGTTCAGGTATCGCCGAACGAACTTTAAAATCAAAATTAGAATACGCTCCTAAAGAATGGAGTTTCCAGCTTGTCGAGGGCTGAAGATCGGTGTCATCGCAGAACTTCAAGCAAAAGTAGAAGCGCTCTCAGACAGTTATTTCTATGGAAGAAAGTGTTCAGGTGGTGTCTGAAAAGTTTTACAAAGCACTTGCCGAGCTTGGCAAACATGACAGTAGCCTCGCAGGCATGAAAAGCGAATTGAAAAACTTGAAGCAAGCCAAAGCAGCGGACAGACTGAGGACATCAAGAAAGATGTCAACGAACAAGAAAGACATAACAGGAAGCTGAATCTGGAAATCCATGGGATACAACAACCAGAACATGAAGATCTTCTGGTCAAAGTTAACGCGTGCGCTGTATCTCTCGGGATTCCACAGCTTTCGTCTGGTGACGCCACTGCAGTTCACGGGTTTGCATCCAAACTTGATTAGACACCTGGGATCATTTTTCGCTTTGCTCGGCAAGCTGTCCGTGATGACTGGTTCGAAAACAGAAAGAAACTGAAGGACACGTACGAAATGAAAATGTCTACATCCACGACAGCCTCACTAAACAAACACTAACACTTGTGTGGGAGGCAAAGCAATGCGCATTCAGCAATAACTATCGCTTTGTTTAGTAATGTGGAGGCAAAGTTCTCGTCAGACAGAAAGGTGACAGCGATTGTTGTCAAGTCTAAAAATCGTTTGATGAGTTTGGTTAGGTGTTTCTAGAAATGTCTAAACCTTTTTCATGGATATTAAACATGACAAGCTAAAATCCCACCTTTGTAAACAGCATCATACAGGTTTATAACTTTTTCAATTAAATATTCAATCTGCTAGAAACAAGCATGAGTATTTGGATTTATCTTTTAACCGTGTTCGCTTTTCTTTTGATGTCATTATGTTATCAGAAACCGGGTATTTTATTTATTTATTTATTTATTTAAAGATACTGTCAATCCACTAGGGATTTTAACAGGAAGGGCGCTGGAACAAGGCACATCAAAGTATAAACTACAACAACGTCATGAATAATGGACACAAAGAGTGAACAAGAAGAAGGATTGAAGGGCAATATAAACGACTACAGTGTCGCGCTTAATTAAGGTTCAATACATAAAAGTCACGGGTACAGCTATAGGATCGTCGGATTGTACAGTTAGTTCAAGACAAGATAACATAATCAACACATGGGATATATATGACAGAAACGAACAAGCACTGGTAAGAAAAATAGCAAGGCAAAAAAAGGAAGTTGTTAACAAAGGTTCAGAATTCAAGTGTGTTTACGAGTGAAGATAATTTTCTACTGACTGAGTGAAGATATCTAGTGATGTGCTGCGGGTAATGGAGTGGTCAAGGGTGTTCCATTCTCTTATTGTAAGTGGGAAAAAGGAGTATTTCAGGCAGTCAGTACGAAATGTGTGCTCTTTTAATGTTTCTGAATGTCTGTTACGTGTAGGTCTTGTCTCTGGGGCCATAAGGTACCTAGTTTTATCAAGGTTAAGCTGATTATGGAGTAACTGGTAAAGTATTTTTAGTCGTGCAAGTTTAGGTCTATTTTCCAGAGTGAGAATGCCGGCTGTCTTGAGTAGTTCAGTGGGTGAGTCAGTAGGCCTGTATTTATTAAACATACATCTTACTGCCTTTCTTTGGATAGCTTCTAATTTTCCTATGAGATATTTAGTATTCGGAAACCATGCAACGTTCGCATATTCGAGTACCGATCGTACGAAAGCGTTGTATGCAATTAGTTTTGTTGGAGGAGGAGCTTGTTTAAGATGCCTTTTGAGGAACAGGAGTCTTTTAACGGCGGCTAATGTGACATAGGTGATATGTGAATCCCATCTGAGGTCATGGGATATTACGAGGGGGTACCCAAAAGAAACCGGACTTATTTTTGTTTGAACTTATTTGTTCACATTTTAAGCACAGACCTTCACTCTCCTTCGAAGTATTCCCCACTTGCAATGATAGGCTTGTCGAATCTTTCATTATATTTTTCAAAACATTGTTTAAATTCATCTTTTGTGATGCTTGACAGTGCCTCCGTCGTTTTTTTCTTCGCGTCAGGAACATCAGCGAAACGCTTTCCATTCACCTATTTTTTCATTCTAGGCAACAAAGAAAGTAGCACGGGGCAAGGTCGGGAGAGTATGAGGGTTGAGGAATAGGGGTCACGCCATTTTTGGTCCAAAATTGTCGTAAAGAGAGGGCTGTGTGAGCACGGGCATTGCCATGATGGAAAAACCAGTCACCCGACCGCCACAAATCTGGCCGCTTCCACCGCACACTGTTGCCCAATCTTTTCAAAACATCCAAGTAGAAAGCCTGGCTAACTGTCTGACCCTGCGGAACAAATGCTCAATGAACGACTCCTCTCACGTCGAAAAAACAAATCAGCATTGTTTTGAGGTGTGGTTTCACCTGACGAGCTTTCTTGAGGCGAGGTGAATTTGAAGTTTTCCATTGGCATGATTGTTGCTTTGATTCAGGATTCGATGCAGGAACACTTGAGTTGTCCCCACAGCATCGTCCTTGTACGTCTTTCTTAATATTTCAAGAGTTTCCATTCAACTTTTTCCGAACAAAAATCAGAATTTCACCGGCGCACGCTGTGCACGAAAATCAGCCATTGCAAAAACGACATTCACACAAAACAGTCGTCACTCTAAAACTCGGCCTAAACTAGTCTGACCTCCTTCAACGACGGCACTCGGCTTACTGACTCTGGAATGTTCGTTCTCTGCGCTTCTAGTGTCAAAACGCGGTACCACAGAAGCTTTGCCGACCAAAAAATTTAGTCCCGTTTCTTTTGGGTACCCCCTCGTATTATACCGAGGTATTTATAGCTGGTAACTCGAGTGAGGGGGGCTTTGTTGACAACGTAAGTGTAGGACGACTGATGTTTTTTTCTGGTTATTGTGAGGAGAGCGGACTTATTAATGTTAAGGGCCATCTGCCAGTCTTTACACCACCTAGATACGGCTTCTGCAGCGAGGTTTAGGGCCATGTGGTCATCTGGTGTGTTAATTTCGCGGTAGATTATACAGTCATCTGCAAAGAGTTTAATATTAACATTGACATATGAAGGAAGATCGTTGATAAAGATTAAGAATAAAACTGGAGCTAAGACGCAACCCTGAGGTACTCCTGATGTTACATGTTCTAATGAGGAAGGCTGGTGGTTAATCACAACGTATTGGGAGCGACCAGAGAGGTAGTCCCCAATCCAGTTAACAATGGGGCTGTTACCAAGTGTGCATTCCAATTTTTTGATTAATTTTTTGTGTGAAACGCGGTCGAATGCTTTAGAAAAGTCGAAAAAAATCATATCTACCTGTTTTTGGTTGTCAATGCTCAAAGACAGATCATGTACTAGTTCCAAGAGCTGAGTCACTGTTGATAAGCCACTTCTAAAACCATCCTGGAAGGGGGATAGAATGCGTTCTTGTTCAAGGAATGTGGTTATATGCTTAGTAATGATGTGCTCAAGAAGTTTACATATTGTGCAGGTTAACGATATGGGTCTGAAGTTAGAGGGTTCGTTCTTGTTTCCAGATTTGTGAACAGGGATAACCTTGGCGATTTTCCATTCTTTCGGTAGAGTGACCGATACAAGTGACCATAATGTTTATCAATTCCCGGATATGACGTTTTCTACCTGAATCGCTCATTACGTCGCGGTGGCGGAGTTGCTTTGTTGGTGAGAGAAAATTTCGGCTTTCACATCCTGCCTCATTTTACATCTTCAAATGTGAGTACGAAATGTTGATTGTGACAACATGCAGTGATGTGATTTCTGTCGTGTACAGATCTCCTAGTGGCGACCACAGTACATTCTTTTCTTCTGTAGAGGCACTGTTTCGACATCGCATGAATAATAAGCTTAAACTTTTTTGTGGCGGGGATTTTAACATCGACATGATTTTCGATACTCGTGAGTAAAGAGAAATAACATCGTTGTGTGAAAGCTATGACCTTACAAATGTTATCTCTTCAGCAACTTGACTCATCACTACCTCTTCAACACCTAGACTTCTTTCTTGTTAGCACTTCAATAACAAATACTATGTCTGGAGTCATAGCTTGTTATCTTAGCGGCCACTTCCCTGTGTACGTAGTCATTCCACACCATCAAAAAGAAACTAGGCCTCCGATTCTTTCCAGTAGCTTTTCACCCCGAAACTTGGAAAATTTTCGTCAACAAATCTCAGCTCTGTCACTGGGAGAACGTGCTCACATCGACTGATGCACGCAAATCCTTCGACGACTTTTTTAGCATTCTCAGCACCATTTACGAGTTTTCTGAATCCAAGAAGATCCGGAAACCATGGATCACCCGAGATATACTCAGCAAAATAAAGAGAAAGTATACAATGTACAAAGAATTTCTGAGCAACGAGATCCTGGACTGCGGAAATCTTTCAGGCAATATCGCAATAAACTAAGTAAGGACCTTAAGCAACCGAGAGATGGCTATTTTAGTGACATTTTTCTAAGATCGTCCAATAACTAGGCCATGAGATGAAAAAACCTCAGCTCGATATTTAAAATATACAGGCGTCAAAGGAAATTCGCGAAATGGTTGTGAATGGCACAGCAATTGTGGGTACCGATCTAGGTAATGTTTTCAATGGCTATCTAGTAAACCTCAAGCTTCCTAAAGCATGAGGAGACGGCACTCAAATCTTGACTGGTAGCCCTGAGGCTATTTATATGCATCCAGTTGCGGAAACCGAAGCCTTTTTTATAATAATGAAATTAAGAAATACTACCTTCAGTGACATCTTTGATATTCAAGTCCGCCCGATCAAATTCATTGTGAACATTCCTGCTGTCCCCCTTACCCATATTGTAAACCTATCCATACCAAGCGGAATATTTCCAACAAACCTTCAGTGCGCGAAGGTTTGAGTTCTCCACAAGAAAGGTGACAAAAACAGCTTAGCAAATTGTAGGCCAATTTCAATATTATGGGTTTTCTCTAAAAAATTTGAAAACGCCATTCATTTTTGCTTAGCTTCAGTTACAGATACGTACAACATTCTAACTAAATGTCAATATGGATTCAGAAAAAACTGTTCCACCTAGACTGCTCTACTCCATAAAAAGTGTTCATTCTTGAAAAACTCCAACAAAAGCACTATGTACTGGCTATTTTTGTAGATTTTACGAAGGCGCTTGATTCCCTTAACCGTAATATTTTACTTCAAAAATTAGAATTTTATGGAATATGCGGCGTTGCCTTGATACTAATTGAATCGTACTTTGCTAATCGCATGCATTCTGTATCAATATATAGCGATTCCTCTTCACTAAAAGCTACTATGTTTGGTGTCCCCCGGGTTGTATTTTGGGTCCATATGATTTCAATATTTATATAAATGATATTGCCAACATTGATAATGACAAAAAAATTCATAATTTATGCTCATGATGCCAGCCTCTTCTTTGAGGGGATGAATACGAATTGCTAGTTAATCACGCGAACAGTACTTTAAGCAAACTTTACGACTGGTGTTCCTGCAATGGTTTGGTACCCAATACACAAAAAGCTAAACAATCGTTTCCCGTGCTAAAGACAGAGACATTGCTCCTGATTATTTCGTGCACATAAATGGTCGACCTATTTAAATTTTTAGGGAATTTAAATCCTTGGGCGTTATTTTTTCAGATTGTGTGCGTTGAGTCTCTCACACGAATCATATTATAACGAACCTAGCTCCCACTATAGAAATATTATATAGAAATCGAGACTTCCAGTTAGCACAAAACTGCTAATTTGTCATTCATTTTTATTATCGCGGATAAACTACTGCTTTTTAGTTTGGGGCAACACATCAACAAATGTTAGGAAACTGGTAAGAATGCAGAATAAAATAATCACGATTATTACAAATTAATCCCCAGACTGCTCAGAACATATCAGACTCAAGAGATTGAATCTAATTAACACGGAAACCATGTATAACTATCACCTTCAGAAAAAATTAAGAGATGAAAAGAAACAAAACAATAACCTGATAATTCCTCTGGCAAACATGTAAACAAGTAAGCATTATCATAAAACTGGACCTCCTGAGTATTGGGCAGTGCAACGTAGCCGCCCTAATTATGGATACCAAATGCTGCGACACAGATTGCCGGTTATCTTAAATTACTTTTTCGAAAAGGGCATTGACGTGACACGTATTTCGAGCACAAAGTTGAGAAATTTATTCCTTTAGTATGCATCCAAAAGTCATGCACAGAAAGTTCACGTAAGCAATTGTTCTAATAACTAACGTAATATGTGTTCCACACCTTGTAAGAACCAACTTTTTATAATTACATTTTTTCCTTAAAATCATTCATTATACGTTTATTTCTTCATAACCAATGTTCTGTATGATCAATATTTCATGCCATGTTGAACAAGACTGTCTATACAACATTGTATGAAACAACGCTTAGTAAAAGTTGTGGTACATAATAAATTGTATACATATGCATTCTGTGCACTCTGCTGTTCCCATTGTAACCACAGGGGGTCGGAGCTTGTGAAGATGGTGTTCAGCCACTTTTTTCCCTCACCTCCACATGTTTCGTAAAACAAAAACATGAAACGAACTGCATTTTTATTTGTATTGGTTTCTGTTCAGATGGGAAGAAATGCCTAGCACCGAGGGAATTATAATCGGGAAAACGATTGCGACGGTCAGCAATTGGTCTTTCTAATCGGGAGAAGAAATGGGACAGGTGAGCGATCGTCCCATGGAAAACTGGTTCGGAAGCGAAGGTGGACGGTTTTGCCTGTGGGCCTGGCATGGAATGCCCTTGCGGGTCTTCGCATCACCGCTACCTTTGCCCCCCTGCAAGAGCCTTCTGAGAAGCCCATTACTGCCCATCTGGGTCCGAGAGGGAGCCAGGAAGGCCCGCTTAAAATTTTATGCATGGAGATTATAGATGTCCCCTGCTGGTGCCATGTAGCAAGCCCACTCAGCTGACCTCGCAGGTCCCGCCCGATGCTGAGTTGAAAATCACACGTCAAGCCCCAATAGGTAGCCCGTTCCGGGCCCAAAACGGCCCGGAATTCAGAGCCCCATTTGAGCTTCTGGGGCTGTCTCTGAATGATCTTGACACATCTCCTCTGCTTCAGTAGACACACTTTCTCAAATTACCACTGAACTTGGAAGCTATAATAATAAAAAATACAGAACAATCGAGGAGCAAAATCGCGAGCTCTGATTCCTGCATTAATAACAGTCGCATCACATATTCAACTCGACTAACATTCATCAGGTTCTTGCCTTTTAACCATCGATTTTCTGTGCGGTCTTCTTAGATTAAAAAAGGAAAGGAGAAAAGGTGAAGATTATCGCATACATGACGAAAGCCAACGGACAGCCACACCAAGAAGCATAGGGACGTTTTTTTACTTTGTAGTTTTTCATCAATGGGAGGTAATAAAACGAGAAGAAAAAGCAACCACATGCCGCCTGGCCTGTGGGAACCGAACCCACGACCACTGAATTTTCCGCCCGGAGCTCAAGGAATTGAGCTACGCCGACGGCTCTCCATTCTGCTGCCTTCTGGGGTATTTCTATGCAGTGCAAGCGAACCTTGAGAGTGTTCACCAGCGCCACTGTCGTCCATAGCAGCGGACGGGTACGTCCTGCATTACCGCAAGTGCCACCTGTGAGTGCCTACATAGCACTTGCCATGTAGGCAGGCAATGATATTTTCGCAAGATACTCTGTGTAACCGGCAATATTAAAAAAAAAAAATCCGGGTACAAGGAAGACCACGGCACTTATTCAAAGTGCAGTGCAACTTAGTTGTTCCAAGCGAGAACGTAATGATATTACAGAGGCCGAGAACAGGAGGGACCTGGACGCACCGGCGCCGCAGTGGGTCGGACAAGCGAGATGCCTCGTGCATCGGCGTCGCTCTTCGATCACGTGAGACATCTGGCACCTGCGCGGTGCGGCATCTTCAAATAACTAGTCCCTCTGCTCCCTCTCTGTCGTTGGACCCGCCGCGGTGGCTCAGTGGTAACGGCGCTCGGCTGCTGGCCCGAAAGAAGCGGGTTCTACCCTGGCCGCGGCGGCCGAATTTCAACGGAGGCGAAATTCTAGAGGCCCGTGTACTGTGCGATGTCAGTGCATGTTCATGAACCCCAGGTGGTCGAAATTTCCGGAGCCCTTCACTAGAGCGTCCCTCATACCCAGAGTTGCTTTGGTACGGTAAACCCCAATAAACCAAAGCAATAAACCAATGTCTCTCTCGTTGCCTCCCCGCTCCCCATTCACATTCGTTTTATTTGCGAACACTAAAATCAGTCTGCAAGGAATTTACACGCGGTCTGAACATCTCATTGCATCCTGCGGCAAGGGCGGAACCTTCGCTACAACACTGGCGATCTGGACGTATCGAGCAGCTATGCCGGACCACAAACAACACGCCACATCGAGCTCTCCGTCCATCACGGCACCAGAGCTAAAGTCTCCGAATTTTTTGTCGAAGAAACCACGAGTGTGGCTTAGCCAATTCAAGGCTCGCTTCCCGCTACAGCCATCACGTCTAAGTCAACAAATAGCTGCGCATGGTCACTGCGCTGACTCCCGACATCGCCAACGTCATAGACTGCTCTGGTCTGCACCCATCGACAACTCATACGACAAGCTGTAGAGAAGCGTGCTGGAGCGTCTCGAGACTTCTCAACAAAGCAAGCTCGTGCAGCTCCTTTCCAAGGAAGAACTTGGAGACGAAGGCCATACTGAGCTGCTGCACCGCATGGGGCAACTGTGGGCGACAAGGCTTCTCGAGTGCGTGAGGTTTCCATTCTTTAGGACTGGTTCCTCCCGCGACGTCTATAGTTCATATGGATCATCCTAGCTGGCTAGGACGACGTGACAAATGGACGGCTCACTCAAAGGGCTGACTGTCTAGCAGACTCTAGTTCGTCAGTTTTGGCGCTTGCCGCTTCTACACGGGTTTCCGAGAAGGCAGACCGATTATCTGAACTAGAGACAAAAACTGATCCGGTAATCTCGCCAGTTGAGCTGCTCACAACTTTCGCTGGTATTCAAGTGTTCTAGATGCAGCCGCACACCATCAGGAGGAACAAGAACGCAATACCGCAGCCAATCCTGCGAAGTTGGCCGTCGCGTCTGATGGTATCTCCCACTTTTTTGGGAAAGACCCACCCGGTGCACCCATCCTTTGTCATGGACGGGAATGCACCGGTAAGTCGCTAACGGCGGCACTGGCCAACGTTACAACCCAGCCGCCTGTTCTTCGTTGTCGACCACCTGAATGCCACTAGCCTGTTAGACGATATCGGAGCCGAGGTTTCTGTCTTCGCTGGAAAAGTGCGCGGCAAACCCTCCTCTGCTTATCACGTGGTCAACCACACCGACATTGCGTCACATGCACTACGGTCACTGACAGTGAACATTGGGCTTAGGCGCCTGTTCAAATCGGTGTTCATGGCGGTCAACGTCAGCTTTTACAACCTACAGGTGCAGTTCCTGAGATACTACAGCCTGGACTTAAGCGAATGTGATCGCTCGCATAAAGACATCACGTCCGTTCCAGTGATATGACACAAGGAGACTAGAACATAGACTAATGTTGAAACCTGAAAAATGCATCTTCGGCGCGGAACTCCTCGACTACTTCGGCCATCGCGTCACATCTCAAGGCATCCTGTCCATGGATTCGTGAGTCCAAGCCTTCAATGACTTTCCCGCCCCAACTCCTTTCCGCAGGCTTCGGGTTGGTCGGCCTCATCGATTTTCATCGGCGATTTAGCTCCTCCTGTCCCGAATTATTTAACCGCCCACTGACCTCCTGCAAAGGCATTCGAAGAGCACTAAAGAGTTGTAGCAGGCAGGAGCGCGCTGACGCTTCTCTCAAAGCAGAGCCAGAGATGTCCTTTAATTCTACGGCTGCGCGTGGCAGCTTTCTCCTCTAAACACCTGAAGCCTGGGAAAGTGTGGTACAGCATATTGGGAAGAAAGATGCTGGCAAGCTATTGCGCGTTCCAGCATTTTTTTCCTTCTCCAAGGCCGTACCTTGTGCATCCTAACCGATCACAAGCGTCCGACTTAGGGCTCAAAAGCTTTCGCGCTCTGTCTATTCCGAAGGTGATCTTCGACAGCGCGCATTCATGTCAGAATTCACCGCTGACATTGGCCACTTACCAGCCCCCTTGAACGAGGCAGCCGACGCACTCTTCAGAATGGCGGAATCTGCACTCAGGCCTCTGAGGATTTTGAAGCACTCGCCACTAGCCAAGTAGATGACACTGATCTACGCAAGCTGCGTGACGGAAATTCACCGGTGGTACTGCTTGAAAAATCCCTTCTCTACAGCAGTAGAAAGGGCGCGCCGCACCTCAAAAGAAAATACGCGACCAGTCGTCCGGCTTACTTTTCGACGAGTGTTGTTCAATTCAGTACACGGTATTGAATTACAGCGACTCGTGGCCGATCCCTTCGTTTAGCCTAGCGTAAACGATGTTCTGCGGCGCTGGGCTCAGGCACGTTAGAACTGCTAGCGCGCGAACATCCCTAGACAGCACTCGGATGGTTCATCAAACATTCTACCACCTACACTTGGAAATGTCAGGGCCTTAGCGTCCTTCCCAAGGCTACAGACACATGCTCACATGCGTCGGGAGATACTTCTGTTAACCATAAGCAACTCCTCTCAAGGACAGTTTTAAGAAAGTTCTCCCTCGAGCGTTCATGGCAGCTCATGTAAAAATGCTTTGGGTGTCCGTTCCGGCTGCCAACTGACCAAGGCTGACAATTCCCACTAGCCTATTCTCCGCCCTTTCAAGGCTTATGGGTGTACCGGCAGTATGATTTGGACATTCCTCTGATTGCTTGTCTTTGTCTCGGCCCGTGATGCAATGAGCGTCAGAAACAAAGACTTTGCATGCGCTCATATCTGAAAGGGGCGCAGTGAATGAAATGGGAACTGTTTCACATTTCAATAACACATGCTGACGACAAAAATGTGGTGACAACTTAATTATGAGGCTCTCCGTACGTCACCTCAACCGCTCGTAAGAGGCCAGGACAAAGGAATTCTCAGTGGTTTTTTTCGTTTCTTTTCTGCGTACACGAACGATTGTTGATTTGGCGGTTGCGGGGGAAGCAGGTGGTTGAGATCAGCGGCCCGTCCACACGAGCATCAAATTAGCTCGAAACCCATATGTGAGTGTGTTTTCAGAGAAGAGAAAGCTGAGCGTGCGGTATTTTTTTCTTTTACTTACAGTGGGTCTGGTTGCAAGATTTGGCTGTGGATCTAAATCCCATAATATCACATACCTTAAAAGGTGTGGACACAGAATGTTAGCTACAAAACGCGAGTACAGCACATATCATGAGGCTCACTGCATATGTTGCGAGCGCCACACTGAGACCTACCTGTCTCAAACTAATTTGTCTTAATTTAAAATGCATTCACTGCCGCCAGTTGACTTTAGTGGGCGACGAGAAAGCTTGGGAAAGAGTGAAATGCTACAAAAGTTAGTTGCCCAGCGAGCCATCAGCCATGCCACAAGAGGTGACGATTGCATCCTGTGATCCCAGCACAAGGAGCGGCGGAGAGGGGATTTTCTCCTGTTGCACAGCGCCCTACCCATCTCCCTTTGAGCAGCGTCTTCGCGGAACCCAGCCCTCAATCTGGGCTTTTCGTCTCGAACTTCGCGAGAGTATGGCGGCCAGATTGGATAGCGAACAGGGTTATAGAATACTGCATTCCGATAGCGTTCTCTGGTACTGCAGCAGACACTAGACGGAAATGATTCTCAGAAGAATCATTTGATGGAGACATTTTGCTGTTTACATCTGGTGTACGGATTTGTGTGAATGAGCATGCTTCTTTTTCGACGGATAGCTGTCATGCTTCTTTTTCTACATATGTTGTAAGGTTGTACTCGTCGTTTTCTTGTTTTCGAATTCATGATTATCGTAGGATTGTCGGCTAGTTGGACAGAGACCCAAACCTTATTTATCGCTCTTCACCGCTGCACAGCGTTCGATCTAGCATTGCACATGAGTGGTCGTGCACATTGCACGTGTGCTATGCAATGTTGTGCTATGCACGTGTAAATGTAGGGACAGCGAGAAACCCTGAAGCCCCTTTCGACGAATGGTAAACCACTAAACTGACGTCAGTCTCAGCTGTAATTTATATCTTTTAATTTTTCTGCGTGAAGAGTGGAGAAAGATTTTTCTTTTTATTTGCCGCCGCATGATTTCCGGGGGTCGGTTGTCCGGAGTTAGGCGGCCAGGCTACGCGATCGAGTAGCCGCGAAGAGGGCCCGCGGGTTATTTATAATTTTCTCTAGCAAAAGGCGTTGCTAAAGCTCTCTAATTATTTCTTGTTTATAAGTCATTTTCGTTGATCTCTCTCAAGCTTGCGAAGGAATTCGTGGCATTATTAACCAACTTAAAACGTCTTCCTCTTGTGGTATCGATGGCCTCAGTACTAAATTCTTGAAAAATACCGTAGAATATTCTTCCATTATTCTACATTGTATTTTTTCGCAGTCTTTAAACCGTCACACCCTTCCTAATGACTGGCTCACCGGCAAAGTAATCCCAGTGCACAAATCAGGGGAAACGCAAGATCCACGTAATTACCGTCCCATCTCACTTACTTCCGTTCCATGTAAAGTTCTAGAGCACATCATATTTAGTCATCTTGTTAATTTCCTAGAATCAAACCAGTTCTTTACTCCGAAACAGCATGGTTTTCGCAAATTCTTCTCGTGTGAAACGCAGTTAATGATTTTCACTAACGACTTGCATGTTTCTTTAGACTCTGGACTCATTACTGATTGCTTATTCTTAGATTTTTCAAAAGCCTTCGATAAAGTCAGTCATTCTCTTTTACTTTTAAAACTGAGCCAACTTAACATTGACCCTAATGTACTCAATTGGATTCGTGCCTTTCTTAGTAACCGTACTCAGTTCGTCTTCGCCAATAACCACGACTCATCACCAGTGCCAGTACATTCAGGTGTGCCCCAGGGGTCGGTTCTTGGCCCGTTATTATTTCTAATATACATCAATGACTTACCTTCAAATATTTCATCTAACATGTGCTTGTTTGCTGACGACTGCGTAATTTACAGAGTAATTAATAACACTGACGATATTATTCAGCTACAGACAGACTTAAATAAAACTTATGACTGGTGTCAATCGTGGAAAATGGAATTAAACATATCTAAATGCAAATTCATGCGCGTAACCCGTAACCAGCAAACGAGCCCTGATTATTTTATTAACGACACTCAGCTGAATCCAGTCTCGTCTTACAAGTATCTTGGCGTTAATGTTTGTTCTAACCTTTCTTGGAAAGCTCATATCAGGTTCATTACTTCAAAGGCTAACCGCATGCTAGGGTACGTCCGCAGGAATTTTTCATCCTCTCCACCTTCATTGAAAATGCTACTGTATACTACACTCTTTCGTCCGCAACTAGAGTACGCATGTTCAATTTGGGATCCTGACACCATCATATTAACAAATGAACTCGAGGCCGTGCAGAATCGAAGCGTCCGTTTCATCGTTGGAAACTACCATCGCACTGCCAGTGTAACAAAAATGAAATCTAATCTTAAACTCCCCTTACTCTCCACTCGCCGTAAGCTTTCACGCATTTGCCTCTTCCATAAAATTTACTATCACAATCCTTGCCTGAAAGCCATCTGTGTAAAGGCACCATCCTTCATCTCGCCTCGCATAGACCACAATCAAAAAGTAGCTGTTCCACACTGCCGCACAGTGACCTGCTCTAATTCCTTCCTCCCTAAAACATGTCGTGACTGGAATAATCTTTCACCCACAGCCACCTGTGTTAGCGACACTGCGCGTTTTAAAAGCAAATTACTCGCACTGTTAGAATCAGACCAATTGTGATATGTTGTTTACTCATATATAGACTACATAAGGTTTCTTTTTTTGTAATCCTTTTATTTATTTCTTTTTACTCCTGTACTTTTGTTCTCAATGTTTTCATCTGTCTCTAGGATCTTTCAATATTGTTCGTATATATAGCCCTGTTTTTGATCTATGTATTGTTTTCTTCACTGTCCCACCCCCTCTGTAATGCGAAAGCCCTGAGGGTAAAATAAATGAAATGAAATGAAATGAAATTCTGCAAGTCTGTACCTGGAGGCTCGCATTCCCGACCTTAACTCTCGTTTTCAGTTATTAACTGTGAGGACTTTCTTGCGGGCATTTGAGTCTGCTTCTGGTGTGGCTACACCGATTTTTGTTTCCCACTCGGCTCTCTTTTTTAGCCATCATTGGCCAAGGTTCCGCCTCCCTCAAGTCGTTTTCATTCAAAACCATTTCTCGATCATTGGTGTAGATCTCAGTTTTGTGCGCAGAGTGGGTTCTGCAACGTCCTTTATGGATATTGCTTTTGATTATATTTTCCCACTTAATGCAAAAAATCTGCCGTCCAGGGCGCACATTAGAATCCTCCCACAACACCTTGAAACTTTCCTCTACCACATTGCGATTGCTACACTTGCGTCGAGGGCTGGCCAGAAGGCAGCGGTTGGCATTCTTTCTCAGGCTCCCTCTTGGAGTTATTCGCTGCGAGTCGCAGATTACACTCCCATAAATCTAGGGGAGTTTATGGCTCTTGGGCTGGCTGCTTTAAAGGTTCCCTCCAATGTCTCCCAGGCGATGTTCCCCTCAGAGCGCCTCTCTGTTTTGTTGGCGCTGGAGTCAAAACGGGGCCACCTCTTGAGCCGGTCATTGAAGTCTTTCAGTCCTGGATAGGTGAGAGAGGTGCGCTTCGTTTGGATCCCAGGTCACAGCGGTATTTTTCAAAACGATGCAGCACACTTCTTAGCAATAACAGCTCTCAATTCACCGGTGGCCTGTAGCGTTTCTAATCTCATTCTTTTCGAAATGTGTCTCTTTCAGCGTTTTCTGTATATTATCACACATTGCAACGATCCCTTGCTCTCTGCCGTTGACTACCAACATCTCACGTACATATGGAAGGTTAGTGCATGGAAATCCCGGCAGTGTGAGGTAGCGCTGACACTCAGATGGTGCAGAATTCCCCACTTAAATATTTACTTATGCAGATGCGGGTTCAGTCCCTCACACCTATGCGTGACGTGTGGAGAGGTGGAAACGTTGGAGCATTTCCTACTCTATTGCCGGAGATTTGCATAACCAGAAAAGGACCTGTCTAGAAATTACAATTACTCGAATGAGACTCACTTTGTCGCTTCCGCTTCTTCTCTGCTTCTTTGCTAGTGCCAGAGGTTTTGCCTAGCATCAAGTTTGCGATTTCCTCCACAATTACATAATTGCCGCCGGCAGGTTCCCTACCTAATGGTGTAAAAAATTTCCACATTGCAAAATAATTCACAATTTTCCTTGTATTGAATTCTCTAATCTTTATGCCCGTTTATTTTTTCCAATTCGTTTTTGTGATTATTTATTTCATCTAGATTTCCAACTTTAATTCCTCTCAATTCTTACCCAAAGTTAAATCACAAGCTTGGCAACCAAAGTTAATTCATTAGCTTCGCACCAGTTTACCTTCTTTAGGCTCTCCTCACTGAACCCTGGCCAATCCCCCGTCGTGGGTATGTGCAATGCCACCATAGCAACAGCAACAACAGACGAACAGGAAGCAGCATCCATAAATCCGGAGGCTACGTTCTATAAGCAAGGAAGTACAACGCACCTACACCGGAGGATGGCAGGTCAAGGAAGAGAGGAGCGGAAAGCAACGATAGTCCATCGTGGCAGCTGCACAATGCAACTGCACCAAAGAGCGGCAAGACAAGGAGGCTATCGTAACGGCAGGATATATCGTTGCAGCACAGCGCAGCAGCACCAGAGAGCGTCAAGTCAACGAGGACAGCATCGGAAAGAAACGACAGTATATCGCCCCACACCCCAGCGCAGCTACACCAGAGAGCAGGCAGTAAAGAAGGGCTGCAGCGGAAAGCTAGGGCAGTCTATCGCCGCAAAACCACACTGCAGCCACACCACAGAGTGGCAACTCAATGAGGGCGGCTGCGGATAGCAACGGCAGCCTATCGTTGCAGGAGCACAGCGCAGCAACGCCATAGAGCGGCGAGTCAAGCAGGACTGCAGCGGAAAGCAGGGGCAGTAAATCGCCGCAAGAGCACACTGCAGCTACGCAAGATTGGGGCGAGTCAAAGAAGACCGGAGCGGATAGCAACGGCAGCCTACCGTCGTAGCCGCAAAGCGCAGCTAGACCAGAGTGCGGCGAGCTGAAGAAGACCGCAGTGGATAGCAATGGCGGCCTATCATTCCAGCAGCACAGCGCAGCTACAGCAGGAGTGGCGTCAATGAGGACGGCAGCGGATAGCAACGGCAGTTTATCGCCGCAACAGCACAGCGCAGGCACAGCAGAGTGCGACGAGTGAACGCCGATGACAGCGAATAAAAACGGCAGTCTATCATCGCAGATACACCAGAGAGCGGAAAGTAAAGGCGGACAGAAGTGAAAGCAACGGCAGTCTATTGTCGCACCACAGCGCCGCTACAAGAGAGAGTTGCAACTTAAGGACGATGGGGGCGGATTGCAACGGCAGTCTGTCGCCACAACACCACAGTGCAGCAACACCACGGAGGTGCAAGTGAAGGAGGACAGCAGAGGAAATCAACGGCAGTCTACCGTCGCAGCACCACGTAGCAGCTACAGCAAAATGCGGCGAGTCAAGGACAACGGCAGAAGAAACCAACGGCAGTCAGTAGTCGCTGCACCAAAAGGCAGCAATACCAGATAGCCACAAGTCTGGCAGGATGGCAGGGGACACCAAAGGCAGTCTATCATCGCAGCATCACAGCGCAGCTACGCCAGAGAACGGCCAGTCAAGGACGAGTGCAGGGAATATAGTAACGACAGTCTATGGTCACAGACAGTGCAGATACACCAGAGAGAGGCCTGTCAAGGCGGCCGATGGCGGATAGAAACGGCAGGCTATGGTCGCAGCATCAGAGCGGAGCTACACCATTGAGTGGCGACTAAAGGGGGTCGTCAGAAGAAAGCAACACCAGTATATTGTCGCAGCAGCACAGCGCAGCTACACGAAAGAGCGCCGAGTCAAGGAGGACTGCAGAGGAAACATCACTCTAATGCCGCTGCATAGCGCAGCAACACCAAAGAGCGGCGAGTCAAGGACGACTGCAGCGAATAGCAACGGCAGTCTATTGTCCTTACATTACAGTGCAGGTACTCTAGAGTGCGAGTGCGGCGAGTCGAGGCGGACGGGAGCGGATATAATCGCCAGCCCATCGTCGCAGCAGACAGCGCAGCTGAACCAGAGAGCGGCAAGTCGAGAAGGACGGCAGCGCAGAGCAACGGCGGTCTAAAGGTGCTGCAGCGCTGTGCATATACACCAGAGAGCGGCGAGTGATGGAGGATGGCAGCCGATAGCAACCGCAGTTTATCGCCGCAACAGCACGGGGACGCAGCACCAGAGAGCGGCAAGTGATCGAGAAGAGCAGAGGTAAACAGCGGTAGTCTATCCTCGCAGCAGCAAAGCGCTGATACGCCAGAGAGCACCGAGTCAAGGGGGCTGCATCGAAGAGCAACCACAGTCTGTCATCCCAGCCGCACAGTGCTACTACACAAGAGAGTACCCAGTCGAGGAGGACGGCAGAGGAAAGCAGCGGTAGTCTACTGTGGTAGCAGCACTGCGCAGCTACACCATAGAGCAGCTTGTGAATGAGGTCAGCAGAAGAAAGCAAGGGCAGTCTATAGTCGCAGCAGCACAGCGCAGCGACACCAGAGAGCGGCAAGTAAAGGAGGACAGCAGCGGATAGCAACGGGAGCCTATTGTCACAGCAGCATAGTCAAGCAAAACCAGAGAGCGGCAAATCAAGGAGGACGCCAGAGGATAGCAAGGGTAGCCTATCGTCTCACCAGTACAGAACAGCAACACCAGAGTGCGGCGAGTCAACGATAACTTCATCGAAGAGCAAAGGCAGTCCAACGTTGCAGCAGCACAGCGCAGTTCACCAGGGAGTGGCAAGTCAAGGAGGACGGCAGCGGCTAGCAATTCCGGCCTATCATCGCAGCAGCGTAGCGCAGCAACACGAGAGTGGCCAGTCAACCACTTCTCCATCGAATAGCAACTGGACTCGATCGTCGCGGCAGCACCGAGCAGCTACACCAGTGAACTGCAAGTCAAGGAGGTTGGCAGCGGATATCAACAGCAGTGTATTGTCGTAGCTGCACAGCACAGCGACGCCACAGTGTGGCAAGTCTAGGGGGACGGGAGTGCATAGTAACGACCGCCTATCGTCTCAGCGGCACAGCGCAGCAACACCAGAGAGCGGCGTGTCAAGGACAACAGCGGATAGCAACGATAGTCTATCGGCGCAACAGCATAGCGCAGCTATGCCAGAATGTGACGAGTCAACGAGGACGGCCGCGGATAGCAACGGCAGTCTATTGTCGCATCAGCAGACTGCAGCAGCGCCAGAGAGCGGCCAGTGAAGGAGGTCTCAAGAAGAAATACGGCCAGTCTATCGTCGCAGCAGCTCAGCGCACCTACACCACAGAGCGGCAAGCGAACAAGGACGGCAGAGGAAAGGAACGTAAGTTTATCGTCGCTGCAGCGTGCCTCAGCTAGAGCAGAGAGCGGCAAGTCGACGAGGGTGGCAGCGGAATGCAACGGCAGTGTATCGTCGCAGCAGAGGTGGCGCAGTTACTCTGAGAGCATCGGGTCAAGGAGGAAAGCTGTCGAAAGAAACAGCAGTCAATCGTCGCTGCAGCAAAGTGCATCACAACCAGAGAGCCTAAAAACACAGAGAATGCCAGTGGATAGCGACGGCAGCCTACTGTCGCATGAGCACTGCGGAGCAACACCGTAGAGCGACGAGCCAAGGAGGACTGCAGCGAATAGCAATGACAGTTTATTGTTGGAGCGGCACAGCATAGCCGCGCCACAGAGCGGCGAGTCAACGACGACGGGAGTGGATAGCAACGGGCGCCTATCATCGCAGCAGCACAGCGCAGCAACACCAGAGAGCGGCATGTCAAGGAGGACCTCAGGGGATAGCAACGGCCGCCTATCGTCGCAGCAGCACAGCGACGCTACACCGGAGAGCGGAAAGTCAAGGAGGACGGCAGATGCAAGCAACGGCAGCCTATCGTTGCAGCAGAAGAGCCAAGTAACCGCAGAGAGCGGCAAGTCAAGTAGGACGGCAGCAGATAGCAACGGCAGCCTATCGTCGAAGCAGCACAGTGCAGCAACTCCAGAGAGCGGCGAGTGAACGACAAGAGCAGAGGAAAGGAACGGCAGTCTATCTTCGCAGCAGCATACCGCAGCTACAGCAGACAGCGGCAAGTCAAGGAGGATGGCAGCGGTTAGCAACGGCAGTCTATCGTCGCAGCAGCACAGCGCAGCAACACCAGAGAGTGCCGAGTCAACTAGTTCTGGATCGAATAGCAACGGGAGTCGAACGTCGCGGAGTCACAGTGTAGCTACACCAGGGAGCGGCGAGTCAAGAAGGACGGCAGTGGATAGCGACGGCAGTATATCGTCGCAGCTGCACAGCACAGCTACGCCAAAGCGCAGCAAGTCAAGGTGGACAGGAGCGGAAGGCAACGGGAGTGCGTCGCCGCAGCAGCACAGCACAGCAACACCATAGAGTGACGGGTGACGAATAGCAACGGCAGTCTATCGTCGCAGCAGAGCAGCGCAGCTACATCAGAGAGCGCCAAGACAGGGAGGACTGCAGCGGATAGACACGGCAGTATATCGTCACTGCAGCACAGTGAAGCTACACTTACGGCGCCGAGTCGAGGAAAACTTCGGCAGATATCAACAGCAGCCTATCGTCGCAGCAGCACAGCGCTGCTACACTGGAGAGCGGCAATTCAAGGAGTGCGGCTGCACATAGCAACGGGTGCCTATCGTCGCAGGAGCACGTCGCGGTACACCTAAGAGCGGCAGGTCAAGGTGGACGGCAGCGCATAGCAACGGCAGTCGATTGTCGCAGCTGCACAGCGCTGCTACACCAGATAGCGACGAGTCAAGAAGGACGCCCGCGAATAGCAAGGACAGCCTATCGTCTAATCAGCAGAGCACAGCAACACCAGAGAGCGGCCAGTGAAGAAGGGCGGCAGCGGGTAGCAGCGACAGTCTATCGCCGTAGCAGCGAAGGCAAGATACACAAGAGAGCGGAACGTCCAGGAGGACCGGAGAGGAAACAACGGCAGTCTATAGTGGCAGCACAGCGCAGAAACACCAGAGAGGGGCAAGCCAAGGAGGATTGCAGTGATAGCAACAGATGTCCATCGTCGCAGAAGCACACCAGAGAGCGGAGTCAACTCGTACTGCATCGAATAGCAACGGGAGTCGAACGTCGCGGCAGCACAGTGCAGCTAAACCAGAGAGCGGCAAGGCAAGGTGCACAGCAGAGGAAAGCAACGGCAGTATATTGTCGCAGAACAGGGCAGCAACATCACTGAGCGGTGAGTCAAGGAGGGCAGCGGATAGCCATATCCGCATAACAGCGCATGAGCACAGCGCAGCTGCACCAGAGTGTGGCGAGTAAAAGATGTCGCAAAAGAAAACAACGGCAGCCTATCGTCGCAGCAGCACAGCGCAGATACACCAGAGAGCGGGAAGTCAAGGAGGACAGGAGAGGAAAGCAACGGCAGTCTATTGTCGCAGCCCGGCGCAGCTACACCAGAGAGTGGCCAGTAAAGTTGGTCGGCAAAGGAAAGCAACGGAAGTCTATCGACGCAGCACCACATCAAAGCTACACCAGAGAGCGGCGAGTGAAGAACTGCAGCGAATAGCAACGGCAGTAAATCGTCGCAGCAGCTCAGCGCAGTACACCACAGACCGCCAAGTCAATCAGGACTGCAGTGGACAGCAACGGCAGCCTATTATCTTAAGAGGACCGAGCAGCTACACCCGAGAGCGATGAGTCAATGTTAATGACAGCGGATAGCAACGGCAGTCTACCGCCGCAGGAGCACGGCGCAGCTACACCACAGAGCGGCGATTCAACGAGGACGGAATCAGATAACAACAGCCGCCTATCGTCGCAGCAGCACTACAGAGAGCGGCGAGTGAAGGACTTCAGCAGAAGAAAGCAAGGACAGGCTATCATCGCAACATCGCAGCGCATCTACACCAGAGAGTTTGCAAGTCAAAGAGTATGGCAGCGGATAGCAACTTCTGCCAACCGTCGCAGCAGAACAGCACAGCAACACCATAGAGTGAGGAGTCAAGGAGGACTGAGCGAATAGCAACGGCAGTCTATCGTCGCAGCAGAGCCGTGCGACTACATCAGAGAGCGCCAAGACAAGGAAGACTTCAGTGGATAGGCACGGCAGTCGAACGTCCCGGCAGCGTAGCATAGCTACACAAGAGAGCGGCGAGTGAAGGAGGACAGCAGAGGAAAGCAGCTGCAGCCTATTGTTGCCGCACCATCGTGAAGCTACACCAGAGAGCGGAGACAAAAGCAGCAGCGAAAATCATTAGCAGTAAATCGTCGCAGCAGCACAGCGTAGCTACGGCAAGAGAGTGGCAAGTCAAGGAGGATGGCAGGGTATAGCTACAGCAGTCTATATCGAAGCAGCAAGCGCAGCTACACGAGAGAGCGGCAAGTCAAGGAGGACAGCAGTGTAAAGATACGGGAGTCCATCGACGCAGCAGCACCGCGCAGGTGCGAGTCAAGGCGGAAGGGAGTGGATAGCAACGGCAACGTATCGTGTCAGCAGCACAGCGCAGCAACACTAGTCAGCAGCGAGTCAAGGACAAGTGCAGCGAATAGCAACGGCAGTCCATCGTGGCAGGAGCAGCGCGCAGCAACACCTGAGAGCGGCGAGTCAACGAGTACTGCTGAGAATAGGAATGGGAGTCGACCGTCACGGCAGCACAGCACAACTACACCCGACAGCGGCAAGTCAAAAAGGATGGCAATGGATAGCAACGGCTGTCAATCATCGCAGCTGCAAAGCGCAGCTACGCCAGAGAGCGGCAAGTCTACGAGGACTTTAGCGGATAGCAACGGCAGTCTGTAGTCGTTGCAGCTACACCGCCGCCGCACCGTGCAGCTACACCACAGAGGGGCGAATCAAAGACAGCAGCGGGAAGCATTCGGAATAAATCGTCGCAGCAGCACAGCACAGCCACGCCAGAGAGCGGCAAGTCAAGGAGGACAGCAGAGGAATGCAACGGCAGATTATCGTCGCAGCAGCACAGCGTTGCTACACTTGAAAGCGGCGAGTCAAGCAAAAACAGCAGCCTATGGTCGCAGCAGAACAACCCAGCAACAGCAGAGATTGAAGAAGCGTAGCTTGTGGGGCCAGTTGGTGCATGTAGAAAACCAGCGAAAAGGACGCGTACACAAGGAGGAGAAGTACACAGGACAACGCTGGAAACACAACTGAAAATTCTTTACTCGGTGAATCGCCAACATCAGGACAGGGAGCGCATGCGCGACAGAAACCACAAACTTTAACAAAAAAAACAACAAACACGAAATAGATTAAGCGATCGAAGAAAGCGTGTGGCAGCCTATGCACCATTCATGAAACTATACTCTTTTTCCGCGAACCTAACAGAGCTATCCCTGAGGCATTCAGTTCCTAACTGCTTGATTTTGAAGGCTTCTAAGATTTCTCGTTCTATCTGCGTTTTGCCGCCGCCAATGATTCTTACATTATGGAACAAAGGGGTGCAGTCTTTGTAGTGGTTGCAATGCCATGGCAGATTTGCTGTGTTGCCTTGCTGCAGAGAAGTGCGGTGCTGCCTCATACAGTCATTGACGCATTGACCAGCTTGACCTATGTAGGCCTTCCCACAGGAAAGGGGAAGCGAGTAAACAACATCGGCTGTGCAATTAGTGAACTTGGTCTGGTGCTTGACATTACTTTTCTGTTTTGAGCTAATTTTAGAGAGGTGTGAACAAAGCGACGACAGTTTGGTGGGCGCAGAAAATACAACCTTAGCCCCAAAATCCAACACATTTTGACAATGTGTTGGATGACAAACTTATTGACGATCGTGTTGCGAAAGTGTTTTGGTATGTGGACGATTTCTTAGTTTTCTTGAAACTAACTTCCCGTGACAGTGTCGAAGCGGCTGCAAATGCATCTTGACCATTTTTACCGATACCTGTCCTGACTTGAGTTTTACTCATGAAGTGCCCCTTGATGACTCAATTAGGTTTTTTAGATTTGACACTCACCTTCTCTGAAGAGACCCACGTTTGCTGGAGCTGCTCTCCAGGGACCAAGAAAAGCCTGCTGCCCCACTCCTCCTCGCATTCAAAACTTGTGAAGAGAGGCTTTGCCAACCTTTGCCTCGGTAATGCTCTGCGCAGGTCTTGTACACACAATGCACGGAAGAGATTCTTAGCACAGCTTGACCGCTTGAGGACTGCGAGCTACCCTGAGGACGTCCTTGTTTCTATTGCTGAGACCTTGACAAGTCAGTTTAAGTCACAGTACAAGAAATTTGAAACGCCCCAGTGAAGAATCCAGACCCGCTGTAATGTCATACCTGCATAAAGTGCCACATAACGTTAAGAAGCTAGCCATGAAATACGGTGTTAAGGTTGTCTTTTCTGCGCCCATTAAACTGTCGTCGCTTTGTTCACGTATCTCTAAAATTAGCACAAAAAAGAAATGTAATGTTAAGCACTAGACCAAGTTCACTAATTGCGCAGCCGATGTTGTTTACTCGCTTCCACTGTCCTGTGGCAAGGCCTACATAGGTCAAGCTGGTCAATGCGTCAATGACCGTATGAGGCAGCACCGCACTTCACTGCAGCCAGGCAACGCAGCAAATCTGTCATGGCATTGCAACCACTGCAAAGACTGCACCCCTTTGTTGCATAATGTAAGAATCATTGGCGGCGGCAAAACGCAGATAGAACGGGAAATCTTAGAAGCCTTCAAAATCAAGCAGTTAGCAACTGAATGCGTCAGCGATAGCTCTGTTAGGTTCACGGCAAAAGAGTATAGTTTCATGCATGGTACATAGGTTTCCACACGCTTTCTTCGATCTCTTTCGTGTTTATTGTTTTTTGTTAGGCTGTGGCTAGAGTTCCGTCCAGAAGGAACTACAATTTGCGCTAAAGTTCCGTCCAGACGGAACTGCATGTAGCGATGGGGTTCCGTCCAGACGGAACTGTATCTGACACCATACAGTTCTGTCCAGCATTATCTGCCACAAGAGTTATGTCAATACGCAATTAAAGCTGCCGTTAGAGATTGGGAAACCAGCTTGCTTGCAGACTTTTGCATGTCCATTTAAAAAAGTGGCAATCCTATTCTGCCTAATGTGTGACAGGATATTCTGCCGCATCATTTTATTTTCCAAGCAGTTAGTGAGAAATGGCAACAGAACGAGCTTTGGCTTGGGTTTGTTGGTGGGTTTGCATAATGCTTGTTGACCGTTTGTGTACGTCTTAGTCTTTTTCGCGCTACGTCATTGTGCAGCGCAAATAGCGACAGGGCTTCACATCACCTCGCGAAGAGTTCCTGCACTCTGCTTCTAACAGTGTCATTTTCCCGATCCTCCATGCATGCACGGAAGTTATACCTTCGAGGATGTAACTGAACGCAATACGCGGACAGATATTTTGGTGCCGTATAAATGCATAGAGAGAACATCTGAATGCAGCTTTGTCAACTGGTTATTCCAGAGGCAAATAAATGCTTTATGTGGGCAGAAATCACCCATTTTTTATAGTATGGACAATACGGACATTAGACAGTTCTAGTTTTACGTACGTAGAACGTTCACGCACGTAAACGTGAGCGTACGCTCGTGTCGCTTCGTACAGTTTTAGCTACACGTACGGGACGGAAACTGTGTATATCTGCCAGAGAACCTAAAAAATGCACTAGCATGTTGTGCCGCGCCATCTAGTACAGATAAAGAAAACTAATTTTGTTTAGTCGAGCTGCTTGGAGCGGAGCCAGGCCAAGCCACAGTGCGGGCGGTAAATACTTTCCCCCTTTCTTCTGACTGAGCAATTTCAGTCCATCGAACTGTATATTGCATGTTATCTTCAAAGGGGTTGCATTCCTTCACGTCCCGCAGCATAATTAAATCATCGCTTTTCGAGAAGCGATGGCGCGCGGGTGTCCCACTAAAGCTGACGACGTGCGCGTATGGAGCCAAAACGTGCACCTTTTTGCTTTTCCCGCTGACCGTGCCGAGGGTCTCGCGATATCCCGCGAGGTTTTGAGCTTCGCGTGGTCTCGCGAGACCGTCGGCACACTCATTGCTATGACGACCACAAACGCTTCTCCGTCAGGCTGAGGAGCTGCTGAAACGGATTTCTATCTGAAAAACAAAAGCTAGTTCCCACCTTAAACTTCATGCGAGAACAAGGATAGACCAACTGAAGGCAAATACAGCAGTTTACAGCACGATACCACGTCGAGGGAATAGCGACGAAGCTGTTATCGTTCTGAAGCGGGCGGGCAGGGCGCCGCCATCTTGCCAACACCACGCACGCAAGCAAGCAACGTGAAGGCCGCAACGCAAAGATCCGAATGTCACGTACGTCCGTGCGACCCACGCAGACACTTCACGTTCTGCGCATGCGCACTGGTGACCCGTAAGCGCTCTACTTACGTGAAGCTAAAACTGCCTATTGTATGGATGGAACTCTAGCTGCAGTAAATATTCCGTCTGGACGGAACTGCAGCAGCAGCAGCAAATGTTCCGTCTGGACGGAACGCTAGACACTCCGTTTTTGTTAACGTTTGTGGTTATTCTCGCGCATGGGCGCCCTGCCCTGATGTTGGCGATTCATGAAGTAAAAAATTTCAGTTGTGTTTCCAGCGTTGTGCTGTGTACTTCTCCTCCTTGTGAACTCGTCCTTCTCGCTGGTTTTCTACTTACTCAACACCAGAGAGCGCCGAGTCTAGTCGAACTTAAGCGAATACCAATGGCATTCCATCATCGGAGCAACTCAGTGCAGCAACACCTGAGAGCGGAATGGCAAAGGTGACAGCAGCAGATAGCAACGGCTGTCTACCGTCGCAGCAGCGCAGCGCAGCTAGCCATTGTACGTCGAGTCAAGGATAATGGCAGCGAAGAGCAACGGCAGCCTACTGCTGCAGCAGCGCAGCACAGCAACACCAGAGAGCGACGAGTGGTGGAGGTCGAGGCAATAAAGCAATTGCAGTATATCGTCACAGCAGCACAGGGCAGCTACAAAGAGAGCGGCGAGTCAGTGAGGACTGCAGGGAATAACAACGGTAGTCTGTTGTCTCAGCAGCATAGCACAGGAACCCCAAAGAGCGGTAAGCCAAGGAGGATGGCAGCAGATTGGAATGGCAGATTATCGACGCAGACACACAGCGCAGGTGCACCAGGGTGGGGCGAGTCAAGGTGAACAGCATCCGATAGCAAGAACAGTATATCCTTGCAGCAGCACGGAGCAGCAACACCAGAGAGCGGCAAGTCAAGGAAGAAGGCAGCGGACAGCTACGGTAGTCTATCGTCGAAGCAGCAAGCACGGCTTCGCCAGAGAACGGCAAGTATAGAGCACGGCAGCGGAAAGCAACGGGAGTCCGTCGCCGCAGCAGCACAGCGCAGCTAAACAGTAGAGCGGCGAGACAAGGAGGACGGCAGCGGATAGCAGCGACAGCTTTCGTCTCAGCAGCACGGCGCAGCAACACCACAGAGCGGCGAGTCAAGGAGGATGCCAGCGCATAGTAACGGCAGTCTATCGCCGCAGCAGCACAGCGCAGTTACACCAGAGAGAGGCAAGTCAAGGTTAATGGCATCGGATACCAACGGCAGTCTGTCGTCGCCGCAGCACAGCGCAGCTACACCAGAGCGCGGCGAGTGAAGGAGGTCGGCTGGAGAAAGAAAAGGAAGCCTAACGTTTTAGTAGCACAGTGCAGCAACACAAGAAAGGGGCGAGGCAACGAGTACTAAAGTGAATACCACGGGAGTCGGACGTCCCTGCAGAACAGCACTGATACAGCAGGAAGCGCCATGTCAAGGAGTACGACAGCGCGTAACGGCAGTCTATCGCCGCAGCAGCACAGCGCTGCTACACCAGAGAGCGGCAAGTGAAGGAGGACAGCTACACATAGCAGCGGCAGTCTATCGTCAAAACAAAACAGCGCAGCTACACCAGAGAGCGGAAAGACAAGGTGGACGGCAGCCAATCAATGGCAATCTATCATCGCAGCAGCACCGGGCAGCTACGCCAGTAAGCGGCAAGTCAGCGAGGACTGCAGCAGATAGCTACGTGAGTCTATCCTCGAAGCAGCACAGCGCAGAGACTCCATAGACCGGCGAGTCATGGGGGATGGCAGCCGGTAGCAACGGCAGTGTATCGTCGCAGCCGCAGAGGGCAGCTACACCAGAGAGCGGCGGGTGAAGGAGGAGGGGAAATGAAATCAACAGCACCATATCGTCGAAGGAGCACAGCGCAGCAACACCAGAGAGCAGCAATCCAATGAGGACTGCAGCGAATTTCAACGGCAGTTGATCGTCACAGCAGCGCCGCGAAGTACTTCACACAGGGCCAAATGAAAAAGGACGGCAGCTAATAGCAACAGCAGCCTATCGTCACTGCAGCACAGCGCAGCAACCCAAGAGAGTAGCGAGTCAACCAGTACTGCAGCGAATAGAAATGGCATTCGATCGGCGTAGCAGCGCAGCACAGCAACACCAAAGACTTGGAAGTAAACGATGATGACAGAAGATAGCAAAAGCGGCCTATCGCCACAGCTTCACAGTGCAGTTACACCAGTGTGCGGAAAGTCAAGGTGGACGGTAGCGGAGAGCAACGGCAGTCTACCGTTGCAGCAGCGCAGCACAGCAAGATCAGAGAGTGGAAAGTAAAGGCTGACGGAAGCGGATAGACACGGCAGTCTATCGTCGAAACAGGCCAGCACAGCAACACCAGAGAGGGGCAAGTCAACGAAGATGGCAGCAGATAGCGACATGTCAAGGAAGACGGAAGCGGACAGCTACGGCAGTCTATTGTCGTAGAAGCCCAGCACAGCAGCACCAGAGAGCGGTAAGTCTATCTGCTGAGCATAGCAGCGGCAGTCTTTCGCCGCGGCACCAGAGCGCAGTTACACCAGAGAGCGAAAAGTCAATGAGGGCTGCAGTGAATAGCAACGGCGGTCTATCATCTTAAGAGCACAGCGCAGCTACAGCCGTGGGCGGTGAGTCAATGTTAATGGCAGCGGATAGAAACGGCAGTCTATCGTCACAGCAGCGCAGCGATGCAACACCAGAGAGTGGCGAGTCGAGCAGGACGCCAGAAGAAAGCAATGGCAGTCTACTGTCGCAGCAGCACAGCGCAGCTATACCAGAGAGCAGGTTGTGAAGGATTGGTTGGTTTATGGGGTTTAACGTCCCAAAGCGACTCAGGCTATGGGAGACGCCGTAGTGAAGGGCTCAGGAAATTTCGACCACCTGGGGTTCTTTAACATACACTGACATCGCACAGTACGCGGGCTTCTTGAAATTCTTCTCCTAAGAAATTCAACTGCCGCGGCCGGGATCTAACCCGCGTCTTTCGGGTCAGCAGCCGAGCACCATATCCACTGAGCCGTCGCAGCGGCTATGGTTGTGAAGGAGGTCAAGAGAAGATAGAACGACAGCTTATCGGCGCAGCAGCACTGCGCGGCTTCACCAGAGAGTGGCGAGTCAAGGAGGTCTCCTGCAAATGGCAACGTCAGTATATCGTCGCAGCATCAAAACTCAGCTGCGCCTAGTGCGGCGAGTCAAGGAGGATTGCAGCGAATAGCAACGGCAGTCTATCGTCGCACCAGCGCGGCATACTAACGCCAGAAAGGAGCAAGTCCAAAAGGATGGCAGCAGATAGCAACGGCTGTCTTTCGTCGCTGCAGCACAGCGCAGCCACGTCAGAGAGCGTCGGGTCAAGGAGGACGCCAATGGAAGGTAACGGTAGCCTGTAGTCGCAGCACCGTATGCACCAACACCAGAGAGTGGCGACCCAAGGAGGTCTACAGCGAATAGCAACGACAGTCTATTGTCGCAGCGCCACAGCAAAGCATCACCAACAGCGGCAAGTCAAGGAGGACGGTACACTGTTTGCAAAAAAACACCCAAAAGGGACTAAATGGCTTGTCCTCTAACGCACACCCGAAAGGAGGTTTTTTTTTTACTTTATACGTATGGTGTTTTTTATTTACTGCCTTATATAAGAGAGTTATTTTGGAGTATAAAGGCAGTTATTTTGGAGTGAAAAGAGAGTAAATTTTTTACTACCCACAGAAATGAAGCCCAAAAATGGCGTCATGTTTATTTATCCTCATTCAGGCTCACTCTTACAGCAGTGACAGCGGCGGAAACGGGCAGTAGCTCTGCGGGCCGCCGGCAACCCAACTTGGGAAACTGCGCTGCCCTAGACCCCGCGTCACGCATTCTTTCCGTCGTCTGCTAGCCCAGCGGCGGCGTACGCGGCAGGAGTCGTCTGCTTGTCGTCTCCTTTTGCTGTACGAGCTCGTTTCGTTGGCCATGCTCGTAGATAAAGGGATGTAACCTTATAATCAGTAGTTCAAAACTGAAAAGGAGACGCTGGGTAGCTTTTACGGTCATGCACCACGCTATATGAAAATACACCTGGTGGTAGTTTGGAAAGGCAGTGCTTGCTTTCATATTCACTTCATTAAGGCTTGGATTTTAAACATGGCTGAGGAAAAATGCGGCCCCATGAGCTCAATCAAGAGCTCAGCGTTGACACTATGTTCTTTCGCAGTTCCATGTTCATGCAACACATTGCGAGGACCACACCGAAAAAAGCTTGTGAGAATTAGGCCTAAGCGGGGGCTGTAAAGGGGTGGCGACACAAACGAAAGAAAGTTAGGTATGGTTAAAGCACTGAAGGCTTCACAGGAGCAATTCAATTATATACCGTACTCTAGTGGAAAACGGCGACAAGCCGATATCTTGTACCGCGGCAGGCGCCCGTGAAGGAGCAGAAGTCAGCAGAGATCCGGCGACGATGGTAACCAAGCGGTCTTCACTCACCGCCGTTATCAGACGACTAACCAGAAGCAGACTAGCGCTAGGTGGCGGGGCGGATTGTTCAAAATGGTGTTTTTTTACTCCATTTCGGCACTGCTGAAGTATTTGTCACAATTAACTCCCTTTCCAGACTGGAGTAAATGCTGGTAAATCCTCATTTTAGCTCCCTGATTCCCTCATGGGAGTAAAATGGAGGACAGTCCACCTTTTTACTCCCCATTCATGGAGAATATGCTTTCACAAATGGAGTAAAAAGGGTTTTTTGTATATTTTTGTTTACAGTGTAGTACAAAGCAACGGGAGTCTATCGTCGCTGTCGCACCGTGCAGCTACTCCAGAGAGCGGGGAGTCAAAGGCAGCAGCGAAAACCATTGGGAGTAAATCGTAGCAGCAGTACCGCACAGCTATGCCAGAGAGCGGCAAGTCAAGGAGGACGGCAGCTCGTAGCAACGGCTGCCTCAGGTACCGTTGAAAGCCGTGCTGTGTGGACGCATGATTAGGTGTTCCTAGGATCACGCGTGGAGACTGGAACCGGACCGGCTGCGAGAGCGACTGCGTAAAGCACATGAGTACTTTCTTTTAATTTTTTTAAGTAGGGTGTGTTTAGTACTTAGGCTGTTAGGGGAAGTGCAGGATAAAAAATAGAATTTAGGACAGTGATCCATATTCGGCGGGGTCTATTTGACCGGCAGTTTTTCAGTGCTTACTTCACTTTTACTTATTTTACTTTTTAGAGAGGTAGTTATTTTTTTCTAAGTGATCGATCAGAATTTGCGGTAGGCAGAATTTTATTTCATGTTTGCACATGTTTTCAAATGTTTTTTGGTGTTTTGAGCCTGTAGATATCTTAATTTCTGGAGGGAGCAATTATCGAGTGCTGCCAAGGTGGTTAATCTACTCAAGGTTTAATGTAAGGAGTGTGAGGCGTCGGCGAGTTTAAAAGAAACGTGGTTCGAATCGGTGAAGGTGCTGAAGGCGCAGATTTGATGTGCAAATGCTGCGTATTAGGTGCACGCCTGGACAGGGCTGAACAGGCGAACAGCAACCTAGTGCTACGTATGGACGCTCGAAAAAGAGAGTACAGGGAGAGAGGGCAGAGAAGCGCAAAATTCAAGAACAGCTTGGTCAGCTGGAGTCAGAAATGGCTAACACCGCAATTGCAAGCCACATTGGCGGACATTCCAGCGCCAGCCACGTGGACAGCGATAAACAAGTAATTCAGGCATGTTTAGACATGAACAGCTACGCACAGGGTGCACCAAGGAAGTCTAGAGGTGATTCAGAGAAAGGGAACGAGCTAAACCCAGCGAATGAGGTCACCGTCGCTGGTAAGGGGCAGCAAGATCTGGAAGCTAGGAGGGAGGGGCAGAGTAAGCGAGTGCTTATCGCTGGTGACTGAAACATGAGGCGCTGCAAGAGACCTAGACTGGACCGTGTAAAGGGTGATAGGCGGGTAGCAGTCGGAGTGTTTTGAGGAAGGACAATGGAAGACGTTCTGAGAGAGACAAAAAGTGAACTTTCGAGAATGTTGCAAGGCGTATCTTGGTAGTGGTAGCTGAGAGAGTTGACGGTATAAGCGCGATAGCACAGCAAGCTCAGATCGTGGTGTGTAGAGTGCCGGAGGTACAAGGAAGGAGCGGAGAGGTTACAAACGACTTTATTGCATGCCTGAAACGTACTTATAAAGCTTGTCGTCACATGCGCAGGAGGGTCACCTAAGTATCAAGAACGACTTCGTAAGGCGCGATCCAGGAATTTCTTCTCACAATTAAACAATACAACTGATGTGTCGCTTACGCACATGTAGCTTTTCTTTTTGATAAAAAACGCTTCTATCAATTCCCTAGCCGTAGTGTCTTTGCTTTTGCCCAGAATGCGCACATCAGTGAAGCATGGCTCACAATTGCGGGACGGGCACTTACTAATGTGTTTAGTTAGATGAGTGCCTTCCTTTTTCTGTTCTACATTTCTCTCATGTTCTCTCGTTCGCTCATTCAGGCACCTGCCTGTCTGACCTGTGTAGGAGTGTCCGCAAGACAGGGGGGTTTCGTAGACTACCCCTTCAGCACATTTCACGAACGGGCTGCCGTGCTTTGTTCCGCAGCCTCGTTCCTTGGTGTTGTCTTTATCAGTGCGGGAGCAAAGGCCACCCAGCTTCCTTGGTGCCGAGAAGGCGAGCCATACAGCATGGCGGCTGGCAACTTTCTTCAAATCATGGGCCACACGATGCACGTATGGCACCACCACAGGTCTTACCTCTTCTCGAGGGACCTCTGGCCTAGCTCTACCAGTACTATTCTTTGTCGTGTTAAGAAGACTTTCAACCACCGCAGTCACGAGCGAACGGGGGAACCCGGCTGAAAAAAAGCCTAGCCAATTAGTGATTAAAACTGTCCTGCATTTTGTGAGGGCATGGCTTTTTGAGTGCCGATTCAAGGCAAAGCGAAGCAATAGCACGTTTCACAAGGTTAGAATGGCAGGAGTCAAAAGGTAGCAGCTGCTTTCTTGCACGCGGAAAATATGACCAAAAGACCCGATCATCACAGAACTCAATTCTCAAGTCTAGAAACTGTAATAAATCACCATCAGGTAGTTCGTGTGTGAACTCCAGTCCTTTTCCATGCTCTCTGAAAGCAGATAAAACATTGTGCACTGTTTCGTTAAGGTTGTAAAGACCTTCTTTAGTTAAAACAATCATAAAATCATCAACATATCTAAAAACTTTAAAAACCTTGTCAGTGGGTAAAACTTGCAGCAGAGCTTGGTCAATAAGGGATAAAAAGATGTGACATAGCACTGGTGTCACACAGGACCCAATGCATATGCCTGACTTCAGCAGAAAGAACTTCTGGTCAAAATTCTGCGGCCTCCAGTGCTCCCCGTCCAAGTCTGAATTTGTGCATATTCGATCTTCTCCGAAATGCAAAATCTCCGTTCAGCTTTCTCTCGCAAGCGGCCCCATCCGTGAAGCGAAGGAGCTACGAATACTCGGTCTCTTCATTAATCAACATCGTAAGGCAGACGCAACTCTTGCCAAACTCCGCAAAGTCGGCGACCAGGTGGGCCGAATGGTTCGCCGCGTTTCCAACAAGCGAGGAGGGTTGCGAAGTAAGGATGCGATGCGGCTCGCGCATGCCTTCGTAACTAGTCGAGTACTGTACTCAACTCCCTACCTCCGCTTACGGAAACATGACGAAGATCACTTGGAGATTGTACTCCTCAAAATTTTTAAGAGAGCCCTCGACCTCCGGATATCCACTTCCAACGCGCGACTCCTCGCGTTGGGGGTGGTGAACACCTATCGATAACTCCGCGAGGCGCATCTCGTGAACCGATACACGCGTCTCGCCCAGACCGTGTCCGGTCGCCGCCTCTTGGACCGGTTACATATCAGACATGATCACCATACCATGGAACGGGTTCGAGTGCCAGAACTGTGGAGAAGCGCCCTCTACGTTCGACCCCTTCCGACTAAGATGAACAAGGAGGATCATAATGGTCGGCGCCAGGCGCGGGCGAATGACCTGCACCGCCACTATGGCTCAAAGAAACACGTCTTCTACGTCGACATTGCAGGCCCCTACCGCTCCAGGGGGGAATGGTACACGGCTGCAGTCATACACGAGGGAAAACAGGTGGACGGCCTCTCGTTCAGAGCGCCCAACTCAACGCATGCGGAGGAGGTGGCGATCGCCCTCGCAGCCTCCTATCCCGACTCTAAATTCATCCTCACAGACTCTCGCGGAGCCTGTCGTAACTTTGAGTTCGGTTGGATCACTCCACTCGCTCACCAAATTTTACACCGCAGTACTCGCGACGGCGATCCAACTCATCGCTCAATCATATGGGTCCCCGGCCACCAAGGCATGCCAGGTAACGAAGCCGCCCATGAGGCAGCCCGCGCACTCACTCACCGGGCACCAGGCGTCCCTTGGGAGGAGCTTAACCCAGATCACAGCCCTCTCCTTTCTTTTAAAGAAATTACTGAGCACTATCGTGCCGAGCACCGGCGATACCCAATTCCTATGAAAGGACTGGGTAAAGCTGGCGAACGAATTCTCCTCAGGCTCTTTACAAGCACCCTGCTGTGCCCGGCGGTTCTCAAGCACTTTAATCCTTCTTTTGACGGCCGCTGCTCATTCAGTGGGGAGGTGGCCGACACCTTCCACATGGTTTGCGCATGCGGAAAAAATCCTTCTCTCCCCCCAATCACCCCCTCCCCTACCCGAGAGGACTGGGAGGCGGCCCTGCTCAGCTGCCAGGAACAATCGGCCCAACAGGCCCTGGTTCGGCGGACTTGCGTAGCGGTCTCGACCAACGGGATCCCAGAATGAGGGACTCCGCCTAGCATTGTAAGGGGTGAGACCCATTTAGGGGCCGCTCCCCGAGCATCTCTGTACATTACTAAATAAATGCTTTTCGCCTCCTCCTCAAAAGTGATAAAAGTAGATTCCAGGGAAAACTGCAATAAGGTTAAAAAGTCATCTATGGAAATACCGGCTGAGTTCTGAAAAGAAATCGCGTCATTTTCTTCAATGCACTTCCTAGCAGCGGAAAACAAGGGGCCAGGAGGAACTGAATAGAACAAATATACTACATCCACTGAAAAAGCACTCCCAACATCAGGGTTGGTTTCAAAAAAGTCACAAATTTCATTTGACCGTTTCGTCAAAAAAGGATCATATGCATGCAGCTTAGACAGGTGTTTAGCCAAATACATGCTAAGATTTTTCTGCCACGTGCCTTTTTCAGTTACAATGGTTCTAAACGGCATGCTTTCCTTGTGAGTTTTGACAGAAAAGAAAACTTTGAGCGCGCTCTTTTTGCTATTTCTAATCTGGTTAGTAAGGGTGCTCAATCCCAGACGATCACATAAGGCCATTGCCGCCGATTTCACTTTTGTAAATTTTTAGAAATTGGAACAAAATTCTTTCGAACCGCCTGAGTTGCTCTCGCTGAGAAGTTATCATCCGAGAGGACTACAAATCCGCCCTCCTTATCAGCTTGTAGTAGACGCAATTGATTTCTTCTGCAGTACGACACAATGGCTCCCGTCGACATTCCCTTGTTTCTTGTGGTGTTCGGATTACCTGACTTCAGAAGGGATTCAACGCCTTCCAGCCGGCATTTTTCTCGCATCTCCGCTGTGGCTTTTCTTGCAATTTGTCAGTTGATGGCTAATAGATTTTGAGACGGCACTTTTGGCTCCACTGCCTTATGTGATCGTCTGGGATTTAACACCCTTACTAACCAGATTAGAGATAGCAAAAAGAGCGCGCTCAAAGTTTTCTTTTCTGTCAAAACTCACAAGGAAAGCATGCCGTTTAGAACCATTGTAACTGAAAAAGGCACGTGGCAGAAAAATCTTAGCATGTATTTGGCTAAGCACCTGTCAAAGCTGCATGTAAATGATCCTTTTTTGACGAAACGGTCAAATGAAATTTGTGACTTTTTTGAAACCAACCCTGATGTTGGGAGTGCTTTTTCAGTGGATGTAGTAAATTTTTTCTATTCAGTTCCTCATGGCCCCTTGTTTTCCGCTGCTAGGGAGTGCATTGAAGAAAATGACCCGATTTGTTTTCAGAACTCAGCCGGTATTTCCATAGATGACTTTTTAACCTTATAGCAGTTTTCCCTGGAATCTACTTTTATCACTTTTGACCAGAAGTTTTTCTGCAGAAGTCAGGCATATGCATTGGGTCCTGTGTGGCACCAGTGCTATGTTTTTATCCCATATTGACCAAGCTCTGCAGCAAGTTTTACCCACTGACAAGGTTTTTAAAGTTTTAGGTGTGTTGATGATTTTATGAATGTTTTAACTAAAGAAGGTCTTTACAACCTTAACGAAACAGTGCACAGTGTTTTATCTGGTTTCAGAGAGCATGGAAAAGGACTGGAGTTCACACACGAACTACCTGATGGTGATTTATTACAGTTTTTAGACTTGAAAATTGAGTTCTCTGATGATCGGGTCTGTTGGTCATATTTTCCGCGTGCAAAAAAGCAGCTGCTACCTTTTGACTCCTGCCATTCTAAACTTGTGAAACGTGCTATTGCTTCGCTTTGCCTTGAATCGGCACTCAAAAAGTCATGCCCTCACAAAATGCGGGATAGTTTTAATCACCAATTGGCTAGGCTTTTTTTCAGCCGGGTTCCCCCGTTCGCTCGTGACTGCGGTGGTTGAAAGTCTTCTTAACAAGACAAAGAATAGTACTGGTAGAGCTAGGCCAGAGGTCCCTCGAGAAGAGGTAAGACCTGTGGTGGTGCCATACGTGCATCGTGTGGCCCATAATTTGAAGAAAGTTGCCAGCCGCCATGCTGTACGGCTCGCCTTCTCGGCACCAAGGAAGCTGGGTGGCCTTTGCTCCCGCACTGATAAAGACAACACCAAGGTACGAGGCTGCGGAACAAAGCACAGGAGCCCGTTCGTGAAATGTGCTGAAGGGGTTGTCTACGAAATCCCCCTGTCTTGCGGGCGCTCCTACATAGGTCAGACAGTTAGGTGCCTGAATGAGCGAACGAGTGAACATGAGAGAATTGTCGAACAGAAAAAGGAAGGCACTCACCTAACTAAACACATTAGTAAGTGCCCTTCCCACAATTGTGAGCCATGCTTCACTGATGTGCGCATTCTGGGCAAAACCAAAGACACTACGGCTAGGGAATTGATAGAAGCATTTTTATCAAAAATAAAGGCGACATGTGCGTAAGCTACACATCAGTTGTATTGTTTAACTGTGAGAAGAAATTCCTGGAGCGCGCCTTATCAAGTCGTTCTTGAACCTTAGGTGACCCTCCTGCGCATGTGACGACAAGCTTGATAAGTACGTTTCAGGCATGGAATAAAATCAGTTAGAAGTTGGCGCTTCGTCCTGTTGCAAATGACGTTGTGAATCGTAATCGAGAGATAAGGCAGTTAAGCCTCCATAAAGGCTTTGAGGCGGTAGACATAAACAAGGAAGTGCAGAGAGCAGGCTTGGGCAGAGGCTTTAGACGAGATGGCATCATTTCAGTGGAACGGTAGGAGAAGAGATAGGCTGGCGCCTGGGTGCCGAGCGGTAGCTATTTTAGGGGGTCCACGGTGGCTCAGGGTGTAAGGGTAGGTAGAAGCGAAGTAGTAAATCTAACAAAGGCGGCTCAGCCCAACAAAATGGCTACTAGGAGGCCAAGAAAATTCTAGAACAACATGAGCTGGTTGGGAAAAAGAAATAAAGAAACGCAGGAAGAGAATATAGATGCTGAGGGAAAATGTTTAGAAGGAGACAATGCTGTGAACTAGATTACGTCATTTATAGCTGCGTATTTTAGCAACGACAATGGGGTAATCTCCCCAAGTGAGGCGGCAACACAGGACAGCAAAATAGAGAACAGCTTAGAACTGACTAGTCTCAACTGGAAAAAGGCGAACGCAAATATTCTTAAACCACATCTGCAGGAATACACGAAATTACAATTAAGCTCATTAATGAACTCGGCCCAAGAAGCAAGGAAGCGCTGATAAAAGCATTGGAGACAGTCATAAAAAGAGCAAATTCCACACAGCTGGAGACAAAGTAAAATGAATTTGATTTACAAAGGGAAAGGAGATAAGATGAACATAAAATCCTTCCGTCCGATTACTATGACATCTGTTATGTACAGGCTGGCAATGCAGGCGGTGAAATTAAAAATGCAGTCATGGATATAAGGTAATCGGATACTCGGGGAAGATCAGAATGAGTTCAGAAGGGGTAGGCGCTTAGATGATAGCCTGTTCGTGCTTACCCAATGCATAGAAATAGCTAAGGCAGAAAACAGACCTCTGTATTTAGCCTTTCTGGACATAAGCTGTGCATACGATAACGTGACCAGGGAACTCCTGTCGAACATATTAAAAGATGTAGGTATCGGTGATGAGGTGATTGATTTTGTACAGGAAACTTCCTAGATAATAAAGTTGAAATTACATGGGAAGGAATAAAAAGTACAACTGTGCGGGTACGCAAAAGATTAAGGCTAGGTGTTCCTCTATCGCTGGCGCTGTTTATACTTTATGTGATAAATATGGAAAAAAGGGGACAAGAAAGCAATCTAGGATATAATCTGTCGTACAGATTAGGCGGAAATGTATTTGAGCAGCGGCTCCCAAGTTTAATGTATGCGGACGATGTTGTACTGTTAGCAGATAGCCAGGAAGGTTTACAAGCTTTGGCTAATTGTTGTGGAGACGGAGGTGCTGTAGGTTTCAGTTTTAGCGCAACTAAATCAGGTGCGATGATTTTCAACGATACAACTGATCAGGTGCTGACATTACAAGACCACGAAATACCCAAAGTGGCCGAATACAAACACCTCGGGATATAGCTATACGAAGGGCAGTTATACACTGATAAGCTTGAACAGTCTCTTAGGGCGAAGGGACGAAAAAACGCCGGGGTAATGAAACATAGAGCATTATGGCGGTACAACAAATATGAAGTACAGAGGGGTATTTGGAAAGGAACAATGGTGCCGGGGCTTACTTTCTGGAAAGCGGTTCTGTGCTTAAGGGCAGAAGTTCAGTCGAGATTAGACGTAAATCAGAGAGCTGTTGGAAGATTAGCACTAGGTGCCCGCGGCAAAACCACAAACGAGGCAGTGCAAGGGGTATGGGCTTGGCATCGTTCAAAGCACGTGAAGGTAAGAGTAAAATACTATGTGAAGAACGCCTGAGGAAATTGTACGATAACAGGTGGGCAGCTAAGGTATTTAAATACTTATACAGAAAGAGCGTTGACTCACAGTGACGGAAAATATCTGGAAAATTGGCCAGTAAGTATGCGGGTCATGAGGACGGAGAAAGAGAGAGAGCATTAAACGACTGGTTAAAAACGCGGAAGTTAAAAATTGGATTAATTCAAAGGAAAGAAGGATAGTGTAGAACTATATCGATACTGGAAAAGGCAGATCAGGAAAGAATTTTTCTACGATAACTCAAGAGGCAGTACCCTACTCTTTGAAGCTAGGTCAGGGTGTCTTAGAACGCGACGTTACAAAAAAAAATTAAACGAATATGAAGACACATGTGCAGTGTGTGGTAGATCTGTGGAAACATTTGAACACCTCATAATCAAGTGTGATGACATTCATCCGGATATCGATGCAGGCACAGTCACTCTTCCTGAGACCCTAGGGCTTAGAGATAACAATAGTCATGTAAATAATTCTGGAGTGGAAGTTAGCAAAAAGCGATTGGAGGATTGGTGGCTGACGAGCAGAATTTTGACATAAGGTTAGAAGTGCAGGAAATCGTAGTGAATGAAGATGGCGAATCTTAATAAGAATTAACAACAGAGTTGAATAAAACTAATGAAAGAAAAGCTGAGCATGGTGGCAATTGCCACCACCCCGTTTCAAAGGGGACGCTCCTATCCACCCATTCATCCATGCCTACCCTCGCTTGGGCACAGCGCAGCTACAACAGAGAGCGGCAAGTCAAGGATGACTGCAGCGGATAGCAACGGCTGTCTATCATCGCCGCAGCGCAACGCAGCTACGCCAGACTTCGGCGAGTCAAACGCAGCACCGAAACGCATTAAGAGCAAATCATCGCAGCAGCACAGCGCCGCTATGGCAGATAGCGGCAAGTCAAGGAGGATTCCAGCCTATAGCTACGGCAGTCTGCGTCGAAACAGCAAGTGCAGCTACGCCAGAGAGCGGCAAGTCAAGGAGGACAGCAGTGGAAAATAACGGAAATTTATCGTCGCAGCTGCGCACTGAAGCTGCACCAGAGAGAGCAGGAGTCAAGGTGGACGGCAGTGGATAGCAACGTCAGCGTATCGTCTACGCAGCAGCGAGTCAAGGAGCACAGCAGCGAATAGCAACAGCAGTCTATCGTTGCAGCAGCACAGCGCAGCTACAGGAGACTGCGACGATTCAAGGAGAACAGCAGCGGATAGCAACGGCAGCTTATCGCCGCAGCAGCACAGCCCAGCAACACTAGAGAGCAGCAAGTCAAGGAGGATGGCAGCAGAGAGCAACGACAGTCAATTGTCGCAGCAGGATAGTGCAGCAACACAAGTGTGCTGCAAGTCAAGGAGGACGGCAGCGGATAGCAACGGTAGCCTATTGTCGCAGCACAGCGCGGCAGTGCAAGAGAGCGGCAAGTCGAGGAGAACGGCAGCAGATAGCAACGGCAGTCTATCGTCACAACAAAACAGCGCAGCTACACCGGAAAGCGGCAAGACAAGGTCGACGGCAGCAGATAAATGGAAATCTATCGTCACAGCAGCACAGCGTAGCAATCCCAGAGAGCGGCCTGTCAACGAGGACGGCAGCGGAAAGAAATGGCACTCCATCGTCGCAGCTGCAGAGCGCAGATACATAAGAGAGTGGAAAGTCAAAGAGGACGGAAATGGAAAGCAATGGGAGTTTATCTTCGCAGTAGCACAGGGCAGCTACACCAGAGAGCGGCGAGTCAAAGGCAGCAGCGAAAAGGATTGGGAATAAATCGTCGCAGCAGTACAGCGCAGCTTTGCCAGAGAGCGGCAAGTCAAGGAGGACAGGAAAGGAATGCAACGGCAGTCAATAATCGGAGCAGCACAGCGAAGCAAAACCACAGAGCGGGAAGTCGAGGACGGCACCTGAAAGCAACGGGAGTTCATCATCGCAGAAAAGGTAAAAAAAATAAAAAAGAGAGGGTACCCGGCAGCAAAGCTTTCCCAGGCTTAACGCCAATTCGAGACAAATGAAAAAGAAGTAAATGTGCCAATGAAGAAAGTGAAAGATAAAATCTGAGGAGCAAAAAAAAACTCAAAGAGAAAACAATAGGGCCAGCAGAGTAAAAGTCAGAGGCAGACAGCCAAATCACAGCTTGCAGTCCGTGCAGATCTGGTGCACAGGCGTCAGCGTAGCTGTGTGAAAGCGTCCTGTTGTTTGGTAGTCCACACGAACGGGGTATCGTCACGCGTCAAAGGGGTCAGGGGTTCGGCAATTTGGGAGAAGGCGGCGATAAAGCGACGGTAGTAGGCGCACAGACCAAGGAAGCGTTTCAGTGCTTTCTTCTTGGTAGGAACCGGAAATTCGGCCACGGTGGCAGTTCTGTCGCGATCGGGTTGGACACCGGCGGCACTCCCAACGTGGCCGAGAAACTTCAGTTGTTCGTAGCGGAAGTGGCATTTTTCGGGCTTGAGCGTTAAATTGGCCGACCGAAGGACATGTAATACAGTCCGCAGGCGTTTAAGATGTTCGTCAAAGGTTTCAGAGAGTACCACGACGTCATCCAGGTAAACTAAAAGTTTGCCATTTGAGGCCAGCGAGCACTGTGTCCATCATTCGCTGAAACATCGCCGGCGCTGAACAGAGGCCGAAGGGCAACACCTTAAATTCACATAGACCGTCGGGAGTAATAAAGGCAGTTTTTTCCCTGTCCCGTTCATCAACCGCAATCTGCTAGTATCCGCTCTTTAAATCAATCGAGGAAAATATTTGACGCGGCGAAGGCAGTCGAGAGAGCCGTCTATGCGGGGCAGTGGGTATACGTCCTTTTTAGTTGTGGTGTTCAACTTCCGGTAATCGACGCAAAAGCGCACCGTTCAATCCTTCATATTAACTAAAACAACAGGCGACGACCACAGACTCTGAGATGGTATAATAATACTGTCATTAAGCATATCCTTCAGTTGTGTTTGGATGGCCTCGCGTTCTTTAGAGAAGCCAACAGCCACAGAAACCAAGGGACACAGGAGATTGTTTTTTTTAAATTAATGTATTTATTTTGCGCTGCTGTTCGATTCAGAATATTACTGAATATGTTATCGCTTAAAGCTAATGATTAGCAAAAGCAGAAGAAAAAACAACCACTCGCTGCCGGTGGGATACGAACCCACGACCTCCGAATTACGCGTCCGGGTGCTCTACCACTGAGCTACGGCGACGGCTCTCAAATCTTCTGCTTTCGGGGGTATTTATGTGGGTGGCGCTGATGAACACTCTCAGGATTAGGTTACTTGCAAAAAAAGAACAATCCCCTGTGTCCCTTGGTTTCTGTGGCTGTTGGCTTCTCTTATATTTATAGCGAGCCCCTCATTCCCCTCTCTTGTTTCCTTAATTGCTTATCGAGGTACTCGGTTTCGGCGGCCTTAACGCCATAGGAAGCATAAGAGGGTTCTCAAACAGCTTCCGCCCTCGCCGTTCGATTACGTTGTACGTCACATCAGCGGTAACTCAGGACGTGCTCCGTCCGCCGCTTAAGAACGTGCGTGGCGCTGATGAACACTCTCAAGGTTAGGTTACTTGTAAACATAAATACCCCCGAAAGCAGAAGATTTGACAGCCGTCGCCGTAGCTCAGCGGTAGAGCACCGGACACGTAATTCGGAGGTCGTGGGTTTGGATCCCACCGGCGGCATGTGGTTGTTTTTGCTTCTCCTTTTCTAATCAACTAGTTTTAGGCGATAACATATTCAGTAATGTTCTGAATCGAACAGCAGCACAAAATAAATAAATGAATTTAAAAAAAAACAATCTCATGTGTGCCTTGGGTTCTGTGGCTGTTGGCTTCTATCATATTTATAACGAGCCCCTCTCCCCTTCTCTCGTTTGCTTAATCGCGTTCTTTAGGTGAAATACGGTATGGTTGTTGGCGTATGGGGCGGGAATCTTCAGTTAGTTAGTTATATTGATTTTTATGGCGCAAAAGCAACTGAGGCTATGATGCGCCAAACACAAGGTTAGAGTTTTTGTTAATGGTGAAGCTTTTGTTTGTTTAAAACGTTGGCTTCCTTGAGAAACCTAAAAATACATGAAATGTCAACCAGTGCTCGATCACCTAAGAGTAGCATGGGGTGTAATGGGATGCTTTCCCTGTAAAATGTTGTGAAATATTTCTTCCTTAGTTCTTCTAGTTTTATACATGAAATTAAAATGTGGTTCACTGTGAGTTCAGCACCACACATTTCACAGAGAGGTTTGTTTTGTTTGGCTAGCAGAAAGTTGTGCGTGAGGTGGGTGTGTCCAATGCGGAGCCGACATAAAATAACTTCGGTAAAACGTTCTTGATGCCTACATGATTGCCATTCCGCTAAAATTGGTTTCACAGAATGTAATTTGTTGTTTACGTGATCTTGCCATGCAGCCTGCCACTTATTTCTAGATTTACTGTTGATAAACTTTAAGCAATCCCTGTGCGGTATGTTCACTTGCTTTATTTGGCCATTCCGGGCTTGTGCAGCGCATACATCTGCTTTATCATTACCTTCGATTCCAACATGGCTAGGAACCCAGCAGAATTTAACGTTATGTTTTTGTTTTGTGATTTTAACAATGTTATGTATGATGTTACCTATTATGGGTTCAGCAGCATTTCTGGAGTGCAGTGCTTTGAGCATACTCAGGGAATCGGTGTAAATGATGCTATTTTTGATATTCTCTCTTACTATTTTTTCTACAGCTCCAAAATGGCATTACACTCAGCAGTAAAAACCGATGCGCATTCTGGTAGTCGCATTATCTGTTTGTTTTTTCCTTGGATTACTGCACTTCCAACGTGACTTTCTGTTTTTGAGCCATCGGTATAAAATTCAATGTAAGTGTCATACTTTTTTTGTAGTGCAAAGAATTCCTGTAATATGTACTCATTTGGCGTTTGCTTTTTATCTAAATGTGTCATTGTGAGGTCACATACTGAAGGCAGGCTGTACCATGGTGGTAAATATTCATTCCTTTGTGCAATATTCGGTAGGGCATCTAGTACTGTTAGCTCTTCACATTTATCTTCAAAGCGCAGTAGTAATGGTCTGATAGAGTGTGGTTTGTTGTTGAATAATCTTTTAGATGGGCACTTGGTGACAACTGGATGGCAGAGATGTTTCGGAAGAGAACAGATTTTTAAGACATATGAGCATGTAAGGGCGATTCTTCGATCCTCAAGAGCGGCTTCATTAGTTTCAACGTAAAGGCTAACTACTGGAGATGTTCTGTATGCTCCAGATGATAGGCGCAGACCAAGATTATGAATGGGGTCTAATCTTTTTAAGTAGGATGCTCTTGCCGAACCATATACTATGCACCCGTAGTCCAGCTTGGAGCGCACCAGAGAGCGATATATTTGTAAAAGGCTTGCTCTATCGGACCCCCACCGCTTCCGTGAGAGAACTTTTAAGATATTGTCACGTTGTAGTGACGGCAGTCCAGCGGTCAGGAAGACACCAACCAGTCTTGGAAACGAAGCTCTTTATTTGGGCTGACTTGCGCCCGCAAAAGAACTGACTCACTCGGCGGCGGCGTAAGCAACAAGCGTGCTCGTCGGTCGTCGAACTACGAATGCCCGCTGCTCGCGGCATCGTTCAATTTAAAGCCGGCAAGGAAACTTCGAGATAACAGGTCGAGATCATCTAGAGTAATCTAGAAACAAGTAGATGCAGCTGTTCATGGCTGTGAACAATCGAGATTAGTCCGGTCGCTTCTCGCGTCACGAACAAAAGTGATAACAACCCTTTCCTGCAGCCTTGAGCGTGAACGAACAAACACTACAAATGATACGTGGCATTACCCCCCTTCCAAAGAAGCGTCGCATCGACGCTTAAAAAATGAACAATACGGACAATGCAAACATCGAGTCCATTAGCGTTCATAGTAAGGTTTAAGGCGTACGACATGTACGACTTCCGGGCGTCTGCGTCGTCGTTGAGATGCTGTAGTGCCGTCGGGGATGACTTCATAGTCGAGGTCACCGATGCGACGGAGAATCCTGTACGGGCCAAAGTAGCGTCGAAGCAACTTTTCACTCAATCCACGGCGGCGAATTGGCGTCCATATCCAAACACGATCACCTGGCTTGTAATTCGTGTCTCGTCGGCGCAGATTGTAGCCTCGGGCGTCGGCGTGCTGCTGGTCTTTAATGCGAAGCCGCGCAAGTCTTCGGGCTTCCTCGGCGCGATCAAGGTAGGCGGCGACGTCGAGGTTATCTTCGTCGGACACGTGCGGGAGCATTGCGTCGAGTGTTGTCGTGGGCTTCCTGCCGTATACCAGCTGGAATGGGGTAAACCTGGTTGTCTCCTGGACGGCAGTATTATAAGCGAAGATCACGTAGGGCAGAATGGAGTCCCACGTCTTGTGTTCGGCGTCGATGTACATGGAGAGCATGTCTGCGATGGTCTTGTTCAGACGCTCTGTGAGTCCGTTGGTTTGTGGATGATAGGCAGTGGTCCTCCGATGGCTTGTCTGGCTGTGGTTTAAAATGGCTTGCGTCAGCTCCGCTGTAAACGCCGTTCCTCTGTCTGTGATGAGCACTTCCGGGGCGCCGTGTCGCAGGAGAATTTGTTCGACAAAAAATTTTGCGACTTCTGTTGCGGTACCACTAGGCAACGCTTTTGCTTCGGCGTAGCGGGTCATGTAGTCGGTGGCCACGATGATCCACTTGTTTCCTGATGAAGAGGTCGGAAAGGGGCCGAGGAGGTCCATCCCTATTTGCTGAAAGGGCTTAGTTGGCGGTGGTATGGGGTTCAGGAGTCCGGCTGGTCTAGTCGGAGGCGTTTTGCGTCGCTGACACTCACGGCACGTTTTCACGTAATTGGAAACGTCGGTAGCTAGCCGTGGCCAATAGTACTTCTCCTGGATGCGGTGCAACGTGCGAGCAATCCCGAGATGTCCTGCAGTCGGCTCATCATGACATGCCTGCATAATTTCTTGCCTGAGATTTTTGGGCACGACAAGAAGATGCACTGTCCTGTTCGGCGCGAAGTTCTTCTTCAGGAGGACATTATTGTGAAGGACGAAGGACGACAGTTGCCGCTTGAGCCCTCGCGGAGGCGATGCGGTCTTGCCTTTCAGATAATCGACTAGGCTTTGCAAGTCAGGATCCGAGCGCTGCTGCTCCGCGAAACTGCTGGCGCTTACCGGTCCTAAGAAAGCGTCGTCGTCTTCTTCTTCGCTTGCTGCGTCGACGGGGGCTCGCGACAAGCAGTCTGCGTCGGAATGCTTGCGGCCAGATTTGTAGACTACAGTTATGTCGAATTCTTGAAGACGCAGGCTCCAACGGGCAAGGCGGCCGGAGGGACCTTTCAATTTGGCTAGCCAGCACAGAGCATGGTGATCGCTCACAACCTTGAATGGTCGTCCGTACAGGTAGGGGCGAAATTTCGACGTGGCCCAAATAATGGCGAGGCATTCTTTCTCGGTCGTCGAATAGTTGGCTTCGGCTTTCGACAGTGAACGGCTAGCGTACGCAATAACTTTTTCCTCTCCACCATTTTTCTGAACGAGCACCGCTCCTAAGCCCACACTGCTTGCATCGCTATGGATTTCGGTTTCGGCGTTTTCATCAAAGTGCCCGAGCACAGGAGGGGACTGTAATCGGCGCTTTAGCTCTTTGAAAGCCTCCTCTTGCGGCGTTTCCCATTTAAAAGGCACGTCCGCCTTGGTAAGTTCGGTCAAAGGCTCAGCGATGCGCGAAAAGTTCTTGACGAATCGCCGGTAATAAGCGCACAATCCAAGAAATCTGCGTATAGCTTTCTTGTCATTAGGCTGTGGAAACTGTGCGATCGCAGCCGTCTTCTGAGGGTCTGGGCGAAATCCATCCTTACTTACGACGTGACCAAGGAACAGCAGCTCCTCGTAGGCGAAGTGGCACTTCTCTGGTTTCAGTGTTAGGCCCGAAGACTTGATTGTTTCCAGCACTGTCCGAAGCCTTCTGAGGTGGTCTTCAAAGCTTGTGGAGAAGACAACAACGTCATATAAGTAGACTAGACAAATTTGCCACTTCAAGCCTGCGAGCACTGTATCCATTACTCGCTGGAACGTCGCTGGGGCAGAGCAGAGGCCGAATGGCATCACCTTGAACTCGAAGAGTCCGTCTGGCGTGATGAACGCAGTCTTCTCGCGATCTCTTTCGTCGACTTCAATTTGCCAGTAGCCGCTCTTCAGGTCCATCGATGAGAAGTACTTAGCGTTGCATAGCCGATCCAGTGTGTCGTCGATGCGGGGGAGGGGGTAGACATCCTTCTTCGTAATGCTGTTCAGGCGGCGGTAATCGACGCAGAAGCGAAGGGTGCCGTCTTTCTTTTTCACTAGGACAACTGGTGCTGCCCAGGGGCTCCTTGATGGCTGGATGACGTCGTCACGTAGCATTTCCTCTGCTTGCTTGCGGATAGCTTGGCGTTCTATCGGAGATACCCGGTAGGGGCTCTGCCGCAGTGGTCGGGCGTGTTCATCTGTGACAATGCGGTGCTTGGCAAGCCGGGTTCTTCGCACATTCGATGCTGATGAGAAGCAATCGCTGTACTTTTGAAGAAGACTGCGTATTTGTTCATGTCTGCTCCGTGGTAATGCCGGGTTGATATCAAACGTTGGTTGATGGCCTTGGTCAGATGGTTCTACGGGTTGGTCGGGTAGGGCAAATATGTCTCTGATGTCTGCCAGCTCGTCGAGGAAAGCAATCGTCGTACCTTTGTTTAGATGCCGGTATTCTTCGGTGAAGTTGGTTAGCAGCACCTGGGCTTCGCCATTTCGGATTTGGGCGACTCCCCTTGCGACGCCCAGTCCTCGATCAAGGAGTAACTGGGTGTTCCCCTCGACGACGCCTTCGGCAGTTTCGACGTCTCAAGTACCTATGCCGGCGAATACACTTGATCGGGGTGGCACGCTCAGTACTTCGTGAAGGACGTTTAAGGCAACGCGATGAGTCGCTGTCGTCGCTGCAGATATGGCTTTGTCCGTGGAAAGCTTGATCGACTTGGACCGAAGGTTGATGATCGCCCGATGTTCATTCAGGAAGTCCATTCCTAAAATCACGTCTCGCTAGCATTGCTGTAGGATCAGGAAAGTTGTCGCGTAGGTTCTCCCATTTACAGTAACTCTCGCGGTGCAGCGTCCTGACGGCATAATCAGGTTACCACCTGCGGTGCGGATCAGCGGGCCATCCCAAGTTGTTGTTACCTTCCTGAGTCGGACAGCGAGTGGCCCACTCATGACGGAGTAGTCAGCTCCGGTGTCCACCAAGGCAGTAACCGCGTGATCGTCGATCATAACTTCAAGGTCACTTGTTCGCGTTTTCGCATTGCACGTTGTCTTCGGTGTACGATCTCGGCTTCGTCGAGTAGTGAGGCTGCGGTGGGCGTACTGCGACGGTACTTCACTGGGCAACGGTAAAAGCTTCAAGTCTGGCCGCGTCGTCGTCGTCGTCGTCGTCGTCATCGTCGGTGTCGTCGTCGTCGGAGCTGTCGTCGTCGGTGTTGTCGTCGGTGTTGTCGTCGTCGGTGTTGTCGTCGTCGGTGTTGTCGTCGTCGGTGTTGTCGTCGTCGGTGTTGTTGTCGTCGGTGTCGTCGGAGGTGTCGTCGGAGGTGTCGTCGGAATTATCGTCGGTGGAGGATCTTTGTCCTTGCGCTTAGAAGCAACCTCACCTCCAGAGGCTGCTTTATTCAGTTTAACCTTCGGGGCTGGGGGAGCGTCCACGCACAGCGTAGCCTCGGCTCGGAGATACGAAGCGCGGAGACGAAGGCGACGGGGAACGTGATAGGTGGCTGGGTGGTGAGCATTCTTCCCGACGCAAAAATTCCTCAATTTCGGCTGGTCGCTGGCCGGGTCGGGGTCGTGGAGCGTCGTAAGAGAACCCTCGGATGCCCAGTCTTCTGTATGGGCAGTGCCGGAGGACGTGACCGGCTTCGCCACAGTGGAAGCATAGTGGGCGGCGCGGGTCGGGAGTTCTCCACTCGTCGCATTTCCTCGGCTGCGCGCGTCGCTCGTAGAACGGGCGGGTTGGGGCGAGTGGGCGGCGGTCCAACGCAGCTGGCTGAGGGCGATAGGGGCTTGGGTCCCGTCGTCGAGGGGCAGGACGGCGCACAGCTGCGGCGTAAGTCATGGCTGGGGGCTGCAGAGGCTGCGTGAGTGTCGGCGTCACACCCAAGGCCTGTTGAACCTCGTCCCGGATGACGTCAGTGAGCGATTAAATTTGCGGCTGCGTTTCTGTTGGCAGCAATCGTCGGAGCTCCTCTCGCACAACTTGACGTATAACATCCCGCAGGTCATTGCTGTTAGCGGTGTCCAGACAGCTTGCTGAGAAAATGCGCTGCTGGCGGTCATACTGGCGGGCTCGGGCATCCAGAGTTTTTTCCATCGTGGATGCCTCTTCTACAAATTCCGCGACAGTTTTCGGTGGGTTGCGGACGAGGCCGGCAAAGAGTTGCTCTTTAACTCCTCGCATGAGCAACCTTACTTTTTCTTCTTCCTTCATGTTTGCGTCGGCACGCCGGAAGAGACGCTTCATTTCCTCAGTGTACACAGCAACGGTCTCGTTTGGGTGTTTTATGCGAGACTGTAGCATCTGCTGGGCTCTCTCCTTTCGCACAACGCTCGTGAAGGTCTTTAGAAGCTGCTCCTTGAAGGTTTCCCAGTTCGTGAGGTTAGCTTCCTCATTCTCAAACCAGACTTTTGCTGGTCCCTCCAAGGCGAAGAAGACGTACCTAAGCTTCGTAGCATCACCCCAGTTGTTGAAGGCAGCCACACGGTTGAACTGTTCCAGCCATTCTTCGGGGTCGGCGCCAGGCGAAGCGTCGAAGGTTGGTGGCACCCGGCGCTGGTGAAGAATGATTGGAGCTGTCGGCTGGGGCAAGCTCATGGTGGACGTTCCTGCTGGCTTTTGTTTCCGGGTAGGGTCAGGCAGAATCCCGAACTCAGGTGCGTCTCCTAGCAGACGTCGGCTTGCGCGGTGGACTGGACTCAGGTCCTGCGGTGAATGAATCGAAGGGCTGGCGTCGCGACTTGCTGGGGGTGTCCGGTACATGGAAGGCTACCCAGCACCTCCACCAGATGTCACGTTGTAGTGACGGCAGTCCAGCGGTCAGGAAGACACCAACCAGTCTTGGAAACGAAGCTCTTTATTTGGGCTGACTTGCGCCCGCAAAAGAACTGACTCACTCGGCGGCGGCGTAAGCAACAAGCGTGCTCGTCGGTCGTCGAACTACGAATGCCCGCTGCTCGCGGCATCGTTCAATTTAAAGCCGGCAAGGAAACTTCGAGATAACAGGTCGAGATCATCTAGAGTAATCTAGAAACAAGTAGATGCAGCTGTTCATGGCTGTGAACAATCGAGATTAGTCCGGTCGCTTCTCGCGTCAGGAACAAAAGTGATAACAACCCTTTCCTGCAGCCTTGAGCGTGAACGAACAAACACTACAAATGATACGTGGCAATATTGAGGGCTTGAGAAGCTTTCTTTTTAAGGTTGTTAATGTGTGGTAGAAATGTGAGTTTCTTGTCGAAAGTTAGGCCTAAAAATTTGTGTTCTTGTTTCATTAATAGCGCAGTGTGATTCAAGTATAGATTGGGATCGACCTGTAGGCCTCGTCGCAATGAAAAAAGAACAGCTACTGTTTTTTGAGGAGAAAATTTAAACCCATTTCTGTCTGCCCAAGCACCTAGTTTATTTAGTGTGATTTGTATTTGTCTCTCACAGGTTGATATGCTAGAGGACGTGCATGCTATTTGTAGGTCATCTACATAAACTGAATACATTATGGACTTGGGTATTACTTTAGCTAAGGAATTCATTTTTACTATGAAGAGTGTCGTGCTTAGAATGCACCCCTGGGGTACGCCGTTCTCTTGGGTGAAAGTCATGGAGAGAGTTGCTCCTAGGCGGACTCGGAATGTGCGGTTAGCCAGGAAGTCGTTCAAGCAGTTCAACATCCTGCCGCGGATACCTAGCTCTGCTAGGTCACGGAGGATGCCGAACTTCCACGTAGTATCGTAGGCCTTCTCCAAGTCGAAGAAGACCCCAATACAGTGCTGCTTGTGGATGAACGCCTCCCGGATGGTGTTTTCTAGACGGACAAGGTGATCTGTGGTCGAGCATGCTTTTTTGAACCCACATTGGTGTGTATCTAATAGTTGCCGAGATTCAAGTATGAAGGTCAATCTAATGTTTAGTACACTTTCGAAAGATTTAGCAATGCAGCTGGTGAGGGCTATTGGTCTGTAACTGCTAGGACTTGTTGGTGGTTTTCCGGGTTTAAGAAAAGGTATTATGACTGCTTTTTTCCACTCGTCAGGTATATTTCCAGTTATCCAGATTTTATTAAAGAGTTTTAGCAGTGCCTCTACAGCAGCCTCGGAGAGATGTGCAAGCATAGCGTAATGCACGTTGTCTGGTCCCGGTGCTGTCTTTTTGCCAGAAGATAGTACCTTATTTAATTCTTATAGTGTGAGAGGCTGGTTATAATCCTCATGAACACCTGCTCCAGATGGAAATTTTTGTTTTTCAGCTATTGCTTTGTGTTTCTGAAATGTGTTTGTGTAGTTGGATGAGCTTGAGATCTCAGCAAAATGCTCGCCCAGTATGTTGGCCTGTTCTTCTAAAGATGTTTGTGTCCCGGGTGCTGTCAAGAGAGGAAGTGTGAAAGGGGTATGGTCACCAGTAAATTTACGAACTTTTTCCCACATTTTCTTTGATGTTATTGAACTATTTATTGAGGAGACATATTTCTGCCAAGAGGTTTTCTCTGCATTTCTTCGCACATACCGCGCTCTGTCTTTTGCCTTCTTAAAGGTGAGTAGGTTCTCTGCAGTGGGATATCGACGCAGAGCGCTCCAGGCTTTGTTTTGTTGTTTTTTTGCTAATGTGCATTCTTTTGTCCACCACACTTTGTGTTTCTTTTGTGCAAGTCCTGTTGTTTGTGGTATAGCGAGTGTTGCGGCCGATATTATGCATTTAGTAAACTTCTCATTAATTTCATCTGTGCTAAGGTCGTCACAAAATTCCTTTTCCAGAGTGGCACTTTTTGTAAAAACTGACCAGTCGGCGAGCTGAATTTTCCAGCGTCGTGGCCTTGTGGGGATGATTGGAGTGGACGATGAGAGCCTGATGACGGTAGGTAAGTGATCGCTGCCCATGGGGTCATTTAAAACATCCCATTTAAAATCGTTAAAAAGTAATGGTGATGTTAAAGCTAAATCGAGAGAGCTCATTTTTGCTGAGCTTGGACAGCAATATGTGGCTTTTCCCGTATTTAAAAGACAGACATTATTCGAAAGTATAAAATCTTCGATTGTTTGGCCTCTAGAGTCACAGCGTTCGCTTCCCCAAAACGGAGAGTGAGCGTTAAAATCGCCAACTACCAGAAATGACTCCGGCAGTTCATCGATCAGGCCTTCTAGATCTTGGCATGTTAATGTGATGTGTGGGGGAAGATATACAGAATATATTGTTATGGTTTTGTAGCTGATGACGCTAACCGCAACCGCCTCAAGTTTTGTTTTCAGTTTGATTTCTTGAGCCGGGACGCCGCTTTGGATGATGATTGCCACGCCTCCCGAGAGTCTATTTGCATGTTCGCGATCACGCCTAAAAGTTGTATAATGTTTTAAAATATTTGAATGTTGTGGACCAAGATTGGTCTCCTGGAGACATAGGGCTAGAGGCATCACTGACCCTAGAATATGAGTTATATCACTGTAGTTCCTCAACATTCCTCTACAGTTCCATTGTATTATGAAAGCCATCTTAGTTTTGTGTTTGTACTGATTGAAAAGCTAGATCAAGTTGTTTATGGCCCCGTGACTCGGGGCCTGTCTTTTTTTGACCGATCCAGGGAGCTCCGCCGTCCATCCGACGTGGACGGTGAGGGGCTGCCCGGGGTCGTGTCCATCGCCTCTGCAGAGGCACTGGACGACCGTGCAGGAGGCACATTGATTTTTGAGTTAGACCTCGACCTGTGGGAAGAGGTCTTTGGGCCCGCCGACCCGGGGGTCTGCGTCCCCTCCTTTGGGGTAGGCGGAGTAGCGTGAGCTACTCCACCAGACGGCGCGGATGGCCCCGCCCCAGACTCACTACGTGTGACCTGGACAGGTGCCGAAGCCTGGTGTGGTGCGCCGCGCCCACGCACCACATCGGCGAAGTTTGTTTTTGCAGTGAAGGAGAATTTGTTTGACTGAGCGTATTGCCTTCGTGCTTCTTTGAAAGAAATGTTTTGTGTAGTCTTGAGAGTAATAATTTCTTTTTCTTTTTTTCATGAAGGACAAGCTCTGGAGTAGGCAGCATGGTCTCCTTCACAGTTTGCACACCGTGGGTTAGCAACACATTCTTCGGATTGGTGGTCCTTCAAAGGGCATTTTGCGCATGTTTTGCGGCCGCGACAACTCTGTGAGCCGTGGCCAAATCTCTGGCAGTTGAAACATCTGCGTGGGTTGGGAATATACGGTCTTACATTTATTTTCAGGTAGCCTACTTCAATGGATTCGGGCAATGTGCTCATGTTGAATGTCAAGATCAGGTGTTTGGTGTCTACTTCTTTGCCATCGTTCCGGATCTTGATCCGGTGGACATCTATAACTTCTTGGTCAGTAAGTCCTTCGAGCATTTCCTTTTCAGAAAGGTGGACAAAATCTATTTCAGAGATGACGCCTCGTACAGTATTCAGAGACCGATGTGGGGTCACAGAGACAGGGATGTCCCCAATGGATACAATTGTTGCAACTTTTGAGTGTTCTATGCTGTCGCGCAGTTCAAGAAGTAAGTCGCCACTAGCCATTTTTGACACCTTGTAGCCAAGGCCTAAGGCATCCGTCAAGCGTTTTGAGACTTGGAATGGGGATATTATCCTTGCTTGCGTTTCTTCTGTTTTGCTATGGATGACGTGAAATTTTGGAAATGATACTTTTCTTTTTTGAAAAAAGTCGTCTGCTTCGGTCCGCCCTCTCTTGAGAGAGCGATCAAGTTTTGAAAGGGGGGGAGCCATAAAAAATTGAGGTTTTTCGGTCATGGTGCCAGCCACCCATCATGGAGCCCAACAGGGGGACGCGACAGGAACTTGAAAGCAAGTCCTGCCCACGCCAGCTGTACACCTTAACTATAACCTAATATGACTCAACTCAGGGTAGTTGGTCACACACGGTTAACCCTCGCCGCCAAGAAAGAAGGAAAAAACAAAGAATAGAGGAGGATACAGGAAAGTTGTAAGAAAGGAAATAGGAAAGTGAAAGATAGAGGGGAGGACAGGAAAAGGCGACTGCCGATTTCCCCCGGTCGGGTCAGGCCGGAGGTGCCGTCTACAGGAAGCTGGGGCCAAAGTGGTGTGTTGCCTCCGCCGAGGGGCCTTAAGGGTCCAAACGCTCGGCATCGGCTCAACCACCAGGATCCCCTTTTCCCCGGACACGGCAATGCCACGCACGGCTAAGCGCGGATGCTCGGGTCCGTGGTGACGCATTGTTCACCATCATCCCCCTGCGAGGATGTCCCTGCGGATGCTCGGGTTAACCCCGTGGTGTCGCCACTCACCAACGTCTGCATGCTGCAGACGCCTCCCTGCGGGGAGGGAATCTTCACTCGTGATGATGTGGTGTTTCGTAATGGCTGTCTGTTGAACTTTCGAAGAAGACGCAAAGCACGCTGTGTATTGGTATAGGCAGGTACGGAGAGCGCAGCGTTGAACCTGTGACAGCCCTGAGGTGATGTCAATGTGATCGAGAGACATGTTCGGAGATTCCACGGCTGTGCACGCAAAACATTCAGAAACATCCGCTCAGTGGTCGGCGAACGCGATCGCTGTGGCGCGGAAGATGTGCCGAAGTTCTTGGGTGAAAATGGTAATCAGTGATTGGGTGTTACCATTGCGTATGTGGATGATGCTTCGGGCCGTACAAATGCCGTGTGTCAGCAACATTGAAACATTGTCTTCGGCGACTGCTGTCCCGTCACGGAGCTCATCACAGTCGACAGTGACAAAAACACTGGAGCGTGGCGGGATGAAAACACTTTCGGAGGAAACGCGAAGGGCGGAGCCACATCGGCGAGTGTGAGAAGTGCCATCGGTGTTGTCTGCAGAAAAAGTAACTGTGCGCTGGCGGCGATCGACGATGGCCCCATTCTCATGGAGGAAGTAAAACACCCAGGATCAGGTCACGAGAACAATCGCGGAGAACCAGGCAGCTGAAAACGAAAGTGGAGTTGCGAATCGGGACCCGAGCTGTACACTGGCCAAGCCAGCCGTGCGGATCTGCGTGCCAGACCATGCCGTCGTAAATTTTTGTAGAAGAGTTGCCAATTTGCCGCTTAAAATGGAAAACTCTGCTCCAGTGTCCAGCAGCGCGCTGATATTGTGACCGTCAATGAGTACAGGACAACCTTGGACTTTAGTCAACCAAATGATCAGGCAGGCTTCCGTAAAGGATACTCGACAATAGACCACATTCACACTATCAATCAGATGATAGGGAAATGCGCAGAATATAACCAACCCCTATATATAGCCTTCATTGATTACAAGAAAGCATTTGACTGAGTGGAAACCTCAGCTGTCATGCAGGCATTGCGGAATCAATGTGTGGAAGAGTGTTATGTGAAAATATTGGAAGATATTTATAACGTTTGCACAGCTACTATAGTTATCCATAAAGTCAGCAATACAATTCCAATACGGTAAGGTCTCAGGCAGGGAGACACGATCTCGCCAATGCTCTTCACTGCCTGCTTAAAGGAGGTATTCCAGGGACTGGAATGGGAACAGTTGGGGATAAGAGTTAGTGGAGAATACCTGAGTAATTTGCGATTCTGTGATGTTATTGCCTTGCTAAGCCGCTCAGGACAAGAACGGAAAAGCATGACCAATCAGACAGGCAGAGCAGAACGGTGGGGCTAAGAATTGGTAGTGAGGTGCTGGAAGTAGTAAGAGAATATGTCTACTTGGGGCAGGTAGTGACCGCAGATCCGGATCATGAGAGGAAAATAACTTGAAGAATAAGAATGGGGTGGAGCGCATATGGCAGGTTCTCTCAGATCGTGAATGGTAGCTTACCAATATCCCTGAAGAGAAAAGTATACAACAGCTGTATCCTACCGGTACTCACCTATGGGGCAGAAACGTGGAGGCTAACAAAGAGGGTTCAGCTTAAGTTAAGAACAACGCAGCGGGCTATGGAAAGGAAAATGATACGTGTAACGTTTAGAGATCGCAAGAGGGCGGAGTAGGTGAGGGAAGAAACGCGGGTTAATGAGATCTTAGTTGAAATGAAGAGGAAAAAATGGGCTGAGGCAGGGCATGTAATGCGAAGGCAAGATAACCGCTGGTCCTTAAGGGTAACGGAGTGATTACAAGAGAAAGCAAACGAAGCAGGGAGCAGGGGACGGCAGAAAGTTAGGTGGGCGGATGAGATTAAGAAGTTTGCGGGGATACAGTGGTGGCAACTGACAACGGACAGGGTTAATTGGAGAGACATGGGAGAGGCCTTTGCCCTGCAGTGGGTGTAGTCAGGGTGATGATGATGATGATGATGATGATGTCGAGTGAAAACCGGTCCTCATGTTCTGAAGCTGTGGGCGTCGATGTCGTCACGTTCCTGCCAGCTAATGTTCGCGTTGTGGGGGGGACCTAGAGCGTCGAGTTCCAGCGACCCCGCCCCCGGAGGTCGCTGTCGTTAGTTTTGCCGGCGAGGGCTCGGCGACCGGCCTTGCGCTGGTCGTGAGGAGTGATGGCCTGCCGATGATGGTGAGGGTCGGCGAAGTGGCGGCGATCTTGACTGCCGTCGCTCGGAGGGCGCTAGACGCTGCAGAGACAAGTACGCTTCAATATCGCGGGGTCGTTGACCAAATGGTAGCCTGGGCGCGTCGGCGGGGAAACCCTGCAGGCCGAGCTCACGATATGGGCACTGCCGGAAGAGATGGCCGGGCTCCCCACAGTAGAAGCACAAACGCCTTCGGTCGGGGCCACGCCAGACGTCCGCCTTGCGCAGAGGTGCCCGATCATTTCGCAAGTACTGCGCCGGCTGCACGGATGGTAGCGGGACGTAATGGTCAGGAACAAATGACGCAGATGCTGGGGCAGTGCGTCGCAGGGCCTCAGCGTATGTCGGGCGGTTGTTTTTCGCTATTGTGTTCCCGGTATAATAATGACCTTTCATCAATGCTGAAATATTCAAACGCTGTGATATATGGCGATGACACTGCATTACTTTTCACAGGGGAAAATTTAGAGGTACTTAAATGTATAGTCAGTGAACAGCTCAGTGATGTTACGCAGTGGTTTAAAAGTAATCGGCTAACCCTTAATAGTGAGGAAATAAAGCACACCGTTTTTCACTCGTGCAGAAAAAACATGAACTGCGAACATATATCTCTAACTATCGACAACACGAATCTGCTGAAGGTGCGCCAATGCAAGTATCTTGGTGTCCTGTTCGCGTCTGATCTGCACTGAAAAGAACAAAATAATGTTTTCTTCAAATTATCCCATGGTTTTATGTTCTACTAAAGGCCAGGGACTGCTTTGGTCTTCCAATTTTACGCATTCTGTTTATCGCCTTTGCGCACAGTCAATTATTTTATTGCCTAGAAGCATGGGGTGGTACATATAAAACATACCTAGAGCCTGTTTCTCCCCTTCAAAAACAAGTTATTCTTATGATAACTTATTCAAATAGTACATACCCCAGTAGGCCACTCTTTCAGCTGCTTTGTATCTTACCCCTAACAAATTTATATAAACTGGAAATAGCTGAAATAGTAAACAATTTAATAAAATCTAACAACCCCTTGCCCCTTAGTTTATTTAGATTACCAGTGAAACAACCAAGAGCTGCAACTAACAATCTATTTAATTTCCCAACTTGTTATAATATGTACGACCGGAGACTCCTAGAATAAAGCGGAGTCCATGTGTGCAATGAAATCCCAAATGAAATTAAAGAAAAAAATAACTTTTCGTGAACTTTAAAACACTATTTAATTTCCATGGAAATGTAGCAGTGAATTGAATTGTATGTGTTAATCTTGAAGTTTTTTATTTACACGGACTGCAGTAATATTGTTCTTCTTTGTATTTTGACCCCTCGCTAGCCGTAAAGGTTATGGGTCCAACCAATTGGTCCTGTGAAGCTTCTCAACAGGAACAGGGCTAACAGCAGTCCGAGAGCCGCTGGTCGAGCAAGTAGTGTGCACCAGGCGATCGCAATAACACTCGCGCGTATGCCCGTCGTCTTCCTTACAATGGCCCCCGAAAAGAAGAGGAGCCATCCTGGAGACTTAAGGGGCGGACAAGGCAGCGGGGTCGTAGTATGTCTTGAGGCGATGGATATGGACAGTCTCCCGACCGCGGCGTCTGAGATCGGGTGACGACATGAGGGGCTAAACAATATGGTTTACTGGAGATGCTTGCTGCAAGACGTGGTAGGGCCCGTGCTACCTAGCGAGCAGTTTTCTGGAGACCCCAGGAGTACGGGGAGGTATCTACAGCCAGACAAGAGAGCCGGGCGAGAAATGCTGGGGAGGATGATTTTCATCGTGGCGGGTTTTTTGAAGGGTCTGGTTAGCTGTCGTGAGCGACCGGACGATCTGGCGACAGTCTTCGGCGTGCCTGGCGGCTTCGGAAATCGTGGTGCACTCAGAGGCGTCAGGGTGGTAGGGGAAGACGACGGGCATACGCGCGAGCCGCATTGCCATCGCCTGGTGCACGCTCCTGGCTCAACCACCTGCCCTCGGACTGCTGTTAGCCCTGCTCCCGTTGAGAAGCTTCACCGGACAAATCCCACCTTACATTTGTTGGAGGTGCGGGGTATGACGAGGAGCCATTTTCGTGCATCACAATGATAATTACGGCGATAAAGCAGGTTATCTCGGATCTCAAAATGTGATGCTTGACGGCGCAGGGCGCGGGATGGTGCAACCGCCGATGGGTCGGAGAGAAAGTCGAGAAGAGCACGAATCCAAGGATCCTTGCGCTGCTTAGAAGGCAGGTCACTGATGGTGGGAGGCGGAACAGGGGCGTCGATTTCGCAGAGGCTGGCAAGTTCGGCGGGGAGCGGGGAGCGAGACAATGTGTCGGCGTCCTGATGCTTGTGGCCTGACCAGTACACGACTCGGATGTTGTATTTTTTAAGACACAGCGCCCATCACGCCAGGCGGCCGGAAGGATCCTGTAGTGAGGAAAGCCAACAAAGGGCGTGATGATCCGTAATGACGTCGAAAGGACGGCCGTACACGTAAGGGCGAAACTTGCCTAAGGCCCACACAATGGCGAACCACTCTCTTTCAGTCACAGAGTAGCGAGACTCAGCCTTGGTAAGTGTACGGCTGGCGTAGGCAACGACAAATTCGTCGAACCCAGATTTGCGCTGGGCGAGCACTGCACCAAGACCAAAATTCAGGGGGCTCTTTGACTGTGTAAAGTGCGTAGAGGCGAAAGCGTTTTCCGCACCACTCTCGCTGCTTCTGTGGCACTGTTGTTTCACATATAATTGAGTACTAATTACTAAGTGATGACAAATCAGTAATTAATGGTTAATTACTGATTCATGCCTGAATGCTAATGAACTGCTAATTAATGACGCTTAAGCTTCGCCTTTAGGAGTGGAACGCGACAGCATGTTGTAGCGCTGCCAGGGAGTCCACGGAACCCCACCACCCGTTCGGCGCGATGCCTTGTCTTTTGAACGCAATGCTTTTTGAGGAAAGTAAATGGCGCAGTAATTATGTGTCATCTCGATGGACACCTGAACCGCACCGTACAGGAAGGGAGAAAGTGGCAGTGAAATAAGAAATACAAAGAGGGCCCGTAATGAAGAAAATGAAAATTGCATTTCAAGAAAGAAAATTACGCAGTAACTGTCTCACATATCTCGGTGGACACCCGTCAAAATTCAGGGGGGCACTTTTTTGACCTAAAGTGCGGTCACTGGCTAGTAGCGTTGGTCACTGATGTGTGGTTAAGATCAACGTTACTAGAACGAACTCGTTGGTTCTAGTAACGTTGGTTAAGATGTTAAACTTCGCCTCTAAAAGAGGGACGCGACAGCGACTTGCAACGCATCCAGGGAGTCCATAGAACGCCATCGGCGATTCGGTTCTACGCCTCGCTCGTCGGTAAATTGGTTTGTGAGGAAAAAGGAAATGTATCTGTCTCTCATATCTCGGTGGACACCTAAACCTCGCCGGAAGGGAAGGGAGGAGGATGGGAGTGAGCGAAGACACCTATTCACTAGACGCGCCTTTGTTCGTTGCAAACCATCGAGCTGGCGTGGCGGAGTGGATAGCATGCTCGTCTCGCACTCCGAAGACCGGGGTTCGATTCCCGAGCTCGACCAATTTCCTACTCGGTTTTATTTATTTATATGGCCTGTCTAGAAAAGCTAATTAGGCTAGTTGGGTAATTAAGCAATTAACTAAGCGCAGTCCCACTTACTTGGAGCATCACTATATGATCCCTTCAATTGGTTGCATGGTTACTAGCCAAAGTACAATTGGCCCCGTTTGAAATTCGCGCACTGTGACGTCACGACCGTTTCGACCAATTGAAAAGCGTGACATTTCTGTCGACAACTCCTGCTTACAACGATGAGACATGAAAGGCTTCCGCCTTAATACTGCTGGCATCCGTGTGGACTTCAGTGGGGGCCGCCGAGTTGAACTAGCGCAAGATGGGTAGTGCCGCGAGGAGACGACGCAAGGTGTTGTAGGCGGCGTCGCATACGGGTGACCAGGCCGAAAAATCAACATTGGTGCCGAGTAGCTGAGTCAACGGGGCCGCAATTGAGGTAAAGTTGCGAATGGAACGCCTAAAATAAGAGCAGAGCCCTATGAAGCTGCGAAGTTCCTTAGTGGTGGAAGGTTTGGGAAACTAAGTCACGGCTCGAAATTTCTCTGGGTCAGGGCGTACACCATCTTTCGACACAGCGTGACCTAAAATTATCAGTTCGCGGGCAGCAAAGGTGCATTTTTTAAGTTCAGCTGCAGGTCTGTGTTTCTGGGGCTTGTCAAGGCGTGCTTTAGGCGACGTAGATGCGTTTGAAAGTCGGGCGAAAAGAAAACTATATCGTCTAGGTAGCGCAAGCATGTCTTCCACTTGAGGCCACTCAAAACGGTATTCATCGTTCGCTCGAAAGTAGCAGCAGCGTTACAGAGGCCGAAAGACATGACGATAAACTCGTAGAGGCCGTCAGGGGTCATAAACGCAGTTTTTGCACGATCTGCAGCAGCCATTGGGACCTGCCAACAATCAGAGCGCGAATCAAGGGAAGAAAAGAGATCCGCGTTTTGTAGAAAGTCCAGAGCGTCATCAATACGGGGCAAAGGGTAGACGTCTTTGCGTGAGATCTTGTTAATGCGGCGGTAATCGACGCAAAATCGAACGGAGCCATCCTTCCTCTTGACGAGGACAACCGGTGAAGCCCAAGGGCTGGTGGAAGGCTGAATAACGCCGCTCTGAAGCATGGTGTCTACCTGTTCTTCAATAACTCGTCGTTCATCGGCGGAAGCACGATATGGGCGCTGTCGCAGAGGGGCATGGGCGCCGGTGTGAATGCGGTGCTCGACAGTCGTCGTGCGCCCCAAAACACGTTCCTGGCAATCGAAGGAGGAGCGAAACTCCTCAAGAAGGGCAAGAAGCTGGGTTAGCTGAGTTGGCGGAAGAGTGGTGTTGATAGAGCGAAGGAATAGGTCGGTCGACAATTTGGTTGGCGCAGTAGTAGGTGAGCTTAGGGGGTCCATGGCGACCGGCGGTGGTTCTGCAGCAGCGTAGGGGTGGTTGAAAACAGAATCAAAGAGCTGCACGGTTCCGACGCAATCCCCGCGGCGCAATGCGAAGGGGCTGGAAAACGGGTTTAAGACCCACAGTACGGTGAGGCCGGCGGATAAAGTGAGCAGGGCGTAATGCAGCGGCAGACAATGGCGGCGAAGAAAAGTAGGAGATGGCGTGAAGATGACACTGGCATCGCGAACACAGTCACAGGAGAGAGGCACAATCACGGAAGAGCACGAAAGCATATCGGTCCCGTCGGCAACAAAAGCTTCGGCAGAAACATGGGTACCACAAATTTCAGTCTCTGGCACGGGATTCGCCTGCGTAGAAAGCGCTACTGAGCCCGAGCGCAGTCGATGGCCCGTCATGGAGCGGTTGGCAGTCCCAGCCCAAGATGATCGAATACGAACATGACGGCAGAACGATGAACTCGACGAAATATAAAATGTCTTCTATGACTACTCGAGCAGTACACGCTTCTAACGGCTGGATGAGGTGCGCACTTGCAGTTCGTAACGACAGGCCAGAAAGGGGCGTCTTCACTTTCTTCAAAGAGCGGCAAAGCGCTGCATCCATGAGAGAAACCGCAGCACCGGTGTCGATAAGCGCCATGACAGATACGCCATCTACAAAAACTTCAATTAAATTAGCGACAGACAATCGAGGCCCTTCAAATTTCGACGACTGCGCAGTTCTCGCCTCAGGAACTGCAGCACCTAGTTTTCCTCTTGAGTGGTCGAAGGATGCCGTCGCATCGGAGAGATGGAACGACGACGTGGAGGAGGCGAACGGCGTCCGGAGAAGGCGGCGCGCTCAGGAGACAGAGAACGGCTTAGGAGCGGCTCAGCAGTAGGCGAATACTGTCGCTGGGACCAGTAACCGGAAAATTCAGGAGGTGGTCGTGAGGCATACATGCGTCGACGGCAAAGCCGCGCCACATGACCTGGCAGGCCGCAGAAGTAGCAGATCGGGCGGTTGTCAGGCGTGCGCCAGTAGTTGCCGAATTCAGCTGGCGGTCGAATGTTATCAGGCGTGCCCCAGGAGGTTCACAGATGAGCAGGCGGTGGAATAAAAGCAGCGGGCTCTCGAAAAGAAGCAGGAGGCGGAGCATACGTAGGTGGTCGAGGTCGAGGACCTCCGCATATGTCAGCGCGGCCACGAGAGGTGTGGGCTGAGGGGCTTCCGGGAGAGCCTCAGCGACCTGTTCTTGAATGATGTGCCTCAGATTCAGAGTTATGTGTGGTGAGGGCTCTTGATGGCTTGAAATAAGCGAGAGCTCTGAGCAACTTCTTCACGGATGTAGCTCTTGATTTCCGGCTAGAGTGATGACTGGTCTCTCGCGTCGTTCAGGCCAGCAAGCGAGTCGATGTTCGTGGTGTGTTCACGTGTCAGAGCCCTCTGCTTGCGTAGTTCGTCGAAGCTCTGACTTCGGCGACGATGCGCTGGTCTCGCGCCAACAACATCCGAAAGGCGTCGTCATCATTGCCCTTGAGAATATGCCTGATCTTGTCGGCTTCGGACATCTGTGCGTTCACCCTCTTCCAAAGGTCCACGACACCCTGGATGTAACTCGTGCAGTTCTCTCCTACCTGCTGTGACCGCGCACGCAAGCGCTGTTCGGCACGGAGTTTTCTACAGGCGGGCGGCCGAATACCTCTGAGATGTTCGTTTTGAAGACGGACCATGATGTAATGTCCGCCTCGTGGTTCCGATGCCACAGATTTGTCACGCCCGTCAGATAGAAAATCACATTGTTCAGCTGGGTTTCCGCGTCCCAATTATTGTATGCGCTCACCCGCTCATACGATGTGAGCCAATCCTCAACATCATGGCCGTCCGTGCCGCTGAAAATAGGGGGTCCCGCTGGCGGAGAGAACCAGCACAGACGACGGCGGCCGGGCTCCCTTGTACGGCTTGGTGGTTCGAAGGCATCGCGGTAGGGGATAGCGTTCGGCTGCAGAGTTCCAGGGCGAGAGGATATTCCCCGGCACCTGCACCAAATGTAAGGTGGGATTTGTCCAGTGAAGCTTCTCAAAGGGAGCGGTGCTAACAGCAGTCCGAGGGCAGCTGGTCGAGCCAGGAGTGTGCACCAGGCGATGGCAATGCGGCTCACGCGTATGCCCGTCGTCTTCCGTCCACTTAGAATAACTAAAGAGAAAAAAAGGCAGGTGCGGAAAGCATCGTCGCAGCAGCATAGCGCAGCTACGCGAGAGAGAGGCAAGTTAAAGAATATGGCAGCGGCTAGGAACGGCCGTCTATCGTCGCAGCAACACAGCGCAGCTGCACATGATAACGGCAAATCAACGAAGATTGCAGCGGGTAGCGACGGCCGTCTATCGTCGGAACAGCTCAGCGACGCAACTCCATAAAACAGCGAGTCAAGGAGGAGAGCAGCGAAGGAACGGCAGTCTACGTCGCAGCAGCACAGCAGAGCAACACCAAAGAGCGGCAACCCAAGGAGGATGGCAGCAGATAGCTACGACAGCCTATCGTCGTCGCTGCACTGAGTAGCTACACCAGAGTACGGCGAGTGGAGGAGGTCGGCCCAAGAAAGCAACGGCGGTCTATCTTCACAGCAGCATGGTGCAGCTAGACTAGAGAGCAGCGAGTCATGGAGGACCGCGGTGGATAGCAACGGCTGGCTATTGTCTCAGAAGCACAGCGCAGCAACACCAGAGAACGGCAAGTCAACGATTACTGCAACGAATAGCAACGGCAGCCTATCATCGCAGCAGCAGAGAGCAGTAGCAGGCGAGAGCGGCAAGTAAAGGAGGACGGCAGCAGGTAGCAATCATAGCCATTCGTCGCAGGAGACAGTGCAGCTGCACCACCGAGCGGCAAATCAAGAAGGACAGCCACGTATAGCAGTCAGTCTATCGTCGCAGAAGTGCAACTCAGAAACGCCAGAGCAGCGGAAAGCAACGCCAGTCTTCGTCCCTGCAGCAGAGCACAGCTACCCCAGAGAGCGGCGTGTCAAGGAGGACGGCAGCAGATAGCAACGACAGCCTATTTTCGCAGCTGCACAGCGCAACTGCTCCAGAGAGCAGCAGTCAGGGAGGACCGCAGGGGATAGCAAAGGCAGCCTATCCTACAAGAAGCACAGAGCTGCTACACCGTAGTGCGGCTAGTCGAAGAGGACTTCATCTAATAGCAACGGAAGGCTACGGTCAGGGCAAAGCTCTGATACACCAGAGAGCGGCAAGTCAAAGAGGATGGCAGCGGATAATAACGGCAGCCAATCGTGGCGGCTGTTCAGTGCAGCTACACGAGAGAGCGGCAACTCGTGGAGGATGGCAGCAGATACCAACGGTAGCCTATCTTCGCAGCAGCACAACAAAGCTACAACCTAGAGCGGCGAGTCGACGAGGCCAGCAGCTTGAAGCAGCGGGAGTCCATCGTCTCAGCAGCACAGTGCACCTACTCCATATCGCGGGAAGTCAAAGTGGATGGCAGATGAAAGCAATGGCAGTCTATCATCGCAGCACCACAGCGTAGCAACACCACAGAGCGGCAGGTCAAGGAGGATACCAGATGAAGGCAACGACAGCCTTTCGTCGGAGTAGCACATTGCAGCTACACGAGAGATGCGGCGAGCAAAGGAACGACGGCAGAGGAAGGCAACAGCCGTCTATCGTCGCAGGAGCACTGCGCACCTACACCAGCGAGAAGGTTGTCGAGTAGGATGGCAGCGGATACCAACGGGAGTCCATCGTCGCAGCAGCACCGCAGATACACCAGTAAACGGCGAGTGAAGGAGGACGGCAGAGGAAAACAACGGCACTCCACCGTCGTAGCAGCAAAGCACTGCAAGACGAGAGAGCGGCGAGTCAAGCACAGCAGCGGAAAGCAATCTGAGTCATCGTCGCATCAGCACAGCGCAGCTACGCCCGAGAGTGGCAACTCAAGGAGAACGGCAGCGAACTCCAACGGGAGTCCATTGCAGTAGTAGCACAGCGCAGCTACACCAGAGTGCGGCGAGCCAAGGAGGGTGTCAGCGGATAGCAACGGCAGCCTATCGTTGTAGCAGTGGAGCGCAGCACAGCTACACCAGAGTATGTCGTGTCAGGTAGAAGGCCGCGGATACCAACGGCAGTCTACCGTCGCAGCAGCACAGTGCAGCTAAACCAGAGAGCGGCAAGCCAAGAAGGAAAGCAGAGGAACTCACCGGTAATCTATCCTCGTAGCAGCACAGCGCAGCTACAGAAGAGTGCAGGGAGGAGAGGAGGACTTGAGCGGATTACAACGGCAGGCTATCGTCCCAGCAGCACAGCGCTGCAACTCTAGAGAGCAACGAACCAAAGAGTAGTGCAACGAGTAGGCACGGTAATTTTTTCTTCGCAGGAGCAAAGCGCAGCTACACAAGAGAGCGGGGAGTCAAGCAGAGCAGCGGAAAGCTTTCTGACTCCATCGTTGCAGCGACGCAGCACAGCTACGCTAGAGAGCGGTAAGTCAAGGAGGACGACAGCGGCGAGCAATGGCAGTCTATGATCGCAGGAGCACTGCGGCGAATCTAGGAGGACGACAGAGAAAAGCAACGGCAGTCTATCGTCGCTGCAGCGCAGCGCAGCTACACTGCAGAGCAGCAAGTCAAGGAGGACGGCAGCGAAAACCAACTGGAGTCCATTGCCGCAGCAGCACAGCGAAGCTTCACCAGAGTGCGGCGAGTCAAGGAGGATGGCAAATGAAAGCAATGACAGCGTATCGCCGCAGCAGCACAGCGCAGCAACACCACAGAGTGACAAGTCAAGGAGGATGGCAGCAGATAGCAATGGCAGCTTATCGTGGCAGTAGCACAGCGCCGCTACACCAGATGGGGCGTGCCAAAGAGGACGTCATGGGATAGCAACGGGAGCCTACCATCGAAGCAGCGCATCGCAGCAACTTCCAAAGAGCGGCAAGTCGAAGAGAACGGCAGCGGCTAGGAACAACAGCCTATCTTCGCAGCAGCACAGCGCAGCTGCACCAGGGAGCAGCGAGTCAAGGAGGACGGCAGAAGAAAGGAACTGCAGTCTACCGTCCCAGAACCACAGCGCAGCAACACCAGGGAATGGCGAGTCAAGGAGGCCGGCAGAGGAGAGGAACGGCACTGTATCGTCCCAGCAGCACAGCGCAGCAACACCAGATGCGGTCTGCCAAAAAGGAAGTCAGCCATATCAACAGCAGCATATCGTCGAAGCAGCACAGCGCAGCTACACCCGAGAGCCGCGAGTCAAGGAGGAAGGCCGAGGAAAGCAACGGCAGTCTATCTTCGCAGCAGCACGACGCAGCTACACCAGAGAGCAGCAAGCCAAGGAGAACGGCAGCGGATAGCAACGGCAACCTATTGTCGGAGCAGTACAGCCCAGCAACAAGAGAGAGTAAGAATTTAAGGAGGATGGCAGCGGATAGCAACGGCAGCCTACCGTCGCAATAGCACAGCGCAGCTGTACGAGAGAACGACGAGTCAAGGACGGCGGCAGAGGAAAGCAACGGCAGTATATTGTCGCAGCAGCATTCCGCAGCCACAACAAAGAGTGGCAAGTCAAGGAGGCGGCAGCAATTAGCAACAGCAGCTAACGTTGCAGCGGCAGGAAGTCCACGGTGCGACGCCGCAGAACCCGAGATCACCGATGCAATAGCCGGGGCTTCTCTATTCCAGCCAAGGTGTTGCTTTCCCGCCGAAATTTCCGCTTCTCTGTTCTTCCCCCTTGCCACGCTATTCCTCTTGCTTTTTTAACCTTGGGGTTCGAACACGTCATCATTGTCGTCGTCATCAGCGTCGTCTCTTATGCACCAATCATCTCCTCCCACCTCAATGAATACTTCATTATCGTCTTTATTCTAGTTATAACACAAGTCGTGCTTATCGTCATCCTCGTGGTCTTCTGCAAACTGCTTTAGTTCTTTCTTCTATTTCAAACTTCTTATTATATGTGAACAAGGCGCCCTCTCTCAAGAGTTTTTCGATAAAAAACTGCTCACATCATCCCCATCATCAAGCCTTGCACCCTGCCGACTATCTTCTGTGGCGGTTTTCGACCTAGCACACAAACACATCGCAGATGTGAAGCATACAACAAAAGCACTCCACTGACACTGAACACGAAACTGCATTTACGGAACATTAACACACCTCAGCCGTTGTCGGTACGGTGCCCCTAATAAACGTGTTAATGTCCACAACACACACCCTTTTAAAGCACACAACAACACCCGTTCCTGAGTCCGTCCCGTGGAGACAACGGCTGACGAAACCACCTGCTACGGCCTCGGGTGCCTCCAGCGCTGTTGCCACCCGTCCGGGTGGTGTCCACAAAACTAATTTCGCCAGCATCGCCTCCACTGGCACTTGGACCCGTAGCTCACACGACGCCGCAAACGACACCGCCAGAGATGCCAGCGTGAACGCTTCGAACGCCACCCCGACGCCGGCTGCCTGGTTGCCACTGAATGGACTAACGCAACGCTTCTTCAGCGCCGAACCGTGAGCACGAACACAGAACTTTAGCAGAATGGGTGTTCGCGGGTCGTGTGTATTGGTAGACTTTGTATTTTGAGTTAGTTTGGTTAGTTTTGTGTGCTAGTGTTTGTGTCGCATAGGGTATATTAAATGTGCATCTGTGTGGGTACACCTGTCACCTAGACCATTCTTTCGACCCGAGTGTTCTCTGGGGATCCGTGAGAGTCTGCTGCTTTTGGCTAACCGGAACCACAAAGCAATAGCAGAAACCAGTTACTGCAATGCGTTATGTCTTCTTTGGTAGCATATACTCGTGATGTTGGGAAAAACATCGCAAAAAAAGAAGTACATAGAAAGAACAGACACCACATCGCATACAGGGGCTCCGTGCCGCAAACAGTTGAGATTCGTTCATAAACAACGTCTGGGCATCTCTACGGAGGCACTGAAGCCATTTCAGGTTGCAGGGGCACCAAAGGTCGCTGGCACAATGCTTCTCGTACAGCGATCACGAGGGCCGAACCGATTCGTATGCAGCTCACTAGGTGGCGGCGCGCTGCTAAGCTCAGTAGCAATGGTAGATGGCGCTTATGGCCTATCATTTCGACGCGCTCACTACTGCGAAGCATAGCGGCCAAGCCCTAGCCCTTGGCATCCAGCAGGCTCTGCGCATACCGTGTACTCCACAACGGCTGTTGGCATTCCGCTCATGGCCAAGCCTTTCAACTGTGACTTCCAGTGCCGCTTTTGACATTCAGAGGCAGTGGTGATTGCAACCAGCGGCGGCACTCGGTGTGTACGCTAGCCTATAAGTGTCACGTGAAGCAGGGCTTACGGTGGGATATTCACTGTGCGTAACGGTGTTGTTTCGCTGTTGAAGGCCGCTACAGGTGTCGCTGCTGTTTCCCCCTAGTCATTCCACAGCCACAGCGTAAAGGCTCCTGGTGAGCGAAAAACTCGACGTTGCTCAAACAGCGTTGTTATGTCCAAAAAACACATCATGCGTCTTGGTCCGGAGTGAAAATAAATTAATAGAGCGCTTCTAATGTGAATTGAATATAGTGTTATGTCTTAAATGACCTAACTTTGTGAAAAAAATAATTTAGGCTGTAAGGATAAAGAAGATGCGTCCGATGATCTGAAAAGACGAAGACGAGGGGGCAGTTCTCTCGCGAGTTTTGCCAGCGCTACGCTTGTGTGTGCTTCGCCGAACTGATCCCGGACTGTTGCCGTCGCGGTTCCCGCTGCCCCAGCACCTAGGTAATAAACCCCCTGGTACAAGGCCAAAAAAATTTCCTTAAATTTTTAACCGGATTTCGAAGCACGTGTGTAGAGTTGCCAGCAGGGTAGGCTTCTAAATATAGGCAATGTATGCTGGCTGTATAGCCTAAGTACAAGACGGGGTGATGTGTGAGTGTAGTGTGGGCTTAGTTTGGAGGCCATAAATGTGTTAATCAATACAGTGAATTATAGATGTGCTAATTCGTAAAATACTCAATATGTAAGCAGTGCAGTGTGGAGGAGTTCAAAGAGGAAAAATATATGGGAACTAGGTAGTGATAATTGTGATCAGTATGTGACTGTGACCAAAGAACTGTTAGTGTGGGCTGAGCGAAACCGCTGAAAGGAGCCATGAACGCTTTTTCTTCCGACCCTTACATGCAGACCTTCAGTGTCTGCCTAATTTTTCTTCTTTTGGTTGCTCTTCCTGTGGCTGAGTTCTGCCATGGCTTCTAGAAATAGTTGGATTCCACCAATGGCGGAGCTAACCTGTATTATACGAGTCGGCCGTGGTCGGAGACTCTCTCTTCGCATGCCTAACTGGTAGCCTTTTATGTTGTGTTTTACATGTCATGGCTTTCATCAGCACTGATTCTTTCGCTGTGCTCCACGAATATGTGCTACGCAAGAATTGCCCTGAATTAAAAAAAATGACAGCAGTTAATAAATTGTGTTCATTTTGTTTTCTTCTTGAATCCTTTACTATAGTGAGGTCGGCGAGTTTATACATATATGTATAAAACCATTAGCGCTTAATATTTTCTGCTGTGAAACTCGGCTGTCAAATTAACATTTTCTGATGAGAACTAATACTTTATTGAGCGACAATATGTGCTTACCTTTTGGTGGGTTTCGTTTTAAACCATAAAGATGCTTGGCATCCAACATCAAGCCAGCCGTTGCCACAGTATAAAAGTTTGGGGCTCTATTCAACGATAGCTTTGCTTTAGCTTAAAGCAATCCAGTTTACTTCGGTAAAATAAGGCATAGTTTATGGGTTCCCTTCTTTTCTTATTTCTTCGCAGTAAGGGACACTTGCACGTTGCTCACGCAGTATACCTACGGCTGCGAACTGCCTAGTTTACCGCTTCAATTTTTTATTCTGATGAGTGGGCGTCTTGCTCATCCTAAAATCTATCGAATCTAATGAACAGGAGAAATACTTTTGGCCCGTGTTTAGAAAATGTATTTGGCTGTCATGCAGGCACGAAACAAAGTGTGCCGTTTGAACGAGATACAGCCCCAGAACGGCTGCAAGACACCTTTCGAACTTGCTTTGAAGTGTACTGTAGCCCAGTGAGAACTGAATAGAAATTTCGTTAGTCATTAGAAACACAGTGTAATAAACACGACGTATCAAGCGAAAACTTTGTACTGTGGCTTCAGCAAGTCGGCAAAAAAGCAGAAGGAAAGACCTGCTAAAGGCCAGATATGTAATCAAGTTAGCATGTTTCCTTTTTAAAGCGTAATACAGCAAGCACCGTGCCTGAAAGAGGCTGCGCATTTCAATGAGTGCAGCATCCAATAAATTCACTCACTGACCCGCGTCGCATGAGATATAATGCCACCTGCCAATCAAAGAAGTTTGGCTAGAGTCATTGAATAAATGCAGTCATCTTTTGTAGTAAACTGTACGATATCAGAAGTTCAACCCAGCGGACAAAGTTTTTACCCCACTTCTCCAAAAGAACTTCCGTTGATTTTTTCGTTTACTTTGCAACCAGAGCACCAGTAAGTTCTTTGTTCTGCCTTGTCAAGTGACAGATAATGTAAATAGGCATACCTGCTTCACCAATATACAGGTCAACTGCAAAAATTCTCTTCTTGGTCACTTTTGTGTGACGTACAAACCAGATAACATTATTCTTATTCCTGACCTTCGGTGTCGGTACTCTGGGGCCTGGGCAGCTATCAGTACTTGCACCATTAGTGGCCTCGAAGATCAGTTCAATTTTTTTTACGACGGCAGTCGATTCATCTTCTTGGGGATGATCCTTCATTTTCCATATACTCACTGTATTGTACCGCTCGGGGTAAAGAATGAGTTTGAAACCCTTCGAACCAACAGCCGTATTCAGAAGGGTTCGCTTGTGTCCGTTCAGGGGCTCGGGTGGAAGTGGATCAGGTTGCCGCTACCGGTGTCGGTACTGTGAGTGGGTTCATAAACATTATGTGGAGAATCTGTATAGATTCTCACAAAGGTCCCGCGTGCGCCATCAAACCTGAACTTCTCCAATGGTGATTATGTGTAAGACGTCTATACAGTTAGAATACCACTTACTGTCGTGGTGCCGGAGAACGGTTTTTGGAAATAGATTTGGCTGCGACTACGTTGATTTGGTCATAAACCTAAACTGTTCTTCAGTGATGCCTTACTGAGAGAGTGCCCTAATGGAGCTCTTCATAAATCCTGTTTTAGCGATAAAAATGACTGCCGAAGGTTAATATGCGTGAAAGATTATCAAGGGGTAGCAAGTACTGCTTGAGCTTTAGTCCACCAATGCTGACCGTTAAGTTTGAGACAATAAAACCTGCGCTTGCTCTTGTAGGTCCTGGTGCCGTGATTTATCCAGAGAAGTCCTTGGCGAAGGAGCGACCCAAAGTTATTGCTGGTGGTGATTTCAGCAGGACGCACAAACTTTTTCTCGTCGCTGCGCTGCTTTCCCAGAGGTCATCCGTGGCTTTGTAGGCAGGATGTGTGAAGAACAAAACGCCAGGCTCCCCACCCTCTTGGTGCTTCCCACCATGTGTATTCCGTACCCTGCCCGTGGAGTCGGTGTCTTCGCACATGCAACCCCGTGCCATCGGAACGCTTCCGGAGGAGGGGTTTTCATGGCGCTCGTCACACTGTGTCTAAGGCACAGTGTCGCAAACGGAGGTGTCGCAGCACGTGCCTTGCCCTGTATTTGGTACGCAGCCGGAGAAGGGGGCTTGCTGCGCTAGCAACCCATTCAATTCGGAAGACTGCCGACGGACGCGGCTTCTTTGCTCTGTCCACCCCGCGAGTCTCGGGAACTTCGCTAGTTTGGAGCCGCCGTTGAGAATCAAGGGTATAGGAACTGGGTCTTTCAATGAGAACTACCTCCGAAACGCACCTAAACAGCCAGTTATTCTCCGTGACCTCCATTAAATCGATCATTACCTGAAGCAAAGGTGAGAGCTTGGTAGTAATTCACATTGGTAATTGCCTCCTTTTCCATGGAGGTGGTTTTAAGGCATGTGATGAACTCGGTTCTTGGAGCCGTGTCCTTCGAAGGGGAACCGATGGGAGACTAGCACGCCTAGCCGTGCGCGGTTTGCGATCCAAGGCATGCATCGTGCTTCCCAAGGCAACCCTAAAGCAGAGGAGTTGGCTTGCAGTCGAGCTCCGCAAGCAATGACGCTTCGATGCTGGACGCGCTGATCAGCATGTTATCGAAGTGCTGGAAAACGCTCCGCCGGCTACAGGGCCGGAATCTTGGCTGGTTTACGCAATGAAGCTCCTGCGACGCCTTCGGTGCTTGGGGGGGCCCGCTCGCTCGAGCGCGTCTCGGAAGCTTCGTTTCCCCCCCCATTTTCTGGTTGGGCGCTGGTCCAAGGGTCGTAGTTTGTAGGATGATGTCGCACGGCGGCTGAAATGCGTTCCGAAAGCGCGCTATGAAGTCCTTATTCATTGCATACTGTTTCTGTTTTAGAGCGAAAGCTTTACTAACCTAGTAGAGGCGAGTTTTGTCGTCGCCAGCAATTTGACCTTCGTTTCACCACAGCTGCGCCGTAGCCTGGGCTACGCCGCCGCCGCGTGCGCTAACCACCGCCTATGACGCCGGCTTGGCGCATGCGCTCTCCGCAGCTGAGTCGTCGGCTGACCACGTGACTCGCTGCGCTCCTGGCTAAGAGGAGCGCCGCGCTCGCCTAGTCAGTGTGAGCTTGGCCATGCATGAGAGCGAGGCAGAGCAACCTTTTCTGAGCATTGCGCGGCAGGGGCAGGCCTCGAGCCATCGTCGGCAAACGGCGTCCGGCCACCCCGCGGATATCGCCCGGCGAGCTGCTTCACTGGACGAGGTCCGCAATGCCATGCGCGCCAAAAATTGAGGAATAGTTCGCCGTTCAGCTCGCAAACCGGCCATCTAGACTTAACCAGGCTAAACCAAGGTTTTGCTTTGCATATTTAAGGGTAGCTGAGCTCAGCCGCAACCATTTTTTCTTCAAGTTTCTGCCGGAAACAATGCAACAGATGCAATACGTGTATGCAAAGCGCAGTCCTTAATTCTTATTGGCGTCTTGTAGTCACCTAATTACGAATATTGTGGGCAAATTTCTTGTCCGCGTGCCTCTTCTGTCTTGGCACTGACATATGTAGCCGCAGTGTAAGATCCCTACTTATGGTTCCTGCAGCCAGGACAGGGTTCCATTCCCAATGCGTCACCAGCTTTGATAGCGGCTTGTTTCTCCAAACACTGCGATTTTCTGATTGGAGCCTTTGATTGGATTACTTCAGCATTAGGCGTACAAATCGCAGAGTTCATGATACGTTTGATGGAAATGCTGCTTCACGGACTCTGCAGGCAAGGTTGACGCGTCTCTTAGTGTTGACTGCGGCGTCGCGCAAGGTTACTTTGACACCTCTGATGCGGCTAAATAGAAAACCAGGGATGAAGCGACCAATTGGTGACGCTCACGCGGGGAACCAAAGGCCAGATAAAAATGATTGGGTACCGATTGGAAGGCTATTCCTTTGGTAGGGCCGTCAATAATGCTTTCTCCCAATCAGTGACGCAGCAGTTATTAACATCGGTTCATTCCGAAGAATAAAAGTTCACGCATGAAACAGCCAAAAATGTAGTGGTTGCAGAGAGTGGTTGCCAGTCACAAGGCTTCGAGGATGCAGCGCTACGTCAACAACTGCGAACGAAGTGCAAATATTACAGCGCGGTGTATTAGAAAAGCACACTGTGATAGTAATTAAACCACGCACAACGGTGCGTCTCATGCGATGAAACCCATGTAACATGGAACATCTTATAGACATATTGAGACAGGCACAAAGGGCTAATGTCTAAACTAAATCTAAACGACTCAAAGATGTTTCTTGAAAGAAGTATATTATACGTGGCAGGAACATGTTAGCTGACAGCCTGCTTAGAGAGCATATTTACATTCGACCTATAGGCAGACAAGAGCCATATTGCCACGTATCATTGTAGTGTTTGTTCGTTCACGCTCAAGGCAGCAGGAAAGGGTTGTTATCACTTTTGTTCGTGACGCGAGAAGCGACCAGACTAATCTCGACTATTCGCAGCCATGAAAGGCTGCATCTAGGTTTTTCCAGATTACCGTAGATGATCTTGACCTGTTATCTGGAAGTTTCCTTGCCGGCTTTAAATTGAGCGATGCCGCGAGCGGCGGACAATTCGTAGTTCGACGATTGACGAGCACGTTTGTTGCTTACGCCGCCGCCGAGTGATTCAGTTCTTTTGCGGGCGCAAGTCAGCCCAAATAAAGAGCTTCGTTTCCATGTCTTGTTGGTGTCCTACTGACCGCTGGACTGCCGTCACTACAACGTGACAATATAGATGCTGTGTACGAGTTGAGTAAAATGCATTGTAAAATCTTTTGACTGGGTCCAGATTTCAAAATATTCCAGCCAACCAATATGCCGAAGGGTCAAACAGCGGCTGTGCCGCTCAGCTGCTAAGCTCACAAAAGAATGCGGGATCACGTTCTGACTGCTCCAGCCACATTTAGACAGCAAGATGCAAATAATTTCTAACCCGTGTGCAGTTTGGGGACGTCACACTCTACAAGCAAGTTCATGCGCAAGTAGGTAATCCGCCTGACTACGTCGAAAAAGTTGGTAAGCAAATTATCAGATGCCTCAGCCTCACTCAGATGCTGACACGCGGCTATTAGAGAAGCTGCCACGCCTGCGTAATGTCCGCTTAATTTTAACTATTGGTCACAACTTGCACAACTTGAAATTGTGATAATCACAGCGCGAATTGAAAAGCGGCCATGCCAGTAGTACACATAAGCTTAAAAAAAGGCAAGTTGTAACTCGCCCACCGTGGCACTTTTACATAGAAGAAGATTTGGTTTTAAAACGACTTGTTTTCTTAAACCCACTTGGACAATTAGTGTTTAGGAAATACAGAAGTCAGCAAGGCCTCGACTTATATGACCGAATTTGGTTGCATGCGACTGCTAAAGGACGATTATAAAGACCCTTCTATGTCTAACCTGTTGCGTTGTTTAAAAAACTACATAAATATGGTTTGTTGCAAGGTATGAGGCAAACACAATTTATTCTTTTTATGCTGCCGCGCCTTGTGTTTCTGCTATTTTAGCAATTTCGGTAATTGGCAGTTTGGCGCTGTGGTCGATAGCGCCTCCCGCACTCTCACTTCGCTACGCACAAGGCCGCCGTATAACGCCAGCTCCGCTCTCAAAACGAATCGTTCTGAAATTATGCGTCAGATCTTTATTGGTGGGTTATCTCTGATTTTCGCCGCCTGGCATTTGATTTAACAATTCTCGTGCTAGCTATGAATTGCGATCGTGCATGGAAATGCGACTGTCGTTTAACCTACGAGTGACTCTCCTTTTCCTTCTGTTTCGTAACATCATGACAGAACAGCCATATGTATTGGCCGAGTGACGACAGCCTAGTACATCAGTCATGTCAGCCAATGTCATGTCTTATCATATTGCTTCCAGGTCATCCATTCCCACACACGCCAAAATGTTGATAGCTTCACACTTTACGAAATTGAACTTTGTGTTTGCTCCTTTTGAGCAGGTGCAGACGGTTCTCGCATATTTAGCAACCTCTAGATATCACATCCTTTGTTGTCAGAGTATTAATAATTTTGAAATTAAATATGTGAAATGTCACCTATGTCAGATAATGTGGTTTACCTTTGATACGGGATCAGGCTTGTTTTGCTTGAAAACTGCCACAGAAGATGCAAATGTTTTCTACAGAATGTTTCAACCCTGCGCTCTGGTATATTCTTGCCCGCCACTCTGTTCTTAGTACGTCAATGTTCCAATTAATTTTCAGATGCCTAGGCCTTCACTATATTTTGCGTACAATTGACAACTGCTACTTTGTGCATAATTGCAAAATGAAATATACTTTACTGATAATCAAGCGATCATGCACCACTAGTTGTTTTCCTGCTACAAAAGCTGAGAGACAGTGGAGACAGTGCATACGTGAAGTGTGTGCATTTGGACACGGACATCCCAAGAAATTTGATTTGTCCTGTCGAGAATAATGAGGAAAATGTGACCAGCTTTGGCATAAATTAGCGGTTTGCACTTAAATATGCCTAGTTCAAAAAATCCGTCCTAATATTTTTTAAATTCACTTAGGTCTATTGCTATTCACAGGGATCAAGAAAGGAGCGAACGATTTTTTATCCTAGACCATTTCTGTTTGAATTTATTGGCCGTTATTCCATTTTTGCTGAGAGCTACAGGGCTAAAACGCGATCATCCAAGGTCACCCTTTTATCTGTAACCATTCTGCTTTCCCATCTGATGCTTCTGTTGATGTGTGGAGGCAGTTCGACGAGGCATTCACAATGCAACGTCGAATGCTGGACGAACTTCTTTTTTCGTAGGTGCATTTCAGAAGGAGCGCCATCATTGCTTCGCTTCGTACTTCTCTTTTTATGTGTACTCCGCTCGAAGGTCATTTCCTGAGGACCCTATGGTTTGCGGGGCTTTTTAATTTTGGTAAGTGGCTGCACCGCGCACACCTGACTCGAGTATACTCTCAGTCTATATTTGTTGTTGTTGTGTAGTTGTGTTGGGTTTGATGGCACATAAGCAGCTAAGGCTATCATGCGCCAAGCTCATGGGATAGGAAATTTTTTTTATGCAGATGTTTGCTAATATGTGAAAAAACGGTGTAGAGGGCCTAAAGCTTTTTTGTACCCAAGTAATAACAGAGGGGAGAAATTTTAGAACTGTCTGCAAGTAAAAGCTTTTAAGGAGGCCGGGTAACCTCATCAGCGGTCCTTGGCTGAGCAAGGAATTTCAGGTTCCCAGCCAATCAAATAAAGCCCTGTCTTCTTCTCAAGGATGAGAACAAGACTGAAATGTATTATATATAAAGCGAAGCAGTGCATCAAAACTTAAAGTTTATCAAGAACACCTGCTTGTTTTAAAAAGCTAAAAACACAATACGAGTTAACAATGGCATTTTCACCTAAGAGCAACGCAAAGTGTAAAGGAATGCATTTCTCATAAAACCTAATAAAGTGTGTCTTTCTTAGTTTTCCGAACTATGGACATGATTGCAGGCAAGTGCGGCACTTGTATCAGCGCTCTCGTTTCCGCTGATTCCGACGTCACTAGGAACCCAGCAGAACATTATTGTATGTCCTTGTGTATCAGCTTTTATCACATTATGTATTATGCTTCCTATTATGGGTTCGACTGCATTCTTGTGGTTTACTGCTGTAATTACGCCGAGGGAGTCAGTGTAGATTACATTGTTCTTTTTGTTTTTCTTCATTATGTGATCTACAGCTACAGCAATGACAAAGCATTCTGCTTTGAAAATTGAAGCGAACTGGGGCGGCCTGGCTACTTTCTCCCATTTACCTTGTACTATCGAACTCCCTACATATAGTGCTGTTTTAGAACTGTTCGTGTAGAAATTGGCATAATTCTTGTATTCTTCTCTTACTGCACAAAATTCTCGCTGTATGTATTCCTGTGGGGTTTGTCTTTTGTGAATGTGTGTAGTGCTTAATCGCATACATCAGGAATGGTGTACCAAGGTGGCAACGGATCAGGTCTCTGTGCAACATCGGGAAGTGCGTCTAGTATGTTTATTTCTTAACATTTTTCCCCGAAGCGGAGGAGGAGTGGTCTGACAGCTTGAGGTTTATTGATAAAGAGTATTCTGGATGGGCATTTAGTAAATATAGGGTAACACAGATGCTTTGGCAACGACCTTAATTTCACTACATATGCACAGGTAAGCATTGTTCTCCTGTTGTTGAGAGGTGGCTCATTTGCTTCTATGTGAAGACTATTTACAGGGGATGTTCTGTACGCCCCAGTTGCGAGGCGCAAACCAAGGTTCTATACTGGATTTAGCTTTATAAGGTACGATGGCATTACAGACCCGTATACTATGCATTAATAGTCTAAGGAAGAGCGCACTACTGACCGACAGATGTGCAATAGGCATATCCTAGCAGACCCCCCCCCCCCCCCCCCCGCCCCCCCGTTTTCGTGAAAACACTAGAATAATTTTTTAAAGTCACACTGGTGGACATCGACAAGCTCACGGGATTATAAAGTAAACATTAACCTAATATTGCGAAGACTTTCAAAAGATTTGGCTAGACAGCTTGCAAGCGTTACAGGCCTGTAACGGCCAGGGAAGGTTGTCGATTTTCCTGATTTTAGGAATGGAACAATAGCTTTTTTCCAAGCTGCTGGTATTTTTCCTTCCGCCAATATTTTGGAAACAAATTATAGAACTTCTACAAAGGGTCCAGATATATGAGACAGCATTTCATAATTTCATCGGGACCTGGTGCAGTTTGTTTACCTATAGACAATACTCTTTGAATTTCCTGAAGTGTAATCAAATTATTGTAGGGATCCGTTGTGCTGCCTGCCGTAGGGAGCATTTGTTTATCGATTGCGTTTCTGTATGTTAAGGATGACTGTTTGTAGTGTGACGAACTAGTAACTGTTGAAAAATTTTGACCCATAATGTCTGTTTGTTTTTTAATGCTCGTCTGTAAACCGGGACCTGTTAGAAGAGGAAGTGTGAATGGGGAGTAGCTTTTATTTTATTTATTTTTCTAACCTGTTCCTACATTTTTTTGAAGTTATCGTACTGTTTTGGAGGACACGTAACACTGCCAAGAAGGTTTTTCGGCATTACGACGTATATATCGGGCTTTAGCTTTTGGCTTTTTGAAACATGAGATTCTCGTGACTTGGATACCTACGAAAAACACCCCAGGCTTTATTTTGTTGTTTTTTCGCTATCCTATATTCTTGTGTTCACCAAACCTTGTGGTTCTGGCGCGCCACTCCTGTGGACTGGGAAATAGCTACGCGAGCAGCATCGATGATACGCTTTGTGAGCATTTCATTTAGTTCGTCTACACTGAATGTTTCTGAGAAAATGTTTTCTAAACTGGCTTTTTCGCTGAATAATACCCAGTCAGCTAAATGCAGCTTCCATCGTCGTAGTTTAGTTGGGAGGATGGCATGTGAGGATGAGAGGCTCATAAAAACTGCCAGGTGATCACTCCCATACGGGTTGTCTAAAACACCAGATTTAAAATCGTTAAAAACAGATGGTGAACTAAAAGACAAGTCTAAACAGCTAATTTTTCCAGACGTTGGGGAATGATACGTGGCCTTTTCTGTATTTAAAAGACATACATTATTTGTGAGAATAAAATCTTCGATCATCTGACTCCTAGCGTCACAGCGTTCGCTTACCCAAAAAGGGGAGTGAGCGTTAAAATCCCCGACTGCTAGATATGGTTCTGGCAGTTCATCGATGAGTTCCTGCAGGTCACGAACTGTTAATGTTATATGCTGAGGAAGACATACAGAACAGATTGTTATGGTTTTGTAGCTGGAAATGCTGACCGCAACTGCCTCAACTTTTGTTTCAGTCTGATCTCTTGAGCAGGGACGCCGCTTTGAACGACAATCGCGACGACTCCAGAGAGTCTATTTACCTGCTCGCGATCTCGTCTAAATGTTTTATAATGTTTTAGGATATTCATGTGTTGTGGACGAAGATTTGTTTCCTGTAGACATAAAGATACAGGCAGCATTGAGGTTAATATATTTGTTATATCATTGTAATTCTTTATGTCCTTTACAGTTCCACTGAACTAGAAATGCTATGTTTATGTTTGGGGTAGGAAGGATAAGAGGTTTACTTATTTTCTAGGCCGATTATGAGGGCCCTGTCCTTCTTTCGCTCAAGAGAGCTGTTCCGCCACTGTAAAGCAGGCGGGCTGGGGGGTTATATCCATCGCCTCATCAGAGGTGCTGCAAGACCGCGGGGAAGCTGCGGGTGTGTGGGTTTAAGGCCTCCCCCGACTGGAGGAATCCCTGCGGGATGCCGACCCATGCACCGGAGCTCCCTGCTTTGAAGATGGCAGGGCAGCCTTCGCTGTCCTTGCCTGGGGCTTGGATGGCCCTGTCTCAGGCTTGGTGAAAGCAGCCTCGACAGGAGCCGGAGTGCTGCGTGCTGCTACGCCCCTGCGCACCACATCAGCGATATTTGGTTTCGCTGTGAAGGAGGATGTGTTGATAAGTGCAGATCGCTTTCTCGCTTCTCTAAATGAAATATTTTCCTTTCTCTTTACGGTGATTATTTCTTTATCTCTTTTCCAGGACGGACATGCCCTGGAGTACGCTGTGTGGTCTCCTTCACAGTTAGCGCTGCGTAGAGCCGCGTCACATTCTTCTGAATGGTGGTTCTTTTGTGCGCATTTCGCGCAAGTTTTGCGGCCGCGGCAACTCTGTGAGCCATGGGCAAACCTCTGACAACTGAAGTATCTTTGGGGGTTCGGGATATAGTGTCGAACATTTACTTTGCGGTATCCAACGTCGATGGTTTCAGGCAATGTGCATGTGTTGAAAGTGAGGACCAGGTGTTTGGTATCTATTTCTTTGTTGTCCTTGCAGATTGGATTCTATACACATCTATGACACTTCGGTAGGAGAGTCCTTCTAGCATTTCTTTCTCGGTGAGGTGTAGAAAATCATTTTCTGAGGTGACGCCACGGACAGTGTTTAGGGATCGGTGAGCTGTGAAGGAGACAGGTCTCTCCCCCATACAAACTATGTTTGCGAGTTTGGAGGTTTGAAAATTATCTCGGAGTTCCAGCAATAGATCGCCGCTGGCCCTTTTTGTTACTTTGTAGCCGGGATTCAAAGCCTTTGTTAAGCAGTTCGATACGATGAAGGGGGATTGAATTCTGGCCGGTTTATCTTGCACTTCAGTGTGGACGGTGTGGAATTTGGCAACTTTTTGTTTCTTTTTTGAAAAAAAAAAGTTCTCTGCTTCGTTCCGCCCTCTTTCCAGAGATCGATCTGGTATGGAAGGGGGGGGGGCGGCATAAAAATATTAGCTTGTTAGTTATGGTGCCAGCCACCCACCATGGAGTTCAACAAGGGGACTTGAAAGCACGAGCTGATGGCCGAGTTGGTTGTACATGATATGATTGAAACAGCGCAAGGCCGAAGGCCAAAAAAGGGAGCAGAGGAAAGGAGGAAAAGGACAACACAGCGCTGAACTAGCAACTGACATTTATTTGGCACGCTGCGCGTATAAATACATTCAGGCACCAAAATAGAATTCTAGACTTGAGCCTGAAGTTTTCACCTTGCAGTGTGTGCTGGTCCTTCGAGCCTAGGGCCAATAAACCGTTGCTACTTTACAGTTCCGCGCACTCGAAGCTTGTTAAAAGAGGAATTGTCATGTCAAGCTTCAGGAGTGCACTTACAAAATCCTGTCTACATCTAACCGAACGCAGCTTTAGTAACCAGGTAGAGAGGCTTACTGCTAGTGGCTATCCGCTTCACGTGCTTTCTTCTGTGGCCGAAGTTTTGTTGAAGAAACTGAAATGCTCCGCCAGTTCTGAACGTCAAACAAGTAAGCGAGTAGCAGCCATTCCCTATATCCACAAGGTATCACATAATTTGAAAAGTGTTGGTAAAAGAGTCGGCGTGGATGTTGTTTTTTCGGCCCCGTTAAGTTATCTAGCTTGTGTACGCGTGTCAACAACCCAGGGAAAACTTCCCCCGATTGCCCCAAAAACCATGAATGCAAATTTGTGAAGTGTCAAAAAAATGTCATGTATTCCATTCCTCTCACTTGTAATAGGTTTTATATTGGCCAGACTGGACAGTGCTTAAATGATAGGCTCAGGCAGCACCGCAACAATGTAGATAACAAAGAGTCTCGTAACCTTAGCATGCATTGCCGTGAATGTGATTGCACCCCACAGTTTAATTTTTGCCGAGTTGTTGGTAGGAACAAAGACCAGCTTTGCCGGGAAATTATCGAGGCTTCGAATATCAAGAAGTATGGTGATACATGTGTATGTGCTGCATCAGTGTCTTTATCACAAAAAGAACTTCGCTTCCTGAATCGCACTTCTTAGTTTGTGTTTGCTTGCAGGGATCCTGGTGCATGAATTGCTCTATGCGTGGTTTTCTATTTTGGTGCCTGAATGTATTTATACGCGCAGCGTGCCAAATAAATGTCAGTTGCTAGTTCAGCGCTGTGTTGTCCTTTTCCTCCTTTCCTCTGCTCTCTCTTTTGGCCTTCGGCCTTGCGCTGTTTCAATCATATCATAACAAGGGGACGCGACAGGAACTTGAAAGCAAGTCCTGCCCAAGCCAGTAGTACACCTTAACTATAAACAAATATGACGCAACTCAGGGCAGTTGGTCACACAAGGATAGCCCTCGCCGCCAGGAAAAAAGGTAAATCTAAGAAGTGCATAGGTTACAGGGGCGTTGTGAGAAAGAAGATAGGAAAGTGAAAGTGGCAGAGTGCATCGTCATCGGCACGCGTCGCACAAGACGAGCACTGCGCATGTCTGAGCTGAACAGCTGCCGGTATAAATACCGGAGCACTTCTTAATAAACATTCATTCCTTGTTCCCACATGCTTGCGTGTTACATGGTGTCAGAAGTGGGCGGCGGTTTTTCACCGTCGTTCGTGCCGCCAGAATAGCCTGGCAGTTCGAAGACACCCCCGCAGGAACCGCCGCGAAAGCTCGGGCAAGCATGGCGTCGTCAATAATTCCACCGCCGAAACCGATGGACACAACGGGAGACTCCTTTCACAGCTGGACCATTTGGAAAAAGGAGTTCGACCTGTATGCAACGGCAACGAAGCTGAAAGAGCAAGCAAAAGAGGTTCAAGCTGCAACGTTCCTGATCGCAATCGGTGAAAAAGCAAGGCGAGCATTCTACACTTTCACGTTGGATAACGAAGACGACAAACACGACATTCGAGATTCTAACCCAAAAGTTTGAAGCGCACTTCAAGCCAACAACCAACTTGACGATCAATGAATTCCGCTTTGGCTCCAGGAACCAGCAAGAGGGTGAGTCGTTCAACGATTGGCTCACGGAGCTTCGGGCGCTAGCACAGCAGTGTGAGTTTGGCACATTAGAAGAACGAATGCTGCGCAGCAGAATTATTCTTGGAACCAGCGACAAAGTTCTGCAGCAGAGACTAGTTTTGGAAAATCCGTCATACACCAAAACTGTCGAAATCTACCGTGCAAGCGAACAAGGCAAAGTACGTTTCAGTGAAATACAAGACGCATGTCCCGCTAGGATAGATGCAGTTAAATCAAAAGCCGACACGTGCTTTAGATGTGCTTTCGACAGTCACAAGAATGGAAACTGTCCCGCATTGGGTAAACAATGCAGGAAATGCGGAGGCCGCAACAATTTCGCACGTAGATGTCAACGGCCGCATCCACAACCGCGGAGCGAAGGAAGCAACGTACAAGCAGTTGAGATAACAAGTGACGAAGAAGTGTTTCTTCAAACACTTGAAATCAATACTGTCGATCAGGTGGATCGTTGGTCTTCGGGAGTCGTTATCACAAGCATGTATGTAAGATGCAAGATTGACACAGGTGCAAACTGCTGTGTAATGCCCGAGGCGCTCTGACGTCGCATAACATCCCAGCCTGCGCAGCCATGCTCCGCTACACTGCGCACATTTTTCGGGGACAAAGAATTGGCATCGAAGAAGATTAAGCTCCCCCTTAGCCACAAGGGACTGTGCACGGAAGCGGAATTTTTCATCGTTAAGCCGGAAGTGCCAGTGACACTGAGTGGCTGCGTAGCTTAACGTCTTGGCCTGATAAGCCGCGTAAGTTCAATTGATGCGTCCGGCTGCAAAGAACCTCGTGGATTTGAAGATGTCTTTCAACGCCTAGGAGAACTAACGGGCGTTGCCTACCACATACAACTAAAGCCCGATGCTCAAGCTACCGTCAAACCAGCAAGAAGAGTTGCTGTTGCCCTTCAAGACCGTGTGAAAGCAGAGCTCCAAAGAACGGAAAGTGACGGAGTTATCGCAAAGGTAACTGAACCAACTTCCTGGTCAAGCCATGTGGTAGTGGTAGTTAAAAGTGAAAAAGTGCGAATATGCATAGATACGTCAGATTTCAACAGGGCTCTGCTGAGAGAGCACTACACATGCAAACCTTAGAAGACGTAGTACCGAGACTGCCTGGAGCACAGTACTTTTCCACCTTGGATGCGTCATCGGGGTTCTGGCAGGTAAAGTTAGACAACCAGAGCTCACGAATATGTACTATGAGCACCCCGTACGGCAGATATCGGTTTTTACGTTTGCCATTCGGCATAACGTCGGCTACAGAAGTTTTTCAACGAGCTATGCACGGCGTAGTAGAAGGCCTTACTGGTGTAGCCGTTGTTATGGACGACATTTTAGTCTGGGGAACACTCGCGAAGAGCACGACATCAACCTGTGTAATTTGCTGATGCGGTTCAGAGAAAACAACTTGAAGCTTAACAGGAAAAAGTGTCATTTCTTGCAGTCCGAAGTGCGTTACATGGGCCATGTACTCACCAGAGAGGGACCCTGCCTGTACCCTGAGAGGGTGGAAGACATCCTACAAGTGCCAGCGCCAAAAAATCGTAAGGAGCTTCAAGTTTTTCTGGGCATGGTCAACTTTGTGGTGCGCTTCGTGCCTAACATGTCCACTTTGTCTGCCCCACTTAGAGAGCAGTTAAAGACATAGCGTTGTTTTGGTTAGATAAAAAGGAAAATTGTTTTAAGCAGCTCCGGGCAAGTCTGATAAAGGCACCAGTCCTGGCATACTTTCAGCAGGACCATCCCGTGCTACTGTCGGTTGATGCTAGCCAGTACGGTGTTGGGGCCGTGCTCTTGCAAAACGGACGGCCGGTCGCTTACTCGTCCCATTCGCTAACCCCAGCCCAACAGCGGTACTCGCAAATTGAAATGGAGACTTTGGCAATAGTCCATGGCTGTACAAAGTTTCAAGATTACATATTTGGTCAACCAGAAGTAACGGTTGAATCAGATCACAGACCACTGGAAATGATATTCAAGAAGTCATTGTGCGAATGTCCGATACGCCTCCAGCGCATGAGGCTAGTGCTCCAAAAGTACCCAATCACAGTCAAGTACAAGCCAGGAAAAGAACTGCTGTTTGCTGATGCCCTGTCGCGTTTTCCAAGTAAGGTGGAACTACAAGAAGAAACTGAGCAGTTTCAGGTCAATATTGTTTCTTCTCTGCCCATTGCAGACGACCGACTACGAAGCATCCGGAATGAAACTAAGAACGATCGACTGATGTAGCAGTTTCTTTGTTATTCGAGTACACAATGGCCCGAGGACAGGTTACAAGTTCCGGATACCTTGCGCCCCTTTTGGGCCCACCGCGACGAACTGCACGCCGAGGATGGTCTGCTGCTTCAGAGCAACAAGTTGGTCATCCCGGCACCCAAGCGCCCGGAGGTCCTCCGCTTACTACACGAAACACGGGGGCGAGGAGAAAATGAAGGCAAGGGCACGGCAGGTAATGTTCTGGCCTAATATGAATGCGGACATTCAGGCACTTGCGAAAGCTTGCCTAGTATGTTCAAAACACAAAAACAGAAATGCAAAGCTTCCCATGATCAGTCATCCGGTGCCCAGTTTGCCTTGGCAGTCTGTTGGTACGGATTTATTCTACTACGGTGGCTCCCAGTACCTGCTTACAGTGGATTTTTACTTTTTTTTCGAAATCCGAAAGCTCCCCCACACAACAGCGCAAGCGGTCATCCAAGCATGCATGGAAGTTTTCGCAACACACGGGATCCCTGTCAACATCTGCAGCGATAACGGGCCCCCGTTCAGCAGTGCAAAGTTCCGGTCGTTCACGTCTTACTTTCACATCAACCATGTCACATCCAGCCTCTACTATCCACCTGGGAACGGCATGGCGGAGCGTGCCGTTCAAGAGAAAAAAAAGTTGCTTAAAAATGCTGTTTTGGCACCATTGCATATTGCAGCGCCATGCTGGAATGAAGGAACTCGCCGAGAGACGACCTCCTGCAATCCCCAGCCGAAAGATTGATGGGCCGCCGCACCAGAACGAGGCTCCCGGTACTGGACTGTCATCTCGATCCAAAGACTATTCCTACTGCAGATGTCCGAACTCGTCTAGAGGACATCAGGACAAGGCAGCAGAAGTACTACAACAGGTCTGCTAGACATCTGCCAGAGCTTCACAGAGGGTCTACAGTGTCTGTCTATGACACCTTGCAGAGAACACGGGCTCCAGCAGTAGTTGTAGGCACGGCAGGCACGCCGCGATCCTACATAATGGATACCAGCGCAGGATATCTGCGTCGCACAAGAGAGCATGTAAGAACTACAAGAGAAGAAATGCAGGACCCTCCTTCCGAGACGGAGCCACCACGCGACGCTTTGACTGGTCAGGCAACACCTGCAGACGGGCTTCGCAGAAGCAGTCGGCATCGTAGGGAGCCTCAACGTTATCTCTTGCCGGAACGGGGAACTTAATCGCCTATTTAATTTTTTTTTCTTGTCTTTCCGTACTTTTTTTTTCGATGAATAGAAGATGTGGCAAAGTGCATCGTCATCGGCACGCGTCGCACAAGACGAGCACTGCGCATGTCTGAGCTGAACAGCTGCCGGTATAAATACCGGAGCACTTCTTATAAACATTCACTCCTTGTTATCACATGCTTGCGTGTTACAGTTAGTTATGGTGCCAGCCACCCACCATGGAGTTCAACAAGGGGACGCGACAGGAACATGAAAGCAAGTCCTGCCCAAGCCAGTAGTACACCTCAACTATAAACAAATATGACGCAACTCAGGGCAGTTGGTCACACAAGGATAGTCCCCGCCGCCAGGAAAAAAAGGTAAATCTAAGAAGTGTATAGGTGACAGGAGAGTGTGAGAAAGAATATAGGAAAGTGAAAGATTAAGGAGAGGATAGGAAATGGCGATTGCCGATTTCCCCCGGTCGGGTCTCGCCGGAGGTGCCGTCTACAGGAAGCTGGGGCCAAAGTGGTGTGTTGCCTCCGCCGAGGGGCCTTAAAGGTCAAAACGCTCGGCATCAGCTCAATCACGAGGATACCCTTTCCACGGACACGGCGATGCCGCGCACGGCTAAGCGAGGGTGCTCGGGTCCGTGGTGGCGCACAGCTCACCATCATCCCCCTGCGGGGATGTCCTTGCGAAAGCTCAGGAACCCGTGGTGTCACAAGTCACCAACGTCTGCATGGTTCACACGCCCCTGCGGGGAGTTTATATTTCTAATTTCGTGCGCAGTCACCTACACAGTGGTTATTGAGGCATCGCATGGCTGTCTGAACTGCACCGATTTCGGGTAAATACTTTGTACAGCTGGTAATTTCATTTCTTTATATGTGCTACGGGTTTGCTGAAACATATTTCCCAAATGTCGAGCACGGCTACGCGCTGGTGCTCGGGTCCGTGGTGGCGCACAGCTCACCCTCATCCCCCTGCGGGGATGTCCTTGCGGAAGCTCAGGAACCCGCGGTGTCACAACTCACCAACGTCTGCATGATTCACACGCCCCTGCGGGGAGTTTATATTTCTAATTTCGTGCGCAGTCACCTACACAGTGGTTATTGAGGCATCGCATGGCTGTCTGAACTGCACCGACTTCAGGTAAATACTTTGTACAGCTGGTAATTTCATTTCTTTATATGTGCTACCGGTTTGCTGAAATATATTTCCCAAATGCCGCGCACGGCAGCGCGCGGGTGCTCGGGTCCATGGTGGCGCACAGCTCACCATCATCCCCCTGCGGGGATGTCCTTGCGGAAGCTCAGGAACCCGTGGTGTCACAACTCACCAACGTCTCCATGATTCACACGCCCCTGCGGGGAGTTTATATTTCTAATTTCGTGCGCAGTCACCTACACAGTGGTTATTGAGGCATCGCATGGCTGCCTGAACTGCACCGATTCCGGGTAAATACTTTGTACAGCTGGTAATTTCATTCCTTTATATGTGCTACCGGTTTGCTGAAATATATTTCCCAAATGCCGCGCACGGCTACGCGCGGGTGCTCGGGTCCATGGTGGCGCACAGCTCACCATCATCCCCCTGCGGGGATGTCCTTGCGGAAGCTCAGGAACTCGTGGTGTCACAACTCACCAACGTCTCCATGATTCACACGCCCCTACGGGGAGTTTATATTTCTAATTTCGTGCGCAGTCACCTACACAGTGGTTATTGAGGCATCACATGGCTGCCTGAACTGAACCGACTTCGGGTAAATACTTTGTACAGCTGGTAATTTCATTTCTTTATATGTGCTACCGGTTTGCTGAAATATATTTCCCAAATGCCGCGCACGGCTACGCGCGGGTGCTCGGGTCCATGGTGGCGCACAGCTCACCATCATCCCCCTGCGGGGATGTCCTTGCGGAAGCTCAGGAACCCGTGGTGTCACAACTCACCAACGTCTGCATGATTCACACGCCCCTGCGGGGAGTTTATATTTCTAATTTCGTGCGCAGTCACCTACACAGTCTTTATTGAGGCATCGCATGGCTGCCTGAACTGCACCGATTCCGGGTAAATACTTTGTACAGCTGGTAATTTCATTCCTTTATATGTGCTACCGGTTTGCTGAAATATGTTTCCCAAATCTTGCTTTTGCTCGACCGGATTTTTTTTTGTTTGTGAGACGTATGCATCAGGTTAGAAGAGCGAGAGCTTGGTTTAATTTCATGCAAATGCATTGTGGCCGCCTGTACATGGTTCATAAGAGTTCGTAGGACTAGGCACATTTGCAAGTTTTTCCATCCGTGTGCAACATTCATTCCTAATGCATTGTCAATATCATTTAGAGGAGGCTTATCAGTTTCAAGCCCAGTTGGGAAGTGTATGGAATGAAGGGCCCATCCTAGTTTTAGTACACACACCTTGCTGTGTGTACTGAAAATTTTGTTGCCATAGAGCCGATATTTCGTGCAAGACTGCAACACCCGTTTGATACGTGTGTACTAAGCAACAACAATTCAGACTTATTCTGCTTGTTTTCCACCAGCTGGAGCTTGTACTGTAAGCTTTAGCATATAAGCAGCCAGCGGGTAAGAGGTAATTTAAGGAAAACAGATCTACTCTGCCGGTAAATCACGAGATGCATGGTACCTGGAGCCACTGAAGTGATGAGTCATTATCGTACTAATGCTTGCAGTGGTATTTTATGGGAACTGTTTCCCTGCCTTGAAACAAATTCCTTGCACGATGACCTCACTGTACCTGGACGCTGTAAACAAATGTTAGATGTGATCTTGAGCGCCAGTGCGACCATCGGAAGAAGCAGAAAAAAAAATAATAAATACCACAGTCAATTTTGCGCCGCAGAGTGTGCGGCAAGATGCTCGCAATACATTTGTATAATATGTAAATGATCCTTTTTAACTACCGCCACTTTACTTTCGAAATGTGGAATCGAATTTACCAAAATATCTTCCACGGAATGGGCAATTTCGAATCTTAATTTGACGCGTCACACTTTGGAAGAGATACGTAAAAACTTACAGGGGATAAATGTATAGTTTATAAAAGAATGCATATTTAGATAGACATGTATATTAAGAAAGTAATGCACATTTAAATTTAAGACCAAAATTACATCCTTAAATAATGGTCTTCTTTCTTACCTTTTTATTTAAGCCAAGTTACCGAAGAGGTGTTAGGCTCTCGCCATAGACGTCAATACAACTTTGAACAAAGTTTGTTCCGTGTGTAATAAAATGTCCCATGCAAGGACGGCTTGCACGGCGTGATTATGCTCTGAATGCAGGAGATTGAGGGCACCTTTGTTTTTTTAAAAAAAGAAATAAGCTGTTTGTCTACGTGGCTTGCTATGTCTGTAACATGAGAAACTGCAATAGTACTTGAAAACCACCCTAAAGCACTACTCGATAGCCGCGGTATTATAAATTCAGAGACAATTTGGGGTGAGAACCGCTGGAATCAGGAATTACACATTTTTTGCAACGCCTGCAAGTGGCGAGTCGAATGAGAAACGGTACGAAGATATTACAAATAACCTGACAGGCCAGCTGCAGTGAAAGAATCAGCGCTCCTGTTACTGATCTCACACACATGCGATACGAACAAGGTCTTCATAAACGCACCGTGAGCCGCGCCACATGACACTCAACTTCGCTCATTCGGAAGGTGGTCATCATTCGGTAAATTCATTTCACTAATGAAGAAAAACAGTTTTCACCATTCCGGCTGCATTCCTTCGCGCATGACGTAATGCCAGATATTTCACTGTGAGAATAGGCACACAGATGTCGTACCAGTGCTTTGTTATTTTTTCCTGTCCTGGTTGGGAAATAAAAAGGTCCGAGCGTAGTCAAAGCAGCATATTCACTTCCGAAGGCATTCCAAGATAAAAGTGCGGTGGTACACACAAATCTAATCTCGCTGGCCAGTCTACTGGATCACGACATAGTTCTCAAAACGCCTACAAACGGCGTCAGATGGAGTGTGCGTGCTTACTCGGCGCGCTGGTCGTGAGGCTGTTCGCAGCCTCGCTAGCCACAGGCCACAGCCATTGTCAGGTAGAGGAGGAGACGACGAGGGGTAAATTATCTTTTTCGGAGATTTCATTGGAGAAAGACAAAAAGCAGCTGAAAAATGATTAGTTGAAAATTGAGGAAACATGCATGATCGGCTCTGTGGGCATCTGGGCAAAGTTTGTAGCAGAAAGCCGTGCCGTGTGGACGCATGCTTAGGCCCTCTTGGGATTACGCGTGGTGACCCGGACCGGACGGACTGAGGACTGCGAGAGCGACGTATCTGCGTCAAAACGATAAGTTATTTCTTTTAATAATTTGAAAGGAAGGTGTGTTTAGATATAGGCTAGTTAGGAAGAGTGCTTGCTAAAGAACAAAAGATAGGTCAGTGATCTATAACGGCCGCTTCTATTCTGGCCGGGAGCTATAGATTTTCTGCTGCCATTTGTAAGTAAACTACTTAGAAAGGTAGTTATTTCGTTTCTAGCTTATCGGCATTTGTGGTAGGCATAATTTTATTTGCGTACGTGCTTGCAAGTGTTTTTTTTTTAGCCAGTGAATAACCTACGATTTTCTGGTAGCAATAATCGAGTAACGGCTAAGTTGGTGAAACTAATAAAGGTTAAACTCAATGAGTGCGAGGCGTCATTTAATTTGAAGGAAAGGTGCCTGGAATGGGTAGAGGAGGCCAAAGGAGCGGATGTTATGTGCATGTGTTGCGTATATGATGCACGCCTGGACAGGGCTGACCAGGCGAACCGAAAACTAGCGTTACGCATGGACGCTCTGCACAGAGAGCTACAGGTAGAGAGGGCGGAGAAGTGCAGACTTTAAGAGCAGCTTGTCCAAATGGAGGCAAAAATGGCTGACACAGCCATCGAAAGCCATACAGGCGGACTTTCCAGCGCCAGCAACGTGAATGGGGCCTGCGCTGGCATGGAAAGGGATAAGAAAGCAAATCGGCCAGGTTCAGATAGCAACAGCTACGAGCAGGAAACAACTAGAAAGTGTGAGGACGATTGATAGAATGAAAACAAGCTAAACACGAAGAGTGAGGACTCAGTCCCTGATAAAAGGCAGCGGAATCCAGAAGTTAGCGGGGAGGGAGAGAGCACCTTAGTGCTTCTGTCTACCGGGTGGCTCGAACATGAGGAGGTGCAAAATGCTATAATGGATCGTGTAAATGGTGATAGGCGGGTAGCAGTCGGGGTATTCTGAGGAAAGACAATGAACTCGGTACTGAAAGAGGCAAAATTGAGCTTTCTCGGAATATTGCAGGACACAATTTGGTAGAAGTAGCGGCAGGGATAAATGAGGTCGATATTGGTGGTGCAATGAAGAAGGCAGAGCGCCAGCACCAACGACGACGAAGCGATTTGTGCGTCCTCCGATTCCGGCGGCCGCGCGCGTGGAGAGCTCGAGCTCGCTCTTGGTTCTGTTCTGGTGCCGCCGCTACTCGAACAGCCTGTGCCATCGTTTCGCTGCCAGTCCTTCGAACTTGCCAATAAACCCCTCTTCATTTGGTGGAGCGTGCGGGTTCGCGTAGTACACTACCAACGTGGAGCTCCGCAGCCGCACAATTCCGATGGCGACGACCAACGAAAGCCAGCAGCCAGCAGTCCCATCGCAGCCCGTCATTTGCTCCGGTGCCGTCCGGCAGAGAGACCCCGTCGTTTTCAACGGACACTGCGACCAGGATGTCGAGGATTGGCTGGCTTCGTATGAGCGGGTGAGCCGTCACAACAATTGGGATGACCGCATGAAACTAAACAACGTAATATTTTACCTGAGCGGCGTCGCGAATCTCTGGCTTCGCAATCACGAGGCTGATATTCCAACATGGGCTACTTTCAAGACAACGTTTGCCGAAGTTTTTGGCCGTCCCGCCGTGCGTAAACTTCGCGCTGAGCAATGCTTGCGCGCTCGTGTTCAGTGTGCGGGTGAAACTTTCACCGCCTACATCGAAGATGTGGTCGATCTATGCAAGCGTGTCGACCCGTCTATGCTTGAGGCCGACAAGATCAACCATATTATGAAGGGCATCGACGACGACGCTTTCCATATGCTGGTGGCCAAAAGTCCCACAACCGTCGCCTCCGTGTACAACCTGTGCCAGAGCTTCGACGAGTTGCGCAAGCAGCGACTTAACGCTCGTCGCCCGCCCGCACCTGCTGAGTCCATCTCCGGCCTGGCCGTCAATAGTGACCTTTTGGATCACATCAAAGACTTCGTGCGTCATGAGGTGGCCCGGCAGCTTTCGCTCCTCTCTGGCGCGCACTCTACGCCCCATACCCTGACCCCTGAGATACGGCAGACTATAGCACAGGAGGTAGCCGATGCGCTTCCCGTTCGTCGGCAGCCGGCTCCGGCTCCACTGGCTCCTGAAGTCAACCTCCTCTCGATGCAGACCGCCCCCGTCGCTGCACCTTTGAGCTACGGCACTCCTATTGCTACGCCGCCTGCCCCTATGCTTGCGCCTCTCACGTATGCCGAAGCCGTCGCCCTACCACCGCAACCACTGGCCTTTCCATACGTCCGGACAACGCCGCCTACACCTCGTGCTCCCCGGCTCCGACCGGCGCCTGCTTCCTACAGTTCTTGGCGCACTGCTGACAACCGGCCGATTTGTTACACGTGCGGTCTCCCAGGCCACGTCGCCCGCCACTGTCGTCAGGTTCTGGCTGCGCCTGTGCCCGCTGTGCCGAACTACTACCCGTCTCGCGCCGCTCGCACACCTTCAGGGCTGCCTGGGGAGGCTTTTGCTGACCACTTGTCACGCCGGCCCCACGTCCCTTCTGATCGGTCACCTTCCCCTCGTCGTCGGTCTTTGTCACCTATGCGGCGTCGTAACATGACTGACAACCCGGAAAACTAGGAGCCGCAGTTCTGGGGGCACGAACTGCGCGCACTTCGACCTGCTCAAGACCTCGCCTTTCACCACCGAACTTTTTAGACGTGTTAGTTGACGGCATTCGAGCACTTGCGCTTGTGGACACTGGTGCTGCCGTTTCCGTGATAGCCGAAAACTTCTGCCGTTCACTTCGTAAAGCCACCACTTCTACTTCTGGACTCTCTCTTTGCACCGCTAGCGCCGAGCCCATTCATCCTTCTGCCGCTTGCACGGCACGTGTCGTCATCGCGGACGTTTTATATGTCGTCGAATTTTTAGTGCTCAGCTCTTGCTCCCATGACCTCATCCTTGGCTGGGATTTTCTATCGCGCCACCATGCCGTCATAGACTGTGCCCGTGCTCACGTCTCCTTTTCCATGCTCTGCGATGCGCCCGTCGACGAAGAGCCGCCTTGCTCTGGTGCCAAATGCGTTGTCGCCGCCGACACCGATGTTCCCCCCGGCAGTGCCGTGCTCGTTCCCCTTTCCTCAATTTCTGGTTCCTGCGAGCCTGTACTCTTCGCCCCTTCGCCTATCTTTGCTTCTCGCCGACACCTTCCTCTTCCGTTTGCCGTCGTCGACATGCGCCACGGTGCCGCCGAGATCGTCGTCTCGAATCCCTCACCCTCTGGGTTCAGGTTGCTCCGTGGAGAGTGCCTTGGACATGTTGAACCCGTTGACCTGATCGCACCCCTTCGACGATGATGCTCTTTCCGAAAGTACATCAATCGCCGCCCTCACGCTGCCTAACGCTACCTGCGACCCGCTGTCCTCGGCGATTTTTCACCGCTCAGTTGCCAGCGACCTCGACCCACCTCACCGCGAGCAGCTCCTCGCCCTGCTTAACAAATTCCGCTCATCATTCGACCACCAGACAACTTCCCTGGGCCGCGCGACCACTATCGTCCACCACATCGGCACCGGAACTCATGCCCCTCTACGCCAGCGGCCCTATCGTGTGTCGCCTCCGGAGCGCCGCGTCATCGCTGAGCAGGTTGACGACATGCTGCAGCGCGGCGTTATTCAGCCCTCTTCTAGTCCGTGGTCGTCTCCCGTCGTGCTGGTCAAAAAGAAGGATGGTTCGATTCGATTTTGCGTTGACTACCGCCGCCTGAACAAAATTACGCGCAAGGACGTCTACCCGCTACCACGTATTGACGACGCCCTCGACTGTTTGCAAGGAGCCGAGTTCTTCTCTTCCTTGGATCTCCGATCCGGCTATTGGCAAGTGCCCATGGCTGAGTCTGACCGCCCTAAAACCGGTTTCGTCACACCTGACGGCCTTTATGAGTTTACCGTCATGCCATTCGGACTCTGCAACGCTCCCGCTACGTTTGAGAGAATGATGGACAATATCTTGCGTGGACTAAAGTGGAATATTTGCCTATGCTACCTAGACGATGTTGTCGTTTTTTCGCCCGATTTTCCGACTCATCTCACGCGGTTGCACAAGGTACTGACCTGTCTCACCGGCGCCGGTCTCCAACTGAACCTAAAGAAATGCCGATTTGGCGCCCGCCAGCTGACCATACTCGGCCACGTTGTCTCCAAGGATGGCGTCCTGCCCGATCCAGAGAAGCTACGTGCTGTCACGCACTTTCCCAAGCCGACTTCTGTTAAAGAGCTGCGAAGCTTCGTGGGCCTGTGCTCGTATTTCCGCCGTTTTGTGCGCAACTTCGCCTCTATCATTGCGCCGCTTACAAAGCTTTTGAATGGTCCCACCAAGCTATCTGCTTGGAACTCAACCTGCGACGATGCTTTCAATACGCTCCGTCGTCTTCTCACTTCACCACCGATCCTTCGCCATTACGACCCCAGCGCGCCTACTGAGCTCCACACCGACGCCAGCGGCATCGGCCTCGGGGCAGTCCTTGCGCAGCGTAAACCGGGCTTTTCCGAATACGTTGTTGCTTACGCCAGCCGTGCACTCACCAAAGCGGAAGCCAATTACACTGTTACAGAAAAGGAGTGCCTCGCCATAGTGTGGGCGTTAACAAAATTTCGTCCCTACTTATACGGCCGCCCCCTGGACGTTGTTACTGATCACCATGCCCTCTGCTGGTTGGCTACACTGAAAGACCCTTCTGGACGCCTCGGCCGCTGGGCCCTTCGTCTGCAGGAATATGACATTAACGTTGTGTATCGGTCGGGCCGCAAACATTCCGACGCTGACGCCTTGTCGCGCTCACCTTTGCCATCTCCTGCGCCCGTTTCGTCCATATCCGACTCGACGCTGGCCGCTCTCACCGCCACGGATCTCCCTTTCGAACAACGACGAGACCCATGGATTTCTTCGCTCCTCGACCTCCTCAGCGCACCGTCTACGGCATCGTTCCCTCGGTCACTTCGTCGTCAAGCTTGCCATTTCACAATTCGAGACTCTCTACTGTATCGCCGCAACTATCGCCCGGATGGCCGCAAATGGCTCTTGGTCATCCCTCGCCACCTTCGCTCTGATGTTTGTATGCATCACCATGCCGACCCACAATGTGCACATGCTGGATTGCTGAAAACCTACGAGCGTCTGCGTCAGCGATACTACTGGCGCGGAATGTACACTTTTGTCCGCCGCTATATACGCTCGTGCACCGCCTGTCAGCAGCGGAAGTCACCACCTCGTCTTTCCGCCGGCCCGTTACAGCCATTGCCTTGCCCAGCTCGTCCCTTCGATCGCGTCGGCATCGACCTGTATGGTCCGCTCCCGTGCACGCCTGCCGGGAATCGCTGGATTATCGTAGCCGTGGACCACCTCACAAGATACGCGGAGACGGCCGTCCTGCCCTCGGCTACTGCTCGCGACGTCGCATCCTTTTTCCTTCATCACTTCGTCCTAGGCCACGGGGCCCCTCGGGAACTACTCAGCGATCGCGGCCGCGTTTTCTTATTCGAAGTCGTTCACGAGGTTCTGGATGCGTGCCACACCGTTCATCGCACGACCACCGCCTATCATCCCCAAACGAACGGCCTCACTGAAAGATTCAACCGGACTCTTGGTGACATGCTCGCCATGTATATTTCCTCTGACGCCACTAATTGGGATCAAGTCCTACCATTCGTAACTTATGCATACAATACTGCTTCCCAGGCCACCACCGGATTTTCCCCTTACTTTCTTTTATACGGCCGTGAACCTTCCTGTCTTCTGGATACTATCCTGCCTTACAACCCCGACAGTTCTGAATGCACCTTTTTCTCCGACGCTGCCCGTCATGCCGAGCAGTGCCGCCAGCTGGCTCGCTCGTTGACATCCGCCACTCAAAGCCTCCGCAAATATGAGACTGACCAAGGCAAGCCCACCCATGACTTTCCAACTGACTCGCTCGTCTGGCTATCTGTGCCGGCTGCATCCAAGTTTGCGGCTAAGTACCTCGGTCCCTACCGTGTCGTGCAGCGCACTTCACCTGTGAACTACATAGTCGAACCGGTCACGCCTTCCTCGGACCACCGCCGTCGCGGCCGCGAAATTGTTCACGTGAGCCGGCTAAAACCGTACTACGACCCTGTCGTCATCTGCTCGCCCTGAGTCGCCAGGATGGCTCCCTGTTTTCGCCGGGGCAGTTGCAATGAAGAAGGCAGAGCGCCAGCACCAACGACGACGAAGCGATTTGTGCGTCCTCCGATTCCGGCGGCCGCGCGCGTGGAGAGCTCGAGCTCGCTCTTGGTTCTGTTCTGGTGCCGCCGCTACTCGAACAGCCTGTGCCATCGTTTCGCTGCCAGTCCTTCGAACTTGCCAATAAACCCCTCTTCAGTGGCGACACTTAAGTAGGGGATAGATGAGTTGTGGAAGTCGAAGATATCAGGGCGATAGCACAGTGAGTGCAGATCTTGGTGGACACAGTGCCGGAGGTACAAGAGAATGGTGAATCTTAATCTAGAGATAAGGAAGTTAATCCTGGAGAAAGGCTTTGAAGTGGAAGATATATACAGGGAAGGGCGAAGAGCACGTTTTGGCACAGGCGTGAAACGAGATGGCAACCATTTAGTGGAAAGGTAGGAGCAGAGATCGGCTGGCGCCTGCCAAGCCGGGCGGTATCTTTTTAGGGGTCCATGGAGGTTCAGGGTGTACGGGCAGGTAGAAGCGAAGTATAAAGTGCAACAATGGTGGCTGAGCCCATCAGAATGGCCACTAAGAGGTTTAGGAAGGAAACTATTGAAACGAAATTTAACACCAGGGTCTGATACATAATCAGCTAAGGGTTCAGAAAGAGAGCGAAGTGGTTAGAAATAGAACCGCAGTTAAAGAACGAAGAAGCAGGTGTGTACGCGCTATGCGAGACATATTTCAGGGATCAGAAGATCACCCGTTAATCGATGGGCATGTCTGGGAAAAGAGCAACATAACAAGAACGGAGAAGGAGGGGCGAGGGGTAGGTGTGCTGATACATCAAAGAAAAAAATTAGCTAAGAATAAAATCAACTCGCAAAGAACATGTCGTGGTATCCAGAACATCTACAGGTAAAAGCAAATGGCTCGGGGTAGTTTATTTGGGGACAGGGACAAATGCAGGTAAGAAAACATGGGTCAATTAAGTGTCTCAATGACGATATAAAGCAGTTTGGACAGGGTGGCGTTATTGTCACGTTTCTCCATTCGCAGGGCATTGATGGAGAAGCAGAGGATCAACGGTCGGAAGGATCGCTAGAAAAAAGAATGGCAGAACGACGCTTACAGGCTTTGTCGCTGTTCTGCTTCTATTGGTCAGTCTGTAAATAAACCCTGTGCTTACTACGCACGTAACAGCATTGTTGAGAGGTGCCAGGTATCTCATCACGGAGCTTTGCATCTATCGAAGGACCCGTAGCCTTGCTGGCTTCCCACCACTGGCATCGGACATGACTGGAGACGACAATACCGAGCAAACAGGACCATCCACGCCGAACAACTGGCCATATTATCGAGAGCCCCGGATATTCTTCGGAAAGCCCGAGGAGCAGGTGACGAGTGGCTGAAACACTAGGAAAGGCCGAGAAACTGTAATCGCTGGATCGCTGCTATCAAACGGGATAACGTGGTGTTCTTCCTTGCTACCACAGCCTTCGACTGGTTCTACAGTCGTGATGATTCACTAATTACATGGGCTACCTTTACCAGCGAGATCTAGGAACATTTTCGGGACAAATCTGCAAAGAAAAAGCGCGCAACAGACATTTGTTCACCGGGCGCAAGTACCCGGAGAAACTTCCACCGCATACTGCGAAGATATCTTAATGTTTTGCAAGCAGTAAATTCCAGTATGCTTGAAGAAGACTAAGTCGGCTTCCTCCAAAAAAGAATTGCGGAAGACGTTTATTATTTCAATGATTTGCAAACAGAGTCCGAGCACCACCGCCGACGTTATAAAACATTGTAGAACAATTCAAGCTTTCAAGCTGCGTCGAATCACTCCTAAATTCAGGAAGCTGCCCACTGTCGCCTCTGTAGCCAGTGTTAAAGCCTCTCTTCCACATTCTATGGCTGATATGATACCAGAGACTGTGCGAGAGAAATTGTCCAGATCTAGGGACACCTTCTGCCGTGCAGAATATCTGCGGCGCAGCTATGCACCGCTGGATGGATGTCGCCGCCGTGTCCCCAGCAAGAGCCCAACTTAGCGGCGTTTCTCCTATGGACTGTCGGAGCATCTTTGCCCAACGTTATGGCCACTAGCCGAAGGGATGGAGACCCGCCCAACCCGTGGTTCGCGAGCAGCGAGAGCCTCGACTTCGTTCTCGAGGACTCTTATAGGGATCGCTGGCGGTCCCATCCTTTGTGGCATTGCAGGGCATATCGCTAGATATTGCCGCAACCGTTTCCCGACTGCTCAAGGCTGCAAACCTCGGCGAATATTCACAGACAGCTGCACACCCGCCAGTAGCGATCGCCCATTATGTCCGCTTGAGAAACGTACCATTCGACACATTTGCGGAGTTCATCACCTGCATCTGATCGTCGTGTGACGCTGCCACCTCAGCGCCAAGTGCGGACACCTCCTACTTGACGTCGTGCTTGCCCTCCGCGTCGGTGAAACAAGAAGGAGTGGCGATGGAGGAGAGGCCACCGGAGAGTCGATGACGTCCATACCTCTACTCGTGTTTATGTTGAAGAACAACTTTCAAGTGTTTATTGACGCTGTGAAAACAATGGCTCTTGTAGACACTGTAGTCATTGTATCCGTTCTAAGTTTGTGGCTTAAGAACCGTTTAGGCAGGAAAGTAATGTCTAGGGGTGACTGAGCAGCGTTATTCCGTGGTTTCGGTGGAGAACCTTTGGTTCCACTCGATGTGCGTCCTTCGGATGTTGTTACTGGTGGCCTAACGTTCGGCTGGGTAATATGAATGGCTACATCGAGGATCTGGATGGATAGACGGACTGCAACGGGAAGATAATACTTGGCTTCCTTGAGCGGCGCAACCTAGTTAGTCAGTATAAAAACTAAATGTGAGGGACAAATCACGGGGGAATTCCGTAAAAGGCAGACGACCATTGACTTGTGCCTAATCATACAGGTCAACTATAGCTAGCTCGCAATAAGGGAAATATACTACGAGGGGATGTACAGGGAAGTATTAGTCTATAGGGGGGTGCCCTGATCAAAAGTGAAATGCAAAGAAGTGAAAAAGAGAGCGCAAAATTAAATGACGAACAAATAGTGCTAATAGCCGCCGACACAGAAGAAGCAATAGAGAAACGCCCCATAGAAAAGTGGGATTATAATCACAACTGCTCATGAGCGCAAAAATGAGTCAAGTGAAAGGAGTAGTTGGCAGGCGAGGAAAGAAGAAGCCACAAATCTGGTGGAATATGGAAGTTAAGGAGGCCATCGAACAATGATGGGTGGCTTGAAGGGAACACAGGGAATCGAAAAGGGCGCAGTAATGTGAAGAGGAAATAGGCCAAACTGCGAATCTTATTCACAAAAGAAACATCAAGTGCAGGTCCTCGTGTAGGCTAAAATATAGCAGTCCTCTGATCACTGCCTGGCTGAAGATCGCGATGCAAGTGAAAGCGCACGAACGAAATTCTTTAACCATGGCTGGGTAAAAGAAATCAAAGAAAGCAGGAACAGATTCTAGATCTTTAGGGAACTCGTCTAGAGGGCGACGACGCTGTAAACTAAATTGCTTCAGTTATAGCTGAGCCATTTAGGAACGACGATAGCGTAAGCTCCCCTAATGATGAAGCAATACAGTACAGAACAGTAGAAAACAGCTTAGGACTACCTAGACTTAAATGAAAAAAGGCAGAAGCAGGTTTTCTGGAATCCGCATACGCACGGATGGACAAAGTTTAAATGAAGCTGTTTAATTAACTTGACCCAAGAAGCAAGGAGACACTGATAAAAGCATTGAAGACAGTCATAACAAGTAAGCAAATTCCGGTCAACTAGAGAGAAAAATGAATTTGATTTTTAAAGGGGAAGAAGATACGATGAACATAAAATCCTTTCGACCGATTACGATAACATCTGCTATATGCAGGCTGGCAATGCAGGCGGTGAAATTGAAAATGCAGTCTGGGGTAGGAGGTATTAGGGTACTGGAAGAGCTTCAGAACCGGTACACTATGGTTAGGCGCTTAGATGAGAGCCTGTTGGTTCTTACCTAATGCATAGAAATAGTTAAGGCAGCAAACAGGCGTCTGCATTTCGCTTTTCTGGACATAAGCGGTGCATACGACAACGTGAAAAGAGACCTCTAGAGGAACATATTAAAAGGTGAATGTATTGATCAGAGGTAAATGATTTTCTGCAGCAAATATATTGATCTAATAAAGTTGAAGTTGCTTGGGGAGGGATAAAAATTACAACTCTGGACGTACACAAAGGATTAAGCCAAGCTTGTCCTCTATCACCGCTGCTGTTCATGCTTTACAAGACAAATATGAAAAGAAGGGGACAAGAAAGCAATTTTGGTTATACTCTGCCGTACAGCTTAGGTGGAAAGGTCGTTGTGCGACGGCTCCCGAGTTTAATGGGTCAGGACAATATTGTACTGTTAGCAGGGAACCAAGGAAGATTCGCAAATTCTGTTTAATTGTCTTGGCAACGACGGACACGCTCTTATTTTCAGTTTTAGCGCAACTAACAGCGCTAAACAGCGTCAAACAGCGCAATGATTTTCAATGGTAGAACTGATCAGGGGCATACAATACAAGGCCTTGAAATACCGAATACCAAGAATGGCAGACTACAAATATCTCGCGATGTAGTCATCCGAAGGATAGATATGCACGGAAAAGTGCGAAGAGTCTCTTAGTGAAAAAAGGTGTAGAGATGCCGGGCTAATGAAACACAGATCATTATGGGGGTACAACAAATTTGAAATGCTGTAAGTGAGGTATTTGGAAAGGAATATTGGTGCTGAGTCTTACTTTTGGGAATGCGGTTCTGGGCTTAAGAGCAGAAGTTTAGTCGAGATTAGTAGCGAATCAGAGAGCTTTCGGTAGATTAGCACTAGGTGCCAAAGCAAAGCCACAAGCGAGGCAGTAGAGAGAGCCGTGGGCTGGGCATCGTTCGAAGCACGGGAAGCTAAGAGTAAAATACTATATGAAGGACGCCTGTGGAAACTGGACGATAAGAGGTGGGCAGATAAGGTATTTAAATACTTATACAGAAAGCGCATTGACTCAAACTGGTGGAAAAGAAGTTGGAAACTAACCAGGGCATGAAGATGGTGAAAGAAAGAACATTAAACGACAGGTCAAAAACGCGGAAGGGAAAAATTGGAATAATTAAACGAAAAATAAGCATAGTGTAGAATTTATATCGATAATAGAAAAGCCAGATCAGGAAAGATTTTTATATGATAACTCCAGAGGCAATACCGTACTCACTGCAGCTATGTCAGTGCGTCTCCGAACGCGCAGCTACAAAAAGAAATTTGCCGATTATGACACCTGTGCTGGGTGTTGTATGTCTGTAGAACCAAATGAATACGTCATACTCAAATCTGATGGTACCCATAGGGATGTCGATGCAGGCACAATCACTCTTCCTGAGACCCTGTTGTTTAGAGGTAACAATGTTGATTTAATAAATCTGCAGTGGAAGACAGCTAAAAGCGATTGGAAGATTGATGGCTCAAACTCAGAGAGGTGACATACGGTTACAAGTATAGGAAACCGTATTGAAAGAAAATGGCGAATGCGAATAAGAATTTACGCTACAATTTAAAAAAAAATTTAAAAAACTGCCGACGGTTACGTTAATTCCTAATGAGAAATTTGAGCACAGCTCATCAGCAATTTCAGCTTTTCGATGAGTTCAGCAAGACATGTATGTAAGATAACAGACAACTTGTTGTTTTTCACACATTTCCCTTCTTCAAGAAACACTGAACTAACATTTCTTCACTCACATGAAGGAAGCTTTGTGGTCGGAGAAATAGATTAACAGCCGCCGCGGTGGCTCAGCGGTTATGGTGCTCGGCTGCTGACCCAAAAGACGCGGGTTCGATCACGGCCGCGGCGGCTAGAATTTCTTTGAAGGAGAAATTCTAGAGGCCCGTGTACTGTGCGATGTCAGTGCACGTTAAAGAACCCCAGGTGGTCGAAATTTCCGGAGCCCTCCACTACGGCGTCTCTCATAGCCTTAGTCGCTTTGGGACGTTAAAATCCATAAACCAAACCAACCAAATAGATCAACAATTCAGGGGGCGCTTTGTTGACCTAAAGTGTGGTGAGGCGAGAGCCTTAAGCGCGGTGTTGCTGCTTGTGCCACTGATATGTGGTTAAGGTGTTAAGCTTCCCCTCTAAGAGTGGAACGTGTCAGATTCTTCCAACGCTGCCAGGGAGTCCAGAGAACGCCATCGCCTGTTCGGCTCTACGCCTTGCTCGTCGGTACATTGGTTTTTAAGGAAAAGAAATATATCTGTCTCGCATATCTCAGTGGGCGCCTCAACTTCGCCGTAAGACAAGGGATGAAGCTGGGAGTGAAGGAAGACACCGTGTTCACTAGACGCGCCTTTGTTCTTTCCAAATAATCGAGCTTGCATTGCGGAATGGTTAGCGTGCGCGTCTCGCACTCCGGAGACCCTGGTTCGATTCCGCTTCGTTTCGTTTATCCCCCAACTCGACCAATTTCCTACTTTGTGTGATTTATTTATTTTACTCGGAGCAACACTATGGCATCCCTTTAATTGGTTGCATGGTTACTAGCCGAAGTAAAATTGGCCCCGTTTGAAATTCGCGCAGTATGAAGTCACGACCATTTCGACTGACTAAAAAGCGTGACATTTCTGTCGACAACTCCTGCTTACAACGATGAGGCATTAAAGGCTTCCGCCTATATACATGTGTATGCCCACTTGCAGCACCAAGCCTGGTTCTCAAAGACGAGGCCTATTCAACTGCTTCGATAGGTTGTGACAGCCGTGGGAGGCATTGCGAGCGAGAGGAACGGGATCTTCTTCTTCATAAGTGGTAAGAAATTCCTATTTTTCTTTATATGTACACTGAAGTTCCAACCCACCTTGATACCCTGAGAGGTGGCAGTTAATGGTTGATCGCGAAAGTTCCCTCACCGTTGTCAGCAGTAACGCATGCAACCCGCATCTTTCTCAGATCACTCCAGGTATCTATGAGTGGGATTCAGGCGTCCGCTGACCAAGGGAGTCAGTTATGCGCACTTTCTTTCCTTAAAATGATTGGAGTACAAAACGTTGTGAACTTCAACGCAAGTGAACACAATGAAAGCCGACGGCCTATGGTTTAAACGTCGCGTTTCTTGCACAAGGTTCTCAATTCCTGCAGCCCACATCTCTCTCATTACCCCACGTACATATAAGCATTAAAGCGTCTACTGACCCAGGGAGCCAGTTATGCGCAATTCCTTTCCTTAAAATGGTACAATGTCGTCAATGCCAGCGCATGCAGCGCACATCTGTGATTACCGCCACGTAGCTTAAAGCACGATTGAGGTGTCTACTGTTCCAAGAGGACAGTTATGCTCCTTCTCTTTCCTATCCGCTCCCGCTCCATTGGTTTCGCAGCTGAAAGCGCGAATAAGGTGTCCACTGCTGGTTACAACGGGAAACGGCGAAGGCGACGCCGCGAAGCGCAGAAACGGGCGCCCAACAGCTGAGCTCTAAAAAAGCGCATGGTGGCAACTTCCACTACCCCTTTTCAAAAGCCACGCTCCTATCCAGCCATCCATCCATCCATGCATCCGTCCGTCCGTCCGTCCGTCCGTCCGTCCGTACGTCCGTCCATCCATCCATCCATCCATCCATCCATCCATCCATCCATCCATCCATCCATCCATCCATCCATCCATCCATCCATCCATCCATCCATCCATCCATCCATCCATCCATCCATCCATCCATCCATCCATCCATCCATCCATCCATCCATCCATCCATCCATCCATCCATCCATCCATCCACCCACCCACCCACCTACCCACCCACCTGTCCATCTGTCCATCCGTCCATCTATTTGTTCGTGCGTCCGTCCGTCCGTCGCGAGGGGAAAACAAGAAAGACGAGTTAAGTGTACGTAAAACCGCAAAAGTAATGCCTAGTAGGGAGAGGATTCCGGAATTGTTGGAGGAAGCGGCACATGCAGTTGAGATGACTGAAAGAAGCAAGGATACGACAGGGCGATAATGTGAAACTCTCATGTTTAGCACCACAAACGTTGAAAGCGCCAAAATGTGGCGTTTGGTGGTCGATTTCGCTGAAACGGCTCCTAACATTATCTTAATATGTGCGGTCGCGTGCCTCTTGGGTTCAGCCTTGGATGCTATGAAAATACCGAAAATAGAGAACACTAAGTTTCCCCTGCACAATGCGCCCTTGTCGAGTGTTTCATAAAAGATACATGTGGGAAAGGAGGATAACACAGGTCCAAGCAATAACTCTCAGCAATACAGTGCAATGATTCGCTGGTAGAGGGAAGGATCTTCAACTTTTTATACGCAACAGTGTAGACAGGTTGCCTAGGCTATGACCATGTGGCCCTCACGTGCGTGCTTGCGCTAGCTCGAAACGACGTTAGGCTCCCCTCAACAATTTCGATTCATTGGTATTAAAGCGGCGTGCAAGGAAAACGCAAAAAAAAAAACCAGGAGAACTGCGATTGGTAAAAAAAAAACTGAAGTTCTTCTATTGAATAGAGGCGATGTTTATGAGCAAAAACGTATGCAAGCGCCACCAATACAGAATAAAGGAAGAGTGAAATATCAAAATAATTTACTGCATTAAAAAGCTAGCCTCCTTAGCTTCGCTTCTTCAGGAGGGAGAGGCATTTTATACTCATGGCTCAAAATTTAAGCTATACCTCCATTTTCTTTCCCGTCTGCTGCCTCTTCACGCTCTAAATACGTAGCATGTTGTTGGCATCTCGTGTTTTTCTTTGCGGTTAGCTTTAATCCTGCTCTAATCACATCGCGTCTTCTATCCAAATACGCCATGCATATAACTGTGACCTAGTTAAAATTTAGTAATCGAAATAACGAATTAATTTCTTGTTTTTAATATGAGAACCCTGTGTGTGATTAATTTTATCGCGACGATCATCGTCTGTGTGTTCGCCGATAGTGGCAGCTCAAAGCTTATTTGATATCTTCTCAAGCCAGGGATAAGCGGCGCGCTGAAACACGCCGAGCAGCAACCCTTTAAGAGACAGTTAAATCTCAAAATACTTTATGGGTTGCCAGCGGCACCTAGAAACATTCACTCAACTTTGGCTTACTCCAAGCTGCAACCTTTTGTCAGATTTAATATAGGGGTAATTGCAGAGGAGACGCTCCAGAGACCACTCTTCCTTTTGACGGCCTTTTTGCATGTCTTGCTATAGACCAGATTTTTTTACCCTCACACGCAGGCTGCGGGCGCGCTCCTACTCTCGACACCAGTCGCCATCTGTCGGCGCGCGCGGCCCGAGGGACTGCGGGTCGCGCCGGCGCCGCGCGTGGAACGCATGTTTACGTGTTCGCTTCTGCCGTTGTTGTGCTCCATCAGCTAACGTATGAGGGTGTGTGCTGTGCGTCACTACTCACGTTTTCCCTCTTCCAGGCAGTACTGCGGTTATCTTGTGCGCAGTTACTCGTTAACGTGACATCCGAGCGTAGTCGACCAGGTAGTGTACGGACTGGAAACCGGTACTTCTAAGCAGATTTCTGCGCTGTCGTGTCGTTTGTTGTCGCCTTTTACGTGCGATATCATCTATGATAAATTTATGCATCACAATGTAGATCTATTGATTTGACTCAGTGGAGTAGTAACTGGATAGGCGAGCTGCAGACTGAAGGTTGTCCCGACGGAGCGCGTGTTTTCGATCACCAGTACGTGTTCGGCATCCTTGCGCTGAGCTTGCTCTTGTTCCCATTAAACACATTTCATGCACAGGATTGTAAGCACAACCGCTACCAATTTCAGCTGCTTTTTCCGCACGCATGTCAGCGGGATCTGGGGGGTAAATGTTTATCTATAGTATCTTTCTGCTGTTGGTATCTACCTCAGTTTGGTTTGGTTTATTAAGGTTTTACGTCCCAAAGCGACTCAGGCTATGAGGGACGCCGTAGTAAAGGGCTCCGGAAATTTCGACCACCTGGGATTATTTAACGTGCACTGACGACGCACAGTACACGGGCCTCTAGAATTTCGCCTCCATCGAAATTCGGCCGCCGCGGCCGGGATCGAACCCGCGTATTTTGGGACAGAGCCGATAGCCGTAACCACTGAGCCACCGCAGAGGTGCGGTATCTACCTTATTCATAGGAAAATACTATGCGCGATTTCATTACATTTTCCACACTTGGTCAAACGGCTGCGCAACGCTCTCACACGCGGCGAGAGCTCCTGAATAAAATAACGCGACTTCGGACCTCAGAATTAGTGAAAGCTCGATTAGCTGCTCATATCTATTCAAGCTTTGATAAATTAAGCGAAAGTACGTTTTTATGCACCAGGTTGCATAAATCATGACAAAATTTGTTTTCTGTTGGCACTGCGACTCAGTTGAGCTCACAGCGGTAATTTGTTGATAAACTGGCGCGGCGGCAAGAAAGCCCTTTTTGTGGAGGGGGGCTTTATGGCCGACAGGCAGGAAGGAATAAGAGTGCATAGGAATTGAAATTGCATGCTAGCCGCACACCTAATGCATGATATTGAACAAAAAGTTTGTTTGCGGTGGAGCACCAAGACGGAATTCGATATAAGCACGAGCGCGTTCTAAGCGCCGGCACAATTGACCTGAATGCCAAACTAAATGTCATTAAAACGCGTCAATGTTATCGCTTTGATAACGTAAATACTTCCTGCAACATAGCCACGCAGCGGAAGTATGCTCGACAATGTTTTTTTAGCGCCCGAAGCGCGGTTATATGCAGGCGCGGTAGCGGAACTGCCGCAGCCCCGCAGTCCCCAAAGAAACGCCCGCACCGCGGCGCGCCAGTCGGCGCAAAATGGCCGCGCCCGGGAGAGGCTCAAAATTCTGGTCTATACCAGACTATGGTGTTGAAATATACTCTCGCTGTGAATTTGATCGTGTTTTAAGTTACGCGAAAGTGCTTAAAGCCGAATCGAATCTTCAGTGTTAGGGGGCTAAAGCATTAAATTAAATTAAAGAAAAGCGTAAAGGACTTGGGCCTCTGATAATTAACGTTTACAGGAAAGCGACAAGCGCGGATCATATCAACTTTCTAACTGTATACTATGTCGCGTTCATGTAAAGAGGAAACATGCACCCAAAAATGAACTAATCTACCAGGCAGGGGGCAGATCGCGAAGTGAAAGACGACTTCTGGGGTGCGTGGAAGTAGGTGGCGGAGGGGCGCCAAGAACATTGCTTCTTTTTAACTCTTTCGTGTGAATTTTACTTGCAGTTCTATTCAGCTTGCATTTAACACGCTGAGCGCTTTCCCGAAGCTTTCATCTCAGCGGTGGCATTGTTGCATTGTGGTATTTCATTAAACCTGGTGATTTTTAACGTTTAGAGGTTCACATTTTAAAACCTGTGAAAGATTGGTCGCTGCGTTCTGTGGGTGTGGATTATGTATCAATGTAGGTGGTATGCACTTTGGTAGAGCACGATAATTAGTCCGATAGCTCACTGAAACTAGGTAACCAATTCGAATGAGGCGCATATACGGCACAGCCACAACTTTTCTCACGCGCCCTCAATACTCACAGCTGTACACCGAACCAAGCAAGACACTTGTATTTTCTCCACAGTTTTATGTCTTGTGAGGCATCAAGGATGGGCTCACCGTAAAGTGGCTTTCATTGATTACGATTACATTGCCCTACCCTTGAAAGCGCGAAAACACATCTTTACAGATAATAAAGGAACCACATAGAAGTCTAGTAGACGCCAAGATAAGCCTCCAGTAGTAGCGTTGCATTTACTTAGGCTAGATAAGTGCTCAAGACTTCGTACGGCTGTATTAAATGTAAGGCATACTCATCTCTGACGTCAAAACTTCTTGGTGCGAGTTGCTTTGAGATTTCTAGTGGCACGTTTTGTGATTTCCGGGACGCAACCAGGCTGCGGACCTTGTAGCCGCTAACTTCGTAAGAATTTTTCAAATCACAACTCGCTGTGAAGTTGACCCTGGTGGTGGTGGGGTCCCGGCGAAAATGCTGTAGGATGTATTGACTAGCTTCTGTGCGGGTTAGTCTAAGTGTGGGGTTGCTTCATTGGGTTTCAAGTGGTACCGATATTATTTTAATGCAAATACGGTTGCCTGGTAGCGCGGAGGCGATAGAGGTGAGAACGAATCATGGTATGCAATGTGGTAAATTCTGTGGAGCAGGCGGAGTGATGCTGCTGGTAGCTGCGGTTTCGGGACGGGCAGTCTGTGACAGGCTCTACATATTTCAAATAAGGTTTAACAACACGACTTTCTTTATATTTCTGTGAAACGAAGACCAAAACAAAAGCAGTTTTAAAATAGGGATAGGTGTACTTGTCACACACATGCGTTATTATATTGCGCTCGTCCGTCCATTTGGCAGTTGGCCCTCTCGCGCGAACACTGCGGACATCATGAGCATGACGTCATAGTGCAAAGCGGCAGCGCGAACCAACAAGGACGAAAGGGAGACGAGAACACAGGGCAAGTGTCTTTCTTTCGTCCTTGTTGCTTCGCCCTACCGCTCTTCATGATAATTAAGTAACTAACCCTCACCAAGATATTAGTAACATCATAGCCTTGTGCTACGGCAAACCAGGCTAGGCATCTGTTAAGTGCTAGTCACTGAGTTCCTAGCCTTTGCCCAAAATGAACCTGTCAGTATGTTCTTCGGCATATACAGCATTTTCAGTAATGGTGCGGCTTGTTTTGTTGATTGCAAAATAATTTGTACTTACACACGATCTCCTAGACGGTGTATATCATATACTTCTACGCCTTTTCCTGCAAGTGAAGACTTTTTATTCATTAAGAATTCGTTTCGGGCCGGCACCTAGCAGTATTTCTAAGCCATTCAGTTGTGCAGCATTCTCCTTACAACTGCTACAGGTTTCTGCACTGGGAAAAGCTTGTAATCACAAACCATAATGCTGGCATTGTTATCTGTGGTATTTATTTTTTATTTTTTTTCGAGCTGTTTGCCATTAGGCATAATGAAAAAGGAAAGAAAGTTATAAAAAGGAGTGGAAACAAGCCTCGCTTAAAAAGCGGCAAAAGTTCGCGATAAAGCGATTATCAGAGTCCACTTGCTATAGTCGTCTGCAACGTCCCATCGCAGGCCAACCTTTCTTAGGAAACGTCGTCTCACGGAAGCTGTAGCTGGGCAAGTCCACAACAAGTGTTTTTCATCACACTGGTCGGGCGCAGCACCACAATGGGGACACTTGTCTGTCACTTCGTAACGTTTGTCACGCCACCGATGACGCACAGAAGGAGTCAGAGCCGCTCCTGCCCGAATCCAGCGCACAGATACCTCCTCCTCCCGAGTGAGACTCCGGGAGAGAGGGTACGAACACGGAGGAATTAGAGCGCGTGTTCGCTGACGCAAAGACTGTTTCTCGGAAACATGGGACAGGAACGGATCTGAGGGAAGAGCGGAAGGTGGCGGGATATCGGATGTGTCAAGGTGTGTCATTGCATCCACATGGATATTATGCGGATCCTAGGCGTGCCCGCGAATCCAATGTATACGCACAGGACAGGGGTATTTTGTGCAAAGTTGGTGAATGGATTGTGTAACTTGGAATGTGCGCCGGACAGCATTAAGCTGCTTAAGGGCGGCAATGGAGTCGGTGTAAATGTGTACAATATCGAAAGTAGGTACGAGTGGAAGGGAAGCAATGGCATTGTGTATCGCCTGAAGCTCGAAGGCAAGGGGGAGCAAGTATCCGTGCTATATGTAGCGCGGGAATTGAGATGAGGATGGGAGGGACTGTAAACTGCAGTAACTCCCTTCACTGCTGTGCGTGATGCATCGGCGTATATTATGCGCCCTGAAGGAAGATGGGCGGCGGATATCGGCGTCGAAGCAGAGGGGCGATTGTCTGTGAGCTGACAGTATGACCATGGAGGAAGAGTCTGTAAACGATGAAGCTGAAGCGACATCTTGCGTGCTCTGTTTGCCTCACGCTGGTCGATAAGTTCACTCCATGTGTTAAGTTGAGCGTACTCTTGCATAATGGGTATGGGTGTGATACGAGGAAGATAAGTTATGGCGCGCATAACCTCCCGATTGATTGATTCAAGGGAGTCCCACTGTCGGCGGGTGAGGCGATTAAATTGCGCCTGGTACACTATCCGCGGCTGAAGAATGGAGTGCACGATCTGACGGGCAGTATCAAAACGCGCTCCGCCAGAGCGCATAGCTATGCGTCGAATCAGACCGAGAGTAGTGTGGGCCGATTTACGGGTAGCGTTAAGCCACGGAGTCCCAGTCTGAGATGTATGAAGTAGAAGACCTAGAACACGCACACTTTCAACTTGAGGAATTGGAGAATTATCTACCGTGAAGGTAAAAGGTGCTGCTTTCCGTAAGCCACTTCTGTTGCCAATGCGAATGAAACAAGATTTTTTACACGAGAGGGTCAGACCGAAAGGGGGTAGTCGTGATGTTAAAGCATCCAGCGCTTGCTGAAGCGCCGACTGTTGCACAGACGCATCAGGATTACAGTACCACAAGGTTATGTCGTCGGCGTACGCAAGGACGCGTACAGAAGGAATTTTCTCGAGGGCTCGGACAAGAGGTATAAAAGTTACATAAAATAATGTGGGGGTGAGGACGGAGCCCTGGGGTACACCGCGGTCGTAGGTAAAGTGACCAAAAGGCTTCCCATGGACACGTACACAGAAGGATCTATTTGTTAAAAATGAGTGAATTGAAAGGAGAAAGCGATGCGGGAGACCGAGATCTTGAAGGGTGCCAAGAATAGAAGAGTGTAGGACGTTGTCATATATGCCTTTGTGATGTCAGTAGCGATCACCGTACGAACAAGATGACTATGGGGAGAATGGTTTAGTACGTCCGCAGCCAAAACAGCCAGACCGTCTTCTGTTCCAATGTGAGGGCAGAACCCAATTTGAGATTCTGGATAACAATCATTCGATTCCAGCCACCACGACAAGCGAGCTGCTAGAATGTGTTCATAAAGATTGCAGATAGTAGGCATAAGTGAAATAGGGCAGAGGGCCGAAAGAGAAACCGGCGGCTGACCTGATTTGGGGATTGGGACAACGATGGAATGTTTCCACTCTGCAGGAATAACTCCAGAATGCCGCACCTCATTGAATGTATCAAGGAGGGAATGTAGAGCAGGTCCTTCCAAGTTGCGGAACAACGAGTTAGGTACACAGTCATGCCCGGGAGCAGTGCTTGTTTTGAGGCGATCTATGGAGGCCAGCAATTCTGCCATGGTAAAATCTGAAGTAACCTCATCAGGGGGCTCAGAAGTCGATAATATTTGAGAATGGGTAGGGAGGCAGTCATGGTGTGGGAAAAACTGACGGGCTGCTTGTTGTGCAAATGAAGTTTCATCCACATTCAGAGCCAAGCGAATGCTTTCGGTATAATCAGTTACTTGAGAAGTGCGTTCCATGGCGTGAAATACCCGCCAAAGATGTCTATTACCCTGTGTAGAGGAGAAGCGGGCACACCATGCAGCCCAGCGTTGTCTGCTAAGTCGCTTTGAGTAGCGCCGCGCACGTGCAGTAGCCCGATGAAAAGCTGGAAGAGCTGAAGGGTCATCGGGATTACGAGAAGCTTAATGATCCGCCCTGCGACGAAGAGCCCAGAGATTAAGGAGATGCATGTCCGGGTTCTGATCATCTTCATTTACAGTAGTGGCGAATGTATGAGTCGACAAAACAGCTGAGAGGGTACACAGAACAGTAGATGGGTTCAGTGTAGACAACCTATTATCTGCGCGTACGGAATCCCATGATGTAAAGCGCACGCTGCGGCGTATTTTCCGGAGACGCGAAGTTGTTATGGAGATTAAAATAGGGCTGTGATCACTGCCCCAAGTGTCTGGTTCAACATTCCAACGAGAGGGGGTAGCCGGGCCCTAACCACCAAGACAAATCAGGCGAATACGGACCACCCCGAGGGCGCGTTAAAGTTTGTGGTTGATTTAGTAATCGAAATGAATGATCTACAAAGGTGCCATGAATGTGAGCACCCCGGGAGGAATTCAAAGGGTAGCCCCACGATGTGTGAGCGCCGTTGAAATCTCCGCCAACTAAAATAGGGGTGCCCGAGTAGTTATTACGGAGGAAACGAATCCAACCTAGGTTGGGAGACATTGTTCCCGGACGACCATAGAAAGATACAAGTATCAGTGGTGTATGTGCAGGTTTTACGAGAAGGCCAACGACATGCTGGCGAGTGTTGCACCACCGTGAAAGGTCGATCGGTGTATGGCGAACAGAACGATGAACATAAATTTCAGATTTACCGGGATCGAGGGAGGAAGCGATGCAGCGGCGATCAGGGATGGAAGGAGAATGGTACGCGCAGAAACCAGAGAGGCGAGGAAGGGTATTGTGCTCTTGAAGAAGGAAGGCCCAGGCCTTGAGTTTGCCGTCACGCAGGCCGATGTTCACTTCAGATGACTTATCGGCAAAGCCACGGCAGTTCCATTGCACCACCAGAGATGATGCACTAGCCATGGCGAGGCCGAAGAGCTTCAACGATGAGGGTGGTCAAGTGCTGCATGAGTGCCATTATTTTCTGCACTGCCGGGGAGTGCACATTAGATGGGACCTCGGCGCCGTTATGTGGCTCAGTGCTGTTTGGAGATGATTCGTGAGGAGGTAGCTCGTTCGCTATGTTTTTTCGAGATGGCTGTGAGCGCCGCTGTTCTCGACGCTTAGTGAGATCCTCTAAGTGGCGACGAGCCTCTGCGATGGCATTGTCGAGAGCAGTGTCTTCATCTGTGGTGTCCGTGGCTTTACTTGTTGATGTGGGCTTCCTTCCTGGACGGTGAACAGCTTGTGCGTAGGAAAGTGGCTGAGCAGGCACGTTGATAGTCGGGGAGTCAGGTGTAGGAAGTGCAGGGAAGTCTTCAGCGCACGCTAGAGCAGCGAAGCGATTGCATGTGCTGATGCTAGTGCTCTCGGACGGCTTGTTCGACTTCTTTGCCTTCTTTGGACAATTAGGAGAACGAATGTCGTGGCCTGGTAATTTGCACAGGGCACAAAGGCCTGCCGTCTGGTCCATATCGGCCACTGCTGCAGCATTGGGGCAGGTAGTCTGCATATGCCCTTCTTTATGACAGTGGTAGCAAAAGATACGGCGTGGACGGAAGGGCTGTGGCTTGACAATGGCGCCGTAATAGGTCATGTAGTCTGGTAGATTGGACGGGCCTTGAAGGGTGAGGAGGTACGTGCCCCGGCGCCCCATAGGCCGGGCATGGAGTACTGTGTGTGTAGAACAACGGATATTTGTTCTCACTTCCTCGGGATGGCTAGTGCTGTCGATGTGGTAGACGATGCATCGGAGGGTGTCAGGCCCGGATGCATAATATAATTCTACGGGGACATGTTTGCTTGAGTCCAGGGGGACCTGCGTCACACTGCACATTTTCTCAGCGGCCGCTAAGGTTGGTAGGGTCACTGTGATAGTGTTGGAAGGACGATGCACAACAAATCCACAATAGTTAGACGAGCCGAGAACGTCATCAATAGTGGCCTGAACATAACCGGGAGGGATGGCAGTAATGTCAAACCGCAATGTAGGCTTGATGGTGACGCGGAACAGTTTAGGGGTCGGTAGAAGCGCACCTGAGGCGCTACTCACCGGTGGTGTCAGTTGAGGTGGCAGGTGTAGAGGGCGCTGGTTCGGCTCTATAAATAAAGACGCCGGCGACAATAAAGTGTCTTTGGCTTCCGGTCTTGAGAGCGTTCACTGCAGCGGCTCCGTCCGCTAGCATGGGTCCAGGCTAGGCCTAGTAGCCGGCCCAACTCTGCAACCCTGCCATCTCGGCAATCTCTACATGGTGTCAGAAGTGTTTGGATTCTGATTTTTCCTTTTTTTTTTGAAATCTTTAGGCTATCTCAAGACCATCTCAAGACCAAGACCATCTGCAGCGCCATGGACGCGTCGTCTTCGACTCAGACGCAACCTCGATTCGCGGGTTTGTCTGGCCTAGCGCCGCCACCAGCGTTCGACTTCGATGACCCGGCCTCCTGGTCATCGTGGGTGGAGCAATTTGAAGATTTTGCTGTCGCCACGGGTGCATCTTCAGCAACGGATGAAGTAAGGTTTCGCACACTTCTTTATTGCATGGGTGTTCAAGCGCGCCGCATCCTCTGTTCTCTTGAGCTCACCGAGCTGGAAAGCGCGTCGTGTGCAGAAGTTAAACAACGCTTCACGGCTCACTTCATTCATCCAGTGAACGAAGTTCATGAAAGCTTTCGCTTCCATAAGCGTGTACAACAACCATCCGAGAGCGTGGACGCGTTCTATTCCACCCTGCGTTCGATGGTAAAGAAATGCAACTACGGCTCTTCCAGCGTCGAAGACAGACTGGTTCGTGACCGCTTCGTTGTTGGCCTGTTCGACACTAAGCTTTCGGAACAGCTTTGCCGAACGCCGGATTTCACTCTCGAGAAGGCGCTTTTACATGCACGCTTGTATGAGGACGCGCAGAAAGAAAGCAAGGAACGAGCGCTCAACGGTACTTTGCCTGTGCATGTGGACGCCACTGCGCGTCGCAAGTCCATAACGAGAGACGCTCGTCGAAACGCTTCGGAAAAACCCTGCAACTTCTGCGGACGAGAAGCTCACGCACGTGATATCTGCCTTGCGCGGAACGCTGCATGCAGATTCTGCAAAAAGAAGGGTCATTTTGAGAGCGTCTGCGTCTCCAAGCAACGCTCATCCGCAAGACACTCGCACTCCATTTCTGTGCATCCTATCAAGAAGGAGAAGACGGAGAACGCCAAGTTCGTGTGTGTCAAGGTCAACGGACTTCCTCTTGAATTTAAAGTGGACTCTGGTGCAGAAGTGACTGTGGTTCCCGCCACTTTTCCAGGCATTCCGTCGCGGCTGGACGCGCCGGAGGGTCGCCTCACCGGGCCAGACAACCGGCAGTTGAGGGTTTCTGGTCAATTTTTAGCTACCCTCGAATGGAAAGGTCGCACTTCGCAGCAGAGAATCTACGTCCTGCCATCGCAGTCGACGCCACTTCTGGGTTATCCAGCCATCACAGCTCTTGGAGTTGTTCATTTCGTTGATGCGCTGGCACGTTCGCAAGTAAGTCAGGCTCCTCCTTCTCATTCTCCTGGTCAGTTGCTGACGCAGGATATTTTTGAAGGCTTAGGGACTTTTGGTGCGGAGTACACTATCCGACTAAAACCGAACGCTGTACCTTTTGCTCTGAGCGTCCCACGTAGGATTCCCCTGCCCTTCATAACGTGGTTAAAGATGAACTTGACTCACTTGAAAGACAGGGAGTTATTAGGCGTATTGACAAGCCAAAGGCATGGTGTGCAGGCTTGGTGGTAGTTCCAAAAGTTTCAGGTGGATACCGCCTCTGTGTCGATCTGACCAAACTTAACAAGGAAGTTCTCAGGGAAAGGCACGTTTTACCTACGGTTGAATGGGTGTTAGGACAACTAGGTGATGCCAAAGTTTTCTCAAAGCTGGACGCTACTACCGGATTTCATCAAATCCGTCTTTCGGAAGATTGTCAGGAATTCACTACATTCATCACGCCTTTTGGTCGTTACTGCTACTGTGAGTTTACCGTTTGGAATAACATCTGCTCCGGAATTCTTTCAAAGGGAAATGGCTAGAATCTTGGAAGGCCAATCTAATGTTGTTAATAAGATTGATGACATTCTTGTTTTTGGGAAAGATAAAGAGGAACACGACCAGAAGTTATCTGAAGTTCTGGATCGTCTAAGCAAAGCAGGTGTAAAGCTTAACAAAAACAAATGTTGTTTTGGCCAACGGCAAATAGAATTTCTAGGCGTAGTTGTGAGTGAAAATGGTATTTCTCCGAGTCCTGACAAGGTTGAAGCTATCCGTTCTTTACCAACTCCGACAGATGTTCATAGTGTTCGCCGGTTTCTTGGTATGGTGAATCACATTGGTAGCTTCCTTCCAAATCTGTCACAGGCTACAGCACCGATTAGAGAACTTCTAAATAAGCATAGCGACTGGTACTGGGGTCCTATGCAAGAGTTAGCTTTCAACAAGGTCAAGTCAATGCTCACGTCTTCACTGTGTGTAGCTAAGTATCATCCAAGCTACAACGCAACTTTGTCATGTGATGCCAGCTCTTTTGGCATTGGCACAGTTCTTTTGCAAGAACAGCCCACTGGTGAGCTACGTCCTGTAGCATTTGCGTCTCGTGCTCTGTCAGAGGCAGAAAAACGCTACAGCCAGACCGAAAAAGAGGCTCTAGCAGTGACATGGGCAATTTACCGGTTTGACCAGTTCATTCGTGGTATCTCATTTATTGTGGAAACGGATCATCAACCTCTAGTAACTCTTCTAGGGAAATCAGATCTTGACATGATGCCACCTATGATTCAGAGGTTCCGTATCAAACTGATGCGATATCAGTTCCGAATTGTTTATGTGCCTGGTAAGCAGCTTGCTACTGCAGACACGCTGTCTCGCACTCCAGTAGCTTCACCTCCCCAACAAGTGGATATGGTCGAAAAATTCTTACAGCTGCATATTTCAGCAATCACTGAGACTCGTCTAATCAGTCCTGATGATGTTCGCAGCCATCAACAGTATGATGAAGAATGTACCCTTTTAACTCAATACTGTACTCAGGGTTGGCCGCGTAAGGAAAGGCTTCCACAATATATGAAAAAGTATTGGGAGTACAGAGGTTATTTGTCCCTCATAGATAATATTCTCTTTAAGGACCATAGACTTGTCATCCCTGCTTCTCTCCAAAAGGTGACATTAGAACTTCTCCACGAAGGTCACCAGGGTATCAATAGAACACGTCAACGGGCGCAAGAAGCTGTTTGGTGGTTTGGCATGTCTCAACAGATCCGTGACAAGGTACTCATGTGCCGAGAATGTGCTTCAACACGAATCCCTCGTCAGGAGCCACTTATGGTTACAAAAACTCCTTTGATGCCATGGGAGGAGGTTGGCATAGATTTGTTCAAGCACAGAGGTCATGATTATCTGTTGGTAGTCGACTATTGCTCGAGATATCCAGATGTCATTCACCTGAAGAATACAACTTCTGTTGATGTTATAAATGCCATCAAAAGCATCTTTGCTCGATTCGGCATACCCAAGCTAGTAAGAAGTGACAATGGACCTCAGTTCTCTTCAAAGCTCTTTTCCTCCTTTGCGGGTCAATATGGTTTCGAACATAGAACGTCAAGCCCTAATTACCCGCAATCGAACGGTGAAGTTGAGCGAATGGTTCGCACCATCAAAGGCATCTTCACCAAGTCTTCAGATCCATTTCTGGGATTGTTGGCCTATCGTAATACTCCGGGTGTCACTGGTTACAGCCCAGCGCAGCTATTGCTAGGTAGAAGATTGAGAACAAGGTTGCCAATGGCTAAGTGCCAGTTGAGACTCAAATGGCCGTCATCTACGACTTTCCACTCCAGGGATCGGCAGGCTCGCCAGCTTCAGAAGAAGCATTACGACAAAAGGCATGCAGCCAGTCGTCAGAGAGATCTCGAAGTTGGGGATCGTGTTTGGGTCCGAGATGTAAAAACTCCTGCGGTGGTACTTAGTCCAGCAGCCCGACCACGCTGCTATGTGGTGGAGACTCCGACTAAGGTTCTAGTCCGCAACAGGATTCATTTGATGACTTTTGTCAATGACATTTCTGTTCCGCAGTCGACAGAGCTTGTGTGGAATGAGAACGGGCACTCGACCTTGCCTACTCAAACTCAAGCAGCATCAGAGGAGTCCTCGGACGCAAGCACTGAACCTCAGGATTCAAGCACGCTGTCGTTTCCGACAAATGCACTTGACAGCAGCCCTGTTTCTACACCACCTCGAGGGTTGCACGGTCCCTCACCTCATCGTGAGATGCTTCAGTCTTCGCCAGAAGAAGTCCTGGACGCTCTCCCCTCTTCGTCACCACCTGGGCGCACTACAAGATCCGGCCGACGTGTGAGGACACCGAGCAGACTGAACCTGTGAACCTGTGTGACTGAACCTCGCAGACTGTGTGACAGTGAGCTGTGTCGTGTGCGTGATGGGGGTCAATGTGTCGGGAAGGGGAGATGTAGAGGGCGCTGGTTCGGCTCTATAAATAGAGACGCCGGCGACAATAAAGTGTCTTTGGCTTCCGGTCTTGAGAGCGTTCACTGCTGCGGCTCCGTCCGCTAGCATGGGTCCAGGCTAGGCCTAGTAGCCGGCCCAACTCTGCAACCCTGCCATCTCGGCAATCTCTACAGCAGGGGCTCTGTACGGGTGGCCTTGGTAAGAAAGACGCAACTGGTTCTACAGGCGCAGTTCCTTGCGGTAGCTGACGAGGTGTCACGGGCTCAACCGGTACAGTTGACCTTGGCAGGGGAGACGAAACTGCAGCCACGGGAACAGTTCCTTGTGGCAATGCGAGAGACACGGGGGCGGTGGTGCAGTCCATGTCACAAGTCGCAGAATCGGAGACGCTCCAGCGGGCAAGTCTGTAGCCGCCGAGTCATGCACTGACGTGGAGGCAGCAGGCGGCCGCGTGGCCGCCACCAATGACGCCGAATCCATGCCACAGGCGCGCAGCGCGGCCTCGCTCAGCAGCGCCGATCTAAGCCTAGCTTGCGCTTGGGGTTGTCGGTTATGTTTTCATACTTGAGATATCGCCCACCTTGCCGGGAATCTGTCCAGACGGGGTCCTTGACCTCCGGTGGTACAGAAGGCAGTTCGTAGCCTCCAGAAGATGTCCGTGAACAAGAGAAACGAGAATGAAACACGGAGCTCAGAACAAACACTTCTTCTTCTTTCCCATTTATGCATTGTAAACGTGCGAATACATTTTGTAGTTCTGAAGATGCGCAATGTACACTCCACCATGCAGTGCTTATTCTACAGGTAGCGTCTATCGCAAAGAAACTGCTGGCACTTTAAACTCAAAAATTATTTTTTACTGCACTTGGATAATCTTTGTGGTTACTGCATACCAGGGTAAACACTGCTTGAGTGTATACTGCTTCTTTTGCAATAGGAACGCGCGTTTTGAAAGCATTGTCGAAAAAAATAGTCTGCTAATAAATGAACGTGGTACCAAAATAGTATTAGTGGTACTTACTGATTATGACTAGCAACAATAATATTTAGTGTCATATCCCAACCCTACGGTTTTGGTTAACGGATGTTCATCACCCATCTAATGACCACAGGCACTGAGTCAACCTGAATGGTGTTTGCAGGGATGGGGCAGGTGCACAATGACGATTTTCAGACATCGAATGTGTTTATTTTTTTGTTCACACACCTAAAAGGCTGCAACTGCAAGTATTATGTGAGGCTGCAAAGGCTGCAAGCATTATGTGAGAGGTAACATAAAAAACTGGAAGGCGAACAAAAGCAAAGAGAACATGACTATATTTGCACATGGTTTTACAACAATAAGCAACCAACTAGAAATGGACGAAATACAAAAACACTTCAGAACACAATGCTGCTTAATTTTATGTGAGGGTACCCTTGCCTGAGACGGGAACAATATTGTCATGAAGACTACTAAAATAAATTTTCACACAGGGTACTCCTAACGCGCTCAATGTGGCCGTCATTCTCGAATGGCGTTTCAGACTGAGGTGAATATGCAGTGGGTGAGCTGTGCAGCACGATTAGGCAAGTGAGTGATGTGAAGTGCGCGCTCAGGAAAAAACTGTGGTGCGTCGACATCCGAGCGTCCCGCCTGCTGGCCAGGTGGTGGTTACAACTATATTGCTGAAAAATGGAATGGATTAGTTTGGGGCTCAGGAGAGTCTAGGCTGGCATCCCGTTGGGGGCGGTCTCTTGACCTGGAGTGAGGAGGGCCAGTTGCGGTCTTTTCCTTGAACTGCTCAAGATCCTTTCCCGTTCCTCCAGTCAGGGAACTGGCAAGAGCGTCGTCGGAGGGGGTTTGCTAGCGCAATCCCATAAAATATGGTCTTGCGTGGTGGTGGTCTAAAGCATTCATTTATACTAACTACAAAAGAGGTATTGCTTGGACCGGGCCTGAAGGGCCCGGCTCTCACAATCACTAGGAAGGATCCCTACTCCGGGACCCCCGCGGCTTCCGCGGCGGCTCGGGCTTTTGTTACCAGGGCTCGTTGGCCCTGGAGAATTAGCAGCCCAGCAGCGCAGCCTCCCAGTCCTCTCGGGTGGGGTGGGAGTTGAGTTTCCCTCTGGATCTTGTAGAGGAAAATTGGGTTCATCATGATTGCTGAAGGATGCTTGACGTTTTGCAGATTCGAATTGCTCAATCACATTGCTAGAAGACATTTCTGAAGAGGTTAACTTTTAATAACAATTAAAAACACAAAGGAAGATACAAGCAAGGGGAAAACATAATTACACTTGACTGACTCGTAGTTCTACGTGGCGAAACCAGCCCTCGGTCTTGCCGAAACAGCTGTTTTTAAACCCTATGTCCTCGCCCTCGGTGAGGACTATAACCAATCAGGTAACTGCACAAGCATCCACCCAATAAACCATCGGGGAAAGGTAAACATCACCAATCAACTATTAGGAAAGGACAACACAATCAATGAATGCGTAAAGAAGGTAACTCGTCTCGACAAACACTGTACAAATATGTACACTTTCTACCGTCACGATTTCGGAGAATTATGCTTTCCTGCTGCGAGCTTCGCAAACATCTTCAGTGCTCCAAGATTCAGATTATTTCAACGCTCGGTTGACTCAAGTTCGGGGAAAGTCACCTCATGACTCATTTGTTCAGTATCGTCACTTACTGTCTTCACGACCGCAGCCAGCGTGGCAATATCCTGTTGACCACGGTACAGGCTGTCAACACACGTCGCTGTAGACGTGGGACAAAAGCAACGTAATGTGACGCGGATCCGCCTCACCGCAAGCACGTGCACACCAGGATGCGACCTGACGCATTCGTTCCTGGAGGGAGTCTGACCTCTCTTGGAATCCTCCTCTATACGGCGCACCCTTATCCCGCTGGGTAACGAGTGACTCACCGCCTTCTCTGCAGTTGTGCAAAGGGCAGAAGAGAACGCAATGGGCATTCCTGTCTTGCGAACGCGGATGTGGCAAATAACGTACAGCACCGCGAACTTCACTGTGGGGTTGAACTAGGAAAGCAGGATTGGCAGGGCATCACCACGCCATGTGATACGTGCCCGCAAACACTTCCCCGCAGTGTGTACACTCGCCCGAAAATGCCAAATGGAAATGTTTAAGCACTGCTGGGCACAGTACCGAGTTGATGTAGAGGCGAACAAACCAACGCTCCTGCGCCTTCTTCAAGACCTTTACAGGTGGGCGGGTATCGCCCCTGAGTGGCTTGAAACAGGAGACAGATCTCCCGCAAAGTAATAGCCGGATTGAAATCAGTAGCCGGATCAGGCAGCGGAAGAGGCGATGCCCGATGTTTAAGCGCGCGGGCTGTAGAGTCCACTACCTCACTTCCCTCTACCGCCCACGAGCTGGGGCTCAGATGATGGTGCGCCGGGTTGGGAAACACCGGTACTCACATGTATGTAAAATTTGGAAAGCACCATCTTGAATTTGTTCCTGTTTAAAATTGGCGGCATGCTCCGCTTAAGTCGGCGATAATGTCTCGGCACGCTTGATCCGCGCCAGCATGTGCGACAGCAACTTCCTACGCGAATATAATAATGGGGCAGAGGAGAGGCGCAGAACTGAGTTGTTTTGGAGCCCCCGAGGTGTAGACCGACCGTATCCGTGTAAACTACCCCAGTTCGATCACCACAGTGCTCGAAAACGGCCGCTGCTCGCGCGAGGTGGCGGCCACCATGGACAACCTGTGTCATGTTATTAGGGAGGGGGGATCCTGCAGGGCGAAGTGCCAGACCTCGGGCAGGGATACCCGATTCTCCTGTTTGCTTGTGCATTGGATGTGGAGCGGGTCAGAAGGCGGTTACACGCACGTGGTTTGCTTAACAGCAAGTTTTGATTGTTGAGATGAGGCTCGCGCAGCTCCCCAAAGGTGTTCATCATCACCACGCAGAAGAGACGTTAGTTGGATATTGTAGTGGGGAGGTCGAGAGCTCTCTTATAGATTGTGCGGACAATCACTTCGAGAGCGCTCTCATCGCATTTGCGCAGGTGGAGGTACGGTACCGAATAGAGGATTCGGCTGGTTACGAATGAATTGGCCAGCCGCGGCGCGTCTTTGCATCGAAATGCCGCCCCCGTTTGTTTGATACCCGGCGGACCACACGGCCAACCTGATCCCCCACCTTGCGTGGTGGATCAGTGTGGTGTAAATCTGTCCTGGAGTCAGATATATGTCGGAGTCGGATCTCTGTCGGAGTCGGATATATGACTGCCCATCTGTGAGGGTTCACTTAATGCATTGGAATGTGTTGCATCCACAGTCCACTTGGGACAGGTGGGAGAGGATAACATGCGTCACATTGTCGAAAGCACCCCACAAGTGCAATGCAAGGACCACCTTGTCGTCGCTAGGGGGCTCGACAGGATCAGAATCTGTCTGAAGTTACAGCAGTACATCTTGTGCGGCCCGTGTGGGCGGGGCCCGTACATGGAGTCTGCAAAGGCGGTGTGCGCTTCTTGGTAGGTGGACAGTCTGTCACGAACCATGGCCAAAGCAACTTCCCCGCACTAGAAGCGACAGAGATGGGCCGGAGGTTGTCCGTGTTGAGAGCTTTCTCTGGTTTGGGTGTGAATGTGACACGAGCCGTCTTCCAATCCACCGGTAGAGATGTACCTCCCGTCCAGATGGTATTGAAACATTCGAGCAGCCGCTCGTAGGCCGGTTTGGGGGAGGCTAGCGAGAAGTTTCACCGTCATCTTGTTCCTGTCCGGGGCTGTCCCTCGATTCACTTTAGCCAGGGCCACTTCGAGGTCTTGAAGCTGGAACTTTCGATACAGCGATGCGTTCTCAGAGCCTGCATACGAGTACGCCGGACCACGCGAATTCTGGTCTGTGTATAGATACTTACCTCGGAGCGCTTCAGCCAGTTTGGCTATGTCTACGTGAGGGCACGGAAAAGGCCGACGTGCTCCGGTTGGGCATTTGTCGAGCAGTGGTGTTGCATTGGTCTACCCAGTTCGAGTCGGCGAGTCGGGTCGCATACACAGCCGTTTGATGGGCGTCTTCCGTGATGCGGATTTTGAGTTGACGATTATGTTTCTGCCGGCGTCATCGGCGGACAAGGCTGTGCCGGGCCTCCCAGAGATGAAAGAGGTGGTTGTCCACCGCCAAGTTCGCCTCTGAGAGCCGGACGTGCTGTTCGGTATCTTTGATTTGGCAGACGAGGTGCTGTGACCAGGTAGTGTAACCTTGACCCGATATAAGGATGGGGCTAATGTAGTTGGATCTGAATTTGGTCTAGTCAAGAAGGGTTGCTTTATTTTAGGGCCTTATAAGGGGTCTGGTGCAGATTGTGGTCACAAGAATGCACTGGTCGCTACCCAGGGTTTCCTAGATGTTGTACCATTTTACATATTTATTATTTTTGATTAAGGTGAGACCTGGGCACATGTCGCGTGCTACGGAGTTGCCAGTGCGAGTGGGTTGTGCAGGTTCCATGTAAAGAGTAAGGCTCAACGTTGACGCAGGTTCCTCCAGCTTGCTTCCCCGCTTTTATCTACGTGTGTAGCCTCACAAGGGGCTAGGGGCATTAAAGTGCCCAACGGTTATGAGGGAGTCCCTCTTCGCCAGCTTTCAGGCGTGAATGAATAAGTCTGCAAATGTGACATTTGGAAGTTTGGGAGACCTGTCAACGTTGAGTACGTGTAAGGATCGGAAGGATCGTCACCATCACATACAAGAATAGGGCTTTGCAATGTTGTCACAAAATTCCGCGCATTTTTGAAACAAATAAACAAAAACAGGGCCGCGCGGACGCATCTCGCCAGTGCGGGTCGTAGAACAGGGGAGAAGGAAAGCCCGATGAGGGGCTAGCCTTGTGTGCGAGCGGGGCTGCCCCTTCCGCCACCGATCGCCGAATTGGCGCGCGGGAGACTGCCGTCGATTTTTCTAGAATGTCGGAGTTGTTTCTACTCGAAACCGGCGGAGAGGGTGTAGCCTTGCGCGTGCTACGACATGTCCTCCTCCTCTTCACTAGCACGTCGGCGGCGGCGCAACGACACAACTTTCCAGATGCTCCTGGAAGCCACTCCCGGCTTTTGACCAATCAGGGACGATCACTCGGCGTGAGAAAGAGGAGGCGACTGCACGGCCGACATTGTGTGTATGTGCGCGCCTGCATCATGAGCAATACTACATAAGAAGGGCATTGACCGACGTTGGTTCGTCCGAGCCGCCGTTCAAGCTTCATCGAAGAGCGCCCGCTCGACTCCCGGGACAACACCACTCGCCCCAGCCACGGACCAACGGCGAAGCGCGCGCCAGTCTGCGGGACGGCACCGTCGTGAACCCTCTGGTCGTCGGACTGTCGCAGTGCCCGGTGAACAAATTGTGTTTTGTTTGTTGCCTCCCTATTGCGTTAGTGCACGTTATGTGGTATATTCCTTTTGTATTGTAATCTCTCTCGTGTGTAACTTTGCACGAGTTGCATTGTGTTGATCACACTGTATGCGTTTGTATAGTGATTGTTAAATCGTCTGTATTGTCTCATTGCTGAAAAAGTTTGTTTTGTTCGTGAACCGTTGGCTCCGACCCATTCTCTTGCGACCGGCGAAAGCTGGGCACCGAAGGACAATAAAACTCTTGTCACCTGGTAGCTGGTCTCCACGGAGCTTGCCACGGAGACTCGAGGGCATCTCCTTTGAATCCGAGACCGCTACACCCACACGCTCTAAGGGTGTCTGGGAACGTCACGGAAATGTGTATGAAATTGGGTGACAATTGTGTGTCCACTGGGGAGGCAGTGTAATCTTTATGTACGCAGAGGCAGCTCTTCGCATCCTGCTGATATACTGAGTAGTTTATGAGAGTGGCTGCGTCCCCCGGCACTTTTAGGGCCACTACAGCAGGAAGACTTCAGAACGTTGGTAGGAAAAGCCGGAGGTCGGCGCGCTTAGTGCGGGCCTTTAAACCTCTGCTGTCCCACTGTAAAATTTAGACGGGTGCCGAACTGCTGCGTACGTACCATTCCGGTTTAGGAGTGCCTGCCATGATTATGACTGAAACTGCTTGACTGAAGCTTATGGTTACTAGGAAGCGGCCGCCTCTGCGCCGGATGCCCCAATGAGAGAAGATTCTGTTACGCTGGGCAGGTTTAGGGCGGGTTCCTGTTTCTAATTTGCAAATTTTCGTCTACCAGTCGTAATATTCTGGCTCCTTATATGCTTTAGTGTGCCGGGGCACCTGGAAGTTAGAGTTTGTTCATGTGTGCGGCTATAAACTTCGGATTTCTATCTAGAGCCGCCTTGACGGTGGCTGTTGTTTGCGTTTCTAAGGCGGAGAATGCGCAGTTCATCTGGGTCTCCTGTGCGCCAGCCCTCGTCTCAAGCGCAGACTGCGCGGTTGCGGTCTGTGCGTTCGCCGGTGTGTCGCTATACATGTCCTTTGCCGCGGGGAAAGTGGGCCTCTGGGCAGGAAAACTTTGACAATCCTCAGCCAGGGCAAGACGCTTCTTTAGGTTAGCGACTTCTTCTTTAACGGCGGAAATTTCGAATTGCTCGGTCGTTTTTATCGGCGGTTTGGAAGGGGGCATAGTTGAGGAGGGCTGCCCTGACCTAGCTGCTCACCTGGGATCCCTCGCTGATGGCTAGCGCCCACGTCCGCGAAGAACCTGTACTGTCTTGGGCAACTCCGGCTTGGCGGTAGATGGACCGCCTGACTTGCTCAGGGGCTGCTTGGCTCCGTTGTCCTTGGTTTGGCGGGGCCGCCGTTTCCGGCGTTTAAGGCGGCCCTTCTGGGGCGTCGTTCTCTGCTCCAACTGCAGGGCCTGAGGGGTTGGGTACATTGAAACGCACACGCAGGCCCCCGGGGCATGGTCTCCGTCGTAGAGAGAGAATTTTGGAACACACTTGTGGGGGACCGGTACCCCCTCAACGAACTGGGCTGGCTGGCTGGCAGCAAGCCATAAATCTCTCTGCTCTCGGGCCGGGTAGGCGTCCATGCGGTGATCGACAACACTGCATGGACGGCAGGCCGGGATGGTGCGCTGATATTCACGGACTTTAACAACCATCGGCTCGTAAGGCACGTAGCGCGGCCTATGCTTCCCAGAGAAGGTGACTCGAACTTTGTTCAACGTTTCGAACTTGCATACCTCCAGATTTTCACCAAGGGCGCCACTAGAGGCTTCAGCGGAGTGATTCCGCTGTGTCTGTGTTTCGTACAGTGACCACGCCGCAACAGACGTTGCCACCGTCTTCCCTCAGGTTCCTCGTAAGCAGGACTCTCTTATTCTGCATATTGATCTCAAAGTCCTCAGTAATCCTGTCTCTAATGTCTGCTTTTGGAGTGCAAATGAGAATTAAGTTCTGATGTCGTACCTACCAGGAGAACTATGACGAATTGCAATGAGTCCGGTCCGAGGTAGGCTCGTCCGTATCTGTTCTCCTTACATACTTTTTCCAAAGATATTCGAATTCTCGGCTTGATTACAACCACGAAGTCTTCTGGTGCGGGTTTGGGTAGTGGCTGCGGCCTTCACGTCATAAGAGGCCGGTCTGTGCGGCCCGCTCTGCGTTGAGAGGATGTCGGCGAGTTGCTTTTGAGCGCGGTGCTCTTGAAGCTTGTTGCTGTCGGCTCACCCACGTTCTGGGAAGGATGATGGTCCATGTCATCGCCTCCGGGTCATATCTCTGGCTGGTGACTGACTGGAATGCAATACTGGAAGGCAGCATGTTCTTGGCTACTGGTTTAACAACTAGTGTACCAGCAATATCGACTGATAAATGTGATGTGGCACACACCTCCTCAGGGGGGTGATGTGGAGTTTGTCGAGAATTGCGCGCCCCGCAGCAGTACGCGACAAGCGGTTCACTTGTGCCGTCTTCTGGGCTTTGATTAGTTTAGCGAGCGTGTTAAAAATTCCCAACTGCAGCAGTCCATCTGAGTTTGTGCATGCCGGCAGGCCATGGGCCGTCTTTTCTCCTCTTATAATGATGCTAATAAGTGCGTCTTCGTTCCTGTGACGTAGATGGTAGTACGGGCAGGCGTACATGACTCGACTTATCGTGACAGATTGCATAATCCTGCATACGTCGGATCCTCTCATGCCGCTGCTACGAGTAGAAATGCTCTTCATGAGTTCGCCTATCTGGTGCTCCGTGACGCATAGACGGTGAATCGCTTCCGCGTTTTATTACTCTGAATAAACATGCTGTTGTGAACATACTTGCAACACTTGCCTCGGCGCCTAGGCTCTAATTAACCGCCGTAGGCTTAAAAAGAGCGGGTATACTGGTCTGGAAGTAAGTCGCCCTTCCCTCCCCATCTGTGGCCTGCGTCTCTCTGAGACTGCGCATCAACGCAGGCGCTTGAGACACAAGAGCAAGAAATGGAGAAAGAGAGTGCAGAGCTCTCTCCAGCTACAAGTTTGGGCCCATTAGTTACCGGGTACACAAAAAGACAGTCCTTCCTGATTGGACGAAAAGGGCGGGAGTCTGTCCTCACGTCTGCATTGAAGAACTCCCGACTTCCTTGTTCCCCATTCTGGCGTCTCTTGGCATGTAGCGGTATTAACGCGACAGCGTTAAGGAGCGCGTGTCGCAGAAAAGCCTGTGCCGTCGTCGGCATCGGCGGCGTTGGTCGTGAACACAAAAACTCAGAAGCATTAATAAATCCGAGTAGTAAATTGGTCGAGTTGAGGAATCAAATCAGGGCCTCCGGAGAGCGGGACGAGCACGCTACCCACTCCACAGTGCCAGCTCTATGGTTTGGAATTAACAAAGGCGCGTCTAATGAATATGGTGTTGTGTTAGAACAATGCTTTAGGGACATGTACTGCGTGGTATATTGGTAATTGTGAGCATGGAAATTACAGAAGCCGCAGTTAAGCGAGTAGTAAAGTACGTTTAAGCTACTTATCCATTTTACACGGCCACTTCGCGCACACAGCGGCATTAGGCGGCGCCTACTAAAATCACTCACTCCTCCTCGCAATGTACGCCGCTCCCACCCGTCTCGTTCTGGTGCAGTGAGGCTGTAGCAATCAGGCGGTGAGCGGCGAACAACGCAACGCACATTCAAGGCGCGTTCACTATGAAGCTTGCAGCTTGCTTCCCGCTCGTACGACGCGGAAGCTATGCTGTCGTTCATGACATCGGATTTGGTGCGAACGATGCCTCGAAGAACTACGACTGAAACTTGAGCTCAGGTGAGAAGTGAGGAAGAAAAGGAATGAGAAGGAGAAAAAGAAGGAGCAGACGCTATCACGTCTACTCTTAAGGCGAAGCTCAAGCGTCCTCCTAATTAATTTTTTCGCTTGTGCGTGATGTAAATATATGAATATAATTTTCTTGCGGTTTTTGCTTTAAACTCCCCGTTTCTCGTCATTGCTTGTGCTGGTCGCTGACTGCGGACCCGTGTCCCAGCAACCACTGCGGACCCGCGTGCCAACAACTGGGACCTTTCTTCCTTCGGCCATCACGTTTGAATGAAGAAAGGTCCTGTTTCACGGCTTCTACTACGGTGAAGCGGTTCCCCTACGCCTATACAAGAAACAAACGCCAGACTGCGCACTGTGCGGGAAACTTGGACACCGGGCGGATGTTCCTCCTTGCCCTTCGAAGTCAAGATGTCCGCACTGCGGCCACCAAGAAGTTCCAGATTCCCATGACTGCGAACCAAAGTGCACGGTCTGCGAAGGTCCACATCTCATGGAGTCAAATAAATGCAAGTACAAGTACCGAACATCACAACCAACCAAGCCCAAAACAGGACAAGTCAACCACCAGTCAAGTTCCAGGCTTCGCAGGGAGCCCAGCAGCGGAAGCCCATCGAGCAGCGGGGACCGACTGACCCACCGCACCGAGTCCTCCAGCATCAAGTCAGCACCAGCTGACTCACGCTCTTCAAGCAAAGGAGCTTGGACTACCGATAAGGTGTCGCACCACAACGGCAGCCGTCCAGCCTAGAAGACAACAGGACCCGATAACAAGGAGCAGCGCAACGGCAGCAAGGTAGCTGGGCGTATGTAGCTTCCTCCTCCCCCAAAGCGTTGCCTTAAAAAAGACTTAAAGCAGGGGTGGATATACTAAAATCACAAAATAGCAAATTGCAATAGCAATTAGGCATCGTATTCAATACAGAAAATGCTTTACCTCAATCGACGCAACAGGCATGTCCAATGGAAGAAGACATCAATGTGTCAAAATATATTTGCCCGTCCCAGGCTCGACCGACACGTCACAAACATGTGCTCACTCTGACTTTTCCTATCACACAGATGCATTTAAACATTCATTTTTTCGTGTCGCCATCCGAGAATGGAACAAACTGGATGCCTCGATTACTCATGCGCCGACCTTAACAACATTCGCTACAAGGCTCGTGGCCAGTATAGCCGCAGAGTAACGCTTTCAGTGATGCACATGGGCCTCTGAGCATTGATAATCCGTTTCACTTCCGTTCCTTCTTGTCGTGTTAATCAGTGCATCACCCCTTGCGTAATTATAGTTTGTCTTTGTGGGTTCGATTGTCCGCTATCCTTCATTATTATTATTGTTTCCATCATATACGTATCTTTTCTTGAGCGCCAAGGTTTTTTCTTTGATTTTTTGTTTTGGTTTCTACGTTCATGTTGTTCACTGTTAGCTGAGTTTGATTCACTTCATATGGTAACCTCGTCTGGAGCCGATTGTACATAGTTTGTCCTCAGGTAGGCAAATGAACCACTATTCTACCAGATTTATCTTGGCATGTGTTCTTGCCGCACTGTGAAATTTCCTTGTTTTGTGTGATGTAGTTCTTACCTCAGTGTAACTGTTGTGTTTGCCCACCTGCTACGGCCCCATAAAGGGGCCTGCAGTAATGAAAATAAATAAATAAATAAGTCAGAGCTACCCCCTTCGTTTCCACAACATTTAGACACTAGCACCACCGAGAGGCAAGCAACTCCACCAGACACACCACACCAGGCACCAACTCCGCGGGCAGCACCCCCAAACCGAGGAACGCATAACTCACTTGAAAAACACAATTCAAGACCTCATTGAAAATAAATTACAAATTATTATCGAGACGACAATCAAAGCATGTTGGAATCAGTTATTAAACCCAAGATTGAAAACCTCGAGCCAGTTCTAATCAGGATGCAAGCGCAAGAGATTAGAATTGACTGCAAACTTCAAGAATTATCAGATGTTTCTGACAACAAGGGCACAAAGTTACATGGTAAAATGGGAACTCGACGCCTACTAAGCACTCAGCAAGATCGCCAACCAGAGGGCGCACTACATGATGAGACCCATGATTCTAATCCTCAGCAAGGCGCCACAACCCAGACGAGCTTACCACCCTACAGGGGAGCTGCAGGGGACTAAAATGGAAGAGGGAAACATTACAACAATACATAGCCTCTCATGCCCATACGCTGCAAATAATAGCCCTCCAAGAAGTGAATATGGAACCGAAGATCAGAGGATACTGAACACATCAAACAAATCCCTCGACATGCATCTTGGTCCACAAATCATGCACGGCAACCAATGTAGATCTTAATCTAGACTACGACATTGAATATTCTTCATATAGCTACTACCACACCACACAAACAGCAAGGGCACCTACATACTCAATTTGTACAGTCGCCCCATGCACCACAGCATAGTCTTCAACACAATCTTTCTTAAAGCACCTAAGAAAAGCCCAAAGATCTTCCCTACCTATATAGCTGGCGACTTTAATACTTCTAGCCCCTATGAGCATACCCGAGGGAAGACGCGAAAGGCAGAAAACCAGCATCCGCCACCGCTGACATTGCCCTGACCCTACTCATGGACCCGCAGCATGCAACGCTAGTCGGCACCAGCAAAACACGAGATACTTCCCGCGACCTCACGCTCGTCCGCAATGCCCGCAACTATGAGTGGCTGAATGCGGGAGAAACGCTAGGCAGTGATCACAATTTACTGCAGGCCATCTTCGAAAGTAACAAGCACAGCAAACCACGAGGGCAAGCCAGAATTACAGACTGGGAGACATTCAGGAACGACATCAAATAAGCAACACCGGAACAAATAACCAAGTACGAAGATTGGGCGGCCTCCATTCTCGACTTCAAAGAAAAACTCGAAAATCCCTCGCCACCAAGGAGGACCACCCAACTTTGGACAACCACCTCCTACATCTCTGAGAAGCCAGACGTGGTATTATAAAACAATGAAAAAAAAACGAAGGCACAATGGGAACTCAGGATTCGAATAGCCAAGCTTATTATTCAAGCGGAACAATAAGCATGGGACCTTACTCGCACCAATTGGCTAACAATGTGCGAATCCCTCAAAGGCCGCCTAGACAAGAAGGCCACGTGGAACCTTCTGCGACGCCTAATTGACCCTCCCAAAGGGACGAGTGAACAACACAGAAATTTGCATCGAGCCCTGCACAAGCTTCAAGGCACGAATCACGAACTCGTGGATGAGCTCACGCGTCGCTATATCTGCACCGCGAGAGGGCCACAACCCTACAGTAAGGAGTACTGGGGGGATCCGAACGAAAACCTAGATATAGACTTCACGCTGGAGAATGTCATTACAGCACCAGCAGATATGCGCCGAGGCACAGCCCTAGGACGAGACAAAATCGCGGCCGGACTTCTGACCAACCTCGGCACAGAGGCTGTGCAGCAACTCACGGATTACATAAACGAATGTTGGCTCACCGGCAGCATTCCACAGGCATAGAAAACAGCGAATGTACACTTTATCCCGAAGTCCGGCAAGAAAATCAGCATCGAAAACCTGCGCCCGATATCCATCATGACAAGCGCACGCAACCTCATGGAAAAGGCTGTCCACGCGCGTCTCTCCAACTATCTTGAGGACAACGAGCAATGAGGAGACGATGTTTGGATTCAGGGCGCACTTGTGTACCCATGAGGTGGTTCTGCAAATCAAACCCGAACTCATTGATCCCCCACGCACAAACAGTAACGGAGCTCTTCTAACCCTCGACCTCAAGGGAGCGTTCGACAATGTCAAGCACTCCACAATCCTCAACAACCTACTCGTCTACTCGTACATCTGCTCGTACTCGTACATCTGCGATTTCCTTCCGGAGAGAACCGTCACCATCAGCACCGGCACAAAATAAAGAACGCAAGTGAAGATGGGCACGAGAGGCACTCCGCAAGGGCCAGTACTATCCCCACTTCTCTTCAACATTGCACTGCTAAATCTCCCACCTCTTAACGACCAGGTACAGAGCATAAGCCACGCCCTGTACGCTGATATAACCATCAGGACAACCAGGGGAACTATGGGAATGATCGAAGAACAACTACAAACCGCGGCGACAGCAGTTCATAATTATGCACGGGTGTGTGGACTAACGTTCTCAGCCGAAACTTCCGTCAACGCAAGAAAAGGCGAGCCTGTACCACATGGTATGCGCCTGCCAACGGAATCGGGCAATCGCTGTTAATAAGCAGCCAACGCAGGAGGGGTGCGAGGCAGCTCTCACCGAAAGAGCCCGGACAACAGGCTACGCCAATGGAGTTCCAGGCTGAGAGCCCCAACTGCCGCTAGAACCTCCTAAAATATTTCATTAAAATATTATCACCACCACCATAGAACTTGATGGCAGCGCTGGGATAGAAGTCAGCTCTTTGCTTCGCCTAGCAGCAGATGGCAGTTGCAAGAGCTCTCAAGCCGGATTACCCCATGATCGCAGCTCTGTGAGTGTTGACTGCATTGCCTGAGGTGTTTTGCCAGGCTTTTGTATTTAGCGTCAATGCTGGAAGGCTTTCTTTGGCAGTTTTCTGAGTTCTGATTGTTATACACATCGTTAAGAAGTGATAGCGAATCGGTCGAGTGTTTGAGCGCAACATGGACCGCAAATTCTCTGCAAAAGCAGCATCTAATTTTGATCAGCAAAGAACTAGGGGTTGAACTAGAGAAGGCGTTGCGAAAACCGCACGTCATAGAGGCAAAATATCTAGCGGCGCGGACGAGCAGGAGCTAAGCGAATGCTGCGCATTGATTAACGAAAGGAAAGCGGCTGAAGAGGAAAGGAAAGTGGCTGAAGAGGAAAGGGGCTCAAAAGGAACAGCATGAGCTGGAACAGAAGCAACGCGATCGCGCCCTTCAGCTTCGGGCGAAGTCGCTGGAGTCAGCACGCTGACAGCAGTAATTGAAATAAAGAAACTGGACGCAGAGTCGAAGAGGACAAAAGGCGTCACTCAGTCACCATCCTCAGGCACAGATGGGAGCGAAACAATCAAAATCAAATCAAATATTTCACGCAACCCTTCTAGCTCGGCGAGGATATTGGTATTTTTTTGGTGAACCTTGAAAGGACATGCCAAAATTCCCTTTTGGGAAAGATGGGTGTCCGCAGCAACTAGTGACCCTGCTGCCGTGTAAGGTAGTGGAGGCGATCGGGAGACTGAGTGAGCAAGAATCGGAGGCCTATGAGACCGTGAAGGCAAGCCTCCTAAAGAAGGACTGCCGGCCTGCCGAGGCTTTTCGCCAGCTTTTCAAAAAAGCCACTAAGTCTAAAGAACAGCCTTACCTTGAGTTTGGTTATAACTTGAAAACAAAGGCAGTGGATTGGTTAAAGAGCGCAGGCGCTCACGGGGACTCAGGAAAGATCGTGGAGTGCATGTGCCTAGAGCAGTCCTGATACAATTTCGGATCGAATGCGTTTGTGGATTATCCACAGGGCCGAGGTGAACACTGTTCAGAAGGCTGCTGAACTCGCGGAATAGCATGCGTCACGCCGCGTGTTGCATGAAAGTCGTGGTACACACATCCAGGGAGGGGTAGAATGGTACCCCGCTTGGCATAGAGCAGACAAAACAGGCGCGAAGCCACTTTTTCAGAATGACTGAGCAGTGGAAGGGGACGACCGCTCAAAAGGGGAAGCGAGGCGGCCGGAAAATTACCGAAACGATGCAAAGAAACTTGGAGAAAGAAAAGATAAGAAGCACCAAGGCCGAGTGTATGCTTCAGGTGTCAACAATCGGGCAGTTTGATTGCGAAAGGAATACTACCGCGGCGGCCACTTAGTACGTTTGACCTTTAGAATGACCCCTGAAGTCACACCAAGCCTAGTGACGTCACAGCGTGACGTCTCACCAAGAGTGAGAGACTGGCTACCAACTCGGTTCGTTGGGTAACAGCGGCCGCTTGGCACGGCGCGCCGCGCTCCTCTCGCTAGAGGCGCTAGTGACGTTATAGAATGACGTCATACCAGGAGCGATAGACGGGCTACCAACTCGACTCGTGGGGTAACGGCGGTCGCTTGGCACGGCGCGCAGCGCTCTTCCTACTAGAGGCGCTGCATATGCAGTATAAAACACCTGCTTTCGCAACCTCCAGGGTTAACCAAAGCTAAGCCCCCGCCACTTTTTTTCTTCAAGTTGCCCAGATCAGCGTGTAGTGTTTTCCTATGTAAGCGACGCTGATGAGAACTTTGCTTTACTTACGGCATTCATGAGATAATTTACTGTGAATGGAAAGAAATGCATAGTCCTAAGAGATTCAGCGGCTACCAATGGATGTAGTTCAACCATCGCATGTGTCTGCAAGAGGTTTCGCAGGTGAATGCGCCTGGATTAGGCAAGTAGTACAGGAAGATACGGTCTGTCTTCCTTGATTCTCGGAAGCGGCAGCTTCCGAGAATCTGCCAAAGGAGTATCCTTATTTGTCCTCTAAAAAGTCTGAATTGTTGCTCAGGGAAAGGGGAGCTACCTTTCAGCAAGAAGACGTTTGCGCGCTAACCCGCTCAGAGCAAGAGAGTTCGCAAGCCAACTAAAGCACGACGTGCCACTTGGGACAGACGCAGGTCAAGTAATGGAGCACGTTGTGGAAAATCGAATGGTAAGGGTCTGTGACGGTCTTGATGGTGACGATGGCACTACTCTTGAGTCAGAGAAAGAGTTGGAAACAGGGAGAGCAGCGGTGGAATCTAGTTTGTTTTTACCACCGTCGCCCAAGCATTTCGAACGCTTGCTCTCTGTAAGCACGGAGCAGTTAACCCTTTGAGGGTCGAATTATTTTGAAGAAAACTTTCCCAGGTGGTCAAATTACTTTATTGCAGATCTTGAATCTACAAAATGTATATAATCGAGAATAAATAGTAAAAAAATAATTAGGAACAGTACATTGGTGACAGCATCACTCACAACTGGAAAATGTCCAATAGAATAGAATAGCAACGGTGATAAGCAAGCTAAGAGCAGCACCAATAAAGATAGAAATCAACTTTCGCCGCCTCTGCAAAACAGTGCCCACAAAGAGAAAACACGTTTCGCGCGACTCCGTTGCGATCCCGCGGTGGAATCGAAACCGTGTAGGCGCGTTGCCACAGATGGCGAGAATACCTCCCTAGCAACGGTGATAAGCAAGCTAAGAGCAGTGCCAATAAAGATAGAAATATACTTCGGCAGCCCCTGCAAGATAGTGCTGAGAAAAAGAAAACTTAAATTTCGCGCGACTCCGTTGTGATCACGCGGCGAAACCAAAACTACAAAAGGGGTGTTGCCGCAGTCTGTGCCGCCGCGCTAAAGCTAGACATAAGTTCTGCTTATCTCCGTAAGAAGGCAGCACAAAATTCAACACTTCTTGTAAGTCCTAAGAGGTGGCAGCACCCCCCAGTGAGCACGCATTGTTTTTTTGGCGCAAAATTTCAAACGGAAGATCGAAACCGTACCCGTACGGCAAAGACCTTGCGGGACAGAAAACCGCTGCCGTACATTACGGCAAAAACCTTCAAAGGGTTAACTGAGGATAAGGAGGCATTCAAAACAATACCAAAACTCCACAGTTCAGCCAGAGAACGAGTTTCGAGGAAGAACATCCCGCTGCTCAAAAGAAATGGGCTATTGTTTCGTCGCTATCAAGACAAGAGAGGGGTATTTTTTGATCAGTTGGTCGTACCGACAAAGTACAGACAGCCCTTGCTAAACTCTGTCATGGCAGCGGCTGGTCGGGTCACACAGGAGTAAACAATAGCAGAGTACGCCCCTTGCAGGTGTTCTACTGTCCTAATTTTTTCCGTTACATAGAGCAGTTCGTGCGTTCATATGCAACAGTTGTCAACGAGTGGCAAAGCTACACGACAAGTTCAAAGCTCCAATGCAGCTAGTTCCTGTGCTAATGGAACCATTCAAACGCCTTGTGATCGATGTTGTCGGGCCTCTACCGATAAAATCAGAGAAGTAAATGTTTGCTGACAATGCTGTGCCCAGCTACTAAATTTCCTGAGGCAGGGCCACCGAAACAGTTAACCTCCACTGTTGTAGCCGATGGCTTACTGTCAGTGATCACACGTGTATGCTTCCCATCAGAGGTGCAGAGCGATCGGGTTTCGTGTTCACCACCGCATTGACGACCACATTCTTCGAGCGGTGCGGCATCAAGGTTACTCATAGCTCGGTGTACCACCCTCAATCCCACAGTGTCGTGCGAAGGCGCTCCACTATAGAACGACTCATTCGGGCCCTTTTCTATGAACATAAGAAAGATTGTGACACCTGCAGTCCAGCTACACTGTTTGCACTTCGGACAGTGCCGCATGAATCGACAGGGTAGGCTCAGGCCGAGCATGTTGTTTTTTTACAGCAGAAACCTCTGGTCAGCTATGCTAACACTCCGAGAAATATGGTAAGGACGAGGCGAGGACTCAGCAGTGGTTGAGCACCTTGTGACCCTTTTAGAGAGGATGGGCAATGCTCGAAAGCAAGGGGAGGAAGAAATGGAGGCTAACAGAGCCAGCGCAAAAGGATATAGTGAACGAAATGCAAGAGACCGCACATTCAGTCTGGGCGACAATGTGTTATGTTCCTCGGGCCTTCGAAGGGAAACAAACCAGAAATCCAATGGAAATTCCAGAGCTTACTATGAAAACACTGTCCTGAAACACTAAATTAAAATGTGATGAATTCCCCGTTAGTTCAGAACTGTTTCGGATGTCAGCTAAACAGCAGACCATACTCGAGAGCGAGGTGCGCAAGATGATTGCTAGGATCGGGCGCTGCATTTGAGGCTTGGTTGTCCTTGATAACTAGGAGTTCCGATTTCGCCGGTGAACAGGCTAGGCCACTCCCCTGCACGAAAGAGTGTACCTTGTCGATAGCTCATCGTAATGACTGTGCAATCTGTCCATCGGATCGGTAGTTGGTTCATATGGGGATGTCGTCGGCGTATACAGAATGATGTATATTTGGGATAGCATCTAACAGACGCGGGAGGTCACTCGCAGTAAGACTGAAGAGAAAAGGTGAAAGAACAGCACCTTGCGGGGTCCCTCTTGTGCCGGGTGTAATTTTGTCACTACTTTTGCTCTCGAAAGGCAGCGCAGCTGTGCACTGGTTTAGAGTGGTGGCGATGTAGTTGTATGTCAGTTTGCCTACATTCATCAGTGACCGGTGAGAGAAGATGGTCGCGGTGGTGGCGAAAAACATTTATCGTCTATTGATTTTTTTTACAGAGAGGTGATTGCGATGGGGCCCTATTGGCCCTTTACCCTCACAATACTAGGTGGAACACCCTGTTCTGGTGCCTAATTGGCAAGAAACGATGCGCGCGTCCGTTCAACCAAGGCCTTTTGGGTCTTTAGGTCTTGACACCCGAGCAGCGCTGCCTCCCAGTCCTCTCTGGTGGGGTTGGCGTTGTAGGGGATAGATGGGTTTAACTGGCACGCCCAAACCATGAGGAAGCTGTCCGCCACCTCTCCACAGAACTGGTGCGGGCCATCAAAGGATGTGTTAGAATGTCTAAGCTCTGCAGGGCACAGTACAGTGTTTCTGAGAATTTTAATCAGGAGGCGCTCGTCAACGCGATCCAAGCCCTTACAAGGGGCGAGGTAGCGCCGGTGCTCCTCCTTGTAGTAATCGGTGATGTGTTTGAACGTAAGGGCTACATTGTCTGATTGGGAGTAGGCTTCCAAGGACAGGGAGAGCCCGGGGAGAGATAGCGCGAGCAGCGTAATCGGCCTGTTCGTTTTCTTGGAGTCCCTGGTGACCGGGGACCCAAGTCAGGTTACGTGGAGTTGGATCTACGCATCGGCAGCTATATTGCAGTATGCGCCAGGCAAGCGCGCGATCCCAGCCCCGCTCATACTTCCGGCAGGCTCATCCTTAGTCGGTGATGATGTGTTTCGACTTGAGGTTAGCGTGTGACGCATTGTCAAAGGCCTAACATCGAGATCCAGAATAGTACGCGTTACTCTTACGCGATTTGGATCTAGAATGTCTTGCTGTATCTTCCACATAATATCCCCAGACGAGAGACCTGCTTGAAACCCAATCATCGACGGTGGAAACATGTCTTCCCCTGTGTTAAGGCGGAGGCTTGGGAAGTTGGTACATCATACGAGGTCTGTTAGAAAAGTATCCAACTTAATTTTTTTTTGCGAACTCCTGATGGATATGAAACAAACGCGCTTGCATCAGGCGACCTTGAACCTTCGTGCGCATGCACGAATTTTTTACCACCTCCTGATAGAGTCAGTCGCTGGGACGCAGCATTTGAGTGAGGCAGTGCGCAGTGCTCTCGTCGGTTTTTTATTGCAAGGAAAATGGCGGAGTGACAGGAGCAGCGCTACTGCATCAAATTTTACCATAAACTGTGCGACAGCCAAGTGGCAACCTTTCGGAATATTCAGACGACTTTCGGTGATGACGCTGTGAGCAGAACACAGATTAAGCAGTGGTACAATTGATTTAAAGATGGCCGCACATCGGTGGAGAGCGAGCCACGCTCCAGTCGGCCATCAACATGCCGAAATGACCAGGTCATTGCCGAACTGAACGCTGCGGTGATGCGGGACCGTCGCGTGACTATCCGAGAAATCGAGGAAGAGGTGGACATGAGCAATTTTCCCGCACATTCCATTATCACCGAAGATTTGGCCATGGAGGGAGTTGCGGCGAAATTCGTGCCGAAGTTGCTCACGGTGGAGCAAAAGTAGCTTCAAGATGAAGTCTCACAGGACATGCTGCATTCCACAAATACTGACCACGGGTTCATCAACATCATATTCACTGGTGACGAGCCTTGGGTGTACGGGTACGACCCGGAAACCAGATCCCAGTCGTCACAGCGGAAGCATTCCAGTCGCCAAGACCAAAGAAGGCCCGCCAAGTGCGCAGCAATCTCAAAGTGATGCTGACTGCTTTCTTTGACTCCCTCTGTATGGCAGACCACGAGTACGCACTCCACAGGGTCAAACAATGACCAAAGAGTACTACAGGGATGACCTACGGTGCCTACGTGATGCTGCGCGGCGCAAGAAACCGGAGTTGAGGTCAACAGGAAAGTGGCGCATCCATCAGGACAATGCTCCTGCACATTCCTCGCACTTGTTTTAGACTTTTTTGGCGAAAAACCAGACTCCTGTAGTTCAACAGACTCCTTACTCTCCTGATATGGCCCCTGCCATTTCTGGCTGGTTCCCAAAATCAAGAGGCCATGCAAAGGAGCGCGATTTCAGACAAGGAAGAACATTATGGCTGCAACGACAGCTGAGACAAACTCCATGCCGAAAGGGCCCTTTTCGGAATACTTCCCACAATGGCAGCACCGCTGGGAGAAGTGTGTGGAGTCCCAAGTAGACTAGTTTGAAGGTGACTAGGTTTGCAACGCTCCAGTTTTGCAAGTTTTTTTTCTATGGCCTGTGGTCGGATACTTTTCTAACAGACCTCGTATATACCATTGGTGCATCATGGCACATCATATATATCATTTTTACTTTCCGGATATATATTTCGCTTCTGGCGGAATAAAAATCGAGTTGCTAGTAGCGCCTTGTGCTGTGTTGTTCTTCCTTCGTCCCGTGTCTAGCGCGGTTTTACTTATATATGTCTTCCCCGTCGGCGTGCATTTGGAGCCTATTTAATGCAACGTGCTCGATTGCCTTTTTTAGGTATTGTGGAAAACCTGTTTCCCCCCTTCGTCTCGACGCGGCCGACCATAGTCACTGTGCGACAAGACCGGCTCGGCGAGGAGGGAAGTCTTCCCTAGTAGGGTAAGCGGAAGCAGTGACGGGAGCGCCACTCGAAGGCTACGCGGACCTCCGCAGAGCCGGTGAGGGTCTCCTTGGTATCCGGCCAGCGTCCCGAGCGGTTGCAGCTGCATGCTCTCGTCACCTTCCGCGGCAGGTGCACAGAGATCTATTGTGCCTTGCCCCTGGACTGGTGGTTCCAAGTAGCGAAGCAAGCGCAGCAAACGCGCGCTCTTCTCACCTCCCCTAGAAAAAGCTCGCGCATAGCTTTTCCCCAAGAATGCGGCGCGCACGAGAAAACCCGACCGCCATTGTCGGCGCGTAGAAACGCCGCGGATACCTCCGAAGCTGCGCCCCTGCTCCAGCCGGTAAGTCAGAAATCCTTTTTACGTTAGCCTTCTTTGTCGCCCCTACCTTTGTTCCCCTGAGCACGAACCCCTACGCGGATAGCGAGCGGGAACGCTGCAACCGCGGAGTGTGATTGCGGGGGCGGGAGAAGGGGGTGCGCCCCTTCCAAAATGACGCCCAACGTGGGGCAAGCTTCTGGGACAAGGGACGACACAGTGACACAGTTCGGTTCATGGAATGCCCACCCGGACATTAGCACCGTTATGCCTAACCCGAATTCAGAGTTGCTAGCATGGCTAGGATGCTTTCTTGACAGCGAGATAAGCAAACTAGCAGCATGATGGAGTTGCCGACCATGCTATACTTTTGATGAGGACTTCATCGATACACCTTTGGAAGTTGAACGTACGTGGTCCACACATGGAGAGCGAGTCCGAGCTGTCCACGGAGAACAGCAAGCGAGAAGCGAGTGAATGCGGATGCCTGAAGGGTGGCCCGATTTTTCTTGTCTGTAGTTGTAAATAATCTCCATTCTGTCTCTTTGGCTGTGGTAGCCAGTGCCTTAATCTGCTGGCTTTTAGGCAGCCAAGATTTCATGAAAAGCCCCGGGGTGCTCCCGAACTGCGGAAAGCGGTGGGCCTCTTTCGCTCAGAAGTTGCTGGTACAGCAGCGAGCGAGTAATGTCATCATGGCAGAAACATATCTCTCGTAGCGTTGTTTTCTAGCTGCTGTCCATGACCCTTTGTTGGCCCCAGCAAGTGTCGGAGAGAGTAGACCGGAGGCTCTTCGGGAGCTCCGTGTCGCTTTTGGGAGTAAACAGTTGTACCGTAGTGCAGGCACGCGCAAATGTCCGTGTCGTTTTATAGCAACCTCGCTAGACCGACAAGTCTCTTAACTACAGAAAGCTGACTTTGTTCAAACAATTTTTATTTTATTTTCGGGTGCAATGCGAAACGATAATTTCGATGAACCCGAGACGCCAACGCAGTTCAAGAGAGCTTAGCATCATCATGCCGGAAAGCGAACCGCGAATGCGCTCCGACCGAAGACAGCCAGCTACATTGAAATGAACCGAGTGTTTGTGCGGTGCCATACAAAATTGTTTGGCACTGGCATTGCTGCGCATTTTAGCAAATGGTGAGTTTGCGTGGTCCCAATTGCCTTTCATTTAAATTTTTGGAGATCGCTGGAGTGATATGCTGAGTTCGAGCGAAGCCGCCCTGACCTGCTGTCATTTGTCGGCGTCCCTGCCTGCTGCCCTGCGGCCGTCAGTCATCGTGAGCTGTGGAGTCTCGGGCAAGCGGTTTGCAGCGGCCACTAGAGGGGAGGCCAGCCCCATTGCCTTCGAACAAAGGCGCGTCTGCACGACAACACCCTCCCGGCACGCTAATTTTGGATGCCTGCCGCTGGACAAGGAGGGGTGCCGGGTGACCTTCGTTTCGTGGACACGGCGTCGATGGCCTCCATGGATGACTTCAACCGTAGGTCAACATTCAAGGAAGGAGGGATGTGGAAAACCTGTCCCCCCCCCCCTCCTTCTTTTCGACGCGGCCGAGCATCATCACCGATCGTCAACACAGCACCGGCTGGGCGAGGTGGGAAGTTTTCCCTTATGGGTTAAGCGGAAGCAGTGACGGGAGCGCCACCTCGAAGGCTACGCGGAGCCGGTGAGGGTCTCTTCGGGATCCAGGCAGTGTCACGAGCGGTTGCAGGCGCACGCTCTCGTCACCTTCCACGGCAAGTGCACAGAGATCTGTTGTGCGTTGCCGCTGGACTTCTGGTTCCAGGCAACGAAGCGAACGCAGCAAACGCGTGCTCTCATAACTCGCCCAGAAAACGCTCCGTGATGGCTTAGCCCCAAAAATGCGGTGCGCTAGAGAAACCCCGACCGCCACTGTCGGCGCGTACAAACGAGTTGCGCCCCTGCCCCAGCTGGTAAGTCGGAAACCCTTCTTACGTTACCCTTGTATTTCCGAGGAATGCCTCGTTGATGTTGTGTAGCTAGCTGGCCCGGTATAGGTATTCACTGCAAGAGCAATAAATAGCCTGTCAATATTTACGCTTTTTAGTCTCTCCCTTTGTTCCCTCGAGCACGAACCCCTCCGCCGTTAGCGGGAACGCTACAGCCGTGAAGTGGATGTGCGGGGGGGGGGGGGGGGGGGAAGGCTGCCCCCATTATTTCCACAACATGACGTTAGCGAAATTGGGTGGAGATTCCCAAGCTGGAGCCTTTTTCCCGGTTTAGAAATGAAAATGATTTTAGTGCACTTCATCTCACTGGGGATTCTGCTATCTGTCCAGTATCTGTTAAACAGGTCAGAAAGGACTTCCACTGATTTGTTCTCTAAGTTTCGCAACATGTTATTGGTGATGCGATCGTCCCCGGCTGCCGAGGAGGGGTTAATTTCATCAAAAGCAGCTGTGACCCCCGCTGCTGTAAAAACACTCACTATGTGAGCATTATCCAACCCTGAATGCCCATCTTGCGTGGGTATATCACGAGGAGGTGTTTACGCACAATTTTTTTTATAGTGTTCAAGATCTCTTCGTCGCTGCCCTGGAAAGCTTGAACCGTCCTTAGTAGGGACATGTTAGATTCGGTCATAGTTTTCGTAGCAATGAGTAAATGATTGTGTAGAAGCCATGTGTTCATATGGCCCAGTTGCCTATTAACTTGGTCGCAAGTCTGATGCAACTTCTCTCGGCTAAGCTCTCACGTGTATGCCTCGATATCCCTTTCAAACGGGTTAGTCGCATTTTTAAGCGCCCGTTATGCTTATTTTTACGCCATCGAGCACCTATACATCACTGTGCTTCAATCGTGTGTACTGGCTTTCCGTCCGTAGTGGGAACGTCTTCTTCCTGCGTTACAGTTTTCGTAATTTTGGCGCCGTCTTGAAGGAGACGCTTCGTCCACTGTCGTAAATCTATTAAGCGTAGATAGTTGGTCTACTATGCCCTCCGTCACTCTTTGCGACCGGACATATCTGAAGGCGTCCAAATTCTTGTGCTTCACCTCCCGGAGACGCATTCTGCAACGCGTCGTTCGGAGAGTGGTAAAAAGAACATAGTGATCGCTTCCTATTTTGATGACGAAATTCTCCCATCTCACATCGCGGATATTTCTTACAAAGGTAAGGTTGGGGCTCGTATCCCTGGTTACACTGGTACCAATCAACTCAGGTTAGTCAGGGTTGATAAGCAAGTTGTGCCCTAGCGCATGAGCAGTCTCCCAGACTTTAGTTCCTTTTCTGCTGTTAGTTGAGCAGCCCCCTTCTGCATGGGGCGCGTTAAGCTCTCCGACAGTCAGCGACATTCCGTCTCGCGCTGCTAAATGCGCCTTGCAGAGGAGGGCAGCTATGAATTGAGAATGTAGAAGGAAGAGTGTGCGCGCCTTTTCGGTAAGATTTCTACAACCGTATGAGAGACCTGCGACATTTCCAGATCTAGTTAGTTTGTTGTGAGATTGCGGTGTACGTGTGTAGCTGTGATCGGGCAAAGCTCAACCGTCACTTTCTGATTCTGTGCTGCGTATCCCGTGAACTTAACTTCTGCGTTCGTCTCTTGAAAGGCTATGATTACCGATCTGTTTGTTTGGGATAAAACTCCATATTCTAGAGCCTTACGCTTGGCTTTGAATCGCGTGCAGTTCCACTGCTTGCTATAAGGGGGGCATTAGCCATCACGTTCCACTTTGGGTCGAGTCCGATATCACCGATGAAGAGCTGTCTGATAGAACGTGGAGAGAGCTAGCTATGAAAAAGTACTGTCGCCATGGAGAGATCTAGGTATGCAAACGAAGTACTGTCGCCAATCGAATTCATAGGAGCAGAGTGAACCAGCCCTGCCAACGTCGCAGAACAATGCCGGGTTGCAACGGCTGCCTTGTGGTAGACCACCACCGAAACAAAGAGGCCTCTCCCCTGCCGGCTGGCCAGGCTACATGTCACGGGCGCACGCGCAAGTGTGTCCAGCAACAGAAGACGAGGAAGTGCGGCAGGGCACGAGGTGTGGAGAGTCTACGTGTCCGGAATAAGAGGTGCTCAGGAAGGCGGCGCATCAGCGGGCGTGACATTCAAGGGTGGAGTTAGCAGCTGTCGAACGTCAGGTCTGAGCTGTAGAGGAACTCTCCTGGTTCGCCGACGCCAGACGTCCTGCGTGATGTATTGCCGGGCCCTGCTTGTGTTCCAGGTCCAGTCTACTCCGCGCCCCTGCCGCCGAACCGCCGTGACTGTTGTTTCGCAACCTCCTTTGTCTTCGCGCTGCCCTAAGTTCGACCTACACTTGACCTGCAGCACGAGTCCTACGTCGCCGTGCCAAGATGCTTGCGACACGCCCCGCCTCTCCTACCGACGTCTCGCCGACCTGCTGCAGCAGCTCCGTCTAGCTAGAAATGCTCATAGAGTTGGTGATCTGTTTCATATTGTTTTCAGTGTTGTAAGATTGCTGGGGTTCAATTCTTGGTTGCTGTATTCCTGTTTGGCCTGTATTTCTTTTCATTTCTATTTATTTTAATTCGTATCTTGTCTTTGTTTCACGAACTTGCATCCGATCGCTTCCCGCACCTGATAATTGTGACAAAGATCTAGTGTGAAAGAATGATGGCTGTAATCAGTTTTACGCAAGAGGGAAATAAATAGTATTATTTTGCGAGATTCTAAGGACTGAAGCGACAGCGCGATGCCTTAAAGTCAGTTTTCCTGGAATCTTGCCTGTAGGTTCGAGCAATACGAGGCGAGCGCCAAGATTTTGCTCGTGCTCCAGGGAAAAAATTAAGTATTTTGGTGAGGCGACCAAATGAAAGATGCGTCTTCAAGTTAAGGGCGAGGAAATGTTAGATATGCGATGAAGAAGGTGCACTTCTGAGGGCACGTTTAAACGGCCTTGTACGCGGTGAGCGTTGGTAGTGTAGTTGGAGCAGATCAACCTCCAGCTTCAGGTACTAACCGGCGGTGTCTCCCATCAGCTGCCGATGAGTGATGTGTTCGCGGGAAGAAAAGGTTACCGGCTCCACCTCGCCGGCGGGCTAATTTTGGCGGCGCGCTCAAATTGTTCTGGGCAGCGCGTCGCCAGGGGACACTCACGGCCCATCTTTCCTCAACTGAGGACGACCACCGGCGGGCGAATAAGCCGTCTTTTCGCCTGGTGCCTGCGGATAGTAGAGGACGCCCTCAGGGGGAATGATCTTGCAAGAAATAGAGTTCATAGTCAAGGTCGTGCCTTCTGAGTAACGGTGGGATTATAATCACCAAAGATCCACTGCGGGGGCAAGCTGTGCGGGAGCTGACAGGGACTGGAAACTTCCCAACTCCCGAGGTTCCCTACTACAGAGCGAGGGACATCATTAAACCCTTCGCATGGTTTCCTTGAGGATCCCTTCATATACTTCTTGTTTGCCACGCACCCGAATAAATAGGCAAATAAACTTGTCAAGTGTTCTTCAGCACCCTCATGCTCTTTCGTAACTGTGTCTACGACTTCCTCGTCCCTTTTCCGGCACGACTACGCTATCTGAGTCCCAACAGCAGTAAGTTTATCTATGTGGGTTTTCCTTGAGTGATGCAGTACAAAATAGACACCGAGGTACTTGCATGATATAGCATGAGTGACTGTTCTATGCTCAAGCGAATCAGTGACAAGAGATATCGTTTTCAGCTAAATGTCATACATTTTCATTGAGCCCTAATTAGTAATGCGGTCGAGACCTTCCTGAAGAGTGATGACACTGTTAACGGAGCGGATTCTAAGATAAACAATGGAATTGCAAAAAAATAATGTTTCTTTCTTCCTCAGTGAACAATCTGATGTGCAAGGTGATGCATTATTAAAGTTAATTAGAAGCAGTAAAAGGCCGATTACCCACCCTCGGTACTCTGGATGCTACATTACTCAAGGATGGACAGTTATCAATACAAGAGAATCATTTACAAAATGAAGAAAAGTTTCTTATCCAAGAAATTGTTAAAAATCGAGAAGCCAGGATTGTAGATGGGGAATGCGGTAGAAGGCTTTATCCAAGGAGATGAAGATGCAGTCCATTTTCAGATTTTAGTTCACACCGTGAGGCTCAGGTTATTAATCTTGAGTAGATGTGCCTTACATTGCATCCCTTTAGAGAACCCGTGTTGTTTTGAAAAGAAAAAATACTTTGGCTTCTAAATGCTATGGTTTATGGTGGTTTAACGTCTCAAAGCGACTCAGGCTTCAAGAGACGCCGTTTTGAAGGGGTCCGGAAATTTAGACCATCTGGGGTTCTTTAAGTGCACTGACACCATACAGAGAAGGTTCCTCTAGAATTCCGCGTCCATCAAAATTCGACCTCCGCGGCGGGTTCGATCCGGGTCGTATTTCCATGAAAGCAAAATTCTAGAGGCCCGCGTACTGTACTATATCAATGCACGTTAAAGAACCCGAAGTGGTCGAAATTTCCGGAGCCGCTTACTACGGCGCCCCTCATAGCCTTAGTCGCTACATAAGTACCGTGTTAGGTGCAATGATGAGTTCGGAAAGTTTAAAATGCACAGAGTTGCGAAAAGTTCCCAGGCTGTTCTGACCGAGCCAGGAGCGTCTGGTCTCCGCTGTCGCGGCGCTGCCGTCGCGAGCACGCGCCGGCTTCTGCACTGCAAGAAAGTTCCTCCTCAGGAAAGTATCCCATACCCATACCAAAATTTTGAGAAATATCCGTTCATTTAAGGGAAAAGCTGGAACGTGTCTAGCCCCGCGAGTCGGCGACACGGCGATCGTTCTCATTTCTAAATGACCACTGCTAGGCTGCTATTGAAACATGCAGTTCAAATATTAAGCGTTTGAATCTGTGCATGGTTAATGAGAAAACATGCCAGTATATTGTGCTCATAACATACGCTATATCTGCCAGAAATCCCATGAAGTGTGCTACACTTTGTCGAACTTCTTTCGCGGAGAAATACAGCCTGCAGTAGCGCTACGGCGCACACGGAGTAAGCGGTGCATGCGCAGAAGCGTCATTTGCGGTGGGCTCCATGGTGGCGAGAAACGCTTGTTGTTGGTCGGACTGGCAACGATGACTGCTGCAGTGTACAGAAGATGGTTTAAAGAAGGCCATGCCGTGTTGGATACACACTTTTCGGCAGCAAACGTCCTCCTGTCTCGCAAGGTAGTATGCGTTCAGAATATCATTATTAGAGAGCGCCAGATTTTGATGCTCTCATACAGTGTTTCGCATTTATCTTTCCGGCATGTAAAAAACTCTCTTGCACAAACCATTGGGTAGCTTTTGACAAACCATTCGGTAGATTTTCGGAATAATTTAAACACTGTACCTTGCCTTAGTTGCCCGGCATCGGCCAAAAATTGCAGTTGTCTGCGGGATGAATCCCCATCTAGTCAAGCGAAGGAGAAGATTTCACAGGCTGCACCATCTGACCTACTGGGAGACCTAAGCCAGTTCCGAGCAGGGATATTGGTTGCCGTGGAGTTTGTCAGGTGGCGCAACCTCTCAAATCCACTATCCAGCTCACCTCGACGAAAATTCTGCGCACAGACGGCTCCAGTTTTTTGCCCCGCCGAGGTGGCTCCCTGGTGATGGCGCTGGGCTGCTGACTCGAAGGACGCGGGTTCGAACCCGGCCGCGGCGGCTGAATTTCGATGGAGGCGAAATTCTAGAGGTCCGTGTACTGTGCGATGTCAGTCCACGTTAAAGAAACCGTGGTGGTCGAAATTTCCGGAACCCTTCACTACGCCGTCCTTCATAGCGTGGGTTGCTTTGGGACGTTAAACCCAAAAAACCAAACCAGACTCCAGTTCTCCGCCGATTCCAGGCAATTAAGGCCAGTTCGGATCTGAAATTATTTACCAAACGTTATTGTCCTATGCTACCCTGAGGCCTGTGCTTCAGGCCAAATAGCCCGTAGTTTGCGCAGAACAATTTTTACATTCCACACAAACACAGAGAACCCTGTATATGAGTCTAGCACTTCGCACCGATGCAGGAAGTAAAAAGTGAGAACTTGCGTAGCGTGCTACAGCTAACGAGAGAGCAAAAGCAAAAGCTTTTTTCCCCAGAAATAGTGCTCGTGTTATAAAAACGCCTCGCTTTCAACGCCGGCACACCTTGCAGGCACTAAACGAAAGAACGCAGATCTCCGCTGGTACGCGTCGCTTGTCTCACCTTTCTGCACCTCGCTGCTCGTACGCGAAGGCGGCGAAGTCCAACGCGGACCGTCGGGTCTCACAAATTTCGGCGCAATTTTTAAAAAAAGAAACGAAAGAGAGCGCCTCGCGGACGGCTCTCGTCGGCGCGCGTCGCAAAACTGGGGAATATATCAGAATATCAGAATATATTTATTTAACATCATGGCGATGTTGGGTGCACCGGCAAAAAGCCAGTGGCAAGGCTTGACGAGGCCGGCGCACCCTACAGAAGCTTGGCAGTGATACACTTGTTCACGTTAACAAAACAAACGAGAGACAATACGAGGGCACTTTCAGAGAAAAAAAAAACGTACAAACACACAAGACATATAACAGTTGCTGGCATTATTTAGCTATACATTTATAAGGATTTCTTATTTAATAAATGTGGGAGAGTGAAGTTCAGCATTTGATAACCGTAATTTGTGCGGGTCTTAGGTACAAACCAATTCAAAACTGTTCGAGTAGAGTATTTAGACTCTTTGTATTTCAGTCCAGACAGCTGTAAGATAAAGGAATTGTTTTTAACAACACTTGTTTCATACCGTCTTAAGAGCAACGCTTCAAAGCAAAGAAGCAAAGCCCAGAGAGCTAGCCATCTGTGTCGGTGCACCCTCCACCACGGCTCGTCGACAGGGCTTGCTGTGGATTGCATCATCAAGGACGTCGAGTGGTCCAAACTGTTGGAGTCGTTTCTACGAGATGTTGATGGAGAGGGCGCAGCCTTGCGCTTGCTAAGAGATGTCCTCCCCCTCTTCATTGGCACTTCAGTGGCGGTGCCGCACCAGAAAAATCTGGATGCTCCTGGAAGCCAATCCCGGCTTTTGACCAATCAGGGACGCGCGGCCGGCGCGAGAAGAAGAAAGAGACTGCACGGCCGATACTGTGGGAACGTGCGCGCCTACCTAGGCGCGTAGAACAAACAGACGCGGACCAAGCCTATACGGAAACGCCGTACGGAAAAGTACAATTCGCCCTTAACCTTGTCAATAAAAGAATGGAATGAGTTGCCCTCCAGTATCGCTACCATAACCCAGTTTTCCTTATTTCAGTCGGAATTGCTAACATATCTGGAATCCCAGCGCGTTCAGTATCCAGATTTGCTTTTTAACACTTACTTGCAAACTAGTATGTTCTCTTTCATTGTTATTTGTGCATTTTTTGTAACAGTTTTTACGTTGTTATGTTATTTCTCAACATGACGTATTAACCAACTAAAGTCTTTTTGTGCCTTTGAAAATTTTGTTTTGATTTGTCCCCCCTATGTAATGCCCCCAGTGGGCCGTTAGGGTGTTTGAATAAATAAATAAATAAAATATAAGAGGGGCGTTGACCACTCTCAGTTTATTATCTTTACTTTCTTTTCGGCTGCCCCAACCTATTCTTTGCCAGTTTAGTCAGAGCCGCCGTTTAAGCTGCATCGAAGCGCACCCGCTCGACTACCGGAACAACACCACTCCCACCAGCGACGGTCCACGAGGCAGCGCGGGCCAGTCTGCGGGACGGCACCGTCGTGAACCTTCGGTCATCGGCCTATCGCAGTGCGCGGTGAAAAAATTGTGCTTTGTTTGTTTGCCCCTCTCTCTTGTGTTGGTTCACTTTAGGTAAAATATCCCCTTTTTATTGTAGTCTCTCTCGAGTGTAACATAGCACGAGTTGCATTATTTTGTTACTCACTTTGTATGTGCTTGTACTAGCGATTGTGAAATCCTCTGTATCTTGTCATTGCTGTATAAAGTTTGTTTTGTTGTGAGCCTTTGGCTGCGACCCATTCTCTGGCTTGCAACCGACGAAAGCTGGGCACCAAAACCCTCTTGTCACTTGGTAGCTGGTCTCCGCGCAGCTTGCCGCGCTGAGTCGACGGCATCTCCCCCCCCCCACACACACACACACACACTCTAAGGGTGTCTGGGAACGCCCTCAAAAGTGTGCGAAGTGTGGTGACATCGGGTACGTAAGCCGGTCGGTTTACAGAACAGGGGCGCAGCGAGTATGCCCCCGTGCAGAAAATCGGAGACAGTTGTATCCGATCCAATCTGGGTTTGCGCTAACGTCCCAACATGTCTCCCAGCGAACAACCGCTCCCTTTGCCGCGCCACCTCAGTGCGCCAGTTTTTTTTTCAGCGCATATGGAGCCCACTTTTTAACCGACAGGTATCCTAGCCAGAAATCAATGCTCTTAAACAATCAGCTCGAGTTTGTGTCAATATTTACCAGTTTTCTTTTTGCCGGAATGAAGTTAATGTTTGACAGTGCCACGATTCTGTAAGTTTTTTGTGGTAACGCGTTTTCGGTTGAAATTCGAAGCTGGGGGAGTGTGGCATAAACTCACAATTTTTTGTTCCGCGAAATACACGGTGCGCTTTGTCATGTGCCGAAGTTAATTCCGTATCCGTGTATTTAGCTTTTCCACACAATATAAATGTGTTGTAGATCTAGAACAGGTGCTGTAGCGAAGGAATGTGCAGTTCATTGTATGATTCTCATTTTTCATTAGCTCTTATGCACATAAAACTATCTTTGATGTCTTTTTAATTGCTTATCTCCTCCATATACGGTGCATTTTGATGGTGATGCCATAATTGTTACCATGTGAATGGTTTCGAAGAACTGCTTAAAGTCTTCTTGTCTCCTTTACAGCCGTTAGATTGATAATTGATGCACCACAACGCTCATAAGTAATGCGATCCTTTAGAGATAGGTTAGTTTTAGTTTTTTTTTTCCGCAATGCAACTTACTCAAGAGTTCCATTTGGCGAGTCTCTAGTGATCGTGGTGAATGGATGCTGGCAGGTTGCATGTGGGCACTTGTTTCGAAGACCATGCGTACCTCTTGTTGCCTCATACGAATAATTCATATGAGTTTAAAGGGAGACTGAAGCACTTTTTTTGAAAATCAGGCTGGCAGCGGTGTCGTATAGTTTTTCATGCCGTATGCTCGAATATCGCATCCAAATAAGGCAAAAACAAGCGCGAATTGCCTTTTTTAGCAGAAATATGCGGCCTGTGCCGCGGGGCACACCGTGCGGCGCGCCGCCGCCCGTGATTAGTCAAGAGAGGTCGTCACGACACTTTGAGGACTGGAGAAGCTGCCGATGCGGATCCGGCGCTGCGTTGAGTGCAGATCCCAGCTTTCCGTGGTGTTATAAAAGCGAATATGGCGACTATTTTTTTACTGACCTCCAAAGAAAAGGATACTACAGTTTGTTCATTCCACGTACCACCTGAAAGCAAAAAAGACACAAGCAAAAAATTCTACGCCTAGCACAAGCATACGCCAGCGTGAAAGACGCGTATGGAGACCATGTATAAAAGGTGCTAGCAAAACCTCGGCTCGTATTCTCGGAAAGGAAGGGGTGCGAACAATACTCAAGTCAATTACCACCACCAGACGCCTCCTGGCTCGCCCGAAAGAGCGTCATCCTAAAGAAGAGGCCTAAAGCGCTGTGTACAAAAAATCCTGTTCTCAGTACCCGGCGTAGCTTAGGGCAAGAAAATATTTCAAGGAAACGATGAAGCAGCACAAAGTTGATGTCGAAAATTAGCAAAGCGCAGTGGCCAAGCACTGCGAGGCATGTGAGCACAGGATAGTGACGGAATCATTGTGCGCTGGAAACCAAGCCTAATACGCGCACAAGGCTGCTGCTTCACTCGTGGCGCGTTCAGCAGATGCCAGAAAATATTAATCGCTGCCTCGGAAACGTTCGTCCTTCCTAGATTTTCAGTTTGGGTTTAATGAAGTAGTGGCCAACTATATGTGTGTTTAAAAGCCAAGCTAGCTGCAACTCGCCCGCTGCCCCAACTTGATGAAGAAACCGAGTAAGGTTGCGAAACATCGTGTTTTTTTGCAAAAACTTGGTTGGCATTCATTTGTCTCTTAAATTTGCATCCGAAATCAGAACGTCGAACGCTTTCATTTTAATCGCTTAGCTACGATTAAACGAGATGCCGCTTATGAAGAGCTTCGATGCTTGCTTGATTGCTTTGCTTTATTGTGCTTTGCTTTGCTTGCTTGCTTGCTTGGACACGTCTGTATCAGTCGAGGTGGCCAGCGAACAAAATGCACTTTATTGCTCAATGTACAGTGCTTTTATAGCCGCAAGTGGTGTGGCAACCAAGGCCCATATCTAATCTAGGCGAGCACGATGAATCGCCGCACCAGGCATGGCATGTGTGTCATTTCCGATACATCTTCCCTCCTGTGGAGAATAAATGCCAAGTACTTGGTTGAAATTGCGGTCGTACCGCGGGCGCTGCGGTGGTCTCCTATCTCTGGTAGATCGGCGCAATGCAAGAGCCTGCGGAGTCGTTGAGCTCACAGTCGGCCCAGTCGTAGTCACGGGCGGCGGCGCCTGCGGAATGTTCTGGGAATGTTCTGGGAGGAGCTCACAGGCGACTCTTCAGTTGCAGCAGGTGCCGTGGGTTGCAGTGCTTCACACGCTCCTTCGCTCTCCCGGTCTTCACATTCGGGGGCTTCTTGCTGGAACAGCTCACCAGTTGGAAGCAGATGCTGTCGGTTGCGACGTAGCACTCTGTTGTCCTCGGTAACTACTCGATAAGACCTCGGTGCAACTGCTCCGGTAACTTGAGCTCGGCGATTCCATGTCTTTTCCTGTACTCTCACGACATTGCCGGTATTGAGATGTCGTAACGTTCTCCTCCGAGTGTCTGCCTGGGCTCGCTTGAATACTGGTATGCTTGGCTGCTGCCTGAAGTCTGGGAGCAGAGTGCGAAACCTCCTGCCCTGCAAGAGTTCACCAGGGGAGCGGCCATCTTCGAGTGGAGTGGATCTGTGGTTGAGCAACCCGAGCCAGAAGTCTTCTTTTGTTTCTTCCGTTTTCTTTAGGATTCTTTTCACAATCTGAACCCCCTTCTCAGCGAGTCCATTCGATCGCGGGAACTCGGGGCTCGACGTGACGTGGCTGAAGTCGTACCTGGATGCAAAGAGAGCAAATTCATAAGACGAAAACTGCGGCCGATTGTCCGTGTAGACTTCCATTGGAATGCCGTGTCTTGAAAAGATGGCGGTCAACTTCGCAATTACGGCACTGGATGTTGTACGAGTCAGCTTCTCCACTTCCGGGAAGTTCGAATGGGCATCAAAAACCGACAGGTACGAGCTCCCTCCGTACTGAAAAATGTCGACGCCGACGCGGTGCCATGCATGGGCCGGTGTAGGTCTCATCATAAAAGGATCTTTTTGCTGTTTGTACGTATATTTGCGGCAAACCGCACAACTCTGCAACAGGTTTTTGATATCAGAGTTCAGCCCCGGCCAGAACACTAGGCCCCTGGCTCTTGCTTGGCACTTGTTCAAGCCCATGTGTCCCTCATGAATACGTTCAAGAACTTCCTTTCGCATTGACTTCGGGACTACAACTTTGCTGCCTTTAAATACAATTCCTTTAATCAATGACAGCTCGGACGCGAATGGCTTCATCATTCTCACAATGTCACCTTGGCCATTAATGTAGCGCATCACTGACTGCAAGTCCTGATCATCCGCCGTTGCTTTAACCAGACGGGCCAGTGTTCTAGCGCTTAGCAAGGTTAACATGACTGCAACCGCGTGGACTTCCACATCTTCCGCGTCGTCGGAGTAGTCGTTAGTCGCTGTCCTTGGAGCCCTTGATAGCAAGTCTGCGAGAAAGAATTTCTTTCCTGGTAGATACTGCAGTTCAAAATTACTGCAGTCATTAGCCTCAAGAAAAAACGTTGAAGCCTGGGTGGCATATCACTGATTCCTTTCGCTGCAACACCAAGCAGTGGACGGTGGTCAGTCTCGATAACAGTTTTACGTCCGTATACGAAGTGAAATTTTTCACAGCCGAACGTTATCCCCAACGCTTCCTTTTCAATTTGCGAGTGCCTCTGTTCTGAGCTGGCCATTACACGCGAGGCATAAGCGACTGGCCGCCAGTTTTCACCGTGGCGCTGTAAAAGTGCAGCCCCCAAACCATTCTTTGATGCATCTGCCACGATTTTAGTTTCTCTGGCTGGGTTGAAAATAGCTAGGAGAGGCACTTCTAAGTAGGCCGCAGATCATCCTCCACTCACTAGCGTGGTTTTCGGTCCACTCGAAGACAGAGTCCTTTTTGATGAGGCTGCGAAGAAGCGTAGTACGTTCTGCGAGATTAGGCAAGTACTTGCTGAAATAATTTGCTACTCCTAGCATTCTGTGGACCGCGGCTTTATCCGTTGGGCATGGAGTCTCCCTCAACGACTGCGTCAACGCTGGGTTAGGCTTTATTCCATCGTGGCTAATGACGTCACCCAAGAACTTAATTTCAGTCACTCCAACCTTGCACTTTTCAGCGTTGAAAGTTAAGCCTGCTTTTTCTGCCACTTGCAGCACTTTCCGCAGGCGCGCATCGTGTTCTTCCTTAGACGAGCCCCATATTAGAATGTCATCAATGTACACTTTCACACCTTCACAGCCGTCAAATATTTCGCTCAGGATTTTCTGGAAAACTTCCGGGGCTGACGAGATTCCGAACGGGAGTCTCAAAAACCGGTAACGCCCGAACGGAGTACCTAACGTGCATATAGTTGCTGTGGAGTCATCCAAAGGTACCTGATGAAAACCCGCCCTTGCATCGAGGAGCGTGAAGTACTTAGCGCCGGCCAGCTCAGCTTCTATATCCTCGCGTCTTGGCATCTGATAATGCTCTCGCTGTATGCACTCGCTGATATTTTTGGGGTCCATGCAAACCCGTATTTTTCCGTCTTTCTTCCGCACGATAACCAAAGGGCTCACCCAGTCTGTCAGTTTCTGGACCCTCTCAATGATGCCACTTCGCTGCATGCGTTCCAGCTCCTCCCTGAGATGTTCCCTCAGCGCCAAGGGCACCCGCCGAGCTGGCTGGACAACTGGCGTGCGCATTCTTGCGTAGGACCATTTTATACTGGCGACTCACGCAGCCGGTTCCCTGAAAGAGCTGGCGGAATTCGGTTAGAACGTCCTCACTGCCGCCGGCTGCGGTGCTTCCTTCTTTTACAGCATCCACTGCACGTGACACCAGACCAAGCGACTCGCATGCTAGTAGTCCGAGTATAGCTTGGTTGCCCTTTTTGACGACATAGAAGTTGACGTCCTTCGACCGGCCGTTCACGGTCACTGGTAGCCTTGCCATACCGAAATGTCGAATGACACCACCGCTGTATGATCGAAGCACCGAAGAGCTCGGTTTCAAATCTGCTGCCGTCTTGCATCGTCGGTAGATAGAGTAGGGCAGCAAGTTGGCCTGAGATCCCGTGTCTACTTTGAAGTTAACCATCTGATCAGCTACTCTCACATGTACTACCCAGTCCGCTCTCGCGTCGATGCTCGAGACTGTTATATCGAGAATGTCGAAGCTGTCTTGCTCCTCGCCAACTTCTCGGATTTGCGGGCCATTTTTGCAGCAAGCTGCGAAATGGTTAACACCTCGGCATATGAAACACGTTTTGCCGAACGCAGGGCATCTGCCGGGTATGGCGTGTAAACGATTGCATCTGGCGCATTTCCGAGATTGCTGCTTGCCTTGCATCACTTGCTTATCGGGCTGTGGCGACGGTTCTTTTTGCACCGCATGCTCCGCTATGCGAACCTGCCCAGACCGCTTCATGACTAGCGCCACGTGCTTATCGGGCTGCGCCCAGGCATCGTTTTGCAGCGATGCTGCTTCCTCCGCTTTGCAAATCTGCTCAGCCTTGGCAAGTGTCAAGTCTTTTTCTTTGAGGAGCTTTTCACGCAGTCGTGGGCTACTGGTGCCAAACACTATTTGGTCGCGGATTAAAGAATCAGCTATTCCCGAAAAATTGCAGCTTGTTTTCTGAGGTCCCGCAAGAAATGCTCGAATGACTCCCCTCTCCTTGCACTCTGGATCGGAATATGTACCGCTCATAGACTTCATTCTGTTGTTCTTGGCAGTACTCCTTGAATTTCTCAACAACGGTAGCATAATCTTGCTTGTTCTCGCCCTCGAGAAAAAGGTAGTTGTTAAATACCTCCAATGCGTCGTCTCCTGCAGTGCTGAGCAGCAGTGCCGTTTTGGCGGCCGTGGTTCGGGGCTCTTTTGGAGATTCAGTTGCTTCCAGAAAAAGCTCTAATTTCTGCTAGAACAATTCCCAGTTCTTGGCGATATTCCCAGACAACAGCAGTGGTTCAGGAAGCTTCAGCAGTTGCTCCATCGTGTTTCGGTTGCTGCAGTCTTATCCTCAAACGGGAGGCCCCCCGACGTGAGCTATCCCACTTCTGACACCATGTATCAGTCGAGGTGGCCAGCGAACAAAATGCACTTTATTTCTGAACGTACAGTGCTTTTATAGCCACACTGGGTGTGGCAACCAAGGCGCATATCTAATCTAGGCGAGCACGATGAATCGCCGCACAAGGCATGGCACGTGCGTCATTCCCGATACAACGTCGAACCGAGTATAAAATCACTAACCGAGCCTTGCTGAGCATGGCTCAGGTGACCTGGCCGCACCTAAACTCAGCAGAGCAACACATGCTTGAGCCTCTATAAGGTTTCTGCAGGGGCTAAGTGAGCATGTTTCAAGTGCGCTTCTTCGGACACGCCTCTCATGCGCGAGGAAATCGAAGGAACTGCGCCATGGTTCAGCCGCGACACAAATCTCCAGAGATCACATTAGGGACAAGCTTTGCATTTAGCCGCTCTTACGGAAGTGCTTCGAGCAGAGTAGGCTTGCTTTGGTCGGCTTGAATCCTTCGTCACAGTAGTGAGCGCTTGCGCTGCGAGCTTATGATCTTGCGAAAAACAGTGGAAGACGATACAGTCGCGGGAGTAGTTGTTCGTGGACACGAACGCAGAGTAGTACCTCGTGTTGAATCTGACTCTCAAGGTCGGCTGACACGCTTTGTACGTCACAACGCTCGCAGTACGAGGAACAACGCATGCACAACGCGCGCTGAAATCTCGCCCGGGTGCGCCGAAGTATCCCCAGCTCCTCAACGTGACGTCACGTTGGCCGACATGGACGAGGTTTCTCTCTCCGCTGTTCTCCTCTCGTGCGCTCGCGCGGGGCGCGGGAGATTTAAACATCGCGTTTTTAATTGGTGATTGTGCCACTGTTTTAGCCAAAATCGAAAAAATAATTTCACAGGCGTGATCAGCAATGACACTACTTCAAAACCCTAAAAATTGGCTGATTAGAAAACCGCCTCACTATCCCTTTAAGGACTCGAAATGCGTGCTTAAGCATCCGCTTCCCTTGATCTTTAAAGTTTGATTCGAAGTGTGATGTTTCGGTACAATGTGGTGGGTCCCATTGCAGCCATTTAGTGCTTTGCTGCTTTATGGAGCTACCATTAGAAGGAAAAAACTTTATATAGCAACGGCTTCATTTGTTTACTTACTGCATTCAACGAATTCAGAGCAAAGTTTTTTGGTGGTTTCTGCTTGCCTAGGAGATTGCCACTTTTTCTGAAAACATAGCAGAAACGAGGTTCACTGCTGATGTCTGCTTTGTATACAGACTCCTATGGAGGCTGCAGTGCGGATAGGATTGAGCATTGTTACTTCGTTTAGTTACATCTCAAGAAGTGGTAATGGATGCCCTGAGATATTTTTTTGCCATGTTGTGGTAGCAGGAGCCTCAAATTATGCTCCGTTGTCAAACGTCCTATTTTAGACGGCTTCCATGTGATACCAGTGGGACCACGCTTAGCTCCCAAGAAGCATCCATGGTGCAACCTGGAGAAAACGGAATAGACGAAAGAAGAGCCATTTGCCATTCTTCAGGCCCACCGTTATGTCCGTCGATGTGTTGTATGTGAGAGCCAGATAATGTGAAGTAAGGTGCCTGCATTTTTGCTGAGGTTAGTGTACATATTGAAGATAACAGGGGGGTGGAATTAATGCGGAGTCTGTAACACAGCCTGCCATATGGTCCAAAGTTGATTTTGCATGAGAAATCGTTAACCTTGCAGAGTTGCACAGTTAGCACCGTTAGCAATCTGTGAGATTGCTTGCACAGTTTAGCACCGTTTCGGAGCGCAACAGCAGTACAGAAAAGACACTTATCCAGGAGTGGGTCGGGGGGGGGAGGGGAAGAGGGGGGGAGCAACGGGCAACACCACTGAAAGACATCGAAATGCCTACCCTGTACTTACTGAATGCTAGGTTGTGAACCACGTGCATGGTGTTTTTATTGGCAATCTTCTGTAATATTTGATACTGAATTCTTAGAGGTGAGAGGCTTTTCGGGCTGAAATTTCCAGTCATGAATTATGATATTCGAACTTGACTGGTAATGCCCCAAAAATTTCGTTTTGTTTTATGCTTTTCTTATTGCGTTTATTCACTTAGTAGTGTGTTGGTTTGTTGGCGAGATTAAATTTTTGTACATGTCCGCCTTCTTAACTACTTGAGTTTTGCTTGAATTTTAAGAGGCAGATTTCTTTTTATCATTGCGTTTTTTGGGGCGTATTAACATTGCTCTGTTGCTCTTGTGGTCAGCAATGAAAGGTCAATATGTATGGCTGTATATGTTGACATTCACTGTTTACAATTACATTATATTAATGAGAGGTGTCATTTCAATTTTGAACTATTAGCGGAAGAAATGCCTGCTTGAAAACAGATAGAGGGGTGCACATAATATTAAACTAGCATGGACGCAGAGATGTGCGTGACCACGAGCGTGAATGCGAGTGAGTGGTTTTGAGTGTGAGGGATATGAGTGCGAGTAGAGATGAGTGGTGAGCTGACATGAGTGATGAGTGGATGTGATTCGGTGTGAGTGGCTGTGAGTAGCCGGTGGAGGCGGCAGAGAAGTTTTTCACTTGTGTTTCGCTTCGAGGATGTCCGCTTAGGTTTTTTTCATGTTGTTGAGAGTAGAGCCAAGCAACTATTCACTTGTTAGTACACTCGAGACAGCATAACACATCATGACATGGTTCCGCTGGCGTGGGCAGGGAATAGCAATCTTATGTTACTGTTTGCTTACTCATGTTGAACATTCTTCGACAATATTTTTGAATGTTGAAAGATTGTAAGGAATTGTTTTAGAAATATTGCAGGCAATGGTCCTTCTGAATCTTCTGCTGTGTAGCAATATTTTTCTTTTAGAATATTTCCATCACTAGTGTAGAGCAGTTAAGACTACCGTAGAGAACCAATGGGGACGTTTGTGACGACAGCAAAACGTTAAAACAAAAAAATTCAACCTGCCGACTTGAGATCTGCAGCTACATTTATTGCTATAGTGAAATCTTAGACTGTAAGAAAAAATTTTGTTCATAAACTGGTTCCCGTTCCAAAATACTTTTGTCAAGATTTCTTCGGTATAGACCCTTTGATGGAATTTTTCACTGTCACTAATAGATAGGCAGAAGTCTCTTGTTACGCCTCCTATATCGGTTGAGACAATCTATGCAGAGCGGCAACTTGCTTCTGAAACCATGACTGCCCGCTTCTCCGCAATAAGTAGTGTATGGTGGGTCCTCGAGTGCTTCAGTGTATGGGCAGGTTTTTTCTGTGCCTGGGTGTGTGCATTGAACAGCTCTGCTCTGGTACTAATCTTTTTATTAAATGGTGTCCGCACTTATCATCTAAGCGGCAAGGGCCCAAGCACACGTGCGTGACATTGATTCGGGGAAGTTGCGTGGTAAGTGACCACTGCCTTCAAGCACCGAAATTGTGAAAATTGGTCAGTGTGACCGAAAGAACTCTGAGCGGGTTACCAACTAATCTGTGCGACCCAGGCTATGCTAGGAAGGAGTAGACATCAGCGTAAGAGAATTGTTGTGGGTGTCAGTGGACATGAGTGTGAGTGAGAGGTTGTGAGTGCAAGTGAGTGGTTCTGAGGATAAATGGTCATAAGTGTGAGTGAGTGGTTGAGAGTGTGAGTGACGCGAGTGCGAGTGGGAATGAGTTATGAGTGCGAGTGGACATAAGTGCAAATGTGAGTGAGTGGTAGTGAGTGCAAGCTGTCGTGTGGGTGCGTGTGAGTGAGTAGTTGCTAGGGGGAGTGGGCATAATTGCGAGTTTTAGTGAGGCAACGTGACTGCAAGTGGCCATGAGGGAGTGTGATAGAGACTCCTCTCATGACGCCGAGGTAGGGAGAGGGCACTTATTAAAAAAGTTGGAGGGCATAACCACATTAGGCAATATTACGCAATATTTTATGCAGTATTCTGCATACCGCTACTAATCCATGTAATTGACTATCCTCTTTTTAGCTCGGAGTATTGCCTTCGTAGCCAGCTTATAGACCAAGCTGATGTATGAAAATTTTTATATGTGGTAAGTGTTCTTGTGATTACTAGCAGTTATTTTTTCTGGCAGATGTGCCTTGCCTACAGCACGAAACAAATTGGGTGCACTTCATCGTGCCTGCTTCTGGGCGATACAGAATGTTTGTTCTGTACTGCCCAGCTTTCCATATGTGTGTGGTGTTAGAACTCCTAAGCTCACCCATTGCAAGCTTGGGATTCTCAAAGGTGATAGCTGCCCTACACGGCTGGCGAGAGGATCCCTTTGGCTGTATGCTTCTCATAAAGCCAGTTCTTTTATCAATGTAAGAAAGGAATTTTAGGAGCCAGGGGCATACTTGTGGGCAATGGAAGGATTGCAGGACAGCGTATATGTCCTGTATGAATCTAGAGTGCACACACATGACGTTAGAAGTTGTTTGCACTGTGCCTTGTTTAGCTTTATTTTTAGTGAAATGAGGGCGGAGTATGATTCTTCAGCAGAAAATTTTTATTAAGGAATATTTGGCAGGCATCCCCCTCTAACTTCGCATAGCATATTGCCTTCATTTCATGCATCGGGACCGCTTTTGTGGCTTTATATGTGCCCATGGCCTTCCCTAATGCAGGCAATTTGAAATAACTTGCAGGCCCGTATGACATTCTGTAAGGGGGGCGACAAATTTTGAGTACTAAAAGAACAGGTTTGGTTTATGGGGCTTAACGTCCCAAAGCAACTCAGGCTATGAGAGATGCCATAGTGAAGGGTGTGGGTTTCTAAGTGGACAAAGGCCACCAACCACCGCGGGTTCGAGCTTCGCGCGAGCCAAGGGCCCCGATCAGCCGTCACCACACACCACTGAGACACCGCTGCGGCGCACTCAACCTCCGCAGGGAGGAGAGCGATTCGCCGCAAAGAAATAAGCCTCCAAGTTCACCAAGGAGACGTTTATTCACGTCGTCCTTCAGCAGTACACACACACTCATTCGTCACCCCGTCCCGGGGGTGCGCGAGGAGCAAGGCTCCGCTGCGCGCACGAAGCGACTCGAGCAATGCGCGCCGCTAGCACGCCGCTGCAGGAGAATGTCCCCGCGGCAGTGCGGTGATGTCTCTCTCGTGTCGACCGTTGGGCCGGTTGCGAGAGAGAGTGGGCAATCAACGCAAGGTACGCCTGTCGGAGGTCGCTGGACCCCGCTGGACAGGCTCGAGCCGCAGCAGGTCAGAGGACACGTGCGGGCGAGCTCGAGTATACACTCTGGTCCGAACGGCAAAGGCCGGCACGGACAAACAGTAGCGTACGCACCTTACGCTGTCTCGGAGGGATCTCTCTCTCTCTGGGCCCCGCTCGGACGGTCGCGCGGCGCGCGGCCGCCCAAAGCGGGTCCCGAATTCCGGCTAAAAGGCGCCAATGGCAAAGGCCCTTGGGGAGCAGGGGCGGAGCTGTGGCTAAATGACAGTGATTAGTCACCCAGCCGCCTCTCCACCTCCTGAGGCGGGAGCAAGGGAAAGAGGAGAAACAACGCGGGAGGCCGGTACAGCCGCGCAAAGGCGACGGCGGAAAGCCAGGATTCCCACAAGGGCTCGGGAAATTTCGACCACCTCGGCTTCTCTAAGATGCACTGACACCGCACAGTAGACAGACCTCTAGAATTTAGCCTCCATCTAAATTCAACCGCCATGGCCGGGTTCGAAATCGCGTCTTTTGTGTTAGCAGCCGAGCACCACAACCACTGAGTCCCCGCGACGCCTACTAGGCCGAAGGATATTAAAATAAAAATGTAGTACATACCAAAATTACACGAACACTTAAAAAAACAGTAGTAAACGTAACAACCGGGAAATAAGGAAAACAGATACGCAATGAATGTTAGAGGTCAACAACCAAATTGTTTTAAAGGCTTCTAGCTCATTTTATCAGCGCGTAATGAAACAACGTGATAGAGTACAATGCGAGGTATGCTCACAAAAATATGAGAATGCTTTTATATGAAGTATTCGTTTTCAAATATACTTTTTTATTAATTTTGCATTGGATCATGCTTTTCTTACTACTAAAGACGTTTTGCTCCTGACTGGCAATCTGTTGAAGACAAGGGCATATTATGCTTATATTTAACTGCTACAGTTTCCCAACAAGTCTTTGTTGAGTGTGGAATGTAAGAATAATTTATTTCAATATTATTTGCGGAAGCCTTTCTTTCTCGTGGTGGCATACTTTGACTGATAATAATGATGGTAAAAAAAGGGAAAAAATCATTCATCTTTTGTACTTCCCCTGTTTGTTTTTTGGCACTGAGCATTGTTTAGGTTATATGCCGCATTGTGATTATTCTGGGTGTTTTTGCTTTTTATTCAACCTGCAAAACTATCTCCTGGAAAAAGAACTGCCTTCGAGCAGCTACCTAAACAATCGCGACATGTAAGGCATCTTTCTGCTTGTGCTAATAAAACACGTCATAAGTTTGTCTGGAATGCACCAAGCACAGCCGAATTCTGGACCGGTTGGTGAGGCATTATAGTCGAAGCGCGCAAATGCTCTGTTTGCGAATGACTGCATGATATATACTCCCGTATCTTCCGTTTCTCACCAGGAACATTTAGATAATGCTCTGCTTACTGTCGTGTCCTGGAGGGAAAAATTTGGCATGGAAATCAATACTCAAAGGACGGCGCTCTTGCGGATAACAAGGAAGAAACATCCGTGTTTCTTCAACTATCGCATTAATGGCGTTTCAGTTAAAGAAGTGCCAAGTTATAAATAGCTTGGTATTGTATTGAACTCGCAACTAAAATAGGATGACCATACAGACCACATTAAATCATCAGCTTTACGTAAACATGGTTTTCTTCACCATGAAATTAAGGACGCACCTAGCAACTGGAAACTATTAGCCTACAATGCGCTTATAAGACCAAAACTCGAATATGCAACCATCGTTTTGGACCCCCATACAAAAAAAGACATAAGAGAATTAGAAAAAATACAAAGGCTCGCAGTACGTTTTGTATTTAAGAAGTACAATAGAATTGAATTTTCATCCTCGTTAATGGCAGCAAATGATATTAAACCACTCCACGTCAAACACAAGACATCCCGCCTATCCTTCCTTCGCCAACTAATTCATGCAAACTAGGCATCTCCAGCCCTCTATGTGCAGTTTTCAGAAACGCTTAGAACTCGTCGTCATCATTATCGCACTTGACCACCATACTTCGCGCATACTAACACTTTTCAATTTTCTTTTTTTTTTCCCCGAGAACTACAGACGAATGGAACGCCCTGCCCCTACAGGTGATATCGGCTGTTGATTTTGACAACGCCATTTGTGAGCTATTTTGGATTGTATATGTGCTACAGTAGACCATTTTATTATTGCGTGTTTTACGATGCAGCTGTATTGAGTGAATGTATTTTTCTGCCCTCCCTGCCCGGACCCAAAAAAAGGGCCTGCAGTATTGTGAAAATAAATAAATAAATAAATAAATAAATAAATAAATAAATAAATAAAAGATGCTTGCTAAGCATCAATCTTTTTCATAACAGAGCCACCATGGTGTCTCATTACTATGGTGCTTGGCTCGTGACCCGAAAGACGTGGGTTCGATCCTCGCCATGACGCTCAAATTTAAAAAGAAACGAAATGCCAGAGGCCCGTGTACTGCGCGATCTCACTGCACGTTAAATAATCCCAGGTGGCCAAAATTTCCAGTCGCCTTCACTACAGCATCCTTCATAGATTGAGACGCTTTGGGACGTTCAACAGCCATAAAACGAACTCTTTGTGGTTAAAAGCTCTGAACATGTACTTGATTTTATTATGTCCCATCGCTAAAAGAGCCTTCAACCTTTCTCGATAGATGTCAGAAACTTGTATTATTCACTCCCGCATGTTCAGGACAGCATAGGCCGCTTCAATGTCGTGGCCCTCCAATACGAAGACGGAGTTTCTTGCACCGGATTCCTAGAACTGCTGCAATTTTACTTCAAAACAGCTTCATTGTCTGGAATAATGAGCCCTTCCTACAAAAAGAAGGAGGGTGCATTCGCTCCTATTTAGCACTTTTTCTAAGAAAAGCGCATTTCTATGTTAGTCTCCTGCTTTGTCCGTGTCCTTCCTGTGCTTTAGAATGTCATTCCAACGCATAATTTGCTCTTAACAACCTTTAGCGTCATTTCCTTATAGAGCCTGATAATGTGTTTTTTGTTGCTGATCTTTTGCTTAATTATTAGCTTTGATAGCTCTGCCAGTTTTATTTATGGAGTTAAAGGCGTTCATGCTTTCTGCTTCTTAACCAGGTGGTCGAAATTTCCGGAGCCCTTCTCTACGGCGTCCCTCATACCCTGAGTTGTTCGGGACGTTAAACCCCAATAAACCAATCTTAATGAGGTCTTTCGTGTCGTGAAGGAACTACAGTGATATTTGTGAGATTATCAATCATTTCGATACGAGATCCTTGGATCAATATTAGTCCTTGGTTAAAGTGGAATAACAACTTTCTAGCAGGAACTTGAATTCATCAGTTTAAGACGCACCAGCTTTCTCCACTACATAGTTCTGGTGCCGGTTTGCTGTTTGCAGAAGGTATTCACGGCTCGTAGGCTATTTTATTCGGCAGTTCTACTCATAGCTCGCAGGTGTTGTTCTTGGAATCTATGCCATATTCCCTGGCAGTCTGTTTGCCTAGCTTTGCATTGAATTACCCGTCAGTACAGTACGCAGCATTTCTTACTGTACTCAGTGCTAAATCCATGTCATTAAAACTTTTCGGTTATCTTGTTATCATGACTCGATATAAGTGCATAGCCTATTGTGCCTTATATCTTGCCCATTAGTAGAAAATGTAGAGTGTACTGTAGCAAAAAAGCGGAGCATACATTCATCCGCCTTCGGCCATCGCAGCGCTCTTGGTGAGCTCTATTATAAAAGCGGATATACCGTACAATTGTTCCATTGTGAAGCTTCCTTCAAGTCAGAATAGACACGCTGACAACAATAACCTCAATTTACTTACAACACACAATGTATACGGACTTAGAAGCATAGCATTTGTCAGGGCTAAAGTTCGGAACGTCATTCCATTCAACATTAAGTCCATCTCGAGCATTGCACCTGCTGTAAAAAAGTACATGCTATAAGAGCAATACACCTCCCCTTACTGTTGAATTAATTATTTTTTGCATTATATTATTTATATGTTTTGTATGTTCAGCCTTGTTCAACTGCCTAGATTTCGAGCATGTTTGTAATGGATCCGAAACTAGCCACTGGCTAAGGTCCAGATGCATCATTCACCGTGAACTTTGTACATTTTTTCTGTGTAATAAACTCTTACTTACTTACTTACTTACTTACTTACATTAAGCAGCTTTTTTAATCAAGTGTAGAATCACATTTGAGGGTTTCGGTATACTAGTGGTGTGTGCCACAACCATATACCGCTGCCATCAGCATTGAGCAGCATATGCTCAGATGGTTCCCAGACACTCGGTTAAACCTCAACCGGCCCCTCGGCAGCTAACCGGAGCGGTCTGCGATGGCAATACATGATGAAACTATGCTTAAACAGCAAGTGCGTTCTATCAGGCTTTAAATTGAAAGATGTGCCGCTCATGTAGACCAAATTGGATATCGTTTACGAAGTAAACTGTTCAGCCAGTGGGAAGTTGATTGTGCAGGAAAAGATACGAGATGTCGGCACCACACAGGACGTTGTTCATTTTATGAAATGCAATGGCACGATAGCTGTCTCGCTGCTCAAAGCGCACCTGAACCTCACTCTGAGGAAAGGAGATGAAAGAAGGAATAGAGAAAGATGCTGTAGTGGAGGACTTCGGACCACATTTTGTCCACCTGGAGATTTTTAACGTTCACTGACACAGCACAGCACACCGACGCCTTTTGTGTTTTGTCTCCATCAAAGAGAACCAGGACTGCACACATGTCGCGCGGTTCTGTAGCTGTGTGCCTAACTAAACATCCAATGCTTGCAACTAAGTTTATTTGAAGCCTTTTCGGTCAGGTGTTCTCCTGCAGAGCTGCAGTCAGCATCAACTTGCGCAGTGTGATTATCAATGAGGGAAGAATGTGAGGAAAACAAAGAAAGCTTCCAATTAAAAGGAGGTGGTTACTTATGCTGGGTGATGTTTTGTAATGCTTACAGATTTTTATTTTATTAACTAAGAGACGTGGGTTTGCTTTGTGCAAGTGGATTGCACAGAAGGCCTGCATTATGTGTTGAAGTACAGAGCTCAAGACTTGTACACTTAGCTAAAATTAACAAGTTGACTTTTTCTTTTTAATGGGGCAAGAATATATTGTGAAATCGAAGGCCTCAACATCGAAGGTGAGCCCAGTTGTTAAATTTTCTTAATTTGCAATGTGGTTTGAGGCACTGAACTTCTGAAGTGCACACTAAACACTCGTTCAGTTCGCTTTTCTACGTTGCGCATTTATAAAACGGAGTTGCTTGCATTTGTAATCCTGAAAGAAATACACATGCAGGTTGTTCATTTTGTGATGTAGAAGCAGTCGACCTGATTTCGTAAATACTATGCGCGGCAGCACGATCCTGCAATGGCTGCATTTTGCGAAAATACTTGCGCTTTCGAAAGCATGCAGGCAAAGCAGCCCTTCCGGTGCACGTAACTAGTCGCAAACGCGAAATTTGGTCGAACAACCGCGCAAAGGGTAATTGTGTTTAAGAAGTTCTAAAAACTATTATGGCTATTGCCAACAACAGGCTACAAACCTCAAATTGCAACTAGGCGCCTAAATCTGTTAGCTAAAATAAAAATAAAAAGTCAGTTAAAGTATAAATCAGTTAACCAGCTTTCTACTTAAGACGATCCACCTGTCCTCTGGTGTCCGCCAACGGTGATAATACTGTGCCGTAAAAGCCTTTTTTTTTTAACTAACTACTTTTGAAAATTCTTGATTCTTCGCTGAAACACTCGGTACGTGTTCATGAATTGATTCGGTTCTCTTTTAACTGAAGCCCGTTTTCCTTAACATATAGATTAGGAAATGATGGAGAGAGGAATAGCAGAAATTTCGTACGACAAGGTTAATAGCATCGCCGTTTCCCCTGTTGTAGGCTATGTGTTTGCGCGATTTACTGCGTCGGCATGACATCATCTTTAGAGTGAAACAAAGTAGCTTAGGATCGCTAATACACTCTGTGAGGGAGACCAAGCTTACATTGCCGAGAGCCACTTTGAGAACAAAGTAAATTATGCTAGGCTATGTATAGGTTGACAAACTTCTTGAGTTTGTCTATGGGTAGTTCACAATTAACCGAGTCCGGTGCTGATACAGTTAAGGTACTCTAGTTGTTATTCCGGTAAAATCACCGAATAAATTAATATGGCCCTATGGACAGTTACTTCTGATATCTTAGAGGTTGACATGCAGATTTGTTGCGAAAGTTTTCGAAAAAGGGGTTGTTCGCTGACATATTTCCACAGCAGCCGGGGCGCTCTCACGCTGTCGAACATTCCTGCCTACGCAGATAAAGATATTGGTACCACTACAGGTACCAATAAGCATAAAATTCTTACACTGCAAAAAAGGATCATGCGATACATCGGAAATCACCCATACCTCTTGCACACTGGTCACTTGTTCGCAACCTATAAAATAATCCCCGTGACGTCTTTGTACGACTTCAGAATTTTTGCGCACGTTTTGTTCTTCAAAGGGCCCATCTCAAGACTTTGCAAATGGAACCGCATCACTGTAGCGCCACGAACATATTCTTTCTACCAGAAGCATTGACAACTGGTGCATTCTTCGCTTTCGAACTAATTATAAACATCAGTCAATAAAACATAATCTCCCTTCCGTTCTAAACACGTACATATTTCCTACTAAGCCTATGATAAACCTGCTGAGGCGCCAATTTCTTAACACATTATGACGAAGTTTTAAACACTGCCTTGAATGTTTCTCACTTCAAAAATGTTGGTTTGTTATGTCGAATGTAGTTGTTGCTTTTGAAATTAAAGATGTGTAAGCCGGTTTTTCTTTTTTTATTATTTCCACTTATACATCCAGTATGTTTTCCTTTATGTGCCACATTAGAAAATGTCTCACTTCTTATTAAAATTGGTACAATATCGAACTTACAAATGTCTCTCCTGCATCTAGAATGTACACTAAACATCGAATGTAATACGCTCATTGATGACTGACTGCACTACTGCAATACTAACTGCTTGTCTACCTACTTGATGTGTATGGCGTGTCCTCATGTATGAACATGTCAGCTTCAATTTTATATTTGTTTTTCTCCCTTGGTGTTTGTATCGCCACGCTGGCCTGCCTTGTTGCGGTCTCTTGTCCCCAGTCAAGCTGCCTCGAGCAGCTTTTTGCCCAAGAGTTCCTACCATATATATGGTGAAATAAACGAATTGACATAAACGAAACCAACGAGTATTCCAGGAAGGCGTTTCAAAGATGAAGGCCCAATGCCAGCCTGTATAGGCAATGCCACTCCAGTCCGCCTCTAACAAAAGACCTACTTGCCCGATGGTGTCCCCATTTTTGGAAGGCCACTTCACTACACCTTAAACGGTGGCCTTACTCCGCTGTTTTTCCTATATTGGGAAAGCAACTTTCTACACCGTCGAAAATCACTCCACTTGTCCACTGTTGCGCGTGTGTTGGCACCGCCGCTTCATTACACTTCTACACCTCTGGTCGTCTATTTTTCCTCATATTTAGAATATAAGGCCATATACCTTCAACAATGGCCCTGCTGGTCCTTGCTTATATTAGCATATCATGTCATGCCATGTCATGTCCTGTCATATTATATCGAACGATGGCCCTGCGATTTACGACGTCGACTTTTGTAAAAAAATGCAGCTTTGATATTGCGCTTGTGTTTGTCTTTGTAATAAGCTGTCCTCTTTCATATTGAATAGAGATAGAAGAAATTAACAAATATTGCAACGTAAGCACATCAAGTGATCGAGAAGGAAGCATAATTGAGCACTCATGAAGGCAAAAATATTTTAAATGCGTTTATTTTTTACATTTCCTGCAGGAACGTTGTTTCCGTGCGTGTGCAAAGCCTCGGAGCTTGAGCGCAACATTCGTTCAGTTGCTGGTGTCGCACCAGTGTGAAATTCGGTATATGGCTGTGCTTATATACAGAGTGGAGCTACTCGGTTTTTACTGCGGTTCATATTTAGAACCAGGACTTAGGTTTATTTATTACGGTGCTTGCATCAGAAGCGTATCTAAACAGTAATGATCTGTTTTATTTCAGGAACATTGTACAAGGTTTATCTTTCGGACTGCATAAAAGGTATCAGAGTTAGAAAAATTTAGAATTTAGACGAATTTAGAATATAGTTAGAAAATTTTTCAATGCTTTCATAGTTCTTTTGCGAAAATAAATCAGCGTAAAAAATGCCCTTCAATTTCTATGAAACGCCTACAAAAGCTTGAGCCAAGCAAGAAGGTATATAAGGTCAAATAATAAAAACAACAGGCAGACTTCTCTTAATTCTAAAATTGTAAGTCAGAATTAACATAAATTGGAACGGACCAGAATATGGGTCTACCGCGCTCGTGTTCTCGTAAATAATTGCTTTCTGGTGTATAGTGGTGCTCGATTATTAATAGTCTTAGACACAAGAGAAGCTTCTAGCTCCAATTCTCGCCAAATTTCAATTTCTAGAACAAATAAAATTTCTGCAATGGAGGCTAGCTTTCAGCTGACACCGCAACATACCAGACGAAAATCGTTTCCTGGCGCCAAAGATAACACAGTCATATCTGAAATGGCACGGAGAGTTTATGCTGTCGCTATTTCTATAAAGGATTCTATAAACGACGTGTGATTGATGCTAGTATGCTGTGTTACATAAAATTAGCACAGGCACAAAAATATCCACTGCCTGATGCGTGTTTGATGCGGGAAGGAGCCAGTGGTCACCCTGCCCCCGCACAGAGATTAGTTTTTTAGAAGGAAAATGGTAGCTTGGATAATAAAAGCCCTGTTAAACGTTTTCTAGGCGCGGAGCTACGGTGGCAAGATTTTTTGGAAAAGAGTTGCTTGAGGACATTTAGTACTTCTCTATATTAAAGAACAGAATTAAGTTGGCGAAAATGAATGCACACAAGCATGGACCACCATTATCTGAGCCGCCCTAGAAGCTCTGTGCTTTTCCTGCAGTTCATTTCATTCATATACCCACTAATATTTACAACACAGTAGGATTCTGGATCTTCAAGCACATCCCGTAAAAAAAACGCGATTAATTTCAAACTGATTATATCTTTCAACTCCATCGCCTGGGCTAGTGGGATAGGCGAAACAAAATGGCTGTCAAATGACACAGCGGTTACTGCATAGTCTCGTCCGCTGCTCATTTTAAACTCGCAGTATTTGAAATCATGTTAAAACTTGCAGCCAGTCGTAATGCCCTGAAACCTTTTTTTAAAAATGGTGTCGCACACCACGCCATAGCTTACGAGTCCATTTTCTGTTAGACTATTCGTGGGCGGTGTGTTCGAGCCCACTTACGTATTCATAGGCAGAAAAGGTACGAAATATTCTTTTAGCTCCGAACGTCGGCAAACTCATGACGAAGATCGCCGCAAAACAATGACTCGCCAAGCGAATCCTCCTCTTTAAAATAAGAAATAAATACGCCATTTGTATGTACCGCTAAATTCAAATATGCCACAAATATATGAGAGGCACATATGGGTTAAACAGATCATGCGATTAATGATGTATTTAGGTTTTATTTCAAATATACAGCATAGTTGAGTTGAGTTGAGTTGAGATGCTGTAACCTAGAGGTAAGGTAAGACTTGCGGTATATGCCGGCAATTGCCCCACCGTAGTGACCCGTACAGTAAATAAATCACATAAACCTGCATCGAAGTTACAAATACAAATAATAATCACTCATGTTGTCACCATGTGGAGACTAGATCCGTGTCGAGTAAGCACTTTAAAAGAAGACGTGAAGCCTCCTTTCTACAGAACAGGTTTCCACGCGGGAAAACAATGCACTGAAGGTAGCTTTGATGCAGTCGTGCCTTCTTGAGAGAACCAAACGACACGCACTTTTCCACGTTGTAAACAGTACAGCACATTAAATAATGTTCTATATCACCGCACCCACCACACGTTGAACATGAAGCAGACGACACCAGGTCTGTCTTTTACATCTGCGCAGCAGTACAAGCAGAGCCTGTGCACGTGCGGTACAGTAAAGTTTTTTGGGATCTTTGGAAACCCTTGATCACACATAGCTTGTTGGGTGAGCCCTTCAAAAAAGTGAAGTGATTCAGCACTGTCTATCTGAAGAGTCTCTTGGCATCTTGAGCAACGTTTCTCGAAGGATTCCCAGACAGCGCTCTATGCGCGAGGTTTTCCGCCGTCTCGTGGACTATGGCACCTATATGCGAGGGCACCCATTGCAAGCGTATAGAGAAGCCTGTGTTGCTCAGAGCAATAAATACCGAACAACAAAACAGACACTTTGGGGGAATTTTTAACACTCTTCAGAAAGCACCGCAAATCTTAGATTTCGCACATGAAGTTGATACTGACATCCGGTTACAGTTTTTAGATTGACAAATCGTTATCATAGAAGACCAGATATGACAATTGCAGTCCCCGAGAGAGGAAAAAACTGCTTCTAAAAGAGTAAAACATTTTAAAACAGTTAAACGAGCGACAATTTTGTTGTGCCTGCATTCACGCCTCAGTTGCTACTAATAGCACTTGGTGAAAACTAGATTTGAGATATACATTAAAAAACTGAAATCGGCTGGGTTTTCTGCTTCTGTTGTCTTCGGTTGCTGAAACAATACTGCAAAAAGCATGAACAGGAAGAAGGGTAGAAAGCATTTATTCTGCACAAAGGATAATACCTGTTCTGGTTCGACACATGCCCCTTGTCGCACATAAAATGAAGGAGGTAGCCACAAAATAAAAAGGTTGAAGCTCCATTCAAGTTTAGGAGCTTGTGTTAGAAACCGTCTTAGGAATAGAAACAAAATTCTGGGCCCAAAAAAAAATCATGCTAAGTGTTGTGCAGTCTTCACAGAAGGAGTTGTCTATAGCATCACATTCGCTTGCGGGAACGTATAGCGGTCAAAGAGGCCGATGGAATAAGGATAGGCTCCGGGAGCAGAAGAGTTCGTTAATAACAGGCATCCTTTATAGTTGCAGAAAACGTGGTACGGAAGTTGCCAGGCCCGACTGTTTGACAAAACTACTTTGAAGAAATGCGAAGATGTGATCGGGAGAGTGCTGATAGAATCCTATCACACAGAAACAGCTTGGCCAGGATGTGTGGGTTCAGTTTCATTGATGTTACACATAAAGGAGAGTACCTTTCTTGAGAAATATGGAAGACTCCAGCACTTGACAAGGAATCAATCTTCACCTGTAGCGTATATTCTGTGCATTTTCTGGCAATAATGTTGAAAGTGCAGCGCTTTCCTGTGCATCCTCTCTCTGTGTCGCCCTTTTGCGCTGTCAAGCCCTGTGAACAAAAATGAACCAACAAGTCCAGCTTTAAGTTTTGCTAACGGATTGACCTTGGCCGATGATCACCGTTCATCATGCACGACACCACAGCCACCTCCAAATTTTCACCGGAGCATGTCCATTAATTTGTCCCAGCTCAACCTCAAATTTGATCTTGGCGGATTTGAACCAAAATCACCATTGAATAATGATTGACATGACAGGTAATATGGCGGCCTCTCAATTCGGCTCAGGTAATTTCGAAAAATGTTTCCCGCTTGGCCGAGCGATGTCCGAGCGATGTCAAGTTTTCCACTGGCTATTGCCAAAACTTTACCGGGACGATTTGGGAATGCCATCGCACTATATTATGTTTAATCAAGTTTAAACCGCCGCCGCGGTGGCTCAGTGGCTATGGTGCTCGGCTGCTGGCCCGAAAGACGCGGGCTCGATCCCGGTCGCGGCGGCTGCATTTCTTTGGAGGAGAAATTCGAGGCCCGTGTACTGTGCGATGTCAGTGCACGTTAAAGAACCCCAGCTGGTCGAAATTTCCGGAGCCCTCCACTACGGCGTCTCTCATAGCCTTAGTCGCTTTGGGACGTTATACCCCATAAACCAACCAACCAACCAACCAAGTTTAAACCCTGTGGTGTGCCATGTCTACCAAAGATACACCATAGTGCGTCATGTCGATTATGAGGACCTTGACATTTGGTATTTACCTTAAATATATTTCGTCGAGGTGGGGCTACTGCCAGGTTACATGACGTGACGCCGAAGTATGTTGCATCTATAAACGCGTCGTAGACATGCTTGCCTCATTAGCCATGGAAGGAGAGGAATCGGGACCGTGTGTGTAGCCATGCCAGAACTGTCGGTCGAACTATTGGTATGAACATGGTTAAACCCTGCCTAACTTTTTTTGTAATTTTGCCTACTCCCCTTCTCCAGCCTATGTTCCCATCGCAGCATCCAGCTATGCACGGTGTGGCTGATCCACATTCTCTGGATTTTACTGCGGCGATTTTTCAGCTGCTCTTTCTTTGCTCCTGCAAAAGCTCCAAAAAAGACAGCCACTCCAACCCGTCGTCGCCTCCTCGTCTCCCACATACTCGCTCTTGCGCATCGCGATGCACTCTCGTGCCGCAGCTTGGACTCTCAACGAGTGTGGCCTGTGGCTGCAGGGCTGGCCGGGAATAGCCGCTCAACCGACGCGTCTGCATAGCATGCACGCTCGAGGTGACGCCGTTCGTACGCTGTGCAAGCAAAAAACCAAAGCTTATGCGCTACGCTAGCTCTAGCTGATATGAGTAGCCTGGCCTGCAAGATCCCCTATGTGAGTGCTAGCTTCTTTTTCACAGCCTTCGGAAATGGATACGGATCCGCCTGTGTTTGCTACTTTCACTCCACGCTGAAATATTGCTCTCTGGCAAGAAAAGAAAAAGAGACCAATAGCAGAGATGACTTCTGTTTGCCAACTCTCATTGCGAAATGTCGGACTTGACATCATGCCCAAAGGCAACCTGCCAGGATGTTGAGAACATTGCTCTTGTCTGTTGATCAATGACGTCCCCCAATGTTGACCACCTTTTCAATCAGTGGGGTTGAATGCTATGTGGCCCGGCATAGGTTACCCTCATGGAGACCTTCCTAGTCTGGCGTTTGTGCAATGCGGTAACGAGAAATGCCTGCTCTGGAACTGGAATTACAAACTACAGAACATTTTGATAACGTTTCTCTTTAGCTTGCTGACTTCCTGGTTAAGGAAATTTTGGCCCCAGTTGTCACCAGCCTAAGAAGTCATGGACTGTGAAAGCAGTGTTTTACACGACAGCGTATACCGCTGGAAAAGCCTACGGCCTAGTCGGCACCATGAGTCGGAAGGTACCGGGGGCTGCGTAAAAAAAAACATATCATGCCAAATGTTCGCGCAGAATGTTCGGGTTGGTGTCGTAGGGTCCAGCGTTTCGTGCAGAATAAACTTATTAGCTAATATAGAAACTAGCTGCAGGCAGGGATTCTAACCGGTGCCTATAATCGGTGACTGCGTAAAAAAATCGTATCATATTGTGGTTCCAGTGATTATGATTGGTTGGTGTGGGATAGGCTATGAGAGGTTAATAAAATCTTTAGAATAAATTGATTAGTTTAATATGAAAAATATAGAAGAAGGATATAAAAGTGTCGAAATGCTCAGCATGAAACGCCACAGCTTGATGGTACTAATTCCGAACGTTTCGATTGTGTAATTTATTGAGTAATGAATTGAAACAATTAAAAAATTTTAAACGCGTTCAAAAGTGTCAGACTGCTCAGATCGGAAAGCTTAACTAACTGCTCTATTTTGTCATACCCTTGTTACCGAGCTTAACTGTACTCTCCAATTTTCTCGTTTTTTTATTTAGTTTTTGGTCTCCCACGTGAGATGCATGTGAACCAATGTAGATGAACTCTTTGCGTTTTTTTAAAACAAAGCTTCCCTCAGTCTGCTGCGATCAGCGTAATTCGGAAAACTGAGCAAGCCTCCTTTGAGAGGAATAATTTATTTCATAGAGAAAAAATGAGATGCAATCGCCTATCACAACTTTGCTGAAATAGAAAGGCAGCAAAGATAACTTGTAAATTGGAGACGGGCATATAATATATCGTGCAGTAAAATGCAGCGATTAGTAAAAATACATGACGATATTTCGTTTTGCGACTTTAATGTGTGGATTTCTGGGGGGTTACACGGCTCATTAAGATTACAAATCGGCGAATCGCCGGAAAACACATTTGAAAAATTCGGTTACACATTTTGCAATTCTTCTGATGGTAGTTCTTAAGCATCATTTGCAAATTACTCTGTAAAGTTTTTGCGAGCATTGTCCTCCACCGGCTGCGTCGGAAAAATCAGTGTTATTTAATAATTTTGGCCTTTTTCCTGCGTTTGTGATGCTTATGCTGATGATCCTATCATGAATCTTTCTGCAGCCTCGACTTATTGCATGGTCACCGTGTAAAAACTGGGTGAGAATTTGTTCCCAGACAGTGCAACACTTCTCTTCCAATAGAAGTCTCATAAGTAGTTCCGATATGACTCATCAATGGACAGGAGCAATTGTCGAAGAAGCACTTTATGAATTACTTAGTCTTGCCACATCAACTTGCCAAGCTGCGTTGCCCATTCTGAATCATCAGAACAGCAGTACACTTGAGAGTAAATGTGTTTGAATAAACTACGTGGAAAAAGACTATTTAAATCGCCTAATTGTTCGCAAGTGAAAATGAGTTTGACAAAAAACTGCTTGCAACTTTTCTCTAAAGATTCATGAGAGTTCAAACAAATTACACATTTTGCTTCAATAGGTCCCACGGTATACTAAACACAAATGACACCTATAGTTCTCCACCTGTGTTGTAAGAAAAGAAAATAGCTTGCCATGTTCTAAGTACCTTTACGCAGCCATGCTATGGTAATAACTGACAAGACACTATAGCGCATATTGGACCATGCGTTGGCAATTGTTCTATCGTGGCCGAGAGAAGACACGACGCACGAACGAGGGCAGGAACGAATGTGTTTTATTCCACGACGCCTCTGCTTTTATAGCATGTGCCGAGACGGTCCTACGTCATAGGCACGTGCTTGAACTGATAACATATCACATTCTTCCCTTCTTAGTGAAACAAAAGTCATTTTAATTACTACTATCTCTTCTTCCTGAAGTCTTCTGTAGTGTATCTCTCGGGAGGGTTTCGCGCACGGGTGCTTCGTCGCAATGCTACTGCTGATGACTGGTTTCCTGTAGGGGTAGGCTCCTCATGTGCTGTGCCGTTAGATCTGGTCTCGCCGCGCTCTGGACGCCCTCCTCCTGCCACCGCTTGTGGGTCCTGTGGTGGTCTTGGTAGCAGGGCCCGAGGGGTCTGTTGGTCGGCGGACACCCTTGGCTCTGAAGAGGTCACCCGAGCTGGATCTCTTCTTGGAGAAGGTTGGCTCTGCACTTCGATTGTCCGATCCGGGGACCTGGAAAAGACTTCTTGAGAAGACAAATCTTCGGAAACCCATCGCGGCTCTTCTGAACCTCCTAGACCATTCGCCCCATCTTTCTCCTGACCGGTTAGTGCTGTCGTATGATTGGCGTCTTCAGTCCATACGCTGGTCTTTCTGGTCCGCAGGTGATCAACGTGAGTGAACTGTAGTCGGCCTTGAACCCTAATCATGTACGTGACTGGGCTGACAACTTGTTCAACAGTACCTTCAAGCCACGATACAGGCTCACCACGTGTAGTTTTCACGTAGACTGCATCGCCCACGGAGAAGGATTCAGCGCATCCTCTTCTGTCGTTACGTTGTTCCGTGTCCCGTCTCTGACGCTCCGCCATGTCCCCTGCAAAACTTGGTTTGAGAAGAGACAAAGTAATTCGGGGCAGACGCTTGAGGAAAACTTCAGCAGGCGTCCGCAAAGTCATCGAATGTGGGGTGTTTCGATAACAAAAAAGAAATTTATTCAGGCGGTCTTGTACTGTATTCTTTACTCTCTCATTTTTATCGTGCAGAACCTGTTTTAGGAGCGCTTCCTTCGTGGTTCTTACGAGTCTCTCTGCGGCTCCATTTGAAGCTGCATGATACGGATGTGTCCTCGTGTGTTTGATACCCCTGTGCCTCATGAACTCTTCAAATTCATCCGAACTGAATTGCGGGCCGTTGTCGGTAACTACTTCTTCGGGGTAGCTGTAGGCCGCGAAGAGTGTGTCCAGTTTTTCCAATGTTCTAGCGGTAGTTGTCGATGTCATGCCGAACACTTCAATCCATTTAGAATATGCGTCGACTACTACTAGCAGATTGACGCCGTCTTTTACAGCGTAGTCAGAGTGAATCCTTTCCCAAACTTTTGTTGGATACCTCCATGGTTGCAGAGGCCCGGCCGACTTTGCTGGCCGAGTGCTTTGACAAACTTGGCAATTCCGAACGGTTTCTTCTGTGTCTTTGTCGAGGAAAGGCCACCACACGTATGCCCGTGCCAACATCTTCATACGTGTGATCCCTGGATGTCCTTCGTGCAGCAGAGAGAGCACATGTTCCTGCAGGGTTTTCGGCACAATCACTCGATTGCTCCAAGTTACGCATCCTTGTTCAGCAGACAGTTCATCTTTCCGTGTGAAAAACGGTCGCAGCTCTTCAGAGTAATGCTCTGGCCATCCGAAAAGAACGTAGCTTAAAACGCGTGTTAGAAGGGGGTCTCGCTTCGTTTCTCGAGCGACTTCTTTAGCTGTCAGCGGGGTTGCGTCAAAAACAGCCAAACACTCCGGCTCGTCGTTGCCTGAGGCTGTCGGCAGCGGTAACCGTGACAGTATATCAGCGACTTCCATTTTCTTGCCGTTCCTGAACTTGAGATCGTACTGATATGCTGTTAGCGTCGGTGCCCATCTCTGCATCTGTGCAGCTGCTAAAGATGGCAGTGGTTTATCACGCCCAAGAAGTCCGATAAGCGGCTGATGGTCGGTGTATAGGTTGAACTTGCGCCCATACAGATAACGATGAAACCGTCGCAAGCCGAATATGAGCGCGAGGGCTTCTTTCTCCCCTTGAGCATAGTTCCGTTCGCTGCTTGTTGAAGTACGAGACGCGAATGCGATAGGCCGTTCCGTTCCGTCTGGCATTTCATGAAAAATCACAGCTCCCAAGCCGTATGCGGAAGAATCGCAACTAAGTCCGAGTGGCTTTGTGACGTCATAGAAGGCTAACACTTCACTGTTCAAAATCATTCCCTTAGTTGCTTCGAATGCCTTCTTGCACTGTTTCGCCCATTTCCACTTGTGGTTTTTTTGAAGAAGCTGATAAAGAGGAGCTACCACAGTTGCCAAATTCGGCAAAAACTTGCCATAAAAGTTTAGAAGACGCAAGTAGGCCCTGAGTTCTGTGATGTTGCTGGGCTCCGGGGCGTCTCGTACTGCTTTTATCTTTTCAGCGGTGGGATAGATGCCCTCCTTCGAAACCTTGTGCCCTAGGTAGACAACTGAATCACGAAAAAACTTGCATTTTTCCCCTTTGAGCGTTATGTTGTGTTCGCTGTCTTTTCAGAACTTTTGTGGCAGTTGTGTAGCAATCTTCTGTTCTGTTGCCGGTGATGATGACGTCGTCTATATAGCACCCGACGTTAGGAATTCCTTCTAGTACTTTATCCATCATGGCCTGAAATAAAGCTGGTGCGCTCGCAATTCCAAATGGGAGCCTTTGGAATTCGTACAACCCCTGATGTGTGTTTATCGTGAGCAGTGGCTTGGAATCTTCACTGAGAGGCACTTGCTGGTACGCAGAGGACAAGTCCAGCACACAAAATACCTTACCACCGGCTAGCATTGATTACAAATCCTCAGGAAGCGGAAGCGGGCAACAATAAGTCTTGAGTACTGGATTGATTGTGACTTTGTAGTCTCCGCAAATTCTGATTCCACCTCCACGCTTCGGAACCGGTACGATGGGCGTAGCCCACTTGCTGCTGGCGACCTTTCTTAAAATGCCTTGACTTTCCAGCTTACCAAGTTCTTCGCTGACTGCCTCTTTAGTAGCGAACGGCATAGACCGAGATTTGCAGAACACAGGCGTACAATTCTGGTCTATGGCTATTTTGGCTTCGAAATGGCGGACTATTCCTGGTGTTGTACGGAAAACTTCTGGAAATGTCTTTCGCAGAGAATCGACATCAGTGTTCTCTGTGACAGCACTGACGGTTTTCCAGTCAAGTTGCAACTTTTCAAGCCAATCCCGGCCTAGAAGTGTAGGCATAGCCTTGCCCTGGTCCTCTACTATATGCAGTGGAAGTTCAGCCTTGCAGCCGTTATGCTCAACGGTCATGGTCGCCTTTCCTCGCAGCTTTACAGGCTCACATGTATACGTTTTTAAAACTGCTTTGGTTGGCTTGCATTTAATCTGCGGAAACCATTGCTTGAAAACTCTTTCAGGCATCAACGTGACAGCTGCGCCCGTATCCAAAAGCATAGGAATGGTCTTCCCTTCAATCTGCACGGAAACCTTGTAGCCTCGCTTCTTATCATTCGTGCATAGCACGACGTGAAATGCTTGAGAATCATCAGATTATTCGTCCGTCGCTTCAGCGTAGTTCACCGGACGACATTTTCTCTGTTGGCACATCGTTTGTAGGTGCCCGTCTTTGCACATGTGCGGCACTTCGCGTTGCGATACCAGCACTTGTCTGAATCGTGCCATTTCCCACAGCGATAACAAACTATCCGATTTTGCACCTTTTCTTTTCCTCTTCCTGACAGCCTGGCTTTCGTTTCCACTTTTCCTCGAACCACATTTACGTCGGCCGAGCATTCTGCCTGGCAATGCAGCTCCTTTGTTTGCTTCGCAGCAAGTTCTTTTTCGAGCGCAATCTTGCAAGTTTTTTCAAAGGTTAAGTCTTCCGTTGCGAACAATATCCTCTGAGTCTCTTGGTCGCGCAATCCTGCCACCAGGCGATACCTCAAAGCATCATTCAGAAACGCCTTGAACTCACAATAACGTGCCAGATGTTTAAGCTCCGTCATGAATTCCTTGACGCATTCTCCTTCCTGCTGCGTGCGTTTGTTTAACTTGCAACGTTCGGCTATTACTGAGTACTCGGAACTGAAGTGTTGTTCAAGTACCTTCTTTATGTCTGCGAAGGTCTTGTCAGTACGACTGTCAGGGACTAGAATTTTCTTGAGCTCCCCGTACACTGTACTGCCTACTACGTTCAAGAACAAGCTCAACTTCTTTGTTTCCGGAACGTCGTTAAGTGCCACAAAATTCTCAAACCTCTCGAAATACGACTTGATATAGTCGTTTCTTGGGTTAAACTCTGGCATGCTTCCGAAACGTTGCGAAGCTACAGGGAGTGCCATTTTGAAACGCTTGCCTTCTTATCGTGGGCCGGCCGTCCGTTCCGCTGCAGCGCTGCGCCGGTGCTTGCTTCAGAATCGTGGCATCATCCCGTCCTCGTCGCCAGTTGTTCTATCGTGGCCGAGAGAAGACACGACGCACGAACGAGGGCAGGAACGAATATGTTTTATTCCACGACGCCTCTGCTTTTATAGCATGTGCCGAGACGGTCCTACGTCATAGGCACATGCTTGAACTGATAACATATCACAGCAATGACGTTGTGGCTATTGTTGGCATTGAGACTGGCTGTTCTTCTGTCCAATCCTCACCTTAACGGCGAGAAATGATTGAAAAAAGAGTGAATTCGCCGAATTGACCGACATAGGACCGACATAAAGGAGCACTAATGTTGGTGCCAATTGAGGCCTAATTTATGCCAGCGCAGATCCATAATTGGCGCACTTATTGGGATTATATCTGTGTGCAGCCGTGTTTTTCTGGAAGTTTGGCTGTCGAAGTTACTATCTTGTAGAGAGCAGTGGAGTCCGGGGTGCTTAGGAAAAATGCTATATATATATTAGTGAGTGGTATGGAAAGCATTAACCCTCGGCCCTCAGTCCCCAGCGGCTGCGGAGCAACTGACCAAGGCGGCGGTCAGATCTGTGACGCAGCGGAGGGTGCTAAGAATCTCTGGCTCCGGACAGGCCACCATTGGAAACTGAACCTGGCAACGTTTAACGCAAGAACCTTATCAAGTGAAGCTAGCTTAGCAGTGCTGTTGGAGGAATTAGCAGGTATTAAATGGGATGTCATAGGGCTTAGTGAGGTTAGGAGGACAGATGACGCGTATACAGTACTAAAGTGTGGGCATGTACTGTGCTATCGTGGATTAGCAGATAGGCGAGAACTAGGTGTGGGATTCTTCATAAATCAGGAGATAGCTGGCAACATCGAGGAGTTTTACAGTATTAACGAGAGAGTGGCAGCTATCGTAATTAGGCTTAATAATAGGTACAAGCTGAAGGTGGTGCAGGCCTACGCGCCTACATCAAGCCATGATGACCAAATAGTTGAAAGCTTCTTTGAGGATGTGGAATCGGCAATGACCAAAGTAAAATCACAGTATACTGCACTGATGGGCGACTTTAATGCAAAGGTAGGTAAAAAGCAGGCTGGAGACAAGGCGGTAGGTGGCTATGGCATAGGTTCTAGGAACCGTAGGGGAGAGTTATTAGTAGAGTTCGCAGCTAGAAATAATTTAGGATTATGAATACCTTCTTCTGCAAACGAGAAAACAAGAAGTGGACTTGGAAGAGCCCCAATAGTGAGACTAAAAATGAAATAGACTTCATACTGTGTGCTCAACCTGGCATTGTAGAGGATGTGGAGGTCCTCGGTCAGGTCGGTTGTAGCGACCAAAGAATGGTAAGGTCTCATATTAGCTTAGATTAGACGACGGAACGGAGGAAACTGGTGAAGCGAAAGGCTATTAACGAGTTAGCATTAAGAGGGAAGGTAAAGGAATTCAGAATGCCGCTGTAGAACAGATTTTCCGCTTTAACTGAAGAAGACGACTATAGTGTTGAAACAATGAATGATAATCTTACAGCTATCGTTACAGAGTGCGCCGCAGAAGTAGGTGGTAGGATGGTTCGACAGGATACCAGCAAGCTATCTCAGGAGACTAAAGATATGTAAGAAACGCCAAACCATGAGGACGTCTAACTCCACAGACAAGATAGAATGAGCAGAGCTATCCAAGTTAATAAATAAGCGCAAGGTAGCCGACATAAAAAAGTTTAACATGGAGAAAATCTAGCACGCTTCAAGGAACGGAGGTAGCCTAAAATCAGTGAGGAGAAAACTGGGCATAGGTAAAAACCAGATGTATGCGCTAAAAGAGAAACAGGGCAATATCAAGCAATATGGATAAGATGGTTGAATTAGCCGAAGAGTTCTACACAAATCTATAGAGTAGCGAATCTAATCACCAAATTACCGAGGGAGACAGTCGAGCACAGCAATGGGACACCCCGCCATTAACGAAGGAGGAAGTCAAGAAAGCCTTAGGAGCAACGCAAAGACAGAAAGCAGCTGGTGAGGATCGGGTAACAGCATATTTGTTGAAGGACGGAGGCGGGATTGTGCTACAGAAACTAGCCACCCTGTATGCGCAATGCCTTGTGACCTCGAGAGTACGAGAAGTTGGGAAGAACGCTAACATTATCTTAATTCATAAGAAAGGAGACGTCAAGGTCTAGAACAATTGCAGACCGATCAGCTTATTGTCCGTTGCCTACAAGGTATTTACTAAGGTAATCGCTAATAGAGTCAGGACAACCTTGGACTTCAGTTAACGAAATGATCAGGCACGCTAAAGGATACTCGACAATAGACCTGATTCACACTATCAATCAGGTGATAGAGAAATGCGCAGAATATAACCAACCACTATATATGAGGCCTGTTAGAAAAGTATCCGACTTTATTTTTTTTTGCGAACACATGATCGATATGAAACAAGCCCGCTTGCATAAGCCGACCTTGAACCTTCGTGCGCATGCGCGAATATTTTCCCGCCTGCCGATAGCGTCAGTCGCTTGGACGCAGCGTTTGAGTGAGGCAGTGCGCAGTGCTCTCGTCGGTTTTTTATTCCAAAGAAAATGGCGGAACGACTGGAGCAGCGTTACTGCATCAAATTTTGCCAGAAACTGGACGAGAGCCAAGTGGAAACCGTTCGGAATTGTCAGTGAAGATGCTAAGAGCAGCACACAGATTAAGCAGTGGTACAATTGGTTTAAAGACGGCCGCACATCGGTGGAGAGCGAGCCACGCTCCGGCCGGCCATCAACATGCCGAAATGACCAGGTCATTGCCGAAATGAACTCTGGTGATGCGGGACCATCGTGTGACTATCCGAGAAATTGCGGAAGAGATGGACATCAGCAATTTTTCTGCACATTCCATTATCACCGAAGATTTCGCCATGGAGAGAGTTGCGGTGAAATTCATGCCGAAGCTGCTCACGGTGGACCAAGAGCAGCTTAAGCAGCTTCGTGTTGAAGTCTCACAGAACATGCTGAATTCCACAAACAGTGATCCCGACTTCATCAGCACCATATTCACTGGTGACGCGCCTTGGGTGTACGGGTACGACCCGGAAACCAAATCCCAGTCGTCGTAGTGGAAGCATTCCACGTCGCCAAGACCAAAGAAGGCCCGCCAAGACCGCAGCAATGTCAAAGTGATGTTGACTGCTTTCTTTGACTGCTTCTGTGTGGCACACCACGAGAACGCACTCTACAGGGTGAAACAATGACCAAAGAGTACTACAGGGATGTCCTTCGTCGCCTACATTGTGCTGTGTGGTGCAAGAGACCGGGTTTGAGGTCAACAGGACACTGGCGTATTCATAACGACATTGCTCCTGCACGTTCCTCGCACTTGATTTGGGCTTTTTCGCGAAAAACAGGACTCCTGTAGTTCAACAGACTCCTTGCTCTCCTGATATGGCCCCCTGCGGCTTCTCGTGTTTCCCAAAATCAAGAGACCATTGAAAGGAGCGCGATTTCAGACAAGAGATCACATTATGGCTGCAACGACAGCCGAGCTAAACTCTATTCTGAAAAGGGCCTTTTCTGAATACTTCCAACAATCGCAGCACAGCTGGGAGAAGTACGTTGGGTTCTAAACAGACTACTTTGAAGGTGATTAGGTTTCCAACGCTCCAGTTATGCCAGTTTTTTTTCTTCGGCCAAAGGTCGGATACTTTTCTAACTACTTTGAAGGTGATTAGGTTTCCAACGCTCCAGTTATGCCAGTTTTTTTTTCTTCGGCCAAACGTCGGATACTTTTATAACAGACCTCGTATAGCCTTCACTGATTATGAGAAAGCGTTCGACTCAGTGGCAACCTCAGCTGTCATGCAGGCATCGCGGAATCAGGGTGTCGAAGAGTGTTATGTGAAAATACTGGAAGATATTTGTAACGATTGCACAGCTACTATAGTTCTCAATAAAGTCAGCAATAAAATTCCAATACGGAAAGGTGCCAGGAAGGGGACATGATCTCATCAATGCTCTTCACTGACTGCTTGCAGGAGGAATTTCGGGGGCTGGAATGGGAACAGTTGGGGATAAGAGTTAATGAAAAATATCTTATTAATTTGCGATTCGCTGATGACATTGCCTTGCTAAGCCACTCAGGACAAGAACTGCAAAGCATGATCAATAGAATTCACATGCAGAAAACCAAAGAAATGTTCGACAGCCTAGCAAGGGAACAGCAGTTCGCAATTGATAGCGAGGTGCTGGAAGTAGTAAGAGAATATGTCTACTTAGGGCAGGTAGTGACCGCAGATCCGGATCATGAGAGGGAAATAACTAGAAGAATAAGAATGGGGTAGAGCGCATATGGCAGGTTCTCTCAGATCATGAATGGCAGCTTACCAATATCGCTGAAGAGAAAAGTATACAACAGCTGTATCCTACCGGTACTCACCTATGGGGCAGAAACGTGGAGGCTAACAAAGAGGGTTCAGCTTAAGTTAAGAACAACGCAGCGAGCTATGGAAAGGAAAATATGAGATGTAACGTTAAGAGATCCGGAGAGGGCGGAGTGGGTGAGGGAACAAACTCGGGTTAATGACATCTTAGTTGAAATCAAGAGGAAAAAATGGGCTTGGGCAGGGCATGTAATGCGAAGGCAGGATAATCGCTGGTCCTTAAGGGTAACGGAGTGGATTCCAAGAGAAAGCAAACGTAGCAGGGGACGGCAGAAAGTTAGTTGGACAGATGAGATTAAGAAGTTTGCGGAGATACAGTGGCGGCAGCTGACAAAGGACAGGGTTAATTGGAGAGACATGGGAGAGGCCTTTGCCCTGCAGTTGGTGTAGTCAGGCTGATGATGATGATGAAGGAAAGCATAGGTTGAGCAGTGCCTCCTTAGGAAGGGTCGGGATGATTTACATGCTTTTTGTACTATCGCTCTACGTTTCTCCGACAGGGAGCGCTGTCTGAGAGTGCCAAAAGCAGCGTCTCATGCATATGCTATCGCTCGTGCACAGTTTATCAACTCAAAGTCTAAACGATCCATCCGCCGTCCGACTATGCAAACTCTTCCAGCTTTTTCCTGGCCAGGCATTTTCGGAAAGCAAAATCTGCGTGAAAGACAAACTGCATGTGTTTAAACGTGCACCACTCGTATCCACCGGCTGCTTACAGAAGGAATTTCGAGGCCTGATTTGGGAACAGTGTAGGATGAGAGTAATCTCAGTCTAGGATAAGTGTAGGATAAGAGATAACAGTGTAGTATAAGAGTAACCTTAGTAATCTGCGATTATCTTGTGACATTACCTTGCCAAGCAACTCAGAAGGTGAAATGCAAAGCATGATCATTGAGTTAGAAAGGAAGGAAAGAATGATGGGTCTATGAATTAACATGCAGAAAACCAAAGTAATGTTCAAAAGTCTCGCAAAGAAACAGCAGTTCACAACTGGCAGCGAGAGGCTGGAAGTCCCTATCGAAAATACCACCATTTGTGGGATTTTCGAAAGTTGGCGGAGATAGTACAAAATATGGTGGCCAAGGTGGAAAATATGGTCGCAACAGTGGAAAATATGGTGGCAAAGGTGGATAATGGTGCAGCACATGGTGTAAAGCACGGTCGCAAAGGTGCAAAACATTGTCTCCTAGGTGGAACCCAAAGTGGCAGTCGGAGTGTTACGGTGCGTAGTGGCACGCATATTGACGAAGAGAGAACTTATGGTGTAATGTAAGCTGGTGCATGGTGTTCAGCTCTTGGATAGGTCATCATGCTGTTGCAGGAACATTGATTAAGCTCTGATATGGCACAATTTCGACAGAATTGACGTTCGAACTATGGTAGACAATTGTGAATACTTTGAAGTATATAACTGGCGACGTTTCTGTTCAGCTGATGAGGAAGTTAGAGCGCAAAAAAACAAAGACAAAGTGGAGACGTGGACGGGACAAGCGCTAACTTTCAACAACTGCTTTGGGACACAAGAGGTTTAGCGCAGGTTCCCTTCCCGGACTTCAATAAAGCAGTTGTAGAAAGTTAGCGCTTGTCCCGTCCACGTCTCCACTTTGTCTTTGTGTTTTTTTGCGCTCTAACTTCCTCATCATGAACTACCAACAGGCCCAAATTATTACTCTGCTGAATTATATTTCTGTTCAGCGTTATTAATGGCGACATTGGCGGTATGCATTTGTTGTAAATATGTACAGCATGGGCATTAGCTGTAATAATTACAGATATAACGGCAGACTAGCCGCGTCTGCGAGATTTTCGTTACGTTTTCAAGAACTACATAGACATGGCATTGCACTCCAAAGCGGCATTCGAGCGATTAGCGATAGGCCTGCGCGGTCATGTTATCAAATGATGGTAGTGCCGCGACGAGAAAACGAGCACGTAGCTATGAAAAGTGGGAAGTACGAACCTATAACTAGCTCCCAGACTTGCGCCCGGCATGTATTGCAAGATTTTAAAACGGCGCTTAAGCGCGCCCTTGTACGGCCGCGGCATCAGCTGCGAGTTGGCGTCCGTGCGGCGATCGCTGGCGCAAGGATGTACACACAGCTCTGGGCCACACTATGCGCGGCTCGGCAACACCGTTATTTTCATAACACTGATGGATTATGTTTTTTTTTTGCATTTGAACGTACACCTATTAAACATGACTCTTTCACGATCCTCTTGTTCAGATCAGATGTTTAAGCTGTTCATCTAAAAGAACTATGGCTCGAGGCATGAAAGAATAGTACTCAGAGTTTGATGCACCTGGTTGTAGATGTCAAAAAGCAGTGCCCTGATCACTCATCTCATTGTAGTTTTCTGCATGCTTAAATATGAAGACTTGGATTCAAATTTACTCAGTACACACAAAAAATGCAGTTTGTGACACTGATTTCAGTAATACAGACATTCAGCAATCCTATGAAGAAAAGGACCTATGTACATTTAGCTTGCACACTATATTTTCAGTTTCTCTCACAGATACAAATACAAGTGCTGCATGGTATAAATGAAGGATGCAGAAATGGGGAACTAACATTTCCTAAGTGTCTCTTGCAATCTAGTTTCCACAGCGGTGCTACTTTCATTGTGCTCCAAAGAATGGCCCCATGTTGGGATGTCAATGCAATACAGTTCACTTGTACAAATATTTCCAGCATGAATTTTCTTCCATGCTTTTTAAACTCCCAGTAAGAGCTGCTGCTCCCTTTCATCATTTGCAATCATAATGCGTAATCCTGAAATCCTGCCTGAATACAATCTCAAAGAAAAAAAAACAAAGCTCAACAGTCTAGTCTCCTCTTGTGTAGCATAGGCAGCGGCAGCTAGATACGCTGGGAGCCTTGACTTTGTGTACATAGAATAACCTATTTTACCGCTGCTTAAAGTAGCTGTGCCACTGCCGTGGCTCAATGGTTATGATGCTCGGCTCCTGACCAGAACGGCATGGGTTGACCCTGGCCATAGTGGTTGCATTTCGATGAACGTAAAATGCTAGAGGCTCGGCTAGTGTGTGAAGCCATTGCGCGTTAATGAAATACAAGTGGTCCAAAATTCTCAAATTCGTCTAAAGTGTTCCTCATAGTGTGAGTTGCTTTGGGATGTTAAACCCCATAAGCCAATCAACTTAATGCAGCTTTAGATGTTCAAACCAGTTTGGGTATCTTTAGTAGGACATAGACCATGCTCATTTGATTCAGTCCCTCTCAATTGTGTTAAGAAGATCACAAATAAAGGTTTTTTTCCTCCTCAGGAAACTCTATGAACAAGCAGCAGTCAGCCACTTCTGCTGGAAGCACCACATGAAGTGCTCTCTCAAAAGATATAAAGCACTCTTTTATGTGGGGTGGTTCTGCAACCACATCGGCCATTATTATTGGCCTGCATAAAAGAATGCAAGTGTTAGCTACGTTCAAGAAAAGAATTCTTTCAACGAGTTTTTTAGCTCGCGCTGAGTGTCCTAATGAAAGTGGTGTCAGACCGTGATGGCCTGTTGTATGCTGTGTTATGGAACAGCTGCCTTGCCTGAATGAAGCGCTCATACTCAGCAGCTTCTGATGCTGTGATTACGCAGGGACGGTACAGAGCATCTTGCTCCTCTGAGCTCAAAGCAACGCTCCTGCCCCTTCCCAAGAGGCACAAGTTCTCTACGTGCCTAGCATTCTGCACATTCTGCATTCTGCCAACCATTTTTCTACACAGCTGTTTTTTATGTGCAGGGAGCTGGCTGCTCTCAATCAATTTTTGTAGTTGCTGGTTCATAACCATCCTTTCTACAATTTGCTTGGGAATACCATTTGCCGCTCAAACCTGGCGAACTATCTTTCCATTGCCTCCTTCAAAAACGAAGGCTGAGTGTGCCCAAAGTGGTCCTAGGGCACGGGCGCAATTAGCCAGGTTAAGTACGGCTTGCACGTTAAACGTCAGGAAGGCAACACCATACGGGCTCCTGCTCTGCACAACAAAGCTTTCTAGAAGCAACTGCGAAAATAAAAACAATAATGATGGTTAGGTGAAATACCAAGCCAAAAAGCAACTCCATCAAGGCAGTTCCTTTGACTTTTTCTGCAATTCCTTTGTTGAAAACAGATTTTAACTTCCCTATATGAAGCACTTTTTCACTCACTTAGAGTGAAATTTTTAATACTGTAGAGAAATTGCACGTTATTAAAAGAGCATATTAAAGGAGCAAAATGACAAAATAAGTTTGTACTATAAAGGTAAAATAAAATATGAACAAGCACGTGAAGAAGAGTGAAAGAAGTGTAGAAAATCAAGGGTTTTACTTTCACAATATCTGTATGGTTGCGAGTTCGTACGCTTCACACACTTTAATTAAGGTCACTTCATGAAAATGACTTTCACAAAAGTTTTTTCATTACAGTTGTTAATTTTGTATTCATATATACTTTCCACAAACTCACAGCTGTACAAACTGCTCGAAACCTGCAGGTTACATTATTGTTGACAGACTTGGTATGTATGAAGTGCACTGCAATAACTGAAGTAATGCATTACCAGCTTTGTCAATTGCAGATGGGGTGAGCTCCTGTTGTAAAAGTATGTGAACACCTTCTGACAGTTTTAATAGGTGTTTCCAGTAGTCAGCAGGAAGGATGCCATCAAGACAGGGGAGGGCATAGAATAGCAGCCACTGCCTCCATTCAGATGCCTTCCAGTGGCCTCGCTCTCTGAGTGGTCGTGGCAACCGTGTGACACAGTGCGGAGGCTTCATGATCAAGAGTCGCGCTTCTAATTCTGCTACTGCAGAAGGGGCCCTGATAGGATGAAATTGCACAATACATTTACCTAAACCCAGTTGAACACAACTAGTGGATAATGCTGCAAAGGCACACATACAGTGGGAACCCGAGTAACGTAACACCAACGTCGATTTTAAGACTTTGAATCAAGAAGTTCCATCAGTGCAAAATGTGCAGTGGAATGTAGAGGTGCATAGGCATCTGGTCACAACTCTGGCACTGTTAATGCTCGGAACGAAGAGGTATGGTTGACAAGGCATGGTTCTAAATGTAGCTGTTTGGAAGCTTCAGTGGCATTGATCTTTGACAAGACAGCAAACGTCCTGCACATATATTTATTGAGCTGTGTGTCTGCTACTATTCAATAACATCAACACCCTTTCAGTGCTTCTGTATGACAAAACAGATGAAGTACCAAGCAACATAATGATGTAGGGCTACACAGCTTCATCTCAAATTTTTCACCCATTAAACATGTTACGTATCAGGTGAGCATGAAAAAGGCACAGCTTTGCAGTCCGTAATACAGCTTGGAAGCAATAGTGCACAATATGCGAACCAGTCTGACAGCTCAGTGGTGGCAGCGACCAGTAATAAGTCACTACCAATTCTCTGCTCTCCACTTAGAAGTAGTACTTTGTTGGTCTGTATCATGAGAACATAAGTAAATGTTCATGGCACTAGCTGTGAAATGGACATAAGCTTGATTAAGAAATGTGTTGTGCTACAATACTGACCTGCAGTCAGCTGTGATAATCACTATTATATCCAAGTCTACCAGTAGCAGCTAAAGTAATGCAAAGCACTCAAAGACTGGAGAGGACGTGTAGGTAAAAACAGCTTACCTTTCAGGTTCATCAGTGCGGATGGCCCTTTGAAGCCATTGATATTTTAATCGTGCTTTTTAGCTAATTTCATGTCGAGCTCAACCATCTTCGTTGTCCAAGCCTCTGGCTGCTCTTGTGCGATATATCGCGTGCTCCCTAGGAGAAGAGTCTGTAAGGGACATAAGTATGCAAATTTATGCACTTGAAGAGACGCTGCTTCTGTAATGCTTTCTTTTCTCACGACCTTCAAATCACTGCTCGTTCTCTAAAAGCCAAAAAAATGCTCACCTTCTATACGCCCGCCTCGGATGAAGCACCATGGGCATCCAAAGTAACCATTGAAGGTAACCATGTTCTGCGCAGCCGCTCTTGCGGGCGCATCAACCGACCAGCACAACACAACTGGTCTGGGTAGGTGTGTGCTAGTCTGGTACTGCCACCTGATTTGATTGGTGCAGTTAAGTTCATGCACAAATTTTGAAAGAAAAAGTTGCATATTCGGATGGCTTTGCCGAACCGTAGTCCAGAGAGAGTCGGATGCTCGAAACGCAGGTGTGGCGGCAGTTCATTAACGATAAACTGCAGAGGCTACACGGACGTCTTTGAAGACTGCCACACTGGACTTCCGTCCGTGTTCACCGAAAGAGCGAGGTCGTCCCTGCCAAGACTTCTAGCCTTCTGCATTCTTGCATGGCATTCAGCACTGGTTACATCTGAAATGTGCAGTGCAGGCCCTTGAAGCTTGAGCAAGTTGTGCATTTCCTCCTTAGTGTTTTCAATAAGAAACTGCAGCTTCTTTTGTAAATAAAAAAGAACAAAAAATGACCCCCTGTCTTTGAGAGCTTTAAGGGGTTCTGTATGTTTGCAGTTGGGGCAGCCAGCTGATTTTCCTTGTACTTTCGTTTCACCAATGCATGTTTCGCAAACATAGTGGTAGTGCACCACAACCTGGGTTTCCTTGCGCCACAACTTCCGGAAAGTGTATGCGCTTGGAGGCAGGACATCTCTCCGAAAAGGACATTTATCATTTTTGTTAAATCTCCCAATATAGCCCATGTTAGCCCATAAGAAATGGCAAATGACATGACTGCTGCTATAGCGCCAGCCTTCGTAACCTGAGAGTGTGGCAACGTTCCGTTACTGAACTGAGAGATGAAGGAGGGCGTGTAATCTTCGCTCCCAGATGTGTCACGTTCGTCGGCACTCGGAATGTCGTCGTGAAAGCAGCTGTCGCTGATTCCTGCTGAATCGCTGAATATGTCATACTCGGACCCCGCTCTATCAATATGATGATCAGTGCGGTCGCTTGAAGGCTCCTCGTCGGTCGTTGTGTCGGGCGCCGCACCACCATGACTACGGTTGCTTTAGATCGCCTCGTTGGCAGTTGCGTCATTGTAGAGTGGGCGGGTGCATGCTACAGACGAAGCGCCCGGCTGAAACCTACTCACACTTTGCTGGGGTCTTAGGGCGCCGGCTCTCGAAGGACAGGCGATGGCGGTATCGTGGTCCTTTTGGCGATTGCAAAATGTCGAGGCCGGTGCGTCGAAGGCTTCACCATGCTCCAAATACTTCTTGCGCCGTTTTCTTGAAGGCGGTCCAGGCATTGTCTAATGTAGACCGTACCTCAGAAACGCAAGCAATATACGCAATTACTCAGGATTTTCGATGCGCAAAAACCTCGCTGTTCGCTCTGGTTTTAAATTAAGGCTCTGAAATAACGGAAGCTGCTCGCGCTAATTGATCACGTATGATGCATGCAGGATCAGCATGTCTAATCTCCCCTGTTTGCGCTAATATTATTGCTGCTTTGATGATATACTAGTAAAATCTGTATACAGAGTTCTAAGAGACACATGCGAAGAAAAGAACACTTTTGAAGCGCGGGATGTACAAATAATCGAAAATTCGCGTTTTTAGTGCCCTTGAAGCCAAGCGATCTCGTTTCCTATCTTCTGCTCAAGTTTCTTTGCTGGAGTCGGCCGAGAACTACTCCTTTTTTTTTTCTCAGAGATCGCTGGTGCTACACATCTTGAAAAAGAAGAAAAATTGTCACTTTTTGCATGCCGGCCGGTCGGCATATACTAACTTTTGCTGAGACCGAATAATTGGCCTCGATGAAAAGCGTGATTCTGTCCAAAGATCGCGCCTCATCTCATTTTCACGTGCAGAAGTAAATGCCTCGCGTCTCGCGATGTGACAGACGTCCGCAGCCGCGCGCCTCCGCAGCAACCGAGGAGTGCGCGCGGCATCCGACGGAGTCGTCTGCTACTGCGCTTGCTCGACTCGCGTTGAGTTGTTTTGGATTCGGACGTCGAGGATCATGGACAGATCGCTTCTTCAGCGAGCACAGTAAACCACTGAGTGTAGCTATAGAGGTCTTTCTTTGTGCTATTTAAGCAATTCTTCTATGATAGCCGCTCTATCACGTTCGATGCCCCGAGAATCGTATATATGTACATGTGATAGCTATACTGAAAGGGGCTAGTATGTCCATGGGGGCTGAACGTGATAGCAGACCCCCGATAAACTGCCGGGGTTATTGTTCTTACCTCGCTTATTGCCTTAATTCATTGCATGATTTCGTTGTGCTTGTAAGCGAGGTTAGTCTGGAGCAGGCCAGGCCATCGATACCGGCATTCGTAACAAAGGCAGTTTGATGATTACCCTGTGAGCATGCAAATTACGTCTGTTCCATAATTGCAAAGTATCGCCACCTGGTACAGCTGATATGACCAACGCGCATTTTACCATGAAATACTTCTCATTTGCACATAACGCGCGATTTCTTTACATCTTAAAGCTTCAGTGTAATGCAGTAATAATGGTGTATTTTGTAACGTGAGAGCTTTCTTCGCTGCTCGGCGAAGAGAAAGCGCGGAAAGAGCCACCCACTGCAGAATGCGTGCCTGCGCCTTCCCACGGGCGCTTAATTGGCTTCGGATCCGCGCTCCGCGCAGGGCGCCAACGCCGTGTCCCCGCAGGCTCGACTGCAGCAAGGCAATGAGAATGTGATACAGGTCCTTACTGACTAAAGACGGTTAAAGGGCCAGCTTCTATATATATATATATATATATATATATATATATATATATATATATATATATATATATATATATATATTACTTTTCGTCAACGCAACTCCCGACTTGGATACATCACCGCCCGTTCAGAAACAATAGCAAAACCACTATCATCACCAGTGAAAAAAACGAGCATTAGTAGTCGTTTACAGGCAAAGGTGTGGCAAAACTGGCCTAACCGCCGACTTGTTGCTACAGCGCTACCGCCAATGCCGATTCCGCTTTTCGTCGTGCGTCATGTTCGCGTATGTTAAATACCTTGACAAGTTCAAGGCAATTTTGCCTGCAAAACTTATAAGGGGATTTTGCCCAAACACGAGGAGGACTTCAACCCCGGGCAAAAGCTGCCGGCGTTTTGGCGCAACGAAGATGGAGAGGTCGAGGGTTACTATCCGGCCTTCGTCATTGCTCTCGCAGGTACGTACGTCTTTTTTCGTACAGGTTGTGTTGCCGTATTTATTAATGCGTAAGCATTATATAGCCCAGTTCAAGGTCGTCTGTCGGCAAAATGTGTCCATCGTAGGTGGTACCATTTGTGATGTCGCGCACCGAGCTTCAGTGGGTATAGAGTGCAATGTTATTGAGTAAGAAATTAGTGATTGGTGTAATATGTCATTATAAAGTAAAGTTGATGACGTCGTGAATGTCATATGACGCAGTGACTTTCAAAAAAAATTATGAGGAGCATATGCTGTCGCATTTCTCCAGTGCAGCCTGTAGTGATCGCTATGTTTTTTGCGCTAGTGGTTTTACTGTGGTTATTTAGAACTCGTGAGCACTTGAATCTGATCTCGTAAGAGTGCATTCTTGACTACATGGTCGTGTGAACACATATCAGTCATTTGAGTGCTAGCGCGTGGCGTGTTAGCGCCTTGCCAGTGTTACTCTGGTCACTACTTCAAATGTAGCTTCTGATATCAAACGCCGAAACGAAAAAGCAGCATCACATGGCATTGAGCAGCATGGCCTTATTCGTCTCCCTGTTTTGTGCTCGCGGCAGTGCTAACACAAAAGCAGTTTTGTCTGCGACAAAGTAAACATTGAAATATTGAAGCTGATCGCTCTCGATCCGGCTGGCCGACCAAACCAGTAATTATTTTTTCTGACGACGCGCTCTCACTGACCCACAAGAGTGGCAGCGAGATACAAGGCTGAAGCCAACTAATTAGATCAATTTATTTTGGTAACCCTGCCAGAGTGCATTGCAGCAAGGCGCTTTTCCGAGTAGGGTAAGGTTGCCCTGAAATGACCACGTTTATTTTTATTATGGCTCTATGCCTACATAAGGCCATCGTTTAGCAGAATGCACCGTGTTGCCTGCATTCAGACCGGAATCCGTCGGCATTTCTGCACAGGCACACACCTGCACAGAGCTGTTAAAGGCTTTTCATTCATTTCAGATGAAGTAGAGGGGCTGCGACAGAAAGCAAAAACCCTGAGGGAGCCCTTCTCTCGCCTAATTAACGTAGAGGACTGCCAAGCTGGACCATCCAAAAAAATGGCAAGTATTCTCTACATGTCCCTTTTCCCAGGAAACCCATAAGTTTTAGTTCCAGCTATGAATGCAAAACATTTCGCTCGGTTTGAAATTACACCAGAGCGCTTTTTCTCGCAAAGTGCACTGCACATTACAAGGAAACACGTCACCTCTCAACGCTGTCGCTTTTGAGCCACATTGCATTGTACACCCATTGGCTAGCATCAGCGTGAATCCATATCTCTTAATGAAGTACAATAGCTATGTAGAAGTAAAGGGACAATAAAGCAAAATTTCAAGTACTAGGGAAACACCGATAATGAACTCCGAGCAGGCAATTAGAGTGAAATGTAGTTGGCACTAACGGTGCTTTTCAGAGGGTCAGATAATGTTTTACATTTTATGAGCGGATGCCAATTGACCTAGATAACCCAAGCTGGAGCATGTGCTGTCGTAACAACCTATAGTAAGACATCTGTCTGACAGTAGTCAAAAGCGCACAAAGCTTGAAACATTTCTGCCTGGCTATTGAGTTTGCTTCACCAGCAACACATACTGCTCTTTGGGTGCAACAAGCTTTGGATCCCTCAAAAAAAAAAGGGGGGGGGGGGGGGAGAACCTGTGAGTATCACATGCCTGCACCTCATAGCCTGTGAGGATGTGCAGTTGGGAGTGACAGAAGTACCGTTTCCTCTGTTCGGGCTAGCGTGATGGCATAGGCCTCTTGCACACTCGACATGCAGTAGCAGCAAAAGTTGAAATAAAGCTCTTAATTCTATTCTTTGTGCAAATGAAAGCGCAATCAAAAGTGTGCATGAATATGAAGGCAGCCGCAATTCCACATTACTGCAGTGCATTAACCCTTCCACAAGCCGTTATTTTCTATCGAAAAAGAATAAATAATATATGGAGGTCGGAAGAAAATTGTGTCGTGTCTGGGATATTAAAGGACACTGCTTCACAAATATCCTCCAGAAATTTTTTTTTTCATGCGTTTAAGGACAACTGTGATGCATATAACATATACATATACATGTGCCGCAAACATTTGAAGGTCCACTTCTTTGCACCTTTCCTTCGGTGCTCTTTCACCGGCCCTACCCACTCGGACCCTCTCGTACCTCTGTCGGCTGCCGGCACGCGCTGAGTGGCCACGGCCATGGTAGTTGCGTGACATCTGAAAGAATTTGGCGTGGGAAACCAATGATAGCTAACCCCCGGCTGTTGATGTCACTTGCACAATATGGCGTTGTGCGCCTAGGCTTGTGGTCTTTCTTTATTAAACAGCTCGTCATATTAATAAAAACCAGAAATTCTTTTAAGGAGTTATTTCTATTTGATTACTAATGAATAATGCTACCTTCCCTGAATTTGCAGTGCTTGCCACTACCAAAAGACGTGAAGAAAAAGAAAGCAATGGCTTCCACTACCCTTCACGAAGAGATAATTAGAGAGCATGAAGGTAAGAATGAAGTTTGGAAGTGTGTGTGCCTTATTTTGCATATAGAAATGTGCACACACTGACCCACTGATGTAAAAATTTTGGAGTGTATAACATTTTGTTTTAGTAAATGATTTGTGTTTTTTTTTCAATTTATAGGAACTGACAACTGTACAGCCCCTCAAAGACTCTATAAAAAAAAGTTAAGGAAATCAAACGCCTTCGGGAGGATCTGCAGGCATGCCGTCGAGAAAATGGTCGGCTAACATCCACACTTCTTCAAAGAGCACATATGTTCTTTTCTCCACAAACCTGTTTGGAATGAACGTTTTTGTTTGTTTCTTACTTTCATTGAAATGCATGCATTTTTTTCCGCTATTAGTAGAGTAGTTTAGCACTGCAGTTTCGATACAAGAAGTTTTAATGAGCACAGAAGGAAATTTTGGGCAAGCTCAACCACTTTGTAAAGTTAAAAAGTGTTATTTGCAAAAATGTGAAATAACAACAAGCAATAGCTTTTTATTAGCACCACATAACGCTGAGGCCCTGGAGCAAACACCACAGGTGCCGCAAACCCCAATCGAAAATTCCACCAGGCCGTATGTGGTGTTAACACCAGAGTGGAAATTCAGACACGGTTCTGGTATTCCCGGGCTGGTGTTTCCGGGCTGGTGTTTCCGGGCTGAGAAACCCACCAGGATGTGCCTGGTGTTAACACCAGAAAATACGGTTTGGTGTCTCCGGGCTGGTGTTTCCGGGTTGATGTTTATGGGCATAAAAATCCACCAGGCCGTGACACCAGACGACGTTTCCATGCATGCAGGCATACAGGCTCGTATCACGAGCCTGGCATATGCCCTGCTGCATTCGGTATGTATGGTGAGACGTAATGGTGCATTATATGGAGAAAGTTGCATAGGAAAAAAGCCCATGCCACTTCTCGGATAAAAAAACGTGCAATTTTCTATGCTTACGCAAGATGTTTATTTTGGAGGCCTCTGTCGCCGCAGCTCACAGGCTTTTTGTGAGAGCCACATCCGAATGTTCTTTGAGGCCTTCACGATGTCCTCCTCTCCATAGCCCTTTCTTGATGCGTTGTGCGTGAAAAACACTGCGTAGAAAAGAAAATGCACCATGAGTGTTAGAATGACGCACATTTGGATCTCCGCACTAGTTAATTTAGGTGCGGTACATTAGAATGCAGCTGTAAACAAACCCCAAAAAATTTGAGGGGACATTTAAGCTCTGCGGCTCACAGTTTTCTTTATTTAACAGCCACCTCTCACAACCAATCATTAATTTAACTGCTACCTGCCATGATGGGCAGTTTTGTCACAATCCAGTGGGGATGTTGTGATGATGCCACAACATATGGTCCTTTCTTCCACTAGCTGTCAAATTATCTGCTATCAAAATTCCTCAATTGCTTTCCCACTGTGAACAATAAACCTTTCAGGCATTAGGTATTTTCTTTTAAAAACACTTAAATATTTAATTTTATGGCTGAAGGTGGAAGCACAATATCAATCACACAGAATGTGTAACACCAACAGCTATCAATTTTTGCGGACACAGAGCACATTGAGTGAAAAATTTAGTCTGCTTACTAATAAATGTGAGAGTTAAACTGCAGTTAAATCACAGAACAGAGAGCAAGATGACCGCATTCACCTTTCAGTGCATCAACTTTGTGGGGGGTGAGGGGCTGTTGAGGCGGCTTCTCTCCGCCTTGGGCCACGAAGCGGTTGGACAGTGTGCCCGTCACACTCCGCTTGGCGAGCACTTCCGTCGACCAAATGGCAGTCGCGGCTCGCTTCACGAAGTGTGAGTCCTTTGGCACTGTGAGCAATTGGTCATAGACCTCTTTGGTGAGATGTACCCCATTGGCCAGGTGAACCTGCATAAAATCAAACCAAACTACTTTCAACACCACTTCATAATGTGAAAAAACACACACAGCCATACAGCCCATAAAAACAGCTGCTTCAAGGCAATCTGTGTTCAGTGTGGGTTGGAATATAGCAGTTAATGCAGCACAAAAAAAAATGTTACGTCACTTTCGTATCTGCCCTCAGCTCATGACAATATTGCGGCCCCTGGCCAAGTAATAAAACAACAAAACAAGAAAAAGGTAGGCACTTCCAAGAAATTACAGTTATCAAAATTGGCCATGTTACGTCCACTGCAACACAAATGCCTCTGCCACTGATTTCCAATAACAAACCTGAGGAATTCACAGCCCCAAGTATTTTCAGAATGTGTCCTCTCACTAGCTGTCGAAGCGTTCACACTGGCAGAAAACCAGCTATATACCGCACATCTTGCCTAAATCAATACCCAGGTCCCATGCAAGTCTATTGTTCAGCTCGAATATTCCGAACCAAGAGTTGTGCTTCATTCCACACTGCTCTCGTCGCACCCGAGTGCACCTGACCACCATCTGGTTGGATTTTTGTTTGACTTCAATGGTTTCCGGCCTGTTTAAAAAAATGCCCTCCCACAAAAATTTTCTGTGTTGACCAATTAATATTGGAGATATAGCTATCACAATCAAGAAATTTCGCTGCCTTCTGTTTTGGTTCCAGCAACTGAAAAGTGCAGTACTATCAAAGGACGCACACATACACTGCAAGCCATGAAAAGATGGAAGTACAGGTGTGTTTTTTGTTGCATTCCTACACTATCATTTAGAGGAACACACAATATAAATTTGAGTTGGCATGCATCCCGTTATATTCTCACAGACCACTCTCATTCAAAATGTGAGCTTTTATCAGCTAGAAAACACCAAAAAACGATGTACAGATGTTGCCACTAGTGGCCCAGTTTATCCAGAGTACTTGTTTGTTTGTAATCTCTGAACGTGGTCAGGGTACCTTTAATGTTATGGCTGTCACTGAAGGAATGAAGCTGCCTGAATAGTAATTGCCCGGCAAGTTTCTTGCTTGTGAATGTACTCTGCTTCTGCCACCTTGCCAGTGCCTGTGGCACAAGACACAAGAGTTTCATTGTCTCGCCTTCGCTATTATGTGAAACAACTAAGTGGTAACGTTACTACTAATATTAAATATTATTAAGCTGTATCTTTAACCATACCCTCCCATCCTCTGCTACTGTGCACACTTGTGTGCCTTCCCTGGTGGGGCCTTCCTCCTGGCTGCCCAAACCACCCTCTGTGAACTCCACATGAACCAGGGCTCCAGGAATGGGGCTCGGTGGGGGCTCAGAGGTGGCTGCAGGTGGAGAGGAGGGAGCTGGGAACACCTCAGCCAAAGGGGCATCTATTGCAGGCGCCCAGGTAGCAGCTGCCGATGTAGCAGCCATCAGTGACGAAGCTGCTGATGCCGCAGGTGCCGGTGCCGCAGGTGCCAATGCCGCAGGTGCCAATGCCGCAGGTGCCAATGTCGCAGGTGGAACAGAAGCAGACGCCGCAGGCGCAGATGCAGCAGAGGCAAATGCAGCACGGGCAGGTGCAGCAGAGGCAAAAGCAGCACGGGCAGGTGCAGCACTGGCAGATGCAGCCACCACGGCCGCGGAAGGTGCAGACGCAGCAGACAGTGCTGCAAAGAGTGGCACAGATGTAGGCCAATGAAAATAACTTCAGCAACGATCATGGTTTTTTGTAATGCGAAATTTGAGCACAGCTTAATTTTTTTATGTATTGAGGCAGAAAACAGACAATACTTAAGCTACCCTCAAGAGTACAATGTGGAGCACTCCCGCTTTATCCAGTGCAAGGCCTCTAAACTACAACACTGAAAGAACGCTCCTCAGCGGTGCGGAGTGGAGCAGTACAACCCTTGCCTGGCTACAGCGTCCTCTCCTGTGTTTACTGCTCTTTGCAAGAATGCATTGCAAGTTGGTCGCCTCAGTGCTTCAAAGAGAAATGTTGAAGCCACAGAGGACGAGTCTTGAGTCTTTGTTAGGAGCGGGCCGCGAGGCACATGTCCCGTATGTTTATAATATTGTGTGCCTGTTCCCATGGTAAACGCCTCGCACTCCACAAACAGCCCTCATACACGCTCATGCATGAACTGGTTGACAATTCGACTGCAGATTCATGCCCGACTCAAGTTTAGACGCAGTTTTGTGGTAGATGTTACACTGATTCTAACATAATCAGCCATGCATCTGTGCGAAAAGTGCCTCCAAAATAAGCTCCACTACAACCTTATCCCCCGTTATTCCTTCCCATAGCTTGGGATTTTTTGCGGCATGGCTCACTGCTGTGCCAAAAAATCTGTCAGTTCGTGTCCCACAAGAAACTGCATGTTTAGATATGGCTTTGTCAGGTATTTATAATTTTTTTTTCTAACACCTGAAGTAATGAATTTTAAGATCTGACATTAATGGAAAGCTTGGTCTTATTCAACAAGCCAACATGACTGAGTGAACTACTAGCGTGTTGACTTTGTGAACAAATAAAAAATTGTGATTTATGGCTTAGCCACAATTTACAATTAATCCATGTCCCGAAGCGACACACAGGCTATGAGGGACACCGCAGTGGAGGGCTTCGAAATAACTTTGACCACATGGGGTTTTTAATATGCAGACGTTGCAGAGTACACGGACCCTTTTTGTGTTCTGCCTCCTTCAAAACGCCGCCACCACGGCCAGGATTGAACACGGGTGTCCTGGCTAAGCAGCCAAGTGCCCTGACCACTCAGCCACCGAAGCAGGTACAACAATTATTGGTATGGTGTTTTAAAGCAAGGGAAGAGTGTAAAAGAGTAACAGAAAAAGATTTGTCGGCAGTCATGGCTAGGTTAAATCCTTCAAAGTGAGAGCAAGTTGCTCTTCAGTCCGCAGATTTCAATATGCGCCGTAAGCTATTCCCTCCCTCCCACCCCAACACACACACACACTTCCTTCTTAAACCACCCAAAAATTTTTCCAGGTTATGTGACCTGAAAACATTTAATCAATAAGCTTGACCAGCAGGAAATGCAGGAAAAAAAACTCCTTATAAGGAGTGTACCATCAGCTGAGAGGAAGCGCAAGAGCTGGTGCTGCAGCTTGATGTTCGGCTGGCGCAGCTCCTCATTTTCTTTTCTCAGCTTCTGCACCTCTTTCTCTGCTGCTGTCTCCGTGCTAAGGTCGTCCGTTGCGGCCTGCTGCGCGAGCATCCGCAACTTTTTGATGTTTCGAACCTGCAGTAGTTAACACAGTGTCAAAACACATATTCACCCATATTGTCTTTAACATTATAAAAAAAATTAAATTTCTTTGGACGCAAACTGCAGAAATGCTTGCATGTGACACAACGTTACTGAAAACCTATTAAACATCACATTTCATTACAAGGTTCGGGATTCAATTGCGCATACATACTTTATCACGTGCCAGGTCTCTTGGGCGTTTTGCGGGGCGCGCGACTGCGTCACGATGTCGTTGACCAGAAATATGTTGGTCCATTTCTTCTTTGTATTCTGGGAAGAAATCTCTTTTAGGAGTATGTTCGCACAATTTTCCATACATTGATTGTAATGATAAAATGCAAGATAATGTTTCCTGCACCAAGCCTTTTGCAGCAGCTTCTATTCTAAATTATTTAATGACAGTGCCTATCTGGCCATCAGCCAGAATTCCCCCAACACTCATCAGAGACTGGCTGCTCAATTGAGTAGTCAGTCCTTTTTTTAAGAATGAATCATTTTCGCCACTGTTCAGCAGCAGTAACAAACATTGCAATATGAAACTGCAGCCCCAGGCTTTTTTGTTTATGGGGGTTCAACGTCCCAAAGGAACTCAGGCTATGAGGGATACCGCAGTGAACGGCTTCAGAAATTTCGACCTCCTAGGGTTCTTTAATGTGCACTGACCGCACAGTACACGGTGGCCTCTAGAATTTCGCATTCATGTCAAGTTTTCAAGAAACAATGCAGAATCGACACTTCCTACCTAGTATGGCGTGAGAACCTCTGTCACATTTGGCAGCTTTCTCGGCTACAGAGGTCTTCACAGTTTAATATTCAATACATGTATCTAGGACATGGTCATCAACTGAGCTGTAACCAAGAGCAGTGAAGTATAAATTTTATGCTTCCGAACTAGTCCCAAGTGATACACCCCCCCCCCCCCAAAAAAAAAAGCAACGGGTTCACCCTGGGAAGACCAGCCACTCATCACTTGTACATAAGACAGTTCATTACTACAACTGAAGAATGCCTGGAGGGGCGCCAGTGAGAAAAAAAACGTATTCACGGGGCCCAGTTGATGGAGGTGCCGGGTAATTTCAGCTGGGCGTCTCTACCATCTACCGGACACTGCCAGATTAATTTCGTTACATCCATCAACATGCAACATGCTGCAAACAGGACGGAATTCGCAAACCTGCAAGTTGAACGCGAGAACTGCACAACAGCGGTGCGCGTTACGAAAGGCAGAAAAGCTCAAGAACACATTTCTATAGCCCTGACAAGCAAATTCGAGTGCTGTACCGCCGTCAGCACGCTTAACAAAGCAACCACAGCTATCCATCGGCCGGCCGTTGGCCTTCCGTTTCGGATGTTCCGGACGAACATCGATTTCGGACGTCCGTTCCCGGATCTTTCTCGGATGTTTGCATATATGGCACATGCATACTTTCTTCGTGTCCGCGGGGCAATAAAATGAAAAAGCAACTGAAAGTACAGCGAGAATATTTTATTGTGACTGTACATCAGCACAGGACTGAGTTACTGTGAAGTGTGTAACTCCTCAATAAGACGTAAAACTTCGAGCGCACATCCCTCTTCCTACTTCCATGATGAAGCAGAAGCGAACAGCTTTCTGGAAAAATGAAAAGAAAAAGGTTAATAATCAAGTCCACGCCAAATCTCAGTAGACCATGATAAATTCAAAAATGCTTGCCAACTTTGTTATTGGTGTTCTCAACCCATTCTCAACAAGTCTCAACCCAACCGTAGCCCACACCACAGTATAGCCATAACATAACTCCAACTCTCCCGCGAGAGAATGTTACAGATCCTGCTCCACTGTCATAAAAGTAATTACCAAGCAGTGTACTGCACTTACATCCCTAGGACATGCCGTAGGCAATCACACTAGGCCTTCTTTCATCCGAAGTCGGTGTAGCACGATATTCCAGCGTTCCAGGAGGGCTTCAGGCACTTGCCGCATCCTTCGAATTGTTCAAGTTACACACCACTTTCGTCCGCAGACTAAAAAAAGCCACACATTCTAGTAACAGAGCTCAAAAGGGGCACCACACTTCGCACCAAGCCAGCAACGCCGCCATTACGCCGCTGCACTCTGTGGCTGATGGATTGGATTGGGCTGACTACAAGCTGCATTTATGATGATGATAGCGGAGTTAAACGGGAGTTTTGAATTTACAAGTGGTTTCAATCGCGTTTTACCACGGCTAGGGTGGCTACCACGGTGGACACGATGTCGCTACTGATTTTTAAATGTTTTCTAGATGTAAATTAGTAATTGATTTACTGTAAATTTGTGTAGCACTCGCTCCTACCCTTAAATAAATTTAGTTCAGCAGTGGCCCTTGCACTGCAAGTATATGACTACGAAAATGCGCGAATTTACAAAAGTCCTCAAGTCAAACCGTGTAGCTCATGGAAATAATTTCTCCAAAGCAGATATGCAGATATTAACGCAATTTCTCGCACACTAGCCAATAAAACTGACAATATTTCCTTCGCGAATAAAATTTTCTAGGTTAAAAAAGCGAACTCTACAGTATACATACTCGAACGGCGCGACTTTTCTGTGTGAACAATTATAAAAAAACTCTATACTCATATCCGGAGAATATACTCCACCGTACATCCCTCGGACGTACACCTTGTCTCTAATGCGGATAGACAAAAGCGGATACTGTCTGTACGTCCGGCGGATGTATGAATACGGATATCCGAAATCGGATTGTGCTCGTACGTCCGATGGACGTCCGATCTCGGCAAAGGACGTTTGGATCTAGCTCGTACGTCCGACGGATATCTGTGGTTGCTTGGAGGAACGCTCGCTTGCGCGTCCTGCACTGATATTACAGCCTCTGAGCGCTGGGCGCAGAGTCCAAGGCCATACTGCACGGTATGTTTGCGGACGTTGGAGACAGCTCGTGCCCTGCTTCCACTTTAATTTTGTCTCAGACGCAGCGGCCGACGCCCAGCGGCACTAACGTCAGTGAAAGACAATCGCTCGAGCGTCTGTGTTAAGCGTGCTCACAGCGGTACATACATAGAGGCTGAATTATGTTTCAATATCAATCAACGCCTTGTACATTAAAGGCACTGGAAATACACGGGTAGCTACAGCAGCCGCAAAGTAGAAATTACAAAAGTACTCAGACAGTAATAAAAGTGTTCTTACCTGTCATCTGTAGGATTTCCGCGTCGTAGTATCCGCCCTTTGTTTTGTCGTCCCCCTCCCAATAGACCTGATAGATATTTCCCGCCGTAAAATCTTCCGTGCTCTTTGGGTGGAAATTTTCCACAAGAACCGATGAAGTGACTCTTTTCACGTTGTCAAGCAGAAACTTAACGTATATGTAAAACACCATTTCACTGATGCACACTCGGGAGCAAGTCACCAATGTCGCGCAGTATAGAACAAAAAGGATGTTGGAACGGTTGGAACAAACTATCTACATGATGTTTGGACAACGTAATGGTGTGTGTGGCGCTGCAGTCTTGTCAAACAAAAAATTGCATGCTAATGAGACTGCTTTAGCCCGTTGCTCTGAAACAGATTGAGTTATCTGTATATGTTGCAAATGTAGTAGTTAACTTTGTAAGCGCCACTTTCTTTTTGGCTAGATTGTAGCATTTGCCTTGCTGGGAGAGGCGGGCACGCATTGAAGCTATAAAAAAAAGGAAAGGAGAGGCGGGCGCGCGGAATTTCCCGCGCAGTCTGTAGTCGCCTCCTTGGTTGTACGTTCCATCTGTCTTCAGTGTCGTTCTTGCACCTTATACAAGCCAACGCCTCATCTACTTGTACAAGCCTGTTACAAGCGTGCAAAGCAGGTGCTCCAACATGCCTCCCAAAAAACGCTACCGCGCCTATTTGGAGCCAAATGCGCTATCACTGAAAATTCCGCGGCAGACGACATGGAGCCGGCTGCAAAAGGAGACCGCTGCAACGTCTCAAGCACCGCAGGTAATTCACCGACTTGTTTACGTCATATGCTAGGGCCCATTCACTTTCTGCGGCGAAAAGTTTTACATTCCATGAACTCATAAAGAATCCGCAAGTGTTTTTTTTTTCCGAGCTGTGCAATGTTGCAAAAGCGATCTTTGCCATTAGGCTTGCGAGCCGTGAGGAGAAGCCCGCTTTTCAATGAATTTTTGAAGCAAAACGCGGGGCGAGCAAGTGCATATTTGTGGGTGTGGATGCGGAAAAGAGGTACGGGTCGCTGCGAAATAAAAGGCACTGCAGAAGTTGAGTGAAGTAGGGACAGCAAAGAAGGGCAAACGGGTGCTGGAGCTGGACAGCTCGAAACGCCGAGCACCGGCGGCACGGATCACGACGGCGCGGCTGCTGCTGTGCGTTGTGCATGCATTACCGTAATGGAGATTTGCTTCGCTAGACTGTGCCGCGCTCCTTTGAAGCGTTGCCTTTTGAATAACTTGGACCTATTCGTTTATTCTGTATTTCAACTTGCCCCCCCCCCCCACCACTCACACTTTTTTTCTTTGTGAAAGGGGGGGGGGGGGAGAAAGCTAAAGTCAGATTTTTTTTTTTTTTTTTTTGCGGAATCGCGAGAACCTAGCGTCCTTACACCCACCGCAGGCAGTGGTCATGCTCTTGCCTGCGCGGTAAGCATCTCAAGAGAGTTCCTGAAAAGGCGGAGCTTACATTGCTTACATGGCCTATCAACGTCCAAAATATTGTCTGTGATGGATGCAGACGGCTGATAGCAGAACGCAGCATGCAGAAATGAGAAACAGGGCTAGGAAACGGAAATGATGAATGTGATGAATGAAACCATGGCAAAAAGTTTGTCGCATCAAAGATTGTGGCAGAAGAGCAAGGCAGCGCGGGTGTACAATGATCAGGAAAAAAAGCACTCCGCACATGGAATTAAGAGGAACAAGAAACAGAAGCAGAAGGAGACTGGTGAGGTGAAATGTGGATCGAAATATTGCGTTGTGAGGGCCTTTTGTAACATAGCCAGGCTGAAATACAGCAAAATAGCAGCCAAATTGGATGTAGCCGCCATCATTTGGGGACTTGAGCACAGGCGCCAATGAAAAATGCTGCGTATAGAACAGTTCATCAACATAAATGCAGTCAAACATGAACTCCAACTGAACACTATAAATGTGTGAGAGGTGTCGACTACATCGGCATACTATATGTAGATGTGGCAAACATGAGTTTACGTGTCGTACATTAGCCACCACCTGTCATTTCTCACCATCCTAGGCGATGGCATAAAAGACATCCGAGGAAATAAAGCTCTGATTACTGACAACACTTGGTTAAGTATGCAACAAATGCCGAGAAGTATGCATGCAATTCTGCTCTGACATCATCTGTGAGCAGCACGGATTGCACTGATACTTTTTAAAGCCCGTAGTAATTTTTATGGAAAATTCCTGTGCATACCAGTAAGAATGACAAAAAGTAAAAACACTGAGCCCTCAACATAGCGGATCTCTCAGGTCTCTCTCTTTGTCCAGCAGAACACCGGTTCAGACAAATCTTCTCATGTCAGTGTGTGAAGCTCACTTTATAGCACTGTGAGAGCTGGAGCCGGTCACTTGGTCAGCATCTTATCACAGCGAATGGCAGAGTTGTGTGCAGTGGACGCAATTACAACTGCTGCCCTCTCACATCCATTCCCATTTCGTCAGCTGGAATAGTCTCAAATGCTCAATCTGGGTAAAGAACAAGCGGTGTGAGGATGGAGCAACAATTCAGCATTAATTGGGCTCACATCATGCCATGATAAGATGCTGACCCACTAATCGGCCAGATTTCTCAAAGCATGCAACTCGGGCTTTCGTCACTGTCTGATGTAGCTAATGCATTCCTCCTTTGTTTATTATTTGCAGTTAGCTGCAGTAAATGAGATACCAAGAGGGGACGCTGAGGTTACAGACGAACAAACTGAGAGTGGAGAATGTCTGCTGCCACTACCTCAGCTCTCTGAACAAGCAGGAAGTGCTGCCTCTTTTAACCAGAATGCTGAGCAGGGAGACCCTGATGTGTATGCGGAAGCTGACGACCCAGATGATGATCTTTCTGATTTCACCGCAGCCAACTCAAAGACGACTCTTCCTGGCCAGTCCACAACTCGACTGCAAGCCATGCTCCTGATATTATCATTTGTTGTGGCAGCTAAGCTACCATGGACACAAGTTGACAGCTTGCTCAAGCTTCTGAACAGCCTCTTTGCTGAAGAGGTTTTTCCTTCAACCAAATATGGTTTTCGAAAACTGTGGAGGCTTCAGCAGTCAAAAATGGTGAGCATTGATGCCTTCTGCGCGACTTGCCAGTTCTTAATTGATGGCAATGGTACCAGCCACTGGCGTTGCCGAATTTCTTCAGAAGTTGCAAGCCTAGGAGAGGTTTTGAAGAAGGGGAGCTTTTTCATCACTCTTAACTTGAAGCGAGTAACTGCAACAGCTCCTGAAACGCATGGGCAAAATAGTTGGAAGCAACCTGCTTCAGCTTGCTTCATCATGCCCAGAGGCTTTCACCGATATCACAGATGGCCTGCTCTACAAGAAAGTTCGCAGCGACCACAAAATGAAGTGGAGTGACCTAACTTTGACGATGAATACTGATGGTGCACCGGTATTTAAGTCAAGCAAAGGTTCTGTGTGGCCAATACAAGTTGCCCTCAAGGAGCTTCCCGTTCCTCTGCGATGGAAGAATATTTTGGTTGGAGCAGTGTGGTTCGGCAAGGAGCATCCACCTGCACATCTCTTCATGAAAACCTTTGTGGAAAGGTTCCAAGAGGTTGACAGCCTGATGTGGACCTTTGCTGATCAAGTTGTGGAGTCTGCAGTCAGAATTGTATGCTGCTGTGTGGACTCACCGGCCAGAGCTGCTTTGCGCAATGCAAAGCAGTACAACGGGTACTACGGCTGCACTTGGTGTCTTAACAAGGGAACTTTAGTTGACGGTGAGACTCCTGCTTTCCTTCAGTCTTATGAAGGACACAGATATACAGCATATGTTTTACATGGCAGATTGGTTGCCAGCGGTAAAAGTAAGGAATAACAGCCTACTTGGCTAGTTGGATGTTTTATACTTTGCCGGTGTTATATTCATGTTTTTAATTATTTTCACTTGTTCTTTACTACTGCTTTGATCTGTGCGGCATGAAGTGAGTTTTGATTTTAATGATTTGTTGTGTTTTTGTTGTAGGCACAGTAAAGTACACGTTTGAAGGCGGTGCCATGGTTGAAAGGTCCCACGACACTGTGCTGTCAGCCATGTCCCTTGCAGTTACACGAAAGTGCTCTGTCGATGGAGTGAAGGGGCCATCTCCAGTTACGAAGCTAGGAACATTGGACTTGGTCTGGGGCTTCCCTCCCGATTATATGCATTGTGTCCTGGAGGGTGTGACTGCACAAATGACAGAGCTTTGGCTGTCTGCAACTGGGAAGCCTTGGTATGTAGGAAATAGAATTGCCGAGCTAAATCAGCGTATATTGAAAGCACGGCCACCAATAAGCTTCTCGAGACTGCCAAGGCCAATTTCAGAGAGGGCATTCTGGAAAGCCACAGAATGGAAGTATTGGTTGCTATACTACAGTGTGCCATGCCTTCTACACATTCTGCCAGATAGATATATTAGGCATTTTTCATTGCTGGTAGAAGGCATTTTTATGCTGCTGAGAGAAAGTGTTGAATGCAGTGACACTTTTATTGCAGAAAGGTTGCTGAAACAGTTTGTGGAGGAAGTGAAAATATTTTATGATGAAAGTGCGCAAACATTCAATGTTCATCAACTTCTACATCTGGCGAAATCTGTTAGGATGACAGGTCCACTGTGGGCCACGTCAACCTTCCCATTTGAAGGGGGCAACGGGGACATCTTGAAGCTTGTGTCTGCGGCGAAAGGGGTTCCTCGGCAAATATCAGAAAGATTCATTATGAATGGAGTTCTAAATTCTTTGAAACGTCTGGTACCTCTTCCTCCATTTTTGAAAAAGCAGCAAGAGCTAATTTCAGGTAAAATTTCTAAACAGCACAAATCTAGTGTCTTAGGTGCAGTTTTGCCACCTTGTGTCTATGAAGAACCCATCCAAATACTGTTGAGGCAAAACATTGGTTCCGAGGCATGCGTAAGTGAGTACCTTAGAGCTCGTGCCAAGGGGTTCACTGTACACAGCGCCCATTATCAACAAGCAGAAAGAACATGTTCATGCTACCTGGAAGCAAGTAACGGCAAACTTGTTAAAATTCTCAAGGTGTTTGCTGCTGACAGTAAAATCTTGCTGTTGTGTCAAGAATTGATTACTGAAGTGTTTGAGCTGCCCTTTTTGTTCAGAATCGAGCACCCTCCATTTGGCATCGCTCTCTGCATGCTTTGCGAAGCAAGCGTTGTTTCATCTTGTGTGCTTGTGGAACAAGAGAGCACATTCTTAGTGAAGATGCCTAATCTTCATGAAAGTGATTAGTCATTTTCAGTACCATGAGGGAACAGCATGAAAATATTCTTGAGTAAGACACTTGTATCCCACTTGCTTCAAATGCTGTCAAATGGGAAAATGCTGCCCCTGTGCACCATATTTTTGCATGCTGGATACTACCGAGCTATGAAACAAACCATTCAGCATATTTTTAACTTTTAGGCCTCCTTGGTGTTATGTTTTTAGAAGCACGGGTGTACAGTTCGACACGGCCCACTTTTGCAGGGAAACAAAAATTTAAACTTCTTCAGCTTTTGAGCTTTTTTCATCGGTGAACTGCATCATAATACTTCTTGAAGCAAGTTTCAGTGTACATGCAAGTCGTCTTTTACATCCAAAAGACTGCGGCATGGATATTTACCATATTTGAGGTCTTTTTATGAAGTGATTGCTACAGCTCTGTTCCTCTTTTTTTCTACAAAACCAGTGGTCAAAAGTGCTTCAAAGCGATATCATTCTGAGCACAGTTTTACGATATGTATGCAGCATGTGAGACACGAATACAGCTTTGTGAAAAATGCAAAAAATGATGATGCTGATCTTTTCGACAAAGGCAAAATACCCTTTGCCCAGTCTGTTGCACATCTTCCTCATTGCAGTTTCACTCATCCACTTTTTCACTGATCTCCATTTATGATTGTGGCCAACTTGCTATTGCGTTTTACAAAATTGAAAATGTCATGAAACTTGGCAGCACATTGCAAGGTACCTAGTTAGTGTTGTTTGAGGTTGCAGCGTGTTGCATTATCATTAACACACTGTCTTGTTTATTGTGCATGTTCACTGTCACATGGCAGTGGCATCCAGTACACTGTCTTGTGCATGTTCAGCAAGAAAATGTTTCGATAGGCATGTTTTTCTTTGCATTTGCCAACACGTCAACACATACATGCTTCAATGGCAGCTTAGTACAAAATTCACATACGTACTTGCCAACTGTCTCCATCAAGGGAACACGTAGCCTTAAATATTGAGCCCGCTGGACAGACCAACCAAAGCATGAATGCTCCTGCAGTGCCGTGTTTCACATGAGGTTCGGAACTTAGTATTCGGAGAAGCCTTTGCCCCACAGTATATGCAGTTTAGCTGATGATTTCTCTACAAGATATATCCCTATATATATGACATAGCAACCCGAATGAGCCAGCTTTTTTGTAAGTGTTCATTTCTGTTAAATGAACACACTTATCAGGGACTGTTATCTCTGTGTTTTCAATCTGTTCCGAGTTCATGAACAGTTCTTTGAAGCATTCTCATGCATTCGTTTATATCCAGTGAAAACTGCACCCATTTATTTTTATTCTCTGCTTACTTCAGCTGGATAACCTGACTGACATTGTATCCTGTGATATGAGCCCTTTTTTATATAATATTGTGCCTTATTAAGTAATGTCAAGTTGCGGTGTACTGTCTTGTGCATTATTTGTTGCTCTGCTGCTGAGCACGAGTTTTTTTATTCTTGCCCTTCATGCTTCGAAGTAGGCATTGTCGTGAAAAACAGCAACTCATGCTGAAGATGTTCTCTACAGTGTATTTGCACTTCCTTTGCACCTTTCCATAGCCTTCAGTGGTAATGTACAGCGGGGAATTTTTTCAGTGCATGTAACTTTGGAAGGGCATTGTTTTCCAAGACCCTTTATATAATGATATGTAAAATGTCTTTTGCTTGTTTTTTTTTTACCTACATGTGCTGACCTTGAGACCTTGTTTGGCTGGTGATGAAAAAGTTGTCTGGGGCATCTCACCTAGCGGGTGTTAAAACAAGTAAACTACAGTAGCAAAATGCTCTTTTTAGCAGCTATGCAATTGGTGGTGTTTGGTCAGTGCACGAAATAATCCTTGGCCATTTAAACTTGATAGTTCACATTCTCTTCTTCATCTCTTAACAATGTACAGCTCTCATGTCAGTCAGAAAATTAAGCTCTTACAGGCAGAATATATAGCACAGGGGGATCTTAGGATGTTTTCGGCTGTTTTGCCGTGTAGCACTTTTCACTGTTGCCAACTCAGCCATGCCTGTTCCTGTCTTGCTGTTCCTTATGGTTTCTGGCATTGCGTCGATGAGCAAATGCACAGTGCTGTGTGAAGTTGTCTTCAAATGCCCTTGCAAAATTTGTTATCAACTGAGCTGGCATTTGCTGTTGTGCTTAATGCAGCTGGCAGCACTTCAGTACTTTCCCACCTGGCCGTCAAGTATTGTGTCTGCACAAAAGCCCACCTCCTTATCACCATTCTGATTCCAGTAATTTCATTGCCTTGATCACTGTGAAAGGCACTGGTAAGCACTGTGGAAGCTGCCTGGCTGTATGAAAGGCCCCACATTGCTACAATTCAGGGGAATGAATTGATGGTGTTCTTTTGCGATGCTTTCAGGGGCACTTTCCCAAATGCCCATTTCGCGAAGGCACTACTGCAACTCTGAAACGAAGGAGTTCTATGCTGAATTTTGAGAATAAACGTGTTTTAATTTCTTTGAAGCTTTAGTTCAGCCTGCTGTCATGCCTTTATGTTTTCATAGTCACACCAGATACAAATTTTTTATTGTCCTGGCTGATATGAGCATTTAACTATACCTGGAAGCTAAAAAAGTGTGCCTTTTTTGTCCACATAATAAACAGACTGCCATTCATCCTTAGTGTAATAGTAATAAATACTAAATTATATGCTGTATGATATGAAAATGCACCTCACAATTTACCTTGGACTTTTTTACGGTTTGACTGTGGTGTGAAGACATGAACACCCATAGTTGCAACAATGGACTATGCAATTAAGCAGGACAGAAATCTTTACAAAACCAACCTACATGTTGGTCAGTGCATGAAATAATCCTTGGCCACATGTCTGGCATGTGCCTGAGATTGTATCTGGTACATCATGCAAACTAGAATGAACCGAACAGATCTTTTTGGTGGCGCGGCTCCCGCACATGTATACAGCAACAGGTCTGGTGTGCTTGAGCTGGATCATATACGCCAGATGACTCGAAACCAGTCTAGTGTACGTGCACACCAGACGACATGAAACCAGTCTGGTGTGCACATCAGACAACACCACACCGGTCTGGTGTGCACATCAGACAACACCACACCGGTCTGGTGTGCACACCAGGGGTGGTATTCTCCCGGTGTCGCCTTTTGCGACATGTCGCATTTGCTCTTCGCTCATTGGCTCGAGCCGCGGTGACGGTGGCGTGACGACACGGATCCGCCTTTTGCTACGTCATCGTGACGTCGCCCCAATTTACTACGCTTAGTCGAACAACGTAATGCGCTGAAGCGATTCGCGCGGGCGACGGGCTACCGTTAGCGTACGAACGCATTCGGCAGTTGCGGCTTTTGCGCCCTTGGCGTAAAAACATGGCGACGTCCTTTCAAGCGAGAGCCGCCCGCTTCAGCCAATTCAGCAGTCCTTGCGATTCCGGTCGGCATGTTTACCGGCAACTACTGGTGCTGTTACTTTTCGCTATGACTTACCTTGCTTCGACGATAAATTTTAAGCTGCAATTCAGCCTAGTTTTTTAGATACGCTCTCGATTCTGGAGCGCGCAAGCCTAATGGGACCTCCAGCTACACTGCTACCGTCTGCAACTGCCCGAAACGCAGCCGAAACCTTGCACAACCGTCCGGAACTAAAGAAAAATAGATTTGGAGCTTTTTCGCGGTGTTTTATAGACTTAAATGAAGTAAAGCGAGTTTATATTAAATTCGCAAATGTTTTTTTGAACATTAGACGTCATGTGATGGCAAATATTCTTGCTATAAAAGATACGAAACTACTGCTGCTAGTGGATCAGCAGTGGTAAATTGTCGCTTCTCGGAGTGAATGAATGCACCGCAGACGAAAGTGCCGGCGGCTTTTTCCGTTTCTTCGAGCATCTGTAAGCACTTTTTTAGGCCCCGCCCATATGCGACATGTCGCAAAAGGCGACACCGGCAGAATACCACCCCAGACACCACCACACTGGTCTGGTGTGCACACCAGCACCACCAGGCTGGTCTGGTGTGCACACCAGATACCACCAGGCTGGTCTGGTGTGCACACCAGACACCACCAGGCTGGTCTGGTGTGCACACCAGGCTGGCCTGGTGCCCACACCAGCCACACCAGGAAATCCTGGTGTTAACACCAGAACACACCAAAACATTCTGGTGGATTTTTCAACTGGGACGGCACAGTTTATCCTCGTATATATGTTTTTTTTCTGATCCTGTCTCCGGCAGATGAAATAGCTGCCAGAATCAAGAAAAGCCCACAGCCAGCTGGCACCGTCACTGCCGAGCATGTAATGCCGGCCTCTTCGGATTCAGGTAGTGTTGTGCCCTGTACAAGGATTGTACCATACTGACTTACACCTTTGTGTCTCCTGCTCTGCATGGTGTGCCGTATTGTTCATTGCACCTGTCATCAGTAGTAGGGGCTGTGTTCGACAAGCAGATGGCAGCATCAATTGGAGGTTTTCATTTTCTGGTTGCTAGCACAGTTGATTCTTGTGCATGTCAGTAGCTCAGCAAGAAGCATAGAAACTGAACAGCAAGGGCAGTGCTGGATGGGAGTTTTCAGAGGGATGTTTTCAGAGGATGTTAGCTTTGTGGAGATTCACTGGCAACTTCTGACAGTGTGTAGTGGGCTGGCAGCGTCCTTTAATACTGTCTACTGCTTGTAACGGATGTGTGATACCGCGCTGTATCCGAAGTGAAACAAAAAGCGGAAATCACTATGGCACTTCCATCTTATCATCCCACATTAGTTTAAACTGTAATGTGATCTTACGTAATCCTTACATACACACGCCTTTCACCAGAAAGCGTCACCTCAGAAATTGGAAGTGCGCCAGGTATGTAGGAGAATGATAGTTGCCGCCATTGAGTCCTAGTTTTGTCAGAACAAGCAAATAAAAGTAAACACCAATCAAACTCGGCCGAAAAAAATGTGCAATGCATTCGTGCCATTCCATAGTGCAAACTACAGGCACAGGCTTTCCACCTCAAATGATGGTGTTGGAGCGTGGAGATGTGCCAGGTATGTACATGAATGGTAGTTACTGCCATCGCATCCCAGCTTTGCAAGGGCTAGCAATTACGGTGTAAAAACCGTTCAAACACAGCCAAAAAATTGAAATTTAGACTGATGCTGCCCTCGTTATCATCCCACTGTGCAAACTGTAATCTAGTCTCGTGCTTACATCCACAGGCCTGCCACCAGAAATGGTCACCTGAGGTATGTGCGAGGTAGTAGGTAAATGGTAGTTATTGTCATTCCATCCTTGTTTTACCATAGCAAGTAAATATGGGGCTGAAACCAATTGAACATAGCGAAAAAAAGTGATATTCACTGTAGTGCTGCTGTTCTGTTATTCGTTAGCGCAGACTGCAATCTAGTCATGTTTACGTGCACAAACCTCCTTCCAGAAAGGACCTCCTTAGAGCTTGGGACTGTTTCAGGTATGTCGGTGAAAGGTAGTTACTGCCGTTGTATCCAGCTTGTTGTGGAAAGGCCTATTTGTGGCACGGTTTCGACATCGACTAAAATGAAGATCCAATGGGAACATGTAAAATGAAGTCTCTTTTTTCCGCTTACTCTTGGTGGGGATAAAGTAGAGACAAGTGCAGCTGTGTCATCAGCGCAAAGGTCTTGCTGGTTGGTTGGTTTGTGGAGTTTAACGTCCCTAAGCAACTCAGGCTATGAGAGACGCCGTAGTGGAGGGCTCCGGAAATTCCGACCACCTGGGGTTCATTAACGTGCACTGACATCGCACAGTACACGGGCCTCTATAATTTTGAAAGGTCTTGCATGGCTGCCGATGTACGAGTGGCGGCCTTTGCCGATCATCCCATCGTGGCACGTTGCCGTTGTGAGAATGCCACATTCCTGTGCTGTGACATCACGAGTGGCCACTAAAGGAATTCCAACGTTTGCTCTTTATTAATTGTTGCGTTTGCAGTGGGTCTTCATTATGAAAAACAGCATTTACAGATTTTTTAGAGTGCAATTAAAATATTTTTTCAATATTTGATCTGTCTAGTACATAGCTGTGAGTAAACTTTCGTGCAATGGAGGCAATAAATTTTTATAGCCTCAAAATTAGGTGTCTCAACCACCTTAAATTTTGATAACTCTGGTACTGTTCAACGTGCAGATCATGCATGAGCACTGCAGTATGCTTTTATTTATTCTGATCTTGTAGTCTTTACAGATCGTTTCAGTGGAGCAGCAGCAGAAACGTATCAAGGTGCAGCTGCTGTCCTGCCATCACAAGCGCATGCCGGGTCAATGGCTGCTGTTGCAGGGAACTTCGACGTTGGTGGGCAGGTAAGCGTGAGATGAAAGCAATTTGACATGTCGATGCCAACTGCTGTTGAACTGTCAATGGCAATTAGTTGAGCTGAAGTCATTCTTCCTATTGAATTGCTCAGTTGAGACGTCGGCTGAAGGACCTTTTTCTTGAGCACCAGGAAGAGAACAGTGTACTGCAATACATGCAGCAGGATGACAAACAGTACTGACATAGCACTAAGTGCTAAAGATTTCTATCCGCGAGGTCGTGAATGAGTACACGGACAGCGTAACAAAGATTCAGAACACATGTGCCGAAAGCAAAAAAAAAATGAACACTGAGATATGAGCGAGACAGTGTTTTTAGCTTCCCTCAGATGTGGCAGCTCCTTGTGCACTATACCTGTGATATTGAAGAAATGACAAAGTTAGCCAAAAAGAACACGCGCAAAGACGAGAGTATGGAATTTATGTGCATCCTCTTTCCTGTCTTATGTGCGTTCTTTTGGCAAAATTTTGTCATATCTTACGAATTATGCCAACAAGCCTGACAACATATTCCACATATAACTGCTTTTAGGCTTTTATTAATCTTGAAAAATGCTTGAGACCAATTTTAATTGCTGCAGGTTCAACTGGGGCCAGGATTATCCCCCCCAGAATAAAAGTGGGTGTTTTTACTGTGGAACTCACCTGACAAGAAATTCACTCTGGAGGCAGCCAGGATGCTGTGGAATCACGAATAGGCTGCTGCTGTCCGTAGCCTAACTGGCCAAGCCTACCGCAGCGTGCCTGGCTCCTCAACCAAGGTGCCCGCTACTCCGGAGAAGGGGGACGTATTGAAAAGTAAGTGAATTTTAATACTAGCAATAATGTTCTGTAGCAGATACAACTCAAGGATGAAGCAGCAATGCAGCTTAAAGGAGGCCCTCAAGCCAGTAGAATCGACACGTTTTCATAATGCAACGGTTAATGCAATTAAGCCATTGTTATTCCCCTTTCATTTGCCACACATTGCCATTTCATGCTTGCAGGTCCAAAGGGATCGGTCAAGGGGGAGATCAGTCAAAGGGGGATGGAATCGGACGACGCCATTGGTTGGAGGGGCTCCTTTGAAGGGCAGTTGCCGGTTGGCTCTTGAGTTGTGTCCTATTATGGTATACTGATTACAGTTCCAGTGATTGAAATTAATGTAATCTCAAATTATATTGGCGACTAAGCAGACTTTAGTCAGGAGTACCCATTTCACCAGGAAAAGTACTTTTCCAGATGACTTTCCAGCTCGAATGATGTTTCACAGCTTGGAGTCTAAGAAAATCTAGCTGCAACTACTCCACCAGGAAAATTTTAGAGCTGGAGTAACAGGAAGTGCGAATTTTCCAGCTGGAATTGATTTTCGGTTTAACGTCATCACAGCTGGAAAGGCACGGTTTTTTGTAAGGAAAGTATGGCAACGAGTTCAGTGATCCAGCGGGAAATGTGTGCTTTTTTTCCGCGTGGGATTGGCTTCAGCTTTCATGGCATCACTACAAAATAGCCAAACTTCGGCGTAGTGTACATCAGTGTAATAAAGTATTTTAGTTTTCATAACTTTGTGTCCATAGATCATCATGTTCTTCCACTCAAAGGCACTTCTTCCGGATTTTTGCATGCAGTCTCCTGTATTTTCACATGCTCAAGAATGGCTCCTCTTAAAGTTAAGATTTCCCATTATAATTGTAATAATTTTTTTCTTTTCCTTCCGGCTGCAAAGTCCCTTTTCATCTGCTGCTCTGCACTTGCAGACCAAAGCGTGTCAGAAATGAAATGACGTCGGCACGCATAGGTGCCGTAGCCACGAAGCGCTGCCACATACTGAAATGAAACTGGCCAGCTATGTGCACCTTCTAATATGGGTTTCTTTTTTTTTGTTTCGAACATTAAGGCTGTCTTTTTTTTTCTGACCTTCTTATGTTTAAAAAATGCACTAGCAGTTACGAAACAAACCTTATAATTCAGTATTCAGATGTGTATTCTTCAAGCGCATTTTTCAACCGCACAGTTTCGTGGCTTTGGAATGTTTTCATCATCACACTTTGGCTTTCGAGTTTGACCTGTGATGGCGATACCTGTTTTATTGGTTTCTCTTTTTTCCCTGATTACAGCCTTGTTTTCAGTAAGGGAAGTCTTTTTGTGAAGAGGAGCCAGTATTCTATAGATACAAGCAAACTTAAAAGTACATTGAATTGAAATTGAAGTTGGCATGTATAGATAGAATACCGCTGCCTGATCACAAAAAGACCACTCATACTCAAAACAAGTCTCATGTAAGGTGGACAAGAGCACAAACTAAACCAAATGTATTGCTGCCACAGACCAGTCTCGCATGTACAAGTGTCCATGCGTGATGGCAAAATAGGCAGAAAGGTGCCACAGCCACAAATCTGAGGCCGAAAAACATGCGTGAAGGTTACATGCCTCTTGAGTATTGAAAAGTAGAGGTCTTGTTTTGAAACCACTAGTGCACTTTTGTCACATGAGGAAGAGCGAAGAAAAGCCAAAGACAGCCTGAATGTTAGAAGCCAAAGAAACGCTGTACTTGGTAGCGCAGCAGGTGACCACCTGAGTTTTGGTATGTTTTCTGGTGCCTTGCGGCTATGTGCTTTCCACTGCAACCTCAAAGTGTCTAAGTGCTCGTCGGAAGATGTTCATGCAATGGCATGCACTTGCAACGAGGAAAACAGCTGTAGATAGCTAAGATACATGCGCCTGAAAGTTAGCACACGCACCACTCGGTGTGTTCGTTTTGTCAACATACCACAACCAGCTCTATGAAGACTGTTAGAAGAGATTTTAAATGTGGCCGCATGTACCGATCTCTGCACATCAATTATGATGGTGTCTGGGCTGTGACTGCATTGGTGCGGACTCCTCAGCGCTTGGATTATCTTGCCAGACCTGCCACCTCATGCCTCAAAATCATCGCACATTGTGCAGAGAAGAGGTCGCTGACGTGTGAGCTGCTGCTCTTTGTGAGAATTGTATTGTTAGAACTCAGTGCGGGATTGGTCGTAATATTGGTGCAAACGTAAATGAAGCAATGAAGACTGTTAGAGGCTTTAAGATCTTTCCGGTGGTAATTTTGATTTGGCTCCTGCTCGGCGGCATCACAGTGCTCGTGACCAGCGGTCATGCAGTCCGCACTTCTCCAAGGTTACATCATTTTTCTCTTATTTCGTCATCACAGAGTCCCGAGTTTGAATCAGAGTGGCGGGAGAAAGGTTTGCAGCTTGTAATCCAAATCACTGAACAATAAATGCTCCTTTTGCTGCCGGACAAGTGGCAACAGTGCTACGAAATGCCGAACTACCAGATTTTACTGACGAAAAAACATTGGTAGCATTATCCTCAGTAAAATGCCGAACTGTCGGATTTTCTGGCAAAAGAAATTGGTAGCATTGTCCTCGGTGTCTCTTTAACATGCACAGTGCTGCACAAAAATGGAGGAGCTGTGTTTGTTTCCTGTGCTGCTACAGCTATATTTTTTTCCGTTGCTATGATACAGGAACTATTCATGAATTGCATCTACTCACAAAGCAGAGTAGAGGAGATATATGTGCTTTTTTTCTTTCAGACTGTTTGCAGAGCTACACTGATGCCCACCCCAAAGCGGATGCGCCAAAAGAAGTAAGGCTGGCCGCATTTCGTCGGAATTTGCGGCGTTTCTTCATTGAGGCTGGCCTCCACGGCAAACGCAAGAGTGCCACGGCAGAGGATGCCAGCAAAACTTCAGGGTCCACGCAGGTTGTTCGGGACCCTAAAAATCCTTAGACAGTGAGCATTCCTCTTTAAGGACCTTGAGAGTCCAGGAATTTTTGTGGGTCCTAGAAAACCCTTGAATTTGTAGTTTTGTAGTGTATTAAAGGGCCTGTTATTTTTTTCCCCAGTGATAGATGTAACGTCAAAACAGAGAAAGAGAGGAGCAGAGGGTCAGGAAACAAATGCGAGTTCACATCTGAGCTGAACTCAGGGAGAAAATTTGGGCATGGACAGATCTTCTGATAATGTGAAAAGAAGATAACCAATGGTTCCTCATGGTGATGGAATGGGTTCTAAGGAAAGGCAAGTGTCAGTTAGGCAGATGGAATCAAACGTTTGCAGCAGTAAATTGGCCGCACCTTGCTGAGGGCAGGGTTAATGTCAGCGACAAGGGGAAGGCCATTGTTGTGCATTCAATATTTGTTTACTTATGTATCTATTTACATATACTGCTGTCTCAGTGCGAGACATTGCAGGAGTGGTTACATAGACAAAGATCACAATACATAAGTAGGCACTTCTTTAACAAAATGTTCAGTTGGTAGGCATTGCAACGAGTCATCAAGTTCATTCTACATCTCAACTGTGTGCGGGAAAAAAGAAAATTTATGACAATCGAGAAAAGACGTGAATAGTGTAATGTTCATAGTATCGTTCCGGCGGGTCACACGTGCCGAACGACTAGTAAATGAAAGGGCTGCTGCTAAAGAAACTGACTTGTGCACAATTTTGTGTAGCATGACAAGCAGGTCACACTTTTGTCGATGCTCGGGCGAAGTTAGTGATAACACGTGGCAGTGCGGTGAAGGAGAAAAGTTGTGATCATAGCGGCTAAAAATAAATCTTTGTACCGATTAAACTTGAGCGCGCTGAGAATGAGGTGACCACACAACTGACGTCTATTGTAGAAAAGGCCTGACCAGTGGTTTATAAGTTGTTAGTTTGCATTCCTTAGTCGCAACTTTTGAACTTCTTCTTAGGTAGCCTATTTTTAGCAGTGATTTCGCACGTATAGTATCAACATGTGCCATTTTAGTTAAACGAAAACACTACGCCAAGGTACCTGATTTTGGGGACGCTGTCTCGTGTGTGTTCAGCAGTACCATACTTGAATTGCAATGGTTGTTTTTTAGTCGTAAAGGTCGTTGTGACCGTTTTCTTCAAGTTAACCTCCCTTTGCCAACTTCTACATGCGCAAGTTCATAAGACCATGTGTGTTGTCATCGTTCCTACTTTTTTTGTATGTAAAAATACGTTGGCAGAAGCGCGTAATTTTGCAATAAGTTTTGTGATATGTAAAATATTTGCTAAGCCACTCTGTTTATCCTGAAAAATTATACTGGTGTCCTTGACAGTCCTTGAATTTCCATCCTCAGAACTAGTGTAAACCTTTTAAATATCACTGTACACAGCGACCAGTAATGCAGTGTGTTTGTTAGAGGGGTATTGACACCTAATACTTGGGTGCTTTTTCTTCCTTGTAATGATGCATAAAGAATTACTACACAGTTTACAGCGTGGTATTCTCTCATAACTCTAAATTATCTGTAATAAGATTTCTTGTTCTTGTTTAATTTGCAGCAGCTGAACGATACCTGTGATGTCGATGTGTGCTTATAGGCCACGTGAGACATAAAAAACTGATATAATTGCTTCTCTGTTGTTTCAATGCACTGTATTGCTAAATCATGCTGACCTCAAAAAGCATAGTGGAAATGAATGTGGAATGAGCGATTATATTGTAGTTTGTAATGCCTCACGTTACCTCTAAAGTGCACATTGGAGTCTTCGTCATCGGTAAGTTGTTGCAACTGAAGCCACATGAGAAAGGAATTCGACTGTAAATCATTTAGCGGTCGCAGGAGAATGCCCCGTGGTGATTCATCTATAGTTGTCTTCGGCATCACTGCACAGAAGAAAGCATTCAACTAAAATTAAGTGTCCATACTCCTTTAACTACCCTTTTTTCTTTGTATCTGCATTCTGTTTAATTATCATCTGTATGTATTGTATTTATATATTTATTTCTCTTGTTTTATGGGGATTTACATTCGTCGCCACTCCTTTTGTAATGGGACCAACGCAATAAATTATCATGAAGATGCAATCCACCAAGGCCACTATTCTGCCATCTGCCCACGGGGCCACTATTTTACCATCCACCCAGCATTTTTCTCCACCATGTAAACTCCATGCCTCTGTTCCACCATAAGACTGCTGTCTGCACACCATGCATGTGTTCCACCATGTTGGTGGAACCACCATAACCACTACAGTATTTATTTATTTTTATTTCTGATACCCTCATGGCCCACAGGGCATTATTGAGAAGAGTGGTACACAGATATAAAATAAAAGTGTTACAAAAAGGGGGTTAACGCATACATAAGGCTTGCCTACAAAAAATGATACGCATGATTGCAAAATAAAATAGCTGCAAGAAAATACATGATTCAAAAAAGCGAAACAATACAATAATTAGGAATACCAACACCAAAACGAATAAATTCACAAAAACAGTCAAAAACATTTCATGTTAACACAAAGATATGAACTAGAACATCACCCTTCGTAGAAACATTGAACGGGTACGATGGCAGAAGGCTATTAACAGAACAAACTGCATGCGAAAAAAAAGGAACAGGGCTAAATACACAATATACAAAACGAAGCGAACCAGCTGAGGCTATGGTAAACCATATTGTAATGACAACAGTGCCCTAAACTCATCAATGTCCTTTGCAGCTACAATATGTGGTGGTAGGTGGTTCCACTCCGACGATGTTTTTGGAATAAAGGAATTTATGCAGGATGTTGTCCGGCAACGAGGAACGCCAACTTTCCGTGAGTGATCGATGCGGGATGAAACATATGTTGGTGTTGTGATCAATGCATCGTTAAGAGTAGAGTTCATGCTGTAAATTTTAAAAAACAGACACAGACGGGACACTTTTCTGCGCAGAGCAAGAGGGGTTAACGATAAACTATTTTTTATTTCTGTGACACTGGAAGCACAATCATAGTTGCGCACAATAAAACGCGCTGCTCTATTCTCCACAGCTTCTAGGGCGTCGATGAGTGTGTTAGTGAAAGGGTCCCAAACAGAGTTAGCGTATTCTAATTTTGAGCGCACAAGTGACTTATACAGAAGAAGCTTGACAGGGTTTGGTGCTAAGTAAAAATCGCGCTTAAGGTATCCAAGCATGCGGTTAGCGGAAGCTATGATAGAGCTGACGTGTGCTTTCTAAGTTAGATCTGATGTTAGAATGACGCCGAGATATTTATAACATTCCACGGGTCTTAGCAAGGAAGAAGAAATAGTGTAGGCAACGGGACTTGAATTTTCGCGACGGGAAAAGCGCATTACCTTGCATTTAGTCGTATTAAGAGTCACTTGCCATTTTGAACACCAGTTAGAGATAGTGGTTAGGTCTGCCTGAAGTAATTCAACGTCATTCGTATTTTTTATTTTGCGGTAAACGACACAATCGTCCGCAAAGAGTCCTACTGAAGATGTTACATTGTTAGGCAGGTCATTAATATAAACAAGGAACAGCAAAGGGCCTATGACAGAACCTTGTGGGACGCCGGAGGTCACAGGAATGGATGACGAGTTAAAGCCGTTACCGTGTACATACTGCAATCGGTTAAACAAAAAGCACTCAATACACTCAAGCACTCAATACTCAATACACTCAAGTTGTGCGACACTGTGTCAAATGCTTTGCGAAAGTCTAAATAAATACTGTCAGCCTCATTGCCATGATCAAGTATGAAGTTAATATTGCTCGTAAGACTTATTGTGTTTCGCAAGAGAAGTATTTTCTAAAACCTTGTTGTGCACAGTTGAAGAACGAAGATGACTCAAGAAAGTTCGCTAGGGAAGACAGTATGACATGCCCCATTATCTTGCAAGGAATGCTGGTTAATGATATTGGTCGATAGTTAACTGAAAGGTGTTTGTCGCCTGATTTGTGGAGTGGAACCACCTTACCCAATTTCCAGTCATCTGGGAGTTCACCGTCTTGTAGGGATTGCTGAAATAATTTTGACAGTATTATGGCAGAATATACTTCAGTGTTTTTCAGAATTTTACTGCTGATATTATCTGGACCGCAAGAAGAGGATAGTTCCATGTGATCTATGATAGTTATGATGCCTTCAAAATCAAAATGAATATGATCTATTGGGAATGTGATGTGACCATTATAATCCGGTAGTGATGTGCTTGAGAAGAGATAAAATGCTTTAGCAAAAGTTTCATTAAGTACCGTAGCACTGTCGCTAATAGGGATGGGATTTGATTGTGCATCGAGAAGAGATACTGATGGCTGGTCTGAACCGTTGACAACGTTCCAGAACTTTTTTGGATCAGTTAGTAAAAGTGATGGTAGAGTAACGTTAAAATATAGCTCCTTGGCTATTTTTAACGCATTTTTGTACTCCTCAACCACACCTCTGAGTGCTCTCCAATGTTCAGGTTTTCCCGATGACTTTGCCTTGGAATATAACCGTCTTTTTTTGTTACCAAGGCGTTTTAATGACCGGGTGAACCATGGTGACCTGCCATTAGTAGTGATGATTCTTCGAGGAACATGCAATTCAGTTAGCTCATGCAGTTTGTTCTTAAATAAACACCAATTTTCATTAACAGACCTTTGATCAGATTTTATGAGAAAGTCATCCAAAAATAGCTTAAGGCCATCATTAATTGACGTAAAATTTGCCTTAGCATAGTCGTAAATGGTTTTAGTTTTATTTCGCGATTTGTTGGACGGTAATCTTAATTCGATAAGGAGTAGGCAATGATCGCTTAAACCTGGCAAGTAGCTTACGTCGGAAACAAGGTCTGAAGAACTAATTAGCAAAAGGTCTAATATGCTTCAGCTTGTAGATGTCACACTTGTAGGTTGTGTGACTACCTGTGTTAATGAAAAGGTGGAGCAAAGTGCTGAAAAATTAGCTGATTCTGATGATCCATCGTTGCCTAAATGACTGTCTGACCAGTTAATGGCAGGAAAGTTAGTCACCAAAAAGAAAAATAGGCCGATTAGGAAACCTTATTTGAATTATGTTAAGAATGTCATGGAAGTCATTACAGAAGCCAACGGTAGTAGATGGTGGACGGTAACATGCACAAAAGAGGAGAGCTTTGTTGTTAATTTTGATCTGGACACAAATGAACTCCAGAGTAGTATCAAGGTTAACTTCAAAGCATTCTATATCCTCAGATACAGCGATTAAACTGCCGCCGCCGCGGCCAGAACGGCGGTCACAATGAAATATATGGTCTGTTCTGAAAGTAGTGCGACTAATTTTCTTAAACAAAATTCATTCAAGAGAATAGTACAGTTTTCGTACGCCTCCAGGAAAGCCTCGACCAGAAAGCTGTTTAGCTCCGTCGTCACGGCCTGTGGAACCACCTCTACCGATACGTGATGTTTCCCCTCGAGCGTCGATTTTATTCTCGGGAATAGAAAAAAGTTTGGCGGGGCAAAGTCGAGGCTGTAGGTGGGCTGAGGCAGCGCTGCCGCCTTGTTCTGGGCAAAAAAGCGGGGTCCTCATTCATATGATGAAGATCCTACCGGTTGGCCTTTTCCTCCTCTGACAACACTCCCGGCACCAACTTCTCGGACGCTTTCCTATGGATAAGTTTTCTGTCACGATCTCAAAATCTTGGGTTTGAGGAATGCTCAAGTCATCAGCAATCATTCTGATACTCATTCTACGATCACTGTTAAGTAAATGTTTCCCTCGCTACACATTTTGTTGGTCTTGCTGGTCGAAGGGCGTCTGGAGGGGTCGTCTTCCTCCACTCTTTCCTTACCTTCTCAGAAAAACTTGTGCCACTCAAAAAACACCTGATCTACCCATGGAAGCGTCACCGTAGGCCTACTTAGTCATGTTGTGAGTCTCTTTGCCCATTTTATCAAGACTTACTCAAAATTTGATCGCGTATCGCTGTTCCAGTAAACGCTCGACGATTCTGCGTGACGAGACGTTTCGACAGGGGTTCACAGTACAAGCGACCTCCTCTCTTCAACGGCTGAGAGCCGACTGCCGATTTTCCCCAGCATTCCCAATATACCCCTTCAACGATCCTGTACGCGCAGATTACCTCTTGTCCGCCCGTTCGCCAAGGAAAAAACCAGTCCTACTACTTTCAGAACAGACCCTGTATATGGTAACACTTTTGTGAGGAAAATATTTCGCTATTGAGCACGTATTCATTGAGCCAAGTCTCTGTTAGTACGATAATATCAGCCCCCATGGTATCGGCGGTGCAGGATAAGCTGTGACGATGACATAAACACTGCGTATATTAGTGAAAAGGATAGAAATATTTCTAAGTATTTGCGCAGGTCGATGCACATCCTTATCTAGTTATCTTGGAGAAGAATGGCTTGAAGGGCTTGAGTTGGTTACAACACGTGTTGAATTGTTTTCCAGGACACTATCAGTTATAGGGCAGTACACGTAACATCTTTTCTTAAGAATAAGCTTGTTGTAGCGGAGGCTAAATGATTCTTCGGTCTCAGTTTGCTTTGCGAATTGAACAAGTTTCTTCCGCGCATGCCTGGTGGCCTGAGAAAAATCTTCGCTAATCGAGACGTCTGAATCTTTCAGTTTGGTCTTTGCACCGAAAACTCTTTCTCTGATTTTGTGATGTGAAAATCTGACCAGTATTTCAGCTAAGGTTACAGACATTTCGTCTTCAATAATTTCCCGTACCTTTTTCTCAGATTCAGCCCATGATTCAGTCGATACGTCTGGAAGATTGAAAAACACCACATTTTCCCTTCGAGACCTGTCCTCTAAATCGCTTAAACGGATTTTAAGCTTCTCATTTTCGTCCAGTGCTCTTTCAGCATTTTCTTTCACCGTCGCCACATCTTCACGAACTTCATCTGGAAGCTCAAGTTTATCTTCAACAGAATTAAGGCGTATCGAAAGGTCTGCAATCTGTCCGCTCAATTCTTTCTGATTGGCTGAGAGGTCTTGCAAGGAACTAAATATACGCCCCTGTCCTTCCTCAATATTAGCAGAACGGTCCCTAAGGTCATGAAGCAATGCTAAAACCGCTTCACTTCCGCTGTCCGGAGCGTCTTGAACCGACTGGGCATTCTTCGCGGCACCAGTTTTGTTCGGCCCAGGATTCAGCTCGACATCCCCACACAGCAGCAATTTCATTACGCAGAAACAGTCATGCACATGATTCAAAAGCAGTTGTGGGCACGGGAACACAACAACGAATGCATTACTGGAGCGCTTAGAAGATGTGTAACTAACCTGGAACAGGCAGAAGCGGAACAATTGATCGGCTGCACTGTAGCGTTGTTCCCATGCCCACTAAACTGTTGCGGGCGTCGCCTGTTGCTTAAGTAGAGCGGGCTTGATGATGTCGATGCAGTTGCGGTCAACAGTCCGGGAAGAGCCGCGGTAACTGGCGCCGGCGTGGCATCCAGAAAATGGGCGGAACACACGACACTTCGAGCTGGCTTGTCTTGCTGCAGCACGTGTGGCAGAAAACCATCGCAACACCGATAAGGCGCCGCGTCGGTGCTAGTGCTGGAGATGGTCACGATCTGGAACAGGCAGAAGCGGAACAAATTGGTCGGCTGCATTGTAGCGTTGTTTCCATAACCGCCATGGTGGTGGTTACACCATCTGTCCACCATGCCAGTGTTCCACCTTCTGGCCACCATGCTGGTGCAACCACCATAACCAGTACAGTAATCCACCATGATGGTGGTTTCACTATAACCACCATCAGACAGATTTCTGACAGGGGTGGTAAAGAAAAGCGTGTCCTTAGAGCAGGCAGCGAGCGCTGATCGAGACCATGAGATAGAAATAACTAGAAGAATAAGAATGTGGTGCAGCGCATATACGAGGTTCTCTCAGATTATGAGTGGCAGCTTACGAATATCGCTCATCAGAAAAGTGCACGACAGTTGCACCTTATCAGTAACCTCTCATAGGAGAGAAGCTTGAAGGCTAACGATAAGGGTTAAGCTTAAGTTAACGACAATGCATTGAGGTATGGAAATAAAAATTATAGGTGTGAGCCTAAGTGACTGGATGCGGGCAGAGTGGGTCAGAGAACAAACGCGGGTTAATGTCATCCTAGTTGAAATCAACAGGGCGAAGTGGGCTTGGCCAGGGCACTGAATGCGAAGGAAACATAACCGTTGCTTCTTAAGAGTAATGGAGTGGATTCCGGTAGTAGGTAAGCGTAGCAGAGGGCGGCAGAAAGATAAGTGGGCGTATGAGATAAAGAAGACTGCGGGGATACGGTGTCGGCCACTGGCAAACGCCAGGATTACTTGGAAAGACATGGGAGAGGTGTTTGCCGCCCAGTGGGTGTAGTCAGGCTGCTGCAGATGATGATATTTTTTCTTCAACATCGCGAACGTAAATATAATATCTATACGTTTATCTTATTTATATAGATCAACCCAATGGGATCTTTGAATTTCTGTTGATTCAAGCGAGGACTCAAGGTGTTCGGCATAAACCTCCAACTGCTTCGTTTCTGAGTTTTACCTTGTCTCGGGCTGGTTGTCACGACTACGACAAAAGAGAAGGTTCCAGTGGCGAAGTGCTTTTTCTGTGTCGTCATCTTGGGAAGTATTTAAGCTGCAATTTTTCAGTCATATATCCAAAACGTATTCAAGACAGTTCTTGAGAAGGCACAAAATGTTTGATTACATTTCTTTCATGTCGACATCGTGTGTGCAAATTCTGGCAGATAGCTGTTTAAGCGCCACTTCCCCTGATGCCTGCTGTTGTTATAGAATTTTTACCGTCTGTTATCAAGTTATAGCAGAACGAGACGAACGAATATTTCGCAGCTATGGCAATATATTGCCCTACAGTGGTGATGCCACGAAACTTACTATGCAAGGCCGCCGCGGCACTGAATAAGATGAATAGGTGAATATTTTTCAACGGTGGGTGTACTACTAGAATTCTCTCGATTTTGTGTAGCCATCGTCTAGTGCGTCCTCTCCTCGTATACTTGCCTCTCTCGGACTCGCAGGGAGAAGATAATTGGCCCGCAGGGCGTACCAGAAGGGATTCTGTGCATAAACAGGGTTTCCTCTGTTGCGACGACTGGCTGCCGCTGGTGTCTTGTTCCCGTGTGTGCCACCTGATTGCAATAAATTGGCGTGGGCATCATCGCGCTGTCTGGCAAGAAAGGAAATTCGGCATGAGTCCAAAGTACCGGCAGGTTTCTTCTGTTGTGAGGACGCTTAGGCACAGCGGTGACAACGGCATGTTCCTCGCTTTACCTCATACCGGGCTTTCATGCTGCACCTTGCATACAACACGCGAATAGCAGGGGCATGTGAAGTGGTCTTATATGCCTGACATACCAGTTCGCTATGACCATATCTGCTTCCGAAAAGCAATTGAACATCTGGGACAAGTAAACTCAGAGTACTCAATAACAAACCCCTGGCTGCCTTGTTTGTAATTTACAATGCCGAATACATCCTTTCGCATTGCTCCATATTTGCGTCAAACGCATCACCCCGTCTCACAGAATAACGAATGGCAGGAGTGGGAGTCATATGCTTTTGCACTTGGGTACCTCACCGCGTGCATGTAAAGTGCTCAACAGTAAGTAGGACCAGCGCATACGCGGCGGCGCCGCAGTGTGCGCCGCAGAGATATAAGCGCGAGCCGCTCGTTGCAAAGAGAGAGATTGTGCATCCAAGTTGGAGATGGTAAATCATCCTCGCAAACATAATTAAGATTGGGTATACAAAGAACACGCTCAGTGCGCGGCGCAAACAAAATTTATGCATTGCAACACATGAATTTCTGTGCGCGCATAGTTTTCAGACTGTCGATACTCATTTCAGCGCACCTATAACATGAATGACCACAATGCGCAACTTAGCGTTGCGGCGTGGTTGAATTAAGCATTGGATAATATTTTCCTGCAATGGATTCAACCTTGCCCTTGAGCCTCCTTGTGAGGGCATATTAGAAAACTAACATTTGTATCTATCATATTACTGGACGTGGTTATTTGATGACCTTCCCAAAACATGAAACATTCCATCATGGAATGGCTAGCTTTGGGTTTAAATTCTATCTTCTTTAACTTCTGCCAATCGGCTGTTGGCACGTCAGACGAGGGGAACAAGGTTATTCCATCTACTATCACCTGCGGGCAATACATCGGGAACTTGAAACCTGTTGTGAAACCACAATTAGGAAAAAAAACGTACAACACTAGGTACGCGCATTTGCGATTCATTTCGAAGTCCATGACAATAGACCAAGAGCTCTGCAGAGTGCTAACAAAGCAGTTTTGTCACCTCTGGCCACGAATTCGCAGAAACTCTTTAGTGACAACTTTGGCATGCAAGCGGGCTTTTATGAGCGACGTGCGAGCATAGGCCTTCGTATGCGCCTGCCTATTCGAGCAAGCTGAATACCTCGTTTTGGCCATGTACGGACAAACCTGATAGTAAAGGTGCGGACCACTTGGTGACAGCGGAGCCCTCGGTGCGCACCGCGGCGGTGCTACCCAGAGTAACAAGGCAGTAAGTTTCAGTTTATTTCCAGAAAAAAAAAAAAAAAAATTCTGGTGGGACACCTGGGCTAAAAGCTGCTTTTGTCAGCTTGACGAGGCCCAGGGCCCAGCATACAAGGCAGGGCAAGTCATACAGACATTGAAAAACAGCAAAATAAAGGAACATAAAAATATCAATACTTAAACACACAGCACAGAAAAACGTCTAAAATGCGGTAACAAGTAGAAACGTGTGTACAGTTTTGAAGTAATGTAAAAACTGGAAAAAACATACATATGAATGATTTCAACACATTCAAATTAAATAACATCAGTCGAACACAAGAGAGAAAAACAGAGCACAAGAAAACAACAAACAGTTATATAATGTGGTTACAATGATTGTATGATGTGAAACAAAAATATAAAGAAAGATATTTGGGACAATGGAAAACAGTTATTCACCAGAACATCTATACGGATAAAAAGTACTGTCGCAACTGGTTAAGGCTGGGTTTGGTAAATTGCGAGTGTTTATTTAAAATTAACGGGAGGTTGTGCTTAAGGGACTGTAGTTTGTAATTGGTGCGGAAACGGGGAATTTGCCACAAATCAATGCTACGTGTAAATGCATTATTGCTGTTATGTTGAAGGGATGCGATTGTAGAAATAAATTGTCTGAAAGGGCGTGATGAAACATAAAATGAGCGCAACATGCGAAATTCATACATATTTTGTATCGGGATGATATTGTACTGACGGAAATACTGTTGAGTAGAAGAAAAGTGGTCAATGTTAGCTATGTTGCGCACAATCTTTTTTTGTAACATGTGGATCTGATTAATGTTCCCTTTAGTAGTTGTTAGCCATACTAAATTGCAATAATTAATATATGACGAGAACAAGGCGTGGTATATTTGAAGTTTAATATGAACTGGGAGAAAAGAACGGCATCGCGATAAGGCGCCGGCTGTTCTACAAAGTTTTGTGCACATGTTGTCAATGTGTGAATCCCACGTTAATGTTTCTGAAAAGGTGACTCCTAGAATTTTATGTTCCTTAACAATAGCAATTTCTTCCCCTTCGCACTGAACAACTTGTTGTAGATTCACCATTTTGTTTCGTGGCCGAAAAATAATTACTTTTGTTTTTCTCGGATTAATCTTTAGTCCATTAGACTGTGTCCATTAGAAGGTGTCCTCCTCTCCACGCGCCTCCGACTTTAAGCAATATTCGCAGAAACTGTGTGAACCAGACCCCATTTTGCAAGGTATAGTCCTGTGGACGGGTATTAGTCTTGGAAACTATAATGAGGCTGCGTCGTCGTTTCCCCGTAACATGACAATGAACGCTGGCCATTATGTGCGGGGATTCTTCTCGCAGGCTTCGGAAAAAGAATGCGTCCATGCTCGTTCTTCGCGAGAAACGCAATACGAACACAGCCTCTAGTTTTGGCACACATCTTTAACCCCGGCTGAAGACATTGTAAGCGCGAGAGCAGTAAGGCTTCCGGAAGAACCGTCGTCGTGCCGACGCCGTTGTTTCCAAAAGCCATATCCGGGTATATGCTCCAATTTAACAGGAACGAAAATTGCTTAAATTACAGTCAGGATTCAAACTCACTAACGTTCGGTTGCCAGCGAGGCAGGGTATCAACTAGGCCACGTAGGCACATCGACTTGGTTCAGGTAGAAAGGTGGAGGGGTGACGTCTGTGCGTTGCTGGCTTCAACTGCTTTCGTGAGGCTACTGCGACAATAAATAGATGCAGAAAATGCCCTTCTGGTTTCATAAAATGCGTTGCAAAATTTGAACCAAGCAAAATGGGTGAAATTGGGCAAGAGATTTAAAAGAGCTGGCAGGAACTTCTGAAGTCAGATTTCCAGTCACAGTTAGCAGAAATATTTTCAGAAAGGATTATGTTCTGCCGCACACTTGTCTCTTTAATTCATTTATCTGAGGTGAAGGACTTTGGTATGTTCAATTATTAATAAAGTATGGGGCACAAGAGATGCTTTTAGCTTGTATACACGGAAAATTGTCATTTTAAAAAGAAATGATTTATGCAAAGGCAGTAAGTAACCTTTCACTTCACATAAAAAGTACAAATTAACACCGTTGCGTCCGGCCCAAAACCACACAGCCATCGTCAAAAGGGTGCTCAGAGTTCATGTATCCGCTATTTCTGCAACAACACGATATAATCACAGCGCACATAGAGTTTTACAACAAAGAAGAGCAGGCAAATGAATTCATGAATTCGTACTCAGTTGATGGGAGCAAGGGCAAGTGACGCTGCCTGCCACACTAGAATCACTCTACGAGAGGAAAAAAAAGATATATTGTAAAGAGGAAGACGAGCAGTGGCGGCAGCCGCACCGCTAGCGCGCGACGCGAGATCGCTGGCTTGATGATCGAAGCTAGGACCGGCATTTTGGCTAGCTCTCGTTATTTCCCCGGAAATCCTGCTACAATTTGGTGGAGGTGCTGGGTACAGCCTTTGGCCAATGTCCTTGAGTTTTGTAGCAGAACCATCCCTTCAGCTATGTCCACCGACACAAGCCAGTCATCTTCCCTTTCGCCCACGCCCGCCGTTTGCCCTGGCGCTCTCCAAACAGCGGCACCCAGCCATTTTTAGTGGGTCCGATGATGACGATGTGGAGGATTGGCTTGTCTCCTACGAGCGGGTAAGCGGGCACAACCGGTGGGACGACGCGATGAAACTGAACAACGTGTTTTTTTACCTATCGGAAGTGGCCAGCCTATGGCAAGGAACCATCACGCAGACATTACCACCTGCTTTGCCTTCAAAAGAGCCTTTTCTGACATCTTTGGGCGCCCTGTAGTATGCAAGCTGCGCGCTGAACAGCGCCTGCGAGTGAGAGCCCAGCTGCAGGGAGAATCGTTCACGAGTTAGATCGTTGATGTCATCAACCTCCGTTCAAGGGTAGACTCGTCTATGTCCGAGGCAACCCGGATTAAGCATGTCTTGAAAAGCATCGAAACTGAAGCATTTCAGATGCATATCGCCCGGAACCCTACCATCGTTGCCGATTCAACCTAAGTATTCAACCTGTGTCAGAGCTACGATGAGCTCCGCAAGCAGCGCATCCTGGTGCCACCACTTTCCGTGCAGCCTGTCTCGGTTTCCAGCTTCGCTGTGACAACCTCTCACAGCTCGCTGCTTGACCAGATAAAAGACTTTGTACGTGAGGAGGTGGCTCGACAGCTGTCACTTCTTCACGGCGTGCAGGGGCCTCCCTCCAACCTGGATCCGACCCTACAAACTGTGATTCGCGAGCAAGTGACCGAAGAGCTCCCACCTGTTCGTCCGCCGGTTCCTGCTGCAGCGCCGCTCATATACGGCGATGCCGTCCGAAAACCAAAAGCCGAGCCGTTTGTCCTGTTCTACCCTCCGACGCCGCCGCCTGCTTTTCCAACCCGACCACCTCCTGCTCGTGTCAACCCTTGGCGCTCCCGTGACAACCTGCCCATTTGCTATGCATGTGGTGTCCCTGGGCGCCTCTGCCGACGCCGTGTGCCACCACCCGTGGATGACCCCAGAACCTACGTCTACGCGGCACCACAGCCCCCGCCACGTCCGTCGGCTCCCGAACAGCTTGATGCCTCCGATCGCCGCCCGTATTGTCGCCGCCGTTCGCCATCCCCGCGGTGCCGTTCTGTTTCGCCACTGCGTCCTCATTCCCCTATGCGCCAGGAACACTAGTTGCCGCAGTTCCCGAGGCAAGAATTGTTTAATCGGCGACAAGTTCAAGGCCTCGTTTCTCCCCAGCGAATGTGCTCGACGTTTCTGTGGAGGGCCATACCGCCTTGGCGCTTGGCGATACTGGCGCTGCTGTTTCTGTGATGAATGAGAACCTGTGCCGAAAACTTCGCAAAGTGACGACGCTGTTATCCGGATTTTCGCTTCATACAGCTAATGCGCAGCGAATCTTGCCTTTAGCCGCCTGCACAGCCCGGCCCATCATTCACGGTTCTTTATATACTGTTGAATTCGTCGTTCTCTCATCGTGCTCGCATGACATTATTTTCATTTATTGAACCCTCAAGGCCAAAGGCATTAAAGAGGGGAGTGGTTACAAAACATGAAGATACATAAACAGATGCAATGCATGATACAAAACAAAGATTATATTCCTGTTATACAATGTTAGCTAGTGCAGAACGAAAATGCCGGTTATCACTTATGTCGACGATATCTGCGGGAAGGCGGTTCCATTCGCGTGATGTACGAGGCAAGAAAGACTGAAATGAAGTTACAGTGTTACACGTTTCAATGCCAACTTTGTGACGATGATCAATGCGGTTTGACACGTATCTGGGGGAGGAAATGAGGGCATCATGCAGCATGGGATGATGGTATAGCTTATGAAAGAGGCTCAAACGAATTATCTGCCGGCGGGATGCTAAAAGAGGCAAAGAAAGATTAGCTTTCATGCTTGTTACACTTGCGGTACGGTTAAAGTTGGACAGGATAAAGCGTGCAGCGTTATTTTGAACTAGCTCAAGCAAAGTTATCAGTTTATCATGATGGGGATCCCATATGGCGGCGGCGTATTCCAGATTAGGACGTATTAGTGTTTTATAAAGCAATAATTTTAAGGAAGACGGAGTTTTGGAAAAGTTACGGCGGACATAGCCCAACATGCGGTTAGCTTTGTTAGCAATGTACTCAATATGGCGCTTCCAGTTAATGTCAGCAGAAATATGAACACCCAGGTATTTATATGAAGTAACCGCTTCTAAGGGAACGTTATTTAGGTAGTATACAGGCGGAGCGTTGGCACTTCTTGATATTCGCATAATTTGGCACTTATTAGTGTTAAGTTCCATAAGCCATTCATTACACCAAAGAGAAATATTAGAGAGATCAGGCTGAAGAAGGTTAGCATCGTCGGGGGATTTTATTTCGCGGAAAACAACACAGTCGTCAGCAAACAAAAGAATGTTAGATGATACAATGGAAGGGAGGTCGTCGATGTAAATAAGAAATAAAAGGGGTCCGAGCACGGAGCCTTGTGGCACGCCCGAGTAAACTTCGCTGAAAGGTGAGTTAAAATTATTAGCGGAAACGAACTGCGATCGGTTAAGAAGAAAGTATTCAATCCATTTCAGAACGTTGTAGTCGATATTCAGTTGGGTTAGCTTTAAAAATAATAAGCGGTGACATACCTTGTCGAATGCCTTAGAATAATCAAGGAAAATGCAGTCAGCTTCTGATGCGCGATCTAAAATATGATGAAGTTTTATAGTGAAGCTGGCAAGTTGGGTTTCGCAAGAAAATGACTTCCGAAAGCCGTGCTGTGCGGGTGTAAAAAAGGAATTAGACTCGAGAAAGTTCACAAGGTTAGTGAAAATGACGTGTTCTAATAGTTTGCAACAAGTACTAGTAAGCGAGATGGGGCGATAATTTGTAGGGGAGGTTCGATTTCCTGATTTGAATAATGGAACCACCTTCCCGACTTTCCATTGTGTTGGCAGAATGGAATTATCGAGAGTCTGCTGAAAAATCTTTGTTTGTATTAAGGAGCTAGAGGCAATTGCTGCAATTGAGTGGGCACGGCGGAGGCGTTGGAACCATGCGGCTAACAAATCCGTTCCTGTTTTTTGTCCAGGCCGTGTTTTTCGTGAACGTGGAACCCGCATCACAGGGGGCGTACCACGACAGCACTGGAAATTGGACCGACCATCGTGTTTCCGGCCTGATTTCTTCATCGGAATGCATCACGAAGACCAAACTGATAGAACTGCGCAACTGGACACCACTACTGCATGCGCATCGCACGCCACCATCGACTACGTCACCAGTCACAGCACATAAAAGAGGAGCTTCTGCCCGGTTCGCGACCAGTGGGCACGGCGGAGGCGTTGGAACCATGCGGCTAACAAATCCGTTCCTGTTTTTTGTCCAGGTAAGAGAAAAACAGCCTGTTTACTCTTACCGCAGTGACAATGTGTGCCTACTGCTTCTGCCGTGCCCACGGCCGTTAGTTACGCTCCTTACAGCAATGTATCATTGTTTTGTTGACGTGCTTGCTATGTGTGGTGACGTAGAACCAAACCCAGGTCCTTCGACACAGGAAATGCTGCAAACAATAATGTAAGATCTTAAACAGCTGAAACAAAATACAAGCTCTACTAACACGAGACTGTCTGCTATCGAAAAGAAGCTAGACGATATTTCCTCAACGGTTACTGACTACACCTCTAAAGTAGAATCACTGGAAAAAACTGTCGACAGTCTACTTATGAAAGTAGACGACCTAGAGAATAGAAGCAGGCGGAACAATCTAATTGTGTTTGGCGTTAAGGAAACCGAGGACGAAACGCCCCAAGACCTTGAGAACATGGTCTGCAAGGATGTTCTTCTGGACCGGTTGAAAATTTCGGATGTGGCTATTGAGCGTATCCACAGAATAGGGAAGCCAGCTGAGGACAAATGCAGACCAGTTATCTTTAAGTTAGTTGACGGGAGGGTCAAAGAGAGAATTCTCAAAAGCTGTAGAAATCTGAAAAACTCAGGCTATAGTATATCCGAGGACTTCTCCCCTCGCGTTCAGTCAATACGAAAGAAGCTTTGGGAAAGTGCGAAACAGCAAAGGTTGAAAGAAGAGAAGGTCATGCTCAAGTTTGACAAAATAAAAATAAACGGCAAACTGTATCGATGGGACGACGCTCGCAATGAAAGAGTTCCCTGCGCTCCAAAGTGATGGTCTGTTTCCAAACTCGTGTCCGCACAAAGTAACACACAGAGCTCAGGAGCACTAAGAACACAGACATCCTTGAATTCCTTTTCCGTGCTTAACATTAATGCTAGAAGCATAGTAAATAAATTCGACGAACTTGAAAGCCTCCTCTTCACACACGATCCTGACGCTGCTGTTCTGACAGAAACATGGCTTCATGATGCAATTCCGAATGATGCAGTTATCACATCCGATCAATACGAAATCGTTCGTCGCGACCGCACTTCAAGAGGGGGCGGTGTCGCTATTCTGATAAAGAAAGGCATTGACTATACGGTGATACCGCATCACACCAACACTGAAATGGTTTGGGTTGTTCTCCGTCTTCTTCAGCTTAGTCTTTTAATAGGTGTTATTTATCGACCACCGAATGCTGATACTTCTGTACTGGACAACTTGCACGACTTTTTAAATGAACATACAAAGCGCTATAGCCATGTTATCGTATGCGGCGATTTTAACTTGCCAAACATCAACTGGGATTCTCTGTGCGATCAAACTTTGTGTGCTAACTCGGATGCTTTGCTCAGCATTGCTTTCAACTATAACTTAAACCAGGTTGTTCAGAAACCTACGCGCATTACAGAAAATACCAGTTCTCTTCTTGACCTAGTATTTATATCGGACCCTGTTAGTCAATTGGGCTTTTCGACAGATGTCTTTCCCGGAATATCAGACCATGAAGCGGTGCTCTTTAAAAGCGAATTGCTGCGACCAGTAATTGTTCATCAGGCAGGAAAAGTGTTTCGCGACTTCAACAATGCTCAGGATGAAAGCGTTCTAGATCAGCTTGAACTTGCGTATGAATCCTTTGCCAAAAAATACACTGATGGGCGTACAAGTGTGAACGACTTGTGGTTAGAATTCAAAAGTACGGTTCATCAATGTATCAACAAGTACGTGCCGCTTAAACATAAGAAGCTGAAAATGGCGTGTCCCTGGATAACACGCGAGATCATACAGTTAAAACGTCGCGTGAAGCGCTTATCAAGGTCAAGCAATAAAGTTGGTGGTGCTTTGCCGGCTCTTCGGGCTGAACTGCGTTCAAAAATAAAATCTTCACGGTACCACTTTTTTAATGTCAAGATGCACAATTTTCTAAAAACTGACCCCCAAAAGTTCTGGAGGCATCTGTCACAGAAAAAAGACCCGGTTAACAAACTTCTCCTTAACAACACAGTTGTTACCGACTCCCTCTGCTTAGCAACTGCCTTCAATGAGCACTTTTCTTCTGTATTCCTGAGTAACAGCAACTCAGTCTCCGAATCTCGAACTAGCCATTTCAATCTGCCAGACCTAATTATTAACGAGGAGGGTATTGTTTCGGCTCTATTGGAGTTGAACACAAAAAAATCCTCTGGACCAGATGATATCCCTAACGCTTTTCTGTACAGATATGCTGAGTGGTGCGCTAAATACCTTTTCATTATATTTACTGAAAGTCTCAGGACAGGAGAAATTCCAAACGATTGGAAAACAGCAAAGGCGGTACCCATTCACAAATCAGGAGACAAGCTTTGCGTGAAGAATTACAGCTGCCAATTTCTTTGTTATGTACGTCCAGTAAGGTATTAGAACATTTTATTTTCAAGCACATAAGTTCATTCCTAGAGGGAAGCGGTTTTTTTATTGAAAGCCAGCATGGGTTTCGGCAAGGCTTGTCGACAGTGACGCAGCTTATTCATATTACAAATGAAATTATGATGACGCTAGACAATAATGGACAGGTAGATTTAATTTTCATTGACTTCGAAAAAGCGTTTGACCGGGTATCGCATGGCAATCTTTTGTTAAAAATAAGGTGGTGGTTAAATAATCGGCAAGTAGTAAGATGGTTAGATTCCTACCTTACACAGCGGCATCAGTTTGTTCAGATATCTGAATCTAATTCCACAAAAGCGCCAGTACTTTCAGGAGTTCCCCAGGGCTCAGTCCTTGGGCCGCTTCTCTTCCTTATTTATTTGAACGACCTGTCCTTCAACTCATGCATACGCTGTCGGTTCTTCGCCGACGACTGTGTTATATACCATAGTATCACATCAGTCGAAGACCAGGCACTCCTAACCGACTACTTAACAGCAGTTTCCAGCTGGTGTTGTACTTGGCAAATGGGTATAAACAGTTCAAAATGTGGAAAAATGACAGTAACACGAAAGAAACAACCGCTCCAATGCACATACAAAATCAATGGCCTTCCGATCAACTCAGTGACTCAGGTGAAATATCTTGGGGTAACCATGACATCCAACCTGAACTGGAGCGTACACATCCAGTCCATTGTCTCAGCAGCGTCCAAAAAACTTCGGTTTTTAAAGCACCGCCTAAAGCATTGCACGAGCAAAACTAAACTGACAGCATACACATCATTTGTGCGTCCAGTGCTCCAATACGCCGCCGCTGTATGGGATCCGCACACAAAAACGGATATAAAAATTCTTGAAGGCGTCCAGAGGAAAGCACTCCGGTTTATTTACCACGCTTATGGTCGGCAGGTCTCGGTATCTGATTTGCTCAACAGATCTGGGCTTCCCACGCTTGAATCCCGTCGAAAGCAGCACCGACTAAAAATGTTGTTCAATATCATACATAATAAAACAAAACTGAATTTTCAGAGTTACATGCAATACAACACAACACGCCCCACCCGTAACAAACACGAACGGACTATCTTGATGCCACGATGCCGAACAAAAGCATATTCTTGTTCCTTCTTTCCACGCACCATTTCCGAGTGGAACCGACTGCCAAGCGATATCACCAACCTGGTATCTTCAGAATCTTTTTTGTCTGCTGTTTCGGCTCATGTATCGCAGTAGCGCGTCTAGTACACAGTGTATTTCGATTTCCTTGTTTTTATTCTGTTCACTTAGTTTGTTTGACGTCGGTTGATTTGCCTGTACTTTTTTGCTTCCCGTTGGTCTTATTGAATTTTGTTCTCGTACTGTAATCGCCCTTTGTTGCTGTTGTTTGGTTGTTACTATGTAATTTTTTCTTTTTTTTCTTTGTGCACTCCTGCCTTGACCGCCAAAGGGCAGTCGGTAGTATTTATGAAATAAATAAATAAATAAATAAATTGTATTTTTTAAAAATTTAGCATGAATGCAGTCAAAACCGGGCGATGAATGAAGTTTTAGGGCATCAATAAGTTTAGCAACACCAGATGTATCGATGAAAATTTGAGGCATAGCAGGGTAATTATACCGGAGTGGAACGGGATGTGTGCTGTTTGATGTGCGCGAGAAGTTCTGAATAAAGGTTTTGTTAAGTTCTGATGAGTTAAGTTGGGACTTTCTTTCCCAACATGAGGCCCTCATCGCCTGCGCTCGTGCCGAGCTCCACTTCCGTGCAGTGCTACCTCGCCTGATAGTCATCTTCGTGGGGCAAACTGTCTGTGACTGACGACATAGAGATTCCTCTATGCTCATCTGTTCCTGTCTCTGTCTCTTGCCTCACCCCATATGACGGCGCCGTCGTCTTTACTCCATCCGACGTCTTCATCTCTCGACACGGTCTGCCTCTGCCATTCGCTGTGCTCACTGTTCAAGACTGCTCCAGCCTCATCCCGATCTCGAACCTTTTTTTCAGCCCCTGCATATTTCTCCGTGGCAAATGCCTTGGCCACATTTAGCCCGTCGACTGTTTGCTCGATCCCGAACGTTGCGCCGAATCATTTTCTCTTGCTACTAATTCTCTAACTTTGCCCGCATCTCCCGCTTTGGCCACAGACGAGGCCTTTGCTGATTCCGTCGACGCCAGTCTTGCCACACCGCAACGCGCCCGACTTCTTCACGTACTGAACCAGTTTCGCTCTTCTTTCGACGCAGCTCAAAACCGACTCAGCCGCACGTCTACCGTGACCCACGAGATCGGCACTGGAGCTCACTTGCCGCTTCGTCAACGCCCGTACCGATTTTCGGGAGCCGAACGCCAGATTATCAACACTTAGGTGGACGACATGCTTGAGTGAGGCGTCATTCAACCATCCAGTAGTCCATGAGCCTCTCCTGTCGTCCTTGTGAAGAAAAAAGATGGCACAATATGGTTCTGTGTCGATTATCGGCGGCTTAATAAAATCACCCGCAAAGACGTTTACCTGCTGCCGCGAATCGATGACGCCCTTGACTGCCTCCAGTGTGCGGAGTTCCTTTAGACTCGTGGTCATCTTTAGACTTGCGTTCGGGGTATTGGCAGGTCCCTGTGGCGGAGTCTGACCGTGCCAAGACGGCTTTTGTTGCACCAGATGGCCTGTACGAATTTACCGTCATGCCTTTCGGCCTTTGTAATGCCCCAGCGACTTTCGAGCGAATGATGGACTCCATTTTACGCGGCCTGAAGTGGACCACGTGCCTGTGCTACTTAGACGACATTGTCGTCTTCGCGCCTGATTTTGAGACTCACCTTCACCGCTTGGAGCACGTGTTGGCATGTTTAACTGCCGCGGGGCTCCAACTTAATCTCAAAAATTGTCCCTTTAGCGCCCGAAAACTGACAATTTTAGGTCACGTCGTCTCTAAAGACGGCGTGCTTCCTGACCCAGCCAAACATAGTGTCATCGCTGAGTTCTCCAAGCCGTCGACTCTGAAGGAACTTCGCAGCTTTCTCGGCCTGTGTTCTTAATTTCGACGTTTCGTCCGAAATTTCGCCTCTAACATCGCACCATTTACGAACCTTCTTAGGGGCGCCAACAACCTGTCCGATTGGTCACCCGACTGCGATGACGCCTTCATCACCTTACGCCGGCTGCTCACAGCGCCTCCCATTTTACGGCAGTTCGGCACCAGTGGTCCCACTGAAATTCACAGTGATGCCAGTGGCGTTGGCCTCGGTGCTGTCCTTACGCAACGTAAATCCGGATTTCCCGAGTATGTCGTTGCCTACGCGAGCCGTGCACTGACAAAACCGAAATCCAACTACTCCGTAACCGAGAAGGAATGCTTGGCGATTGTTTTGTGCGTTCGGAATGTTTCGCTCTTACGTTTATGGCCGCCCTTTCGATATCATCACGGACCATCATTCTCTGTGCTGGCTGGCCTCCTTGAAAGACCCTACAGGCCGCCTCGCTTGCTGGGCCCTACACCTACAAGAATATGATATCCATGTCATCTATCGCTCCAGCCGAAAACATAAGGACGCCGACGCTTTGTCCCGCTCTCCACTGCCGCCAGACGTTGTCTGCCACTCGCCAGTCGGTTGCGCTTCGCTGTCGTTTCCAACAGATACCATGGGCAGCGAGCAACAAACAGACCCCTGGATATCTTCTCTTGTACGTTTTTTCTCAAATTCCTCGGCGGCACACGTGCCTCGTGTCCTACGCCGCCAGGCTGCTCACTTCGCCATTCGTGATGGTCTGCTGTACCGCCGAAACTACGTCTCTACCGGCAGGAAGTGGTTGCTTGTCGTTCCTGTCCATCTGCGGTCGACATTCCGCGCCCTGTTTCACAACGACTCGTAGTCTGCTCATGCCGGTGCCTTTAAAACGTACACGCGACTCCGTCTCCGCTATTATTGGCGCGGTATGTTCACCTACGTCCGCAAATACGTCCGCTCGTGCCCTGACTGCCAACGTCGCAAGCCGGCTCCTCACCACTCAGTCGGCCAGATGCAGCCTCTCCCTTGCCCTTCCCGTCCTTTTGACAGAGTTGGGATTGACCTCTACGGCCCCCTTCCTTACACTGCTGCTGGCAACAGCAGGGTTATTGTAGCCGTCGACCACCTCACGGGTTACGCCGAAACCGCGGCTCTTCCTGCTGATACGGCACCACACATTGCCTCTTTCATCTTACATCACTTCATTCTTCGCCATAGAACGCCCCGGGAACTGCTGAGCGACCGTGGACGCGTCTTTCTGTCCGAGGTCGTGGAATCTCTTCTCAAACAGTGTAAGATCACTCACCATACCACCACGGCCTACCATCCTCAGACTAACGGTTTGACGGAACGGTTTAACCGCACCTTGGGCGATATGCTGCCGATGTACGTGTCTTCCGACCACTCTGACTGGGACCGGATCCTACCGTTCATCACCTACGCCTGCAACACTGCCACGCAGACCACCACCGGCTTCTCGCCGTTCTTTCTTCTCTGCAGGCGAGAACCTTCCTTACCGAACAACACAGTACTTCCATACCGGCCCGACGAGTCTGAGTGCACCACTATTTCGAGGGCTTCCAAGCATGCCGAGGAGTGCCGTCAGCTCGCTCGGTCGTTAAAATCCGGCGAGCAGGGGCGTCGAAAAATCCGTTTCGACACAAGCCACACTGCTGACAGTTTTGTACCCGGCTCTCTCGTCCGGCTTCGTGTGCCGTCTACCACACCCGGCCTCTCCTCCAAGCTTCTCCCCAAGTACCACGGACCTTACCGCATCGTAGAGCGCACTTCCCCGGTCAACTACGTTGTCGACCCCGTGACACCGGCCACAGATGAACGCCCACGTAGCCGCGAGACTGCTCATGTCTCAGGGCTGAAGCCGTACTATGACCCGTGTGTATTGTCGTCTCCCTGACTCGCCAGGATGGCTTCTCCTTCAGCCCGGGGGTGATTGTAAAGAGGAACATGAGCAGCGGCGGCAGCCGCACCGCTAGCGCGCGGCGCGAGATCGCTGGCTTGATGATACAAGCTCGGACCGGCATTTTGGCTAGCTGTCGTTAAGTAATTTCCCCGGAAGTGCTGCTACAATATGTCACACAGAAAGAAACAAATAGCGCTCACCCACATTTTCAAGCTGCGAAGCAAAGATGGCTAACTTTCTGTGAAAAAAAAGCAGATTAACGGGCTTTTGCCTGTCGTAACATGAAGAAGAGAATTCAATGGGAGGTTTTGAACGCAGACTAATGTGGCTTACAACTATCCTTAGGAGCATTTACATCGATACGACATTGGCACATCGTATTTCCCAGCGTTTATCGGAGAGGCGCTATGCCGCTGTTAACATGCACCGAATCAAGTCAAGTGGGAGGGAGGGAGGCCTCTCACCTCCTGCATGCGGCGGACGGACCAGTCGCTCCACTCTTATTTATTTATTTGTTACGCTGAAATTGAAACACGAGAGAAAATTTGTTGTCGATAAAGAACGTTATGAAACGTTACAAAGAAGCATGAAGTCCGGTTATGTGTAAAAATTCACATAAACTTCGACAGTAAATGTTTTTCTTCAACCACAAAGAGAAAGTCAAGTGATTAATGGAAGGCAGGACGGTCGCTTGGAGAACGTCAGCGCTCACCAGTGAAGTTGCTGGGCATGTCCACAGCAGGTCGTGCACAGCGGTGTCGTAAGCAGGCGGTCCGCAGTGAGGGCATTGCCCCGGCGCAGGAATCTTCTCACTTGGCCCCGCCGCGGTGGCTGAGGGGTTACGGCGCTCGGCTGCTGACCCGAAAGACGCGGGTTCGATCCCGGCTGCGGCGGCTGAATTTCAATGAAGGCGAAATTATAGAGGCCCGTGTGCTGTGCGATGTCAGTGCATGTTAAAGAACCCCAGGTGGTCGAAATTTCCGGAGCCCTTCACTACGGCGTCTCTCATAGCCTCAGTCGCTTTGGGACGTTAAACCCCAACAAACCAAACTTCGCTACTACTTGCGAACTGCAGGTGCAAGGGCCACTCCCACATGAAGCCCCCTGAGAGAGACCTCCTCCATCTGTAAGAGGTTGGGTAGAAGAGGGTAGGAACAAGGGGGAATGAGAGCACGTGTACGCTGCCTGACGGAGGCAGAAGGTGTTGAATGCGTCCGAAGTGGATCGGGTGGCCCATAGAAGGAATTATGTAGCAGCCACAGGGAGGAAGAGTGGCACCCCGAAATTGTTTCCATTGACTAGATATGTCGACTTGACATTCTCGATCTAACCCTCCTTAGCGGACAAGTGGGCCACGCTCTCCTTTAGCCTTTCCCTTTTCCCATGAGCACGATGCGCTAGAAAACTAATGTGGTGCTGTCGCGTTGTTCCAGACATGCCATATCATCCGCCCTGGATAATGCGCGCTGTTCTTGCAGTTAATTTAATGCTTCAACCCACTAATATTGACAGTTGCACACAGTATAATTCTATAATTTTAAGCGTAAATGTGCCTTCGCATAAGTCAGAACGCAGTTCATTTCACACCAAGGATATTTTTTGACTCCACCTGATGCGATAAAAAAGCACGAAAAACATGGTTGTCAAAAGAAAGAGCGTTGACTACACTCTGGCGTCCGCAGATTAAACCTGTACTCATAACATTTGACATTAAGCTACTATCTGGAGCAAGCCGTTTCATGTTCCAAGTTGCTGTCGGCAGCCCCGCAGTTTAAGGTTTGCCTGTTAAAGGCTGGAAATGTTGATTTGTGAAGCGCAGTTACATGCTCAATACCTGGGAAGATATTAAATACGCTGTTAGCCCCCATAATTCGCAAACTCGCAAAAAACATCGTCGGCATACAGTGTCTCACTCACTAGAATCTCAACAGAAAAACTATAAATAAATTTGCTATTTCTATGCTACTAAAATTTAACTCGGTCACAAATACGTGTATGACACATTAGGATAGAAGAGATGACGCGATGAAAGTAAGATTTAGGTTTTATCGCAAATAAACAAAAAGAGACGTGAAAACTAGCTGCACTGTTGCTGCGTGAAGAGGCAGGTGACAAAAATTAATGCATATATATAGCTTTCATGAGAAAACGCCCTTACCTCCTAACGAAAAACGCCCCTAACTAATATGGCTGGAATTTCGCGGTGCTTTTGCCTCTGTTGTATTGATGGCTCCCGGGTACGTTTCTCTACAGATCAGAACTTGCTACTAATCGCAATCTCTACTCATTCTTTTCTTTTCTTTGCTCGAAGCTTTAACATCAATGAGTCCACATTCGTGCTTTGCTGATTAGCGTATCGCGTTTTTCAGCTGGACCTGACACGCACGGGTGGGCCACAAGACCATGGCGCACGGCGATCTGTCCAATTCTTCGCTCTACAACCAAACAATTGTATTGATGAAATGTGCTGCTTGGACATGTGTTATCGTACTGAACTCTACACATGTACAGTCTTTGCCAAAAATATGCAGTCCAAGGGGTTTGCTTCCAAGCCATGTAGCGAGGTTTTTGTGCACATTTGACAGCCCTGAGCTCGGGAGGGTTGAGGACTTAAGCTCCCCCCGCCTTCGTGAGAGTAGGGTTCGTGAGTATGCAAGAGGAGCTGCGCTGCAAGGCTCAGAAGCAGACACATTGGGCTGTACACTTTTGACAAAGACTGTACCTTATATGAAACAATCGCTGAGTACGCACTGCGCATGCTAAGTTTAGTTATAGTTTTATATTTCTGGTATTTTCATAATGACGTTTTTTATCTAAGCCTGACCCAGAGTCTCAAGGTGTCGTTTTGGCGAAATCGATGAGCAAGCTCTGCAGCAGCCACACAACCAGCCCTAAGCGAAAGCATGTATGCCCCAGCTGGTGCTGTTCGCAGTGTGTGTTTGAGAAATTTCAAAGGTGGTAGTTTATAAAAGCTTTATTGTAATTAAGTAGACTGGCCTGCAAGACCCTATTTGTGAGTGCTACAGTGCTTTTAACTTGAATTTCCTTCGGAAGTAAATATTGTGAGGTGTGGAATTGGTGCTCTGACTACACGCCGACTTATTTTCATCCGGCAGGAAAAGAGAAGGCGGCGACAAAATCTCTGCCTCTCCCGTAACTGAGAGTAGAGTAAGCATAAAATGTTTACGGGCACAACGCATTCGTTGCAGTTGGTAGTAGGTAAAATCTTGAAATGGGCCTAGCGTTCAACACACCACACAAACTGTCACAAATGTATATGCAGCGCGCTCGAATACTCCGCGAGCGTGTATGCATCTGCGGACGATGCAGAAGCGTACGCGGACACGACGAGACGCAGGCCTGACAAGAAGGTATATGCAACGCGTTCGAAAGTGTGTAAAGTGCGTAGAGGCGAAAGCGTTTTCCGCATCACTTTGCCTATATGACGCTGGTGACGTTACCACTGCATTACAACTCACATAATTGATGATGAAGTAGTGACAATTTACTAATTAGTGACTAATCACTGATTAATGACTAAATACTAATTAACTGCTAATTAATGACGCTCAAGCTTCGCCTTTAGGAGTGGAACGCGACAACGTGTTGTAGCGCTGCCACGCTGTCCACGGAACGCCACCGCCCGTTCGGCGCGACGCCTTGCCCTTTGAACGCAACGCTTTTTGAGGAAAGGAAATTCTCTGTCACCTCGGTGGACACCCGAACCGCACTGTACAGGAAGGGAGGAACGCCACCACCCGTTCGGCGCAAAGCTACCGGCGCTTGTATGCCGGTCCTATAGGAGGGCTTAGAGAGTCTCGTTAAATCTCGTACGGTGCCCGGATGTTCTCGTTCCAGTGCCCGGATGTGCGGAATTCAGTACCCGGATGTGGGCTCTCGGTCTCGGCGTGACTTCACCACACTGTCGACAACGGGAGCTAAAAGCATTTAATGCCTAAAATGACACCACTTGCGACGTTGCGAAATATGTAGTGGGACGTCGTACGAAAAAGACTACAGCCAGAACGGCAACAACCTAGTTTTTCGTCTTCGGTGAAATGGAATCAATGAATGGTGACCACAATTTGGCTCGACATACGTTGCGTTCATGACGACGCTACTCGTTTGGTTTGTGCACGACGAGAAACACAAACGTTTACTATTCAACTGCAGCACGGCACTCAGGATGGGCGTCGTATTTTGATACAATTTCAATCCGACTTGGCCAATTGCAGTCGTGCTAGAAAATGCGGAATACCTGTTTATAGCGGGCTTTGATAAAGTTGTCTCTGAATTTACCCCTAAATGCATACTTTTATTCCTGCGAAACAATATTAGAACGAGTCCGGCTCAGGTAGAAGGAACCCATAATAACCTCAGCTTTCAGGAAAACTAACTGGTGTCTGCATTTTAGCAAAATATTGCTTTGTATCACACATAATATACCAAGTAGTTAGGGGTACTTTGTGTGCAATTATAAAACTACATATAAAGAGAACTAATAGAAAAAGAATTTCAACACTAAACCAACGAATGACAATTTTTAGAAACAAAAGTATAGAACCCGACTTGACCCTAAAAAGCATCGCCGTAAAAATTGTGGTGCCTCTACAGCTGTGGCATTTGTTGCAATGTGCTTTCAATGTTACACCTGTATGCTGGTGAGGTGTCTTGAAGCCGAGCACCATTGTATCATCAAGTCAAAGCTAATCACATGAATACTTAGTGGGATTCCCGCTAGGTGGTGCCGCCCTGGTTAGCTGGCTGCCTATCGTGCTCCGCTTTCACCTGCCCCTGGCCTGGTCCAGGGCCTCGCCCGCCCCTGGATTTCCTCTCCATCGATTCAGGAAGGCTTCCGAAGCACGTGGACGCCATCGGCGTCACGGCCCGCTGCCGAGCTGGCCCTCCAAGCGCCTCCAAAAGTCAGAAGCGGCGCGGCGCCTCGCTAACCCTAACGCGCCGCGCCTGCACCTCTGCAATGCAGCGTCTGACCAAGCCCCTGCAGCCCAGACCCACTGATGCCGCCACCGCGGGGCCTACCCCAAGCGCCTACGTCACCGCGCAAAATCCTGTCGCAACCAACGCTGTGAGCGACGCTACGAGCTCCGGATCGACGGCCGCGGCGCTGCCGGCAGCGTTCGTCGTCGCCGCAGCGTCCGCTGCTAGCCAACTCCACGCTCTAAGGGACGCCGACATCTTTGGGCCCATAGACGGGTCGCAGCCGCCTGCGTTCGTCGCCGCCGCCAGGGCCGCCGACCTTCTCCAGCCACATTACCCGCTGACACCAAGACTACCAGCACCAGCGGCAGCCCGGCACCAGCGTCGCAGATTGCGTCTCAGGCTGACGACTCGCCGGCAGACATGGACTTCATGGCGTCCCCGGTAGACGACACTCCATCCCCAGAAATCGGCTGGAGCACTATCGGTGCCAGCCGTAAGCCTGCTTCCGCCACCCGACCCCGCTCCGAACTCATTACTGTTGGCATCCAACTCCCTCCTGGTACCCTCAATCCCAAGCTGCCTCTCTACGACGTGCTCGCCGCAGTCACTTCCACTGCACAACTTTTCTCCAAGACCAGTTCAGACATCACCCTTTAGGCCAAGCCGGCACAAAGCCTTGTGTTTTTAAAAACTCATTCTCCTCTCACCGCCCACCTCCTACTTTCTATCACGCACCTTCACCTTCACGGTAAGCCTGTCACCATCAAAACTTATTCCCCACATCCTCCTATCTCATAGCTCGGCGTCATCCATAACGTCGGTGGCCACTTCACTCCTGATGAGCTGATGGATGATCTAGAATCTTTCAAAACAGATATTCTCGCTGCTCGCATGAAGGGATCCACTCAATCGGTGCTCATAACTTTCGCTGGTACCGTCATCTCCACATTGTATATCTAAAACGCGTTGCCTTCCGGTGCCGTCCTCATAAACTTAAGCCTCCCACCTGCACCCGTTGTCTCACTCTAGGCCACCGCGCCCACCAATGCCCCCAGCACAGCGTTCCGGCCAAGTGCCGTCGCTGTGCTGCTCCTCTACTCGCTGACCCTTCCTCTCATGTGTGTGCCCAGCCCTGGTGCGTTCCTTGCCAGGTAAACACCCACCCCTCCCTCGACCCCACTTGCCCCCTTCCTCCTTGCTAGACAACGCGAGTGCGCCAAAGCTGCATACCTCCGACGCCTAGCTTTGCGCTGGGCCACTCAACTCAACACCCCCTCCTCCTCTAATCATGAACCTCCATCAGCTCCGATCACGTCACCACCAGGCTCCTATGCCGCCATAGTTAAAGGATCCTCGGTGCCATCGTCCCTCTCTTCCACTACACCACTTTCTCCATCCTTGACTGACGACAGCCGCTCGTTCGACCTCCGGCTCGCAATGCTGGAACGCCAGCTGCGAGAGCAGCAGCGCATTTCCCACGATCTACAACAGCAGATACACTCCTTGACTCAAACCCTCCAGACAACCACCTCCTCTCTTACCTCCCAGCTTAGCAAGCTAAATGAGCAGCTTGCCACGTTCACCACTCCCTCCTCCAGCGCCCAGGTCGCCCCTTTGGCTGACTTTGTCCAAACCACCACACAGGCACATCACACTCGCTTGGTTCAGCTGGAAACTTCGGTTCTGCAGATTCTTACCACCATACAAGCACAATCAAAACAATTGGAATCCTTCACTTCTATGCTCTAATCCGTCCATGAGTCACTGCCCCCGGCAAAAAAAAAGTAACGCGTACCATCGCGAGCCACTACCTTTACACTAACATAATGGCGTTTGGCGAGGACCTCGAGATTGTTCAGTGCAACTGCCGAAATCTTTGCCACAATAAGACCCCCCTCCATCAGTACCTACTCACCCGCCCCTCCCTGCCACATTTTCTCCCTCTCCAGGAGACCCGGACGGCCCGCACTGTCCCAGGCTACCGCGCCTACCATGCCACTACGGCCACACCACTTGCGTCTATATGTACGCAGTGACGTGCCCGTGGAGCCAATTGACATCCCCTCTACCCTCCTTAAATATTTAGTTGGTGTGGTTTATTACCACCCTTCTTCCCGCATCTCACTCGTCCTTTTGTCCTTTTACAACCCCCCTGTCACTTCGTCTTCGTTCTCTGGTCTGGGTAAATTCCTTCACTCTCTTCCTTCTACCTCCCATCTCCTCTTTGGTGGTGATTTAATGCCCCTCACACACTCTGGGGCTTCCCACAAACCCTCAAACCCGGCCGCCTCCTCCATTGTTTGGCACAGGAACGCCACCTCACCCTTCTTAATATTCCTGGCTCCCCTACTCTAGCGGGCACTGCCTCACAACGCCCCACGACTCCCGACCTCACTTTCTCTCGGGGTTCACTTTCACTGGCAGGTGACAGCCGAAACTCTTCTCAATGACCAATTTCTCATCCATATTACCACCACTCTTTGCCACATCCCTCGCTGTCATCCGGTTATTCACACTGACTGGGATGCTTTCCGCACTAATCTCGCCTCCGACTCTTTTCAATACTACGACGACTGGACGTCGCGCATCTCTGCAGCGCTCCCGTCCAGTAGCCGTCGCGTTCGCTCTCGTCACCCAGTCCCAGACCCAGATCCTCACCTTCTCCGTTTATGGCGTCGCCGTAAACTTCTTCAACGCTCCTTTCGCTCCCAACCCCACAATGCCCAACTTTCCTCCCGGATCACTGCTCTGCGGGCCGAGATCGTCGCCCACTGCGCCTCCCTCGAGCACTCTCGTTGGAGTGCTCTTTGTGATGGCCTTGACTCTGCATTGCACTCGCGATCCGCATGGTCTCTGTTTAAATCCCTCCTTGACACTAAGCCTGTCCTTGCTCCCACTCTAGCTAAAGCACTCACTCAGGGGACTCCCTCCGAAGTTTTTGACCAAATCCCTTCTCTTTCCTCCCGCCCCCTCTGGCACCCTCCTATCCGGTGTACTCAGGTGGACCTAACCCCTATCTGGACAACTCCTTTACTCTCCGGGAGCTCGAATCTGCTCTGGCTGCTAATGCTACACGCCCGGCTCCCGGTGAGGTTGCCATTACATACACCAAACTTTGTAACCTTCCTGACTGCGCCAAAGTATTCTTGCTTCAAACCTACAATGAGGCCTGGGAGAGCGGCTGCTTGCCGAGCACCTGGACATCCTCCCTCATTTCTATGATTCCAAAGCCGGGCAAACCTCCCTCTCTCTCTAACCTCCGCCCAATCTCCCTGACATCGTGTGTTGGTAAGATCCTTGAGCGAATGGCCTTGACTCGCATGTCTAATTTTCTCGAGGCGAGGGAGTTCTTCCCCCATTCTCTCATTGGCTTCCCACGCCGCGTCTGTGCATAGGACTTGTTGCTGATTCTCCAGCACACCTTTCTGTCACCTACCCCCATTCAAATTCATGCACTTCTGACCGTCGATGTTCGCAAGGCCTTCGACAGTGTTTGTCACGATCACATCATTTCTCAACTCGCCTCTTTAGACTGTGGCCCCCGCATGTACTCTTATATCCGTTCATTCCTCTCTAAACGTGTGGCTCGCTTTCGAGTCGACACCCACTTGTCTGACCCACACCACCTCACCCGTGGCACTCCTCAAGGTGCTGTTCTCTCTCCTACCCTTTTCAATCTCGCTATGGCTCCTCTCGCCTCCCAGCTAGCTGAAATTCCCGGCCTGCATCATATATTTTACGCCGATGACATCACTCTCTGGTGTTCATCTGGCTCTCCGGGTCCCGTACAGGACACCCTGCAACGTGGCCTAGATCTCATCGACTCCTTTCTCACCACCGCTGGCCTCTCTCCTGCTCCTGAGAAATCGGAGCTTCTCCTTCTCAACCATTCCTCCTACCAGCGCTCACAAAACCACTTCGTCTCTCTCCACCTTTCTGGCTTTCCCATTCCTGTCGTCACACAGCCCAAAGTTCTTGGCTTCCCTTTGCCTGCGGCCAAGAATGTGCAAGCCCTCCGCCGCGCTGTCACCACCTGCCTCTCTGTAACTCACCCCCTGCGCCGCGTGGTCACTCGACGCTCAGGTCTCCACGTGCTCTTCCTTCACTCAGACTCAACGCTCTCGAGACTGCCCTTGTGGGCCTCTACAAGGCAGCTCTTAACCTCCCTATCACTACCACTAAGCTCTTTGCCACAGGCCTCTTCCATCCTCATCGTTCTCTTCTGTCTCAATCGTGACTCGCAGCTTGCCCGGCTTTCCCTTACCCGTCAGGGTCATTGGTTATTGACTCAAGCGGGTATCTCGCCCATTCCACTCTCCCCGTTTACCTCTCCTATTCCCACCCCCGCTCCCAATCTTCGTATCCTTCCCCTCCCGACCAACACGTCCCCCGTCCTGCACGCGGGCCGTCGTCTTGCGACCGCGCAGCACCATTCCCTTCTCTTTGATATCCAGGGTGGAGCCTACACGGATGCCTCCTTCGTGGCTCCTCGAGGTTCCTGCGGCTACGCCCTGTACCATCCACACCTCCCTGCTCCTGAAACCCACACCAGCGGGCCGTATCTACACCCTCCAGACGCATTCTCGCTCGAGGTCCTCGCCATTGCGCATGCCCTCCAGTCATTTGCCCTCCTTCCCTCTCTCCAAGAGTACACAGTCTATTCAGACTCACAAGCCGCAATACATCACATTCAGGAACACACCCTGACCAACAGGAGGTCGAACGATCGGTCTCCGCACTCCAGCCTTCCATCGTTTTCCTCCGCTGGGTCCCTGGGCATTCAGGGATTGACGGCAATGAGCTGGCCCATCAGCTTGCCCGCGACACACTTTTCCGGGCACCGTTGATCCCCTGGCCCAAGCCCTCGGAGGACGGTGGGAGACTCACCCTTCGCCGCACTATAGAAGAGGTCTACCTCGAGCTCCGCATTGACAAACGCCTTTACCCTCCTCCTCATCTATCACTCAGGGTGCCGGAGTCTCGCCTTCTTCGGCACATCCAAATGAATGCAGTTATCACCCCGTCCCGCCTCTTTCTCTATCGCTATCGTCGAACCCTTCCTGTCCCAACTGCCCTGTATCTATGCGGACCTGGCCCATGGCCTCTTCTATTGCCAGCCTGCTCAACAGTCGGGTTCCTTCCCCCCCACCCTCTCTATCCTTCACCACCTGGCTCGACTGGCTTGGCGCTGAAGTGGTAGAAGAACAGCGACGTCTGGTCGCCCAGGCGGTTGACATGCTGGCCTATAAATTATGGTCGAATACAGGTCTTTTACTACTACTACTACTACTACTGAGTGGCAGCGTTCAGCTCTTTCGTTTCACCAGGCGAATGGTCGAATGGTCAGGCAAATGGTCTTTCTATTGTGTCGCTCAAACACAAGCGCGGGCGCCAACGTGGCCATGCGGTTGGTTGCCTGAGGAGCACTTTTATTTCTGGGTTGAATCGTGAAGCTGGCTTTCTATCATCGTGTATTCCTATATGGGAGCATATAGGTATATGCTGAAATCAAAGGTTTGCTTTCTCTCGTTGCTGTTTTAGGAAAATACACTTTCTCTTGCATTCGTTTGAAGATTTATTTGTATTTTATCGGCTGCTTTCTAGTCTTTAGTATAGTGCACTCAAAGAACATTATTGTTTTCTTTCTTCATTTTTACATCATTTCCATCTTCGTCTCTCTTGTCTGCCGCGCTTCTTGCTGTTGTTATTAGCTTTTCAGAAACAGGCAGATACCCATACGACGGGATCGGCCAAGAATCGGGAGGCACAGGTTCCTGTTCACCTCCACAGAAGAAAGGCAAAAAAAAGCATGCCAGAGAGGAACACCGATGGACTATACCTCAGGTGGGACATGGACTGAAAAGGGATGAAAGCTTGGATGAAAAAGGGAGAGAGCGGAAAAAATACAAAGGAGTATTTGATAAAGTCAGAATGTAATGATCCATAAAAATTGAAATATAAGAATATTTAGCAAGGCAGTCGATGAGATTCCAGCAAGAAAGTTTGAACTGCTGCACAAACAGACCTGTGTCTGAGCCCAAGAGTGGTGGCGTCAGATCCATCGCGCAAGTCCTAAGCAACAATTTTCTTGCTCAATGTGACCAAATGCTGGCAAGCCGGTTGCAGAAACTAAAGTGGAGGACGTAAAGACGTTCCGAGTCGTGGATGATTTTTAGTGCTTTTTAAACGTCTAGAAAGTAACTGCAAATGTACTGTATAACAGCTACTTGCTGCTTTTATTGATCCTCTCAGCCTATTAACAATTAAATATGAAACAATTATTGATGGCGCCATTAGCTTCCTTAATATCAAGCTGTCGCTCTCGGCAAATCAGTCTCGCTGCATGTACCAGCCCAGAAGAAGCAAAGGCCTGTTGCCATTTGGCTCTACACATTGGTAACTAGGGAAGAGAGCGATTGTGATGCGATATTTTCTGACTGCTCGGAAGAAGTCTTGTCCACAATTATTCAAGAAGAGATTTAGGCAGCCAGTTGCTAGGCTTAAAGAAGCCGGATATCCCGACCAGATGTTTATCTCGGTTGCAAAAAGCCTACTGAAGAATTCTATCATTAAGGGTACGGTGATCAGCCAGGATTCGGTGAGACAAAAGCATAAGGCAATTGTGATACGATACATTCATGAGGTATCTTGTAATCTGAAGAGGATTGCCTCTAGGATAAAAAGTAAGGTAGTCTTGTTCGGCGCCGGACAAATTGGAAAAATTGTGTAAAATAATAACATACTCTGAACGAAAAGGGTGTAAAACGAATCACAAAGTAATCATGTTGGCATGCGCAGAAGGAGTAGCTTGCGGGATTCCGCTGATTTGCGGCAAAACATATGTGGGCCAAACCGCATGGTGTTCAAATCAGCGCCTTCGAGAACATCGAAGGAACATGGAGCGTTGAGACGATAGCGATCTCGTCATACACTGTCAGGAATGCGAATGTGAACCCTGCTATCAAAGGACAGAGGTGTTAGGCGCAAAAAGAGACCAAACGGCACGACAAATCACCGAGGCTTTGATCATCGCCCATAGCAAAGATTCATGCCTGAGCAGCACGTCCGTTTCACTTTTAGCGAAGGAAAGGGCATTTCGAGAGGCGAGAGGGTAAAGAAAAGTGTTACGGGACAGATCTTCGACCTTTTGTCACCTCTTGGGCGTATATAAAAAAGACAACCTTCTTGAAGAATAAAAAAAACAGTTGTCAGAGAATACAGACGAGCAACTAATTCAGGACAAGTCATCTTGAGAATACGAAAAAGCATGTAAAATTGCTCGGTGGCATAGAATCTATTTTCGGCAGTTTAAATTATGAAACGCTAATAAGGGAGTAATTCCTCTTTCACATCCACCCGAGCGCAGCCATACGGCTACAAAGGAAAGCTCCACAGCTTTCCCAGAAACTTCGTAGTTAATTTTAACTCGAAATGGGAACTGTATTTGTAAAATGTTTAGGGGAATCCCCCAAGGTAGAGTAGATTTGTAATAAGGGAGTAATTACGCATTGGCATGCATCCACCTGAGCGCAGCTGGATTTCAATGAGTAATTACTCTCTTATTACATATCTAATCCATCTTGGCGGATGCCCCTAAACATTTGAGCAACAATTATGAAACGCTATATAGTGACAAAATTACCCGTAACTGCATGGCGTATCATATGTACGGTGCAAGTAAACACCACCTGCAAGTTAAAGAATTATCGCCCTGCATGTGCTGTAATAGAACTACAAAAACTTTATTAGAGCACCTAATGATTTTTGTTGCATAACGCTACCTACAGTTATACTCAAAAAATATTTCCTTGCTCAAAGAAGGCTCAATAATACTGTTACGTGGCGGCCAGCCGAAGAATGAGACGTGGTGAACGATGGCTATGAGATCATTTAATGGCCGCTGGCCTAGCGCGGGCGCTTCCTCCCGCGCCACTGCCAGCTTCGTCTTCGTCACACTACCCGGGGTCTCCGAGCGATCGTCCCGATCGGTGACGAACAGACGGCGAAATGGCGATGGTCTTGAGTGAAGGATCGAACAATATGTAGAAGATGGTGCAGTGCTGGCCGCCACGATGAGAAAGATGAGAGAATGAGTCCCGGTCCACGAAGCATCCGCGCCGTAGGGTGCCAGGAGCTGACGGCCGAGGTCTCTGGACGCACCGAACGGCGGGGGCAGGGGGGCGGTGTCTTCACGTTTGGGTCTTGGGTCAGTGGGGTTTTGGGTCGGTGGGGTCTTGGGTCGGTGGGGTCTTGGGTCCGTCGGGTCTTGGGTCGTCCTGTAGTGTGGTCCGGGCGGGGGACGGGGCTGGGGTGAGCGTCGAGGTCGGTTCAGGTCGGGCGGGCTGGGGCACGGCCGTTCGGCGCTGACCAGGTACTCACGGCCGACGTCCACGGCAGGCCCAGGATGCCGAAGCTCCGTGACCAGGATGGCGATGAAGGGACCACAGCACCTCACACCAAATGTTACGTGGCGGCCAGCCGAAGAATGAGACGTGGTGAACGATGGCTATGAGATGATTTCATGGCCGCTGGCCTAGCGCGGGCGCTCCGTCCCGCGCCACTGCCAGCTTCGTCTTCGTCACAATACTTCTGCGTACATTTGAACGAAAAACCGCTAAAGAAGCACTGAAAAGGTTATCGCTGCAAGACTGGCTGCTAAAAAGGACAGAGTAGTGTTCACGGTAAAGTAAAAAATCCCTTCTTACTGTTCATGTTTACTTAGACAAGGAAAATGCGCTGCATCATATTTGATACGCTTAGTGTTAAGGGGTTGAGAGAGAGAAAGGAATTTTAATGAGGGAAAGGTGGAGAGGTCGGCCGGTGGTAACATAACCCTGGCCTGCTACTCCACACAGGGGAAAGGGAAGAGGAGGGAAAGGGAAGAGGAGGAAAATGAAAGTTTGAATGAATGCTGATGATGGCATAATACAATGAGTTTCACGGGTGATGTCTACCCACAGACACACACACACCACTCTGGCTGGCACTCGCATCGCGGTTAGTAGACGCACATAAAACTCATAAAACTGGTGTCTGCAACACAAACACCGACACATGTCATTAACCATGTAGGTGTGCAGAGGCGGTCACAGACGAGTATCCAGGCCTGTTTCACACAAAAAGTTGAGCAGGGCCTTTATCACACGCCACCAATCAGAACGTCTCGTCCTGGCGCCCAGAAGACTCCTCAGAGAGAGGGCGAGAGTCCAGTTGTTTCACGGTCGCCTCCAATGTTCTTCTTTCAGCAGTATAGTTCGGGCACTCGCAAAGAAGGTGTCCAATAGTCTCTTTAGTGTGGCGCTGTGCGCAATTTGGGTTACTTTCGATGCCGATCTTTTGAAGATAGTGTTTGGTGTAGGCAACGCCAAGCCGTAGCCGGTGGAGTAAAGTCCCATGACGTCGCACCACCATAGATGGCAAATATAATCGTGAGCCAGCGTGAAGCTTACAGACGCGGTCCTGTTGATGACTGGAATCATGCCAGTGCGACTGCATTGCCGCTTGCATTAAATGCGCCAACAAGGCTCCAATGTTTGATCTAGAAAAGGCTATCTCAATGAAAGCACCATCACTATGTGCCATCGGAGCCTCGGTGTCAGCACGCTCGTTTCCCGCTATGCCGCAATGGCGCGTTATCCAATGAAACTTTATGATATGGCCGCGGTGGAAAGCTTCGGCTAAGAAAAGCACAATCTGTTGAAGCAGCTGCTCGCATGCCCTTGGTTTTAGATAAGTTTGTACGACCTGCAATGCCGATCTCGAGTCGCAGAATATAGTCCATTGCTGCTCTGGCTGGTGACCAATATAAAGGACGGCTTCTCGTATGGCTGCCAATTCGGTTGCCGTAGAGGACATTTTGTGCATGCGCCTGAAACGGTGACATGAGGCATTTCCGGGCACTATCACCGCTGCAGCTGAAGAAGTGGTCGTCACGGATGCGTCCACGAAACCATGCTGGGTGTTAGTATATACAGATGTAATGTATGACAGCGCCAGCTGTTTCAGTCCGACTGTTGGAATGTGCGCCTTCTTTGTTATCCCTGGGATTGTTGTCCGTATACATGGTTTTGGTACGTCTCAAAATGGCACCTCCACAATCTGGTGTGGCGCGTAGTTCGAAGGCACCGCATTGCGCTGCATGCAGAGGGCAAGCGACATAGATAAACTGTTTGTTTACTTTTTTTTTCTCAGAACAAGCGTGCCCTCAGTCTCCTGCTTAGGCCAGTTTCGCATAACTTCGCTAGCCCTCTTTGCATGGAACATTGTAATTCATAAAAAAATTTCTTCAAAATAATTGAATTGGCATGCATTGAGATGAGATGCTTTCAACTGTGAAAGAAGACAGCTTGAACAAAAAAGAAGTAAGCTTCCTATTTAGAGATACGTCATTATGACGATAACTCTAAAAATGCGGTCATTTACATTGAATACTGTGTCAAGTTGTTTTACTTTTATTATGTGTATGTAGGGGTGTAACACGGGGCCTTAATATTTGAAATCAGCGTTTCGGTACAAGGCAAATTTGGTGTAAAGGATTCCAGATTTTTTTAAATAAATGGAGCGGCATTTGTTCAGGATAGTTAAAAAATCGTTAGAACAATGTTTCGCGAATATCCTGCCGCGCACAGTACGCCATAACAATCATGTTTTTAAACGCGACAGTGTTAGGGGCCCCCTGTCGGTGAAAAGCCGGCGGCGGTGGCCGTCAGCGCAAAAACCCAGAAGCATTAATTAATAGAAGCTAGTAGGAAATTGGTCGAGTTGGCGAATCGAACCAAGGCCTCCGGAGTGCAAGACGAGCACGCTAACCACTCCGCCACGCCAGCTCGATGGTTTGGAATTAACAAAGGCGCATCTAGTGAATACGGTATCCAAGAACGGTGCTTTGGAGACAGGTGCTGAGGTATATATTAGTAATTATGAGCACGGAAATTGCAGAACTCGCAGTTAAGCTAGTACCAAATTACGTTTCCGCTACTTTTCCTCTTCGCGTAGCCCGCACGTAGCACCCCTCCTCCTCTCAGTTACAATGTACGCCACTGCCCCAACAGATGGCGCCCGACGGCAGCGCCTCCCGCTCGTCTCGTTCGGCGCATTGGGGCCGTGCGGGGAAGATGGAATCACGCGGTGCGCGGCGAACAGCGCAACGCACATGCAAGGCGCGTTCGCCACGAAGCTTGCGGCTTGATGCCCGTTCGTTAGGCGCGGTGCTGGCGTTCGTGCCATCGGGTATGTTGAGAGTCGTCCTATGGACTCCGAGCGATTTCTCCAACGGACAAGGCGTCGCGCCGAACGGGCTATGGCGTTCCGCAGACTCCCTGACAGGCTGCGGCAAACTGTTGGGTTCCACTCTTAAATGCGAAGATCAAGCGTCCTCCAACTTTATATTATTTTTTTCCGTTTTCCCGCGATGGTTGTACTATGGCTGTTCATATCACGCATCTCATTGCAACTTCGACAGACTATGAGATCATCCTGCAAAACCCCGTCGAGGAATTTGTTTCAAGGCATACCAACTAATCTTTAGCAGTAGGAGCGAAACGATTAGTTCCTATATTACTAAGCAGTTCAATAGCTCCAGACGCCGTACATCTCGCTGTCACGTAAGTGGAAAAAATTTTCTTCCTTGAATACTTTGGTTGTCACCTTTTTTGCCTGTCCACTGGTTCTTTGTATGCAAAATATCATATTAAAAGAATGAATAGATAAATCCTTTATTGCAAGCAACGTATGGCACTCGGCCGCTGTTGGAGAAATAAGCGTAGGCACTGGGGTGTAGGTGCAGAGGCAACTTCTAGACGCTTGTCTTCATGGTCTTCCGAGCTGCGCGTTGCAGGTCCGTCGACCTCTCTTACACTACTCGAAGCAGGCCGCTCTCACTACAGTAAGCTGCGATAGCATGCTGTGCGGCGATGCTTGAGGGTTTAGATAGAATATAGAGAAAAGCTTTGGAAAAATACATTTCTTGCAGATATTGGTAGAATGCGAACATTGAGGGCGGCAGCAGCTCGTGCTCTTCCTTTGCTTCACTGCTGCCTTCATGAGCATACAGGCGCAGGACGTGAGAGATACGGTCTGAAATTTTCTTGGTTTATCTTTTTACCGGGCTTGGGGATGAACGTCACTACAGATGTTTTCCAGTCGTTCGGTAACTCCCCCATGTCCCAGCATTCGTTGATGTAGTGCGTAAAATCTTCTAGAGCTGGTTTTATTTATTTATTTATTTATTTATTGTACCCTCAGGGCCATAGGCATTACAGAGGGGAGTGGGTTAATTAGGATAAAGAACAATGAATACAATACAGTGAAAAAGGGTAGTACAGAATAGGTTTGGTTTGGTTTGTGGGGTTTAACGTCCCAAAGCGACTAAGGCTATGAGAGACGCCGTAGTGAAGGGCTCCGGAAATTTCGAACACCTGGGGTTCTTTAACGTGCACTGACATCGCACAGTACACGGGTCTCTAGAATTTCTCCTCCAAAGAAATTCTAGCCGCCGCGGCCGGGATCGAACCCGCGTCTTTTGGGTCAGCAGCCGAGCACCATAGCCACTGAGCCACCGCGGCGGCTGGTAGTACAGAATAAATTTTCTCCAAATTTAAACAAACAACATTCACAAAGCGTAAATAACATAAAATCAATGTACATAACACAGTGGAAACAGATATAACACATTAATCAACTTCTTTCTGAATAAACAATGTTAGCTATTGCGTCGTGAAAGGTTTTGTTATCTGCAATGGCTGCAATATCGGGGGGAAGGCGGTTCCATTCCACAGATGTGCGAGGAAGATATGACTGAAAAGAAGATTTGGTGTGGCATGTTGGGATGCCAACCTTGTGGCGGTGATCGATGCGACGTGAAATGTATTCTGGGGGTGATATGAAATAGTCGTGAAGCGTAACGTGATGATATAGCTTGTGAAATAGTGTTAGGCGACCAACTTTACGGCGAGATTGTAACGGTGGGAGTGACACGTTAGATTTCATGGCTGTGATGCTTGCCGTACGGTTGTAATTTGAAAGAATGAAGCGAACTGAGTTATTTACATACCATGCACCAAATGGCCCAACAAGCTACGCTTCTTCAATACTTCTATAGCTGGATCGTTGAGGCTGGCCAGAAGGCCGACCGTAATCTTGTCATCTCCCGGTGCCGTCCCTCCCCTGATCTTTATGAATTGCGCGTTGATTTCCTCGACGGTAAATTTTGCGCCCAACTTTCAGTTTTCCTCTCCGGTGTATGTCCTTATATCCTCATCATAGTCTACAGTCGTACATAAGTACCGAGCTCTCAGTTTGTCGGCGAGTTGCTCGTCTGTTCCTTGAAAGTGGAGGAGTGCGCTCCTTAAATTTCTGCTCTGTTCGCCTTTGGTTTTATTGGGCTCAATGGGACACCTGAGGTAGCTCCAGGTTCCTTTCGTTCTGAGGTTGCCTTGTAGGGAATCTCATTTAGATATCCAGTTGGTTTTGGCTAGAGACCATGTGTACTCTTCCGCTTGTTTGGTTAGCTGGGTAATTATAATTTTAAGTTATGGTTACGTTTTTGTTTTTTCCATTTCCGGCCACGTTTATCAGCGCAGGACGTGCTGCTCCAAATCAATAGGGAAGTCATCGACCCCCCCTTCGGGAACCCGGCGGCCAGGGCTCTTTTGGCCCTAGACCTCAAGGGGGCTTTAGACAACGTTAAACGTAGCAAAATTCTTGAGAATCTGAACGCCACCAATTGCGGTGAGAAACATTCAGATATGTACAAAACTTCTTAGACAATAGGAAAGCTTTTATACGACTTGGCAATGAAAAATTCGGGCCCATCGAGATGGGAACCTGAGGGGCGCCTAAAAGAGCAGTTATCTCTCCGCTGCTTTTTAACGTTGCCCTCATGGACCTCCACGAGAGCCTCAATGCGGTGGATGGTGTACGCCACGCCATCTACGCAGACGACATTATTTTCTGGTGGTCCCGGGGCAGCGTGGGGCAGATGGTGGGGGCCCTCCAAGAGGCCGCCTCGGTAGTGCAGGATTACGTTCAGGAGTGTGGTCTGCAATGCGCTCCGGACAAATCAGAACTTCTACACATTAAAACGGATAAAAACTCAGGTGAGAACATGCAAATTTAGGTTAACGACACCCAGATACCAGTGGTAGAGACGCTTCGGGTATTGGGATTACAAATTAATAACCGGGGTAACAGTGCGACGGCCTTGCAAAAAATAAAGACCATGTGCGAACAGATTAGTAGGATGATTGGCAGGATATCCTGCAAGCATGGTGGACTTCTCGAAAAAGAAACCTTTCGCTTAGTTCAGGTGTTCATCGTCAGTCGCGTGGTTTATGCGGCGCCCTGCCTCAAGCTGAGGAAGAGCGACCCCGGGAACCTCAACGCGATGATTCGGGCGGCTGTTAAAAAAGTGCTAGGACTCCATGCCAAAGCGTCCACTGGGCGCCTGCTCCAACTTGGCGTCCACAACTCGGTAGAGGAGCTGATTGAGGCCCACAGAACAAGCCAAATTGCCAGGCTGTCGGTGTCCAGCGCCGGCAGACAAGTCCTTCGGGGCTTCAATCTCGCGCTGCTCCCCACCACTGAATGCAGAGTCGACATCCCGGAGGCATGGAAAAATACTCTGTCGGTTAACCGGTCCCCAAAAATATGAATTGGGAGTATAATCAGGGGAGACGTGAAGCCAGGGCAAAATTTATTCAAAATTATTACGGAAATAAGACAGGCATATACTACGTGGATGCAGCGCGTCCAACCGAGGAGGGCATCTGCAGCATTGCGGTGGTGCACGAGGAAAAGCAGGTTAACGGGCTCTCGGTAAAAAGTAGCTAGGCGCTAAAGTTGGAGGGAATTGGCGATTGCACTGGCCGCCACCCACTCCGACGCAGCGTACATAATTTCGGACTCGCAGCAGGCCTGCCGAAATTACGTGCGGGGTAGGATAGCGCCGCTCGCCCGCAGAATACTATACGCATTTGAGAGCGATTCGAATTCGGCTATCAGTAAAATACAGATAGTATGGGTGCCCGGTCACCAGGGGGTTGAGGGAAACGAGGCCGCTCACGCGGCTGCCCGAGCGTTCCTTCCCCCGGGTTCCACTCAACTCCCCGGTTCTGCCGCGGCAATCATGTCGATTCCACTAATCTCTTACGCGGATATTACAAACCATTTACGCCTCTTAAGGAGGGTACTCCCGGGACCCGCCAAAGGTCTCGACAGAACCGAGGAGTGCCACCTCAGACGGCTCCAAACCGGACCTTCCTTAAATCCCGCCGTACTAAAATACGTGGACCCGACTTTCACGGGCAGGTGCAAACTCTGCGGGCAGTATGCTGACCTATGCCACATGGTGTGGGCCTGCCAGTTATATATAAAGTTAGCCGTTATAAATCCGCCAACTAGGGAGGGCTGGGAGGCGGCCCTGTCCAGCTCGGACCTGGAGGCCCAGCGGGCCCTGGTCCAGAGAGCACGGGCAGCGGCGGCAGCCATTGGCGTCTAGGAATAGGGACTGCCACCCAGGTCAACGTCCATCCACAGCTACCCTTCACAATTCAGTGCAGTGCTACAATAAATATTTTCTTCTCCTCCTCCTCACATGTCTTCAAACTACTTCCCATGAACGTCGACACACTTTTGCCAACGGCGTAACCTTGATTTGAAGGCTTCCCTATAGGTGGACTCAGGAAGGTCCTCAAGGGCACAAGTGCAAATTTACTGCGCTTAGGGTTCCTTGGCGGTGTACTGCTAGAGAGAATTTCACTTTTTGGAATAGGAAATAGTCTGCTGCTACCAAGTCGGGACAGTAAGAGGGTTGGAGAATTGTCGTGATGCCATTTATCGTCAGCTTGTCGTTGAGCTTGGTCAGGCGTGCCTGGCTGCATTGTCGTGTTGCAATTTTTAAGTTCCATATGCGAAGAAGGCTAGCCTCACCTGGTTGACTCTCGTCTTCAATCTCCTTAGCTATTCAAGGGGAAAAGCACTATTCACTCTCTGTACCTCAGGTACAAATTCGTAGTGCACCACCTCTTTGTGTTGAAGAAAGCGATGAGCCTGACTTTTCCTCCGTATTTGCTCATTCAGGCGTTTCTTGGATGAGGTGATGCCTGAGTGTGCCATTCGGATGTTTGCCGTTTTATTTCCGAGTAGTATCAAAATATCCAAGCTTTGACTCCCGCGATTATGTTGTTCAAAAGGCGACGGTCCTCTACGGGTTGCAGAAGATCTTCACAACTAGACACTCGCCTCTGCTTTTGCCCGGTCGTCAAGATCTACGAGACTAGTTGAGTGCAGATCGTTCTTTTGCATCGCCAAATTTTCAGTGATAATGCTATGTACTGTCACATTATCAATGCCAATGACATTTGCGATCATTCACACAATTAAAAATCTGAATTCAGCACTTCACGCACACGTGGCAAGTTGTCGTCGGTTCTTGGTTTCGACGGCCGTGCAGCGTGAGGGTCTTCCTCCAAACTGTCTCCGCCATTTTGAAGCGCTTTTGCCACGTCAAAACTGAAGTTTGTGGTATGCATTTATTCTTGAACACTTAGCGAATTATTCCCCACGTCTGCGCACCTGATGTCCTCAGTCCAATACGAAATTCGATGCCGTACCGCTGTTCAATCGTTATGTGCATTTTGAGCTTGAACCCAGTCACCAGAGAGGGGTCAACTAGAAACACGACCTAGCATGAACGAACGCCCGCAGAAGACCGGCACTTGGCGCGTCTTGATTGTCAGATCTACCTCCACATCGCACGCGCGGTGCGAGCGCGCTTCGACTAACATCATGTCAGGAAAAAAAAGAGTTCCCGGTAGGTTTTCGACAAACCTATCTGGCGTGCTAAGGTGGCCATGTCCTCACGTGGTATGTGCTAAATTTTTGCGCCTTGCTATCTACAGAGATGAAATCAACATTTAATGTCGTAAGTCTGAGCTACAGTGTTCTTGCCAGTGGGTGCATCTGTTGCGCATAAGCGTTTCGTGTCTGGCAAGATACCACTTCTGAAGTATGTACACTTGTGAAATATGTACAGGGTGTGCGCTGCATTTGCAATGGATCTGTTTAAGAACACTTTGCAGGGATTCTAGCATGGTCTGTACCGTGCACTCAGGGGCCACACAACTGCGCTTGCTCGAACCACAGCTGTTGCTCCGAAGAACAACGCCACCGAGGAGTAGCCCACAGGCAACACCGCTTATTAGGATCCCCCAAGCTCGGAAAGCCTCCCTCGGTCGAGCGCAAGAAGCAGCGCCGCAGCAGGCAGGTATGAGAAACAACTTGGAGGCGGTACTACTGAGACAGCTCCAGACCGGATCGCTACCGAGCCCGGGACTGATGCATCGCATGTACCCCGAGACCTACCCGACCGATACGTGTAGAGTCTACCGGAGGGAGCCGGCGTCTCACACGCACATCTTGTGGGACTGCATAAAAAATCCAAAGGAAGCAAGATCAAGAACAATCCCGCCGCGGCTGGAGGCAGCCGCGAAGAGCAACGACCATGCCCTTTTACCCTTTTATTGGTCCTCTCAAAAAAAGAGGCAAAAAAAAACATAAAAGAAAGAGAGAGGATGCCTGGACCAGCAATGCTTTGCCAGGCTTAACGCCAATTCAAAATAAATGAAAAATAACTAAATGTTTCAAAGAAGAAAAAAAAATTAAGCGAAAAACAGAGCATAAAAAAAACTCATACGAAAAGAAAACAAAAGTCTCATCATAGTAAGTTAGACGCAGGCAGATAGCCAAAGCACAGCGTGCAGTCCGCGAAATAAATAAAAATAATAATAAAAAAGAAAACCCAAGTCACTGCAAAGTCATTGTCACCGTAACAGTCAAAGAAAGCACTGAGCGCCGGCCACAAAATAAAGATCACAAAAATAAAAACATAATCAAGACAAAAGAAAAAAAAACCGAAGTCACAGTCACTCATGCCCAACAGCTATGGGCCGTCCAGCAGGTCCTCGGGGCGCTCGAAAGGCAGGGACCCAGCGAGCCGGCAACGGCGAGCAGAGACCCGCGCCGAGTAACGGCAGCCTCGTAGACGACGTAGGCCCTGATATATTTTGCCCATGCTAGAAGCGTGTCCCACCAGGCATCGGATCCAGGAGCACCGCCGCAGTGCCGAAGGAGGAAGGAAACGTGGGCCGGAGACGGGGAGTAGGGGAAGTGAAGGAAAAACTGTATTCACATATTTACATTATTTACATAGAGCGGGACTGAGAATGGCTCTCAGTGGAAGAGGAACGTCTTCGTCAACCGTAGTCGACTGGAGCTAGCAGGCTTTTTTCGGCCACACTCACGGCCGAGTTAAATATCGTTCGGTTTCCCCAGATCCCTGGCTGGGGAATAATGGTCGACGAGCACTGTCCAATCGGATGGACCGAAGGGGACGTTCTTGTCACCACCCACGGCTGGGCAGGTGCGAGCTTTTCCACTCTCCCACAGCTGGGCCGATGAGAGGGGGAGAATGCTGACTCATCCAGCACTGCGGGAAAGGAATCTCCCGAAGTCCTCCAGCAGGGGAATGAACTTGCCTCCCCGCCGATTGCCCAGAACGCGAGTCGGGGACACAGAATTCTTCAATTATCCGCCAGCGTGACCGGCGCCGCCAGGTCGCCTCCGCATTCACGGTGGTTGCTCGGACAATAGCTCCTGGGCCTCGCCTGCCTTCGTCGCCGCTGCACTCTGCTCAAGGAATTTCGCTGGGATTACTGCTGACAATGGCCTTTGACATTCCTGCCACACTAATCCGCTGAGGCTCGGAGGGGCATTCCAAGCATCCAACTTCCCATGGTCGTCGCGAGGTTGTCGACCTCGATGAATGTTCACGGTAGCTGCATGATCGGGCCCACGTGGTCCGAGTGGACACAGGTGTGACGGGAACACACAAAGAGAGTTAAGGGGGGGGGGGGTAGAAACACAACAGCCCTCGTCGGGGCGCGCGAGCGCCCAACTGCAGGCACAAATAAAGTTTGTTCCAATCTAATGGGTAACCTGGGCCGCGGAAGTATGGTGGCTTCTGTCCGCTGAGTCCGGCGTCTTGCTTTCAACTCCCAGCTCCCCGCTGCGTGCACGGCGTGTTCGGCCGTCGAGGGCTCGAGGGGTAAAAAAGGGCTCCCCACCTGATGACAGAGGGAGGAGTTCTGTCCGTTCGATTACAACACGCGTATGCGACGAAGGTTGAAGCTGTTGCCACGGGTCCCTGTACAAGCGATGTAATGACTGTAAGAATATGCAAACCCAGGAGATGCGATTTCGAAGCGAGTGGAACGTGTCCCGCGATAGGGCTGTAGAAATTTCGACGACTGGGCGTTTCGGGAGCCCTGCACTGCGGCGACCCCCATAGCCTAAGTCGCTTTGGCACGTTTAACTCCCGTAAACCATAAACCCAAACTTCTCTCTTTATTGAGGGGTAGCAGATGGAGCCATTTGAACGAACTTTCAACAGAAGCGCGTCTCGTCCGGGCTGAAATTTTAGCGGCCCGTAAATACCGCCCCCACCGCCGCCTCAGCAGCACCTAGAGACAAGGTGGGAGTAAATTTCACAGGTTCCCTATCTTCCTTGCACCAGAGGTGCCCCGCCAGAGATGGTTCGTTCACTTGAAGACTTAAGCGTTCCTTCGCACCAGGGCTGCCCCGTCAGAGACGGTCTTGTGATCAGTTCAGATGCAGGGGTAAGGCGAATACTTGAAGTTTACGTACAGCTATTTACATTGCATATTCAAGTTTAGGCACTCGAGACGGCAAAGACATACACAACAACAAAAAGGTGGAACTGTCTAATACTAGAGGAGGCCCCTACTCGGCGTAGCCGAAGATGCATAGCATCTCACCTTAGCCCAGAACCCCGCTTCCGGCTCCGGGGCCCGGTTTTAAAGCCTTAAAGGCACCGCCCACATTTGGTAGCTTCCAATCATGTTGCACTGCTCACATGATTGGTTTACCGAGAGCATGGCCAGCCCTCAAGCTTCCGCAGGGCAAAACGCCCTTTCCACAAACACAAACGCACGGTCGTGCCAGTACGTGCGGAGTAGAACATTCTCTCCGCCACAAAATAAAATAAAAACAAGCACAAATATACATTCGTGCCAGCACGTGCGTGAATCGGTACCGCGGGGCGGGGGGACACCCGTACTTCCGGGCGCTTTCGCGAGCGGTCGCGTTCCGAAAAAGGAGACGCTTCGCTTTGAGGGAGAAATACTGGTCCCGAAGGCCCCGCGTACACTACCGATTTACACGCCCTTCCCAAGATTATACAAAGGGCTCACATGCCACTTTTAGAATTAAAACAAAGAAGGGATCGGTACGGGTCACAAAACCACCCTGTGGTTGACATGCCGCAGCTACACGTGCACTGGCACCAGCAAAACCAAAAACAAAAAAATGCACACGGGCACCAACACAACATTACGCAAAATGCTTAGGGGCACCAAGAAAACATAAGCAAAATGCACACTTAAATACACACAGTGGCATGCCTGCCGCGCGCCGTAACACAGCGTCCAAGTTGGTGGGTTGCACCCAGTTCACCACCTCCAAGAACACCCATTCCACACAACACACACAGTTCACTCGCGTAGTCGTCATGTGGAAGTGGCGAGGGGAGTCCCCTCCCGCTCCGCTGCCAGCGGAGCACTGCTGTCCAGAACCCAGCAACCATTACCCATAACTTACGCGTGACAAGGCGTCAGCGTTGGTGTGTTCCCTACCCTTTCGGTGTTGCATAACCACATTATAACGCTGGAGCGCGAGCGCCCAGCGCATCAATTCGCGCCGTGTGGTGTGCTAAGCGTAAGGTACGCAAGAGGACTGTGATCGGAGACGACCGTGACAGGTGCACCGAAGAGCCAGTGATCGAACTTTCTGAGTCCCCAAATCACCGCAAATGCCTCCCTCTCGATGGTAGACCAACGGGTCTGCGCCGGGGAGAACTTGTGGCTCGCAAACACGATCGGCCGTTCCGAGCCGTGCTCCGCTAGTTGTAAAAGGCAGGCTCCCGCGGCAAAGGCAGACGCGTCCGGGTACAACCAGTATGGTCCTTTGGGGTCCGGAGTAGCTAAGGCTACCGCTTCGCAGAGCGCCGTTTTTAGCTGTCGAAATGCATCCTCGGCTTTTTGCGGCCATGGAATCTTATTTGGAATTCTCTTCCCGGTGAGTTCTGTCAATGGCCTCGCCACCTCAGCATAGTTCGGTACGTAGCTGCGGTAATACCCGCACAATCCCCGAACACTGCGGAGTTCCCGTTTCGTTGCGGGTGCTTTCAACCCTCTTATTGCTGCCAGTTTCTCTGGGTCAGGAGCGTGCCGCCCCGAACCAACAATGTGCCCTAGGTACCGAATGGACTTTCGTGCTATTTGGCACTTCTCTAACTTTACCTTGAGATTTACCTGTCCAAGCGTCTTGAACACCTCTATAAGGTGGCGTACATGCTCTTCGAGCGTCTCACTAGACACTGCGATATCGTTGAGGTATGCACAGCTGTACTCAGGGTGCGGGGGCAAAGCTCGTTCATGACCCTCTGGAATGTCTGCGCGGCGTTTTTGAGCCCAAACGGCATGACCTTCCACGCAAACTGCCACCGATGACACACGAAAGCGGTAAGAAGCTGAGGTGATGGAGCTAGCGGCACCTGCCAATACCCCCTCCGAAGGTCCAGCAGGGTTATATATTTCGCTCTGCCTACTTTCATGATCAGCTCCTGTTGCAGTGCCATCGGGTAGGCGTCAGCTACAGTCCCGGCGTTCAACCTGCGCAAATCTACGCACATGCTGAGAGTACCGTCTTTCTTAGGCACGCAGACCAGCGGGAGTGCATACGGGCTCTCGCAAGGAAAGATTAAACCCCATTTCAGGAGCTCGTCCACCTGTTTGCCCACCTCGGCTGTTAGGCTCGCAGGTACGCGGTAAGGATAGGGACCCTTTGGCGTGAACCCCTCCTGAAGCACAATTTCGTGTTCTTTCACCGATGCCACCCCCGGCCGTTCACTGAAAAGCTCCTCGTGTTCCTCGAACGTTGCCAGAAGTTTGTCTCGCTCATGTTGTGACAAATGGGCAAACGCGTCTCGTGGTACCTCGCCGAACGCGCTGTCTCCCTCGAACATTACGCCCACGTTCATGACCCGGCTCACATAGGGACGCATTCTGCTTGCGTGCATTAGTCTCCGGCCGCCGTCCGGCATTTGTACGAAATAAGAGTGCTCTCGGTACTTTTCAACGGAGCTGCCTGGCCCCTTCCACTTAGGAAACATCTTGCCTGGGCGCTGTTCGTCAAATATTAAGACTGCCTCCCCTTTCCCGAAGTCTTTGGCGGTCGCTCGCCGGTTGAATTGCGTGGCGTACGCATGTTGCTGCCTCAAGCTTACTGCCTTCGCGACTTGAACCGCCCGTTCAAGACGCCCTTTCAGGTCTAGCATGTACTGAGCCGGGGAGGGCCCCAACCTTACTGGGGACTCACTCTCTGCTGTCCTTGCGTTCTTTAGTATGCTGAGTGGGCCATTCGGCTGCCTTCCATAAAGCATCCCGAAAGGCGCCACCCCAGTCGTATCATGAGATACCTCTCTGTATGCCCACAGCAAAAAGGGTACAAACTTGTCCCAGTTCCTCCCCTCTTTCTGGATAACAGGGTACAACATGTTTTTGAACGTCTTAATCAAGCGTTCTACAGCTCTATTACTCTCCGGGTGACCCGGTGTAGAAAAATTGGAGGCTTATCAAGGTTAAGCCCAGTGGATGCGCCGCATATTAGCAGCTGCCTCAGTGTGGATGGGGCTAAGTAACGGAGACGTGGTTTTAGGTTAATCGTAGAACATTCCTATTATTAACGTCCTTAGCGTTTGGAGGCATCTTGGCGGCATACACGCCCGGCGCAAAGACGCTGGCGCGGTTGCGGGCACAGAGACTGACGCGACGGCGGGCGCGCGCCGCTTCATCCCTGGCGTGACGTCACATATCGCGTGATGCAGCGATGGTGGCGCCGCCGCCGCGTCGCGCGCGACGGCGCGAACCGAAGCGTGGAGGCCCTCGCCGGGCGACGTCCGACGGCGCGATATGAGGCCCCATCTGCAGCCGTTGTGACGTCATCACGTGACGTCATGGCACGTGACCTACTTGAAGGTCAGTGGTGGCCACCGCCGGGAGGCGACCGACGGCGCGATATGAGGCCCCATCTGCAGCCGGTGTGACGTCATCACGTGACGTCATGCCACGTGACCCGTGTCACGTGACCCGTGACGTGGCCACCGCCGGGCGTCGCGCGAAGGCCCGAAACCTACGTTAATATTGATACGTGGCGGCTAGAAGCACCAGTATAAACAGCAGAAGTAACCTGCTACGCAAGGAACCGACGGCTTGGAGCAGTCTCACAGCACACAAGCGCGCACCTCAGCGTCGTCTTCGTTACAAACCACTTTGTCGTCCTCCCAGCGTCCGTAGCATGACCCCCCTCGCGGCAAAAGCACCGTCCCGGTGCGCACTAGACAGGCCAGGTAGACGGCGAGTTGTAAGGTTTGAGGCGGGACACATGGACGATGTCAGTGCGGGGTGCAGCGGCCGGGGATGGTGGATGTAGCGGGGTGATCTCGTACGTCACCGCGGTCACCGGACGTACGACCCGAAAAGGGCCTGTATATCGGGGGAGCAGTTTTTCACAAAGGCCCACACGGCGGGAAGGGACCCAGAGTAACACAAGGGAGCCAGGAGAGTAGGGGACTTCCCGACGGCGACAGTCATGACGCCGTTCCTGATTGACTTGGGAGCCCGACAGCCGCTGGCGGGCGACAAGACGGGCAGCGTTGGCGCGAGCGATAGCGTCCCGAGCGTAAGGACTCGTGGAGGCGGTGGCGGGCAGTACACTGTCGAAGGGCAGCAAAGGATCGCGGCCAAAGAGAAGGTAAAAAGGGGTGAAACCGGCTGTATCATGACGCGTAGAATTGTAGGCGAATGTAACAAATGGGAGGCTAATATCCCAGTCGCGGTGGTGGTCGGAGACGTACATGGAAATCATGTTGGTGAGGGTACGGTTCAGACGTTCAGTGAGGCCGTTCGCCTGCGGATGGTAGGCCATGGCGAATTGATGACGGACGGAGCAGGAGCGGAGCAGTTCGGCGACCACTTTGGAAAGAAAGCAGCGGCCGCGATCTGTGAGCAGTTGACGGGGAGCACCGTGGTGGAGTATGACGTCGTGCAGGAGAAAGTCAGCGACATCAGTTGCGCAGCTGGTTGGGATCGCTCGAGTAATAGCGTAGCGCGTGGAGTAGTCCGTCGCGACCGCGATCCATTTGTTTCCCATAGCAGACACCGGAAAAGGGCCGAGCAGGTCGAGGCCGACACGGGAAAACGGGTCTACGGGGATGGGGATCGGCTGAAGGTGTCCGGGAGGGAGAATCGAGGGCGTCTTCCGTCGTTGGCACAGCTCGCAAGCGGCCACATAACGGCGGACAGAACGGTATAGACCGGGCCAAAAGAAGCGGCGGCGCACGCTGTCGTAGGTGCGGGAGACTGCAAGATGACCGGCCGTGGTAACGTCATGAAGCTGCTCAACGACGCTGCTGCGCAGGTGTTGAGGGACCACGAGCAAGAGGTCAGCGCCGTCAGGCCGCATATTGCGCCGGTAGAGGACGTTCGCATGGAGCACAAACGGGACGAGGGAAGCATCACAGCGGTTGGCAGTGAGGCGGTCAATGAGGGAACGTAGCGAAGAATCCAAGCGCTGTTCTTGCGCAATGTTGCGGAAGGCCGAGATGGACAAAACGCAGGCGTCGGCCTCGCATTCGTTGGAGGAAGGCGCATCGACAGGGTAACGGGACAAGCAATCCGCGTCCTGGTGCAAGCGGCCGGACTTGTGGACGACACAAAATGTGTACTCTTGAAGGCGAACAGCCCAGCGCCCCAGCCGGCCAGTAGGGTCTTTGAGCGAAGAAAGCCAGCATAAGGCGTGGTGATCCGTGATAGCAGAGAAAGGGTGCCCAAACAAGTAAGGGCGGAATTTTGCAATAGCCCAAACCAGGGCGAGGCATTCCCGCTCGGTGATAGAATAGTTGCGCTCGGACCCAGGAAGGAGACGGCTGGCGTACGCAATAACGCGAAGCTTGTTGCGTTGCCGCTGAGCAAGTAAGGCACCAATGCCATGGCCGCTCGCATCGGTCCGAAGTTCCGTAGGGGCTGAAGGATCAAGTGCGCCAACACAGGTGGAGCAGTGAGGGCACTGATAAGGGCTCTGAAGGGGTCAGCTTGGGGGGGTCCCCAAGAGAATTGATGTCCTTCTTGAGGAGCGTGGTAAGAGGTCGGGCTATTTCCGCAAAGTTCTGGATGAACCGGCGGAAATAGGAACATAGGCCGAGAAAGCTTCGCACATCACCGGAGGAGCGCGGAGTAGGAAATGAACGCACGGCGCGGACTTTGTCGGGGTCGGGTTGGATCCCAGCAGAATCGACCAAGTGGCCAAGGACCTTGAGCTGACGGCGGCCGAAGGTACATTTCTTCGAGTTCAGCTGAAGACCAGCACGGCGGAAGACGGCAAGGATGGCTGAAAGGCGATGCAGGTGGCTTTGGAATGTGGACGAAAAAACAATCACGTCATCTAAGTAGCAGAGGCACGTCGTCCACTTAAAACCGCGCAGGAGGGAGTCCATCATGCGCTAGAAGGTCGCAGGGGCATTGCACAGGCCGAAAGGCGTGACTTTAAATTGGTACAGGCCGTCCGGGGTGACAAAGGCGGTTTTCTCCCGATCCCGTTCATCGACAGCGATCTGCCAGTACTCTGAGCGAAGATCGATGGAGGAAAAGTAGCTGGCGCCGTGCAAGCAGTCGAGAGCATCGTCAATTCGGGGCAAAGGGTAGACGTCTTTCTTAGTGACGGCATTCAGATGGCGGCAATCGACGCAGAATCGCCAGGTTTGATCTTTCTTTTTAACAAGCACCACAGGGGACGCCCAAGGACTACTCAAAGGCTCGATGATATTGCGGGCCAGCATCTTGTCCACCTCTGCCTGAATAACACGACGCTCTGCGAGGGAGACCCTATAGGGTCGTCTGTGAATAGGGCGGGCCTCGCCGCTGTCAATCTGGTGGGCGACAACAGAGGTTTGGCCCAAGGGACGGTCCCCAAAGTCAAAAATATCACTGTAGGAGGACAAGAGGCTATGAAGAGCTGTAGAATCAGCAGAGGGCAGATCGGCCGCGATCATCCTGGAAATGGAATCCACACGGGAGGGCTGCGATGTAGGGATATTGGAGACGGCAGTCGTTGGGTCAGGAGCCCGGGCAGAAACGGTGCAATCGGTCAATGGGGACAGATAAGCAAGTGAAATGCCGGTCGGAAGTACCTGAGGGGACAGGCTGAAGTTGAGGACAGGGAGGCAGGTGCAGTTGTTGGTGATGTGGACAATGGTGTCACCCACACTTCGCGCACTTTTATGTGGGAAGCTCCCAGACACCCTTAGAGCGTGTGGGGGCAGCGGTCTCGGACTCGAAGGAGATACCCTCGACTCAGCGTGGCAAACTCAGCGGAGACCAGCTACCAAGTGACAAGAGGTTTTTGGGCGTTGGGTGCCCAGCTTTCGCTGTTCGCAAGCCAGAGAATGGGTCGGAGCCAAAAGTTTACAAAACAAAACAAAGTTTATACAGCAATCGAGACGATACAGAGGGTTTCACAATCACTAGTACAGACACATACCAAGTGATTAATTGAACAATGCAACCCGTGCAAAGTTAAACTCGAGAGAGAATACAATACAGAGGCAATATTGCACCTAAACTGCACTAACACAAGAGAGAGAGGTAAACAAACAAAACACAATTTGTTCACCGGGCACTGCGGCAGTCCGACGACCAGAGTTCCATGACGATGCCGTCCCGCAGACTGGCGACCATTGCCTCGTTGGTCCGATGCTGGCCGAGTGGTGTTTTCCCGGGAGTCGAACGGGCGCGCTTCCATGAAGCTTAAACGGCGGTCCGGACTGACTTACAGCGGTCAACGTCCTTCTTTTATAAGCTGGCTCTCTCGTCTGTTTGTTCTACGCGCCGAAGTAGGCGCGCACATACACGCAGCATTGGCAGTGCTGCCTCCCTACCGTTCTCTCGCCGGCCGCGCGTCCTCATTGGTTAAAGTCAGGAGTCGTTTCGCGAAGGTTCCAGCGTGTTCTAGCGTGGCGCCGTCGTGGCGGCGTCGCCGACGTCCGAGTGCACAGGAGGGGGACGTGACTTAGTGCACGCAAGGCTACGCGCTTTTCCTCCGGTCAGCAGAAGAACCGACTCGCATGTTCGAGTATCTTCGGCGTGGATGACTCATTCCTTCGGCGCACGCCGTGGCGATGGAGAGAGAGGCACGCGCTCGGCGGGGGCTTTCCCTCTCTCCCGTTGGGCTCGCGCCGGCGAGACGCCGTGCGCGCGGCGGTTTTTCTTTGTTTGTTTCTAAAATGCGCCGAAGTTTGTGACAAATGGTGTGGGGAAAAAGGACGTTACGATTCAGAATCACAGCGGTGATAGGGCAGGCGACGTAGTCTCCATCAGGGACGGGAGGAGAAGGCGACATAGGGATGTAGACAGCAGCTTGTGGCGGGAGTCGAGCAAACTCGGTGGATTGAAGGCGATGTGAGCTGGTGGAGTCGTCATTGCACAGGGGCAGATCCAATCGGAGAAGGCCTGAGGAACAGTCAATGAGAGCTGAATGGGCGGTTAGAAAGTCAAGGCCAAGGATTATGTCCTAAGGGCACCTGGTCAGGACGGTGAACAGAACGGGGATATGACGTCCGGCAATGCTGACTCTCGCAGTGCACATTCCAATCACGGCAGCGGGGCTGCCATCGGCGACGCGAACCGTGGACATGGCGGCAGACGTTAAAACTTTCTTCAGACGGCGGCGCAAAGAAGAGCTCAGGACAGACACTTGGGCGCCAGTATCAATGAGGGCAAGGACCGGGACACCATCCACGAGAACATTCAAGAGATTACGGTGGGCAGCGGGGGTCAAGAGAGGATTTTCAGGCCGGGTCAATGATGCAGCGTCCCCTCCGGGGGCTGCATCGGCTAGTTTTCCGAGAAGTGGCGGGAGGTCGAAGGAGAAGGGCTGCGGCGGGTGGTAGGAGAACGCGAGCAGCGGCCTAATGGGGAAGGTGAGCGGCTGGACTAAGGAGCGTTCGGAGCGGGCTCGTCACGGAGCGGATCGGGACGTGGCGTGGAGCGGCGCGGGCCGTAGTCGTTGCGGCGGTCGACGAAGGAGTAGGAGCGAGGTGGCGGGGACCAACGGCTGCGGCAGTGACGGGAGATGTGGCCAACGCGAGAGCAGGTAAAACAGATCGGCCTGTCATCAGAGGTACCCCATTCGGCAGGATTGCGATATCGGTCCCGAGGCGAGTATCTGCAACTGTAAGTGGCAGCTGCGATCACTGGAGGGTCCGGGCTGGCATGAGCATTGTCCACGACGCGAGGAGAAGGAACGGCCATGTTCACAACCTCCTGGCATGGAAGAAACAGCGGGCGTCATCGCCTCCAGTTCGCGGCGCACGATACGGGTTAAGGTACCCGGGTCGGAAGGCTGCCGCAATGTTGGCAGATCTTCACAGGAGGAGCTAGCAGCAGTGTTCGGCAGCCGGTCAAAACGGTGAGAAATGTGCCGGTGTTTGGCCTGCTCGAAACGCCGGCACACCTCAAGAACAGAAGCGACCGTGGAACAGTCTTTGCACAGAAGCAGATTAAAGGCATTGTCGGCAATTCCTTTCAGTATGTGGCCAACGCGATCTGCCTCGGACATGTCTTTATCAACTTTACGGCACAAGGCGAGGACGTCTTGTATGTAGGCTATGTATGGCTCGGAGGATGTTTGGGCGCGTGACGCGAGTGCCTTCTTGGCGGCGAGTTGGCGGCCGATGGGTTTTCCGAAGAGGTCGCGGAGCTTCTGTTTACACATGTCCCATGAGGTCAAGTCCTCTTCGTGGGTTTCGAACCACACTCTCGCGGTGCCGGTCAGGTAAAATATCACATTAGCCAGCATCAGCGTTGGATCCCACCGGTTGTGCGTGCTGACGCGTTCGTAAAGGGCCAGCCAGTCGTCCACATCAACGTCGTCTGTACCGCAGAACGTGCCCGGTTCGCGGTGGTGGGCGACGACGACCGCTGGCGGTGTTGACGGAGAGGGAGATGGCTCGGACTCGGTAGACATGGTGGCGAGACGGCGGCCACGGCGGAGAGCCAGCTTGAGGTCGGGGATCGAATTTAGCAACCTCCACCAAATGATACGTGGCGGCTAGAAGCAGCAGTATAAGCAGCAGAGGTAACCTGCTACGCAAGGAACCGACGGCTTGGAGCAGTCTCACAGCACACAAGCGCGCACCTCAGCGTCGTCTTCGTTGCAAACCACTTCGTTGTCCTCCCAGCGTCCGTAGCTATATGCTTCGCATAAAACCGAGGGGAGCACCCCAGCTTCTTTAAAAACTCCTGGGTGAGTTCCGCGGTGAAATTGGTTCCGCAGTCTGACGATATTACCTCGGGGATGCCTGTCCTGCTGAACACCGTGAGAAGGGCGTCGCAGGTGGCTTTAGCACTGATGGAACAAAGACAGACGACCTCCGGCCAGCGCGTGCACAGGTAAATGACGCATAGTGAGTACCTGTGGCCCCTACCCGAGGCTGGTTCCAGCGGCCCGATGATGTCGACGTTTACCCGCTGAAACGGATATCGTAGCCTCACCAACGGCTCTATGGGCACGCTGTCTGCCCGACGCAGATCCGATCTCGTTTGGCAATTATGACAGCTATTACAATACCGCCTGACCTCGTCTTCTAGGCCTGGCCAATAAAAGCTGGCTTTAATTCTGGACTTCGTGTTCCTGAACCCCAGATGCCCTCCCCAATTTGACTCGTGTGCCAACTGCAGTACTTCTCCACGATGGCATTCCGGCAACACCAATTGCATCACTGCCTGGCCCAGAAGCTTATCTTTGTGATACAGGACCCCATCTACCGTTGCCATGTCCTTCTTTCCTGCCCTGGCGTCTCTCCACGCTCCCTGCAAGGTCGCGTCACTCCGCTGGCTCTGCCGGAATGTTTCCGACGCGCTTCTCTCTCCCACCGCGGGGGCTTCTTTGTCGCTGCTGTCCGAGCTCACGCTCTCGTCACCCTCGCTTTGCATTGCCACCTGGGCGACAGCAGCCTCTTTCTTTCCGTCTGCCACTACGGTTTCTAGCGGGTGTTCCCGACACGCCTCTTTGTAGTTATAACCCTGCTCCTCTTTGTCGGCAACGATCCCCCTGATCTCCCCCTCCTGTGATCTCCCCCTTACGCCTCCAAGGCTTCCGCTGAGAGCAAACAGTTCGTCTGGGACACGAGCTTTTCTGTTAAAGCGCATAAGACCGGCACGGCCTCGCGGATGTCGGCGAAGGCGCCCACGTTTCGCTTCAACGTAAGGGGTAGGATTGCCAGCTTTTCCTTCGCCTTTTCTCCAAATGCGGAGACCAGATTGATTGTTCCGTGTGGCTTGACCAGTTCAGGCGGCACTACACTCTCCCGAACTACCGTGACGTCAGCTCCGGTGTCTAGAATGGTCTCATTATCCCCATCTCGACAAGTTAGCGGTATTAGCTCGCGCTGGTATTGTGCCGCTGAGTCCTCCTGCGTTGCAACACGCTCTGAGAGGCCGTTCCCCTTATCTTTAGGCGCGTTTGCTGCATCCTTTCTTTTCGCGTGCGGGCAGTTCGCTCTTTGGTGCCCCGTTTCTCCGCAGGAGAAACAACCTCTAGGGTGTGGCCTTGCCTGTGGTGCCTGTGATCTCCCTGTATCGTATCGATGCGCTTCCTTAGCCGGCTTTTTAGCACCTGCACTTTGAGCGTCCGCTCAAAGGTCTGCAGTAGTGCGGCCAGTTCGGTTTCATTCCGCCACCCGTTTCCTTCTTGCAGCGTAACGTACTTTAGTGCTGTATCTGAGAGGTTATTCTTTAGCTGGTCCGCCACTAACAGCTCCAGCAACTGCTCAAAGGGGCTGACGCTGCGCGCGTCTAAATAGAAGCGTAAGTAGCTCTGGAGACGCGTCGTATACGCTCTCCATCCTTCGGTGCTCCGTTTCCTCGCGCCTTTAAATCTACTGAGGTACTCTCCCACGGAGAGTTTCAGCTCCTCCAGTACCGATTTCTTCACCGCTTCGTAGTCCCTGTGCTGAGATGGCGCTAAGCGGGTCGACAGAAACTGTACTTTATCTGCAGCGAGCGGGAAAATAATTTGGCCCCACCGTTCTTTCGGCACTTCATATGCATTTAGTGCGTTCTCCGCCGCCTCGAACCACACTGGCACTTCTGCGTCGCTTGGAAATTTTGGGAGTATTCCCGCAAGGAATTTTGAGTAATGCTTTAGCTCGCTGTGGCTACCATGCCTCTCAACGACCTTGGAGTCCTCTCCAGCGCTTCCTCGCTTTCTCAGTTGAGCAAGCTCAAGTTCTAGCTTTGCCAGCTGACACTTCTTCTCTAACACCAGCAGGTCGTCCTGCACTTTTCCATTTCTTTCCTCGACCCGTGGCCTCTCTGGCGTCTCTCCTTCACTCGTCTCGTTTCCGACGACCACCGTGTCATCTGCGTCGCCCATCGCCCTTGCTTTCTGCTTATAGGGGTTTAAATGGGCGAAGCGCGTAACCATGCCACCCACCCAAGCTTAACTGGACAGCAATGCTCACGCCAGCACGAAGCAAGTAGAGACTTACCCTTTGATGCCGATGGCGTCACGCCCGTTGCTGTCGTCTCGCTTGTTCCCGGTGGTGGTCCAGTTGCTGCTCTCTTTTCCGGCCGGCTGCCTTGCGTCGCTGGTCCGCTGCCGTGGCCCTCGCCGCTGTCTCTCCGCAGGTCCTTCCTCGAACGCTGCTGTTGCCTGACAGTCGCCTTTCTCCCTGCGTTCAATCTTCTTCCTGCGCCGTCTTCCGATGGCCGCAGGATCCTCGTCGACTGCGCCAGTAAATTTCACAGGTTCCCTATCTTCCTTGCACCAGAGGTGCCCCGCCAGAGACGGTTCGTTCACTTGAAGACTTAAGCGTTCCTTCGCACCAGGGGTGCACCGTCAGAGACGGTCTTGTGATCAGTTGAGATGCAGGGGTAAGGCAAATACTTGAAGTTTATGTACAGCTATTTACAATGCATATACAAGTTTAGGCACTCGAGACGGCAAAGAGATACACAACAACAAAAAGGTGGAACTGGCTAATACTAGAGGAGGCCCCTACTCGGGGTAGCCGAAGATGCATAGCATCTCACCTTAGCCCAGAACCCCGCTTCCGGCTCCGGGGCCCGGTTTTAAAGCCTTAAAGGCCTGGCCCACATTTGGTAGCTTCCAATCATGTTTCACTGCTCACATGATTGGTTTAAAGAGAGCATGGCCAGCCCTCCAGCTTCCTTAGGGCAAAACGCCCTTTCCACAAACACAAACGCACGGTCGTGCCAGCACGTGCGGAGTAGAACATTCTCTCCGCCACAAAATAATCACAAATATACATTCGTGCCAGCACGTGCGTGAATTGGTACCGCGGGGCGGGGGGGGACACCCGTATTTCCCGACGCTTTCGCGAGCGGTCGCGTTCCGAAAAAGGAGACGCTTCGCTTTGAGGGAGAATTACTGGTCCCGAAGGCCCCGCATACACTACCGATCCCTTACAGTGGGCCTGAAGCCGCGATGCAGCTGTAAGGGGCGAGATCACTCGCACGGCAACTTAATTCCCAAGTGAGCTGATGCCGTTCGAAATGTCGGATTGTTCCCGGGATTCCTACTTGTATGGGGTGAGTAGTGCTGGTACAAAACCTATGGAGGTCTGCACGGTACTGCCGCAAATGGCCGCACCTGCTCAGAAACGCTCACGGAGGTCCGTGCACGGCTTCATGGTCGAGGTGCCTATGAGACCCGCTGATCGTCGCAGCAAGAAGCAATGTAGATCTGTGCGCTGCTTTAATTCTGGCCAGCGTGTCGATATAGCCAGAAAGTGCCCCTCTACATCGGGAAACGAGGCAGGCCACCGGCAGCACAGGCGATGGTGTCTACCAACGCTCATAAACCCATCCCCATCATGTCCGCATTCAAAGTTGGAGAACTAACAGGCCTGCACTTTTATGGACCTCGAAGTTGCGGGCATAACCTCTGAGGCGGTGTAAGACACGGGCAAGCATCTCGCTGATAGGAGATTAGGTCTTTTCTCAGCTCCGGCGGGCGTCTGTTCGGTTCCGATTGTGATGGGTGCCACTCCAGTTAGCTAGCGGAGAAGAGCGGTCCTTTCGTGACGTCAGCCTCGTAGCGCACTGGGATAAGCGTGTGCCAAGGAATGCATTTCGTTTACCTGCCCGGTCCTACAGTAACAGGAATTTTAAGTCCAGAGCTCTTGGCGAAAACTGGACTGATCATAGACATGTAGACGTCATGCGTAGTGGTTTGTGCGGAAGTTAATGCGCCCAACTCAGGGCCTTTGTCAACCCACTCACTGGAACATGATTGTTGTCAAAACGCACGGCCAATACCTTCCACGAGCGCACCCCGCCCCGCCAAAGCCTAGATCGGTAAGAGCGGCCCGCATCAATGCTCCCTCTCCACGGTCGGAGAAGAACACGCATACTGAACCAACAGATGTCAGCGAACTGGGAGACAGGAACTTTCCGTCGAATGTCGAAATCAGTAGCGGCGGCCGGAGTACCAGGGTTCGAACCCGGCCGCGGCGGCCGCGTTTCGATGGAGGCGAAACGTAAGAGGCGGCCGTGTGCTGTGCGATCTCAGTGCTCATTAAAAATCCCCAGGTGACCGAAATTATTCCGGACACCTCCACTACGGCACCTCTTTCTCCCTTTCTTCTTTCACTCCTACCTTCCTCCCTTCCTTTGCGGCGCGGTTCAGGTGTCCGCCGAGATATGTGAGACAGATGCTGCGCCATTTCCTTTCCTCAAAAATGAATTCACGAATTTCCCAAATTTACCGATCCGCAGGACTTGTCAGCAGGGTCAGCGCACTGGAAGATGCCGGTGCCATTTCACAGCTCCAACGCGGCCGCCTCTTGTCCTTTTGAGTGACTTTGGCGGGATATTCACGGATCAGCCGGGATGCACTAGTTTGGTACTGATCAAATCGCACTAAAAGGCACAGAAAGAAGAAAACAGAGAGGACGAAGCGCGTTGTTAACAGTTATTTCAATGCGCTTTGTCCGTCTTTGTTTTCGTCTTTCTTTCTATGCCTTTTAGCGTGATTTGACCAGTACGAAGTACCAACTAGCCCCCGCTCTTGCATTGTTACTAGTTTGGTGCAGCACCGCATGGACACAAGGGACGCGCTGCCCTGGAAATGGAACCCACAGCCTCATAGGCTGCCAGACGGTAAGCTATACACGAGGCGTTCCAGGAGTTGCTCTATGATGGTTTGATATTCCGCTCTTTCAGTGCCTGCGGCCCCGAGCGCAATTTCCTTCTCCTTCACGCACCGAGCGTGCGTCCTTATTGGTCAGGCGCAGAAAGCAACTTCGAGGACCTTGTCGATCTTTTTGCGTTGTGCCGCTGCCGGCGCACGAATGAAGGGGAGATGCCATCACTTAGCACACTCATGGTTATGCCCTCTTCCTCAGAATTACTTCAACATTCTCGAACAATCGAGGACGCGCGCTGATGTAATGCCATTAGCGCGCGCTGGCGAGCGAGGTGGATAGGGCAGCAACACAGAAAAGGTTAGGCGCTCTACGGGGTTTGTTTCTCTCCTCTCGTAGCGGCGCGCGCTAGGGAGATTGCTTTTGCGCGGCGTCCATTTTACGAATATGCGCCGATTTTCGCGCATATTCGCAGACACATATGACATACGTGCGTCCTATCTATGGCTCATATAAGACATCCATTAAACACATATACGGGACGCGTATTACGCGTACATCACAAAATTTTCGATACACAAATTAATTCCGCAAAAGGTTTGATTTCACGTTACACCCCAAACGCATTTCGCTCAGTTGTACAGGGGGTTCGGAAACAACCATCCGGTTGCTAGGGTGAATTTACCTCATGAATAGTACATTTTTCTGACAATTAAAAAAGGAGTGCGACACATGACAAGAACACCATGCGACCACGTTGATGTGTACCGCATTTTAGGTCTCCGAAATTTTCTATTGAAGAAACGCAAACTGCGCAATCACCATGTCCAAGCCAGTGATCGCCGCTAAGTAGTTCGACGGGGAGCACAGTGATACAAATAAAGAAAACACAGGCGTTAATCATCTATGCGACTTCACTGCTTTCCTTTTTTCGTTTTGTCCGTGTGGTGGCTCAATAAAAGCTCCATCGCAAGTGGCTGCCGGTGGCCAGCTTATCACTAATCGCATATTACGGTGCCCACTTTCTATGCTTCCGAAACATATGCTGACGCACTTTGAAGACAGTGTTCGCAGTGGCCTTGACCACTTAGAGATGATGAGCACGGATGCTTAATTCGTTCAAAACACGCTTGGTAGTGACGCAATATGGTAGCACAAGAGCGCATTTCGGTGCGTTTGTTTATATTTCGCGGATTTTCTTAAGCGATGAAAAAATGGAACACGTAGGCGATGCGTTGCAATAAAACCCAGGACTGATGGTTTTTACATGCTCCTTTGATACAACCCAACAAAATGCACCTGATGCTAAGGTGAATAACAAGAATGTTGCATAGCGAAACCTACCTAATTAATTGGAATTTTTGAAATTTTATGAGGATTATCATACGGCGGAAACCATTTTGCCATTTTTTTCAGCAAGCTGTACCTGACCGCTTTTCGTAATATTTCAATAAAGTTACGCTAGACACACTATACCAATAACTACTGTTGGAAACAGCTGCTAGGTCAATGGCCGAGTGGGCGTCGGCATTGGTTAATAAGGCCGCTCTGACTGCACTGGCACTGCTTCGAATCCTGCCAGAGGTTATGATTGCCTCAGCCAAATGTCGAACCATCTGTTTAAAATGCACGAAAAGCCCCTTGGTGCTCTCGCATCTGGATGTCAAGACACTCCTCGATGACTGGCCGTTTTGTTCTGAGGGTCCGTGCAATTGAAGTGCACCCGATGCCTTCCGTAGAGTCCTCCGCTAGGCTTGTCCATCATTTGATGGTGGTTACTGCGTTGAGGTGCTAAAATAAATCGTACCCACAGCACGAGTTTCGCCTTCACTACACTTCCTGTTGGAACCTTGTTCTTCAACTCTTGCTCTCGTAGCACACATAGGTTTCAATATTAAAATGCTAGCTGGTGCAATTTTATTGTTTCAGCAGGGGTGCAGGAGAGCTTCCATGTTGACCACACTTTTATTGATGTTTAGAGAGCAACAAATCACGCACTTCCTTCTACTTGTGTTTAAAGAATAAACGACTAAATCGGATAGCACTGGTAGAGGCTATCACTTGTGAAATCAGGATTTACTTCTGACTTACTTTGTCGATAGCACTACATTGAGAAAGCCCATGTAGGCAATAAAATTTAATAGAGTATAAAGCTCCTAACCTGTTAAACCGTAATATTACTTCTTAAGCCTGCGCATCATCTTCAGGTCCAGTGCTGAGCCCAACTCACGAGGACCTGATGCGTGCACACCAGGATTACCTTTGCACATGGAACCACATCCCTACAGTGCTGCATTGTTGTGGGACAGGTGAGTGGCTGGTATGGAACGTTCCCATTACTAATCAGTTCATAGTGCCCCTCTTATCTACGAAACGAGCGTAAGGAACTTGGATGTGTGTTTTTGTTCTTTAGATTGGTGGATGTGTTTGGGATTTCGGGTAAATTGTGTTACTATCAGAGTAAGTCCCCCCTGAAAACACATGTGTCCACATGTTTGCTAATGAGGGTGCTATTTATGCAGACCTTGGCTTTGCGGCAGTGTGCCTGGAGAGCTGGTGCATTTGAAGATGTGTGGTTGCTGGTCATGTGATCCTTTTGTGCCCTAGAAGTGTTTCCGTGGAAAATGAGCTCCAGTATTGCCACTTTTCTTCCAAAGAACTGCAAAGCCGAGGTACTTAACATACTCTGGCGCTGGAATATTATAATTTATATAATACATTTAAGTTGAACCCTCACACTACCTTTCCACCAGTTATGCTCAAAGGCATGACATGTCACATGGTGAGTTGTAGTTCGCAGTTGAGTTGAGGGCGTTGGCTCTTTTGAAGAGTTGGGCTGCTACTGCCTCGAAAACTAAGTTGCTATTGCGAAGTTACAAAACATTACAGTGTAAAATGTGCCATGCCAGGACTCTCCCAGTGCAGGAATGCAATACACGCTGCGCTGTGTTTTGCTGCTATGCACAGTAAACACACATTTAGTCGCTTGGACTGCTGGCCGAAATTGCGCGGTGTCCTACTTTTTGTCTTTTGTTGTGTTCTGCTTCCTCTTCCCCAATTTGCAATGCTGCAAACTTTTTTTAGAGTTCTTGTTAACCAACTATCCTCTTAACACTTTTGTCTCGCTCTCGTGACCGACTTCTTTTTTTTTTAATTTTTATTCTGTTCTAAGCAGCAGACAGACGCTTCGGTGGCAGCAACGCAAAAAATCTCTCTATTCGAGGCAGCAGCGTCCTTTTATAGGTAACGCTGCATGCCGGTCAGGCACACGTCATTTCCGGCACAATGTTATAAGATCGACTGGCTAATATAGAACATTCCTTCCTCCTTAATCAAAGGTACACGCGTTTCTTTCCGCGTTCATAACTGGAGGCTTCATAGCGATCAGGAGGGCGTCTTGTGCGATTACTTCTTCGCAAATAGGCCTCTTCGGGTGTAGCCATGGATGATGCGGTGGGACTTGAAGGCTGCGCTGCCGTGTGTCTTGCCTCAGGCTGCGATGCCGGTTCCTCATTTGAAGTGGCGTCATCTAAGCGAACATCCTCAAGCTTGTCCGAAGTGGGACCACTAATCATGGAGCCAGCAGGGGAATCTTTTTCCGAGGGAGCTGATGGCAAGTCCCGCTGAACAGCCGTACTTGGAGTGGACTCAGGATGCGCTTCTTTTGCGACCTCTGGATGGAGTGATGACTTTGCACCCGATATCCAGCTGGGTCTCAAGTGGTCAACATGCACAAAACGAAACAGGTCACCGACTTTGACTACAAACGTGGGTCGCTTACACGTTGCATTACGACCGCTTCCTCCCATGACAGGGTTTCCCCTCACGTAGTCTTGACGAAAACTGCATCACCGGCTTCCATCTGCGGATCCCATCCGCAGATGGATCATGTTGATGGATCACGTGATGCAGCCTTGCTCTTACGATAGTTCGTTTCGACGGACGTAAAAGGGCTGAAATTTATCAACGTGGTGAGCGGGCCAGCCAGATAAGGTGAACTGCACGACTTTGGAAAGAAGGCGATCCCCGTTAGTCGCAGCAGCAACCTGGCTCGCAGTGAGAGGCGTTGACTCAAATACTGCAAGACATTCTTCAGTGTCGTCTTTATGCTTTACCAGAAGTGGAAGCGTTGAAAGAGCGTCGGCAACTTGCACGTTTTCGGCGTTCCTGTAGCGCAGTGTGTACTGATAAGCTGTAAGGTGATAGCCCAACGCTGAATCCTAGCTGCAGCCAGAGAAGGAATTAGTTTATCTGATGCCACGATCCCCAACAGTGGTTGGTGGTCTGTATACAGCATGAATTTGCACCCGTACAGGTATCTATGAAACCTGCTCAGACCAAAAATTAAAGCTAGGGCTTCTTTCTCGCCTTGCGCATAGTTGCGCTGCGCTGCACTCAATATTCTGGAGGCAAATGAAATGGGTCTTTCCGAACCATGAGGCATGACGTGAAAAATTACTGCCCCAAGACCGTAGGCCGACGCAGCCCTTTCAGCAAACAGGAATGGACCTCCTCGGCCCCTTTCCGACTTCATAATCAGGTAACAGGTGGATCATCGTGGCCACCGACTACATGACCCGATACGCCGAAGCAAAATCTTTGCGTAATGGTACCACAACAGAAGCCGCCAAATTTTTTGTCGAACTAATTCTCCTACGACACGGCGCCCGCGAAGTGCTCATCACAGACAGAAGAACGGCGTTTACTGCGGAGATGACGCAAGCCTTTCTCAACTATAGTCAGACAAGCTATCGGAGGACAACTGCCTATCATCCGCAAACCAACGGACTCACAGAGCGTCTGAAATAAACCATCGCAGTTATGCTCTCAATATACACCGACACCGAACGCAAGACGTGGGACTCCATTCTGCCCTACGTGATCTTCGCCTATAATACTGCCGTCCAAGAGACAACCAGGTTTACCCCATTCCAGCTGGTATACGGCAGGAAGCCGACGACAACACTCGACGCAATGCTCCCGCGCATTTCAGCCGAAGACAACCTCGACGTCGCTGCCTACATTTATCGCCCCGAGGAAGCACGAAGACTTGCCCGGCCACGCCTTCAAGACCAGCAGCACACCGACGCCCGACTCTATAATCTGCGCCGACGAGACAGGCATTACAAGCCAGGTGATCGTGTTTGGATATGGACACCAGTTCGCCGCCGTGGATTGAGTGAAAAGTTACTGCGACGCTACTTTGGCCCGTACAGGGTTCTCCGTCGCATCGGTGACCTCGACTATGAAGTCATCCCCGACGCCACTACAGCATCTCAGCGACGCCGCACACGCTCCGAAGTCGTACATGTCGTACGCCTGAAGCCATATTATGAACGCTAAAGGACTGGAAGTTGGCAGTTTCCGTGTTTATTTTCATTTTAAAGCATCGAGACGATGCTTCTTTGGGAGGGGCGTAATGCCACGTATCATGTAGTGTCCGAACTTTCATGCAAGGCCGCAGGAAAGGGGTGTTATCATTTTTGTTCGTGATGTGAGAAGCGACCGGACTAATCTCGGTTGATCACAGCCATGACGAGCTCCATCTACGTGTTTCCAGGTTACGCTAGATGATCTCGACCTGTTATCTCAAAGTGTCCTTGCCGGCTTTGAGTTGAACGATACCGCGAGCAGCGGGCATTCGTAGTTGGACGACTGACGAGCACGTTTGCTGCTTACGCCGCCGCCAAGTGATTCGGTTCTTTTGCGAGCGCAAATCAGCCCAAATAGATCTTCATTTGCAAGACTTGTTGGTGTCTTCCTGGCCGCTGGACTGCCGTCTCTACAACGCGGCAATATAGACGTTCCAGAATCGTCATTTGATTCTAACTTTTAAATGACCGGGCGCGGCTTGGGTGGGCGAGGGGTGGTCTCAATGTCTCCAGAGCAAAGGAGTGCAAGCGATACATCAACACATTCACTCAAGGTTGCGAGCAGCACATGTGGACATGGGAGCAGAAAGAGAAATCGGTTGTCCAATCTTTTGGCAAAAAGCGAATAGCTTCCACAAACCTGCAGAACGTAGAGCAGAGTTGCGTTGGCCATGGTGCCGGGAGGCTGTTCCCATGTCCACTGAAACTGCAGTCGAGATGTTGCCTGCTTAAGTAGTCCGCCAAGCAGGGTTCCGTCCCAGATCTGATCGACACGTGTGGCGAGGCGGTAGAAGTGCCGGTGATAGGTAGTCCTTCCAACGATGCGCACGCAGGTGATGGTTTTTCAATTTTCAGTGACCGTGAAACACCGGGGTAAGTCACAAAGAGTGGCGAGACCAGCATGCAGGACATTGCCAGGGCCATTATAACCTGCGGAACGTAGAGCAAAGTTGCGCTAGCCATGGTGCCGGGAAGGCTGCTCCCATGTCCACTCCATTACTGGATGCTGTATTTATGGCGCTGAATTGACGGTGGATTTTAATTTGTTCTACGCAGGTCAAGACGTCCTGCTTGTACAAGACACAAAACTGAGCAGGAGGCAAGACAGAGGAGAAAAGTAAACAGGACGAGCTCAGTCCTGTCTGAGCTCATCCTGTTTGCTTCTCTCCTGTGCCGTGTCCCATGCTGTGTTTTATGTTTTTTAATCATGTCATACCAACTAGCCCCTGATGGCACACTCTTGGAATTCATGCCTGTACGTTGTATCTGAGACACAACCCTTTGCTCTAACGCTTACTTTTACAGTAGAACCACCCTCCTTTGTAATAAGCGAGCGTTCGTTATAACTGCCACTGTTTTACGTGGGCTCGACTGTAATATTATGACAGAAAACTGGCAGCGGTGCAATTCATTCACCACTGAGTTACGCAGCTTTCGTAAATGGCTTGGCGATTGTTGATCATGAAACGTGTATTCAGCCTCAACAACCACTGCTCACACGACAAATCTTCAATAAATGCCGGGAAGTGAAGTGAAGTGAAGTATATTTTTCACATCGATTCGTCAGAGGTGACGGGACAAAAGGCAATTCATTTTTTGCCTGACGTGGCCCCGTCACCCGTTACATTGCTGAGGGGGGTGGCAAATTACACAGCAAAGTACACAAAGCAAAACAAGAAAAGTAACAACATCGCATACGTACTACATGAATTATATGTAACGATCAATGAGTTACACATAATTAACACAGATGCAATGGAAAATGAAGGAAACAACAACTCATAGCTAAAATGTCTATAGGACAAAACAAAAAATTGAAATAGCAAACAATGAGATACACAGAATTAACATACAGGCAAGGGGGGAAATAGCACGCAAACCAAAAAGAATGAAAACCCCATCGCATACCTCCTACGTCTTTAGGACAACAAAACCAAAAATAGCGAACCTGGGGATACACCCAGCGAGTAAAAGAAAATAAGCAGAATAATAATTTAAAAAAACTAGAAACTGGACACTTTATGGGGGAGACAGGGACAGAAGGTACATTTTAACATTGTTCTTGAAGTTACGGGGGGAACGAGGCTGCTGCAGAATTTCCATAATACGTGGGTGTTTATTAAGTAAATCAGGAATTAAGTAATCAGTGTGCTGCATACCATAATTCGTTCTCATCAGAGGCATTTTAAAATGACTATACCTGAAATCATAACGTTTCTTTTTAGGGAAGTATAAAGCATAAAAGGAAACCGGGTCACGGGTGACTTCATAATAAATATGATAAGCAAGCTTTAGTTTAAACAGTCCGTTTATCTTGAGTAGATTATGTTTTAGGAATAATGGGTATGTATGTTCTAGCGGACCTACATCTTCTATGCAACGCAGGGCTCGTTTTTGCAATATCTGAAGCCTGCGCAAGTTTGTCTTGGTAGTGGTGCCCCAGATTAACAGACAGTAATGTAAATGAGACTGTACTAAAGCAAAATACAACTGACGTTTAATAGAGCTGAGAACCAAACATCTCACTTTATACAAAATGCCTAGAGATCTAGAGATATTTGTGTCAACCTTATTTATATCAGAAGTCCAGCTTAAGTTTTCCTCAAATAGGACACCTAAGAACTTATAAATGGAAACGCGTTCAAGGGCTGAGCCTTGGTACTTGAACTGGATATTAAAATCTTCAGGTTTATTTCGCGGCTTAAACATTGCGTACTTTGTTTTCCGAACCTTCAATTGCATTTGGTTTATCCGGAGCCAGCATGAAAGCTCATGTAGCCAGGTGTTCGCGAAGGTTTCTAGTGTAGATAACTGTTTTCCTGAAAAAAACACTGGTTTCATCTGCATAAAGTATAATATCAGGTGTATTTGGTATGAGGACAATATAATTAATATAAATTTTAAACAGCAAGGATTGCATGCGAGCTTAACACCTAACTTTTTTTTGCCTCTCTCTGCCGGCCTCTCAGCGGAAAGCCACCGGAGGGGCTTCGCGGACCCAGCTGCTCTTTCCTAGCAGCCTCTCGCGACCAGTCATTAATTTAGGATCAATCTGCCACGATGGACAGTCTGCTTACAGTCCGAGGAACAGGTTGCCACCGCCCATGGTTGGCAGGTTGTGGTGACTCCACAAAGTGACGCGATCGAAGTGGCAGCTGGGTCATCTTCGCTTGCCGGTTTTTCGCTCACGCTACCAGAGACGACGACGACACTGGATTTTGCGCTGAACGGCAATCTTAACCCTATCGCTTTAAAACCTCGGATGTCTCTGCGGGGCTCGATGCTCTTGAATGGAAGCTGCACTGAATGCCATTTAAAGGTTATAACGTTAAGTTCAATAAATTTGGTTTGACAGCACTTAAAGCGCCGTGTAGCCGAGATATAAGTTATGCCAAAACAAAACTGGTTCAGTAACCTGACAACTGTCAAAGTTCTCTTACCTGCACCGTTGTTTCATCGCCACGCAGATGTACGACATGAAAGCCGATGCTTCTGATATTGGTCTTCAGGCGCCTGTTGAAAGCTAACTCGTGCTTCGCCTCATTCTCTTTAAAAAAGATGGCGTGTATACATGGTGTATAAAATTCAATTTTCATAAACGGATTGTCGCGCCCCTGATAGAAGAAGGCTATCATATCTCTATGCAAATATAAAAGGTTTTTATTTATTTATTTATTTATTTATTTATTTATTTATTTATTTATTTATTTATTTATTTATTTATTTATTTATTTACTCAAATACCCTAAGGGCCCACTAGGGGCATTATATAGAGGGGGACAAATCAGAGCACAATTTTCAAAGGCAAAAAAGCACTTTAGGTGGTTAATACATCATATTGAGAAATAAACAAACAACGTAAAAATTCACAAATAACAAAGAAAGAGAACGTACTAGTTGGAAAGTAAGTGATATAAAAGCAAATTTGGTTACTGAACGCGCTGGGATTCCAGATATGTTAGCAATTTCGATTCTAATAAGAAAAACTGGGTTATGTAGCGATACTGGAGGGCAACTGATTCCATTCTTTTATTGACAAGGTTAAAGGCGAATTCTTGTACTTTTAGGTACGAGCGAAGATGGGGTTAACTTTGTAGATATGATCGGTGGGACGTGAAGTATGAAGTGGCGGTAAGATGTGCGACCGGGCAAATGATGTACTGCTGTGAAAGAGAGTGTGAAAAAAATATAATCTGGCAAATTTTCTGCGCATTGCGAGGGGCGGCATGTTGAGCTCTTGCTTCAAAGATGAAACGCTTTGAAATCTCGAGTACGATGATGAGAAGAATCGCGCGGTTTTATTCTGAACGGCTGCAAGTATATTGGATAGGGTGGTTTGGTAGGGATGCCAAATGATTGACGCATATTCCAGTGAAGGGCGAACAAGAGAATTGAAAGCTTGAAGCCTGTTGTCCCTGTCGGGTAGATATAAGCGCCGCTTCGAAAGCCAAGTTTTCTTTCTGCTTTAGACATAATATTTTCGATGTCGTCTGTCCGTATTAAGCTAGAATTTAGCAGAATGCCGAGGTATTTAGCCGATGAAACCGAGTATACTATGCTGTCATTTATTGGGTAACTGTTTGGTTGCGATTTTTAAACAGAAGTGAATTTCAATTTTTGGTCTTTTCTCTATTTATTTGCATCTGCCATTTGCCGCCCCACTCTGTTAGTTTTTAAGGTCCGATTGCAAAGCTATGACGTCGTTAGGACTATATATACAGGGTCTGTTCTGAAAGTAGTAGAACTGTTTTTTTCCTGGGCGAACGGGCGGACGAGAGGCGGTCTGCGCGTGCAGGGTCGTTGAAGTGGGATGCTGGGAATGCTGGGGAAAATCGCCAGTCGGCTCTAGGCCGTTGAAGAAAGCAGGTCGCTTGTACTGTGAACCCTTGTCGAAACGTCTCGTCACGCAAAATCATAGAGCGTTTACCAGGATCAGCGATACGCGATCAAATTTTGTGTAAATCTTGGTAAAACGGGCAAAGAGACAAACGACATGATTAAGGAGGCCTACGGTGACGCTTCCATGGGTAGACTCCATGGGGCTTCCATGGGTAGATTTTTTGAGTGGTGCAAGCTGCTCCGAGAGGGTAAGGAAAGAGTGGAAGACGACGACCGCTCAGGACGCCCTTCGACCAGCAAGGCCAACGAAAATGTGTAGCGAGTGAAACATTTACTGAACAGTGATTGTAGGATGAGTATCAAAATGATTGCTGATGACTTGCGCAATCCCCAAACCCAAGTTTTTGAGATCCTGACAGAAAACTTAGCCATGAGGAAAGTGTGCGCGAAGTTGGTGCCAGGAGTGTTGTCAGAGGAGCAAAAGGCCAACCGGAAAGCGATCTGCCAGGATCTTCTTCATCATGGGAATGAGGACCCCGATTTTTTGCCCAGCACAAGGCGGCAACGCTGCCTCAGCAGCCCTACAGCCCCGACTTGGTCCTGCCAGACTTTTTTCTATTCCCGAAAATAAAATCTACGCTCAAGAGTAAACATTACGGATTTGTAGAGGCCGTTCAACAGGCCGTGACGAGGGAGCTAAACAGCATTCCGGTCCAGGCGTTCCTGGAGGCGTACAAAAACTGGAAAACTCATTAGCAGCAGCGTGTAGGTGCGGAAGGGTGCTACTTTGAAAAATTTTAATCGTTTTTACTACTCTCATGAATAAACTTTATTTAAAAAAATGAGTCTTACTACTTTCAGAACAGACCCTGTATCTCTGTAAATTACACAGTCGTCGGCAAAAAGGCGAACTGTGGAATTGATATTTAGTGCTATATCATTAATATATATTAAAAATAAAAGCGGTCCTATTACTGAGCCGTGAGGGACGCCAGACGTGAAAAGGGTTAGGCTGGAAATATTATCATTTAATTTAACGGCTTGAGAGAGATTTGTTAGAAATTTTTCATGCCATCGAGTTGTGGGTCCGTCGAGTTCGATGCTGCGTATTTTCAGTGTTAGTCGTTTATGAGGTACACGGTCGAAGGCTTTTGAAAAATCAATAAAAATACCATCTACATAACGAGAAAGGTTCAACTAATTATGAAGGTCCGTTACCAACTCATAAAGCTGTGTTTGGCATGAAAGCTTTGGGCGAAAAGTATTTATTTGAATCTCTTGACATTTTATTATGTCGCACACTTTCCATAAAAGCATAATGTCCGTTCGCTGCATACTAAATAAAGGAAATCATGTAAGCAGCTTTCATGCAGGAACCTGAGAAGGCTCCTGATCTTATTGTTGTCGGTCAGCTACTTGGAACAATCGCTCTCCCTAGCTGCCGTTGGCACCACTTCGTGTAAAATTCGTGTCCTTCAAGCACTGCTCCCTGCACAAGCCCACAGCAGGTGGAAAACACCCTCCTCTAGAACCGGTGTGGCACATCTCGGGCAAGTGGTGGGTCCTGCGTCTTCTTCAGAGCACCAACGGCACCTGACCGACGGGGTATGGGCCGGCTCAGCCCGGACCCCTCTAATGAATACCTCCCCTAATATTGTTAGGTTATGAGGTAAGGCAAAAAAGTGTGCGGAGGAATGAGTGTAAGTGTACTTTTCCTTAGAGATAATGCTAAAATGGGGAGAGTGCAGCAGGCGTCAAAAGGGAACCGGGTGTGGGGAACTTTTTGTGTAAGATTATCTGCTCACCGTTCTCAGCATTGTCTTGTGTCCCGTGTATCTAGATGGGTATCTTTGTTTTCTCAATAAGCGCATGGATCCAGTGCCTTACGCACAGTGTTTTTGTCATTCTTTTCACGTGTTTTATGGGGTCTAACGGGTCTGTATAGACGTGGACTTCTTTTATAGGCTCTATTTTATTTCTGGCCTCTAGCATCACAGGTTGTGCAGTTCTATGACAAGCGGATCCGTATGATCTGATGTGTATTAATGATGCAGGTTTAGCTCTCTCTTTGACGGGCTAGTGGCTGCTCGTCTATCACCAGTTTCTATATTAGACACGTGCTCATGCAATACATGTTCCGGGGCATGCAAGAAACAGAGATGGAGTTCTCAGCTTCTCTCTACGACGAAGTTGAGCCGTCGTGTTTCCATAATAGTCGTGGATTCCTTTGGAAGTGGATGAGCCGTTGTAGGTGTTTCCGCTGTCACCGCGTTGTGCGGGGATGCTTTGGGCATAACGAAATTTCACTTCAGATTTCATGCTGCCTCTCGCTGATTAATTAATTCTGCCAGTGTGTTCAGCTGTAGAATCGGGGTGGGAGATGAGGGAGTCTCGACAAGACCGTGATGGTGCGCATTGTGTTCCTATATATCTCCGCCCATTGTCGCCTCGTCAGTGGTTGGAACTGGGCATGGTAGAGTATCCTAGGCTCAAGCACCGATTTTAAAGGACGCCTTGCCATCTGCATTCGGGCTTCTCTTCCCCTAGACAGAATCCGTTGATCAAGGTCAAGAAAGTCACTGCTGCTTTTTTCATCCCATGGAGCCACAGCGTTCCTCTGCCAGATTTATGTATATCTAGGTGCAGGACTCTGAGCGGATCTGCCTCTTGTAATGACTTATTTCCAATCGCTAGCGTGACTGTTTTAGTTGCCAATTCTATTCTTCTAATCTTGGTTGCAACATGAATGTAGCTGGACTTTTGCTTTCACAGTTCCAGGTCTGCTTCACAGACATGTTCATCTAGTGTATTTAAGGCCTCTTGCAGATAAAAATTTTGTCTCAAGACGCGGAGGCTCAGAGGTTATGGTGCTCAGCTGCTGACCCGAAATTCGCGGGTTCGATCCCGGCCGCGGCGGGCGGACTTCGATGGAGGCGAAATTCTAGCGACCCGTGTGCTGTGCGATGCCAGAGTACGTTAAAGAACCCTAGACGGTCGAAATTTACGGAGCCCTTCACTACGGCGTCTCTCGTAGCCTGACTCAATTTAGGAGGTCAAACGCCGTAAACCATATGTTGTTTATGAGGGGACCAAATCGTGACATCGTCCGCGTAAGTGATGAACTGCACCTCTAGCATTACAGCTATTTTCTACAGGAATGGTATGAGTGGGATATTAAATAGCCATGGTGCTAACACAAAAGCTTGTGGCACGCCTCTATTGGAGACCTAATGAATGATCCGTTGTCCGTTTACCCGGACAGAAAAGATCATGTCCTTAAGCAGATTATGTATTGCTTTTATGACCTGTATGGGAATGCCCATACGTCCTATGTTGTCAAGGATCTTGGCATGTAACACGTCGTTGCAAGCCTCCGTCACGTCTGTAGCCACCACAGTGCATACAAGGTGCCTATGAGGCGAAAAAACTCAGGGGGCACTTTGACTGTCTAAAGTGCGTAGAGGCGAAAGCGTTTTCCGCACCATTTAGACTGCTTCTGTGGCACTGGTGGCGTCACATGTAATTGAGTACTAATTGCTAAGTGACGACAAATCGCTAACTAATGGTTAATTACTGATTTGTGCCTGAATACTAATTAACTGCTAATTATGACGCTTAACCTTCGCCTTTAGGAGTGGAACGCGACAGCGTGTTGTAGCGCTGCCAGGGAGTCCACGGAACGCCACCACCCGTTCGGCGCGATGCCTTGACCTTTGAACGCTTTTGAGGAAAGGAAAGGGCGCAGTAATTCTCTGTCATCTCGGTGGACACCTGAACCGCACCGTAGAGGAAGGGAGGAAGTGGGAGTGGAAGAAGAAAGACAAAGATGACCCATAATGAAGAAAATGAAAATTGTATTTAAGGAAAGGAAATCGCGCAGTAACTGTCTCACATATCTCGGTGGACACCCGTCAAAATTCAGGGGGGCCCTTTTTTTACCTAAAGTGCGGTCACTGATGTGTGGTTAAGATGTTAAGCTTCGCCTCTAAGAGTGGAACGCGACAGCGTCTTGCAACGCTTCCAGGAGTCCATAGAACGCCATCGCCCATTCAGTTCTATGCCTCGCTCGTCAGATAACAGCGAAGCTCTTATTTAACCTCAGCGATGACACCATCACCTCGCTGGTGGAATGCTTCAACGAGCAGCATTGGGCTACTGGAACGTTACCAATATCCTGGAAGACAGCCGAGGTTCGGTTCATTCCGAAGCCGAACAAACCCATTAAACTGGATAATCTAAGGCCGATATCGCTGACCTCGTGTTTGGGGAAACTCATAGAGAGGGTCATCAACATGAGACTGAGTAGATACTTAGAAGATAACAACCTCCTACCTAACACTCAATTCGGCTTTCGCCCTCACCTATCAACACAGGACGCCCTGTTGTATTTGTACAAAGACCTCCTTGAGACACCTCCCAAGTCACAGACAAGGGCCATCCTGGCACTAGATTTGAAAGGAGCGTTCGATAACGTTCTACATAAAAATATCCTGCAAAGCCTCGCCGATACCAACTGTGGCGCAAGAACCTAAAACTATATAAAAAACTTCTTATCAGCCAGGCAAGCCACTATAAACTTCGGTGGAATAAAATCAGATCCCATCACTCTAGGCCCGAGGGGAACTCCGCAAGGGGCGGTACTGTCACCCCTCTTGTTCAACTTGGCTATGAAAGATCTACCAGGCCTTCTTTCCGAAATTCCCGGCATCAAACACACACTGTATGCGGATGATATCACTGTCTGGTGCAACTCGGGGAGTGACGCCGACATCGAGGAGCGTCTTCAAGCAGCAGCGGACACGTTGGCCCGGTACGCCAGAGAGAGAGGCCTCCAGTGTGCGCCGGAAAAGTCCGAGTTGCTAATTCTGAAGAACCCGAGGACACCCCTAGCGCAGAACATCTCGGTGTATATAGAGAGCCACCCAGTACAGAAACCCACGGAGATCAAGATCCTAGGGCAGTATATCCCGCAGGGGCGACAGAACACCACCACAATGAAGAAGCTTACGACATCCGCCGAGCAAATCCTCCGGATGATACATCGTATCCGAAATAAACACCATGGCATGAAGGAAAGGGACACCATCCGCTTAGTGCAAGCTTTTGTGATCTCGCGGATAATGTACGGGACGGCATTCCTTAACCTCTCCAGGTCGGAAATTGAAAAGTTGGAGACACTCATCAGGAAAGCCTACAAGACGGCACTGGGGCTACCGAACTCCAAGCCAACGGCCAAGCTCATGGCTCTAGGAGTACATAATACCCTCAAAGAGATGTGGGAAGCACAGTGGCTCTCACAACTCAATAGGCTCGCACTCACAACACCCGGCAGAGAACTGCTCGAGAAGATCCATGTTAATCAGCCCTATACAATTGACCAAAGGGAAGAGGTCCCACGCGATGTGAGAAGACGCATCAACGTGCACCCCATTCCGCGGAATATGCATCCCGCATATAACATCGAGAGGAGGAAGGCAAGAGGGGAAGCCCTGCAGAAGAAATGGGACAAGCAGACTAACACCCTTTACGTGGACGCAGCAGGACCACAGAATGGAATCATGACTATTGTAGTCTCAACGCCTTCAGGGTCGATGGTGAACTGCGCCTCGGTGAAAACATCTAACCCCACTCACGCAGAGGAGGCAGCTATTGCATTAGCTGTAGCATATAACCCCAATGCCGTTGTGCTCACTGATTCCCAGAACGCCTGTCGCAACTTCAATTACGGATTAATTCATAAGTCAGGGTTGTCATTGCTGACTAAGCATCCACCCAACCAAGCCTCAATCATCTGGTTTCCCGGTCACCTGGAACTACCAGGAGGAAACGAAGCCGCTCACAGGCATGCCTGAGCTCTTCTATACCGGGCGTCTCCCCCTGATGACCATGAAGGGTGCCAGACCTGAGAGGTTTAGCAGTGTATGCTGACAATCTCGCGCCATACAGAACAGCCAGAAAGGAGTACCCAACACCACACAAATCCCTCAATAAGTTAGAAGAGAACACCCTTAGGAGACTACAAACCAACACATACCCAACACCAGCTAAATTACACCTGTGGTACCCTACACTATACTCTCCGCAGTGCCCACACTGTGGAGAGGTAGCTAACCTCTACCATATGGTGTGGGCATGCCAATTTAATCCCTTACTTGACCCCATTCCCAACACCTCGGAGGAGCAGTGGGAGGCTATTCTGCTCAGCGATGATCCTGACCGTCAGCACTGGCTGGTGGGGAGGGCCACCGCAGCAGCAGCAGCCAATGGACTACCGGACTAGGCGGCCCACCCACATGTTCTCAAAATACTGAATAAATAAAGATGTTTTCAATCAATCAATCGCTCGTCGGTAAATTGGTTTTTGAGGAAAGGAAATGTATCTGTCTCTCATATCTCGGTGGACATCTAAACCTCGCCGGAAGGGAAGGGAGGAGGATGGGAGTGAGCGAAGACACCGTATTCACTAGACGCGCCCTTTGTTCTTCGCAAACCATCGAGCTGGCATGGCGGAGTGGATAGCATGCTCCTCTCACACTCCGAAGACCGGGGTTCGATTCCCGAGCTCAACCAATTTCTTACCCGGTTTTATTCATTGATGTGGCCTGTCTAGAAAAGTTGATTAGGCTAATTGAGTAATTAAGCAATTAACTAAGCTCAGTCCCACTTATTTGGAGCATCACTATACGATCCCTTCAATTGGTTGCCTGGTTACTAGCCAAAGTACAATTGGCCCGTTTGATATTCGCGCACTGTGACGTCACGACCGTTTCGACCAACTGAAAAGCGTGACATTTCTGTCGACAACTACTTACAACGATAAGACATTAAAAGCTTTCTCCTTAATATCTATGACTTCTTCAGCCAGTACGACAAACCCAATTTCAGCGCCAAGGCTTGCACGGAATCCAGTTTGCCGAGCATGGTGTTTCTGTTGCATCTGTTGCACCATTTTCCCAAGTCAAGTGGCGTTTCGGGAGCGTTGGCCCTAATAGAGACGGACGCTTTTTCTGATGGAAACAGGTCTCTGCTATTTTTTTTTTCAGGTATGAAGGGCGCTGGTACCGTACATATCATGCAATCCCTTAGCAAGAACTAATACGTTTGGAATATACGGTAGGATATTTAAATTGTATCTTAAACGTATTTTGTATTCATGAATGCACTAAAAATATGTACGAAATACGTTCCTGAAATTTCATGCTTGGTATTCGAAATATATTCTTAAAATTTGTCAAAAATACTTCACTTCAAGCATACTTAGAGCACTTTTCAAATACGCCAAAAAACATGTAAGCAGTTTTAGCATATTGTCAGTATATTAAAAGTGTATTTTCGGAAATCTGAAATTAATTCATCCAAAGTATACTTCAATTCCAAAAAACGGGCAGTCCTTGTAAACGTATATGTATGCAGTTTTAGCATCTTGTTAATGTATTAAAAGTGCGCTTTCGTAAATATGAAATTAATTCATCCGAAGTATACTTCAATTCTAACAAGCGGACAGTCAGTCCTTTTAAATGTATTTACAGCACACTTCAAGCTGCCGTTGAACAGTCCAGTGCTCGAAATCGCGTTTCGAGAAAACGCATTTGCGTGTTGTCAACGTATTTGAAGTGTACCTCCGTAAATACGCAATTAATTCGTCCAAAGAATACTTAAAATCTAGCAAATTGGCAGTCCGCCTTAGAATATTTGCAGCACACTTCGAGCTGCCTTTGAACAACCTAATGCTCGAAATCGAGTTTAGGGAAATCGCATTTTGGTGTTGGCAATGTTTCTAAAGTGTACTTTTGTAAATACGCAATTAATCCTTCCAGCTATACTTCGATTCGAACAAATGTGCAGTCCACGTAAACGTATTTGCATCACACTTCAAGCTGCCTTGGAACAATCTAGAGCTCGAAATGACGTTTCAGGGAACAGTGAAAACTCTCCCTTTCCTGTCGTCCTTTCGTTCCAACACAGTAATCATAGCGCGGGAACAACGCAGGACAAAGACGAGACGGGACGAGACCGCCTGCATTGTTCACGCGCTATGATTACTGTGTTGCAATGAATTACCAACCAGCCCAAGCCTTTTCTGTTCTGAAGTCCTTTCGTTTGTGGTAACTTCTAGAAGGAAGGTAATCACGACTTATTTACACTACGTGCGGACAACGTTATAGCATGATACCGGCAAAGGCATCTTGGGTATTTGCGGGCCCGAATATGACAGCGAAAAGGACCACGACCGGCAACGGCGACCGGCTCCCATAGACGCCCGTGTATCTGTTGGTTGACAGTTCGAATCCTGACCTATTTCTGACGCAAGTTTCGACGAGAAATTCTGTTCTAGATCGCCTTCCGATTCGAACGCGACCAGTAGGGCACTTTTCGGATAATTTTTGGGCTCACAGTCTTTGCGCAAATAAACGCCTCAGCGGGCAAGATGCTGCGCCGCTATCGGGTGGGTATATACCGGGTGTCTTTTTTTTAGAAGGTCCAAAATTTTTTAAAAAAGGTAAATTGCTTTAGATTTATTTTAGCACTGGTGCTATACTGAAGGCTACGGCGGGCGCCAGGCAAGAGGAAAACTGCTTTAATTAGTTCGCTGATTAACTAAATATGTTAATTAACTTTTATAATTTTTGTTTTAGGGGATATGTTGTATTCGCAGAATTGGAGATCGTCCTCTATGCAGTCCAACCGAGAAAAAACAATTTTAATTAAAAATTTTTAACGCACGTTACGAGGCGCGAAAAAGTCACCCTGGTAGGCATCTTCACACCGTAACGCAGCGGCGGGAGCGCCTCTGACGTAGTTCACTCCGCCCTGCGCTTTGCGTCACGGGTCCCGGACTGGCGGCCTGCCCTATCACTGCTTATCTCGCTTCGCTCCGCGGCCTAACGGAATGCAGCGCTGGAACAAAAACGCATTGACACAAAGTGCAGGGCGGAGCGAGCTACGTCACAGGCCCTCACAGACGCTGTGTTACAGTGTGAAGCTGCCTACCAGGGTGACTTTTTCTCGCTTCGTTACGCGCGCAAAAAATTTTTTCATGAACATCTTTGTTCTTGGCTGGACTGTTTGGAAGACGATCTCCAATTCTGCTAATTCAACATATCCCCTAAAATAAAAATTATAAAAGTTAATTAACGTATTCAGTTAATCAGCGAACTAATTAAAGTAGTTTGCCTCTTACCTGGTGTCCGCCGTAGCCCTCAACATAGCCCCAGGGTTAAAATAAATCTAAAGGAATTTACCTTTCTTTAAAAATTTTGGACCTTCTAAAAAAAACACCCGGTATAAGGCAAGTCAAGTAGGGTGCTTGCCGGAGCATTTGGGGTTTGCTATGGCCCTTCCGCCATGGTTTGCTGTGTAGGTATCTTTGCCGTTCCCATGCCGTCACGTCACCTTACTCATGTACATTGTGATTGATGATAATTGCGCTTATACAATTTGTTCTCAAGTTGAAGCATTAACCCGTATCATTTGTCGAAGTCCACATTTCTTAAGCCAAAGTGAACATAATTTTAAGTATATGTATATTTTTTGTTTATTTCTAATGTAATCTAATGTATTTAATTTGTATTTTTAGTATATTTATAATGCATTACAAATATGCTAAGCGGGCAAAAATGCACATTTCACGTATTTTAAAGACCGTTCAATATATTATTCGTAGCATACTTAGAAAGCATTCGCATTGCAGTTTAAGCATAGGGACAAAAAAATGCGAAATAAATATGAAATTAATACCATATATTTGAAATGCATTTTAAGCACATCCACTTTTTCGCTAAGGGATGGGACACAACCAATTATGGTTTATGGTTTATAGGGTTTAACGTCCCAAAACGACTAAGGCTATGAGAGACGCCGTAGTGGAGGGCTCCGGAAATTTCGACTACCTGGGGTTCTTTAACCCATTAGCGCCCAGCGTACTTTTAAAAGTACAGTTAATTTTTTAATAATTTCGCCACCAAAGACTGGAATTTTCTTTTCAAGTAGGGCATGCTTTTGTCAACAGGGGATTGGCCAACCACCCTTAACTAATTTGGCGCACTTCCTCTGCTCAGTATGTCAGCTTTCCGTGGTGAAATTTCAGGATGTTTGTTTCCCACGAACTGCACCGGTAGTTGCTTGATTATAATTTTCTCACGGCCGCATTTATGCACATATTACGCTAGTTTCAAGTATAGAGCAGCACGAAACACGAAAGTAAACAACGGATGCTTTGAATGTCCCGCAACTTTGGCGTGTTTTGTTCTGCAATGATTTATATACAGCTGTACTTTCTATAGTACACTGGGTCTTCCTGTGTGCAGAACGGCGCCTATTTATTCCAGTTCATAGATCTTATGGTTCCTTCCAATTTGTGGGAAAAAATCACTTTTTCTGTTCAGCAAGGCCTCGGAGGCTGCTGTACTTGCCGCTAGCGGTCTTCAGTATGATGATGGTATGATTTTAATTGGTTGTAATAAAGTTTGGTTATAAGAACTGAATGTTCTGCAGAGCAGGCAGTTGCTGTTATGCCATTCACACCGTCTGCGGAAAGTACTTGAGTTCAGAAATGAAACTTTTGGAAGCGCGTGTTGTCCTGTCGTCACCTGAGGTGATTTCAACGCTTAGTGACCATTTCATCTTTTTTCTTAAATTTTTTTACCTCTCAAGACATTCTTGTAACGCTCCACTGGGAGGAATTTAGGGCTAGAGGAACCATTCGCCAAAATGGGTTTAGGAAGTGTCCACTCGGGCCAAAGAAAGCGATGAAATAGAAGCAGCCATGAAACATCGATTCTTGCTTCAGTAATATAGGTTACATGCTTTTATTGAAGTCTACGATCAACAGTATAGTAAATATGGCTTGCAACTATAACAGCAGTGAGCCAACGTGTTTTGTAGAGTGGTGGTTGCCTATAGCACAAGAAAAACAGATTTTTTTTAAAGCCAAAACTCCTTTCCTTTTACAACAGTGGTATGGCAGGTGTTGACCATTCGCATCAAGCCATCTACTGCCAGTATATCAGCATCAGGGACAAAAAGTGATAGCGGTTGTTGACACCAAAGCTCAACTTTGCAATTGTGAAAGCCTGAACAATCTCCCAAATTGCTAGAGACGAGCCTGCTGCTGACTATTTTTGCTTTGGTAAGAACATTACTCATTATTATCTACACCTTGACATGCAGTAACCAGCGGTTCGAAGACACTCTGGCTCAAACGTATCTGATGCTTCTTTGAAAAGGAGAAACCTTTCCGTGCAAAGTACGATAACTGCGGTGCCAGTATAGCCAGAAAATATTCATGAGGGCCTGCAAGAAGTGTTATAGCACTCTGCGTAAAAATCGCAGACATAATAACAACATTCACGCCACCAATAGGAATGCAGTGAAGTAGCCACATGTGCTATGGGGAAGACCCAGTGTACTATAAAAAGTACGCCTGTGTAACCTCTGGAAGGAATAAAGCAATCGTGACGAAATTTCAGCATTCTTTTTTTCTTTATATGAGAGTATTATGCGCTAAAAATGAAGAAAATCCCTCTGTTAGATTTTTCTTGGTCCCTAATGGGTTAACGTGCACTAACATCGCACAGTGCACGGGCCTCTAGAATTTCTCCCCACAACCAATTATGTTTCTGTAATAAGAACGCTCATGAATGCAAGTTTCCCTATTATAACTCTGTTACTTCATCAAATCGTGGTCATCAAATTGTTTGCTGATGACCACAAAAACAACCAAGCGGTGGTCGTGAGCGAACTTTTGGAACGCGTGCAAACTGAACCCTATTTTTTGGACAGTGTCATTAACTCCGACGAAACATGACTACTCCACTATAACGCTGACACGCAGCGTCTCAGCTTCGAATGGCACACCTCAAAGTACCCCCGCCTCAAGAAGGCGAGAATCAGGAAGTCGAGAGTTAAATCAATGCTAATTATCTTTTCTAACGCTTGAGAGGTTCACAAAGTATTCGTACTGCAACGGCATACAATCAACTTTGTCCTCCTACGTGGATATACTCCAGAGTTAGAAAACAACTGTCCTTCGAGCGCGAAAGGAGATCGCAGATACCTGGCAGCTGCCCACCGAGAACACTCTTAGCCTCAGTTCTCTGTTCGTACGGGAATTCCAGGCCAAGCAGAATTTGGCGACCATTCCCCCCTATGGTCCTGACCTTGCTCCGGCAGACTGTTTCCGGTTGCCGAGAGTCAAGAGGAGTCAGTTTTCGCAATATTAAAGCGATCCAAATGGCCGTGACAAAGGCTGTAAACAAGGTTGGTGTAAACGCCTGCTATGATTCGCACAGTACATGGCAGAGTCTCTGGCAAGAGAGAGAGAGAGAGAAGCAGGAGGACGGAAAGGCAGGGAGCTTAACCAGGGGATGCCCAGCAGAGCAACGGGGACAACTTCGGAGACGCACACGGTATCGGAGGGGAGCTGCACAACCCTGTCATCTTCTGCACGTATGCTTTTGTTTTGAATAGATCAGAACCGCAACTAGAAAGCAACTTTCAAAAAAACTTCGTGATCACTCTTCTCACCGTCACTTTATCCAACCATGCACAACCCAGGCCTAGGAAAGGTGTTTTCGAAAAAAATAAAAGTAACGATTTTTCTTGCGGTCAAAACCTGTCTTTTTTTTTTAACTAGCGGGACTTTGCTCGTAAAAACATGGCTACAGGACAAGGATATTCGTGCAACGGAGATTTCTTTGCTTGTATGTCAAAACGGTCAAACCCAATCGGAATTTGCACCTAGCACTATAGGGGAAATATAACAGTTGTTTAGAGGCTACAGCGAAAGATTTTTAATATATCGGTAGCTGTAGCGGAAAAACAGTGTGTTCTTGTTGACTATAGCAGCAGATTATTGGCACCATTATGAATGCTGGTCACCATAGTGATGATGGTATCAGAGTCCATCACGATTCTTAGCATAGGCCTGGCGCCAACATAATGAATTCTGTCCTTGGTTTAGTGGATTATGCCGGCTTCGTTCCAACTGCGGTGGTAGCAGCGGCTGCAGAAACTTAATTCGTGGCGGATGCTTGCATAATAAGACGATTATATTTAAGACATGATGCCATGTGTTTGCAAAGCTTAGCAACTTGCACGCTTAGAAAAGGACTGACGGCTGTGCGGAGTTTTTCCGGACATCTAATTGATTAGGCACTGCATGTCATTGTTCTTGACGCCCTCTGCAAAATGTGAAGTTTGAATGTAAAGTACCGCGGTGGCTCAGTGGTTATGTATTTGGCTGCTGACCCGAAAGACACTGGTTCGATTCCAGCCGCGGTGACGGAATTTCAATGGAAGCGAAATTACAGACGAGCGTGTACTATGCTATGTCAGTGCAAGTTAAAGATCGTCGCAATTTCAAGGACAATTCACTCCGGCGTCTCTCAGAGCCTGAGTCGTTTGCGATGTTAAACCACTCAAAACCAAAAGGAAACGAAGTTTGAACATGAACGTCTTTGATATGGATCTGTCATGAGCTCATGCGCCCGGACGGGGTGCGCGCGCGGACGGCGCCAGACAAGCGAAGCGGTGCACTCGGAAAACACAGTTGCAACGGTCATGCCAGGCGCACGCCGGTCGAAGGGCCCTCTGCCGTGTCTGCAGTGGCGGTCGTAGCTCAGAGAGAAGGGCCGACGACTACAAACGTGTTCGCGCTCAAAAACATGCTCTCCATCACGCGTCGCTGCTGCTGACGGAAGTCGACTGGCCCACCAGCCCGTGAAGGGCTCGTGAGCTCCCCTCCCCCTGAAAGCGTTGACACTTAAAAGCTCGCAAGTACCATTCTCTTTGGCGTGGCAGTGGATGTTTCTGCCAGTGTGTGTCTACACGTAGGGCTGTCGCTGTCTGCCCCTGCCTTTTTTTTCTCCGATCAACCGTTGAATATTCGTTCGAAGAGAGCTTCAATGCGCCACAAACAATAATATTGAAAACATTGAAGGTAAAAGGGTAGAGGTATATATAAGTAGACCACGAAAACGACATCGATTGTTCTATAGTATACAGCTGATCACTCAATAAGACATGGGCCGCAGCGATAGTTCAGTGGTTATTGCGCTCGGCTGCTCACTTGAAAGACGCGGTTTTGATCCCTGCCGCGTTAAAGAACCCCGGGTGGTGGAAATTTCCAGACTTTCACTATGGCGCCCTACATAGCCTCAGTCGCTTTGAACGATAAACCGCCATGAACAGTAAATTGACTCAGAAAATGGACGCCGAGAGCGTAATAGGACATTCTTATCACCCGTATGACGAAAAATTACTGCTTTTCCAGGCTTCAAGACGTAAAAACTTTGGTTTGGTTTAATTTATTAGTGTTTAACGTCCCAAAGCGACTGAGGCTATGAAGGACGCCGTAGTGAAGGGCTCCGAAAACTTCAACCACCTGGGGTTCTTTACCGTCCACTAACATCACACAGTACATGGGCCTCTAGAATTTCGCCTCTATCGAAATTCGGCCGCAGCGGCTGGGACACAGTGTGGCAAAACATTCGTGTTAACCTGTGGAGGAAGGAAAGAACCTGGGAGGGGCGGTTACGTTACGTTTTTGAATCCGGATGTGAAGGCTCTCTCCCCCTTTACTTTGGCCACCATCTCAGCATGCTTGCGCATGCACAGCAGACAGTGCAGCAGATGACGCTGCTGCAGCAAGCGTTACTAGTGGCTGTGCCGTCGGCCAAAGGCTCCCAGTAGTGCTTGCGAAAGCATACGACTTCCTCCATTTTTTTGGCATATAGCTAGGACAGAGAGGGCCTCTGCTGAGCTTTGCTTTTTATCATATCAAAAGAGCTACTTTAGGGGCTAGTGGGTGCATCAATGCGAAGTTTTGGGAAGCGCTAGCAACCACCAGAACAACACGACACGCATCATGCGCTTTATTTTGTTTGTGTCATCTTGTTGTGGCGTTTCCTAGCGCTTCCCAAAACTTTGCAGTTTTTTCTGTGTTAACCTGTTCGAGATATATAGATGAAACGGATGTTTAATGCTCATCTCTAAAGGCACTTACTTGGCTTCCTTTGGGAGATTTAAGATGATGCTTCTGGGTATTGTAATATGCACTGGACAGTGTGATGTCCTGTTTCTATGTGTAGTGAAAAATGTGTGCCTGGTTGTGGTTTAGGCAAAGGCAGACAAGCAAGCTGCAGGCTTTGCTCATCGAGCGGTCGAGGAAGAGCTCCTCTTCCCTAAAGTCTCTCCCCAAGTCGAGGACCTAGAAGAAAAGGTTCGGCTTTTGGAGAGCAAGGTCAAGTCCCTTGAGGACAAACTTCGGCGGCAGAAGGTGGAAACGGACTCAGTTATAAAACTGAACCGGCAGCTGCAGGAAGCAATGCTGATGAAAATATTCAGAGCTGGTATGCTTAACCATTTTTTTATTCTGGACTATCATTTGCCATTTGTTTGCATAGTCATCTTAGTGGTTGTGCTTTCTAAATAAATTAGCTGAGTAGCTTGTCTTTCAAGGGCATTCTTTGTTTTGTTATGTTTTACTACTTGTAAACCAGTGTGTAATTTTAAGATGACACAGCACAATCAAAATGCGCATGCTGCCCAAATGATGTGACAGTAAGAACAAAAGCTGGAACCACTTTACTAATTGCCTAAGCAACTTCATTGGCACCTTTTGCTACTTGATTGTATGCAATAAATCTGTTGTTCTGTTTGCAGAAATGGTGCCTGCCACTGTAGAGGCGGCTGGTGTTGAAATTCAAGATCCCATGGGAACTGACTCATTACTCTGTAAGACGACTGACTGCTTTTCAGTAATTTATACAGGCTGCTTATTCATCCGTCTGCTTAAACACGCAATGAAACAAGTCTTAAACGTAAACTTAGCATATTGAAACTTGGCTTACTGAACAGAACGTGCATTGTTCTTGTCATTGTTCTGTGTTAGAAAAGGTCAGTGTGATAGGATTGCTTATTTTGTTTTCACCGCTGCTGCATGATGTGGAATTCTTTTGTAATGTTTCTTAGATGCTAGGAGCCCATACTCCACTTCATATATAGCAGTCAAAGCTTCCAAAGGTGTGGAAGTAGTCTGCTGCAAAGAAAGAAAGGCAATGTATCACTCCACCTTGCACCGTGGCTCAATGGTACGAAGCGCGGGCCTGTTTGTTCATTTTATGAGAGTCTGAGGTTTCACTCAGCCTGGCAGTTTTTTTATTTTTTCTTTTTTGTGTAAAGAATCACTAGATGGGAAGTCTAACTGCAAGCAATACATAACTGCCTGTTTTTCATCAAGCTGGAATGACTGCATTGAAAAACACAGTGCTGTTTACTTGTTTCTAAGTGTGTTGACAACAGAAGTGACTGAGAAGTGCGGTTCTTGGGCAGTAACTTTTTTGCATGCTGCACATGGTGGGTCCTTAATTCTAGGGTGATTGATTTCAGTGTGGTGTTGATTATTTGGAGGAGCCATGGCTGGCAACTACGCGGCATTGATTGGGGTGTGTATGAGCTGATTGGCTTTGAAGTCAGGGGAGTCTGATTCGGGAAGTGATATTTTATTCCGCCAGAGAGACCTTTTTTGAACCTCGGAATTGTACGAGCGCTCAGTCATTTCACCCCAAAATTGTGAGAACTTCACACACAGTCTTCTCAGGGAAGCGCTCCCCTCTGCTAGCGTGCACGTTGACAGTTACCAGCTCGCACATTTTCTAAATGTTTGGAGACTTCAGCTTGGAAAAGAGGTGGGCAGAAAATGTTTTTGGAGTGACTGTGGGCAAAGAAAACAAGTGAGTAAGAGTTAGCGCCACCAATTCCAGACTCAAAAACCAAAGCAAACAACTGACCGTCTGGCCTAGCTGCGAAAACCTAATACAGGAGGAGCCGAAGAAAACCAGGAAAATAAGGCGCTTGTTGTAGAGAACATGAAGGAAAAAGCAATCTTTTTGTAAAAGAAAACTAATGTCGGTCTACTACAATGCTGAAAAATCGTTCAATTTTCAATTGATTACTGTTTTTTTAGCGTACTACGTTACAATGTGGACAAGGAGCGCAAACAGGCACCGCAGCCATGGCTGCATTGACAGCTGTGTATGAAATGGAGTGCAGTGTGTGCAAAGCTATATTTCCTCAAAATATTTGGCTTCCTGTCAACACTTGTCATTGTGGTGCAAAGCTGCACTTTACGTTGTGTGAAAATATCAAGACTAGCAGTGCAAGTTATCACAAAAATGTTAACTTTCACTATTCTGCAGGGATGCATTTGTGCGTCAGAGGCCTTTATATCCAATTCAAATTGATGTTTATGAGACATTAAACATAAATGGCACGAACAACGAAATATGCATATGAGTGAGTGTAATCGTCCTGTGCACTCCGTCCTGTCTATTTTGTGTCATTTTCGTTTCTTCGTGTTCCATGTATTGCAACTGTGAGTTAGAACTAGATATGAGGTACAAACACCAGTTTGGGCGTAGCTTAAATCCAATTGCTCTTTTGGCTGTTGAGGCCGTTCATTCACAAATTTTTCAGGTGTAACAAAAAGCTTACTATTGTGTATTTATGCTTATTTTGGTTTTATGGGCTTTAGACTTGCAGAAAAAATGAGGTCATTTTCACATCTTGAGGTCTGAGTGAGATTGGTAAAATTTGGCACTATAATCATGGTTTGTAAAAGAGCAAATATTAAAATTATCTCGTAGCACATGCCTCGCAAAGTTGTGAGCATTTTTAATGGCTCCAGGCTCCTGCAAGAGCTACTCTCACCCCTCCGTAAAAATGTTTCATGTCGATCAGTGGACACCAGCCCAGCCATTGCAAGCTTCCACCTGCCTGGTGAAATAAGCCTGGTGTCCAAGCAAGCAGTGTCCTTGGGCACGCCTGCGAACAGTGAGCCTCTGCACGGTCAGCCTGCTCAACTGCCATGCGTTGTCACAATTGTGTGTGGCATGTGGAGAGAATGATCCTTTATACGACTAAGCGGCAGTAGAAGCCGATTCGCAAGTTTAAAGCTGCCCGTTGGTATTTAAGTTTGATGGGACTCCGACGAAGAATACCAAGTTAGGCTAGCCTGTATCATCTTGGGAATATTACCAATGCTTTTCTTGCATGTCAACGTTGCTGCTTCATGTCGATCAGTGGACACCAGCCCAGCCATTGCAAGCTTCCACCTGCCTGGTGAAATAAGTCTGGTGTCCAAGCAAGCAGTGTCCTTGGCCACGCCTGCGAACAGTGAGCCTCTGCACGGTGAGCCTGCTCAACTGCCATGCGTTGTCACAGTTGTGTGTGGCATGTGGAGAGAATGATCCTTTATACGACTAAGCGGCAGTAGAAGCCGATTCACAAGTCTAAAGCTGCCCGTTGGTATTTATGTTTGATGGGACTCCGACGAATGATACCAAGTTAGGCTAGCCTGTACCATCTTGGGAATATTACCAATGCTTTTCTTGCATGTCAACGTTGCTGCTTTGCGGAGAGAATTGTTAATGAAATATTTCCACATTGAGTGACCCTTTAAATGATGTAGCTTGTCAACCGGAAACATACTTGTCACGTTGTCTTGAGTACAGGAATTCATCAGAACTCTTCGGCTAGTTGGAGATGCCGCTTCTGAAGGCCAGAAGTACCATTGCAGAGGTAGGAAAAAATGAAAAGAATGCGCTTTGTAAGCAAATGCTCTGCAACTCCATCACCAACTGAGGTGCTTTCAGCGAAGGATTCCTCGCTCAAATGCATGGTGCAAGTATGACCAAAGAAATTGGTTTAGGCTTCACCGTTTTGAGTCTTACTGAATGCGAGATGCTTCTGAGAGCTCGTGCCATTGGTGTTGCTGTGTATGACAACGGCCTTCAGCTGACAGCCAGTTGGGTTTTGAGTTTGGCGCAGCCTGAATCTGCCCTCTTTTGCTGGCCCGTTCGCATGTTTACATTCAGTGAATGGAGAAAAAGCTTAATGGCATTGCAGACAAAGTTAGGAGTTGGCGCCCTGCTACTTAGCTTGTTTGTAACCGCATCTGCCTTGATCACACAGGCGACTCATTTACAATGTCTCTAAAGTCTGTGAGTCCCTTGTTCCTAATATGATGCACGAAGGGTGCATGCCTTGCAGCAGAGTCGAATTACCGTACCTTGAGGAAATCTTGGTGAAAATGTGTATCGGTGGGGAGCATTGCCTGCTAGGTCAGAGTGTGTATTCCTTCAGGTGCATACATGCGTGTGAGTGGTTCACATAAATTCATAGTGCATTTCCTAACAAACGAGTATGCAACATGAGAGACAAGCAAAATTTGTTGTGTGTGTGGTTTCAAAAAGTACTGCAGATGACAACAGCCTTACACAGAAATTAGTATCATGATGACAAGATGCCATCCATTGCTGAAACAGCACATGATCTGCAGAAGGTAGAGAAAGTACATGGCTGCAGCATGGCAAGAAAACCTCCTTTGACGTGGCTTCACCTGCTATATCGAGCAGGAACCTGAGTACACGACCATATTGTCACGTGCTGCGCATGGGCTCTGAGGAACAAAGAAGACGTGCGGCGGCTGGAAGAAGAAGAGAAAGTTCAGTATCCTGCCGCCGGCGCACCAGGCTCTTCTCGACCTGCCCTGTAAATAGTATTTGTAAATAGAACCTGTAACAATGTGGTGGAGGTGCGGGGTCGATCACCACGGACCCCTCTGGCAACCGCTGCAGCCGAAGAATCGCCGGATTGCCACCGCTGCCCGTGCAAATGCCCAAGGCAGCCGACGCACGTCCGAACGGCGCTCCCCGGATCACCCGCCCCGGCCCCAGGGCGCCAGCTCGTCCGCAACGCCACCTGCGGCAGCCGGAGTACGATGGTCGTTTCGACACTGGCTACGAGGAGTGTTATCCCGAGTGCCCCCCCGACCCACCACTTTGTTACCGTTGTGGTATGATCGGTCACATATCTCGCGCCACCACGGAACGGCTCCCCTGCCTCTGACCGAAGTCTGACTCCACCTCCGCACCGCTCTCGCCGCTCGCCTTCTCCCAAACGTCGTTCCCCACCGTCCCCGGGAAACTAGCGTGTGCGGCCAATGGAGGTGCGGTCGCCGGATCATTGATAGTGCCAATTCCTCTGCCCATTGTTATGTTAAGGAAACGCCTTGAAGTTTTAGTGGACGGTATTTGCGTCATGGCCTTAGTGGACACTGGTGCCACGGTGTCAGTGATAAGTTCAACTTTCAAGAACCGTCTGGGTTGTAAAATAATGTTCGGTTTGAATCGTGCTGTTATATTCCGGGGTGTAGGGGGAGAATCATTGTTTCCGATTGGTATTTGTTTTGTGAATGTAGTGATCGCTGGCCACATGTTCCGAACTGAATTCACAGTGCTCCCTCGTTCTACGCATGACATCATCCTCGGTATTGACTTTTTGCACCAGTGCGGCGCTACTCTCGACTTCCGCAGTGGTGGCATATCGTTAAGTCCTGGCCTTCGGTCAGCTCTCACAGAAGACTCGCCAGTGGTTGCCGAAGTGTTTTCTGTCTCTGAAGATACCGTCGTTCCAGCAATGTCTGCCATATTCGTTCCCGTTGCGTCCTCGAGCACGATTTCTGATGTCTTCGATGCTGTGGTGGAACCTTGTTCCCTTAACTGTGCAAAGAAAAGTCTGCTAGTACCCCGCAGCGTCGTCCATGTGACAAGGGCCATGCCACTCTTTGGACTGTCAATCATTCCAACGAACCTGCAGTATTGCCATGTGGTTTAAAACTTGCTGGCTTTGATGAACGTTTTCCTGTACCAGTTGCCGCGATCACTGACAACGTGTCTCGTCCAACTAGACGCCGCGATCTGAGCGACTCTCAATTCCTAGCCATGGTCAACAAATCCCTACCCACTAGCGACCGCCAGGTACTAGTGGCCGTTCTTATGAAGCATGCGGACGTGTTTGACTTTGGTCGCGACCAACCACCGCCGATTCCAGCTTCCCGCACCCATCACATGATCAATACTGGATCTGCACAGCCGATTCGACAGCAGCCATACCGCGTCTCGCCTTCCGAACGTCAGATAATCGATGAACAAGTCCGTGACACGTTGCACCGCGGCATCATTCAGGAATCTTCAAGCCCGTGGGCTGCTCCAGTGATCCTTGTCAAAAAGAAAGATGGCACTTGGCGATTTTGTGTCGACTACCGCCGGCTTAACACTGTCACAAAGAAGGATGTTTATCCGCTCCCACGCGTTGATGATGCCATTGACTGCCTCCATTCAGCCTCCTACTTTTCCTCAGTGGATCTACGGTCCGGGTACTGGCAGATCCCGATGCACCCGCAAGACAAAGAGAAGATAGCATTCGTGACACCTGACGGGTTGTATGAATTTAATGTTATGCCTTTCGGCCTTTGCAATGCTTCTGCCACTTTTGAACGATTTATGGATACGCTTTTACGTGGCCTGAAGTGGCAAGTTTGCAGGTGTTATCTGGACGATGTTGTTATTTTTGGTAGGACCTTCGCCGAACATAACAGCCGCTTAGCCATTGTCCTCCTAGACTGCATAGAGAGAGCAGGCCTCGTGCTGAACTCGAAGAAGTGTCGCTTCGGTGAACGCCAAATTACTGTGCTTGGTCATCTCGTTGACAATGATGGCGTCAGACCCGACCCGCAGAAGGTTGAAGCTGTAAGCAGTGTCAAAGAACCCAAATCAGTGAAAGAGCTCAGGAGTTTCCTAGGACTTTGCTCATATTTTCGGCGTTTCGTTCCCAAGTTTTCTGATTTAGCCTACCCGCTTACAAGTCTCCTGCAGAAAGACACCCCTTTCCACTGGACTCCCGAATGCGACTCCGCGTTTCGGCAGCTCAAGTTTCTCCTCACCTCTCGGCCAATATTGCGTCATTTCTGCCCGACTGCGCCGACTGAACTCCACACTGACGCCAGCGGCATCGGCGTGGGTGCTGTGCTTATCCAACGCCATGAGGGCAATCAACACGTTGTCGTTTATGCAAGTCGCACCCTCAGCAAGTCAGAACGCAATTACACTGTAGTAACAGAGCAAGAATGTCTCGCCGTTGTTTTTGGCGTACAACGGTTTCGCGTACCTTTATGGACGTGCTTTTACAGTCGTCACAGACCATCACTCTCTGTGCTGGCTGGTCAATCTACGCGACCCCTGAGGTCGGTTGGCCCGCTGGGCGTTACGCCTCCAAGAGCTTAACTTCAAAATGTCTTACGAAAGTGGCCGCCAACACGCCGACGCAGACTGCCTCTCGCGGCTGCCGCTCACGGTTACTACTTCCGATGATGAAAACTTCGAGGACTATCTCGCTGCCGTTTCCCAAGAGTTTCCAGATCTTGGCACTTTCCAGACGGAACAACGCAAGGATCAGCACTTGGCGCCGCTTTTTGCCGAAGCCCGTGACCCGACATCCGCAAGCCCTCTCTGCATTCGCGACGGTTTACTCTATAGAACGAATTACTCGCCTGGAGGTGCGCGCTTTCTCCTCGCCGTTCCGGCTACTCTGTACTCCTCTGTTCTGCAGGCAATGCACGATGACGTCACGGCTGGGCACTTGAGGTTTGCCAGGACCCTTAACCGCATCAAAGAACGTTTTTACTGGCCAAAAATGCGTCACATGGTTCAGCGCTACGTGGCCACCTGCGTGCAGTGTCAGCGGTTAAAGCTTCCCACGACTTCTTCGCCTGGACGCCTGCATCCTGTGCCACCTCCAAGCACGCCATATGAACAAGTTGGACTCGATCTGCTCGGCCCGTTTCCCCGCTCGTCCAACGGTAACCGCTGGATTATAGTGTGCGTTGATCACCTCACCCGTTACTGTGAGACCGCCGCCCTACCTTGCGCCACCGCTGCTGAGGTCTCGCTCTTCCTTCTTCGTGCTGTCATCCTCCGGCATGGACCTCCTCGAGTTGTTATCAGTGACCGCGGTCGCCAGTTTACGGCAGACGTTGTGGAAGAGCTTCTGCGTCTTAGTTCATGCCATTTTCGCCACTCGACGCCGTACCACCCCCAGACTAATGGACTGGTTGAACGTACCAGTCGGACACTCACGACCATGCTGGCCATGTATGTCGATTCCCGCCATAAAAACTGGGACGACGTGCTTCCCTTCATTACATACGCCTATAACACGTCGAGGCATGAAATAACTGGTTACAACCCATTCTTCCTTCTTTATGCCCGTCCGCCTCGAAGCTCCCTCGACAGCATCTTACCTTTCTCTCTCGACACCGAGCTTTCTATTGCCAACACTCTATGTCGCGCTGAAGAAGCCCGTCGGATTGCCCGGATACGCACCTTGGCATGACAGCATCGCTCTAAGCAGCGTTATGACCGCCAGCGCAAGGATGTCTCCTACCTGCCCGGTGACGTTGTATGGTTGTGGACGCCCCTACGCAAGCGTGGTTTATCAGTAAAGCTGCTATCCCACTGCACAGGCCCGTTCATCGTTGTTGCTCGCCTCAATGACCTCAACTATGTCATCTCTCTCCAATCAACGCAAGGACGCCGCTCAAGGACAACCCAGGTCGTGTATGTCGCACAGCTGAAGCCATTCCACTCTCGGGACCCCGATTGATTGACTGGCCCAGAGGGCTTCGTCTGCGAACGGGGAAATGTCACGTGCTGCGCATGGGCTCTGAGGAACAAAGAAGACGTGCGGCGGCTGGAAGAAGAAGAGAAAGTTCAGTATCCTGCCGCCGGCGCACCAGGCTCTTCTCGACCTGCCTTGTAAATAGTATTTGTAAATAGAACCTGTAACAATATATGTACTCAGGTTATGTACTCTAGGCACGATTTATGTGCACAAGAACAGATATATGCAAGACAGTTATTTATCAGTTTAGCCGAACTTAGTATTTTCTTTTAGGGTCACTTTAAATGATCTTTCATTGAGCCTGTGGTGCTGGTGGCCAAATTTATTGCTGTTCACACGAAGGTTATGTCTGCTTAGCCTGCTTGTTAGCCACTTGTGTTCTGCTCGAGCTCTGGAGGCTTCCCCTTCGTGCATGCTGAAGCAGTGGCTCTGCAGCCATGTAGTTGCGGAGAAAGAGATCATTCTGACTTCTGAAGACCTGTGATTTTTCGCAACGTCTGACAGTATAACCATGACCTGTCAAAGAACATATATTAAAAGAAGGTCATCGCACATTCCTTGCAAAGTCATGTGCGGCTTTAGTGGCCACAGACCCTTGCAAGAGCTGGTCTCACCGCCTGCAAATATGCTTCTGCTCCATCAGTGGACACTGCCACTTCTGTGACAAGCTGCCATCTGCCAGTGGAAACAAGCCTAGGGACCAGCGAAGTCATGGCTCTGGATGCACCTGCACACGGTGAGCCTACTTGACTGCCATGTGCTGCCGCACTTGTGTCTAGCCCTTGTGTTTAATATGTGCACTGCATGATGCTTTTACAGCACTACAAGCCTAGAAACCTTGGTAAAAATTTATAAGCTGCATGGTTGGCATCAGATATGACATACTGTAATTTCTCGTTAAAGGGGTGGACACAGCAAATTTTTGGCTTGCGTGTTCTTTGTTTCAAACGATTCATATTGCTCTAGGAAGCACCATACGTGCTCAAAGATTCATATACTATTCACAGTAAATAATTTATCACATTTAAACATTAACCATTTTCGGTTTCGGTTTCTGGGCACCAAGTAGGAATGTGGCGTCGCAGGCACCCCTGTATGGCGTTGTTAGGATAGCTGAGGTCCCACAGCATGTTCTAACACTGTCCAGCAAAATCCTGCACTTCGCAAATGGCCACACCATGAAATTGCTCAAGGCCAGCACCAAGAGGAGTGCGACGGCATGTTTCTGAGCCCTCAGTGGCACAGCGCAGTAACTCAGCTGCGCCAAATAGCATTGTAAACTTTGCACGTGTACTGTTTTTTCTTGCAGGATTCCTTGCTGATGCACCTTGTCTCAAATTTAATGGCTGGAGCAGCGTAGCGAAAATGCAAGCATTCTGTACCATCCCTGGTTTCTCGTTTGTCGCCTTTATTTATTGTGCCATGCTTTGGTTCTGATTGTAAGTTGACCCCCTTCCCCCTTGCACTTTGTATTTTCAAATACTAGGTCGACCTACAATTGTGTAAATATGGTAGTCAGCAGTGTAGGGGGGGGGGGGGGGTTCATTTGCAAATATGGAAAAATGGGCGTTTGTGTTTAGACAACTTTTAAATTAGTAGTAATCTTTCCTTGCCTTTTCGCTACTGTGAGTGCTGCTCACTTATTTCTTTTCACTCAGTGGCCACAGCCACACCCGTGACAGGCTGTAGCATACCAGTGGTCTCAAACCTGCCGGTCAACCCAGTGATTGCTGCGGGCACTACTGCAGAAGGTAAGTCCGTTTGACCATTGTTTTTGCCAACACGTGTGTGTGTGCATGCATGTTGTTTACACTGATTGTGGACAAAGGATCCACAGAGGCTAAATTCCCAGAAGCTGAATTGTGTACAGCCACAAATGCATTGCAAGGCAATGTATTATCCCAATTTTTGGCACATTTTACCGGGGTTTGATAATTATGAGCACATTTTAAAGTCACAAGAAAATCCTGCGGCTTGTGTTAGTACATGTACTCACAGATTGCACAGAAAATCACTCGGACATTGGTGGGTTTAGTAGTAGTAGTACTAGTAGTAGTAGTAGTAGTAGTAGTAGTAGTAGTAGTAGTAGTAGCAGTTTTTTTGGCCTTATTAGATACAATAAGCCCTCGAGGTGAGGCTAAAGGAGGTAGTCAGTGCATACCTCCTGACAAGGCCCGCACCCCGATTATCACAGCAGGGAGCGGTGGCCAAATGCAGTTTGTCTAATCAGCGTTGTTGGGAAACGCATCTCTTTTTCATTTCTGAGTGTGTTGGAGTCGAATGCTCATGATAACACACTGCTTTCACTTTCACTGCATGTGAGCACTCCTGAGGGCCCTTTGGTATTTTTTTTAGAAGTTCTGGTCAGCTAGCCGATCAGCTAGACTATTCTGCTAGCTGCTATTGCTGCTTCTAAAGTTCTCATGGAAATACTTTTTTTTTCCAGCCCAACGTGTAGAAAGAAGGACACAAAAAAAGCCTGCTGCTCGTGTGTCTAAAAGTACGTACACCTTGAGTGCCTGAACTATGTCCCTGTTCAGTAGCTGAATCCTGCACGTAGCATTTGGCGGCAGTAGTCTTTCTGTTAACGCTGCCTCTGTCCCCGGGCACCGCACTGTCTACTTCCATTTGAGATGCCTTTGCCCATCTTGCACACAGCTTACACTAATTGTCCTTGTAGGCCTGCAACCTTCATTGGCACTGATGTAAATTTTAAGTGCTGGATTTTTTATAATAGGGAAATCAGCCGCACAGGGCAATAATTTGAACTGTCTAACAATGCTCGGAGTATGTAGATCGACTTCGCAAGGTGAAAGGATGAGCTCAGAATCTTCTGAGTACACCTCACCTCTAAAGGGATACTGAATGAAAATTGGAAATATTGAGAAAGTGCTAAATTTTTATTAGGTATGATTACCCAAGTATGCTGTCAACATTCCAGTTATTTTTGAGTGGATGGCTCATTTTGGGTGTTTTTGTGCGGAAGCAACACTATGCTAGTCAAGTCATTTTGCGTCGCACAGCGTGAGCCAAGCTGCGCATGCGCGAGGAGCCCGTGTGACATCAGAGGCAGCAGCTGGTGTGTCAGAGCTGCTGTTGCGGCTGCGCTCCGCTGGTGCCGGAGAAATGAAGTCATAACCACAGCCGGCGGCGGCTGCGCATCACTCTCTCCGTTGGTTGTGCGGAGAAAGGTGTGTGTGTGTGGTCGATATATAGTAGCTAGGAGCGCACAAACAGAACTGACCGACTATGGAGAAGGAGAGCCTGGCCGCTGCTCAGCGGCGCAGAAGAGCGGAGAAATTAAAACACCAAGCTAACAATATCTAATCACAATATCCAACAATCGTAAGCGTAGCCCATGCAGCTGTTGCGTTCGCAACATAACTAGGTTTAGCCGGAGCTAAACCATTGCCAATTTTTTGAGTGATCAGGCCACACTCGAGCACCGGCTTGCGATCTGGCGGACATGACGTCACACCTACCCTCAGCACTCCTGTAGGGAAGCTGGGTTGGCAGTTGGCACTTCAGGCAGCCCCACCTGCTGGTTCCTCTGGTGGGCGTGAGATGGCGCAGCTCGTACTGTCTGTAGTGCAGGTGAAAGCCTGCAGCGGGTAAATCTGAGGTCACATCCTGTATTGTGAGAGTTTTCCCAGGCTGCCACTAGGTGCATCGGTTTGAGAAATATTCATTTAAACAACTACATTCTGCTCATTTCTATTTCAAAAGAGTTGTTTTGGTTGCTCTCAGTGCCACAGCTATGATTTTGAACAGAAATTGCTGCGGTAGATTGTTTTTAGGTAAATTTTAAGTAAATGGGTATTGCATACAACTGGTTCTTTTAAGTGTTTTTGACTACTTAAGTGTTCAAAACCTCGGTAGTGACAACTAATAATGATGGCAATGTGGTCAGGAAGGTCTGGAACAATGCTAAATGAGCAATTAATAATATAATAAATATGAATTATAGTGTGCTGCGAGGCAGGTGGGAGGAAGCTGTGGCAAGTGCTTACTAGGAGTAGCAGGAGAAAACTATTAGTTAGATTTGCAGGCAGGAATATTCAAAGAGTTGTTAAATCCTTTCATTGAGATGCAAAAATGAGAATTTCATTACAAGATCTAGGATGAGACTTTATATAGTGCACTTATTCCAACAGTGTGCTGTAGAATTTTGAGCTGCGAGGCAAGGTGTGGTGTAGTGACAATATAATGGTGAGCTCTTACACAGATTTGGAAAGGCAGGACAGAGGAGCACATTTGAGAGGTAATGCACTGCTTTCACAAAGGAAGATGGATAGTATAGTGGCACTGAATAGCAGTCTTAGCCATGATATCCCGTGGAAGGGTACCAAGTCGTTACGTATTAAGAAACAAAGGATGTTGCTTAGGAAACACAAATCTTGTTTTAAACCCTTCAAGATTGGCACTCAGAGCTGTAAGTTTCTGGCATCATAAAATCAACACGAGTAAGCATAATATGGAGGAGCGGTCATGAGAGGACTGTTGACAGTTGTGTATGGGGCTTGCACTGTTTCCTTATGTTTGGTTGCCGTAAAATACCTTGTGTAAAGCAGGAATTTAACATTCTTTTCCTCAGCTCTTGGAGTACCTGTACTGGAAAGCAGCTTTGGGACCCCTGGTGAAGATAGTCAGGTTATTGTGCAATTTTGTTTGCCACGTACTCTTATGTATAAGCTGATTCCAAATGTAAGCCAACCCCTGACGTGTATTGAGTATAACAGGTAGGAGGCAGTAATTGGGCAACGTGGCTAGCAAACACTTCAGAAAGAATTACGTTTGAAGATGTGGTATTGAAGGGGGGCATGCAAGTTAGAATTGTTTTTATAGTGGAGCATGATGAGCGTGCAGCTAATGCTTAAGGGGAGGACCCTGGTCTTAAACAATTTTTTTTTTATTTTCTGCAGGATTATGGTGAAAACTGCCTTGTTTGTGTAGTTTTTTGTGGTGATTTCAAATATGCATATATTTTCCATAAACCATCATTTTTTTAAGATATTCGGTATTTCATGTTCTTTGCTTGGAGGTGACTTTTCTCTCAAACTACAAGTGCTATACTGACAATTTATATATTACAATATTATAGAACAAACTATGCAATCAGCAAAAATGAATGTTCTTGACTAATTTTAACTAAAGTTGCAGCAATTCATACTGTTGACAAATTTTTTTTCTGGTGTGTCCGAGTGGCTGAAATTTTTTCTCCATAGTATGAACTGCTCTAACTTTAGTTAAAATTAGTCTAGAACATTCATTTTTGCTGATTGGACTCTCTGTTCTAGGATATTGTAATTAATCTTCAGTATAACACTTGTAGTATGACAGAAAAATCACCTCCAAACAAAGAACGTGAAATCCCCAGTATCCTAAAAAAATTAATTGTTTAGGGAAAATATAAACATATTTGAAATGAGCACAAAAACTACACAAACAAGGAAATTTTCATCATAATCCTGCAGTAAATAAAAAAATGTAAGACCAGGGTCCCTCCAAAAAGGTATGCTTCCTAACAAAATGTCGAATAGTATTTATGGTAAATTCTTAGTGAGATGGCAGATTGAGGTGGGGTATATCCGGTTATGATTTTTAAAAATTGGTAACGTGCGAGTAACTCAAGCATTTCAATCCTCTGGCCTTGTTTCAACTCCCTCAAGCGCATTAGCAAGGTGGATGGGATGTGTATTGTTGATGGGTATTCTAAATGAAACTGTGCAAGTAATTTTAAGCCTCTAATTTTGAATATTGTATGGTATGCAGCAGTACTTGTGGCTTCTATAAAATTACTTCGACCAACTAAGTGCCGTTAGTGTTTAAGCAAATGTTTATTTTGTCCTTTTCGTTTTTGGTGTCATTTGAAACAATATGCAGGTGCAGCTTGGGAACGGCATACACGTGAATACAGAAGTGTGGGCAGCACTCATGATGCAGACCACAGACGCTGCATTTTGCAAGCGCCTTGCTGTTGCCTTGTGGGGCGCAGAGGTGCTTGCAAAACGCAGCGTTTTTGGAAGGCAGAGCAATAGAGACATTTCCCAGGGCAAGACGACAGTGTTCCCGCCTCTTTCGCCCATGAAGCTGATGGGAATGTCGTGTGAGTAGATGCAGCAGTCTTTTATGCTTCTTTGTTTTTGTTAAAACGCTGTAACATGATGAACATTTTAGGCATAAAACATGTAGCATAAAAGCAGTCAGTGTCAAACAACCCAAAACAGGAGTGCTGAGACTGGAGCAGGGAAATGATCACATTTCAGTTCATACCGCTGGGATACTAGTGCACTTTATTGTCACTTCTTTGGTATAATGAATGCTGTGTGAAATTATTTCACCTCGTCTATTTTTTTTTTCTTTTAGCTAATATTTCTATGATATCCTGCTCGCTTTTAATTTGTTGGCTGGTGTACATTATTATATTGAAGCTCAATTTCCTAGCCTATCAGGTGTAACAAATTTATTGCAGGTACTCTGGTTTGAACTTTTGTTTCACGTACATTCCTGGTCATTCTAAGTATGGAATATAAATGTATGTTTATTTCCACTCGTGGTGCAGCCACTACTGTCTAAATAACAAGTAGGCTAAATGCTGCCATAAATACTATGCCCATAGGCTGGAATGTGTCTTCAGCATTGAGGTTTGTCATTTACTTGCATTTTTTTTTTGTTTAGCTGCCTTTGCTCACTTCCTCAAGGAAAAAGGGTGCCCAGACGAGGAAGTTGGGAAACGCCACAAGCAGCTTGTGAGATACTTGGCACAAAAGTGTGCTGATCTGCGGCGCTAATGAAGTAAGATTCATACCAGGGGTTTTCCAACTAGCTTCTGCAGAATTCCCCGGGCTCCAGAGCCCCTGTTGTCCTCTTCAGGAACAACAGGTCCTCTGTCCAGGTTGGTTTCCTCTCGTGTTTTCTGGTTTTGGCTGTTTCTGACCTTTACTATGTCCTTGGAGTGCTCTGTGGGGTTCTCCAAACATCTACGTCAATGCATACCTCACCCAACACCTTTTCATTACCCACTTAATATTGGAGCTGAACATACTGCCAGTACTTTTGCCAACGCTTTTACTATACAACCCAATATTATTTGGTTTTAGCCATCTTTTTGAAGGCCTGTGCACCGCATACCCCCTTTTTTTGTGGGCTTTGCAATGTCGCTCAGGTCAGGTACATATACTACTGATTAATTCACATTTCAGAAGGCGTTTTATATGTGCCAGCATAAGCTGTCCCTGAATAAGTTGGGTTTGGTGTTAACCCTGACATGCTCAAAGGTAATGCAGTGGTTCAGCTCCTCAGAATGCTCTACGATTGCATTCGCTATCAGTCTTAGTTGCGAAAATTGTTTCTATGCTTATGTAGCTGGTAGGAGAGTCAGCACAGGGTTTTTTTTGTAGACGATGACAGATGATTGCTCGGTGCACGGTCTTTTGGTTGAGGCATGAAACGTCTAAGGGTTGGCAATGTGCGGTAAACCTGTATTTCTTGCTTGAGAAACAGGCGGGCCAGCATTTTACTTGTATCTTTGACATATAGGCTGGCGATTTGGGCTGTTTTGATAGCGTGCATGCTCTGCTGTGGTTTTTGTTTTATCTCTCAATTCACTATACACAACGTGGTTACAACGCGGTTTGACTTCACTTGCACCAGTATAGTATATATCTAGTAGCAATAGTTATGTGTACTCAGAAACTGCATTTACTTATCAAATCTTATGCTCTGTGCAGGCTAAGTACACATAACAACTATTGCTACTAGATATATACTATACTGGCGCAAGTGAAGTCAAACCGCGTTGTAACCGCGTTGTGTATAGTGAATTGACAGATAAAACGAAAACCACATGGAAGTAAATACAGTTTCTTATGTGTACTCAGAAACTGTATTTACTTATCAAATCTTATGCTCTGTGCAGGCTGAGTCTCGTTCGTGCCGCCGACAGGTGCACACGTCGGCGGCCGGCGTCTCTGAACAGGCCCTTTGTATGCGCTGATGGCGACGATGGAGGCCCTATTTCTACGACGCGCGCCCAACAGCGGCCCGCCACCCAGTATTACTCAAGTCTTCCTTGGATACCATGGCTGCGCCTCCTTATCGGTGGTCTTTCAGCAGCAACAACTCTCTCCCCCTGCTCAGCAGTGGTCTTCCTAGCAGACTTTCTCACCGCCCTCGAACGGATTACCTGTGTGTGTTCGCGTGTGTCTGCTGCTCGGAAGGCGCGCCCTGGACTCTGGACGAACGGTGAACTCTCCCGCACGCACTTTGTGTGCCTGCTATACTCTTTCGCCCAACGGCCTCTCTTCACGCTGCCTTCTTCCGCTTTCTCTCAGCGCCCACCCCGGTCCGCTTCTATACCTCATGCCTTCCTGGCTTCTCTCGCGCTCGCAGCGCCCGTTCCGGCGCACCCTCCGCGTTGCTCTTGGGCTGCGCGCATGTCGCGGAGTTGGCCGCAGTCGTAGGCCCACACGGGGCGGGTCGGGCTCGTACATCGCTATCTGAGAGCGGTAGTCTGCGCTGTCGTGTCCGTCGGGGTGGCCGCCCCGGACTCTTCCTCTTCTGCCGCCACCGCTTGCTCCGTCGTCGCCGCGCTGCCCCTGCGCCTCCCGGTCCTTGCGCCGGACCGCGCCGCCGCCCGCGCTCTTCTCGCTCAGGGCGTCTATCGCTCCCGTGCGCTCTTTTCCTTTGGCTCGCCTTCTTGGCAGCCTAACTCCACTGCGCTCAATTCCATTGCCCGCTAACCGCACACGCGGTAAACCACATGCGAGGTCTCTACCCCCATGACTACCCCATTTGCCTGCCTCAGTGCTCGCTAACTACGCAGCGCGCTCTTATAGCCCGCTCATCTCTCCGGCCTCTCCAAAATTTTGAACGAGCCACCTCCTTCCTTTTTGACTCTCTTCGTCTGCGGGCGCTGCGCGTTTTGGCGATTCTGTGGGTGTCCTCGTGGCGGTGGGTGTACTCTGGGGTTGGCCGCAGTTGTCGGCAAACACGGGGCAGGTTGGACACGTGCTTCGCTATCTAAGGGTGGTAGTCTGCGTTGTCGTGTTCACGGCGGGGCTTCCCCGGACTCCTCCGGCACTGCCGCCACCGCCACACTCCGGCCCGTGTCTCGCTGCCCCTACTATCCCGCTCTGTCGCCGTGCCGCGCTAGCGCCCCACCACTCTTTTAGCGCGCATTTCGTGCCCGCAGCCGCTTCGCGGCATACCTCTGATCATCAAATGCTAAGTAGCTCCTTCTATGCGTGTCGTGCTTTTCGCTCTAAGGAAATCTTGAGACTGCCTTTCGCATGCTTTTCACTAAACCATATGCCTGCTACAGCATAATGCACAAGCTGGAAGGTTCCACATAAATCTAGGGGGTTTTCTAATCACATTGTTATCAAAGAAAATGCGGTAGCGTTTAGGTTGCCTGCAACGGCGTCCACATTATATTTTTGCGATATTTCTGGGGGCTAAGCACCTGATTGGAATCAGTTCCATTGCCCTTATATAGTATACATGAGTTGTCACTTTCTAGAATGTACAGCCCGCCGCGGTGGCTCAGTGGTTATGGTACTCGGCTGCTGACCCGAAAGACGCGGGTTCGATCCCGGCCCCGGTGGTTGAATTTCTTTGGAGGAGAAATTTTAGAGGCCCGTGTGCTGTGCGATGTCAGTGCACGTTAAAGAACCCCAGGTGGTCGAAATTTTCGGAGCCCTCCACTACGGCGTCTCTCATAGCCTTAGTCGCTTTGGGACGTTAAAACCCCATAAACCAATAAACCAACCAATCTAGAATGTACGAATATCTGGATTATATGTGATTGTACTAATCCGATCGGCTTATCCACCATAATTCATTTTCTGGGCTGTGCCTACTTCCTAAATTTTGGAGTTTGAAGGTTTCAGTGGTCCTCAGATCTTCAAATCTTGGCAGTGTTCTCTGATTAGTCAACTGGTGGTCACAAGGTGTTGATGACATCACAACCCTCCCAGTCGCATTCATAGATCCCTGGAGGTTCTCATACCACTGCTGGCACAGTGATGCAGTGGTTGAGCGATACACCAGTGCCTAGGTAGGTAGCTCGGCCCCCAGTGCAGCTAGCAGGACCCAGGTTGCTCTTGCCGAGCTCCTCTAATGTTCATGTGTAACCCCGTGATGGATTAAAGTGGGAATTGCATTGCATTTATTTGAATCAGTTTCATTGCTAAGTAGCATGGGGGGCAGGTAGCTCACAACCCATGGTGGCCAGGTTGTGACGATGTCACAGTGTCATGTTACCTCTTTCGACCAGTCGAGGAATTTTGTGACAGAAACCGAAAATTTTTTCTGGGACAAGCTAAATGCTACCGTATAAATATGCATGGCATAACAGCACTGGACACAAAGTGACAGACGAGTAAGAGCGTTAGCGAGTGTGTAACAGGATTTTGTGGGCTACATACTGCTACAAACGACACAATACTACAAACGACACATTGCTACAAACGACACATTACTACAAACGACACATTACTACAACAAACGACACAAGACTGCAGACGACAAGACTACAGACGACAAGATACTACAAACTACAGAGCATTACAAGACGACAAGGTCCCATTATACGACAGGTTTGTTTCTTGTTGTATTTTTCTGTTGTTTTTTCGACAGGGCTTGCTGCCAACTATCAAATTTAGGGACGGGGCATAACTAATCGCGGTTGAAGTGTACACGGCAACTGGTGGAAAGTCGGCCACGTAAATGAGATTCCTGGCACTAGGGATAGCTCCCACTTGGTGTTCAACGTATCCGTCAAAGCAGGCGCTTCTGCGATTTTGTGGTCCGCAGGAGCGTAGTTATCCGAGGAAACATTTGGCCAGCTATGGGCCAGTGAAACGTTGCCTGAAATCTACATGCGTCTGGTCACGCGTGTTTTCGAGCTTCTTCTGTCGTTCCTGGGCTGATTCAGCGACGAAGTAGCGCAGCGCTTGCGGCGCAGAATGCATCCGTCGCACTGTCAGCTGTATGACAATGCCTGCACATGGTAGCGGCGCAAGAGATGGAGACGACTGGGCATGCTATGCATACCACGTGACCGGCATGGCCAGCAAGGATTTCAGAATTCTCAAATCGCTGCTGTTAGTTGATCCGCGACCATAGTCAGTAGCTTCGCTTTCGACGATGCCCCTTTCTCACGCGCACCGCGCTTCTTCCATTCGGGATGCTTTGCCGAGCCGGCGAACGCGTAGGCAATGATTTCCCCGGTAGGCCATCGACACGTATTTGGCCTGGTTTGTCCGGCGGTTACTTACTATTTCAATAGAGAGTTATAGCATATCGTTACTGTGTTTACTTTACCGTTTAGAGTGTTACCGGATGCCGGATTTTCCGGTTTAGCGCTGCGCACGGCAGTGCCGCCTCTTAATTCCATTCCTGGGTTGGCGTCCACTTTCCGGGGCTGTGTCGAGAAGGTTGAGAAGCGCTATTTCATCTGCGTGCTTAGCGGAAGAACGACCTCTACAACCTCTGGGTATTTGACCGCGCCACCTCGTTCTCTATAACCGAGTGGTGTGGCCAGAGTTGTTCGCTGTAACTACGGCGAATTTCCGTTGCCCTCATGCATATTTTCACGGTAGCATCGCACCCGCTCGTAATAAGCGAGCGTTCGTTATATCTGCGGTCATTAAAGCGGGCTCCACTGTACATCCGCTGACTTCGCTTTAATACACTACTATCAAGAAAGTCTAGGTAAGACTGCAGATATATGGGTAGATGAAGTAATGACCGATCGCAACATTTGTCGTCTGCCTTCTGGAGACGCCGTACAGCAGATAAGTAAAAGCGAAGAGTGAGAAAACCAAATGAATCAATACAAAGTTTTCCTGCGAGCATGTCCAGAAAAGACAGGCGAGAACATAGTCTCCTATTAAGCACAGCTGCCAGAAAAGGGGTTGTTGGTAGTTTCGAAAATAAATGCCTGAAACAAGTTGGTGGACAAATGGTGCACGCCAGATTAACCACTCTTTATCACTCCTTCTAGGGCGCAAAAAATTCTGTTGACGCAACGTTTGCCTTTGGTAGCTCCCCAGGAAAAGTCACAAAAACTCCATGTACTTCAAGTGTCTCTGCTTCCTCGCACAATGCTCCATTTGCAAGAATGTTGCAGCTCAACATCGCAACGAATATGTCAACAAAAATAGCGCAGGAACAGGACAAGGACAAGCAAGGATGCACACAAGCGCTAACAATATGTTACCAAATAGTGTCCGTGCAAAAACGCAGCGTTCTGAACCCATCCAAGGGTGTGTTTTTTTATCATACTCTTTTTATCAGAACAAAAGAGGTTGACGTCATCATAATAAGCCAATGTCGTAACTTCTTACTGTACTATAGTGAGAAGCCATGATTAGCTATGGAAAGGAAAATGATAGGTGTAACGTTAAGAGATCGGAAGAGGGCGGAGTGTGTGAGGGAACAAACGCGGGTTAATGACATCTTAGTTGAAATCAAGAGGAATAAATGGGCTTGGGCAGGGCATGTAATGCGAAGGCAAGATAACCGCTGGTCCTTAAGGGTAACGGAGTGGATTCGAAGAGAAAGCAAACGTAGCAGGGGACAGCAGAAAGTTAGGTGGGCGGATGAGATTAAGAAGTTTGCAGGGATACAGTGGCGGCAACTGACAAAGGACAGGGTTAATTGGAGAGCCATGGGAGAGGCCTTTGCCCTGCAGTGGGTGTAGTCAGGCTGATGATGATGATGATGATGAGCTATAGGGGCTCGGGATATATAACGTGGGCCACAAAGGCAATGTCAAATTGGTGATTTAAATAAAATACGTTTGATAAGTTCAGGATGTTACGGAGAGCAAGTGCTCCCAAGAGGTTCTCGTTGGGCGTCGGATGGGAGGTGGAGGGATTCTCGCACATTTTATTACAATGTAGTATAACAGGGAGGGACTGGCAAGTCGGTTTCGGGGCGATGGAATGTGTCTGTATGTAGGTGGCGATACATGAAAGTTTCGCTTCTCAGATGTGCGCGGAAACGTAGAGGGCGCGTGCGGCGGCAGCTCTCGGGCCCCGTAAGTACACTGCGTACGAGAAAGCCCCAACTGACTCAAGCTTCAACGGAGACCTATTACTCGCGCGACGGTGTCTCCCAAACTGCTCAAGCAGGAGGGTCTTGTAGATGCAAAATCCCCCGGCTTTTCACCTACACCTCATAATGTGGATTATAGCGTATACATAGCCAATTTTCATTAATTTCGAGTTGATTTCATTTACGGCTCTTGTCGTGAATTCGTCTTTTTGCTGTGGACAATAAATAAAGTGAATAAAGTGAGAACATATCGCATTAAACAATTTTTTCTTGCTTAAGTAACGCAGTAACCACGACAAAAGGAAGACGGGAGACCACACGAGCGCTAACAACCGGTTATTTTATTCTAGGAAAAGTATATAAAGGCGCAAGACACAGGAAACAACCCCCCCCCCCCCAAAAAAAAAAATAAAAAAAATAGGAGGACAAAGATTAAAGCTTACTGCGCATGAACATCATATTCGAGACATGACATTTTTTGCAACGAAATTCCAAGACTACATTCCATAGGAGACGGCACTCCCCAATCTCCTGGACCTCACCCAATTGCCAAGAAAGCGTAACTTCCTATCTACCAAATTGATAAATGGTGAAGAAACACACTCATCAGCTTCCTTCCTGATCGCATAGGCCTCCACCAGCTCCCTACAAATGCAAACAGGGATATTAAACAAGACACTTGTCTTATCTACTGGGGGAAGGAATCGTTGTGCTCAATGCAATGCAAAGTCAAGTTGTATGACACCTCACCTACGTGTGATGTTCGTACAAATGCTCATTCCTTCCCACTTAGAAAGACAAGTCTCCTGTTTAATCACCCTGATCGAATTTATAGGGAGATAGTGGAGGGCGTTATGGTCAGGAAGGAAGCAGATGACTGTGTTGCTTCACCCTCCATCAATTTCGTAGGTAAGGAGTCAGGCTCTCTTGACAATTGGATGAAGTCCGAGTTTTGCTGAAAAAGATGTCATGACTGGACTATGATGTGCATGGGAGTATGGTTTTTTAGATTTAATCTTTGTTCTTCTGTTTTTTGGATTGTTCACTGTGTGTCCTGCGCCTTCATATTGCCACGTATCATTGTAGTGTTTGTTCGTTCACGATCAAGGCTGCAGGAAAGGGCTGTTATCTTTTTTGTTCCTGACGCGAGAAGCGACCGGACTAATCTCGATTGTTCACAGCCATGAACAGCTTCGCCTACGTGTTTCTAGATTGCTCTAGATGATCTCGACCTGTTATCTCGAAGTTTCCTAGCCGGCTTTAAATTGAACAATGCCACGAGCAGCGGGCATTTTGTAGTTCGACGACCAACGAGCACGTTTGTTGCTTACGCCGCCGCCGAGTGATTCAGTTATTTTGCGGGCGCAAGTCAGCCCAAATAAAGAGCTTCGTTTCCAAGACTGGCTGGTGTCTTCCTGACCACCGGACTGCCGTCACTACAACGTGACATCTGGTGGAGGTGCTGGGTAGCCTCCCATGTTCCGGACACCCCCTACAAGCCGTGACGCCAGCCCTCTGAGTCATCAACCGCAGGACCTGAGTCCAGTCCACCGCGCTAGCCGACGCCTTCAAGGGGACGCACCAGAGTTCGGGAATCTGCCGGACCCTACCCGGAAGCGGAAGCCAGCCGCAGCTTCTACCATGAGCTTGCCCCAGACGACGACTCCAATCATTCTTCACCAGCCCCGGGTGTCACCAACCTTCGACGCTTCGCCTGGCGCCGACCCCGAAGAATGGCTGGAGCAGTTCGACCGTGTGGCTATCTTCAACAACTGGGACGATGCCACGAAACTTAGGTACGTCTTCTTTGCCCTGGAGAGACCAGCAAGAGTCTGGTTTGAGAATGAGGAAGCCAGCCTCGCGAATTGGGAAACCTTCAAAGAGCAGCTTTTCAAGACTTTCACAAACGTCGTGAGAAAGGAGAGAGCCCAGCAGCTGCTACAGTCTCGCATACAACACCCAAACGAGACCGTTGCAGTGTACACTGAGGAGATGAAGCGTCTCTTCCGGCGTGCCGACTCGAACATGAAGGAAGAATACTCAAGTAACAATTCAAGAAGGAAGAAGAAAAGGTCAAGCTGCTTATGCGAGGAGTTAAAGAACAACTCTTTCCCGGGCTCGTACGGAACCCACCGAAAACCGTGGCGGAATTCATAGAAGAGGCCTCCACGATGGAAAAAAACTCTTGACGCCCGAGCCCGCCAATATGAGCGCCAGCAGCGCGTTTTTTCAGCAAACTGCCTGGACGCCGCTAACAACGATAACCTGCGGGAGGTTATGCGCCAAGTTGTACGAGAAGAGCTCCGACGATTGCTGCCAAATGGAACGCAGCCGCAGGTTACATCACTTACTGACGTAATCCGGGACGAGGTTCAACAGGCCTTGGGTGTGACGCCGACACCCACGCAGCCTCTGCAGCCCCCAGCCATGACTTACGCCGCAGCTGTGCGCCGTCCTGCACCTCGACGACGGGACCCAAGCCCCTATCGCCTTCAGCCACCTGCGTTGGACCGTCGCCCACTCGCCCCAACCCGCCCGTCCTATGAGCGACGCGCGCAGCCGAGGAAATGCGACGAGTGGAGAACTCCCGACCAGCGCCGCCCACTATGTTTCCACTGTGGCGAAGCCGGTCACGTCCTCCGGCACTGCCCATACAGAAGACTGGGCATCCGAGGGTTCTCTTACGACGCTCCACGACTCCGACCCGGCCAGCGACCAGCCGAAATCGAAGAGTTTTTACGTCGGGAAGAATACTCATCGCCGAGCCGCCTATCACGTTCCCCGTCGCCATCGTCCCCGCGCTTTGTATCCCCTAGCCGAGGTTACGCCGTGCGTGGACGCTCCCCCAGCCCCCGAAGGTTAAACTAAATAAAGCAGCCTCTGGAGCTGAGGTTGCTTCTAAGCGCAATGACAAAGATCCTCCATCGACGAGTACTCAAGACCATGCCTCAACTACGACGACAACACCGACGACGACGACACCGAGGACGACGACACCGAGGACGACGACACCGACGACGACGACACCGACGACGACGACACCGACGACGACGACTCGGCCAGACTTGAAGCTTTTACCGCTGCCCAGTGAAGTAACGTCGCAGTACGCCCACCGCAGCCTCACTACTCGACGAAGCCGAGATCGAACACCGAAGACAACGTACAATACGAGAACGCGAACAAGTGACCTTGAAGTTACGGTCGACGGTCACGCGGTTACTGCCTTGGTGGACACGGGAGCTGACTACTCTGTCATGAGTGGCCCACTCGCTGTCCGACTCAGAAAGGTAACAACAACCTGGGATGGCCCGCTGATCCGCACCGCAGGTGGCAACCTGATTACGCCGTCAGGACGCTGCACCGCGAGAGTTGCTGTAAATGGGAGAACCTATGCGACAACCTTCCTGATCCTACAGCAATGCTCGAGAGACGTGATTTTGGGAATGGACTTCCTGAACGAACATCGGGCGATCATCGACGTTCGATCTAAGTCGATCAAGCTTTCTACGGAAAAAGCCATACCTGTTGCGACGGGCGCGACTCATCACGTTGCCTTAAACGTCCTCGATGAAGCATTGAGCGTGCCGCCCCGACCAAGTGTTCTCGTCGGCATAGGTACTGGAGACATCGAAAATGCCGAAGGCGTTATCGAGGGGAACACACAGTTACTCCTGGATCGAGGATTGGGCGTCGCGAGGGGAGTCGCCGAAATCCGAAATGGCCAAGCCCAGGTGTTGCTAACCAACTTAACGGAAGAATACCGGCATCTAAACAAAGGTACGACGATCGCTTTCCTCGACGAGCAGGCAGACATCAGAGACGTATTTGCCCTACCCGACCAACCCGCAGAACCATCTGACCAAGGCCATCAACCCACGTTCGACATCAACCCGGCATTACCCCGGAGCAGACAAGACCAAATACGCAGTCTTCTTCAAAGGTACACCGATTGCTTCTCATCAGCATCGAATGTGCGACGAACCCGGCTTGCCAAGCACCGCATTGTCACAGACGAACACGCGCGACCACTGCGACAGAGCCCCTACCGCGTATCGCCGCTAGAACGCCAAGCTATCCGCAAGCAAGTTGAGGAAATGCTTCGTGACGACGTCATACAGCCATCGAGGAGCCCCTGGGCAGCACCGGTCGTCCTAGTGAAAAAGAAAGACGGCAACCTTCGCTTTTGTGTCGATTACCGCTGCCTGAACAACATTACGAAGAAGGATGTCTACCCCCTCCCCCGCATCGACGATACACTGGACCGGCTGTGCAACGCTAAGTACTTCTCATCGATGGACCTGAAGAGCGGCTACTGGCAAATTGAAGTCGACGAAAGAGATCGCGAGAAGACTGCGTTCATCACGCCAGACGGACTCTTCGAGTTCAAGGTGATGCCATTCGGCCTCTGCTCTGCCCCAGCGACGTTCCAGCGAGTAATGGATACGGTGCTCGCAGGCTTGAAGTGGCAGATTTGCCTAGTCTACTTAGATGACGTTGTTGTCTTCTCCTCAAGCTTTCAAGACCACCTCAGAAGGCTTCGGATAGTGCTGGAAACGATCAAGTTTTCAGGCCTGACACTGAAACCAGAGAAATGCCACTTCGCCTTCGAGGAGCTGCTGTTCCTTGGTCACGTCGTAAGCAAGGATGGAGTTCGCCCAGACCCCCAGAAGACGGCTGCGATCGCAGAGTTTCAACAGCCTAATGACAAGAAGGCTATACGCAGATTTCTTGGATTGTGCGCTTATTACCGACGATTCGTCAAGAACTTTTCGCGCATCGCTGAACCTTTGACTCAACTTACCAAGGCTGACGTGCCTTTTAAATGGAAAAGGCCACAAGAGGAAGCTTTCAACGAGCTGAAGTGCCGCTTACAGTCCCCTCCTGTGCTCGGGCACTTTGATGAAAACGCCGAAACCGAAGTTCATACCGATGCAAGCGGGGTGGGCTTAGGAGCGGTCCTCGTTCAGAAAAATGGCAGACAGGAGAAAGTTATCGCGTACGCTAGCCGTTCACTGTCGAGAGCCGAAGCCAACTATTCGACGACAGAGAAAGAATGCCTCGCCATTATTTGGGCCACGTCCAAATTTCGCCCCTACCTATACGGACGACCATTCAAGGTTGTGAGTGATCACCATGCTCTGTGCTGGCTGGCCAATTTTAAAGATCCCCCCGCCGCCTTGCTCGTTGGAGCCTGCGTCTTCAAGAATTCGACATAACTGTAGTCTACAAAACTGGCCGCAAGCATTCCGATACAGACTGCCTATCGCGAGCCCCCGTAGACGTAGCACCGGAAGAGGAAGATGACGACGCTTTCTTAGGACCGGTGAGCGCCACCAGTTTCGCGCAGCAGGAGCACTCGGATCCTGACTTGCAAAGCCTAGTTGATTATCTGAAAGGCAAGACCGCATCGCCTCCCCGAGGGTTCAAGCGGCAACTGTCGTCCTTCGTCCTTCACAATAATGTCCTCCTGAAGAAGAACTTCGCGCCTAATAGGACAGTGCATCTTCTTGTCGTGCCCAAAAATCTCAGGCAAGAAATTATGCAGGCATGTCATGATGAGCCGACTGCAGGACATCTCGGGATTGCTCGCACGTTGCACCGCATCCAGGACAAGTACTATTAGCCACGGCTAGCTACCAATGTTTCCCATTACGTGAAAACGTGCCGTGAGTGTCAGCGACGCAAAACGCCTCCGACTAGACCAGCCGGACTCCTGAACCCCATACCACCGCCAATTAAGCCCTTTCAGCAAATAGGGATGGACCTCCTCGGCCACTTTCCGACCTCTTCATCAGGAAACAAGTGGATCACCGTGGCCACCGACTACATGACCCGCTACGCCGAAGCAAATGCATAGCCTAGTGGTACCGCCACATTAGTCGCAAAATTTTTTGTCGAACAAATTCTCCTGCGACACGGCGCCCCGGAAGTGCTCATCACAGACAGAGGAACGGCGTTTACAGCGGAGCTGACGCAAGCCATTTTAAACTACAGCCAGACAAGCCATCGGAGGACCACTGCCTATCATCCACAAACCAACGGACTCACAGAGCGTCTGAACAAGACCATCGCAGACATGCTCTCCATGTACATCGACGCCGAACACAAGACGTGGGACTCCATTCTGCCCTACGTGATCTTCGCTTATAATACTGCCGTCCAGGAGACAACCAGGTTTACCCCATTCTAGCTGGTATACGACAAGAAGCCCACGACAACACTGGACGCAATGCTCCCGCACGTTTCCGACGAAGACAACCTCGACGTCGCCGCCTACCTTCATCGCGCCGAGGAAGCCCGAAGACTTGCGCGGCTTCGCATTCAAGACCAGCAGCACACCGACGCCCGACGCTACAATCTGCGCCGACGAGACACGCATTACAAGCCAGGTGATCGGGTTTGGATATGGACGCCAGTTCGCCGCCGTGGATTGAGCGAAAAGTTGCTGCGACGCTACTTTGGCCCGTACAGGGTTCTCCGTCGGATCGGTGACCTCGACTATGAAGTCATGGCCGACGCCACGACAGCATCTCAGCGACGCCGCCCACGCCCGGCAGTCGTACATGTCGTACGCCTGAAGCCATATTATGAACGCTAAAGGACTCAAAGTTTCATTTTCCGTGTTTATTTTCATTTTAAAGCATCGAGACGATGCTTCTTTGGAAGGGGGGTAATGCCACATATCATTGTAGTGTTTGTTCGTTCACGCTCAAGGCTGCAGGAAAGGGCTGTTATCATTTTTGTTCCTGACGCGAGACGCGACCGGACTAATCTCGATTGTTCGCAGCCATGAACACCCTCGCCTACGTGTTTCTAGATTACTCTAGATGATCTCGACCTGTTATCTCGAAGTTTCCTAGCCGGCTTTAAATTGAACGATGCCACTAGCAGCGGGCATTCGTAGTTCGACGACCGACGAGCACGTTTGTTGCTTACGCCGCCGCCGAGTGATTCAGTTATTTTGCGGGCGCAAGTCAGCCCAAATAAAGAGCTTCGTTTCCAAGACTGGCTGGTGTCTTCCTGACCACTGGACTGCCGTCACTACAACGTGACAATATACTATTCCGAGGATGTAATAACCAGTTGTTAGTCAGCGTCTGTGTCGCCTCCAGTCTTCCTTTGTCCTGTCTACTGCGCTTTATGTCCCAGTTTTATGTCTTGTGAACAAATCTGCGCATTTTTTATTTTGTATAGAGATGTGCCAGAAAATGAAAACTCATAGCAAGGTTGACTGAAACCCATCTGTGTTCTAATTTTTTTTTTGTTCTGAACCCGTTTGAACCAGTTCGAGACGGTCCGAATCGGTTCGAACCGGAACGGAATGGCCCTCTGGATCCGAACCCGGAACTGAAGCCGAAAGGCGTGAACCCGAACCCGAACCGTAGCCGAAAAAATGCCGGTTCCACACCCTGATTGTGGCACTCCATGGATCGACAGCTGCGGCCGTAGAATGGGCATTTAAAGCCTGTACAAATTTGAGCTCGGCACGTCAAATCTATCGTAGAGTTTCGCTAACTGCTTGCCCCGTTTGCTGGGAGCAGATCCAGACATCATCAACACCGCTAAACGTCGGACATTTATCAGCAGCAGTGCTTGAGCCCGGCGGCGCTCGCAGATCGCGGATGTTTGGCGTCTTGAAGGCTACCGGCAAACTAGCAGCGAGGCATGTTATGTAGAACACTACATCCGCCGCGAGCGCGTCTCCTACACTACCGGCTTTTCGACCAAGGCTAGAGTGCACCTTTTGGACACGCATCGTGTTCCACGACAGGAAAAGATATCGAAACCTGTATAGGTGCATTTAAAACCACTTAGCTCACAAATATTTCTGGAATGTCTTACGAACTACGTTCACGCACAGAGCACATATTCACGCTCAAAGAACTTCAGCCATATTGATGGAAAAAGACCCATTCGTACGCAATAAATATTCTTGAAATCAACTCACGTAGTTGCTGCAAGAAAAAAGTAAACATTTCATCGCGAAGTGGAGGAAAGTAGTTATACCACCACACTTCACTGCCCAGACGCACCGCATAAATTTTCGACGCCCTTCTTTGCTTATTAGTTCGAAAAAGCGTTCTTCATAACACACATGTAATGGCCTTGTCAATGTGTCAAGAAGACATTTCAAACGTGGCCGGCAACTGACTTCGTGAAAACAACTTCAGGCGAAAGCACTGGAGGATGGCCCGGACTAAATTTCAGAAATGGCGCGGGCCAATTTCTGAGGTGACCGTCGTGTTGTCCACAGTCAATTATGACAGGACATCGATTTTGTTGCACGTCGGCCACGATCAAATTTAGGTACAGGCGCGGACAGAAGTAAACGGAGCGCGCCACACAGTGAAGAACTGCTTGTCAGCGCCGCCTAGCCCAACCAGACGAAAGTTCAAAATCGCCGCGCGCATGTGCAGGCCCTCTACCGGCGCGACAATCTCGTTACTCCGCTTGTCTCGCATTCGGCCGGCGTCTATGTCATGCTGATGATGCTCTTGACTCGATGGCCGCTCCCTGTGTAGCGAGCGGCCATTACGGAATCCACTCTCGGAATCCACTCCGTTACCCTTATAAGGACGAGGAAAGAACTGCGTGTCAGCGCCGCCTAGCCGAACCAGACGAAAGTTCAAAATCGCCGCGCGCATGTGCAGGCCCTCTACCGGCGCGACCCTCTGTTACTCCGCTTGTCTCGCATTCGGCCGGTTATCTTGCCTTCGCATTACATGCCCTGCCCAAGCCCATTTCTTCCTCTTGATTTCAACTAAGATGTCATTAACCCGCGTTTGTTCCCTCACCCACTCCGCCCTCTTCCGATCTCTTAAAGGGACACTGAGGAGAGCTATATTAATATTTTTTTTATAGCAAAATCCGATAGTTCGGCATTTCATGGCTTTGTTGCCACTTGGCCGGCAGCGAAAGATGCATTTATTTCTAAGAAATTTGGATTCGAAGTTGAAATAGTTTTTCCCGCCGCTCTGATTCAAACTTGGGATTCTGCTATGACGACACAGAACTAAGTGAGGAGTTTTTTTTCGAAATGAGCCAAATCCACAAACCGAAAGTAACGCAACCCCAACTGTAGTGGCAAGCTAAGCCAGTCAACTTTCCTTTAAAAAAGAGATCAGAACAAAATGGGTCAAATCACACCAACTGAGCTAGCCCGTAGATCACGTTTCAAATCGAAAACGAGCCAAATCCTTCCACTGCGTGGATCGAAATGAGCCAAATCCGTTCAACCAATAGGAGACTGACCCGAAGACCACGTGATTCAGCCAACATGGCAGACTCCTTGTAGGCTCGTGCCGGCGGTGCTCGTGCGTGATAGCGCGGACTGCGTGGTCTGTTTCGCGAGCTCCTTTGTTTTTTCAAGACTTTTGCTTTGACGGACTTAGTTCCGCATGGATTGCGACGGGTATGAAGAGGTCGGTGAACGTTCCCTGGAAGGCGTACTGTACGGAATTAATGAGATCAACGTCCAACCTGCCTTTCATGGTTACTGAAACGAAGGTTTTTTACATTCAGAGAAATGTGACAGGCCGAAGCCCTCAAATTAGAGCCGAACCCCACTACAGGGTTTCGGTGTCTAATTTTGCATCGGTCCTAAAGAGGGGAAAGACCCTTGTACAAACACCGGAACAGTGCGAGCTGTATGCACACCACCTCAACGAACTGAAGGTGAGAGGCGTGACCAACCTTCTGGTGACTCAATTTGGTGTGTCATGGAACGAAAACGAAGAACTTGCGTATTTTCAGGCTGCCTTTCGTCGCTGTGAAGAAAAGGAGCCCATGAAGATTGGGAAGAAGGCTGCTTATGCTGCTAGGAAGACGGGCCTGCTATCCATGTATGAGTGTAAAGTGGGTGACGCATACTTGTAATTTTTTTTCTGCTAAAGACACAGCACAAGCATTTTTCCATATTGTTTTGAATGTAACCTGAAACATACTGCAGTAATAATAAAGTTTCGAGAAGAAAGTTGAGTCGAATCCAATGCTTCACTTCGATATGAGCCAAATCCAATGTTTCTATTGTTGTATAGGCCAAACTATGCACGTAAATTTTTGGCGATTAGTGCTGTTCGACTGCTCTATCTGCCCCATAAAACTTGTGAGGTACTAGGTTGAATAGCAGCGCATTCCTTTCAGACAAGAAATTATGGCCTTGTTCTAAGTTTCTGTTTTGGTGGATCTGGCTCATTTCGAAAAAAAACTCTTCAAGTGACGTGAAACATGACATTCACATGACGTAACGCAGACTCCGTGATTTCTGGTAGCCAGCAGTGCGGCCCAGCAGCAGCCGAAAAGAAAGCTACCGCCGGCCGCACGTTGAAGGCATCTATCGGCAATTGCGGCCGTCGCTTCGTTTACATTTGCACCGGCGTTTTGCCAGCGTTACAATGGACCCCGTTCTCGAAGTCGTCAACGAAGTTCTCGCAAATAGACGCCTTTAGCATACCGTGTACCTTGTTACCGTTAGCGGAATACCGGGAGCCCCCATACCGCTGAGAGCAAGCGCTGATTGGTCCCGGCGCTGCAGGAGCGCGCGTAGCTATCGGGTACGTGGCGCCATCTGGCGACGTCAAGGAGATTTGCGCATGCATTTGCTGCGCCTCAGTGATTCGTAGCTTCTCGTGTCCTAGTTTTGCTAGAACTATTGGTTCTAGAACACTGTTTTGTGCTATGATGCCATGAAGCTTGTACTTGCGAGTTTGGCCTGTGGCGACGATACCTGTATTTTGGTTCTTGCTCTTTTCTATGTTACAGGAGCTTTGTTGTCAGTATGAATGACGTTTTTGTAATCAGGAGCTGGTATTCTGTCGATGCAAGTCAACTTCAATTTCTCCTCAGTGTCCCTTTAACATTACACCTATCATTTTCCTTTCCATAGCTCACTGCGTTGTTCTTAACTTAAGCTGAGGCCTCTTTGTTAGCCTCCACGTTTCTGCCCCATAGGTGAGTACCGGCAGAATGAAGTAATATAACTCGCACAGAGGAGTTAGGATTGCTGGCCAATGTCTGTCGTGGCTCATTCTCTGATTAGTGGGCGCAGACGGGTGCTTATATGCCGAATTCCGCACGCACGGCTCGCACCAATGACGCACCACTGCCGCGGCATTCACGTGTGCGAGACAGCGGCTGCTTGTAGTCGCCCGAAGATCTGAAGGTTATGGGGTCACTCCGCGTTCAGCCGACTGGGAATGCGAGCTTCCGTGCCGGCTACACGCAGGCGTTTACTGGTACGTGACTCGTGTCCCCAACCGGTGCAGCCGCCGTCGCAGCCACGGCAGGTTCGGACGAAACAGGCAACAGCAGAGTACGCTAAGAAACAGTTTATTAACCTAACGCCAAGCAAAGCACACTGCGGAACAATGTTCTATCCGATAAAAAATAGAGGTACAGCAGCTCACCAAGTCTTCGTCGACCGGCGTTGGATCGTCCGGGAGGTCGCGGGCAGGCAGGGGATCGGCGGGCCAGTTCGGCCATCGCACCGCTGCAAGAGAGCCTGTTCCCGCCGCGGGCTTGTCCTTTTATTTGAAGAAATACTACTTTCACTTCCGCCTCAGCCCGTGCCGTGCCGCGGCCGTATACCCACGCTTAAACTTTCGCGTCACCTCGCTGCGTGACTTCCTACCGTCTGTGTAAAAACGGGGCCCCATCTCACGCCGTCTCCTTGCGCGGTGCATAGCCACGGCCTGACTCCTGCTCCTCTCACCAAGGGCGCTGCGCGCTATGTGGCGTGATACCATCTGTGTAAAAACGGGGCCCCATCTCACACCGTCGCCTTGCGCGGCGCATAGCCACGGCCGTGCCCTGACTCCCGCTCCTTTCACCAGGGGCGCTGCGCGCTATGTGACGGTAAAGCCCCTGGAAATTTTTAAAGTAGCGACAACCTTTGCAGAGCGCCGCCTCTCCCTCTCCTGCGCCCGTCGCCTCTTCCCATTGGTCGATGGTTTCGCGCGCAAAAGCCCTTTAAAAATTCGCTTTTCGCCGCCGCGGACGCCATATTGTCCGCTCCAACCGCGCACCGTAGGTTCGGCAGGCGCCGTTGCCGACACTGCGCTTTTGCTTGCTGTGAAGAACAGCGGCTTTTGTTTTGCTCGGAACGTGTGTCAGTCACCTAACTTCAAGCCGTCTATCTGTGCGGCATGACGAGCAGCTGCGCCTTCGGGTTTCAAGAACCGTCACGACGGTGGAAAGCGGTTCTTCGCGATCCCATCATCGAAAACCGACGCGGGCCGGAGGAAGGTTCGGTTACACAAAACTGGCCGGGCGAATTTTAACGCAACGCCATCGACCAGACTTTGCGATGTAAGTGAGGTGCTTTCAATAGCTGCTGAGTTTTCCTGTTTTTTCAAGCTACGCTGTGCAGTGGTTTGTTCGCGATCGAGCGTATGGCCGCAGTAAGCTCGACATGAGGGCGCTTGCGTTGAGCGCATCGTGATTGCACGCACGCAACCGTGTAAGCGTCTACCGGGGCGAAGGCTCCCGATCGGCTAAGTCCGAACAGCGACCGCGTCTACCGGGGCGGCAGGGCCGCGCCAAAGACCGCCAAACCGGCAGGGAAAAACAGGGCAATTTCGCGGCGCTTAAGATGCGAGGCATACGTCTAACTGTAGAGTGACGTTCCTTAAATTTGAGCGCATGCCGCAGTTAGACATACATGCGTACTAAGGGAGTAATTACTCATTGGCATCCACCCGAGCGCAGCCATACGGCAACAAAGGAAAGCTATACAGCTTTCTCAGAAACTTCGTAGTTAAAGAAAAATTCGTCCGGTGTAGCGGTGGTCCTGGGTTCGAACCCCGGACCAGGACGAATTTTTCTTTAACTACGAAGTTTCTGAGAAAGCTGTATAGCTTTCCTTTGTAGCCGTATGGCTGCGCTCGGGTGGATGCCAATGAGTAATTACTCCCTTATTACAAATCTACTCCACCTTGGGGGATTCCCCTAAACATTTGACCAACACTGTTCCCACTTCGAGTTATTGATCAATTCAATCTCGCCCTACCATAAGCTTGCCGTCCTGGTTAGCTCAATTGGTAGAGCGACTGCTCCGGTGTAGCGGTGGTCCTGGGTTCGAACCCCGGACCAGGACGAATTTTTCTTTAACTACGAAGTTTCTGAGAAAGCTGTATAGCTTTCCTTTGTAGCCGTATGGCTGCGCTCGGGTGGATGCCAATGAGTAATTACTCCCTTATTACAAATCTACTCCACCTTGGGGGATTCCCCTAAACATTTGACCATACATGCGTACTATAAGCGCAGATCAAACTGCGCTCTGACATGGTGAAGCGCACGCGTTACATTCTGCAGTCACGCGCATGCGTGCGTGTATGTTATATATATATATATATATATATATATATATATATATATATATATATATATATATATATATATATATTACAGAAAAATCAAAAAGAGAATTATCGCGCCGTTACGCATCAAGGCACCGTAGGCACCGCTGGTGGAAACACCAGCTAGCACGCGCTGGCTTGCGTTTACTCTCGAAATATGAACAGTAGCTGTGGGTATGCGTGATAGTGCCCATCGTAAGTGCGTCTACCTCGCGGGCCGGGCCGGGTTCGGGCCTATCGAAAAAATCTGGCCGGGCTGGGGCAGGTAACGAAAAAGGTTGACGGGCTCGGGACGCGTGAATAATAAAGGCGCGTGCAGTGCTCTAATAGCGACTATACGAATATGGAAGATTATCGGACAGATGTGTTAAAAACGAGGTAGATTTTGCTGCTCACTAAATGACTGATGCCGATGAATCATTTACGAAGAACTTCATTATCCCATTGCTGGCAGGCGAAAGATATTTGCGAGGTAGGTTTTCTCTTCACTAAGTCACTATTCCAAAGAAAATTTTAATGCCGGAGTCTATATCCTTACAGTTCATGCACGCGAGAGAACATTAGGGGAGGCACAGATAAGTACAGACGTAGCGTGGCCTTCATACCGTATTTCGAGTACTCCCTCAAGCGTCTAACCTGGTCCGCGATACACTGCAGCAGACCAAAACCGAGAGCCACTAGAAGAGCGGATGAACTACAGGCCTTTTAATGCCTTCACTTGCTGGTGTCTTTTCGAATGTCAAACCTGTGCATCCGTTGTAGCACGTCCAGCATTCCGGCGGGGACGGTCGTTCTGTTTGCATACTCCTTTTCACCAAAACGGATCACCGCCAATTCATTCTACGGCCTCGCGATTCACGGTCACGTTCAATGCACGCCCCACTCTCGATATCAAACTTGGCACGCCGCATAAAGCCCGGCGCACCCGGACACGGTGCGCGTGCGGCTCTACCAAAACACTCCATCTATGCGTGCTCATTTTTGCCTTTAGACGATTCAGTGAAGCATGCAAATCTTTCTCCTAAGTCACCGATGTATTTATGCAGCGGAACGCACTGCTAATGCGGCGGCATAGAGAACAACTCGGCAAGTACGGGAATCCAGAGCAACCAATTCAAAAGGGGCGTTAGTTCCTTCGGAGCGGGCTAGAGGTCGCCACCGCAGTCACATGAAATCACAAAAAAAAACAAAAGTCGTTCGCCCGGCGCGCGGTGGAGGAGGAGCGAAGAGGGAGGGCGACTTGTCGCTACTTTAGTTTTTTCAGGGGCTTTATGTGACGGTAGGGTGCCTCTTTGCCAGCGCCGCCGTTCAGGGTGGTGCCATCCTTTGACCGCTCCAATGTCGCCTCTCTCTCCCTGCGGCGCCATTTTGAATCACAGCGGTCGGTCGGGCTCATGGTCGGGCTGGTCTCAGTTGCTTGGCGCAAGCAGCTGAGCTTCCGTTTTTCGAGACCCAGTGGATGCGGACGATCGCTGGTGGCTTTATTTGTTTGACAGTGCTCTGCCGCATGACTGAGGAGCTTGTCAAGTCCGCCGAGGCAGCATGGCGGGTTGTGTGCCAATGTGCGCCGGGTCGGGGGCAAAAAAAAGTTTCGAACACACAGTGGAGAGTTGACAGGTTTCAACGGAGTGTCGAGAGCTCGACGAAGTGAGTTGGCTCTAACGTGAGCTCAGTGGCACTGCTCCACAGCAAAGGCCCAACCTTCTCATAGAAAAAAGGGCCACAAATTGGGCTTATGCCGCACGAGGCGGACTTATGGTTGCTTGGCGGGGGAACTTATCACTCATCCGTCAAGGCAACTGTTTGGTCTAAGACCCTTTTCCCAAGCATTTCACCCTAGAAGAGCCGAGCACCAGGCCAGGGGAAATCTTGTACCCATTAAAGAAACCGGTGGGTACCCGGCGGCACTGGGGATCGAACCCAGCACCTCCCGAATGCGAGGCGGATGCTCTACAACGCGTAAAGGCCTACGCTGTTTTCGCTTCCCCCGAGACTCCGAGCGAAGGAAAAATATGGGAAGCTCAAGTAAAGCGGGATCAGCCCTAGAGTACATTGCTTTAAATGTTACACCTCACAGTGCTTTTTTACCACTCTCTCTCGTTCTGCTATTTCGTGGTTTGCATCTTTTTTTTCATACTTTGTTTTCATGTTTGCGGCGAAGGTTGCACCGCACTGTGCACTACAACATTTTCCCCCTAAATCTTGTTGACTTATTTCGTGGTTTGAACCTTTTTTCATGCTTTGCTTTTATGTTTTCCTTTAAGGTTACACCCCACGGTACATGCCCCACTTTTCTGTCCCAATGTCTTGCTTGCTTATATTGTAGTTCGTGTTTTTTTCATGACCTGCAATTACAGTAGGCATTAAATGAATAATTTGCATTATCTTTTGTTTTATTCTCTGTACTCTCTGTAAGAGGGTAGGCTAAAAAGCTATGTTTTATATTTGTCTTCCTCAGTAATAAAGATAAACTTTCAGGTAGGAGTTATTTTTCGAACAGCCTAACCCATCAGCACACAATTTTGTAGACAGAATAGGAAATACACGGATAGCCAACGTTAAAAACCGCGTTTTTTTTTAACAAAACCCTCTATGGTGAATTTTTTTCGAAAAGCGTGACTTTTCAATGTCGATTAATTCGATTTAGAATTTAAAATTTTCAGAATTACTGCAGTTTTTTGACGACTAAAATCGAATCTTTTTGGGCAGGTTTACATGCATGGTTTATTAATGAATACCGATTGGCTTGAATAAAATAAATATGAAAAAATATATGTAGAATTGTGTTTCACAAACTGAGGAATCGCAGGAGAGCAACCGGTGCGTATGTCCAGGACGAAAGCGAAGTGTGCATGCGTGCGCACGCAAGAACATTCGGTGGTTGTGCGCCCCTCATAAAAATGAAACGAGTGAGAAACTTCTAATAATACTTTATGCTATCGCCAACGAGGGGCGATTCGTTTTCTTTGGCCTCGAGAAAGAAAACGCAGGAGCAGTGCCAACGTCGGTGTACGGCGGCATCATTTGTATATACCAGCGCCCGCCCCATAAGCACATGTAATTGCGCCCTTGTGAGCAATAAAGGGGCGAACAACTCGCAGGTACCCTTTGAAAGATTAGGAAGCAAGCAGACACCAGTTTTTGCGAGCAGAAGAAGCGGAAACAGCCCGCGCGACGATAGCGAAACGAGCCGCAGCGCTCGAGCGGCTGACGACACGCGGGCGTTAACAGAACGTGGGAATTAAAATCCAAAATATCGTGAAAAAAAAGAGGCAGCAATTTCTACTATCCGCATGGAGCAGCAGCACCTGCCCGGTAACAGATCTTTAAAATATTAGCGCGTTTCTCAAACCAACAGACGGATCAGTAACTGTTCAACCTCGACCACTTGGGGCTGTAAAATTAAGTCATGCAATTACGTCTTCGACCCTCGGATGTTAAAATGGCTGTTATGAGTGAACAGATACGCAGTGCGATGTTGATGAAAAAGACTGTTCCAGTCAAAAGCACTCTCACGCCCGCCGAAATAGTGGCGCCGTTACACCCGCTAGCGCAGCTGATCCCGTGTGATTCAATATGGCGCCGCCCGCGATGTTGTCTCCACCCTGTACGGTGGAGCTGGCATCGAGGCATCCTATGTGACGGCATACCATCTGCTTAAAAACAGGACCTCATCTCACGCCGTCGCCTTGCGCGGCGCATAGCCACGGCCGCGGCCTGACTGCGCTCTTCTCGTCAAGCACCCTGCACCCGCCAGGCACCGCCACCGTCGAGGCTGCGTTCAGCTCCCCCGCGCGGCCAGTTCCTCGTCCCTGTCAGGAAGGCTCGCCCCGCGACTGCGAAGGGATGGCGTCTGCTAGCGGCTGCCGCTGTTCGTAGAGGCGGGATTTCAACCTATTCATTCATGAGGCTGAAAAATTATTTCGAGGAGCGAACGTCAGGAAAGGAACGAAGCTTTTTGAAGCAGGCCATGTACGCAGTGTGAAAGAGGTGGTGTCGTGCGACGGGAGCGAAGTAGCAGCCCGGTGCATTGCGCAGACAAGCGTCACTGCGCTACCGAAAACGATCAGATCAACGCTAAGAAATATTTCTATCTAATGCCTGTCAGCGTTGCACTCACTCATTTTTTTTTATGAAGTTATCTTCCGGTAGACAGCTTGTAGCCGCCGGCTGCAGTTGCAAGGCAAGCAAATGTAAACACGCTGCTGCCGTTACCATGTTTTTGGAGCGGTGTGAAACGCTCTCCAAAACGAGCCACCTGCAAGCCTGGGGTGTCCCTGCATTTATAAAGGCTTACCCTGCACTTTCAAAGACGGCCAGTCGGCATAGCATTGAAGGTAATTAGAAAATTCCAGTTGCTGAGCGAACGACGCAAACCTGACTTCATAACAATCTCGTTTGCCGCACCTTCGGTGTTCGATGTGGAATACCCTGTTCAAACTACGCCTTGCAATGATGTGTCCATTGCGTAATCCGCCACTCAAATTTTCTCATTTTTTCAGAAACTGCCAGGCCATTATCGCTACAACACGTCCGTCAGTATTTTGGAGATACGAAATGTCCAATGAACGAACTTTTGCAAGCAGAAGAGAATGCAAGCTGCGGCAAAGCGCTTGTGCGCACTGAAACTCCTGCGGAAAACATAAACCTATTTGACTGGGATTCTGCAAAAAATGAGTATCCTGGCTATTTCATGCCTGATTCTTGAAGAAAGCTTGTGCTCAAAAACCGGAATTTCATTGCAATGTTTGTTAAATTTTTACGCATTTAGTACAAGTGCCCCGATTCTTCGACATTAGGATATATGATTTTTATACTAAATTATCACCCAGTCATTCAGACGTGCAGGCAAAGATTTATCACGAGCATGTTGCCGTTGCCCCTGAAAACGTGCTTTTACTGTTGAAAAAGACGCTGGACGACAAGGCGCAGTGGAAGCGAGCAAGGATTCCGCGCATAGCTGGAACTAATGTAAACGATTCTTTGCAGCGCAAAATTTGGGCTTCTTCCTCAGGTGTGACTGCGGGTGGATTTCGGCGGAGCTTTTTAAGCCCATATATAGTTGACAGCCATGTCAATGACCGAAAATCGTGGGTGCAAGAAGAGGGAAGGGTTCCCAGAGAGCCATTAGCATTCCTCCGAGTCTGCTGAATTTACCATGAGTCAAAAACCTGTCTAGGAGGTAATGCATGAGTCAGGTAAGCGTCTTCCGTACAGGTTTGACCATTGTTTGACCAGAAACCGCGCGCGCGTGTTGCCCATCGCAAAGGGTGGGCCGTCTCCCAATGTCGCGTTGAAAATCCATAAAACCTTGTCCGAGGCGAATTTATATATTTATTATTGGATCCTACAACACAGCAATGTCTCCCCCTGTTGTTATGTGCCATTTGATGCTCGGGAAGGAGGCGCGCAACTGCTTCGCGACGGCGCGCGCAACACAGCGGGAGCTGTCAGACTGCCCCCGCCTTCCTGACAGGGACGCGCGCGCCGCCGCCAGTGGCGCGCGCGTCGCGCGGGAGTTAGATGCGCAGGGTGCCTATACGCTTCGGCAGGTTGCAAAAAGAAAGCATCAGAGAGCTACGGAGACAGAAGAAGACCGAGAAGAACGGCAGCATAATCACGTATTGCTTCGCAATTACCAAGCTTAACCAAGCTAAGCCACAGCCAATTTTTTAACCTCTCCGACATTCCTCGCTCGGAGCAACCGCTTGCTTCCAAGGTAAGGAATTCACCTGTTTCCTACAGTGCCAGTGCGTTGCCGTGACGTCACGTAAGAGTTGGGGACGAGAGGAGAGGCCGAAGTGCCATCGCTCCACATGCCCGGCGGCGCGCACGCTCGTCTCGTGACTCCGGCGCGGGAGCGATGAAGCATTCTCGTGGATCCCACAAGGTGCACACAAGATGATTACCCGAGTTTTCTCCGCACATGACAGCGTGGTACGCATCGCACTGTCCCGGTGGCGATAAGAGCAGGTTCCAGTACAGGGGCAGTGCGCTTCGCGGGAGACAGACAGGGTGCATGCATTGGTGCTGCGTCAGCGCCTCGTAGGGGCAAATGGAGTTATACATGATAACTGTAGGAAACTAACACTAAACTGCAGCAGTGCGCGGAGTGTTTCGAGCATGTTTGGTTGCTATCGAAACACAGGTGAGTCCAAGAGGCAAACAAAGTTCAGACGATGCGGGTTATATGCGGCGTAAACGCGCCTCCAGCTGTCTCCGATAAGCGGCATAATGGTAGAACCGTACCCGCGGAATCTACCTTATCAAGGACGCGGTCTGTGCATTCCGAAAGACCCGCTCGCTACATAGGCAGCGGCCATCCGATCGCGATCATCATCAGCATGCGGTGCAAGCGGTGCATTGAGAAGGTCGCGCCGGTAGGCGGCCTGCACATGCGCGCGGCGATTTTGAGGTTTCGTCTGGTTTCGGCTATGCGGCGCTGACACGCAGTTCTTTCCTGTGCGGCACGTTACGTTTACTTCTCTCCGCGCCTGTACAGGGGCGAAATTTTGGAACCAGAGCCAGATTTTAAGGTCACCGTCGTTTTGGGCACTGTTATTTATAGCTGGACATCTATTTTGGTGCAAATAGGTCAAGTTCAAATTTCGAGGGCAGGCCAAAATTTTGTGTTGGGTCGGGCCAAATTTGAAGGTGGCCACCGTGTTGGGCGCGGTCAATTATGGCTAGACATCGACTTCGATTCCATAGGTGAAATGGTAAATTTGTTTCTTTGCGCCGTACGTGTCTCACTTCTCGGCAGACACCCGAACCGCGCCGTAAGGAAGGGAAAAAGGAGCGAGTGAAAGAAGAAATAAACAAAAAGGGTGCCGTATTGGGGTTTCGCATTCTGCCGAGGTAAATTTCAGAGGTGAGTGGGAGAAATACTAGGGGCGACCTAGTTCAAATATGGAGGTCACCATTGTGTTTGGCGTGGTGCAATACAGGGTCGGCTGGGCCAACCCTGACGGGGCCGCAAAGGGCTGCACATAAGCGCGGTGACAACAGTGCACTATAAAATATGCTTGTTATTAGCGCTTATTATAGTAGCACGACTATTCTGTTCGCACTACCTGCGTGCGTTTTTTGTCTGCAACGTGTTGCGTGCGTCCTGAAGATGTCCCGAAGGTGCGCGTTGGTTATCGGAAACATTGTATTTGAAGACTTCAAATGAATTTAACATCGGGCGTCTTTCAAAGCACAATGACTGTAATCCATTCCAACTTTAGCAAATAAGTCATTAACTCTGCCTGCGCATGCGTAAAAGTTCCCCTTCTACCCAGAATTGTAATTTGTAAGCTGTAGTGTGTTCTCTGTGGAGACATAAATTGAGGTCATGCAACAACATGTGCGACGCTTCCTTGAGTTGAAATGAACTTGAAATTGTAGACAGTGGGGAGTAAACTCTCTACGACGGGACCAGCAGCCGAATTTCAAAACCACTAAGCCACTGGGCGGGTGCGAATAGACATTCGAACCACACAGGCACATGTTGGCTTAGCAGAAGAGCTGCGTCAACGCTTCGCTTCATCTCCTTCTAAGCACAACGCTCCAGCGCTGTACACAATTGTAGCAAGATCGGTTCTGAGCTCGCTGAGCGCGGCCCGAGAGACCAGGACGCCATGCGAATAAGGCTGTAGTGATGCAGTACCGCTACAGCCGTGTTTACTGTGCGGCTGTGGTTAAATGGCTGCCGTCTAAGATGTCTATTCTATTGGCATGCTACTGACAGCACGACGATCAGGCTAAACGCAAACAGTAAAGTCACGCGATTGTGGTGCCAGCACTTGGCTGCACCTGCAATGCCAATACCAAAAATGAGAAAATGCGATACATGTTCTCAACCGCAAATATCGATCCCACCCCACTGATGGTCGATGTACAGATGCTCGTATAGTTTACTCTTGTCCTGAAGTTTTGAATCAAGCGCATTTGCTGTTGGCAAGGCGAAGATGAAGCTTTACACTTGCGCTGAGCTTCCCTGGTGGCAGCTTGCTTAGGAGCAGAAAAGCAAGAGGTAAGTTTTTCATCTCACAGATAAGTCTGTTACGATGCCACATTTTTTACCCCTGAAACCAACATAATCAAATCGGACAGCATTCTCTTTTCACATACTCTGGAATACTAATGAAAACGTTTATAGCCATACGGGAACCATTGCCGCGCATCATTACCGTGAGAAAAATTAATGCGGGGTACATGGCGAATGGAGGCTGAGCATGCAGGAAACTCGATATTTATTCTGTAGGCTTGGGCATGCCCCTGGGAACACATAGAGCGTCTCCAATATTGGGAATCCATCTCAACACTGTTTCGTACTTGTTAAAAAAGTGCAAAATACATGCAGAACCCAGTCGAAAAAAACACCAGCCCGTATCTCGTGTTTACACCAGACCGGAAATTCAGACACGGGTTCTGGTGTGACCCGGCCTGGTGTGACCCGGTCTGGTGTGTCCCGGTCTGGTGTGTCCCGGTCTGGTGTGTCCCGGTCTGGTGTGTCCCGGTCTGGTGTGTCCCGGTCTGGTGTTACCGGGTCTGGTGTTACCGGGTCTGGTGTGACCCGGGCTGATGTTTTTGGTGTGACCTGGTCTGGTGTTTTCTGATGAGATTTAATTTGGTGCCGTGCTGACCGGGTTAGGAGCCTTCGGGAACAATTTGCCTGTTTCACGATATGTGCCGCCCGCTGTGGAGCATAACGAGCATACCTGGTACCGAGAAAACAGGTTGAAAAGAAGCGCACGTGGGTGAAGCAGGCAAGGTGTGGCTCCACAAGACGCCAACTTCACACGTGAGGAGGCAAGTGTGAGCTCGACAGCTGCCCTCTTCTGTCTTTGGTACTGTTGCTGATATAAACTGCACAAGTACAGTTAAACCACCAGCTTCTGCAATGCTTGCGCAGTTGTTCACTATCACTGGAGAGCTCAAAGAGAAGAGTTGTGTGTACGCAGAGTGGCCGTGAGAAAAACGCAAATTCAATGTGCTTTGATAGCGATGCAGTGCATTAGGATACACATAACAGCATGCATACACCAGCACTCAATTTTTACACTTACCAATAGAAATTTTAGGGAAAGAAAATGAAACAAAATTTGCACGCATACGCCAATACTCAATTCGTATGATTGCCAAAAGAAATTGCAAGGGCATGTAGAAAAGAAAAAAGAAACAAAATTTATTCTCATTCGCTTAGCTCTTTGAAGCAGCGGGCCTCTTTCGGCGAAGTTCGCAAGTTTTCTGTGATAGCCACAGTCTTATGCTTTTTTCAGCTTTCGTGGCTGCTTCGTCCGTCACTCCCCGACTGCGGGCATAATGCCTGAAGAACACTGAAAGAAAATCATGCATAAGAGTTAAAAATAGCGCAAGCTTTGTTATTATTCTGGCTTCGGCAGAATTGTTGTTGTAGAACCAATTTCCAGGACATACAGTAAGTCTTAGCCTGACAATTAGCTCAGCACTACAAAAACTGCCGCATCTACTTGTAACGCCACGGCTTGTTGTAACAAAGAACAGTATGCTACATGATAAGTAAATTCATTCGCCTGATCATATCAAAGGGACACAGAGGACAACCTCATCCAGCTTTAGTTCTTTGTAAAAATTAATTGTATGGCTTTGGGGCCATGTTGATGTTGCAGAGTCATTCATTGCTGCGAAAATTGGGTTAGAAAATGAACCCATAGTTCGATTCACACATGAAAAGGGCCAAATCCTGGTGTGAGACCGTCCATGTTTCAACACCTGTAACCCAATTAGGGCACAAAGCTGTAGCTCTGACGATGCACAATGCCATTCCTTCTGCTCTTAGTAAGTGTAGAAGCATGTGCAATCTCAACAGAACAGTGCAGCACTAATGGTGAGCAAATTTAATCGAAACACCCACACAGCACATCGAAAGAAAGTTGTAAATGAGCCTAGAATTAAGCCTAGAACACTTCTGCCTAATATGAGTAATAGTGCAACACGGTGTTCTGATTCTGGGTAAATCTCAGCAGATATGTAAACAAATCACTTTATCCACTCTAGAAAGGTTGCACAAAACTATGTTGCCAAATCTTGCGCATGTGCAAAGGCCATGAGTGCCAATACTGCAAGCACGACAGCTGCTGTGACACTTTGCACTGCCGACATCATCAAAATGAGCATGTCGCCTTAATATTCACGCCAAGTGTAAAGCAGAAAAATGACTAAGGTCATCAGAAAAAAGCGTTTGTCAATTGTAAGAATGCAGGCACTGCCCAGTGCCCTAGCACATGCATACATGGTATGGTCCTGAACACAAAGCCAAAGAACACCAAGTAAGGGCTCAGTTGCATTACTATGCATGCGAAGTGTACAACAGGTCGAACTGCGTACATTTCCTGAGAATATGTTTGTGCTAAACCATCCCATAATTAGTGCCTTTGTTAAGGCAATAAGATGAAACAATAACAAAAAAGGACAGGAAGATACATAAGAATGATACCATCAGCGTTTGCATTAAAGGTGCACTAAAGAGGAATCTGAACTCATACTTTTACCGATGGAACTCGTTCTACACATTCCGAACGTTCTTAGAAACTGCGAATTATTTCCCTGTGCAGTCAGTTTCTCTAGTTTAAATCGAATTAAACACCCGGTTCCTGCTTTTTTTTTAATTCCCCCGCAGACAGTGGGAGGAGTCGACTAATCTTTCAACCAGTCCTGTGGTGGCTTGCCGCTCTGCCATCGGCGGAGCGATACGGAGTGTTTGGCGAAAGCAGAGTCCACGCGTATTTTTATTTCTGTGGGCTTAATTTGCAGCTACAGTTAAACCTGGATATAACGAAGTTGAAGAAAGCTCCCGATTTTTCGTTACATGCAGGTTTTCGTTACATACAGGTTTCGCGTGAAGGCTCGTACGAATGATGCAGAAACGAAATCAAATAGCCCACAACACTATGCCTACAACACTGTTTATACCTCATTATCACAATTGTTTTTATGACGTGACACGACTGTTCTTACGTCGCCGCGCACGTGAAAGTGCGTGGCGCGAAACGACTGCACCATGTGTCTGCGCACAGGCGACTTGGTGTAGAGAGGGGAACTCGAGTCAGACGCAGCGGGAACGCCCGCATGCTCTGCCGAAGCGCGATTGGTGGCCCCGAGAGGGACCGTTGAAAAAAAAAAAGCTGCCAAAGCAGCTTTGAGCGAACGGGAGGAGGAGAGGCGGCGTTGGGCGAGGAGTTTTTTTTTCACGGATCGGCCGGTGAAGGCAGCCTTCAAATATTTTTTACACTGAAAAATTGCGTAATTGCTGCCTGCTTCTTCGGCACAAGTGCAGGCAGAACACGCCGCTCCAAAGAAGCTAAATCGTGTAGAGCTCCTTCATCGTCGCGCGAGCCGACGAAACGGCGCATAACGTCCATTGCGTTCATCACCTCCTTTGCAGTAGGCACGTCACACGGATCTGCATCGCAAGCACCATCACCACCATCATCTTGCACGCTTTCAGCTAGTGCTGCATCAGTCATTTCCTCTGTAGCCACGGCGGCGTTGTCGGCAAACAAAAAGTCATCCAGTTCAACGTCGTCGGGTACACCACCGTTAGTGCGTAGCTCGTTCCACGCTTCGGCCACATCGGACGGAGTAGAAACGTCTTCCTCGTCATCGGCACCAGCCTGTGCGTTTTTTGCTATTCCGGCCTTTAAAAAGCAATTCCTAATAACCTCTGCCCTGACCTCTTGCCAGGAGGCAGCAAGCATCTCGACTGCTTGATAAATATCAACCTTCATCTCTCGTTCCAGCCGGATGTCGAGAAGAATCTTCTGGATTAGTCGGCGTCGGTAACAGCATTTAAAACTGTTAATGACCCCTTTGTCAAGGGGTTGGATTAGGGACGTGCAGTTGGCCGGGAAGTAGTGCAGTTCGATGTTCGAGAGCTGCAGACCTTCGACGTGGTGCGCCGAGCAATTATCCAGCAGTAGGCAAACTTGACGGCCTTGCCGCTTGACGTCCTGGTTAAATTCCTTTAACCACTCTGAAAATATTGTCCGAGTCATCCACGCCTTGGAGTTCGCCACATACTTGACGGGCATACGCTTCGTTCCCTTAAAGCACCTGGGACGGGCACTTTTGCCGACAACCAGCGGGACTCGCTTGTCTGTGCCGTCGAGGTTGGCGCACAGCAGAATCGTTATGCGGAGCTTGCTCTGCTTTCCGCCGCGGCAGTCATCGCCTTTTAATGCTAGCGTGCGGCCCGGAAGCATTTGATAAAACAGGGCTGTCTCGTCGGCATTGTAGACCTCGGCCGCCTCGAAGCGACTAAGTATTCCAGGCAGCTTGTCAGCCACCCATGAAGCAGCAGCATCGCTGTCTGCGGAGGCAGATTCGCCGCTGATTACTCTCCCGACGACACCGTGTCGGCTCTTGAAACCCTGCAGCCACCCGTTGCTTGCCTTGAAATCGTCATGGCCCAAGATACACGCAAAGTCCTTTGCCTTCTGTTGCAAAATCGCGCCACTAATGGGCACATTTCTGGCTCGCGTGTCCAAAAACCACGTGAACACTGCCTTGTCCACATCAGCATATGTCGACGTCTTCAGCCTTTTTTTCTTCGAGCTTGTTCCCGACTCCACTGCGTTTCTGATGCTGTGTTCCGCACTCAAAATCGTTGATAGGGTGCTCGCTGGAATGCTGAAACGGGCGGCAATGTCCTTCTTCTTCTCGCCCGCGGCGACTGCATTTAAAATTGCAAGTTTGTCTTCGAAAGACAAAACTTTTCGTTTTCTGGCAGCAGAACTCATCACGACCAACCGACGACGCAGTTACAAGCGGAGACGCACGACTACACGCCGACGGTAGGCCTAGCACCTCCAAAACAAGTCAACGAACCAGCACGAGAGCACAGCTGACAAGCGCAGACGCAGGACAAACACAAAATGGCGAATGCAACGCGTCGTCTCGTCGGTCTCGTCCTCCTTGCCCCTCTCGTTCTCCTTTCCCCCTCTCCTTCCTTTGCCCTGGCACGGCCGGTCTCGAGGGGGGCGCGCTCGCTCTTTAAAGAGCGCGCGCCCCCCTCGAGACCGGCCGTGGCCCTGGTAATGAAAGAACCGGCCATCAGCGTTGCTTTTAAAGTGAATTCTTACACATAACTGTGTCTAAGCCATTGAAACAAATGGAAATCACAAAATAAAAGTGCTTGTCCTCAAATCCATACATAAAAAATGCAACAAAAAATCAACCGCCGCTACAAATGCCACCTGGTGCCACGCTACACAAGCAAAGCCTGAACAGGCTGCTACGTTAGCCACGGGGCGGCGCTAGCCGCGCGCTAGCCGTCGCTATCATCATCATTGCTAAGTTCGCTTGGTCGCGGCCAGTCGCGGTGATCCCAGGCGTTCGCGTAGCTGTTGGCTCCGTACAATATTAATATTCACTAATAAAGTGCATTTATTTGGTCGAATTTTCCTTAAAAGTGCGAAAAGTAATGACTGATCAGCTTTGCGAGTTCGTTACATCAAGGTTAACTGCCGCAACGTCTTCGTTACATCGAGGTCGAAAATACATGGGCTTCAATGGGGGCAGCGTTGGGGAATTCAAAAATTTCGTTAAATCCAGGAATTCGTTACATAGAGGTTCGTTACATCCAGGTTTAACTGTATGTAGTCTCTGAATAGATCTATTTATCCACGGAAATGTAAAAAAAAGCAAAATAAAAACGAAAGCAAAGCCGCCATGTGACTGTCAGCAAGGCACTCCATGCGTTGGCTGACTCCTCCCCGACTGCGGAGAATTAAAAAAAAAAGGCGGGAGCCAGACATTAATCACATTTAAATGAGGAAAATCAGCGCCACAGGGCAATAATTCAAAGTTTCTAAGAATGCTTGGAACGTGTAGATCGGGTTCCCGTGGCAAAAAGACGAGTTCTGATTCCTCTTCAGTGCACATTTAAAGGTTTTAAAAATGCGCAGCTCTTAAGAACCTAACTTTTTAGCTCAACATTGTCATGTGACAACAGCTTATTTTAGCATCACAAAACAAGTTATGTTCTTTGGTTGTTGCCACAGATGTGGAGTGCTCATGTCATACACTCATCTAGCAGCTCAGCTCTGTAGGAAGTTCTTAGCTCTACCAAATGCTTCTCATTGTGCCTGTCAAGTAGCTAACTGCACATGAATTCTCATGCACAACCAAAAGCCATGCAATGAATTGATCCATTCTAATATGAGTCAAATAGTGTTTGATAAATATTACCTTCTCAAGAGCTATTGCCAAGGTCGAGATAGCCTCCTTTCATATGTTAATTCAATATGACAATATGCACATGTGCTAACCCCAGTAGAATACAATAATTACCCCTTATCGTCTCCACCTTCAGCGCCGTCAATGCCTTCTGCGGTGCCTTGTCCCCACCCTCTGCCAGGAATCTGTTGGACAGCGTTCCTGTGAAGCTGCGCTGAGCCAGCACTTCTGTTGACCACAATGTGGTTGCCGCTCTTTTGACAAACAGTGAATCTTTTGGCAGCGCCATGGGAGTATCGTACGCCTCTTTCGATATTTCGTGGCCACTGGCCAGGTGTACCTGCAGGAAAAAGAAAAATGGCATGCCGAACTGAAAGGGACGTACATAATGTACTAATTATCATTGTTTACCGAGTGCATTCTGACTTAAAACTCAGTGTTAGCACTTGCCACAGCACCAAGGTCAAAATCATTTAAAACTTGAAAATAACTGGAGAACTTAAGCGTGGACATTAACAGTGCGATGGGCATTTAGTGGCACTTCTTAACAGCAGTGGAGTATCAAAGGTAACTGCATGCAGTGCTTGCAACTGGCTAATGCTAATCTCAATTCATGTTTGGAATGCTTCGGCAAATAATTTCAGAAAAATGGCTCTACCTTGCTGGACATAGCCAATTAGTATGTGCGCACAGTAACAAATGCTAAAAAAAGAACAGCACACAAAAAAGCCGTGCTGTTTGTGCTTCACATGATATGGTGCCCCTTGTAGAGTGGAATGGTCACGAAATTTCTATAGCAACCAGATGCCCTTCTCAAGACATGTCATGATGACTAAGCAATGCGAAAGACCACCCTCAAAGACAAGCTACCCTTCCGACACAGAGCTGGCCTCTCATGCTTCACCCTCATGCCTCCCCTTTTGCTGTCATTGTGGGGCACATGGCTGCAACACAGGCTCTTCTACTGCTCAGCCTGCACTGACCCCTAACATCTCATTGATGTGCTAGCTGCCAGTGCTCTTTTTAAAAGCAGCACTAAGCATGATCATATGGAAAAATTTTAGTGATCATTAATACTACATGGGCTACCTTTGTGGACCAAACTGAACCTGTAAAGTAACTGCACAAGCCGCAAGAAATAAGCATCTGACTGTTCAAGCCTGACCAAAACTAGTCCCATATACCTGTCGTTAAACCACCAAAATAAAATGCATATAGCTTACTGAATTTTAAAAGCACTGGTAATGATGAAGGACAGAAGTGAACGGGACAAGCACTTCTCCTCTGTCCTTACTCGTGCATTCAAAGTTCAGTGTGCTAAACCAACTGGCCTAATAGACAAATTTTGTAAAGCGTCTAGCTTGTTTACTACACATGACAATGCTAAGAAAGAGTGCACAGCTGAAAAGCATACACCAAAATATAAGACACCCACATGCATCATCATCAGCCTGATTGCGCCCACTGCAGGGCAAAGGCCTCTCCCATGTCTCTCCAATTGACCCTGTCCTTTTGCCAGTTGCGGCCACCGTATCCCCGCAAACTTCTTGATCTCATCCACCCACCTAACTTTCTGCCGCACCCTGCTACGCTTGCCTTCTCTTGGTATCCACTCCGTTCACCTCACTTCACTTCACTTTATTACCTTAAAGACCCCCAGTTAGGGGGTATTACATAAGGGGTGGGTACAAATAGAATTAAATTTTGTGTACAAAGATGTTATTCATTAAATATGGCGGTTATACAATTCAAAAATGAGAATGGACAGGTGGTTGCAGCGACGTCGTGTGGAAGGCCGTTCTAGTGTTTGGCTGAGCGAGGAAAGAATGATGCAGCAAACGTTGTGGTATGAGTCTGTGGACGGGAAACTTGCAGGGGATGACCAAGGCGGAGTGAAATACATGCTGGAGGGCTAATGTAGGGTGGAATACGCAATGAGCTGTAAAAAAACTTCTGAAATAAACACATACTGGCGATGCGACGACGACAGGCAAGGTTTGTTAGGCTCAACTCCGCTTTTAAAGATGACATGCTGATATCATATGAATAACATGAATGAATGAATCTAGTGGCTCGGTTCTGTAGCGATTCTAGTGATGTTAACAAATAGATTTGGTTAGGGCTCCAAATGGGGGATGCATATTCTAGTTTTGTTCGAACCAGGGACTTGTAGGCAAGAAGCTTAACGTTTGGCGGTGCATGACGCAAATGACGTTTCAGGAAACCAAGGGTTTTGTTAGCTGATGATAGAATGTTAGTGACATGCGCATTCCAGCTTAGATCTTGGCTTAAGGTTACACCCAAGTATTTATAGGAGTTGGTTAATTGTACTGCGACGCCAGAGATCACCTAAGGGAATAAAAGGGCAGATATAACAATTACATGTAGAGGTGAAATTCGTTTCATGAGCGTCTAGTAAATTTTCGCAGCAGGACAAATGTTGCTCGATTTGGATGGTGACCTTTTTTGTTTCTTTTTTTTTCTTTCATTCTATAATCTGTGTTCCTTGAATAAAAATTTACAGATGCAAGTGAATGCTGGTGCCACGTCTTATTTATGCTGCTATAGCCAGTATAGACAAGTATCAACTTGCTAAACATTCAACACCGGTGAATAAATATATGTGCATGCTACCCCCACTGATGCAACAGCAAGCAGTTCTCAAAGTCACATTTCATAAGACATGAAATTTAGGTGCTTTCACCTTTCCACTGTCTGTCAGAGTACAAACACCCTGGACTGGTCGTGGTTCTGCTGGAGGCGGTCCAGCAGGCACTGCTGGAAGGTGTACTTCTGGAGATGACATCAGAGATGCCTCACCTCCTTCCAAAGCCGGCATGTCTGCACGCAATACGGCACAACACAAGCTTGATATTTACCTAGTAGAGATTAAGCCACAATTCAGACTAGTGCAGTAGGAACAACATTTCATACAATTTACGCTGAAATCAATACCCTCAGCCTCGAAGCATATCAAATAAATAAGTAGATTATTCTTTTGTTATGCAGACATGAAATATGGAATCAATTTTATCCATACTTATGGCAAGACAGCTAGCTACCCCTTAGTACATGCGTTTAATGCATAACAAAGAAAAGCAAAATGCAGTTATTTCTGGTGGTGAACATCATCCTGCCTATGCCCAAACCAGGTTAAAAGCACTACCCACTGACCCCCAATTTAGTATTGGGCCAGCTACAGCCATCCTACAGCCCACAGATTTCCTAATCTCGTCTGCAATGTTTACCTTTTTTTGGAATCTATTTCATAAGTAGTAATGGACCATTCACCACCTATCCTCCATACCATATACTACCGCATTACTCTCTTCCTGTCTCTTAATGTTACACGCACTGCGCTGTCCTGAGGTTAATTTCAAGCCTTCTCAACATGGCTGCTGCCCGTACCGATGAATTTTCCCATTAGCGTCATGAATAGTGATTTAAAAACAACATTCTCGTATGCTTCCTTTGGTTTCAATGACTGTTGGCTACCTTCCTATTTATGCTGTAACGAGCTCCTCATTTCTATACCCTTCCCTGTTCGTTCCGTCATTAGGTTATCCTTGCAGCTTGAAAAACGGGCTATAAACTTGCTGCGAACTGAAAAAAATGTGCCCAGTGGTAGGTTAAGGACTCTGCAACAATCTCACTGGCAATTACAGATAGTGGGCATGGTTTATTGGTTTACTGGGGTTTACTGGGGCCCAAGGCAACTCAGGCTATGAGGGACGCCGTAGTGGAGGGCTCCGGAAATTTCGACCACCTGGAGCTCTTTAACGTGCACTGACATCGCACAGTACACGGGCCTCTGGAATTTCTCCTCCATCGAAATTCGGCCGCCGCGGCCGGGATCGAACCTGCGTCTTTTGGGTCAGCAGCCGAGCGCCGTAATCACTGAGCCACCGCGGCAGGGCACAGATAATATACATGATTCCGGAGTGCTGCTGATGACTTTCCATACCTTCCTCAGCTGATAAGCACGCTTTTGGTACTTCAGATGACAGCAGCGTGGGCCCTTCCAGTGACAGGATGGGGTGGCACTGTTGTGGTAACGGTGTCACCGCCCTTGGAGGGGTGTCTTCAGCGGCATTCTCAACGACTGCAATGCTAGCCACATTGGTCACTTCAGCAGCTGTTGACAAAAACGTTTGCTGTTTTAGGCTTCCCGTTTAGCAAGTTCATTTTTTCTTGTTTCATCATACTTTCTCATCTTTTTGTTTTTGGTCTTTTTAGGTAATTTATCTAAGCTCCACTAAGAACATGAACATATGCAGCTAAAGTTCACATTTCCACTGTGATGCAGACGTTAGGATCATTAAAGCCATGGAATAAGGGGAAACCTGCATTTCTACAACCAATGAGGAATGTAATAAACATGCAAAATTTTTAACACTTGCTTTCCCAAAAAGAAGTCCTTTTTATAATGCACTTGTGTATTTTTAACACACTGGAGCTTACAAGAAAAAAGTAATAACTTACAGGCTGTATCAAGCGGTATCCAGATTAAGAAGTAGGCATACTGCCATACAAGACTAACCTGGAGCTGAGAGGCATTTCAGAAGCTGCTCCTGCAGCTTCATGTTTAACTGCCACAGCTTCGAATTTTCTTTCTTGAGGACTTCCAGCTCCTCTATTAGCGCATTGCTTTCTCTGAGTGCCACAATGTCCTCATTGGCACTTCTTTTCGCAGCCATTCTCAACTTCTTCGCCTTTTTCGTTGACTAGAATTAAAGCATAGGCATAACCAATATAAATGCAGCAAATGTGTATCATGCACAAGTCATCATGCACTTCGTATATAATCAGCATACTGGCATTTGTTTGACCATTGCAAGGAGATTCACCCACTTGCCACAAGTACACTAGGCGTTTCCTCATCCATAACACGGTACTGTTGGCCGCAAAAGTTTGCAGGATCTGTGATGCGTGACGGGGCGAAGCAAAACAACAGTGCTGCGTGGTCTGCCATAACAGAGCATAGTATCCAGGCTCATGTGAACCTCAACACCACGCTCTGTGATGGCAGATGGCACAGCAATGCAGTTTTGCAGATCCTGCAAGCTTTTGCGCTTGACAGTTCATGCTCCTGATACATGTTAGGAATAATAGCAATGCCAGGAGTGCATATGACTGTATATATGACTGCACTAAGCCTAAGAACCTGCAGCAAGTTCCTGTCCAGAGGTCTCCTTGAAAAGATTCAGCAGTGCTTCGATGTGACTTTGAAGCTGGCATTGTCAATGTCAAGTCCTTCACGACTCTGAGCTAAAGCCGCTTCTTACTTGGTCGCTCTTTACAACAGCAACTTAAATGGTACATCAGAGCAAACAGCTATATCATACAATTCTTTGTATATGAATTTCCAAGTTTAGATGCTTGAACTAAACAAATACCAGAAAAATGCACTACATCACTCATATAAGCACATATAAGCTTTTCCTACAACTGCATGCTCTGTTTACCATGGCTGTGATTATACATGCGCCCGCATGGCAACATGCTGCTTGCTCTAAGACTTGCACATGTTTCAATAATTCAACACTAGCCAACACTTCCACAAAATATACAAAAGGAGTAAACATATTCAGAATGACCAGGGAGATAGCAAAGGGCCCAGCAGTGGCATCAATGAAAATTGCTTATACATGGGTTGCACCGAAATCATAGCTGTTGCCATGTTTGAGATTAGATGCATACCAGACACCTGCAAATTTTTCTAATCCATTTTTCATTACCTGCCCCAATCTGCACTGCAGAAGCTCTCCGTTAGACTCTGTATTGTGGCACCCATGACATCGCATGAAACCCATGTATACATACTACCAACATGACAATTCCTGAACGGAACATGCAGTTTCCAACACGCACATTTTCTGGTGGCCCCTGCCGCTTCAGTTTTCCACGCTGTGCCTTATCTGCTAAGAACATGTCCATATCTTCTTTGGACTCTGAAATAAATTTGTTGAAATAAATTTGAATGAACACTTGTTTCTCGTAGTAACGACCAGGCCACACAACACTCATGCTGATACATCTCAGTGCTCGCACTCATATGCTTGTGTTTTCACCAAGTGTCCAGTGTCCACATAATTACACTCGCACGCTGCAGTGTTTTTCTCAAGCATCCACATAATTAATGTGCAGCCTGGTGGTACTGATCAGCTAACATTTTTAAAAGCAAGGAAAAGATGAGAAGACAACATTAGTGCAAGGAATGCAGCATATAAATAGCTGACATTGCTGTGCAGTGTATTTCATAATCCTGCAACACCAGATAGGCAAATACTGCAAAGCTTTACAGTGTATGTAAACACACAGAATTAAAAATAAAACAGGTCTAACCATTGTGCCGTCTCCCCGAAACCACAGCAAATTAATGGGCACGGGATTTCGGTACATCAAACATGCAGTACACTTGGAGCGCACAAGCGATAAAAAGAAACTGGAAGAGGGCGAGAAATGTTCGAGAAACAACGCACACAACGTGTGGTTGGTCTAGTCGGTGCAGATTCGACAACATGAAAGGGAAAACAGCGCTGACACAGGACATGAAAGGGCACCCTTTGTTTTGAATCGTGTGCCCCGAGCAAACCCATGTGAGCAGAGAGGCGGCATATGCCTGCCGACATGTTTTGCAGCAATGGTTCATGGCACAGGGATAAAAAAAAAACTTTCATCAGGGTCTTCAGGACCGTTCTGCTTACCTGACATGTGGAGTACTTTGGCGTCGTAATACCCTCCACTGGTTCTTTCGTCGCCTTCCCAAAATACGCTGTAAATTTCCCCGGCGCTAAAATCGTCCACATCGGCCGGGCGGAACCCTTTCACATGACGAGATTTCGCGATTTTCTTTACATTGTCTCCAAGAATTTCACGTAGACGTAATACCATAGTGCCTAGAATATATTCTAGGCACTATAGTAATACTCCATTGATTTGTCCGGGCAGCCCCACTGGAGATTAACGCTGGCAAAACTTGGCCAAAACAAACGACGGAGATCCACGCGCGAGCCTCCATGATGCGCCCACGTCGCCTAGGCTTGCCGGATAGCTCATTATTTAGGCTGCTAGGGGTGGCGCTGTAATCTCGTCAGATACGCAAAGAATTCCGTAAGACTTCTATCCGCGCACAAAACAGCATATTACGATATGTTCGCTCTAATTCTTTCTGTGATCTTAGGTTAACAGGTACTGTATGACATTATCATCACCATTTCCCTTCATTATCTGGAAATGTCTAGAAAGACAGAACAAGGTCTACCTTGGAGAGAAGCTTCACACGCTCCTGTCGGCCACCAACGCCCCGTGTGTCCGCTTCACGATTTCGGGTGAAATCAAACCGCAAAATAAGCTATTTAATGTATTGGTCACTTATTCGGCGATTGCTTCTTTGCCGGCTGGTGTTTCGTGATGAAAATGGAGACAGGGCGGACTTTCGTCTCGGGCGCCCATTCCAGCTTGAAAAGCACTTTTTCGGTTGAATTTCTTCCTGGAGTGACATTCTCTCCCTGGCACTGGGAGAGTTCGAGATGGGGTGAACTGGAAGTGTAAATTTTTCAGAAAAAATTATGCCAGATGTACATGATTTCCGGTGAATGGCATTTTGCAGCTGGATATACATGCGATTCTAGTTGGAATCGACCGGTTTCCAGGTGGATGGGCATGATTTCCAGATAAATAATCACGCTGATAACGGAATCTCAATCCCAGGCAGCCCAAAGCGCCACGTCCAGCGCGAATATTGAGAATAGTGGTCGCAGAATGAACACGTCGACCATATTTATAGGCCGCTGTGTAGGGCACTGCAAAAAATTCACTGCCAGCTTCACACCATCGAGTAATTATAGCAGTATATAGGCTGCAATGAACCAGAATGTATCACATATAGTTCTTGCTGTCACATTCGAAGCTATAGAAATCTCATAAAAAGGAACTGCGCGCATTATGCAACTCAAAATGTAGTGGAAATAATTCAGTTAGACTGAGAAAAGCTTCTTTGGTAAAAAAAAAAAAGCTTCGCGATCATTTTATGCGAACAGCTAAGAATAATAAACCGTACGTATGACAAACCCAGAAACTCAGGCATGATTTAAGTAGAAATATGGCGCTCTCTAACCCCCCCCCCCCCCCAGCCAATAAAAAAGATTACGTAGGAAGGCCATGCCGAACTCCACTTTTTCGGCGAAAAATATCCAAGAAGTATACGCATGTGAAATGAGCCCTCGCTCGTAAATTACAGGCCCCTCAAATGGTGTATCTTTCTGTGGTCGCTTAATTTTACTGCCCATGATATTTCTTCACTTTTACCAGTTAACAGCAACTGAAACAAAGATCTCAGTAAAGGAAGCCAAAATAAATGGTACAGGTCGCGGAAGCAAAAGGGATGGACATCTCTGATTACAATTAAAGGAAAGCCGCTGTGGTGGTTACAGTAGTATATATGCATATAATTGTGTGCAATGTCTTGATTGTAATGATGCGCAAGACATTGCTGTACATGGATTATTCCGTGGTGTTCTCTTACGAGCGCTAAATAATTATAATCAAATTTCTTTCTCGTGCTATTTCGGTTTCAACAGCCTATAGCGATGGCTGTGACGCCAACGTGTGTTTATAGCTAACAAGGCAAGAGCGGGGCCTAAAGCTGGTCCTTCATAGTGCAGATATCGCGCTTACTGATACTGATAACTGTTGCTATTCTGTGCATGTGCTGTTTGTGTCAGTTGTCTTACACCGTGGTCTGCACTGTGCTTATGGTTCACAGGTCACGGGAGACATGAAAAAACTGCGATACGTTGATTAGTCGTTTTACTTCGCTACAATGGAGTCTGCTTCAAAAATCGGAATGACAATGAATGTAGAAGCAGAGATTACATTGTAGTTTTTTCATGTCTCGCGCTTCTTGACCTATAAGCCACTTTGACGGTACAGTCATCGTTCGGCTGTTAAAAACCGAAACCGAAACAGCATGACAAAACATTTCCCTGCTCACAGATCTACAGTATCTACCGCGAAGAAAGAAGAACTGTGAAAAACGGTCATTTACGCTTGTATTAATGAAAAAAAAAAGGTATTGTTTTGAGAGTTCAGTGGTGCAAAGCGGCGGCGTGATGGTTACGTAACTGTGGAGGCCGAGACCGCGCGCCAATAGCGCAGTCTATTTTTCCATGGTGCGCTCCTTCGTGCCTCGCCTTCGTTGAGTGCGTCTGTTAATCTGTGTCGCCTTTTTGGTACTCGGTTCGAAGGCTTTCTTTTACCAGCAGGCCGTGCACTTTATCGCAGCATGCCTCCTAAAAAACGGTAAATTGCTTATTTTGAGCCCGGTGCGTCGTCAGCGAAAGTTCCGCGGCAAACCGTGTGGAGCCAGCGGCAAAGGGAACCGTCGAATGAAGTTTCACAGGTGAGCCGTTGCGCATGGCACGTTTCCAAATACGCCCGCTACCCCCCCCAATTTCTCCCCGTACTCCTTGGGCTGTACCTTGGGCTTCTACGAAAAAAAATAACAAATCGATGAGCAGATGCAAGTAAGCCTGTTCCTAGCGTGTCGTGGGGCCCGCACCGAATCGAGGCGAGTGCATATTTGAGGGATGGGGGCGGATTTAACAGGCAGTGGTGAATAGGTGAGGCGTGTTTCCGAAGTGAATGCAAACAACCATGGAAGAATCGTCTGCCAGCTTTTTCCGGTTACAAATTTCTCCCATGCACTGCCTTCTGCATAGCAAATGCCCTGTATTCGTGCATCGTTTATTCGCTAATCTGTTTGTGCTGCGACATTGCGTATTGCACCGTAAGATCAGCGCGTGCTGTGTATGAACGCGTCCTGAGCGCAGAAAATGACAATTACGAAAGGTACGAGTGTTTTCTCGAGTGTATGCACGGCAGTCGGCTGTGTGCGCGAAATAGTTTAACGCGTTGGTCGTTATATATTTGTTTTTTTTTTGCTGCATCACGAAGGCAACGAAGGCTGAGCTTGCACAGTTTAGCAAACGATTGATGTATTTGCCTCAAAGCGTGTAAAAGCTGCCAGTGGGCTAGCACATACATGCAACCGTGCGCGCAGCGCGTCTCAACACGTCCCACTGCGTACGCATAGGAAGCATCCGACCGTTTACATTATTGTGGTTGTACTTCATGCGAGTACACGCTACGAAGCAGAACAGAGTCGACGTCTGGTTGGTCTTGCGATGATGCAATACAATCAGCGGTGTTGCAGTGGAAATAAATTAGTGTTAGAAGCGAAATAACACAGCGACTGCCGTGAAGCAAGCAAGCAGGGGGAGAAATCTGGAACTGGAAGTAGCTGTAGCAGACGACTTTTCCATGAGCCTCTGCGCTGACTCTGGAAACGCACCTCACCCATTGAAAGGGGACAATCTATCCCCCTCCACAAGCCTGAAATTTTGCATAGGAAAACTTTGCTTATCCCAATTTTCCGAAGAAAAAAAAAATCTCCAAGCAGTACACAGTTCAAATGGTTTGCCCTCCCCCCCCTTACACACACACACACACACACACACACACACACACACACACACACACACACACACACACACACACACACACACACACACACACACACACACACACACACACACACACACACACACACACACACACACACACACACACACACGCACGCACGCACGCACACGCACACGCACACACACTGATGTACTACCCTACTGCCCTTTGCCCCAGAATGAATCTAAATTTTCGTGTAGATGTTGAGGTGTTCAGAGGCAATTCTTGAATTCAAGCGAAGCCACATAGATATGTGCACGTAGACTTGCTGTGGTGACTATGTGTTTCGGTGCTTGGCAGTTGAGCCCGAAAATGCATGTTTGGTTTCTTGTGTGCCCTTTTGATAGTTTAAGGTTAGCTGCCTGTGAACCAGGCAGATGCGGTATTATGAGAAAATGTATTATTTTATTTGCCTATGTTTCCTGCCCACTCAGTTGTGCTAATGCTTGTTCTATGCATGGGCTCATGCCGCTGTTGAGCAACTCTCTTTTTAAAAATATTAGCATCTCTTGTTGTTGTCTGCCTTGTGTGACTGTTGTGAAATCATACTCAACGAAACTGGCAATGCTGAACTGTAAGGCGGCTTGTCGCACTTTCACTCTTGGTCCTACCTTTTTAACACTTTCCCATATAGAATTTAAAGGAGTGTAGATACCAAATTTTGGTTGCCTATGTTTTCTTGTTTGTAATGGTGCGTTAGACATTACTATACATGGAACACCATGAGGTATCTGGCTACAGCTGCCAAATAATAATCAAATTTCATCTCTCACCTGATTCGGCTTCTGTTACAAAAGCAGTGTGATGGCTACGATGTCAGGTCAGTATAGGTCACATGAGGCATGAAGACAGCTGCAATATAATCGCTGCTGCTTCACTCATTGCGATTCTGCTGGTGTGGTGGCTCAGTTGTTATGGTTCTCGACTGTTGACTTGAAAAGCGGGGGTTAAGTCCCAGCCACTATGATCACATTTCAGTGGAGTTGAAATGCTAGAGTCTCATGTGATGCGCGATGTCAGTACACATTCGAGAACCCCAGGTGTGGGTGAAATTATCCGGAGCCCTCCACTTTGGGATCCCTCATAGCCGGGGTCGCTTTAGGACGCCACAACTCCCATGAACCATGCACCAAACCCATTGCCATTCCAGCTCTTGCGGCAAGCTGTCTTTAGCATCACAGTGAATTAAAATTATGAAGCAGTGATTATGTTGCACTTTTTATTTGTGTCTCACGTGACTTATACTGACCTTTCACGTTGTAGCCATTACTTGACTGTTGAAGCTGAAACAGGTGAGATACGAAATTCGATTATAAATTATTTAGTGATTGTAGGTCAATGTCACATGGTGGTCCATGTATACTATCTCTTATGGATCATTATAAAGAAAAAAACATAAACCTGTGATGAAAATATTAAAATGTGAAGGGAATCGGAATGATGTTCATGCGGAATGATACCAACTCGGGGTATACATGAACAGGTTGCAGTCATTCACTTCGATACTGATGTTTTTTTCTTCTGTTGCTGATGTAGCCTTTCCAATGTTTTTTGTAGCAAGCTGAAGATGAGGTGCATGACAACGCCTCTACAAGTCATCCCAACTTGGATGATGAGCCTTCAACCCTGCATCTTGATGACAGCATTTCTGATGCACAACTGCCAAGGCTTGATGAGGACACCAATGGGCTTGACAACCATGTGCTAGAGGACCCCGATGAAGACTTGTCGGAATTTATCAGAGTGAACTCCGAGTCGAGACTTCCACACAGAACACTACCCACCTGCAGGCGATGCTGCTTGTATTAACATTATTAACATTTGTTGTTGTTGCTGCTGGCCTTCCTTGGACACAAGTGGACAGCTTGTTGAAGCTGTTGAATGCATTTCTTGGCCAGAACGTCTTCCCATCGACAAAATATGGCTTTAGGAAGTTATGGGATTTGCACAAATCAAGGATGGTGGAAGTCCATACATACTGCCCAAAGTGTGAGTGCCTGACATCAAGCTGCGGCCTAGATTTCCAGCACTGCACTAATTGTGCAGCCACAATGACTGTGGCACAGCTGGTGAAAAAAAGGAAGCTTTTTCATAACTGTCGACCTCAAGCATCAGCTACAGTGTCTCTTAAAGAAGTTTGGGGATATAGTTGGCGCAAACCTCCAGAAACTGACAGCTGAAACTCATCAGGGAGCTTATAAGGATATCACAGATGGCCAACTGTACAGAAAGGTCCGCCGTGAAAGGAACATGAATTGGAGTGACCTGACTGTTACCGCTAACAGCGATGGATCGCCAGGATTTAAGTCGAGCAAAGGGTCAGTCTGGCCAATTCAAGTAGCGCTTAATGAGCTCCCTCTTCCCTATCGTTGGAAGAACATCCTCATCGGCGCCATTTGGTTTGCCAAAGGTCACCCACCTACTCGCCTCTACTTGAAGACATTTGTTGAGAAATTCCACACTATGGGCAGCTTCACGTGGTCATTTGCCAGCAAAGTTGTGCAGTCAACAGTGAATGTGTTGTGCTTTTGTGTTGACTCGCCAGCTCGCGCTTCACTGCTGAATGCTAAGCAATACAACGAATACTGTGGCTGTTCTTGGTGCCTTCAAAAAGAAACGCTTGTTGATGGTAAGAATTGTTTCAGTCATCTTACAAGCTTTGCCTCTTCTGCTTTCTGCACACTGTACAGCTCTAAGAACATAATTTTGTTGCTTAAATGCATTCACATGCAACAAGCAACATACTCGTATCCCATGTGGTTGGTGTCAACTGTTACCAGGTATAAAAATACTGGTTCATATCAGTTTGAACAAGGTTGTGTTCTAATACAAAAACAACTTGGTGTTGCAGCAACTTGGTGATGGAGGGCCATGATGATGACGTGACAATCTGTGCTTCCCCATAAAAGCAGTGAAAGAAATTTCACTTGGGAAGGATATGGGGGAGAGAGAGACTCGAAGATGGAATGGCAGAGAAAAGGATGGCAAAGTTGCTTGATTGTGACAGCTGTAACTCTGCTGCTTAGTCTTTTAAAGAAATTTTTCTATTCACATATTCCAGAGATGGAGCCTGACAAGTGCCAGGGTATAGCAGTTTTCGACCATACGGATCACAGGTCTTCTAAAACTCCTCATAAGTATTCTGAAACAAAAGACTGTTGTGGGGTGCTTAGTTTACTCTCTAGCAGGCATAATGACAAAGGAAGGACATTTTGCGCGTTGGTGAGCAGTCACATTTAGCTTTGTGTTTACTGTGAGAAATATGTGCAGATATGCACAGGGCACTTATTTCTAGCTACGAGGAGATTGGGTGCTGTTAATTATGTGAGCAAATGTCTGTGCGGTCTGTTTAAACTCTTGTGATAAGTTTATTGTCTGGTGATCCAAGACGTACGAGGTGTGAAGACTGGAATCACAGTTGTCACCTGTGGTGCACATGTATGGATTCAGAATGGAAAAAATTGTCACTTGGAAGTTCTATCTTACACAAGCACTCTTGTAAACTTTTGTACCTCTTCCTGCAGAAGCTATGCACATTAAAGGTCAGGAAGATTGACTGTGCAGGTCAGATTCCGTAGTGATCCTAATAATCCAGATCTTTTCATTAGCATCTCCCGTAGCCTAGGTCTACCTCTTGGAAGTTGGGTTCTGCAGTGAAAAATAGGGCATGCAAGCTCCACATGTTGACCTATTGCCCATTTACATATTCTGAGTGTAACATGAAAAGCCTAATTTTGTAAAATGGGCTTGTGCATTGATTAAAGGTAGATGTGGTACATTGCATGTAGTTTAAGTTATTGTTGCATTTCATAACCATCACTTACATGTGCATTCATACTCTCCTGTCTGTTCTTTAGCATGTATTTCTTTGTTTATTATGCATAGTACTATGACAAATTTATCTGTCATTTCTTTTTTCAGGCACCCTGAAATATATCATGGAAGGGCGAGATATGGTCGAGCGATGCCATGACACTGTGTACAGTACAATGAAACTTGCAGCCAGGCGAGACCGTCCTGTGGATGGTATGAAGGGCTCGTCAGCCGTCGCAACCCTCAGCACATTGGACCTGTCGTGGGGCTTTCCACCGGACTACATGCACTGCGTACTGGAAGGTGTCACATCGCACCAAATGGAACTTTGGCTGTGTTCACCAGGAAGTGCCTGGCACATTGGGAATCATGTGAGGGAGTTGAATGACCGCCTGTTGAAAATTCGGCCACCAATTTCACCAGATTGCCAAGGCTGGTAACTGAGCGCTCGTTTTGGAAAGCTACAGAGTAGAGATATTGCCTTCTTTATTACAGTGCACCTTGCCTCTTCAATATGCTCCCGCAGAGATATTTGACGCATTTCTGCCTTCTTGCACAGAGTTTATTTTTACTCTTACAAGCAAGTGTTGAAGAGACAGATATTTTTTGTGCCGAAAGGCTTCTTGTGCAGTTTGTTGAGCAGATGCCAATTCTCTATGGTGAACACACCCTGACATTCAATGTGCACCAACTTGTGCACCTTGCAAAATCTGTGCGCATGACTGGGCCACTGTGGGCAACCTCTACCTTCCCATTTGAAGGAGGGAATGGTGACATTCTCAAGCTGGTTTCTGCAGCGAAAGGTGTTCCACATCAAATAGCAGAGCGCTTCATCATGCGAGAGGTGCAGAAGTCCCTGAAGCGTCTGGTGCTACTGCCACCCTACCTGAACAAGCAGCAAAAGCTGATCTCGGGGAAGCAAGGCAATAAGCTCCAGTTAGGAGTATTAGGTTCGCCATTGCAGCCTGGCAGTCTTGAATGCCGTATTCTGGATTTGATCAGCCATGCCATTGGTGCTGTGCCCAGTATGAGTGAATACCTCAGAGCACGTATTAAAGGGTTCACTGTACATAGTGCCAATTACAACAGGACCGAGAAAACGTGCTCTGAATATATTCTAACAGATGATGGCAAGTTCTTGCGAGTGATCAAAATCTTTTTAGTGGAAAACAGTATCTTCTTACTCTGCCAAGAACTAATTACCGAGAAAAGCTTTATGCCTTTCATGTTCACTGCTGAACACCCTCCGACTGATGTTGGGTTGTGCCTAATTTGTGAGCAGAAAGTTATTTTACCTTGTGTGCTTGTGGCACAGAGCGACCAGTCACATATTGTGAAGGTGCCCAATCTCTATGAAAGTGATTAGGAACAGATGCCAGGGACCAATTTAAATTGGCTTATAGCCAATCCCTGCGATGCTGCGTATGACCAGAAGTTTTCTATGTTGTCCGTCTAGAGCCCAATTATGCATGCTGAAGGACACTGTTCCCACACTGTTCTTTTTTGCACAGTCCATTTTATTTGCTTGTAGTCTTATGTTTTAAAGCATTGGGTCGATGCTTCTTTGAAAGGGGAGAAATTCTGTTAACCTTTGTAGTGTTTCTTTATTCTTCAGTGTTGCCGGTGCGCCGCTTTATTGCTTTGGCTGTGATGCAAGACACGACCAGATTTATCTCGATTGATTGCATCCAGGCGGAGCCGCTTCTACGTTATTCCAGAATGTTCTAGTAACTTTGCACGCTTTATCTCGAAAGTTCGCTATCAGCTTTAAATTCAGCATGGCCAAGAGCGGCAGGCATTCTGTCCGACCGCAGAGTTCGCCTGTTGCTACGCCGCCGCGGAGTCATTCAGTTCTTTGCTTGTGCAAGTCAGCACAAAAAGAGTTTCGGTTAGAAGCAATTTTCGCTGTCTTCTTGCTCTCCGTACTGCAGTCACCACTCTGTGACAATATTTGCCTCAGTTGTATGGAAGGTGTGCACCTTTTGCTGCATATGTCATTTGAAGTTTATTTCCTTGTGCTGTTCTCGATTATTGTGAAACATCTCTGCATCTCTGTGTTGCACTGTTATAGGTCATTGTATATAGAAGAAGCATTCTGTCTAATGTCCAGTGTGTAGTCCTGTTTGTAATTACTAAAGTTGAGTGTGGCTTGTAATCGCATTTTTCATATGCCATATTTGGCCTAAGGTTCAAATGTACGTGTTTTGGTTTGTTATGTGAGATTGTTAGTTTGTTATCTGAGGTTTGTTAAAATAGTGCTTCATTTGTAGTGTAAATAAAGAATTATGATGTTTGATATATAATTTTCACACATGTTTATGAAAACATGTTAGGAGGTTACCTTAATTATCATTCTACTCAACATTGTTTCATAGAGGCGATTAGATCTAGAAGGGCGACGTTCTGCTGCATACGTTCAGCTTGAATTGGTATGTTGAGGCATCAGCACATAACATCCAGTGAAGCAAAGTAAGGGAATGCTTAAGCATGGAACACTTCTGCCCTTCGCTTTACCTGAAAAATGGTTGGTATAGTTCTATACTGCACTTTGTGATCAGTGCGACGCGCGTTAGACAAGAAGTCCAGATTAGGATGGATGCACTCTGCCAATATTTGTCTTTGCTGTGTATGCCCCCAAACTGAAGTAAACTAAATTAGGTACTGCAGTGTAGTTGTATACGTTTACAACAGCACACTAACTTCCTGTGTGTGTCAGCCAGAATGTGGTTCATTGGTGTCCAAACCTTAATGCCTATTCAAAGTGTTTTGCATGCCAAAATTAACCAATCCACTCTTAAGTGCAATTGACGACCAAAACAGTGTGCACACCACAACCCATGCAGTCTGGTGTATGCACTACAGCACACTAACACTGCACGCTGTGGGTACCAAAATACACCAATCAAGTGTGGTGTGCATGCTAGAACACACCAACGCTTTCTGGTGTGCACGCTACAACACGCCAACCCGTTGTGGTGTGCCCGCTGCAGCACACCAAACCAGTCTGGTGTGCACACTGCAACACACCAGCCCAGTCTGGCGTGCACGCTGCAACACACCAACCCAGTCTGGTGTGCACACTACAACACACCAGCCCAGTCTGGTGTGCGCACTACGACACACCAAACCGGGCTGGTGTGCACACTAAGACACACCAAACCGGGCTGGTGTGCACACTAAGACACACCAAACCGGGCTGGTGTGCACGTTACAACACACCAAAACGATCTGGTGTGCACACTACAACACACCAGCCCAGTCTGGTGTTAACATCAGAACACACTACAGAAGCTGGTGTTCACACTAGGAAACACCAGAACACACCAAGCCATCCTGGTGTATTTTTCAACTGGGAAGTAAGGTTGTTATTTCTCTACCAACAAGTAAGGTTAGTGAATTTTTGGTTAAGACAGCTTGCCATAGCAAAACGAACCTCTCAAGCGGCAAAAAATGCGTGTAACAGCGCCAATTTCACAATAATCAGTGAGCACGAGGAAGACGAAAAATTGCTCAGTGGTTTGTACTCTGTTATTTTTTCTAAAATTTACGAGCAGCCCCACGGACGGCAACATATTGGCGGACGTTATTAATGTTGTCACAAGATTGCCTTTGTACGTTGTAACTCTTGAGAATTACTTCGTTAAGAGAAAGAAAATCGACGACTGTGAAAAGAATGGCAGGCTCCCAATAACTTATATCGGCAGCTTACTAGCGCTCTGCAATAAGCAAAATGGTAACTACTTTTTATTTCCTTTCTGCGAACCAGCATGCATAACGTTTCCAACTTCAATTACGTACACAGTAGATGCCGCTCTTAGCACAGATTTAACCTCTTGCGTCTCACCGTGGGTCAGGCACGGTATCACCAGCCAGCCTTGGTTCAAGAAGGAGAGCAGGTAGAACACGGGCAACACGAGTGGAAAGAGGCAAACTGCTCGCATTGATTAGCAGCACGGCGCAAAGTAGAGACTAGATGGTGGCAGGTTCTCTCTTCGAGGTTTGTTTCCATTGTCCTGAAGACTGCGTTGTTGGTCAATGGTCACGATATCCTGCATCTAGCGAGGTGCGCACCGCTGAAGTCGTACGCGCCAGGTAGCAGCAGGCGGCAGTCCCAGTTCCACATCGTCCGGGAGTGTTGATTCCTGGAAGGTCACCCTTGAGACTGGCCACCCAGTGGGTCCGCGGCTAACCCTCGCATTGTCGGCCGAAACGGTCTCGAGTGACATGCAGGTTCCCTTGCTCCCACTCCCCGAGGCCGCTTGTCGCTGTTTCACTGTAGCTACGTGAACTCTTAAAGAATTTAACTAATAGCCATTTGTATACCGGCATATGGCGACCAAACAGAAGAAGGGATGACTTTGAAGAGACTGGCGCACAATTTAACTTAGGCCAAATTCGAGTTACGTGCGGTGTCTTCATAACCATAATACAAGGGCTCACACAGCGGGCGGCGCGGCAACGTCCAGGCAGGTTTAGCAAACGCGATCTTTTTGCCTGAAGCCAGGCCTTATACGTAGATATCACCCTGATGGATTGAGATGTAGCTATAGTTTATATCCTCTCGTTATCGATAGTAAAGGGTACTTTTCCTAGGCGCATAACTTGCCGATGATAAATTAATGCGCTGCCATTGTGTTGCAGCAACCCGAAAGGAGATCAGTGTTGTACTTTTTAGCAGATATAGCTATAAATTCCAGAGCAATGCTTCACTCTTTCTCACAACTGCTCTTTCAATATTCGCACAAGTAGCGAATAGAGTGAAAATATTCAAGTCGCATCTGATTCGCTTCTCTCACTATTCCATTCGTATTCGAGTCGGTTATGAGCTAAACTATTCGTATTCCAAGTGATAGCAAATCTAAGCACATCGTAAAAAGCGCTATTCGGACACCCGTTCCTGTTTCATTTCTGTTTGAGGTTTCAAGTTAAAGCAGGCTTCAGCCAAATATCAGTGAAATCTGTGCGTGGGGGCTTCGTGCCAGCGCACAAAAAATAGACGAGACACTTAAACTTCGGCTCAAGGTTATAGCGCGATACATTTAATGATTTAATGCTCCAAAATGCGAAATTAGGTACTCTCTACATTAAATTCACAGAGCGCTGCAAGTCCTGATACCACTCCTGGCACTTTGGTGCAGCCTTGTACCACTGCCTTTCGGTGGCAGGTACGGCCACTAGAGGGGGTTGTGATACTCAGAGCAGCATCCCGTAACCAATTTCTATTGAACTGCCATAGTAGGCATGGTGGGAAGCTGCCATGGTAGGACCGCAAAAACCGACAACGGCGAGACCGGCGGGTAGTGCCCGCGCACTCACAGTTGTTGCAAGCGGCTCATAAACTTTTGCAGCCACAGGCGGGGTTGAGGAAGGGGGGGGGGGGGGGGGGGTTAGATGTCTCTGAAACAACGTGCCGAACACTGGGACCTCGCCGAGGGCTTGTCAGCTGGCAATTTACGACGACCGCCGTCCTCGATTTTGTCCCTTCGTCTCCACTGGATGTCGGCTGTGCGCTGGCCAGGGAGGCCCAGCGTGTAGCCACAAGACCTCCGCTCAGGGAAAAGCGGCTTGTTATTTCCTTTGGGACGACCACAATAACACATGCCTTAGATTAATACTCAGCAGAAGTTGGTTGCCTCTCACACTTAGGCACAGCAGTTCTTTGCTGCTCGAGAACCCGAATTTTCATATACGCTACCCTAATCGGGAGGCCCTGTAAATGTAATTGCACAGGGCTGCTAATCTGTGGCAATTTCCGGCCTAAAGTTGAGTGTAATTATTTTGAAAATGCTTGAAATATGCTCCCATGTTTACTGATCAAAAGCCTATTTAAAGAAATAAGCTTCAGTAACGTAGAAACTTCGGCTTTTTGGTTCGATTTGTATCGCCCAGTGTGTCATTCCTTGTTCTCTGTCCTCGTTTTGCCATGCGCTATAAGTGGGAAATCCAAATGAACTTGTGGATATTTAGAGTGGCGCACTTAAAGTTACACTGAGGACAACCTGAAGTCGGCCTCAATCGAACGACTGCTGCAGAGAAATGACAAAGATGCACTTCGCTGAAAAAAGGGAGCTTATGTAACGCGAATTTTTATGTAACGTGGGCTTTTCTCTGGCAAACTGCATTGTCCTTCCACAGTGTGTATCGCCACAAGTGAAACAGTCAGGTATGTTCAGAGGGGCCAGCATCGTAGTGTGGTGATCGCAGAATCTCTCGTGTCTTCCTTTTGCGACTCAGGTACATTTGTGATATTCACGAATAAGCAGTAAACTTAGAGCAAACTGCCATCTTTTGACGTGTTTGCAGGCGCAAAACTTCCCGAGGAGATGATTGTGGCCACGGGAAATGTCATAGGGCCGTGTTCAGCTGCTTAGTTATGTTCCGGCACCCTAGAACGTCACCAGTAGAGGCTCATTATGTAGGAAAATTTTTATCACGTTCAAATTGCTAACAACGTCATATCACCGCTCGCCTTCAAACATACCGGACCAGTTATTCAAAATCAGTACAACCCCGCGTGCGCGCACATCGTCGCGTCTTTTCTCCTTTTTTCCACATACAGCGAAAGACTGCAATGATCTGCCTGAAGAATCGGTGAACCATTCCAGTACGACTAACTTCAGAACTGCAATCGAACATCTACTGTGAAGCGGCCCATCCCTCACGTAAAACCCCCTACCCGGGGACATTGAGTGATGTATAAATAATAAATAAATAACCAAATTACTAATTCTTGAGGATAGAAGGGAATGCACTGGTTTCAGTGGTTAAAACCAGTATTCTTACTTCATCCCTTGAGCGGTGGATCTCTCAAATCATTCATCGGCTGGCTGAAGCAGCACGAGCGGTTCTGGTGCGCATGGGGAAGGCGAAGCTTTCTTAGGCCAGCTGTGAAGAGTCAGAGGATAACTTTTTGGCAATTTTTCGGAAAACTCTGCGCATAGGAATGAAGTAAATTTGGCAGCATTTCATGTAACTTTAGAGGACTGCTTCGTTGAGGGAAGAATGTAATAGGATCAAGGTTCCAGTTACCTTGCTAAAATAATGGATTTCCGAATGGTGATATTAAGCCACGTTGAGCCATGCAGTATAAAAGAAAATAAAAGAACACACGCTAAATTTAAAAAAAAGGAAACAGCTTACGTTTTGGGGCTGCTATGGGTCCCTTGATGACCGGGAATCCATTAGCGCACAGCCGGGCAAAAAAGAAATTCAAAGAGTGACTACCTTCCCATTCTCCCACAGGAGGTGGAGGTCTTACCTGGAATAGGTATTGTGTTGCATGGAGGAATGAAATCTCAGTAGTGGCCCTCGCTATCCGAGCTTCATGATAAAAGTTTGCCAAAGTCGCAGCCAAGTTTCCTCGCCGGCAAGACTGTCTGCTGCACATGTGCACTGAGACGGCGGCGAGGAATCAAGGAGAAGCTCTGAGGTTCGATTTCAAAAAATGTCACTTGACGGCCTAAGTTCTATTTTTTTCCTTCATGTCATGTGGCAAGGCTTGTTGTGGCAGAAAAAGCATTCATGGTCCCGGTGAACAAGGCACCAATGCGGGCCACAAAGCTTCAGCTCTCTTCTTTGCTTTTTATTTCGCGAGTTCATTTATTTGCTCTTATGATCTACCCTCATAAGGCGGCAATTCGTCAAACACTAAACGACAGTAGACAGTATGCAGCAACGTCGCAATGGCCACCGTTTTGTTGTACATGGAGCATGGCGAAAGGCTTGGAAGGCGACTAATGATCTTCTTCTGCCCACATGCTCCGGCCTGCACTGCTGAAGCTGTTCTGTACAATGAAACGAATGCCCTCTATAAAAATGTAACAATGCAGGCATGAAGCTTTCAACTTCTTCTCGTACTTTGCAATGCGGTCCTGACTTGCTCAGATAATGTTCGGTATTGGTGTAGGGCGAGCGCAGGACAAGGGGAAATTTGTATTTTTAGTTTAATTGTCAGCCAGAGTAGTTGCATATGTAAATGCAATTTATTTTCAGTAGCCAGAAATGGCTTGAAGTGCTCTACACACGACCTTTTTCAGAATAGTCTTGTATGTATAGATAGTGACAGCCATTCATATCGTGGTTCAGCGTCGGGATGAATGTCTATTGCACAAGCTCTTGCACCTTGCGATGAGTGTTGGGTCCTGCCGATCCATTAGAAATGGGCTGTGAGATTGGCTTTATTTGTTCTCACTGCAATTGAACCCTGCCTTCTACATTTGAAAATGAAGTTTAAGTATCTTGCTGCCTCGAGGACTCGGGGGTTACGGTGATCGGACGCTTAACGAAAAGGTGCGGATTCGATCGCAGTCGCAGGGGTCGAATTATGATGGAGCCGAAATTCTACAGGCCCGATAACTGTGCGATGTTAGTGCGCGTTAAAGAACTCCAGGTGGTCGAAATTTCCCGAGGCCTGCAATACTGCGTCCCTCATAGCCTGAGTCTCTTTGGGTGATTAAGCGCCCATAAAGCAGACCACAAACCGAAGTTCAAGTACTCTATGGTGAGTCTTCTGTTTTGTTCATTCATTATAAACGGTACATTTACGTAACAAATTTTGGGGAAAAAGACAAATGTGTAATGGTTACTTATAAAAGACACCTCAGGTATGCCACAGGCATTTGAGTAAAATCAAGCGCAACACGCTCTTGTCTCCTTTCATTATGTCACTTCCTTTTAATATGGCTCATCGGTTATGCCAATGTGCATTTCGTGCACGAACATGACGGTCAAGCGAATTGCGTTACAGCATCCAGTGTTCGTAATAGTTGAACTTCCATTTTTACAGGCAAAAATATTAAGTCCAACAAACAATTTTTGTTTGTCCAAAACGCATTATGTGCACCTTTTTTAAAGCAGACTCTAATGATTTGCTTTTCAAGACCTAAAGCGCGGTGATGTTCCTACCGAGACACCGGCTTCCAAGAATCTGCTTTACAGACGTCTTATAACTAATTGTGTTTGACGCGTTCAAAGTAGCTGGCTGCAGGATGGCCTGGCAATAGGGGAGGGCTCATACGATGCCTACAAAAGCTTCATCTCAGCATTGCTATTGGATGCTGTTGTTCGCAGGAGCGAAAGAGACACCATCATCATAGCCCGCTTTTTTCCCGCACCAAGATGCAGAATTCATGGACAAGCAAGAAAGGCACGCATCGCTATGAGCTGCATTGGATTCAAATTTCATAATGAAGACGACAAACTCATTCACATCAACGACAGCGTAATCCCAGAGAACAAACGTCTTTCTAGGCAAAGCACTAGCTCTGAAAAAAGAAAAAAATACGGTGAATTGGTTGTGTAGATAATGCCTGTATCAAGTCAAGCAATTCCAAGGCAAGCGGGCTCTACCGTATCTACGGAGTTCTCTTTGTATATCTGTCTACCTTTACGTGATCATTCTTTCACCTCCAGGGATCTGCCTTGCCGCTTGCAAAACGCGCGCCACATATAGCTGAATCAGAATGCACTTCTCACTAGATCACCTAAAAACCTCCTCCTTAATTCAGCTGACACCCATAAGTCCTTTATTCATTTTAATTCTCACAGTTTACCTAGGCACTATGATAGCTTATTAAACCTTTTAACGCAGTGATCATGCGTTTTCACTCATTGTCTTTACGACACATAGCTGTCATTCGACGTTGACAGGTTTTTGCATTGCATGGATATCGCGCTGAATACTATCACAGGTCAACTGATCGGCAAGGAGGATCTGCAGTTTTTATTTCTAACTCTATATCATACAAATGACGTCGCGATCGTCACATTTCAAACAAAAAAGTGCTAATCAGTTTGGCTAGAATAGAAAAAAGATGCATTTTTGCTTCAAAGAGAAACACTATCATTGATTTCATCTAGCGCTGACCATCCGCATCTGACGAACGCTTCTGACATAACCTAGAGATCATTGTCCAAACTTGTAATCTTGAAAACAACAACATCGTCCTTATAGACGACAATATTAGACATTACACTCCGATATCTCTTGTTCGTTATACACCAATTGCTTGATCGGCGATAGGTTGGAGTCACTGTTAACGTCACCCATATGTACTCCTTGCCAAGGCTCTAGCACCCTCACTGATCATGTAGTATCGAAAGTTATCGCTCCTATGATCGCAGAAGTCGTCAATTTTGACGTACCAGACCATTACCCCGATTTCTTGTTAATCGAACGTGCCAATTACACAGCCCGGAGGAAAAGCTATAAACATATTTATGCGCATCAATAAGTCCCACCACTCATTGGTACTCAATTCCAAGGAACCCATGGGTCAAAGAAAGCCTTCTAAGCTGTATAAATAAAAATAACCCTGCTAAAAAAGTTAAGACACAGCCGATTTATGGTCACTCAAAACAGCGCTTTCTAAAGTACTCCGAAATTCTCTCAGCAATAGTTAGTCGCACTAAACAAGAATAGTACCACTCAAAATGAAATTCTTAGAAACGGATACAGTGCTAGTATGAACTGGGCAACAATAAACGAATTATTGACGTTAGCTGAAAACAACGCTAGCATAACAAAAATTTTTGATGGTGCGTGTACTTGCTCATCAATGACACATTGCTAATAGATTTAATTCCTTTATCTCGCGTTGCGGTTTCTCGCCTACAACAACTTTCTGCGGCCCTTGTCGATGCCCCGACTTTATTTACTTACGGCCTAACTCCCCAGAAGAGGTCTTTCAAGTAATCTCTAGTTTAAAAAATGGATGCAATTAATTCCTTTAAAATAAAGTTAGTATGTCGCGATGTCTGCAATGTTCTCAGAGGCACTATTAATTCAGTATTTAGGACTGCGCTTTATCCCACTGAACTTAAATACGCCAAGGTGATGCCGATCTTTGCGAAAGCCGGCACAGAAAACCTAGTTAACTACAGTCCAATAAATATATTGCCTTTCTTTAGTAAAGCATGTAGTCGAGACGCCAATCGTTAATCTTATATGAACTACTTCCTTACATTCAAACTGTTAGCAGGTCAGCAATTTAGATTCCGCTCTAATCGCTCAAAAGAGCTAGCATTAATTGAATTCGTTGACAGAATGAAAATTATATAGATAAAAGGCTCTTTTAGAGTGTTTTTTTCTTAGATTTCACGAAACCGTTTCACACAATTAACTGCACATGTTTTGCCCTAAATTAGGCTCTGTCGACATCAGTGGACCTCCTTCAGCTATCTTGTGCAGTTATCACACTAACCATATACAAGTTTTCTGGTTACAGGTAACAGTTTCTCACACCTTAACATATATTTAGAAGTGCCACAAGGCTCCATTCATGGTATGCTTCTGTTTGTCATCTATATAAATTTCTTATCTGCAAGCCTCACTTATATAAGAAGTATACTTGACACGGATGCTACCAAAATATTCACTCAAGATAAAAATTTATTATGCCTAATAGATGAAAAACCACTTAACCCGACAAAAACCACTTTCATGACATTCTGCGCTTATCAAATGTAAGCTATCAAGAGCTCAAACATTTATCTACGAGATCATATTATTCCTGTATTCGAATTCGATGTATTTCTCGGCATCACGCTTCAATGTAATCTAAAATTTTACTTGCACACCTAATCTATCAGTTAAGGAATTTATTCCTGGAAACCAGTGCTAATAAAAACTTGGTGTTTGATTCAAAGTCATGTCGCCTTATTCCTGTACTACGCCCTCATTATCAGTCACCTTAATTATCGAATACCATCATAAGGTGCTATATAGAAGAAGTCGTTATGAGATGGGCGTTGCTCAATGAGCACAACGACAGCCCGGCTCTCGTCTTGGACTGTATACGGAAAGCTGGCCCAGTGCTTCACTCTAAATAGCTCAGCCTTGGTGCACATCAAGCGCTGCTTCTCGCACACCTCGTTGATAACGACGGCGTCAGATCGAATCCCGCCTAGACTATAGCCGTCGAGTCGTTTAAGCCACCGCATTGTGTGAAAGAAGTGCTCAGTTTCTTAGGCTTATGCTCGTACTTCCGCCGCTTTATTAATCGCTTAGCGCACATCGCACACCCCCTGAAAGGCCTCTGTTGAAGAGGTATGGCTTTCCAGCGGACCTCTGAATTCAATTCCGCATTCCGACAACTAAAGTGTTTTTCTCACTTCGCTCTCTGTCGTTCGCCACGTTGATCCAAGTTCTCCGCAGATTCATACCGACGCAAGCGGTGTTGGAATCGAAGCTGCTGTCCAGCGCTGTGAAAAGAGAGAGCACGTTGTTGCCTATGCGAGTCACTCATCAGTAAGCCGGACCGCAGTTGTACGGCCACCGAGCAGGGATGCCTCGCTGTCGTCCGCCACGAAGTGTTTTCTTTTATATCTCTACGGACGCCTGTTCACCATCATCACCAACCATCACGCGCTCTGCTGGCTCGTTAACCTGCGCGGCCCGCGGGTGCTCGGACTTGGTTAGCGACATCGGCATTGTTGAGCCCGAGTCAACAGAAGAAGGAAGTTGCGGGAAGACGAAAAGGTATATACAAAATGTTACACAAATTTCGGGTTACACCAATTCCGGCGGCGGTCGCGATCTTTCCACTCTTACGAAGATGGCCCCCGGAGTCACGTCTCGGCTGTGGCTTGAACAAAATGGAAAAGAGCAGCCTGCAGGCACCGTGTAAGCAAGGTTCTTGTGCGGCCGTCACTCACTGCTCAGTTTCTCTTAACGGTAGAGATGGCGCAGAAGCTATTAAGCCATGAAGGGTAGGCTCGAGTGGATTAGCTGTAGAAGAGCTGGTTAGTGCAGCCTTGTACGAAACACTTTTAACCGAAACTCATGTTGAAACCGCGCTCCGAATAGTGCACCCCGCCGCCAGTCGCTGCATCAGGAGGTCGAACTGTTCGCTGCTTCTCGGCTGACTTGATTCTCTCACGATTTCTGTTGATGTCCTTTCCTCCCGACTGAGCGACACTTCCTCTGAACGATTTGGATTAACTTGGCGCACTCAGCAAGGCCACCATTACCAAACAAATCCAGAGCAGAAAGAACCCCGCGAAAACCAACTGAATCGCTAGATCTTCAAGAAAACAGGTATGTTTTCATTTAATGCGTTATAAAACGAACCATAGTGCTTGTGAAGGCTGGCAAGCCCAAGGAACGACTTCCACAAGAATGTCCGCGCAATAAAAAAACTCTGAATTATGCAATGCGGCTTAAATAACGTATAAAATAAATCAGTATACATATGAGGCATGCGAAGGGCCAGCTCATTCCAGTAGGAGCGCTGCAACATGTCCATTCTGAGTCTAGATGTTCCGTATTTCAAGCTAGCCTGATTGCGACGCCTTCGGTGAATAGTGTATACATCCTTTTGAGCGCAGAAAAACTAGCGGCTCGCACTAGGAACCTTCTCCGACTACGCGTAGTATCCACCATTGTGAAATCGAAAAAGTTAACCAAATACAATGTCTTCGGTTATACAACGACGTAACTAGTAGCTAAACGGCAAAATTCATTTTAGAACACTGGACTGAGGCCATCAGAGTTGGGCAGTAGCTCTCCGTTCTTACAATGCATTTGTAAGTTCTCCGGCTGAAGGGCTATATTCTTTGTTGACATGATTTGCAGCCACGTTAAGAATCATTGGTCCCTCTTTACCGTGACCTTTGACCCGGCGACATAGCATGCAAGCTTTTGCACGGCCAAAATGAGGCATGAACATTCGTTTTCCGATGCGTTGCACGCCTTTTCTCTGACGCTCATCTTGCGGCTTATATAGAGAACGGGTCGCTCTTGCCCATAGAGTCTCTCTGACAAAACACAGCTCCCAAGCCTCGGTTGCTGGAGTCGCATTAAGTTATGAAATGCTTTGAAATGTCTGGAGCCCTGAGAACTGGCCTTTGACTCAACGCTATCTTCAAATAAACTGCGCTAGAGCGGCTAATTGGGAAAGTTAGTATGGATTCGTTGCTACGGAACAGCGCGCAATGACGACAGAAACGAAAGGAGAGGGCACACAACAAAGCACTGGACTATCAACTGAGGTTTATTCGAAAAAGAAACTTAATTTAAGCATCTCCATTCTGCCGGAACTGATATGCTCCCGTAGTCGGTGTGCTTCCGTAGTCGCGTTGCTTCAATACGTGACTACGGGAGCATTTCTGTTTCCTCTCAAGTCAACCTTTCTGTGACCTAGCAGAGCGCTGAAACTCATGCGAAGGGCGTTCACCATTTCGCGGTAGGACACCCGTGTTATTCACGCACCAAGGTAATACAACCCTTGAGCTGGCAGGACCGTTTGAGTTAAGAAAAGCGGGAGTCTCGTGCGTTAGCAGCACAGCCTTGACCTTGCATGAGGAGGAATTCACTTTTATAGACAGTTTTTGTTAAATATTGATTGGCCATTGCCATATGTTGTATAATCAAGTTACTTGCAGATCACTGACCTTTTAAAAAGAATGTTTGACCGTTTCTACCTGTTGTGTACACCCTTGACTTCCAGAACAGCGATGTTTAAAAGAAGTATTTTGGAATAAACCCAGGTTATAGTCCAACGCTTTGTTGTACGCCCTCTCCTTTCTTATCTGTCGTCTTTGCGCTCCTCCGTAGAAATGAATGCTCCCTTCAAGCTCTGGAATGCGGCCTCTTTCTCAGTGTCCCATTGAATGGTTACGGGGCTGTCTTTTTGGGAGAACACTCTGTCAAGGGACTTGCAGTCTCAGAACAGTGCTGGATGCAATGTTAGTAATAGCTTGTAAGGCAGAGAAATGCTTTTATTTCAGTCTTAGTTGTCGGGTGGCGAAAGTTGACCGTGGCAGCAATTTTGACTTCGGAAGGTCGGCAGGCACACCGCTCAACAAATGGCCCGGTTAAGTCACTTCCGTGCAGCCCAAGGGACATTTTTCCGCTCTCACGGTGAGTCCTGCGTCCGTCAACCTTCCCAGCATGATCCCGCATGTGATCTAGATGATCTTGCAGTCATCCACTGCAAGTTGCACGCCCATCGTCGCACACTACTGATTTTTCTGCATCGCTCTTTTCGCGAACAGCTTCAGACTGGAACGGCCTTCCCTATGACATCGTCGTCATCGCTTCGCCATCTGTTTTTCAAGCGCGTGTATCATATCATCTTCAAAGTTAATCATTGTTTTTTTTTCACATTTTCAAGTGTATTCCCACCCCTTATGTAACACCCCTTGAAAAGGGGGCCTTTAAGGAATAAAACTGAGACTGAAACTGAAACTTTCCATGTAATGGAAAATATCGCTACAACATTGAAGTACGGAAGTATAGACTTCTCCATACCAAGCAGAACGCGCTCCATTAGACGGGAAAATTTGTGTGTAGCATTCGTCAGCCCAAAGACAAGAATACGTGGCCGCAAAGCACCTTGAGGTGAAATAAAAGCTGCGCAGTGACTGGCACGCTCAGTAAGCGGAACATACTAGTATCCGTCAAAAAACTTCAAGGCTGAAATGTACGTGGCCTTGAATACTGTCTCCAGCCTTCATTGAGTATTGGGTGTGGGTACATCTGATCGACTTTTACAGAGTTTAAACGCTGCCAATTTAGTCAAGGCTTCTGCTCTTAGCTTGGTACTTCAACTAATCTGTATGGTAATGTGAAGACACTCTCATCTGAGATTATCACACCCAGTTTCCACAGCCGGTGAATTTCAACTTGCATGATTTCCCTTTGTTTCGGATATACACGGTTGGCTTTGAAAGGATCGGTTCATCCTCCGTCAGTTCTCATGTTATGCTTTTCAGGTTTGTTCTGTCTGGTTTGTTTGAGAAGAGGAATAAAAAATCTCAGACTATTTTTTCTAAATCACGCTTTTCCGTTTCATTTAAATTTGGTTGTTTGCAGTGACTTCAGCTGTCATACAAGGAATCTCAGCGATTTCGCCATAAATAGGTTATGTGCTAGGTTTAACACTGCCTTCGCTAAATGTAAGGATTCGTGAGCTTACTGTTGTACAGCTTCCCTACTGAAAAATCTGGTATGAATTTTAAGCCGGAACCGCACACCGGGTTATTGTACAGGATTTGCAATACCGGATTACCGGAGTATCCTTTATAAAACAGGACAGTCCTGTATTATACAGGATACTCCGGTATCGCAAATCCTGTATAATAACCCGGTATGCGGTTCCGGTTTAAAATTTATACCGGATTACAGGACAGTCCTGTTTTGTACAGGCTAGCCCTGTAATATACAGGAGGGCGCTGTGTCACAGGACAAAGGGAGGAATAAAATGCTTCAAATATATCCCACTTGGACTAAATCTGCACACAAACTGGGGCAATTCTCCAACAAGTGCCATAAGTGTACATGCCAAATGCTGCAATATACAGAGCCTCAGAAACTGGTAATCTGCGATTATCAGCGACTAGCATTGCAGTCGATGTGCACTTGTGTTATTTGCTCCCAGCTTTCACCAAGTATTGGCAGCTTGGTGAGTATTATAAAGCAGCAAAAAATTAAAACGTTGTTTATTTTTTCGCATGTCTTGAACCAGCTCACTGAGGTAATAATTTAACTGCGACGATCTACCAGCGCTGGGGTCTGTACAGGGTGCTGGCCAATGAAGTAGTGAAAGGCACCTGCAGAAAAGAAAATATGATTGCTAGTACATAATGCCCCCAGCTGATCATTTAATTGGGCACTGACACACAACATAATGCATTGAGCACTGTGACATGCAACTTACGGCCAATGGCTTGTAGCGTTTCCGGGGTCATTGGCTTTCTTCCCACTGTGGAGGCTTCTGACTTCAGGTACCGATGGCAAGCTTGCCCTGTCACGCTCCTTTCCAGGAGTTGTGGAGTCGTCCAAAGGCTGCGGGCTGCGTCCTTGCAGAAACGCCAATGTTTCGGTGTCACCGTAACTGCTGCCCACTTTGCCGAAGGAATAAAAATTCCATTCCCGAGGTGGTCCTGTATGCAATAATTACAAATGCATACCCCTGTAGCACAAACGGGGCTCTGAATTGCAGGCCCTCGTGGACCCAGACAAGCCACAAACAAGCCAGGCGTCTCATAACGCCTGGCCCTGAGCATTGGCAATGCTCAGTATCGTGAATGCACCTCACGCCTTTCGTATTTGAATCAATAATGTATTGCAAATCTGCGTCGTTACATTGTTGGTGTGTAAACAGGTTGCTCGGACGATTGCAATGCTTGCGTGGTCATCCTCCATTATTTACAGCACATATCACAGCATTGATGCGATGCGTGATGTTCAAGGTCTTGAGCCGCTCCCCCTCAGGAGGCTTATCGCTGATTGCTCTCGCACGTATACACCATATGCCTCTGTAAAGAAAGAATACAAACCATAAAACTAATTTTAGTCGTGTTGTCATGAAGGACAAGCTATTCCGGTATGTAGGTGAAAGAAAATTTCGCGCTATTTCGTCCCTCTACGCTGTGCAATCCACAAATTGCTAGTTAAAAAGACACTGGACAGTTAGAACGTTTCTGTTGACGCCGAGCATATAACCGAGACGGAGACAGAAATTAAAGAACAGAGTGATTTGAAATGCGTACTTACGTCCTGGCAGCAGGACGTCGCCGTCATAAAATCCGCCTTCACCGCCGTAGCCTCCACCGGTCAAATGTCAGTAAATGTCACTGTTCACCACTCACGTCTTTCGGAGCGAAGTCATTGAACACTGAGAGAAGGACGATAGGGTTCCACCATATTTGCACTGGACGTACGCATGGAAGGCGATGTCATCTTCGATCGTGGATTGATCAAGCAACACGAGGAAAGGCACAACAACTGTAGAACACAAATTCAACAAGGACTAGCGAGTGCCAGCGTGTTTTCGCAGCTACCTTCATCCCTTGACACTGAACCCAACCGCAGGAAAGAAAACCTGTTCCAAACAAACGTAGGAAAGGCGGGGGTGCGTGTGGTCGGGGAGTGAGTGCCTCCGCGCCATTTCGGGGAAGGGGGCTGGGAGGGACAGGACAGACACAGAAGAGCCCTCGGGGAAGGAACAAAGGCAGACAGAAAAACCAGGGTTGAGCAGGTTTTTTTTTTTTGAGAGCGGACCCACGAAAAGCAGGGAAGGCGGTGGTGAGAGGAAAGAAAAAAACTTGAAAAAAAAGTGCGCAAAGACAGGTTACTCGTGTGACGTTTCTACAGGAGTTTGTTTTTATTTTGTTCTCTCTAGCACTGTACCTTTTCGCTAGCTAATCTTTTCTTGCTCGTCGATAGAAATGTTATCGGCGATTTGTGATTAGTATCTCTTCCTGATAGGGTGAAGGGTGGGGCCGCTCGCGATGGCGCTTGGACAAGTTGCGTTATCAATGTGTGATCACTTGACGAAGAAGACGCGCAAAGAATGCCTGCACAAAAACCAAGAATTTTGTGTCTTGATCGATGCGTCGCTACAGACTGCTGCTAGCGGACATTAAGAAAGCTGCTGCAATGAACGCGACAGCAACAAACCTTTTGCAGCCTCTGGCGCAGTCGCCGGAGGCTCGCTATGTTCATCAACCAGTCATGAATTCCATGCGACACATGTTGCATGGAGACGACGAAAGCCCTTACAGTGCTGGCGTAATGGAAGTGCATTGAAACAAGCAAGAAGCCTTATCCTGGTAGCTTTCTCCGCGGCGACCGTAGCACACCAGAAAAAAAATGCAATGCAATAAACGCAAAAAAAGCGCCAACATATCTCAGAAGGGGGATCTTTTGTTATTACGACGTTCAGAGCAGCTCTTCGTCAGATTGAAACGTGCAAGGTCTTGCTATTTGGGCGCGCTTAATCCTTTTACCTCTGATGTAGGATATGCAGGCAGACTAAATGCCAGAATGTCAACTCTTCCCGTGTACAACTAATGTACGTGGGACTGTCGATAGGGGTTGCCCGGCAACTCGCTAATGGCGAATGATGTTTCTGCACTGTGAAGCCCAGAGTAACCTGCGCAGGATCTACGAAGGCTGTTGGGGGATATATACTAGCCGTTTGCCAGCACACAGCCGCCCTGGCTTTGTCAGGGTGCTGCACGGGAAGCCAATATGGCGGTTGCCCGCTATTCACCTTCATGAAGCCCCCGTCTTTCATGCACAAACTGCATGTTTTGCCACTGCGCACTCACGCTTAGCCCTTTTCTTAGCCCTTTGAACAAAACCGTGCATGTGTTGATTATCGCACTTGTGCGCACGCTGACCCCTCCCCCTAAGAAATATCTGCTGGCGTACAACAGTCAATCTGCAGACCAAGCACCGAAACCACGCAGCACATATCGCTCTGAATACAAGCTGGTTTGTCCGCTTTGAGCTCCATACCGGACTGGTCTGTCCGGTTTGAGCTCCGTGCCGGACTGGTCTCTCCGGTTTAAGCTTCGAACCGGGAATGGACTGTCCGGTATAAGCTCCGTACCGGAGCGGTCTGTCCGTTTTGGGATCGATACCGGACCGGTATGAACCGGTATAGCCATCAAACCGGACGGGTCTCGCCGGTATGAGAGTGATACCGGACCGGTATGAAACCGATATGTTCCGGTAAAATCCGGTTTGCCACGATACCGGATTTTTCAATAGGGTTAGAATGCTTTCTTCCAGGTTTCACCTCATAATTTCAGTCTGAAAACTTGCACGCCACTTTGGCTAGCCGTTCCAATTAAAAATCCGCTTGCGTCTTTTTCGAAGGACACAGTGGCATGACTTCATCGCCCTCATTGAAAGTAAGTCTCCGAGCTATTCTGTAATAGTGCGTCTTTGCAAGCGTCTGCGCCGTTTTCATATTGCACTCAGTCATTTCATGGAATTCTCCCCGTGCGCTCCAGCAGTTATAGCATGTAGGACACTGTTAGGATCCTCTTTTGGCCCTCAGCGTCCACAATTCTCGCTACCGTCGGGGCGAACCCCTTAAGTTACGTCTGTAGCGGAGCTCGCCGGACTGAAACCTATATTGTCGTGCAAAGCACACCTCAGGGCAAGCATTGCACCGGGAATGCAACCTTGCCAGTAATGGGAAACAAAGATGCATTAAAATGCGCTTCAAGACGGAGTGCATTCGCTCAACCGGGTTCGATTGCGGGTGGTGAATAGAGCTTTGCACCGTCTTAAACCCGCAGCATTCAAGGAATATCGTCATTAGACAGCTTGTGAACTCGCTTTCGTTGTCACATTGGATTTCAAACGGGAATCAGCCACGCGATAATATTACCACAAAGGCGTCAACAACTCGACTCTGATACGACTATAGGCTGCGACTCTAAGATGTCAATAATGAGCGGATGGAATGGCTGAGTAATTATGGGGAGCGATTTTGTGGGCGCCTTCTACTTGTCAGTGAACTTTTCGATCCTTTGCTACGCGTCGCGGGAGCAAACGAACTCCTCGATTTACCTCCAGCAACCGGGATAGTAGTGCTTGTGCACTAACCTCGCTTTCGTTTTTCTGTGCCTGAGTGGCCTGACCAAGCGTTGCTGTGTGCAATGTCACGAAGCTGTTTACAATACTTATACGGAAACAACAATTAGTCGTACCATTGTCCTATAGTGTCACTGTATCGGCGGTACATTACTCGTTCTTTTCCATCGAACGAAATGTTCTTTCTGGAGAAACTTTATGACCCTCTCAAGCAGATTGCTCAGTGAAGCGCAACTTTTATGCTCGGCAAATAGCGTCCCCTTGTGTTGCTGAACGAGCTACCTCCAACTGTCGGATGCAGGGCTCACCACACAGCCTACGTGCGGGCTTTCCTCAGCTAGTACGGCAGATTCTCCTCTGCTCTCAGTTCTCTTTCTCTCGTCTAAGCCTGGGCATCTGAAGCGTGAGGTTGAACGCCTGTCGAAATAGTCGTTGGTTGAGCTGTTAAATCAACTGATGATGCTACCGGTTGTGCGCAGTCGAGCTTTCTTAACAGTTCGCATGCCCTCCAGTTGGTTAACGCCAGCACGCTGTTGCTGAAGAATGCCTGCTCTCTTTCCTTCAGCATCTGCTCGCATTTGTTAGAAAAAAAGAAAAGGAATGCGGTCGGGTAGGCTATCGCAAACTACCCGCCACTGTGTACGATTTTACTAAAGGGCCTTCGATGACTACCTTCGCAAGTGGCAAGCAGACCCTGCTCTTCTGCCACTTGCCCATCCACGCCACATTCCCCTATAAAGTGTCGAGGAGAAACGCAAAGCTGATGAAGCACATCAATGGTGGCCGTATACTCTCTGAGAACTCTGAATTTGTTGGCGTTTACTAACAGCTTCTCCATGTACGGCTGCAAAAGCCACAGCTTCTCGTCATACAATACAATACATCTTTATTTTCCAGAAAACAACTGGATGGTCACTTGGGCTAAAAGCTACACAAAAGCTTGACGAGGCCCAAGAGACCATTACAGGGCAGCAGCGTAAAAAATAGATACATAATAGATGAATAGTACATAAGTAGACAGTAATAGGGAAATAAGAAAACAGTTACTGTGACAAGTAATAATGATCTCAATCACATAAAGCAACCAGTAATGAACTGAAACCAAAATAAAACAACTGAAAAGCACATACGCGGAAACAACAAACAAAAATTAATGGATCACAACTGCACAAAATAGGAATGTAATTGTTTTTTGTTCAAGCCCACTGTGTGTCCATATTTGTTTAGTATTGTAGGGAGGTTATGGGTAAGTGACTGATATTTATAAAATGTACGAAAATGAGGAACTGCCCACGCATCAACATTTCTTGTTTGTACGCTAATATTTCGTCGCTCTAAGGATGCCAAGGACGTTAGAAGGTTAGTAACTTCAGGGGAAGAAAAGTAGATTGACTGTAATAGGCGAAATTTATACAGCTTGTCTACACCTATGGTATTGAATGATTCAAATACACCCTTTGTAGTTTCCATGGGCTCAATATTTGCTATGTAACGGATGATTTTTTTCTGTAAAACCAGGAGTTTATTTAAATTGGTTTTTGTGGTTGTGCACCAAACTAGACTACAGTTTCTTAAATGGGAGTTAAACAAAGCATGATATACTTGAAGTTTTATCTTGGGTGGAAGTACTGTACGACAGCGCGATATAACTCCTGTAATCGAGGAAAGTTTTTTACGAAGGTGATCAATGTGAGCATCCCGGGTTAGATGGCAGGAAAAATGTACACCTAATATTTTATGGTTGTCAACGATTTCAATTTCTTGGTGCTCATAGGTTATAGTGTGATTTATTTCAACTAATTTGTTTTTAGCGCGGAATATAATAACTTTAGTTTTAGTGCAATTGATTTGAAGTCTGTTTAACTTGGACCATGTAGATAGCTTAGCTAAAAATTCATTACATTGCATGATTAAACAATCAGCATTAGGGCCAGAAATAAGAATAGTACTATCATCAGCATATTGTCACGTTGTAGTGACGGGAGTCCAGCGGTCAGGAAGACACCAGAAATACTTGCAAACGAAGATCTTTATTTGGGCTGACTTGCGCCTGAAAAAGAACTGATTCACTCGGTGGCGGCGTAAGCAACAAGCGTGCTCCTCGGTCGTCGAACTACGAATGCCCGCTGCTCGCGGCATCGTTCAATTTAAAGCCGCCAAGGAAACTTCGAGATAACAGGTCAAGATCATCTAGAGTAATCTGGAAACACGTAGATGCAGCTGTTCATGGCTGTGTCAATCGAGATTAGACCGGTCGCTTCTCGCTTCTCGAACAAAAATGATAACACCCCTTTTCGGCGGCCTTGGGCGAACGAACGGACGCTACAATGATACGTGGCATTACCCCCCTCCCAAAGAAGCATCGTCTCGATGCTTTAAAATGAAAATAAACACGGAGAATTAAAACTTCGAGTCCTTTAGCGTTCATAATATGGCTTCAGGCGTACCACATGTACGACTTCCGGGCGTGGGCGGCGTCGCTGATATTCTGTCGAGCCGTCGGGGATGACTTCATAGTCGAGGTCACCGATGCGGCAAAGAACCCTGTACGGGCCAAAGTAGCGTCGCAGCAACTTTTCGCTCAATCCACGGCGGCGAACTGGCGTCCATATCCAAACCCGATCACCTGGCTTGTAATGCGTGTCTCGTCGGCGCAGATTGTAGCGTCGGGCGTCGGGGTGCTGCTGGTCTTGAATGCGAAGCCGCGCAAGTCTTCGGGCTTCCTCGGAGCGATGAAGGTAGGCGGCGACGTCGAGGTTGTCTTCGTCGGAAACGTGCGGGAGCATTGCGTCGAGTGTTGTCGTGGGCTTCCTGCCGTATACCAGCTGGAATGGGGTAAACCTGGTTGTCTCCTGGACGGCAGTATTATAAGCGAAGATCACGTAGGGCAGAATGGAGTCCCACGTCTTGTGTTCGGCGTCGATGTACATGGAGAGCATGTCTGCGATGGTCTTGTTCAGACGCTCTGTGAGTCCGTTGGTTTGTGGATGATAGGCAGTTGTCCTCCGATGGCTTGTCTGGCTGTAGTTTAAAATGGCTTGCGTCAGCTCCGCTGTAAACGCCGTTCCTCTGTCTGTGATGAGCACTTCGGGAGCGCCGTGTCGCAGGAGAATTTGTTCGACAAAAAATTTTGAAACTTCTGTTGCGGTACCACTAGGCAACGCTTTTGCTTCGGCGTAGCGGGTAATGTAGTTGGTGGCCACGATGATCCACTTGTTACCTGATGATGAAGTCGGAAAGGGGCCGAGGAGGTCCATCCCTATTTGCTGAAAGGGCTTAGTTGGCGGTGGTACGGGGTTCAGGAGTCCGGATGGTCTAGTCGGAGGCGTTTTGCGTCGCTGACACTCACGGCACGTTTTCACGTAATGGGAAACGTCGGTAGCTAGCCGCAGCCAATAGTACTTCTCCTGGATGCGGTGCAACGTGCGAGCAATCCCGAGATGCCCTGCGGTCGGCTCATCATGACATGCCTGCATAATTTCTTGCCTGAGAATTTTGGGCACGGCAAGAAGATTCACTGTCCTATTAGGCGCGAAGTTCTTCTTCAGGAGGACATTATTGTGAAGGACGAAGGACGACAGTTGGCGCTTGAACCCCCGGGGAGGCGATGCGGTCTTGCCTTTCAAATAATCAACTAGGCTTTGCAACTCAGGATCCGAGCACTGCTGCTGCGCGAAACTGCTGGCGCTTACCGGTCCTAGGAAAGCGTCGTCATCTTCCTCTTCCGGTGCTGCGTCTACGGGGGCTCGCGATAGGCAGTCTGTATCGGAATGCTTGCGGCCAGATTTGTAGACTACAGTTATGTCGAATTCTTGAAGACGCAGGCTCCAACGAGCAAGGCGGCGGGGGGATCTTTAAAATTGGCCAGCCAGCACAGAGCATGGTGATCACTCACAACCTTGAATGGTCGTCCGTATAGGTAGGGGCGAAATTTGGACGTGGCCCAAATAATGGCGAGGCATTCTTTCTCTGTCGTCGAATAGTTGGCTTCGGCTCTCGACAGTGAACGGCTAGCGTACGCGATAACTTTCTCCTGTCTGCCGTTTTTCTGAACGAGGACTGCTCCTAAGCCCACGCTGCTTGCATCGGTATGAACTTCGGTTTCGGCGTTTTCATCAAAGTGCCCGAGCACAGGAGGGGACTGTAAGCGGCGCTTCAGCTCGTTGAAAGCTTCCTCTTGCGGCCTTTCCCATTTAAAAGTCACGTCAGCCTTGGTAAGTTGGGTCAAAGTTGAGCGATGCGCGGAAAGTTCTTGACGAATCGCCGGTAATAACCGCACAATCCAAGGAATTTGCGTACAGCTTTCTTGTCATTTGGCTGTGGAAACTCTGCAATCGCAGCCGTCTTCTGGGGGTCGGGGCGAACTCCATCCTTGCTTACGACGTGACCAAGGAACAGCAGCTCCTCGTAGGCGAAGTGGCACTTCTCTGGTTTCAGTGTTAGTCCTGAAGACTTGATTGTTTCCAGCAATATCCGAAGCCTTCTGAGATGGTCTTCAAAGCTTGAGGAGAAGACAACAACGACATTTAAGTAGACTAGACAAATTTGCCACTTCAAGCCTGCGAGCACCGTATCCATTACTCGCTGGAACGTCGCTGGGGCAGAGCAGAGGCCGAATGGCATCACCTTGAACTCGATGAGTCCGTCTGGTGTGATGAACGTAGTCTTCTCGCGATCTCTTTCGTCGACTTCAATTTGCCAGTAGCCGCTCTTCAGGTCCGTTGATGAGAAGTACTTAGCGTTGCACAGCCGGTCCAATCTATCGTCGATGCGGGGGAGGGGGTAGACATCCTTCTTCGTAATGCTGTTCAAGCGGCGGTAATCGACGCAAAAGCGAAGGGTGCCGTCTTTCTTTTTCACTAGGACGACTGGTGCTGCCCAGGGGCTCCTCGATGGTTGGATGACGTCGTCACGAAGCATTTCCTCAACTTGCTTGCGGATAGCTAGGCGTTCTAGCGGCGATACGCGGTAGGGGCTCTGCCGCAGTGGCCGGGTGTGTTCGCCTGTGACAATGCGGTGCTTGGCAAGGCTGGTTCGTCGCACAATCGATGCTGATGAGAAGCAATCGGTGTACCTTTGAAGAAGACTGCGTATTTGGGCTTGTCTGCTCCGGGTTAATGCTGGGTTGATATCAAACGTTGGTTGATGGCCTTGGTCAGATAGGTCTACGGGTTGTTCGGGTAGGGCAAATATGTCTCTGATGTCTGCCAGCTCGTCGAGGAAAGCGATCGTCGTACCTTTGTTTAGATGCCGGTATTCTTCGGAGAAGTTGGTTACCAACACATGGGCTTGGCCATGTCGGATTTCAGTGACTCCTCTTGCGACGCCCAATCCTCGATCCAGGAGTAACTGGGTGTTCCCCTCGATGACACCTTCGGCATTTTCGATGTCTCCAGTACCTATGCAGGCGAGGACACTTGATCGGGGCGGCACGCTCAATGCTTCGTCGAGGACGTTTAAGGCAACGTGATGAGTCGCGCTCGTCGCAACAGGTATGACTTTGTCCGTGGAAAGTTTGATCGACTTAGATCGAAGGTCGATGAACGCTCGATGTTCATTCAGGAAGTCCATTCCCAAAATCACATCTCGCGAGCACTGCTTTAGGATCAGAAAGGTTGTCGCATAGGTTCTCCCGTTTACAGTAACTCTCGCGGTGCAGCGTCCTGACGGCGTAATCAGGTTGCCACGTGCGGTGCGGATCAGCGGGCCATCCCAAGTTGTTGTTACCTTCCTGAGCCGGACAGCGAGTGGCCCACTCATGACGGAGTAGTCAGCTCCGGTGTCCACCAAGGCAGTAACCGCGTCATCGTCGATCATAACTTCAAGGTCACTTTTTCGCGTTTTCGCATTGCACGTTGTCTTGGGTGTACGATCTCGGCTTTGTCGAGTAGTGAGGCAGCGGTCGGCGTACTCTGACGTTACTTCACTGGGCAGCGGTAAAAGCTTCAGCTCTGGCCACGTCGTAGTCGTCATCGGTGTCGTCGTCGTCGGTGTTGTCGTCGTCGGTGTTGTCGTCGCAGTTGAGGTATGGTCTTGAGTACTCGTCGATGGAGGATCTTTATCATTGCGCTTAGAAGCAACCTCACCTCCAGAGGCTGCTTTATTTAGTTTAACCTTCGGGGGCTGGGGAGCGTCCACGCACGGCGTAACCTCGGCTAGGAGATACAAAGCGCGGGGACGACGGCGACGGGGATCGTGATAGGCGGCTCGGCGATGAGTATTGTTCCCGACGCAAAAACTCCTCGATTTCGGCTGGTCGCTGGCCGGGTCGGGGTCGCGGAACGTCGTAAGAGAACCCTCGGATGCCCAGTCTTCTGTATGGGCAGTGCCGGAGGAGGTGACCGGCTTCGCCGCAGTGGAAGCATAGTGGGCGGCGCTGGTCGGGAGTTCTCCACTCGTCGAATTTCCTCGGCTGTGTGCGACGCTCGTAGGACGGGCGGGTTGGGGCGAGAGGGCGGCGGTCCAGCGCAGCTGGCTGAGGGCGATAGGGGCTTGGGTCCTGTCGTCGAGGTACAGGACGACGCACTGCTGCGGCGCAAGTCACGGCTGGGGGCTCCACAGGCTGCGTGGTGGTCGGCGCCACACCCAAGGCCTGTTGAACTTCGTCCCGGATTACGTCAGTAAGTGATGCAACCTGCGGCTGCGTTCCATTTGGCAGCAATCGTCGGAGCTCTTCTCGTACAACTTGGCGTATAACCTCCCGCAGGTTATCGTTGTTAGCAGCGTCCAGGCAGTTTGCTGAAAAAACGCGCTGCTGGCGCTCATATTGGCGGGCTCGGGCGTCAAGAGTTTTGTCCATCGTGGAGGCCTCTTCTATGAATTCCGCCACGGTTTTCGGTGGGTTCCGTACGAGGCCGGCAAAGACTTGTTCTTTAACTCCTCGCATAAGCAGGTTGACCTTTTCTTCTTCCTTCATGCTCGAATCGGCACGCCTGAAGAGACGCTTCATCTCCTCAGTGTACACTGCAACGGTCTCGTTTGGGTGTTGTATGCGAGACTGTAGCAGCTGCTGGGCTCTCTCCTTTCTCACAACGTTTGTGAAAGTCTTGAGAAGCTGCTCTTTGAAGGTTTCCCAATTCGCGAGGCTGGCTTCCTCATTCTCAAACCAGACTCTTGCTGGTCCCTCCAGGGCAAAGAAGACGTACCTAAATTTCATAGCATCGTCCCAGTTGTTAAAGACAGCCACACGGTTGAATCTGCTCCAGCCATTCTTCGGGGTCGGCGCCAGGCGAGGCGTCGAAGGTTGGTGGCACCCGGGGCTGCTGCAGAATGATTGGAGTCGTCGTCTGGGGCAAGCTCATGGTGGACGTTGCTGCTGGCTTTCGCTTCCGGGTAGGGTCCGGCAGAGTCCCGAACTCAGGTGCGTCCCCTAGCAGACGTCGGCTTGCGCGGTGGACTGGAGTCAGGTCTTGCGGTGAATGACTCAGAGGGCTGGCGTCACGACTTGTAGGGGGTGTCCGCAACATGAAAGGCTACCCAGCACCTCCACCAGATGTCACGTTGTAGTGACGGCAGTCCAGCGGTCAGGAAGACACCAGAAATACTTTCAAACGAAGCTCTTTATTTGGGCTGACTTGCGCCCGAAAAAGAACTGAATCACTCGGTGGCGGCGTAAGCAACAAGCGTGCTCGTCGGTCGTCGAACTACGAATGCCCGCTGCTCGCAGCATCGTTCAATTTAAAGAAGAGTTGAAATCTGGGTTAGTTGGTACATTATACTTAAGAAAAACCAGCCAAAAAGACGGGGACAAAGGAGAGACGAGGCACACACAACAGTTGATAGTCCAGTCGTTGTGTGTGCCTCGTCTCTCCTTTGTCCCCGTCTTTTTGGCTGGTTTTTCAATTTAAAGCCGCCAAGGAAACTTCGAGATAACAGGTCGAGATCATCTAGAGTAATCTGGAAACACGTAGATGCAGCTGTTCATGGCTGTGAACAATCGAGATTAGACCGGTCGCTTCTCGCGTCTCGAACAAAAATGATAACACCCCTTTTCGGCGGCCTTGCGCGAACGAACGGACGCTACGATGATACGTGGCATTATATCACTAGATTTACTGTATTATCAATATTCACCAAGTCATTAACGTATGTATTGAACAACAGCGGACCTAACACACTTCCTTGGGGTACGCCACTCTTTATCGGAAAAAGGGATGAGCTGCAGTTTTTGACAAACACTCTCTGAAACCTGTTGCTGAGGTAGGACTTCAGCAAAGCTAGACACGTGCCGCGGATCCCGTAAGCTTGTATTTTGGATAGAAGAATGCTATGGTCCAGGCAGTCAAAAGCCTTGCTGAAATCTATGAAAACAGCCAACGAGAACAAATTACTTTCTATGTTTCGTAAAATATTTTCTTTTAACGGTAGTAAAGCAGTTTCCATCGATCTGTCCTTCCTAAAACCGATCTGTGCATTTGTTATTATGTTTTCTTTGTCAAAGACGTTAGTTATACGAGCAAAAAGGATTTTTTCTAGTGCCTTAGAAAATACAGGGAGGACTGAAATTGGGCGATAGTTTGTTGCCAAGTTTGGGTCGCCACCCTTGAAGATTACAGAAACCCTGGCACATTTCATTTTTTCAGGAAAAACGCCTGAATCCAGTATTAAATTAAATATGTAAGCAAGTACGGATGTAAGATCAATACATACTTTATCGGCATGATTTGAATGTTTTCAATATCAAGCGCCTTACTGTTTTGGAGCAACATGAAAGTGTTATAAATCAGCTGCTCATCAGTAGGCTGAAGGTATATTGTTTGCACTGTACTAGTGGAGATTCCAGTTGTATCTGGAGGATAGTCACAAGGATTTGCAATACTCACAGAATGATTGTTAAGGTAATTCGAAAGCGCTTTACCGCTCAATTCACCACCTTCATGTGTTAAAACATCCGGAAGGGAACTTTTACTTTTACGACCCAAAACAGTGTTTATTGCTTCCCATGCAGCATCCGGGGGTTGTCGAGCGCAATCTGCAAATAACTGCTCATAGTATATAGATTTGGCTCTCCGAAGCTCAGCGTTTAGCTTATTCCGCAACATTTTAAACTTCTTTAGAGTTTCTTTTGAACGTGTACGCAAGAAAGAATGAAAGTGACGATTTTTATTTTTGATCATTTGTAAGTGTTCTCGAGTGACCCATGGTTTCTTAATCTTTTTTGTTGGCACGATAGTTTGCAAAGGGAAATGTTTAGCATAGATGCTCCCAAAACGAGTTATGAATTCGTTATACGCGTCATTCGCATCCACATTTTTTAGCACGGCAGACCAATTTTGGTTCATGATTTCATTCTTGAACGAGATTAGCTTTCCTTCGGTAACGCGCTGAACAAAAAATGTTTCCCTTTTCACAGTCCTGTCCAGTGAATCAATGCGATAGGTTAAGAAAGCAGGACAGTGATCACTAACGTCGCAGGCAACTGTGCCTGTATTGTAAATTTCAGCGTCAAGATTCGTAAGAATGAGATCTAGCATGGATGATGTAGAACATGTAGTTCGAGTTGGTGTTTTAATCACATTTATGAAACCAGATGAAACCAGTTTTGTGCTGAAGTCACGAACACAGTTATTTTCCTCTAACATGTTTATGTTAAAATCACCGCCACTGATGAGCCTAAGGTTCTTTTAACAAACAAATTCTAACAAGTCTTCATAAAATTCTAAGAAGCGTGCAACATTCCCAGTTGGTGGACGATACAAGAGAGAAATTATTTCTTGTTTATTTTTCAGCGTTAAGATTTCATAATCCACAGTGGTCTTACTGAATTCCGGCAAAATTTCACATTTCTTGTGCTTTGCAACCAGAATTGCGACGCCACCACCCCTGCTGCTTTTACGATTAAGAAAGATGTTATTGTAACCATCTAGTTTCAACATTTTGCTGCTGTTTGTATACCAAGTTTCCGACAGCATTAGGACAGGAAATTGAGAGCAAAATTGCTGTAATAAAAGGACAATGTCGTCTTCTTTACAGTTGACTCAACGTGCATTGATATGCATAACTGATTCGCATGATAAATAATCAAACTTCACATCAGATAGCAGAGTAAGCTCCTGATAATCCATCTTTCAAGGCTTTGAAAACACGAAGCAGATAGCCAGATGAGCACGATGTTGGCAATCACACGTTATCGGCATCACGAGCTGTGTCGCCCGCTTGAGTAGAAAAAATCTTGTCGACAACGTCCTCACCTGTCACATGCACAGTGGGCGTGTTATCTGCCTGCTTGGCAAAGATTTCCCGTTGTAGGACCACACCGATTTCCAATTGCACTCATATTTTTTTTTCACAGCCATTGCAAGTAGTTTCTTCAATACGGGACAGAGGTGCTCATTAACATATATTGCATCTCATTTGTCTAGGCCGATGTCTTTGCTTGTAAGCCGTGTTTTTTTCGCCTTCGTCAGGACAATGTCTCGCTTCCTGCGGGATTTGAATTGGACGAGGATGTGCGATTTCCCAGCAGTTCGCGTCGGCACGCGATGGTAGAATTCAATGTCAGCTTCTTCTATCGGTTCTGAGATGGTACTGCCAATTTTAGAGAGAATGTCACTCAGGGATTCGCCTTCAGTCTCTGCTATTCCTTGTATTTCAAAGTTACACTTCCTTGAATATTGTTCAGCATGAGTAAGCCTGCTTTCTACATTTTGCAATTTACTTTCGAGAGATGCGCATCTGGCACACAGCGCCTCATTATCAGTTGATAGTTGCACGTTTTTGGAAACCTCACCATCCAGTTGTTTTTTGATGTCTCTATTGTTCTATGCGCGAATTCAAGGCTCTCGGTCAAGCTCTTTTGCTCGGTTTTTAGCTCACGAATTTCGTAGTCCTAAGTACACGCGAAAGCAACTTTCTTTTTGCAATTTTAGCCAAATGGCCTAATTCCTTGCAGTTCCAACAAATCACTGTCTTTCGCACCTGAAATGCGCATGCGTTGTTGCCCCAGACAATTCCACTAATTTGGACGACTCATCTTGGCCCTCCATTAATCTCTCCCTTACCTGCTAAGCTTCCCTTTTGAAGTTTTTTGGAGGAGGAAATGCCGACGACATCACCATCTGGGCTAAGCACGAACGGATTGGTAGGCGGCATTGAAGCCAACCTGCAGCAAGCGGTGGAGACTGTGGATGCTTACGTCTGCCGCTGCCGTTTTGAATGCTCTCCCGCTAAATCTTAATTTGTGCAGATTCGACCCTCGCCGAAGTGCACTATCAAAATAGAATGGTCCCTAGCGAGGGGACCCATCCCAGAACACGCTGAGATGAGAGTACGGAATCTCTTTATCAATAAACACCGCCGTGTCGGCACAAAACTGGCCACATTGCGAAATTTGGGCGACCCAGTGGGCCGCATGATCCGCCGGGTTTTCAATAACCGCGGGGGTCACGGTGCAAAGATGCCTTCCGGCTGGCACACGCATTCGTAACCAGTCAAGTTTTGTACTCATTTACTTACCACAACCTTGGCAGATGTGACGAGAAAGCCATTGAGGTCTTTCTCCGTAAGATTTACAAGCGTGCTCTCGACCTGCCGGTCACTACGTCCAACCAGAGCCTCCTGGATGTGGAGATGGTAAACACCTTCGTGAAGCTCCGAGCAGCACACTTGATAAACCACTACACAAGAGTCTCAAAGACACCGTCGGGTAACCGCCTCCTTGCCCGACTTCACATCCACCATCCAACACTGACGTAAGAGCGCGTGTGTATTCCCGAAATCTGGCGATACGCCCTGCACGTACTCCCTCTTCCAGCCAACATAACACGGGACGGTCATAGTGGCTGGCGAGTCGCGTGGGCGGGAGCCTTGGCATGCTACTATAGAAACAAATACGGAGTATTTTACGTGGACGCCACCTGCCCATACCATGGGGGTTAGTACCCGGCGAGAGTCGTCCACCAAAACACCGCTCTGAACAGCCTTACGTTCAAACCACAAGACTCATGCGGAAGAGGTAGCAATCGCGCTTGCCGCCGCCGATCAGGTCTCGCGGGTCATCATTACCGACCCGTGAGGGGCCTGCAGGAACATCAAAAGAGGCTCTATTTCATATCTGGCATACCGAATACTTCAGCATAGCAATTATCTCGGGTATCGCGCGTCCCGCACAATAGTATGACTTTATTTATGTCCTTTATGCCCGACAGTTTTATTTTGTGTCCACTTGAGTGTGGGTGTTATTATGCTGTGTATGATGTCATCTACTATAGGAATGGTTGCGTTTCTAGAGTGGAGAGCTGTAAGTAGACTTAAGGACTCTGTGTAGATTATACTGTTCGTGGGGTGATCGCTTATAACTTTTTCGATGCCATCCAGACTGCGTAATATTCTGCAGGGAATATGGCTGCGTAATGTGGAAGTCGTACTGTTTTCTCCGAATTGCTTCGCACGACTGCACTTCCTTTTTGTGCCATTTGTATAAAAACCTGTGAAAGTACTGTATTTGTCCTCAATTGCAAGAAATTCTTGTAGTATATGATGTTCTGGGTAGAGATCGTTTTTTACGAAACTGCTTAAGGGTCAAATCACAGATTGCAGGAAAATTCTAAGGCAGGAATGCCGGGTAATGTGTCTACTACGCCGAGGTTTTGGCACATCTCTTCAAAACTTAGGAGTAGTCACCTGATAGCTAGTGGTTTGTTGTTAAACAGTGTTCTGATAGGTACTTTGTCACTATTTCGTGGCAGATGTGTTTAGGTAGTGAACGGATTTTCAAAAGGTATGAAGACGTGGGCGTCGTTATTCTGACTGTACGTTATGGTTCGTTAGTATCTACATAAAGATTATTTATGGGCTAAGTCCAGTATGCGCAGGTCGAAAGAGGGAAACTTAAATTATGTACTGGGCCCAGTAGTTTTAGGCACGACGGTCTCGCTGACCCATAATCCCGAGAAGAGCGCGCTACAGAGCGATAAATTTGTAAAATATCGGAACCCCAGTGTTTCGTGACAGCACTATCAGCATGTTCAGGGATCGAGAGGTTTTCTTTTCGAATGCGTTAATGAGAGGCAGGAAAGTGAGTTTTCTGTGAAATGTTATACCTAGAAATTTATCTTCATTTTTTACGGTAACTATTTCGTTCAGGTGTATTGTAGGAGATCTGCATGTAAACATCGTTTGAGTGAGAAAAAATGGCCACTATTTCCTGTGGAGAAAGCCGAAAACCATTTCTGTCTGCCAAGTTGCCAGTTTATTTATTCTTAACTGTATTTGTCTTTCACATGTTGACATGCTGGAGGATGTGCAAGCTATCTGGAGGCCGTCTACATACAATGAATACATAACGGACATTAGGATTATTTTACTAAGAGTGTTCATTCTCACAACAAAGAAAGTTGCGCTTAAATGCACCCCTGAGGTACCCAATTTTCCGGGACGAAGCTCTTCGAAAGGGTCGAACCTAAACGTACGTAGAATGAGCGGATAGAGAAGACTTTCAGACACTTTAAAATCCTGCCGCGGATGCCAAGCGCAGCTAAGTGCTGAAGAATGCGTAACCTCCAGACAGTGTCCTGGCCATATAGCACCAGACCTAAAGTTTTTAAATATTCTTTTTTTTTCTCGCCCGATAACAGATTGGAGCAACATACCTATACTCCTTCTAACCAGCATTTATTCAATCGAAAACTTGAATTCCTGATCTCAAATGTTTTTCTTGTCTGCTTTTTTGGTTGCCCAAACTGATCGTGTGTTTTCCTTGCTGCATGTTTGACGTGTCATTTTTGGATATTTCATTAATTGGCTTACTTCTGTTTGTTTATGTTTATTACTTTCCCAAATGAAGGGCTCGGTTTGCATTTCCTTTAGTCCTTGTTTTGCTCATTGTCTATTGCCAAAAGAATAAGTGTTCTGAAATTATTATTTGCAATCTTCATTCTGTACACTGATGTTATTTGTATGCCCCTCCTGCTTGGGCCGTAAAGGTCTGCAGTATTGACGAAAGATAGAAAAGAAAATAAAGAAAAAACACAGCAAGGAAATGATGCTTGTGAACCAAAGCTTCTCGAACAGTGTTTTCGAGACGAACCAAGTGATTTGTAGTTGAGCATGCCTTTTTTAAAGCACACTAGTGGCAGTCAAGAATTTCAGACGATTGAATGGCAACTTATTGAATGACATCTTATATTCAGTACACTTTCAATGGACTTGGCGAGACAACTGGTAATGGCTATGGGCCTATGACTGCTAGGAGAGGTTGGAAGCTTCCCGGGTTCAAGGAAAGGTACAATAATAGCTTTTTTTTGCAGGCTTCGGGTATTTTCCCAGATGCCGAAACTTATTTAAAGAACCTAAAAAGTGCCTCTACGGCAGATTGAAAGAAATGGGCCAGCATTTCATAGTGCATTTGATTGGGTCCTGGAGTAGATTTTTGCCGGCAAACCGCCTACATTTATTTCTTGTAGAGTAATTAGACTTTTGTTTGCACCTCCACTTGTTGGAAGTCTGCATTTCGGCAATAATTTTGTTTTCAAATGACTGCGCGTAGTACGATTAACTGTAAACTGCAGCGAAATGTTCCTCCAAAATGTCGTCCAGTTCCATTATGCCTGTTTCTGTGCAAGCTGTTGAGAAGAGAGGAAATCCCAGGCAGCACAACAACATTGGTCGAACGTCGGGCAACTGTTGGCAAAAATTGGCACGAACATCGGTCCTACACTGGCATTTGGGCCGAGCGCTACCACTTTACACATTGGCCCTACTTTCATGCCAGTTTTGGGCCAACGTTAGGCCGATCAAGCGGCCAACGCAGACCCAATGTTCGTTCTGCAGCATGGTCCAGCAAAGGTCTCATACTGTCATCCAACTTTCAAACATCGGTAGCCAACTTTCAAACATTAGTAGCCAGCTTTCGAATAATGGCATCCAGTTTTCGAATAATGGGTTCCAGCTTTCGAATAATGGCAACCAGCTTTCGAACGCTGGCACATGCAATTATCCCACTCGCCAATGACCGGCACTGTGGGTGGATGTACATACCATTCTACTTAGCAAATATTCATAAATGAGGGTGCAAAAGAATTCCAGAAAAAGACCCGTTTATTGCTTTGAGTTACAAGAATCACGCTTCTAGCGCGCACAGGATGGTTTGCGCTACCACCAGCCACCCTGGGGAGTAAAGAAAGGGGGCCCAAGAGCATGGTGGCAGAGGCTGTGGGAAAACAATTTATTTTCAAGTTTGGTGCGTGCCGATCAGGTTGGACAAAGCATCTCGGCAAGCTGCTGCGGCACGGCTAAGGCATCCATAAAGTGCTCAACGGAGCTGTCCTCCAGTGAACTGATCAGTCATATTCGAAGTAATCGTTGCACTCCACTTGCAAGAGGGCTGCTGGACTGCATTCAAACAAATTCCTCGTCCAGCTCTTGCACGATGGCCTCACGAAGCGCCAAGCCTGCAACGAGTTGCATGATGTCGTGGTAAGTTGAATTATGGCCATGGCAGGACAAAAACAAAAATGATTAAATAACACCGAATTTTGTGAAACACAGTCATCGTGAAGACACTAGCAACTTATTTTACAGGATAATTTTTAATTTATTCTTAAGAACCAGCACCACATTAGTTGCACAAAGTGGAATTTAATTTACTTAACTTCCCTTATACCAAATGGTTTAATTTAGTCTAATGCGTCGTGTCGCACTCCCAGTAAATATATTCAATGCGAGATAAGCAAATTAATGTGATATTGAAAACAGATTAATGTATTATTTTGTTTCAATATCATAACTCGTATCTCTAAATTGCAAGCTAATTTTTTATTCAAGTAAATATGCACAGGTTGTAGCGTCTCTTCCACATGGACGTCAAAACAACATTTTTGATTAGTTTTTTTTAATAGGGTTAAAAATGCGGCTTGCGATTTTTTGCGAAATACGTTGAACGCAAGGAACTCAGGGCACCTTTGTTTTACCTTAGTTGCTTCGCATGCATGCTATAATTGGATTCGAAACTGCGACTTGAAAACCACACAAAAATACTAGTCTGATAGTCCAGAGTAATGCCCTTTTTTATTGCGAGAGATGGGCAAAAGCTTTAACCAGAAATTGCGGATTTTCTATTGAGTCTGCAAGTGTGAAGGCAAAAAGAAACAGTACGGAAGTATTACACATATTCTTACCAACTGGTCGGCTGTAAAAAATTTCTTGTTGTGATGTGTCTTGTAAATATTTACTTTAATTATGTCATTGCAAAAGTATGCACCTTCCTCCTACTTTTACCTTGTATAATTATGTGTTGTTTTTTCTAATGAGAGTGTATGAAGCTCTTGCTTCTTTTGCCGCTTGTCGTGAGCATTGTGTCGGGTGCTTGGGCCCCGTCAGGCAGAGTGCATCTGCCTTTTGCCCCTGCATCTGAGACCTTGTTGTCTAAATAAAGATCTATCTATCTATCTATAATTAAGCGGTTCTGATTTCCGTCGTGAATAAGCGGTAAAGGACATATTCCCGAATGCATCCTATCTCAGGTCCTATGAGTTCAAACCCGCTGTTAGCCAAAGTAGTGAATCTTCAGTGAGTTCATCTCACCAAAGACGAAAAATTAAATTCTCACCATTCGTCCACAATTCCACTGCGCACGACGTCAAGCAATCCATTTCGCAATGAGAGTGGGTACACAGAAGTCGTTCTCGTGCTTTTTGGCTCGCTCTCTTTTCCTGCAGAAAAAATAAAGGCGCATGTAGTCAAAGCAACGTTTACTACAAAAACAACTTTAACTTCCACACGTATATCAAGATAAAAGAGTTTTAGTACTTACAAATAAGATCTTGCAGGCGGTACGAACAGCGTCGGAGCTCTCCTAATATATGAGTGTGGCTTTTCGCGTGCACAGACTATGAACGGTGCTAGCTCGAGTGTGCATGCATTTTCGTCGTGTTGGTTGTGCACGTGGTTGGGCTGCGCCGTGGAGTCAAGAATGTCTTATTGTGATGCGTCGCGCGGTTCCAAGACGAGCATTGGAGACGATGGTGGGGGGGGGGGGGTTGGTTGGAGGGGATAGAGTCATTTTCCTTTACACAGGTTTTGTGGTTCTGAGAAAAGTTTTCGAGCTGAAAGGGGGAGACAAGGAGATGGTGGAAGGGTGCACGAACAGCGAAGCGCGTAGCTGCGCGCGAGGGAAAATAGCTTTGAGAAAGTGACAACCAAAAAGAAAAAATAGCGCTTCGCGGGGTGGGGGGTTAGCCCGCTACCTAAAAAAAGGGCGCGGCCGGGAGAACAGGTGGGGAGATATTGAACTTGAAGACTTGAAAGTGAGAGGGAAAGGGGTCAAAACACGTGAGAGTTTGGAATTTTTGGAGAATGAGTCACATGGCCACAGGCAGTACGGAAAGCAATACCTACAAGGAACAAGTGGATGGGAAACACGGAAGAGTCAAAGTATTGCTATAAAGCTCCAGCAAAAACCCGAAAATTTTGAAGTGAAAAAATTGGAGCTTCAAGATAAATTTCGCCAAAACGACTTCAGACACTCGCGTATTTTGTGGGGCCGTATGCTGTGGCTTCTGTTAGTTCAAGATAGCTTAAAATGTTACCACATGATAACAAAAATATAAAGCAAAAAAAAATATCCAAGCTGAATGCGCGCTCTTTCATAGTGTCATGTACCATACATGCGCCAAACAAGCTAGGTTAACATGCGTCTAACGCCAGTTGTCAGTCCATTTATTCGTCGTCGAATAATCCTCAAATTGTTTGTTGGTGTGGAAGTTTCGCGCAAAAAAAGCAAAAACAAACAAAGGCATGTTGAATTGTGGTTCGCAACAACTTTCGATGGTTTTCATAAATAAAGGTGATGTTCAAAAGAAAAAAAACTGGCGAGTAAATATGCAAGAGCTACGTAGCCCCCAATGCAAATTACGCAACAGAAGAATAAAATGGACAAAAACAACAATTTCCAACACTACGATTTGCAGAAAGGAAGGAAGGAAATAGCAAATTAGAAAACACGGGAAAGGTGCTATTACAGGGCACGACGTAGGGAAGCGTAGGAATCGCTTAGCACGTGTCCGCGTGCGTTTATGAAGCACCCGCCTAATATTTCACGAGCGCAACGCATAATCCGATATTACGAGGCGGCTGCTTCGTTTCTGGACGTTGCCAAAACTGCGCACAATTTCGGTTTAGCGAATGCACTTGCACTAATCTATTACGTTTGTATCGCGATCTCCATGAAGAAGACACCAGATGCGCACTGCGGCAGTGAATTCCTAGAGCGAATAAAAAAAGTGTTTTTTTTATTCCAAAATTTAATCAAATGAAACGTACTTGGGCGTCTCGGGTGTAATCAGAACGCTGTTGTCTTTATTGGAAGTTCTTCACATTTGTCTGTAGCTTCTTTTACCTGTTGTGTTCTATTTTGCTGTATTGAATTTTACTGCTAATGTGCTTACACCCCCTACAATAATGCATTTGAGGGCGCTGTAGGTACATTGAATAAATAAATAAATAAAATAGACAGTTCTCTTAAATAGCTTAGCCAATTCTGGCAAACAGTGGGGGAACTCTGGCTAACATGGCCCATGATAGCCATGATTTTAAGATGGCACAACCGGCAATGGCAAACAGTGGGAAAATTCTGGCTAACCTGGCCCACGATAGCCAGGATTTTGTAATGGCACAGCCAGTATTGGGAAAGCGATGGACAACCAGGGCCATCATTGGACTCGGTAGTGAGTGGTTCAGCCAATATTGGAAACTCATTGGGAACTCTGGGCCTACTTAGGGCCATGCTTTGCCAACAGTATTCCAATTTTGGCCCTCTGTCATGTGCTACCTGGGATGTGAACGGTGAGAAGCTGGCATTTAATTTTCGGACCTGCTCCCACATTTTCTTCAATGTGACCAGGTTGTTTATAGATGAAATAAAAATCTGCCTTGACGCTTTCTCGGCACTATGACGGACCTGCCAAGCTTGAGCTATTGTTTCTTTAAAATTTGTGAGGTTTTCCTGTTTAGGGTATCTAAGAAATTTACGCCAAGCTCTGTCTGGCTGTCTTTTCTGCTTGCTGGCAGTCTGTTCACCAAGCTTTGTGGTGTTGTCGCAACACTCCTGAAGACAGCAATAGCTAACTGTGCGGCAGTTTTATAAGAACTAGTGAACTTTTCGCTTATCTGATCGATAATCAGATTTTGTGAAACTATATTTTATAAAGTGCAATTTTCTCTAGACAGTTTCCACTGTGGTAAATTAAGCTTCAAATGTCACGGTTTTGGTGGAATGACCTCTGGTCGGGATGTTGTACTGACTAGTACAAGAAGGTGGTTGGGTTGTTATTGGTTTGTAGGGTTTAACGTTCCGAAGAGACTCAGGCAGTGACAGACGCCGCAGTGACCGGCTCCGGAAATTTTACCACCTGGGGTTCTTTAATGTGCACAGTCCGCCTACATCTTGATCGCTGCCATAAAAGTTGTCGATGACATCCCATTTAAAATCGCTCATAATAGTCGGGGAACTAATAGGCAAATCTAAACAGCTCATTTTCACCGAATTTGGGGAGCAGTAGGTGGCGTTTTGCGTATTACAAGACCCATTATTTGTACGGATAACATCTTCAATTTTTTCGCCCAAGAGACAGAGCCTTCGCTTCATTAAAATAGAAAGTGAGCGTTAATTATGAACTTGTGTATCATGAACTGTATATCAGTTCTTGTATATCATGAACTGTTAATGTAAATTGTAGATGAAGACATACAGAACAGATTGTTATTGTTTTGTAGCTAACAGTGATGAGCGCAGTCGCTCATGTTTTGGTTTGAGTTTGATTTCTTGAGGAGGGACGCTGCTTTGAACGACAATTGCGATGCCTGCCGAGAGTCTATTTGCCTGTTCGCGAAACGCGTCTAAAAGTTTTATAATGTTTCACGATATTCATGTGCTGTGCACCAAGATTGGTTTCCTGAAGACAATAAGCTAGGGGAAACATTAACCAAACGTGTGTATTATGCCGCTGCGATTACTCTACTCCTCTACAGTTCCACGGAACAAAAAAAGTCATGTTTATATTTTCGCGTATGGATGAAGGGGGCGATAACGTTCCAGAAGGCCGTGAATGGAGCTGCAGCCATGGAACGCACAATGAAGAGCGCTGCGTTGAAGGAACAAAACAGCGTACGCACAGAGTCGGTCATTAACAAGGTGCGAGAAGAAAAGACGTAGCATCTGGCACGGGTCGCTAAGTCACCCTAGTCAAGTACGCCCTCACATCAGCGATGAGAAATCACAAATCAATCAGTGTAAGTGCTTGCCGAAATGGAAAGAAGTTTAAGGAGACGAAGCCTCGGGAAAAAATCAACACGCTGGCGTCCGTGCGAACAGTCAACGTCACCCTATTTAGTGCGCCTCTGAACTTCGACGGCGTCCTGCAGACGATAAAGCTTGACACCTGCGAGGAAGCCGCTGTCATCTTGAGCTACGATTTCAAGAAACTTTTTCAACGGAAGCAGCTTCCGCCAGCTTCATTAAAGCTCCATAAGTATAGAGGAGGGCCGGTGAAACCAAATAAATTTGTGAAAGTCGTGCGACCCCCTACGACCAGACCGTGGAGGCACTGTACGACATGGACACTACAGGACCGGCACTTCTGAGTTTAAAATGATTGCTATATATTTGGCTGCATGGAAGAACCTGGTTTTTCTGTATGTAGCACCGTGGTCTTTCTCGGGAAATGTTAGTGCACTAGGGACCAAATTTGGAAGCCCGCTTGACAACAGAAAGTAGCGCCTCAAGGATGAACTGTCCACCATGCGAGAAGAACGGGCCATGCTTGTTCTTGGAGAAAGCTCGCAGCGCAAATCGATAAACGCAAGAAGTTTTCCGTCCCCTCTAAAAGGTGCGGTCGGAGCTGAACTGACGAAGAGGAAATAGCTTTGCATCGTAAAAGCCGTTGCTACGGGAGCCAACCTGGCAGCCTTGGTACCGAGAGTGAAGGGGTATGCAAGCCTGCGTTAATGTGGCGATTATAAAATCCCCGTCAATCCCTGTATAGAGGTACACCACTGTATGCTATCTGGGATACATGATGTTTTAGCAGGGCTGTCAGGCGTTTTCTCTAACCGACCCCAATAGCGTCTTCCAGCAAGTCTCTATGGAGAACAATGCCTGGAAGCCACTGATGCTAAACAGGCACGCAAGGTTTTGTACAGCAAGAACCGTCTGGCTTTTGACACTTCGTAAGGACCACGCATACTTCAAACAGTCATAGAGAACATGCTGAAAGAATTGGTAGGAGTCAGCTGCTTTATTCATGGAATTCTAGTCACAGTCAAGAGCAAGTAGTATTGTTAAGATTGCTAGAATGCCGTGTACTGGCACGTCGTGACAAATGCTCGTTTTTTAAACCAGAGATCAGTTCTGCGAGCGACGTAATCAATGCCGATGGTGATTGCGCATCCCCTGAAAGTGTATCTGCGCTGATAAAATCCCCTGCGGCAAAGGACAAGCAGCAACTGGAGTCGTTCGTTGGAATGCTCAACTATTACGGCAAGTTTGTTCAACGTCTGTCGACTTAGAACCATCGATCTACAAGCTGCAAAAGCAAACGGAGTGGACGTGAGATGAACTCCTGCCAGCTTGCATTGAAGAAGGCAAAATCTGGTGTGGCTTTCCTTCCGGTTATAGCCCAAGATGATCCGAAGCTACCCCTTCAACTCGCCTGCGACGCATCCGAGAACGGGATACGTGTGGTTCTTTCGCAGAGAGTGCCAAATGAATCAGCTCGGCAAGTTGCGTACGCATCGCGCACATTATCAAGCGCCGAGAAGAACTAGCCAGATTTAAAAAGAAGCCCTTGTTTCTCGTATTCTTTAAGAAAACGTTCCATATCTACGTTTACAGAAAGCTCTTCACATTTGTGACTCACCATAGACCACTGCAAGCAATTTTTGGCCTTAAAATGGAATTCTCGCGAGGGCAACTGCGCTCATACAGCGGTGGCCAGTGACTTGGTTAGCCTCCAGCTACGCCGTTAAGTTCAGGAAATATAGCAATTATGTAGAAGCAGATTGTGTATTGTGGTTGCTACTCCACAGCAGTGAACAGCAATCCGCCGAAGAAGGCAATACTTTCGATAAGCTTCACTTTGAAAAGCCGCTTCTCAGAAACAAAGACATCGCTCGAGAAACAAGACGTGACCCTTTACTTAGCAATCAACTCGGCTTGAAAATTGCTGGCTGACCGTCGCACGCTGCGTTAAATAACTTGAAACCTTTATTCGACAAGCGTTTGGAACCTGCAGTGCATCGAGGGAGTTTGATGTACGGAATAAAGGTAGTTGCGCCTCTAAAACAGTGAGACTTCTTACTTTAGGATATTCATTAGGGTCAGGCCGGTGTCGTAAGAAGCAAAGAACATTAAAGAAGCTACACCCGGGGGCCGGTAATCCTCACCCCGGTGAAGAATGTACTTTGACTTCGCTGGACCGATGAAGAATAAATTGTGTGACTGCAGTGTGTTTGTGTTACTGCAAGTATGTGTTATGCGGAAGGCTACGGCGTATCCCACGAATGAGTGTCTCCAAGACCTGTCCTCTCGTTTTGGTTTACACGAGGCCATCTTCACCGACAGCGGACCACAGTTAGTTTCCGAAGAATTGAAGAACTTCGTTAAAGGCTAGAGAAATGAGTTCCTGGCACGATAGTCACGCAATGTGGCCCTTCTTAATTTCAGGTTCAACCTGAAGTGAAAAATAGGGTGAAAATTTGGCGTCGTCGTCAAGACCAGCTGCTTCACAGCGTCGACAGGTCAAAGCAGAGCAGCGACATCCAGCCAGTTCCAGCGGTGGCCCCTGCGTTATCAAACTGCCCTCCAAAGAAATGGCGCTGATCACAGAGGGACTGGCGACCTCTGGAGAGATATATGTCATATCATTATCAACGCGGCAGTGTTAAGAAGTTCGTGTCGCAGAAAAGCCGGTGTAGGCGCTGTAACACGAGAACCTCCGGATAAAAAACCGGGTCAAGAGGCGGGGAATAGGCCAGGGTATTTCCGATTGTCAGTAGAGCATGAGCAGATCACGCTAGGAAGCCTCATTGATTCCAACGAAATAAAAGTGTACTTAGTAAATGCGTTGTGGCCTTTGATTTCGTGAAGTGTCTTTGTGTACTGATGCGAAGATTCTGAGTATGCGAATTCTGAGTATGCGAATTTTGAAACGTGACCCGACAACAATTGTGTTATACTTGATAAAGTATTTCAATTGACTGTAACGAGTTGTGGCCGAGCAGAGCGATCTGTACTGTAGATATGAAAGTAACTGCGAATAGCTTGCGCTCAGGCACGATAGCTGGTATTATGATCGTGTTCGGTTTGAGTTTGGGCTTATGGAGTTGTAAGTTCCAAAGCGCCTCGACCTAAATGGGACCCCTTACTGGATGAAGCGAAATTAAAAGGTTTTCGAGGAAAGAAAATGACGCAGTAACTGTCACATGTCTCGGTGGAGACCCGACTCCCGCCATAAGGCAAGGGATGAAGGATGGAGTGAAAGAAAGAAATGAATATAGAGGGGCGGCGGTAATTTCGGTGAGCTCGGTTTATTTCGCACAGACACCGCCCAGGGGTTGTGGATTTCAATTGAAGAACGGCATATGAACTACTTCAAGACTTGAATTCGCCCGAACGTGGAGCCCAGTGATGACACGACGGTTGCTCCCCTGCAGGCGGCAGCCTGGGTGCAACCCTTCGCTACCTCTTTGGGCTTCAGACGGGCAGGCAGCGTCAATCAGACCTGTGTGCGTCATGTTTTGTGCAGGTGTCAACCATTGTGATGTCATGGAAGCTGTACCGGCCGAGAGCCTATGATGTACGGGACTATGGGCTGTTGTGATCAACGAATGCGACGCCAACGGAGACGGAACGCGGCGTTTCAGAGCGGAGCGATCGGATGCGTGATGAAACGGCTCCGTCGATTTTTCGGCTGGTACCGCGGCAGTGTGATGTAATACATACAAACCTGTGCAACTGCATCTGTGAAATCAGCAGGATCGTGGCGACACCGATCTGACCCAGGTAAGCCCCATTTTCGGCCATTTAGAGAGCAACCCTCCGCATCACCACGTAGTGGTCGAGCTAAGCCTGACGGCTCCGGCTCCCCTGCCGCTGGTTGAGTAGATGCTCGCCGGGCAAGCTCTCAGCATGACTGGGCCTGAACAACGCGGCTTCGACCCCACGACTTTGTCGTGGTCATCAGTCCCCGTAAGCCAGTCAGAGGACAGCCCATTCACCACTTTGGAGCAGCAAGCTGCCCTTTTTCAAGTCATTGAGAGCCCACAAGAGAGGATTGGGAGGCGGCTCTACCCGGCTGTCAAGACCTAAAGACACAAAAAGTTTTAGTTCAACGGACGCCGGCGATGTTGCTTGCCACTGGGGCCCCGGGATAAGGGCTCCACCTAGTATTGTGAGAGGAAAGGGCCAATACGGCCCTACCCCTAAAATCTTTCTGTAAAAAGAAAAAAAAATGGCAGAGGATTAGCTTGGCTAAGCCCGGAAGGTTGCGAAAGCAAATTACAAGCAACTCTAGCGACTAAAGTAGTGAAAGGCGAAAGTCTGAGTGCTACACGGACCGCCGGAAAATGCTTAAAGTGATATTGAGGTGTCCACTAAACCACACAGTAGGTAAGGCGCCTTTCCTTTCCTCGAAATGAACGCAGTCCCCTCTCTTACCGCCTGGGATCTGGGGAACGCCGGTCGCAGGCAGCGCGAGCGGTCGCACGCCACGTCGGCTCTGCCAATGATCGCTGTTATTTGCGGTCCTCAACTCTTTCCCGAAGAAAGCTTGGCACCATCGTCTCCGGCAACCTAAGCGGCATCCGTGGACACCACATTTGCCAAGGTGCGCTGAATTTTGTTCCATTTTCAGTGCTTTGAAGACCTCGCCCCACCTCTGCGGCGCTAAGCCTAGCGGTGGCAAGGCCTGCGCCGGCTGCGTTCAGGGGTTTCCTCTGGGATTCCTGGGCTATGGCGGTCCAAGCCCAAGTCACCGGATACGATCCCACCTCCATAGGGATCGTTAACATGGAAACCGCCCAACATGAGGAGCCTCTTCCCAGCGCGGAGGAATACCTCCAAGACATGGTCCGCGTATGGCGCGGACGCAAGAAGACTAACGCCTCCAGGGACGCCAACACGGACGCCAGCCAGCAACGGGTGGCGGGACGCTCAGCACATGTGCAGGGCGAGAACACGCAACATGCAGCTGTGCAACAAGCAAAACAGCCCCGGTGGCGGCCGCAACACACGCCCCGCATCGGGAAAGACGAAATCATTGTGGTGCTTAAGCCACGAGACACCATCGACCTGAAGGCCACCTTAGGTCCTGGACAAGCCGGGGCTGTCGTTCTCAGCATCCTCGGGGACGCCGCAAGTGTGGGGCTTGCAGTGTGGCCCGTGTGGGAGCAAAATGTTCTCGTGTGCACACTGCAATCAGTTGAAGCAGCGGAGAAGCTGCTCCGGGACATCGTGCTGCCGGTCGGAGGCCGCAAGCTGCTATTCCGGGGCCACCCTAAGCTCTCCGGCGAGTTCTGCCAGGGCGTCATCACCGTCTCCCCGGACGAGACGTCTGAGACTGTCAAGAAAAAAAACTCAGTGAGCACCCCAACGTAGTATCCGTGCGCAAACTGGGCAAAACGCAGTTTGCTGTGGTCACCTTTGCGGGGACAAGGGTGCCGCGGACCGTGCTTTATAGTTGCGAGCGTCTCCCCGTCCGCTTCTATGAGAAAACGATCCCTGCCTGTCCTCGCTGTGGCACGGTGGGGCATCGGGCCGACGCCTGCCCGCGGCCGCAGCCTGGATGCTGTGAACGCTGCTCCTGATGGTGGCCCAGCTGAACATCAATGCTCCCCGTGCTTCCTCATCTGCGGAGGCAGCCATCCCACCGGAACGCCTGGCTGCGCGGGCAAGTACCGCAAGCTCATCAAGCCGGGACCCCCTCCCACCCCAAATCAGAAGCAGACGCCGGGACCCAAAAAGGCCCAGACGCCCAAGGCCGGACCCAAACAGGCTCCGGAGCTCAAGCCCGAACCCAAGAAGGCCCAGTCCGGACCACCAAAATTTGTGAAGTCCGGGAACCCGACGAGGCCACCGGTCCTGAAAGCCGAGGATTTCCCGCCTCTGGTACCGCGCCAAAATCAGGTGAGCAGTTAGAGTGGGTTAGTCTCTGGGCCCACCCTCCTCCCTCCCCCACCGAATCCGCCCTACAGCGGCAGGTAGAGGAGCTCAGGCGCCATAATCAAATTCTCGCCTGTAAAATTCAAGAATTAGAAGCTAAGCAGGCCGGGCAGTCCGAGCCCATGCAGAACGTTGAGCACGAGGATAGCGACGACGGATCCTCAGTGTCATCTTGCCTAACTAGCGTCTCGCGGCAAACCGCGGACACGGTGGTCGATTCGGCTCCCGCGGACGCCGGCCGCTTCGAGGCTCTGGAGCGGAAAGCCGAGCAGTTTGAGGAGCGGGTGGCAGCGCTCCGAACCAAATTATGATTCCGGTCAGCGAGTCTTTTCAGGACATGCTCAGGTTCGCATTTGCTGCAATGCTTCCCGACATTCCGGCCCAGGTGACTGACTCTGTCCTTAAGGCGGTGCAGCCCTGGGTCAGCTCCCATATAAAAAATTCTCTCTCCTACGACTCCCCGCAGCTAAAACGTAAAATAGCTCCTCGACAGGCAGCGGAAGAAAGCAGTTCCGGCCCGATAGCCGCGGCGTTGATGCAGCCCCTACCTGGGGCTGCGCCGGCCCCCGAACCGAGTGGCTACCCAGCACCGTAAAATATAAACATCAATATGGCTGGCAAACCTTCTCAGAAAGCTAAAAAATTAGACCAATTCGACATCATTCAATGGAACTGCAGGGGTTTCAGAGCCTGTAAAAAACGGTCACATCTCCAGCTCTACCTGCAGTCCCTTGGTGACATGCCGGCGCTTCTTGCTTTGCAAGAGCCCGGCAATGATGCTAAATTCTCTGGGTATAGCTCGTTTCAGGGGGGCCCCTCGACCTGCATCCTGGTGCATAAAGCATACACCGCGATTCAGGTCGATCTTGATCTGGAGACTGAGCAGGAATACACCATGGTGAGGGTTCTGCCTCTCAGGCGCCGCGACCCGTCAATACATGTACTTAATGTGTATTGCCCCCGCATAAGCCGCGTTTTACTTTCAGCGAAATTTTCTGTCGTGCTCTCAAATCGGCTGAAAATGAACGCCTGGTGATCATTGGGGATTTCAACGCACCCAGTCTACACTGGGGCTATCACTTCGAGAAAGCCAGGGGACGCAAGCTGGCGGAGCTCATCTCCACCCTTCGTCTTACGTTGCTCACGGATCCACCTTGCCCCACACGTGTGGGCAATTCGGTCACCCGTGGCACGTGTCCTGACTTATCTCTGGTTAGGAACACTACAAACGCCACATGGGAGAACCTGGGGGATACCCTGGGCAGCGACGACTGCCTTCTCCGCATCACGCTTTTGGCGAAGGCAGCCCGTAAAAAATAGGGACAGGCGAAAAGAACCAATTGCCAGCAATTTCGATCTCAGGACGTCCCTCCCGTACTATTCTCCGACGGCTATGCGGAGTGCGCAACACAGGTCACCAACATACAGAAACAACACACGCAAACACTTCGCACCACCGACGAGATTCCCGCAGTGGACAATCACTTCCTGCATCTGTGGGAGGTGCGCCGGAGCTTAACAAAACGATAGAAGAAACACAAGACGAATCGCAAGCTTAGAGCTCGCATTGCACAACTTACGGGGCAGGCTGCGGCATATGCCGCCCAGCTCGCAGACACCAATTGGATAGAACGCTGCAACTCGGCAGCGCGTCAGATGAGCTCGAAGGGGAATGGCGTCTCTTACGCAGCCTCATCGACCCTTCTCAAACGAAAGGGGAGACGCAAAAAGAGCTCCGGCGGGCTCTGCACGGGTACCAAGGTACGACGGCGCAACTTGCGGACACTTTGTGCGACAGGTATCTCTGCCGCACAAATGACCCGGTTGGGCACGAGTACACGAATCCGGCAAGCTAAATCAGGATTTAGACGCCCGTTTTGAGTTGCATGACCTTAAGGCGGCCCTGGCTAAAATGCGCCGAGGTGGGGCACCGGGTCGGGATCACATAACAGTGAAACTGTTGGCGAACCTCTCCTACTCTGCATACCTCCATTTGCTACAATACGTAAATCAGATCTGGGATGGGTGTCGACTCCCACTCGAATGGAAAACATCGCTTGTAACGTTCATCCCCAAAGCAGGTAAAGCCGTGACTACGGACAACTTGAGGCCCATCTCATTAACCTCATGTGTGGGAAAGCTCATGGAGACGACGGTGCGGGATCGCCTCTCTCCATGCATGGAGGGTAAGGGTCTCTTCGCAGACACTATGTTCGGGTTGCGCCCGCACATGTCTGCACAGGATGTCCTACTCCAAATACGCAGGGACATAATACGACCCACAGCCATGCAACAAAACGACAAGGCCATTCTCGCCCTCGATCTTAAGGGGGAGTTTGACAATGTTAACCATGGCACCATACTCTCTAACTTGAACACCACAAACAGCGGGGCGAAGGTCTTCGCCTATGTCACAGACTTCCTCTCTGCGCGTCACGCACTCCTCCGGATCGAGGACGAGGAATACGGCCCGTACTCTATGGCTACACGAGGTACACCACAGGGGGTGGTGTTATCACCGCTCCTTTTCAACATTGCCATGATGGACCTGCCTGGCCGACTGGCTCAGGTGGAGGGCATAAAACACGCCCTCTACGCAGACGACATTACAATCTGGACCACCGAGGGGAGCCTTGGGGAGATGAAGGACCGCCTTCAGTGGGCCGCCTCCATAGTCGAAGCATATGCTGCCGACTCTGGTCTCCAATGTTCTCCCGCCAAATCAGAGCTTCTACACGTCAGGACAAACCACAAGGACAACACGTGTCTACACATATCTCGGTCGGGCGGTCCCATCAGAGAAGTGGCAGAGTTCCAGATCGTGGGTCTGTTCATCAATAACAAACTTAGGCCGGGCTCTACTATAGCGAAGCTCAAGAGCATAGGTGAACAGGTAGGGCGCATGATCCACCGTGTTTGCAACAAGCGGGGTGGTCTGCGGGGCAGGGACGCGCTACGGCTCGCCTATGCCTTCGTGACCAGCCGGATCCTCTACGCCGTGCCGTACCTACGCACCGCCAAACAACAAGACGAGCGCATTGACGCCATCATCATAAAGGCAACAAAGCGAGCACTGGACCTCCCGGTGGCTACCTCCAACGCCAAACTGAAGGCTTTGGGAGTGGTAAACTCCTATCAGGAGTTGCGTGAGGCCCACCTCGCGAACCAATATACGCTGCTATCGCAGACGGTTCCTGGGCGCCGCCTGCTAAATCGCTTACGCATCCAACACACATGCATACTAGAGGGGACGGAGAACAACCCGGTGCAGTGGCGCCACATGCTCTGGGTCGCTCCGCTCCTGCGTAACATGGACATGGCTTCACATGAAGGCAGACGACAAGCGCGAGCAGGGTTGCCCTTGGGAATTTTTCAAAAAGAGCCAGAACTGAAGCTAAAAGTAGCCAAAAGTAGCCACGCGAGCTGATCTTGGTGCCAAATTTGTAGCCAAGTAGAAAAGAACCATTATTATAAGCCACTTTTATTAATGAACAAGAAATAATATCATTTTGAATCAACACAAAAACACAGAGTAAATAAAGAACACGGAATTTTGGGCCTCTTGCTCGGCCTTTTTCCATTCTTCTCGAAATGTGCGCTTTGCTCTTGGGTCTTATCCCATGGTAGACGCCGGTGTCGGCAAGCCTAAGGCACAAAAACAGGAGCTTTGTCGCCGTGCGGTACACAAGTGTTATTTCGCCGGTACCATGCTGCTCGTTCCTCTCCTGGTGTCATGCCGTTCACACGGCTGCACCTAAACGCACGGTTTCGGATGCATGATCCTAACGGAGAAAGTACTCTAGATGAGCGTTATTTTCTCCAGATGTAGCGCAGCGTCCGCGCGGCCTTTTGCTTCGCCGCGCACTTGAATTAGCGTTATTTTCTCCAGATGCCGCGCAACGTCCTTGAAAATAATTGTTGTTCTTTGTTCTTTCTTACTATTGTAGATGGAATTGCAAAAAAAAAGGCTAGTAAATGCGCCAAAATAGAAGTTCAAAGTAGCCAGAGAGTAGCCAAGGAGCCAACGTGAAATTTTCACCGCCAGACGGGGTCGAAAAGTAGCCAATTTGGCGCAAAGTATCCACCAACGGCAACCCTGAGCGCGGGTTCGCACTCCTGAGAGGCAATACGGATATAAAGAGGGCGTCTACTACGTGGACATCACAGGGCGGTCGCCCGCGGGATTCTTCACGGCTGCCGTAGTCCACCGGGGAATGAATGTCGATGGGCTATCTTTTCGGGCCCCAAATACAACACGAGCGGAGGAAGTCGTAATAGCTCTCGCTGCCACCGATCCGAAATCGAAAGCGGTTATCACAGACTCTCGCCGGGCCTGTGAACATTATCTTGCAGGCGAAATATCACCTCTCTCTTGCCTCGCAAATTATAAGACGCGCTCTTGCCGATCCAACTCGCACAAAAGTGATTTGGGCTCCTGGCCACCAGGGTCTACGAGGCAATGAGGCCGCGGATGCGGCCGCCCGAGCGCTCACACACCGGGCTCCTCATCCCAGCTCTCCTGGCTCAGAAGCTCATAAACCGCTTCTGCGGTTCCGCGAAATCCTAATTCATTATTGTGACAGCCACCGTCTCTACCCGGACTCTGCCAAGGGGCTCCGTAAGGCGGAGGAGTGAACTCTGCGGCGCCTGCAGGCAGGAACCCTTCTCTGTCCTGCCATAGCGAAACACTTCGATCCGAACACAGATGGGCGCTGCCCGCACTGTGGAGAGATCTGCGATATCTTTCAAATGGTATGGGCATGTACTCAGAATCCTCACCTTCCCCATTCCCCCACCCCCACCCGAGAGGCATGGGAGACTGCCCTCCTCAACTGCTCCACACTGGAGTCCCAAAGGGCTCTGGTCAAGCGAGCGCGAGACGGAGCCTCGTCGTGCGGCGTCCCGGACTAAGGATACCGACCATGCAGCAGGGTTTTTTGACCCTCAAGCTCTCTTTGATTAAAGTTTTTCACCACCACCACCTTGGATCTGCGGCGCTCCGTGGCTATCGCTGGGACCGCGCCGACGAACCGACTTGGTAGCTCAGATTTCACCTCGGTATGACGTCACAGACGCGAGCGCCTCCACGCGTCATCAAACTGGAGGCCATCTAAAGGTCAAACGTGGCTACCGCCGAGACCACGCTGAAGGCTCAAAACCTAGCGTAGTATTGCTTTCGCAATAGAATTGGCTGTGGCTTAGCTCCGGTTACACGTGAATAGACGTGATAGCTACAGCTGGCCGAGTGGAACTCGCTGAGTGGAATTGCAAAGTTTGTTTTGAACCAAAAAGCTTCACTACGAGGGTCGGAGCCGAGATTCGCGTATGCCGGGTATGCCGCAATAGCTATATTCTGCGCACGCGCGAAACCGAGTGACGTTACGCGCAGCGCAGGCGGGCGCCGACTCCGTCGCCTGACAAACAAAGAAACAAGAACCAAACGAAATAAACATATAATATGAAAGTTTAAGAAACCATATCAGTAAAAATAAAAAAGCAAATAAAACTAAGCACAAAAACAAAAATAAAATAGAAATGAAACATAAAATATCAGAAATAAAAAAAATGCGCCAGGAAACCCTCCTATCTAGGTGAAAATGAAAATGAAATGAAAATGAGAAGAAAATTGGTTTTAAGGAAAGGAAACGACACCTGTCTCTCATATCTCGGTGGATACACGAACCGCGCCGTAAGGGCCTTAAGGAAAATGATTGGTTTATTGGGGTTTAACGTCCCAAAGCAACTCAGGCTACGAGAGACGCCGTAGTAAAGGACTCCGGAAATTTCAACCACCTGGGTTTCTTTAACGTGCACTGACATTGCACAGCACACGGGCCTCTAGAATTTCGCCTTCCTCGAAATTCAGCCGCTGCGGCTACTGCTACCCACCAACCGTATTGCTGGCGAGTTGCAGCCGCTGTCTTGTCCGCCTAGCCCTTTCGACCGCGTTGGCATTGATTTATATGGGCCCTCCCGCTTACTGCTTCTGGCAAACGATGGGTCATTGTTGCCGTCGATCCCCTCACGAGGTATGCTGAAACCGCCGCGCTCTCTGCTGCCACGGCACATGATGTGGCATCCCTATGCCCCGCCAGTAGTAGCGGAGGCGGAGGCGCGAGTAAGTCTTGAAAAGGCCCACGTGACCGCATTGCAGTTCAGCGTGAAGACATGAACAGATATAGGACCGGAGGTGGCGAGGTATGACGAGGAGCCATTTTCGTCCATTGGAATGATAATTACGGCTATAAAGCAGGTTATCTCTGATCTTCAAATGTGAAGCCTGACGGCGCAGGGCGCAGGATGGTGCAAACGCCGATGAGTCGGAGAGAATGTCGAGAACAGCCCAATTCCAGCGATCCTTGCGCTGCTCAGAAGGCAGGTCACTCATGGTGGGAGACGGAACAGGGGCGTCGGTTTCGCAGAGGCTGGCAAGTTCGGCGGGGAGCGGGGATCGAGACAATGCGTCGGCATCCTAATGCTTGCGGCCCGACCGGTATACGACTAGGGTGTTGTATTCTTGAAGACGCTGCGCCCATCGCACTAGGCGGGCGGAAGGACCCTTTAGTGATGAAAGCCAACAAAGGGCGTGATGACCCGTAACGACGTCGAAAGGACGGCCGTACACGTAAGGGCGAAATTTTCTAAGGCCCACACAATGGCGAGGCACTCTTTTTCAGTCACAGAGTATTGAGACTCAGCCTTGACAAGTGTACGACTGGCATAGGCAACGACATATTCGTCGAAGCCAGGTTTGCGCTGGGCGAGCACTGCACTAAGACCAATACCACTGGCATCCGTGTTGTCTTCAGTGGGGGCCGTCGGGTCGAAATGGCGCAAGATAGGTGGTGCCGTGAGGAGACGACGCAAGGTGTTGTAGGCGTCGTCGCATCCGGGTGACCAAGCCGAAAAATCAACATTGGTGCAAAGCAGCTGCGTCAAAGGGGCAGCAACTGAGGCAAAGTGGCGAATGAAGCGCCTAAAATAAGAGCAGAGCCCTAGGAACCTGCGAAGTTCCGTAGTGGTGGAATGTTTGGGAAACTCAGTCACGGCTCGAAGTTTCGCGGGGTCACGGCGTGCACTATCTTTCGACACAACATGACCTAAAATTGTCAGTTTTGCGGGGAGCAAAGCTGCATTTTTTTAAGTTCAGCTGCAGGCCTGCGTTTCTGAGGCATGTCAAGACGTGCTTCAGGTGGCATAGATGCGTTTGAAAGTCGGGCGAAAAGATGGCTATATCATACAGGTAGCACAAGGATGTGCTACTTGAGGCCACGCAAAACGGTATCCATCATTCGCTCAAAAGTAGCAGGAGTGTTACAGAGGCCAAAGGCATGACGTTAAACTCGTAGAGGCCGTCAGGGATCACAATTGCGGTTTTGGCACGATCTGCAGCTGCCATTGGCACCTGCCAATAACCACAGCCCAAATCAAGGGAAGAAAAGAGCTCCGCGCCTTGTAGACAGTCCAGAGCGTCATCAATACGGGGCAAAGGGTAGACGTTTTTGCGTGTGATCTTATTAATGCGGCGGTAATGGACACAAAATATAACGGGAGCTATCCTTCTTCTTGACGAGGACAACCGGTGAGGCCCAGGGGCCGGTGGAAGGCTGAATAACGCCGCTCTGAAGCACGGTGTCTACCTGTTCTTCAATAACTCGTCGTTCATTGGCGGAAACACGATATGGGCGTGGTCGCAGAAGGGCGTGGGCGCCGGTGTCAATGCGGTGTTCTACAGTCGTCGTGCGCCCCAAAACACGTTGGTGGCAATCGAAGGAGGAGCGCACCTCCTCAAGAAGCTGGGTTCGCTGAGTTGGTGGAAGAGTGGCGCCAATAGAGCGAAGGAATAGGTCGGTCGACAACGTGGCGGGCGCAGGAGTAGGTGAGCTGAGGGCGTCCATGGCGACCGGCGGTGATTCTGCCGCAGCGTCGGGGTGGTTGAAAACTGAATCAAAGAGCTGCACGCTTCCGATGCATTCGCGGCGGCGCAATGCGAAGGGGCTGGAAAACGGGTTTAAGACCCACAGTGTGGTGAGGCCGGCGGATAAAATGAGCAGAGCATAAGGCAGTGGAAGACAATGGCGGCGTAGAAAAGTAGGAGACGGCGTGAAGACGACACTGGCATCGCGAACACAGTCGCAGGAAAGAGGCGCAATCAAGGAAGAGCACGCAGGAATATCGGTACTGTCGGCGACAAAAGCTTTGGCAGAAACAGGGGCACCACAAATTTCAGTCTCTGCCACGGCATTCAGCAGCGTAGAGAGCGCTACTTGAGCCCGATCACAGTCGATGACCGCGTCGTGGAGCGTTAAGAAGTCCCAGCCCAAGATGACCGAATGCGAACATAACGGCAGAACCATGAACTCGACCAAATATAAAATGTCTTCTATGACTACTCGCTCAGTACACGCTTCTAACGGCTGCATGAGGTGCGCACTTCCAGTTCGTAACGACAGGCCAGAAAGGGCCGTCTTCACTTTCCTCAAAGAGCGGCAGAGCGCGGCATCCGTGACAGAAACCGCAGCACCGGTGTCGACAAGCGCCATGACAGATACGCCCTCTACAAAAACTTCAATGAAATTACAGGCAGACAAACGAGGCCTTTCAAAATTCGAGGACTGCGCAGTTCTCACCTCAGGAACTGCGGCGCCTAGTTTTCCTTCTGAATGGTCGAGGGTCGCCGTCGCATCGGAGAGATGGAGCGCCGACGTGGAGAAGGCGAACGGCGTCCAGAGAAGGCGGTGCGCTCAGGAGACAGAGAACGGCTTACGGGTGGCCCAGCAGGAGGCGAATACTGTCGCTCGGTCCAGTAACCGGAAACTTCAGGAGGTGGTCGTGAGGCATTCATGCGTCGACGGCAAAGCCGCGCCACATGACCTGGCAAGCCGCAGACGTAGCAGATCAGGCGGTTGTCAGGCGTGCGCCAAGCGCTGCCCAGTTGAGCTGGCGGTCCAATGTTATCAGGCGTGCACCAGGATTTTCGCATATGAGCAGGCGGTGGAATAAAAGCAGCGGGCTGTCGAACAGGACCAGGAGGCAGAGCATAGGTAGGTGATGAAAAACTGTAGCGCTCGAGACGAGGACACAACGAAGACGACAACACATGCGCTAACTTTCAACTGAAAGTTAGCGCATGTGTTGTCGTCTTCGTTGTGTCCTCGTCTCGAGCGCTACAGTTTTTCATCATGAGCAACCAACTCGCCCAAACATCCACCCTGATCATAGGTAGGTGGCCGAGGTCGCGCAAGAACCTCCGCATATGTCAGCGAGGCCGCGAGAGGTGTGGGCTGAGGGGCTTGCGGGAGAGCCTCACCGACCTGTTCTTGAATGGTGTGCCTCAGATTCGGAGTTATGTGTGGTGATGGCTCTTGATGGCTTGAAATAAGCGAGAGCAGCGGAGCAACGTCTTCACCTTCACGGATGAAGCTCTTGATTTGCGGCAGGAGCGATGACTGGTCTCTTGCATCGTTCAGACCAGCAAGCGAGTCGATGTTCGTGGTGTGTTCACGTGTCAGAGCCCTCTCCTTGCGTAGTTCGTCGAAGCTCTGACGTAGGATGACGACTTCGGCGAGGGTGCGCAGGTCTCGCGCCAACAACATCTGAAAGGCGTCGTCATCAATGCCCTTGAGAATATGCCTGATCTTGTCGGCTTCGGACATCTGTGCGTTTACCGTCTTGCACAGGTCCACGACATCCTGGATGTAACTCTTGAAGTTATCTCCTACCTGCTGCGACCGCGCACGCAAGCTCTGTTCGGCACGGAGTTTTCTGACAGCCGGCGGCCGAATATCTCTGAGAAGTTCATTTTGAAAATGGACCATGATGTAAAGTCCGCCTCGTGGCTCTGATACCACAGATTTGCCACGCCCGTCAGATAGAAAATCACATTGTTGAGCTTGCTTTCCGCGTCCCACTTATTGTATGCGCTCGCCCGCTCATACGATGTGAGCCAATCTTCCACATGATGGTTCGTCTGTGCCGCTCAAGATAGCGGGGTCCCGCTGGCGGAGAGAACCAGCACAGACGACGGCGGCCGGGCTCACTTGTACGGCTTGGTGGTTCGAAGGCATCGTGGTGGGGGGTAGCGTTCGGCTGCGCAGTTCCAGGGCGAGAGGATATTACCCCGCACCAGCACCAAATGTAAGGTGGAATTTGTTCGGTGAAGCTTCTCAACGAGAGCAGGGCTAACAGCATTCCGAAGTCAGCTGGACGAGCCAGGAGCGTGCACAAGGCGATGGCCATGCGGCTCGCGCGTATGCCCATCGTCTTCCTTACAAAGGAACCTGTCCCATCGTGGGCTCCTCGTCTCCCCGACATTCGCCCAACGAGCATCGCCTGTAGCCAGCTAGGTGGCGAAAAAGCTCACAACCAGCGTGCCGAGGAATCATGCGGCTCAAGCTGCCGCCGTTTGTTCTGTCCGCATTTGAAAATCGACGCATGTGTCGGCACTGCTCTTTGGGCCTCGTCAAGATGCCCCGAGCAGCTCTTTGCCCAAGAGCTCCAACCATGTAAATATGTGGTGAAATAAATGAATTGAATTAACATCTGACACTTTTTTACAACTATGATGAAATTCTGTAGCCTGGCCTGCAAACTTCTATTTCGGAGTATCACCGTACTTTTATTTGAAATGTGTTCGGAAATGAATACGGTTCTGGCGTATTGCTGCTTTGACTGAGCGCAGACATTTTTTTCTCCAGCAGGAGAAGAGAAAGCGACAAAGCACTGGAACGACTTCTCTAAGCCTACTTCATTGCAAAATGTTTAGCGCAGAGGAGTACGCAGATTTGTGAGAACTTTATTTTTCGTACTTGGTGAAATAGATTTGACGAGCGCTGACTACTACTTCAATCAGCGAGGTGGAGTGTCGTGTGGCTCGACCCATGTTGGGTTCATGTCGACATTGGTCGTATATTGTTTGTGCAAGATGAGTCTGAGAAGCGCTGATTCTTCCATTGCAGCAGCCCTGTCCGAGCGCATGTAATAGTTCCGTGCCTTGTCTCTTACTCGTGGCCACATGCAGGCATACCGGAAAATGCAGATTTCGTACCTCATGTTCCCTCTGAATTCATCCCCCATAGAATATTGAAAAGTACTTACGTGTGGTTTTTCAAGTAAGTGTCCCGTCTCGCATGTTCCATGCAGGCGAAGAGAGCGGTATTCTGCTTAAATTAAAAAAAAGGTGCGCTCAGTCTCCTGCGTTCAGCGCATTTCGCAAAAATACGCAGCCGTCTTTGCATGGAATATTTTCTTCCACACAGAAAAACTTTCTTCAAAGTTGTATTGACGTCCACAAGAAGGAGATGCAACCTGTGCGATAACTTTTGAAGAACAAGGCAAGATCCCCGCTCGTAATTTGGAGATATAATTTTGATAGTTAATCCAAAGTATCATTATTTGTCTTTAACACTATATCTTATATTGTGTTTTGTATGCATTTGAGGGTGTCACCCGGTGAATTAGGACAAGAAATTAGCCACACGACGGAAGATAAATTTGAAAAATTCGATACCACGTTTTGCAATTATTGTGGCATATTTATAAGGATCATTTCGAAATTATGCTGCAAAGATGTGCTGCGAGTATCTTCTCGCACGGTGTACGTAACAAAATTCACTGCCTCATCTTAGTTCTTGTCGTTTTCCGGCGATGCTCATATTTACACTGATGATCACATCGTGTACCTCGCTGCAGCTTCGATCTACAGAAAAGTCACCACGCATGGGGAGGAATTGGTTCATAGGCAGTGCAATAGTTCTGTTAGTTACAATAAGAGTGCAACGATTAGTGCCGATATTACTCATCAGTTCCGCGGCTCTAAGCACAGCGCATCTCACGATGCACTGGCACCGTAGATGCAATAAAGTTGGGTCCTTAAATCATTTATTTCTTTTTTTGCTTTTACATTGGCTGCTTACATGTAAAATGTTGCACATACAAGCACCGACTGGTGGAAAGCAAGCAGAATAAGTCTGTATTGTTGTTTGGCGAGTCCACATATACTGAACGGCTGCTCGCATTGTTGCATGAAAGCTTGGCTGTTGTGGTCAACAACACATTGCAGAATCCACCGAAAAGAGTCTGAAAAAAAGCTAGGAGCTTAAATTTAAAAAAAAGGTGTGCTCAGTCTCCTGCGCACTAAATTATACCAGCAGTGCATTTAGGAATGAATCTGAAATCTGGGATGAAAAACTGGCAGATGGGCCTTTTCTTGGCGCGAAAGCAGGACCATTATTTCCAGAATGGATGAACAAGGGCATACTCCTGGCGCAAACGTGAGGCCATTGTTTATACACCGGCTGAATATGGGCAAAGCGTCGGTGCGAATGGTGGGCCATTATTAATAGACTGACAGAACATGGGCACTGTCGTGGCGCGAGGGGTGGACCTTCGTGGACATACCGGCTGACCTTAAGCCCAGTCCGGGCGAGGAAGATGGGCCCCTTTTGATAGTAGACTGGCTGAGCATAGGTCCTATCTCGGCATAGATGAGGTGCCATTGTTCGAAAAAGCCCCTTTTTTCCCAAACGCTGATCTAGGACCCATATTCATGCCAATTTTTGCCACTCATTTGCTACCGTCGGCCCAATCTTTTTGTGCTCCTTGAGTATAGCTCCAACACAAATGTGTACGTGTGGTCAGACATGTCGTTTTTTGCATTACTCAGTTTGGGGCCGGCTAGTAATAGCCGTCTTACGACCCTTGCCTGTAACCGACGCATTCGTATGAGCTATAAATTTTCCATGATGTCTATGAAGGGCGATCTCTTCTGGTGTTTTCCTTTCAAGTGAATAAATATGGCTGTGACGCACAACACAATTTCTTTTTGTCTTCCTCCCTGTCGCTGTTGAACACTATTCAGTGAATTCATGTGTGCATATTCGTGGAGAATCGGTATGGGCGTCAGCTCCAGCAGGGCCGTGATAGTGCCAGCGGCGTTCCTATTGCGCGACAGCGTAAGTCTCCCGCCGTGCACAAAATCCGGCGTCGTCTTCTTCGGCGGTAGTGGAGTTAGCAAAACTTCGGTATTGGCCGCAAAAGAGGCTATGGTACACGAGGAACAACGTGTTTTAAATACGAGTAAACATCAGAAAAACTGTGATAACACATCAGGACTCAAACGTCGCAACATGACTGAAACGCTACTAGGTAAGTATATAATGTGAATGAATGGCGACCACAATAAAATTGTATTAATTAGTCGGGAATTCAACCCCTGACCGTCGAAATTATGAGCTCATGGGTGAGTTGGTTTTGCAGCATCTAAAGAGCACACAATGTAATCAGAACGTTACTGGGAGAGGCAATAGCGCACAGCAATGGGAAAGAATTGAAAGCAAAGAAAACCCTAGGGGCAATGCAAAGGGGGAACGCATCTAGTGAGGATCAAGTCAAAGCCGTTCTCTTGAAGGACGGGAGGCAGATTGTTATACAAAACTACCCCCCCCCCCCCCCAGTATACGAAATACCTTAGGGCCTCGAGTGTACCAGAAGCTTGTAAGAACGCTTACAGTATTGGAGTTTTTGGTGCCGCCATCAGGGCGGGATACTTACATTCTCTTGTTGTTCAGCTTCTGCAGATTTATCTCGTTTCAACAGTTATGGGACCCCAAAACGTGCCCAGCGATTCTATTCTGCCAGCCAAGCCATTCAATGCTGGATATTACTGAACTTCCTTCGCCTTCTAGGCACTTAGCCAGCTAGCTTGCCAACAGCGGTCGCCATCATGTGATCCAGCGCTGTTTAAACGCCTGCTTTACCATCCACACTTGCCTTTCGGTCCCGCCATGAGGACATGATTCTAACAGTCTCTTCTTCTTCCGGTCAGTACTCCCTACCACCTTGAAACTTTTACACCATTTACACTGCCTGGCAAAGCGGCACTGAGTCCCACCTGTGCTTCAAATGTTGTGAACATAGTACGCTGTTGTTTAGAATTCATTTGTAATGTATTTACTCTGCTTAACCAAGGTGTTCCTTCCCTGGCTAAAAAAATTGCAGATGTTGGGTTACTTCCTAAGGCAAAATTTGAGCGCAGCTCCTCAGCTGTTTCAGCTTTTCGATAGGTTGAGCCAAAGAATTAGAGCAACACATGTATGTACAATTACAGACAACTTGTTATTGCTCACATATTTTCCTTCAAGAAAATTTGGAGGAGGCTTAAGCATCGCCTTAAGAGTGGACGCGATAGCGTCTTCTCCTCCTTTTCCCTATTCTCATTCCTTTTCTTTCTCACTTCTCACCTAAACTGAAGTTGCAGTCGTAGCGCGTCGGCGCATCGTTCTCGACAAACCCGATGCCACGAACGTAAGCATAGCTTCGCCGCCGAAGGAACGGGCCACAAGCCGCAAGCTTCGTAGAGAATGCGCGTTCGATTTGCACGGCGTTGTCCGCCGCTCACCGCGTAATTCCTGCGTCCCCGCAAAGCTCCACTGCGCCCGAACTAGATGTGCGGGAGGCTCTGCCGTCGCGTGCTGTCTGTTCGGGCAGTGGTGTACATTGCGAGGGGGAGGACGGATTTTAGTAAACGCCGCTTGATGGCGCTATGTGCGCGCCAAGCGAAGAGGAAAAGTAGCGGAAACGTACATTGCTACTCACTTAACTGCGACTTCTGTAATCTCCATGCTCACAATTATTCATATACATCACAGTACGTTTCTAAACCACCCATCTAAGGGAACACCGTATTCATTAGGCGCGCCTTTGTTCATTCCGAACCATCGATTTGGCGTGGCGGAGTCATTAATTGCTCGTCTCGCACTCCGGAGGGCCTCGTTCGATTCCTCAGCTCGACCAATTTCCTACTCGGTTTTATTTAACTTATTAAAACTTTCTTCGCTCACGGCCGACGACGATGACACTGCCTTTTCGGCGACATCGGGACTTAACGCTACTGTGTTGAACACCCCACTCAGAGTTCTTCATTGTCATGAAGGAAGCTCTGTGGTCTAAGAAATAGGTGGATATATGCTCGACTTGCTTCATCCATGCCGGGTTCTAAAAGACTAGGCCTATGCAAGTCTTTCGCGAGGTTGCCGCAGCCTTGCGAGGCGTTGCGAGCAAGAGGAACCGGATGTTCTCCCGCATAAGGGGTAAGAAATTTCTGTTTGCCTCACGTAGTGGTGACTGCAGTCGGGCGAACAGGAAAACAGCGAGAATGCCTTCGAAAATGATACTCTTTATTTAGCCGCCGCGGTGGCTTAGTGGTTATGGTGCCCGGCTGCTGACTCAAAAGACGCGGGTACGATCCCGGCCGCGGCGGCACAATTTCTTTGGGGGAGAAATTTTGGAGGCTCGTGTACTGTGCGATGTCAGTGCACATTAAAGCACCCCGGGTGGTCGAAATTTCCGGAGCTCTTCACTACGGCGTCTCTCATACCCTGAGTCGCTTTGGGGCGTTAAACCCCATAAATCAAGCCAAACTTTATTTGCGCTGACTTGCACCCGCAAACAACTGAATCACTCGGTATTGACGTAGCAACAAGCGTGCTCGGCGACCCTCGAATAGAGTGCCCGTTGCTCTCGCCCGGGCTCTTTTTAAAGCTTATAGCGAAATTTCGAGATAAAGCTTTGAAAGTTACTAGAACTCTCTGGAACAAGGTAAAGGCGGCTCCGCCTGGATGCGATTGATCGAGATAAATCTAGGCGCGTCGTGCATCGCAAACAAAGCGATAAAGCGGCGTGCCGGCAGCTTTGAAGAATGAACAAGCGAACGCTACAAACATGCGCGGCATTACTCCCTTCTCAAAGATGCATCGACCCGTTGATTTAGTACATAATGCGGCCACAAACAACAAAAACGGATTGTGTTAAAATAAGCATCATTGTTGGAAACACAACGTACTTTAACGCGCATAATACGGCTTTAGCCAGACGACATGGACAACTTCTGGTCGTAAGCGGAGTCGCCGCGACGGAGTCATTTGGTCAGGGACGACTTCATAGTCCAGTTCACATGCCCGACGAAGAAACTTGTATGGGTCGAAATAGAGGCGCAAAAGTATGTCACTAAATCCGCGTCGGCGAGTGGGCGTCCAAACCCAGACTCGGTCTCCTGGCTTGTATTCCGCGTTGCGTCTTCGTAGGTTGTAGCGTGTGGCGTCGGTCCGCTGCTGGTCTTTGAGCCGTAATCTCGCAAGTCTTCGAGCTTCTGCGCGTTGAAGGAAGGCGGCGATGTCGACGTTTTCTTCGGTAACATTGGGCAGCATGGCGTCTAGCGTGGTCGTGGCCTCCCTGCCATGGGGGAGCCTAAAAGGCGTGTTCTGGGTGGTCTCCTGAACTGCGGTGTTGTATGCGAAGACGAGGTTAGGAAGGATAACGACCCACGTCTTCTCTTCGGGATCGATATACCTGTCTAGAATATCGGTGATAGTTTTGTTCAGGCGCTCGGTCAGTCCGTTGGTTTGCGGATGGTATGCAGTTGTCCTACGGTGGCTGGTTTGGTTGTAACGCAGGATGGCTTGCCTCAGTTCCGCCGTGAATGCTGTTCCGATGTCCATGATGAGCACATTGGGGGCGCCGTGTCGCAGAAGAATGCACTCCACGAAATATTTGGCAACTTCTGCTTCTGTTCCGTTGGGTAAGGCTTTTGCCTCGGCGTAGCGGGTCAGGTAGTCAGTCGCTATAATGATCCACTTATTTCCAGATGTTGACTTGGGAAAGGGCTAAGAAAGTCCATGCCGATCTGCTCAAAGGGTCTTGAGGGGAGTTCAATAGGATTCAGAAATCCTGCTAGTCGGGTTAGAGGCGCCTTTCATCGCTGACAGTCTCGGCAGGTTTTCACATAATGTGCAGCATCGGCAGACACTCGTGGCCAGTAATACTTGTCTTGAATGCGGCGGAGGGGGCCAGAAAACCCGAGATGTCTAGCTGTCTGCTCGTCGTGTGAATCGTGAAGAACTTCTCTGCGCATACTTGCAGGTACAACAAGGAGGTAGGCCTTTTCGTTCGCTGCAAAGTTCTTCACGAGGACATCATTCTGTAAGCAGAAAGAAAGCAATCCACTCTAGAACGACGCAGGGGGTGAAGAAACCTTGCCTTCCAAGTACTCAGTGAGGCACTTTAGGTCGGGGTCCGAGCGTTGCTGTTGTGCAAAAGAGCTGGAGCTGATGGGTCCCAGGAAGGCATCCTCATCGTCGTCTGGCGGCGGTGCATACACAGGGGCTAGTGACAGGCAGTCGGCGTCAGAGTGCTTGCGCCTGGACTCGTAAAAGGCGGTGACGTCAAACTCCCGGAGGCGCAGCCTCCATCGAGCGAGGCGTACGGAGCGGTCCTTCAAACTGGCAAGTCACTACAGCGCGTGGTGATCGCTGACCACCTTGAACGGTCGGCCGTACAGTTTGGGGTGGAACTTTGACATACCCGAGACGGTGGCAAGGCACTCCTTCTCGGTTGTCGAGTAATTGGCCTCGGCTTTGGACAGGGATCGTCTAGGGTATGCGACGTCTTTCTCCACTCTGTCAGTTTTCTGAACGAGGACAGCGCCTTGGCCCACACTACTTGCGCAGGTGTGAATTTCAGTCGCGGCGTTTTTATCAAAGTGCGCGAGGATGGGTGGGGCTGTAAACGACGCTGAAGTTACTTGAAGGCTTCCACTTTCACTTGCGGCGCTTCCCATTTAAATAGCACGTCTGTTTTTGTCAGGTGGGTCAGTGGCTCGGCAATAGGCGAAAAGTTCTGGGAAAATCTTCGGTAATACTCGCACAGTCCGAGGAATTTGTGCACAGCTTTCTTAACGGCCGGTGGCGGAAACATTGCGATAGCAGCTGTTTTCTTCGAGTCTGGGCATACTCCCTCATACTCCCTCCTAGAAAGAGCAGCTCTTCGTAGGCAAAGTAGCACTTCTCTGCTTTCAAGGTTAGGCCGGACGATTTAATTGCGTATAGCACTGTTCGAAGCCTTTTTAGGTGCCGCTCAAAGTTCGAGGCGAAGACAACGACGTCATCTAAGCATACCAGACAAATCTGCCACTCCAGGCCTTCCAGCACTGTATCCATTACTCGCTGAAATGCCGCTGGTGCGGAACAGAGACAAAACGGCATCACCTTGAACTCGAAGAGGCCATCTGGAGTGATAAATGCGGTCTTCTTACGGTCTCTTTCATTGTCCTCAATTTGCCAGTAACCGCTCTTGAGGTCCATCGATAAGAAATACTTAGCGTTGCAAAGCCGATCCAGCCTGTCGTCGATGCGAGGGAGGAAGTAGTCGTCCTTCTTTGTGATGTTGTTCAAGCGGCGGTAATCGACGCAGAATCGAAGTGTGCCGTCTTTCTCACTAGAACAACTGGTGTGGCCCAGTGGCTCTTTGAAGCTTGGATGACGTCGTCGCGAAGCATTTTTCCACATCGTCCGGGTCCCGGATGTTTTGTCGTTCTCGCGGTGACACTCGGTAGGGGCTTTGGCGGAGAGGTCGGGCGTGCTGGTCAGTCATAATTCGATGCTTGGCAAGCGGCGTTTGTCGAACCTTCGGCGATGACGAAAAGTAGTCGCTGTAGCTTCTAAGGAGATTGCGGTTGTGGTCTTGTCTGTTCCGGGGCAGGGTTGGGTTTATGTCGAAAGTGAGCGAGTTCTCTTGGTCAGACGAATCTTCTGCGGATGGGTAGGAGAGGGCGAAAAAGTCTCGTACGTCGGATATTTCGTCGAGGGAAGCAATCCTCGTTCCCTTGTTAATGTGCCGTTATTCTTCGCTGAATTTATCCAGCAGTACTTCGACTTGACCTTTGCGAAAATGTGCGATTCCTCTTACGATGCCGCTTCCTTGGTCGAGAAGCAACTGCATGTTCCCCTCCATAATGGCTTCGGTGTTATAGGCTTCCGTAGCGCCTGCGGTGGCGATGACGCTTGAGCGGGTTGGGAGAATCATTTGTTCCTCTAGGACACTAAGTGCAACGTGATGTTCCCGTGTTCTCGTCGACGAGATGCCCTCGTCCGTGGAAAGTGTGTTCAGCTTGGATCATAGGTCGATGATCGCCTGATGCTCATTAAGAAAATCCATGCCCAAGATCACTTCGCGGGAACATTGCCGGAACACTACGAAGGTCTCGGGATAGGTATGTTCCTTGAGAGCCGCTCGCGCTGTGCATCATCCTGATGGCGTAATGAGGTGGCCTCCTGGAGTGCGAATTTGCGGGCCGTCAAAAGTGGTCGTTACTTTCCACAGCTGTGCAGCGAATGGTGCATTCATCACCGAATAATCCGCTCCTTTGTCGACTACAGCAGTGATTTTCCGGCCGTCGATAACCATTTCTAAGTCGGATGTCTTGGCTCTGGCGTTGCACGTCGTCCTCGGCGTCGGGTCATGGCTTCGTCGGGTATATGTAATTGTGGGTGAGGCGTGTCGTCGCAGCTTTGCTTGATGGCGGCGTCGTTTTGAAGGTGGTTCGCGTCGTGGTCGCGGTTGTCATTGTGTGCGACGTCGGCGTAGTGGGTGCGACGTCTTCATATGGCGTGGTCACTGGAGGATCTTCGTCGTTTCCTCGGCAAGCAACCTGACCTCCACAGGTTGTTTTTTTAGTTTCCCCTAAGGGGGCTAGGAGACCTTATTCGGACAGCCGCGGCGTAGCTGCGGCCCGGTGATGCAAAACGTGCGCTGGACGGCGACGGCGAGAGGGAAAGATGGCTTGACGACACGTACTCCCCTCTGTACAGGTAGTCGTCGATTTCCCGCGGTCACTGGCCGGGGAGCGGTCGTAGGACGTTGATGGCGAAACCTCGCAGGCCGATGCGTCTGTATGGGCAGTGGCGAAGTATATCACCGTATTAGCCGCAATGGAAGCACAGCGGCCGGTTTTCGCATGTCCTCCAGGCATCGCACTTCCTGGGGCTTGGGCGTCGTTCGTAGGCTAGACAGGCGGGGCAGTGGGGAGGCGTTCGGGAAGAGCTGGTTCACGTAGAAGAGGCGGACTTCGGCTCTCTCGCTGTGGCTGAGGAGTCCGTACTGCAGCGGCGTAGGTTTGCGCTGGAGCTTCAGCTGGAGGTGAAGATGATGCGGTGCCAAGCAGACGTTGCACTTCTTCGCGTACGATTTCACCAAAGCTCGCAACTTGAGGGTGGTTTGGAGGTGGTAATCGGCGACGCAACGCTTCCCGTACAATTTTCCGGATGACGTCCCGCATGTTGCCTCCGAATGCTGCGCCATCCGAGAAGGTTGTTAAGGTCACTTGAAGCTGTCATGGGAAAGGGCGGGCTAGTGCTTCCAAAGTTTTCTCAGTAGTGGCTGCTTCTCTGATGAATCCAGCAAAGGTCTTGAGTGGATTGCGGGTTGAACCAACGAAAAGTGCCTCTTTAGCACCACGCATCACAAGCTCCACCTTCTTATCTTCTGTCATGCCAGGATCGACTCGTCAAAAAAGGCGCTTCATGTCTTCTACGTATGCGGTCACTTACTCATTCGGGTGTTGGATGGGTCACTGTAGAAGCAGCTGAGGCCTTTTGTTCCTGATGGTGCTCCTGAAGGCCTCCAGGAACTCCCTCTTGAATAATTCTCACGTCGCTAGAGAAGGTTCGTGGTTTTCGAACCTCTCCGTGGTCCTTCCAAGGTGAAGAAAACATGGCTCACTTTAGTCTGGTTGTCCCACCTGTTGAACACGGCGATACGCCCAGACTGTTCCAGCCATTCTTCAGGATCCTCGCCCGGTGAAGCGTTGAACGTGGGCGGCATATGGGGCTGGTGTGGCCTTGTGGTAGAGCATCCGCCTCGCATTCGGGAGGTGCTGGGTTCGATCCCCAGTGCCGCCGGGTACCCACCGGTTTATTTAATGATGCTTTAATGGAGCTGTTCTGGTGCTCGGCTCTTCTAGGGGGAGATGCTTGGGAAAAGGGTCTTAGACCACAGTTATATTGACGGATCAGAGTTAAGTTCCGCCGTCAAGCAACTTTATAGCCGCCTTGTGCGGTAGAAGCACAACTTGTGGCCCTTTTTTTGAAACCGAAGCGTGCCCTTGTGGAAAGACCGAAGGGTGGCCTTGTGGTTCAGACCGAAGCGTGGCCTTTTGGTTGCCTTGACGGTTGCCTTGAAAGTTGCCTTGACGGCTGAGAGATAAGTTCCGCCGCCAAGCAATCTTAATGGTCTGCTACCAGACGGTCTGGCGGTCTGGTAGCAGTCCAAATACTAATGGGCCCCTCTGCTGGTGACGGCTGCTTCAGCCTTCACCTTCGTTTGGGGCGGCTTCTGCGGCTTTCTTGTTATCTTCTTCGAGACGGGTCGGGCTGCTCTGACGGCTCCCAGGGGGTAAGGGCGACAGGTACATCCGTTAGCACCCCCCCCCCCCCCCTCCCCAGATGTCACGTAGTGGTGACTGCTGTCGGGCGAATAGGAAAACAGCGTGAATGTCTTTGAAACGAAACTCTTTATTTCGGCTGACTTGCGCCTGCAAAGAACTGAATCACTCGGCGGCGGCGTAACAACAATCGTGCTGGGCGGTCGTCTAACAGTATGCCCGCCGCTCTGGGCAGTGCTCTTTTTAAAGCTGATAGCGAACATTCGAGATAAAGCTGGAAAAGTTACTAAAACACCCTGGATCAACGTACAGTCAGCTCCACCTGGGTTCGATTGATCGAGATAAATCTAGGCGCGTCTTGCATCACAGTCAAAGCGATAAAGCGGCTTGCCGGCACCTTGGAAGAACGCAAAAACGAACACCAAAAAATTCGCTGTGGCTCAGCTCTGGTAAGCAATAGCTCCGTGGCTGCGCTTGGCTCTGCTGGTGGTTTGGCATGGCTTCGCCTTTTGTGCAACTAAAGGATTTACTCTCGACACAACATGGTTTCTACTTTCTACACAGCGCTTTCTTCTGTGGTAATTATATCGCTCTGCACTACTCACAGACGATTCTTCGGCATTCAGAGAGTCCAAGAAACTACTCTCGCTCACTGAACTTGTAGAGCGCAGCCGGGCTCGCCATTCTACGGCATAGGCGCGTTGCTTAGCCACCGCTGTTGCCTTTTTTCATCTGTCTTCTCGGCACGGCGCCGGCGTTTGCGGCGCGCAGCACGTCGCTCCAGCGGCGCCTTGTACAACTCATGAGACATGACTAAGCGGAGCGCGCCTGCGGTGCCCCGTTTATCCTCTCCTAGCTAGCGCCCTCACGCGGCTGGCCGAGGAGGCCGTCACGTGGTAGCCGCTGCGCCGAGCGAAGGAACGACTACGGCCGAAGAGCCGAGTTGGGGCCCCTGCTCTCCTCTGGTCGTGACGTCACGCTGTCACGTGGTTGTGCGCCGCAGCTGCGCCGGAGCGAAGGAACGACCTCCACCGCCGGCATAAAAGTCCTAGCAGTATTGTTTTCGCAATAAAAACATTCGCGGCAATATGTGCATTAAAACCAACACCCACCCTGCCACCCTGGCACGTGGCGGTTAATGGTTGATCGTTAGAGTTCGCTCACCGTTGTCAGCGCTAACGCACGCAGCCCACATCTCTCTCTCTCTCTCTCTAATCACTCCACGTACCCATAAGCGCGATTCCGGCGTCCGCGGACACAGCGAGAGAGTTATGCGCACTTCCGTTCCTTAAAATGATCGGAGTGTAAAGCGTTGTAGGTGCCAACGCCATTTAAGACGTCGACCGCCAACGGCCCATCGCTTCAACGCCGCGTTTCTGGCACCACGTTGTCAATGTCTGGTGCCCACATCCCTCTCTCATCACCCCAGGTATCTATAAGCGCGACATAGGCGTCTACGTACCCAGGGAGCCAGTTATGCGCATTTTAAATCCTTAAAATGATCGGAGGGCAAAACCTCAACGTCAACGCCAATCAACACAACGAACGCCGACCGCCTATGGCTTGAAAGCCGCGTATCTGGCAAAACGTTGTCACGGCCTGCAGCCCACATCTACCTGTCATCACCCCACGCGCCAAGCAGGGAGCTAGTTATGCGCACTTGCTTTACTTTAAATTATCTGAGTGCGTAACGTCAACGCCAATCAACACAGTGAACGCTGACGGTCTATAACTTAAGCGCCGCGTTTCTGGCACAAGGTTGCCAATGCCTGCAGCCCACATCTCCCTCTATCATCACCCCATGTACCTATAAGCTCGATTCAGGCGTAGAATGACCCCGGGAGCCTGTTATGCGCACTTCCTCTCCTTAGAATGGCACAACGTGTCAAAATCACCACATGCAGCGCACATCTGTGACTACTGCCACTTAGCTTAAAGCATGATTGAGGTATCCACTGTTCCAAAAGGCAGTTATGCGCCATTCCTTTGCTTTCCAAGCTGCCGCACCATTCGTTTCGCAGCTTAAAGCGCGTCTAAGGGGTCCACTGCTGGTTATAACGGACAATGACGACGGCGACGTCACGAAACTGAGAAACGGGCGCCTAAGAGCTGCGCCCTAAAAAAATGACTGTGGCTTAGCTCACCTATGCTAGGATATACGTAGCAAGAGGTGCGCAGTCTCTCTTTCGATGGGAGGCGAGCGGCGCCGGCACTTGGCTCCGGCAGCTGTGACGTCACTCAGAGGCTCCTTTCGGTAACTCTCGGGATACCAAGCTTTTTCAAGTGACATAGGTGAGAAGCCTCGCGTCACAACGTTGATTAAGAGGAACATTGCGGCAATCGAGCAAGAAGTCAAGTCAAGCGAAATTGAAGCAGTGCTATTGGAAATTCTTACGGGACGAAAAGAGGAGCCGAGCGTGTTCCCCTTAAATCTGTACTGTACCCCACAGCAGAGAAAGGTGAGATTCAGGGCCCTCTTTCGCAAATGGATTACGGCAGCCGGGACTAACCCCTTGCTAATAGTCGGTGACTTTAATGCCGCGCACCCGGAATGGGGTTACGCTAAACAAGATCCCAAAGGCAGGCAGCTATCGGAGGACGCGCATGAGCTGGGACTCACCCTACACACGGACCCTAGTAGTTGTTACGTTTGGAATTATTCCGAGCTTCGACACCGCGGAGTCGAGATGGCCGTCGCTGCCTGGGAAATTTCATCACGGCCATCTACTTGGGCCTCAGCAGCATGGTATCGTGCGTCGGCGGCGACGGCGGTCTGCGTGATTCACAGCGGATGCGGCAGAAGCTGTTTACAACGAGCAACGACGCCTGTGTAATAGCGCTTCTGAAGAGGCTTCTCCTCTTGCCTTGTGCGGAACCCTGGGCGCGAGGGAAGCTTCGGCAGTTCATCACGGCGGAGGCAGGAGAGGTTGTTTACAGCGATCAACGACTGTTTTATACTCGCGCTTCTGATGAGACGTCTTCTCTTGCCTTGTGCGGAACTCCAAGCGCGAGTGAGGCTTCGGCATTCCGTCCACACGGAGAGCTGTGCAGTTGAGGTGTCTGGCCTTGGCCCCCACTTGCATCTCATTCCGTGCTTGTCATCATTGCTGCAAGAACCGCCGGGACAACATTTTGCCGGATGTGGCGAGAGTGTGTCGAAGACGTCCTGGTGGGCGGTTCCCGAAAGCTGTACATGTGGCCTAAGCTACAATAATTGGACGCTTTTAATCGAGCTAAATTCCCCAACCAGGGAGCTAGGGACAAGGCCCCCTTTAAAAAGAGCCGCAGTGTTCATTTTCAGTGCCGAAATCTCCTTGATCACCATGTAAATAAATCTCTGCCAAGTTTCTCTCTTCTTCGACCCGTCTCTGCATCGGCGTCAGTCCCGGTGCCCGAGTGCCTGCAGCCCGACTACTGACTTGGTTTTTCGCTACCCGATGAGTCTGCTACCGGAGCAGACACAACGCAACAACTGGTTGCAGCGGTGGGATGGACTGCGCTGGAATCATGGTTGCAGAGTTTGGTGAGTGCTGGGATTTTCTTCACTGAGTTTTTACCAGGCTTTGTATTGAGTAAGCTTACAAAGGTGGTGTAAATTGTGGCTATCTTTCACAAGCTGTTTCAAAGTAAGTGAGGATAGTTTTTTGAGCATTAAAAATTTTGCAGCACTAGGTGCAGCCATGAATCTTAAAACACAGAAAAAGCCGCTTTTGTTGGAGTTGGCCAAAAACTTGGGTTTGGATGTTCGGGACCAAACAAGGAAGCCAGCCATCATCGCGGCTATCGAGGCACTTAAGGCAGACGACGACGAGCTCTCGGAGTGTCTGGATCTGATTGCAGAAAGAGAGAAAGCAGAGCGGGAAGCAGGAGAGAGGGACGATAAACGCATGGTTGAAGAGAGTAACCGCTTAGAGAAGGCGCTTGAGCTGAAGCGTCTTGAACTGGAAGTACTAAAGGCTCGAAACGAAAGGGATGAAAGCGTATCCTCTAGTGTAGGAGAGCTAAAGTCGGTCAGAATGAAAGACCTCATGCAACCTTATAGGAAAGGGGAGGACATAGGTCTGTTTTTGGTAAACTTCGAGCGCGCATGAGAGAAGGCAGGGTTTAGCAAGGCAACATGGCCACAGTGTTTGCTGACCCTATTACCATGTGAGGCTGATGATGTAATTGCCCGCTTGAGTAAAGAAGATGCACAGAACTACGACAAAGTCAAGTTTAGTCTTCTGAAAAAGTACAGAATGTCAGCGGAGGCATTCCGTCAAAAATTTCGCAACGCCGAGAAGCAAAAAGATGAGTAATATCCAGACTTCGGGTACAAGCTAATGGCGAACCTGGGGGAATGGCTAAAAGAAGCTAAGGCGTATGACGAAAGTGAGAAAATTAGGGAATGATTCGGCCTCGAGCAGTTTTATCGTCGGTTGCCTGAAGACATAAGGCACTGGATGCAAGACAGGCCAGACGTTCCGACTGTCTCGAAAGCAGCTGAGCTGGCAGAAGAGTTCGCCTCACGCCGTGCACTGGACAGAAAGAAAAGCCCCAAGTAAGAACCCCAGAATACGAAGAGATCTGGGTGGAAGGGGCAGCGTTTAAAAGAGAAGAAACATGCACGTAGTGTAGAATGTTCAGAAAAAGGGGCAGGGCTAAAAGAGGAAACCCCTGAGGCAGTAGAGCGCGAAAAGAAAGCGTTTGAAAAGAGACGGGCTCCAGTACGTTATAACTGCCAAAAGCCGGGCCACGTAGCAGCGTTATGCAAAAGCCCTAAAGTTGTTTGCTTGTCATTGGACAGCAACGATGAAAATTTGAAGCTTCTAGAGCCCTACATCCGAGATCTTGTAGTGAACGAAAAGCCATGTCGTGTTCTGCGAGATTCGGCAGCTACAATGGACGTAGTCCACCCATCCTATGTAGAGCCAGGGCAATTCACCGGGGACTGCGCCTAGATTAAGCAGGCGGTGGAAGCCAACAGTGTGTGCCTTCCTATCGCGAACATATGCATTAAAGGCCCCTTTGGTGTAATTCATACAGAGGCTGCCGTGTCAGCCAGTCTGCTGATGCAGCACCCCTATCTGTTTTCAAAGATCAGATCAGATCACCTCATCAGATCACCTCATCAAAGATCAGATCACCTGCTGCGGCAGAAAAGCCTAGTGTTCGGGGGAGGGACTGTCTACGCTTTAACCCGCTCGAAAGCTCGAAAAATTGCCGCTAAGGCCATCTCAATGGAGGCGTCAAGTAGCGTTGACACGGTTGGGGGTAAGACGTCTGACACGTCAGGAGAGGTCCACGCGACGACAACTGAAGAAGTAAAAGTTCTAGGCAGGCCCGAAAATAACGAGGATTGTCTTGAGCTTAAAGAGGCCTGTGGTGAGCTTCTGATAACCCCATCATCTGATAGCCTGCAAAGATTTCTAGGCGTGGACCGATCGTCTTTGATAGCGGAACGAAGGGCAGACTCCACACTGCAAAATCTTAAGAGCCGTTAGGATGAAGGGGTCGCAAAGAAAAATGTGACATTTCAAGAAAGGTCCGGGGTACTCTATCGTAGTTACCGTGATCGCAGAGGGGTACAGTTCGACCAATTAGTCGTGCCTCGACGCTACCGTCGTGATCTTTTGCACTTGGTGCACTGTAGCTCGGGGTCGGGTCATTTAGGGCTCGGGAAAACGAAGGACCGCTTGCTGGAAGAATTCTACTGGCCGGGATGCTTTCGGGAAGTAGAAAAGTTTGTAAAGACCTGCGACACATTTCACCGGGTGGGCAAGCCAGAAGATAAGGCGAGAGCCCCATTGAAGCTCATTCCGGGGATCACAGAGCCACATCGACGGCTCGTGGTTGACACAGTTGGGCCCCTTCCCAAAACTTGTTACCGTCACATTTTGACTGTGATCTGTCCCGCTGCTGAGTTTTCTGAGGCAGTGCCGCTAAAAGAATTAAGCTCAGTAGAAATCGTAAACGCACTACTGTCCATTTTTGCGCGTGTCCGGTTTCCCGCGGAAATACAGTCAGATCAGGGAACCGTTTTTACCAGCGCGCTAACTACAACTTTCCTGGAGAAATGTGGGATTAAATTAATCCATAGTTCAGTGTACCACCCGCAAAAGTCGTTCAGAGACTGTCCGACACGAACTATATAGTAAGCAAGCCCGGAAAGCGAAAGGCAAAGCAAATATACCACACCAACCTGCTCAAACCGTACCGGGAAAGAGAACAGATAGTAAACATGTCGCTGAATGTTCCTGAAGAAACACATTTAGATTTCCCGGAGCTAGGATCCCCCAAAAACGGTGAGAGCACTTACATGGCGATCAAGGCAATGGTAGAGGCTGCTGAGCTCAATGTTGATCAAAACAGAGAATTAACAGAAGTCTTGCGTGAATTCAAAGACATTTTCTCGGACAAGCCAGGCAGAACTACCTTCATAGTTCATGACGTCGAGCTTACTTCCTCTCAGCTCGTACGTTCGAAAGCTTACCGGGTATCGCCCCGCCAAAGAGAACTTATGGAGGCGAAAATTAAAAGAATGCTTGACCTCGACGTCATTGAGGCTTGCGAGAGCGACTACACCTCACCGCTATTTCGGTGGAAGTCCCTGGCAAGGAACCACGTCCTTGTATTTATTACAGGAGGCTAAACCCCATAACCAAGGACCAGACCTACCCCATACCCAACATCGAGGAGAAAATTGAGAAAGTGAGCAGTGCTCAATATATCTCTACGTTCGGCCTCTTTCGGGGCTTCTGGCAGGTGCCACTGACCGAACGGGCAAGTAGATACGCGGCCTACATTTAGCCCGTAGGGACATTCCGTCCTAAAGTATTAAGATTTGGCTTAAAGAACGCACCCTACTGCTTCTCATCCCTCATGGATAAGGTGTTGAGGGGACTGCATGATTTTTTCCTGCCGTATCTGGACAACGTGGTGGTGTTTTCCGGTTCGTGGTCTGAGCATATCACGCACCTGCGAACAGTTCTTGAACGTTTTCGCCACGCGGGCCTGACAGTGAAAGCAAAGAAATGTCAACTTCGACGTGCAGAGGTGACCTACTTGGGTCACATAGTGGGGCGAGGCCACCGCCGACCGTCTGAGGTGAAAGTGACTGGTATCAGTAATTTCCCACAGCCGCGTACTAAAACGGATGTGCGGTCATTTTTGGGAGTTGCCGGCTACTACCAGCGCTATATCCCACGTTATTCAGAGCTTGCCAGACCTCTGACGGATGCTCTCAGAAAAAGCGAACCGCAGACCCTCCACTGGGACGAAAAAAAGGAAAAGGCTTTCTTGGCCTTGAAAAGTGCGCTAATGGGTCAACCCGTGCTTCAGGCACCCGATTACTCGAAGCCATTTGTGGTACAGTGCGACGCCAGTGACCGCGGCATGGGCGTGGTACTGTGCCAAACAGCCGAGGCGGCGGAAGAGCATCCGGTGCTCTATGCTAGCCATAAGCTGACGTTACGAGAAGAACCATATAGCGCTTCAGAGAAGGAATGCGCCTGTCTTGTGTGCGCAGTGCAGAAACTTGCACGCTACCTTGCCGGCTCGAGGTTCACCATCGAAACGGATCATTGTCCTCTCACGTGGTTGCAGACTATGTCACCCAAAAACGGCCGACTGCTCCGCTGGAGCCTCGCACTGCAGCAATACTCTTTTGAAGTTCGTTACAAAAAGGGTAAACTGAACGCCAATGCCGATGGCTTAAGTCGCTGCTTTTATTGTAAATGATGGCCTCGGAGATTCTGGCTTGAGTACATTTTTTTTCCTGACTGAGGTTTACTATCACCGTTTTTATCTGACTTCTCGAACTTTGTGTGTATGTTTGGAGAATGTTCAGCTTGCTCCACTTGCTGCCTTAATGGTGCAAGGCTTAAAGCCGTTCTGGTTGAAAAAGGAGCCTGGTAGATCTAGGGGAGAATCCTAGCGCTTGCCTGCTTTGCAGTTGTGGTTTTTGTGTTGTTCAAACTGATGCTGCTGTCATCCTAGAAAGTACACTGACCTGCTGAGAGCAAGAAGCCGTCCTTTTAAAAAGAAACGAGGAGCTCTAGAGACTACCTGGAGAAACTGAGTATCAGCAACAGTGAAATACATGGTGAACGAAATCCTCCCCAACTATAGCTCTGAACAATTGTTGTTGACCTTTATCCATCGGGATCTCTGGCGCCGCCTCAGAAGCTGTTACGTTTCGAATTATTCCGAGCTTGGAGACCGCAGCGTCGAGATGGCCGTCCGCTGCCTGGGAAGTCTCATCACGGGCATCTACTTGGGCCATACCAGCATGGTATCGTGCGTCGACGCCGCGGCGACGGCGGTGGTCTGCGTGATTCACGGCGGATGCGGCAGAAGCTATTTACAACGATCAACGACGCCTGTGTACTCGCGCTTCTGAAGAGGCTTCTCGTCTTGCCTTGTGCGGAACCCAAGCGCGAGTGAAGCTTCGGCATTCCGTCCACACGGAGAGCTGTGCAGTTCAGGTGTCTGGCCTTGGCCCCTACTTGCATCTCCTTCCGTGCTTGTCATCACTGCTGCAAGAACGGCCGGGACAACATTTTGCCGGATGTGGCGAGAGTGTGTCGGGGCCTTCCTGGTGGCCGGTTCCCAAAGACTGTACACGTGACCTAAACTACAATGATTGGACGCTTTTAATCGAGCTAAATTCCCCAACCAGGGACCTAGGGACCGGGGACTCCTTTAAAAGGAGCCGCAGTGCTCATTTTCAGTACCGAAATCTCCTTGATCACCATGTAAATAAATCTCTGCTAAGTTCCTATCTTCCTCGACCCGTCTCTGCATCGGCGTCAGCCCCGATGCCCGAGTGCCTACAGCCCGACTACTGACTTGGTTTTTCGCTACCCGTTCAGTCCGCTGCCGGAGCAGACACAACGCAACATAGTCCATCCAGGGTGGGCAACAGCGTGTGTGCAGACACGTCCCCTGACCTGTTCTTCTCTAAAAATGTGACAGATCTAAAATGGCACAATTCAGAGAAAAATTTCTGCAGCGATCATTTCATTCTGGCCTCGATCCTTAAAAAGGAGTTAAGACGCGTCGTGCGCGTCAACCAAGAGTAACGGAATGGGAAATATTTAGGAAGAAGGGAGAGAAAGCTGCAACTGGGAAGATCACTAACATAGAGGAATGGACGGAGACCCTCATGCGTCGCGTTGGAGAGGCAACAAAGACGCTTGAAGGGGAGAATGCCCCAGAGATAGTTGATAGCAAACTGCTTTACATGTGGGAGGCAAAACATGGCATGGAGCGCAGATTAAAAAAGCAAAAATGGAACCGTAATCTTAGAAGGAGGATCGCTAGACATAACAAGGAAATTTAAAATTATGCGATCAAGTTATGCCAACAAAACCGGCGTAGCAGATGTGATGAGATGGAAGGGAGCATGAGCCTTTCCACAACGTGGGGTCTACTTAGACACCTGTTATATCTGACCAATTCAAAAACCCAATCGGGATTTACATTATCAAAAGCCAGGCACGCATTTGAGGGAACAGATGCGGAATTTATGCACAAACTAACCAATATGTACATTGGTGATACCCATGGTACCACCCTCCCAGAATACGACGGCGCACCCAACAAGGAGCTCGACGCACCCATCACGGAGGCGGAGGTCAGGACAGAAATATTGGAACTAAAAACGAAATCGGCCCCGGGCCCTGACGGGATAACTAACAAAATTTTAAGAAACCTAGACGACGACTCCATCAGCGCTCTGACGGAGTACATGCACGAAATTTGGACTAAAGGCCACCCGCCTCGACAGTGGAAGTCGGGAAATGTAATTATAATCCCAAAGCCGGGTAAACCTCCGAAACTGGAAAATTTAAGACATATTTCACTAACCTCATGCATGGAGAAATTGATGGAGCGCGTAGTCCAGACCAGACTGACGCGCTCTATGTAGCAAAACGATCTGTGGCCGCACGAGATGGTCGGCTTCCGACCGGGCTTGTGCATGCAGGACGTTATGCTCCGACTGAAACATGACCTAATCGATTCGCGTTCTAGAGACGCCAAAGTAATTCTCGGCCTAGACTTGACAAAGGCTTTTAATAATGTCAAACATGAATCCTCCGAGGTCTCCATGAAATTGGGGTAGGCGCGAACATACGATTACATCAAGGACATTCTGTCGGGCAGAACTGCCTGCATGAAGTTCCAAGACATCGAGTCTCGCGCACTGAAGTTCGGGAGCAGGGGCACGCCGCAGGGCTCGGTTCTCTCCCCGTTTCTCTTCAACGTGGCAATGAGGGCCCTCCCCGAAGCTCTGCGGAGCATAGAGGGTCTAAATTTCAGTATGTGTGCGGATGACATCAACCTCTTGATTAACCAAGGGAGCGATGCTAGTATCGAGGAACGCCTGCAGGCTGCGGCGGACACTGTCTTCTACTATGCGGCCAGTAGGGGTCTCTCATGCTCTCCGGAAAAGTCTGAATTATTCGTCTATAACCCGAAGTCACTCCGATGCAAGCAAAACTAGAAATTTCACATTAAAGTTGAGGGAAAACCAGTTCCAAAGGTAGATCAAACCAGAATCTTAACGCTATTTATTCAAGATAATGGATATAATCATGGGACACTCAAAAGGCTCGAGGGATTTGCCACGCAAGCCCTTGGCATATTTAAAAGGGTCGCGCTGAAAGGACGAGGCTTGAAGGAATGAAGCTTGCTTAAACTACCTCAAGCATACGTAATAAGCCGTGTGAGTTATGCCACGCCTTTCTTAAACATTAGGGCTGAGGAGAAGAAGAAACGAGACTCGCTCATTCGACGGTGCATAAAGAGGGCCCTGGGCTTACCGATTAGCACCTCCACAGAGAAGCTGCTCTCTATGAGAGTGCACAATACGTGGGACGAAATAGCGGAGGCTGTCAGAATTTCACAGCTTGAAAGATTAAGCCGAACAACCACAGGTAGAGTCATCCTTGAAATGGTAGGCCTGCAAACAGATAGGAGACTACGAGTCAAATCGAGCATTCCGCAAGACTGCCGAGAAAGTCTAATCATTCCCCCACTCCCTCGTAACATGCATCCCATATTCAACGCTGAAAGGAGGGAGAAGAGAGCAAAAGCACTTATCAGACGCTTCAATCCAATGGACAGCAAGTCCTTTGCGTACGTAGACGCAGCAAGTGGCAAGTCGGGTGCGGTAGTCGCCTCAGTGGTCGACGGCCGCGGCGCCCCCGTATCGGCAGCCATCATTAGAAGGCGCAACGCGGAAACAGCTGAGAAAGTTGCCACAGCGCTCGCTTGCGTTAGAACGGAAGCCAATTTTATAATTAGCGATAGCAAAACGGCAATCTATAATTTTTGAAAGGGTAGGATCTCGCCGGAAGCGGCAAGCATTCTGGCCAGTAGACAGCTAAATAGAAAAGTTAGCCTAATTTGTACTCCCGCACAAACGTCCATTCCTGGCAACGACGCGGCCCACGAGTTAGCCAGAGCTCTCTACTTCCGGGTAGCTGTGGTACCGCCCGACTGCCGGAACATGAACGAGCGTCTGCAAAATTATACGGAAATTGTTGAAAACTATAGGTTACAGAGGAGACTGGTGCCACCACCGGATAAAAGTCTAAACAATAGGGAGGCAATTGCATGGCGACGCTTCCAAGCTGGGAACTTCGTAAACCCGGTCTGGGCATATCATTTATATAGACATAACAAAGAAAACGGTAAGTGCAAGCACTGTGGGGCGAGAGGGACCCTCGACCACATAATCTGGCAATGCGCTAGCTCCCCAGGGGCTAACGAAAACATTAATTGTAGAGAATCCTGGGAAGCCCTGCTGCGGACGGAGGCCGCTGCTTCACAGCAACAAGCCATCCGTCTGGCGGAAGAAGCCGCGAGGAATCAAGACCTCCTCGCCTGCTTCTAATCGCCGAGGTCCCGAACCCCGTCACCAAGGCATGCGTGCCGGGGACGGGGAGTAGGGGGCTTCCTTACCTGGCGGAAAATAAAGTTATCATCATCCTCTCGGTCGGAGGCGCGCGGCGCACCAGCTGCGTGGCTGTGACGTCACTGGGCTCCTCGCGCATGCGCACAAGTGGCGCTGAAGGCTCAAAGTGAAACGGCGAGACAGCGGGTAATGTAGCTCTCGCTACAAAAGAGAAACCACTGAAGGGAGCCATTAATGATATGACTCCATACCCTTAGATGTTGAGCTTAAATAACTCTGAACCTTCCGCGTAGGGCACATCAACTTCTCAGTCCCTGCATTGCGTTGTAATGAACCCGTAGGTGAAATAATACACTTTACGCGCAACGGAGAACACAAAATCGCGCGCCAAAGTTGGGGAGTCTTACCTGGCGACTTTTTGACACTCGCACACTCCTCCGTCGATCACACCTGCGTATCCAAATTGAGGGATAGCTCTTGGCTAGATTCTTTCAGACGTCTGGCATCTATCGTGGCCGCGGCCAATGATCCCCCAAACTCCGGCTGGTCAGTAAGCTCCGCCTCCGCAGGTGCAGCGCTGACTTTCCAGCGTGCATATTGTTATGGAATGGTGGGCCCGCGCAGGGAGAGGCACGCAGGAACGCAGGAGACATAGACAGAACCGGCCGCCTCGATTCTCTTTCGTCCTCTGTCTCGCACTAGCGCCGCGCGCTCTCCCCTCGCCTCTTCTTTATTCGTACAGCGCAGCGCGCTCTCGGTCAGCGTAGGTCGTATGCCGTAATGTCTATGCCGTAACATCTTTCCACCGGGGGGGGGGGGGGGGGGGTGGAAGAGGGGAAGATAGACCGCAGTTCCCACAACGCTGGTGTCCTCTAGTGTGTGCTTCGCTTTGCGGGCTGCCATCAGGTTGGCTAGGTGCTCCTTTAGCGTGGCCGTGTCCCCGGCAAAAGTGATGGGGATCACATCGCTCGCGAGCGACGTATTGTCGAGCACCGGCAGGTCCTGTGTCAGGGGTTAGCGAGGTTCCGCAATGCCAGAAAAGCTTTCGCCGCTGGACTGGGGCGAGGAATCCTGCGACGAAGCGTGTGGGCTAGGTGACTCCGCGCCGGTCTCTCCTGCGACGGCATCCGATAACGAAGGGAACGGTGGCACTGTTACGAGAAACGCCATGCATATCTTGCACATTTTGCGGCGCTTCCTTGATGAGAGTGCATTCCTTGAGAAAGGCATCGAACTCGTCCCGATGAGCCCTGGTTGAGGTCCTTATCACCGTCGCAGCTTAATTTGCAGGAGGCATCATCACGTTGTGATGACATAGTGTCGTCTGACACCAAACTGTCCCGGTAGATCTCGGGGCTGCTCTAGGCGATTCCTCACCGTACGACAACAGTGAGGGGTTTTTCCCGCCTTCGGAAAGTGCTTCCAGTAAGCCGTTCATTTCAAGCTTAGCCCGACATTCAGTTCTGGCGGCATAGTCGGGCGACGGCGTTTGTATTTGCGTTTGTGGCTTCGTGTTAGCTTGCGGAAGCGCAGAGCCGCGCTTGCCATCGTCTAGTGTTCCTGCAGGCGACGGGGTTGCTTCGATGTGCGCAGTCGGGGCGGGCACACCTCGGAACTTGCGAATGCGTCCATGCTAGCAGCTGGCGGCGGCACTGGTGAGGAGGTGGGAACCAATTCGGGATCACGGCGGGTGCCGGAGACATAGCGCTTCATGTTTGTGACATGTTCGGGAAAAATGTGGTCCACACCGCGTCGTCGAAGCTCGGGGATGTCTTCTAGGCGGTACGTCACGGGGCCGAGGCGTGCAACCACACGGTAAGGGCGGCGGTATCGGGACAAGGGCTTCGCGGCACGGCCAGTCGCGCGGATGGTGCGGTGAACGAGGACCAAGTCAGCGGACAGGAAGGAGGGAAGTGGTGGTGCTGCCGCATTGGCCACTTTCGCACGCGCATGAACCGTGAGAAGGTTGCGGTGAGCGTCGCGGCGGGTGTAACGAAGTCGTTGGGCGCAGTCAGTCGGTGACGCTGTAGGATGGGGAAGGCCCAACTGCGCGTCGAGAGGGATGGAGAGCGTTCTGCCATAGGCGACTGAGAACGGCGTGACATGCGTTGTTTCTTGAGCCGTAGTGTTGAGTGCAAAAGCTGCAACAGAAACAAAACGATCCCAGACTGTGTGGGACGGAGCGACGTAGGAGGCAAGTATATCCGTGAGAATGCGGTTTGACACGCTCCAAGAGGCTATTGCACTGGGGATGATTGACGGAAGCAGAGGAATGCGCAATGACAAAGGAGCGGAGGGCGCGCTCAAATTCTTGGGACATAAAGCAGCTCCCACGGTCCGTGATGAGGCGTCGGAGCACACCGTGCCGAAGACAAGATGTTGTTCCACAAACAAGACGGCATGAGCGAGCGACGTGTCTGGAACGGGCAGTGCTTCGACCCACTTGGAAACGTAGTCGATCGCAACCAAAATATACCGGTTGCCAGCGCGTGTCTTCGGGAAAGGACCCAAATAGTCCAGTCCAACCGGTTCGAAAGGTGACCTCGGCGGCGAAAACGCCTGCGGGGGTGGCTTGGTTACTCGTGTCGACGACTTCCTGCATTTGCACGTCTGGCAGGACGCCACGCGTTACTTGACGTCTGTGGACATATCAGGCAACCAAAAGCATTCCGACACTCGTGCGTAGGTTTTACCGCGACCAAGGTGACCAGCCGTGGGAGGGTAGTTTAGGCCGCGCAAGATTTGCGACCGCAGTGTTGCCGGGACCACTGGCAACCACACGGGTGGTCGACCACGGAACCGCTTCACATAGCACAAGAGGTTATCCTTCATTCGATAGACCCGGCGCAGTTTGCGGAGGCCGGTGCCGACGGCGGTGCCAAGGGTGTGGATTATCGCAGCAACGTCGGTATCTTGCGTTTGCGCAGTCCTGAGGTCCGTCAAAGCCGTCACGGAACAAGGGTGGGGAGAAAGGAAATCGGCATCTTGATGTGCATTCCCGCGCCGATGCACTATGGTGAAATCATACTATTGAAGTTGCAGGGACCTGCGTGCCACCTTGGCATATAAGTGTTTGGCAGACTGCAGCCAAGTCATAGTGCTATTGTCCGTGGTTATGGAAAAGTGATGGTCGTGCAGGTAGCGGTGGAACTTCTCTACGGCCCAAACAGCGGCGAGGCACTCGAGTTCTCAAGAGTGGCGGCGGCGCTCAACGTCGGAAAGCTGGCGGCTGGCATAGCGAAGACTTTTTTGTCATCAGACTCGTTCCCCTGCAGGCGGACAGCGCCGAGCCCATCTTGGCTAGCATCCGGGAAGAGGACGATGAGGGCCGATTCGTTGTAATGGGCTAATGTAGGAGGCTCGAGGAGGGCGTGCTTGACGTCAAGGAATGCGAGCTGTTGGGCCCGTGTCTAAGTCCACGCTGCATTATTCTTCAGCAGGGCGGTCAACGGAGCGCTTCGCTTGGCAAAGTCGGGTATAAAACGACGGAAATACGAAGCAAATCCAAGGAAACTTTTGAGCTCTTTGGCAGTGGTGGGAGCTTCGTAAGCCGTAAGCACTTTTAGCTTCTCAGGGTAGGGACGGATGCCATGCCGGCTCACAACGTGACCCAAGTACGTGACCTCTGCAAAACCGAAGAAACATTTCATTTGGTTTTAAGCGAAGCCCAGCAAAGGTGAGGGCTTCGAGGACGTGTTTGAGTCGCCTTTGGTATTCTTCAAGCGTGGCCTCATAGACAATGACGTCGTCCAGGTAGACCAGCTCCATAGACCATTTCGTATGGCCTAAGACGCGGTCCATGAGGCGCTGAAAGGTGACTGGAGCATTTAAGACACCGAAGTGCATACGGTTGAATTGGTAGAGGACGCCGGGAGTCAAGAATGCCGTGTTTTCCGCATCACCGGGGTGAACAGGCAGCGTGTTCGCCAAATGCAGCCGGTACAGCCAGCGATGACAGCGCCGCACACCGGCAGGTAGCAGCTGCCATTAAGGCAGGTTATAAATATTCATTCAGAACGACGGCTTGACATCGCCGCTATGGCGCAGTGGATTAGAGGCACGTGTTGCGTATGGAAGGTCGGCCGTTCGACTCCGCTCTCTGTGCTGTAATTTTATTGTTTTTTTTATTCATTTTTTATTTCCTTTACCTTTTAGGTCGCAAATCGTGATGCTTAGTGGCATAGAATGCCGTTTAAGATTTTCAAAACATTTTCTGCATACTTTTACACAGATTATTCCCAGCGCTGGAATATCAGTTTTGAATTTAAACTAAATATTACATGGTTAGTAACAGTAGGTTGGTATAGACTTTTAAGCATTATTCAGGGAATAATTATCCCTTTTAGGTAAGCCGTTGTGGCAACCTTCAGTCACCGTGATCAATTCACCGTGGTTTCAAGCCTTGTGGCTGTACAGGCTGCAGTTGGCGAATACGCGAACAGGCACCTGCCAGTAGCCCGAGAGCAGATCTAGGGTAGCAAAAAAACGGGCCACCTTCTGGCGGCAAGTGCATCGTCGACGCGGGGCAGCGGGTACATGTCGAGACGAGTAATAGCGTTTAACTTGCGATAATCAACGCAGAAGCGGCGTGTTCTATCCTTCTTGCACACTAGGACGACAGGGGAGTACCAAGGGCTACAAGAAGGGGCAATGATTTCCTGGTCCAGAATGTCGCATAAGTGCTGCTAAATGACTCTCCGTTCGGCTGGCGCGACACGGCGAGGTTGGTGATGAATGGGCCCACGGTTTACGGTGTTGATCCGGTGTTGGGCCCAGGAAGTGCACCCGAGTTCCCCGGCGCTTAGAGCATGGCAACTACGATGATCGAGCAGCAAGGCCTTCAGAGAGACGAGCTCCGCGCAGGTCAGGGTAGGCCCAAACTTAAATGCTTCCCATGATAGGACCGCCGGCGCTGGAGTGTGGTGAGATGGTTCTTCAGGTTGCAAAGACCGGAGTTCAAGACTGACGCTGTACCCAATTGCGTGCCGGGATTCAGCACGAGCGGTGCGCGGCTGGTGTTAAGCATAAATACGTGGGCCTCTCCTTTGAGCACAGATAGAAGGCTTGGAGGGGAGGTCATCTCTCGGGCTGGAGCTCAACACCGGATATGTTCGAAAAGCACGTCCGCTGTGATCGAGCTGTCAAACTTGTCATGCACCCAAGTTGCCGCACCTGGTGGCAGAGTCACAGCGGACGCCACAGTCATGAGAGAGATGGCAACTGGCTTGACTGGACGTGGCCACTTCGTTGCGAGGTAACGCACGGATCCTGAAGCAGGCTTGATCGCCGACACCAGGGACTGCCACAGGGTGACACCGAGACTGGATAGGAAACGTTAGGATAGAAAACGTTGTCGCAGTTTTGAATGTCGGCGCCAAGATAGAACAGCTTAGGGCACAGGTTCTAGTCTTCTTTAATGAACTGGAGGCAGTCGTACCTCAACAGGATAATTTTTAAAACGTATCTCGGAAAAACACTTAGTCTTTTTGCACGAAAGACAGCGACGGTGAAACATGGGAAGACCGTGAGATAAAGTTATCAGTATTTGTAGTAAACATTGTGGGCTAGCTATTGCGTCTTCCTCAGATCAGCGCGATCATAGGATTGGTTGTTGTGCTCTGGAAAACAATAGGCCTGTTATTGTAATGTTTTCTTCCTTTAAAGAAAAAGACGAGTTGCTCGCTAACGCATATATATTTAAAGACACTCATATACCCATTAGCGGCGACTTTTGTACTCACGTGGGTTTGCAAAGAAAGAAATTACTTCCGTTTCCACAAGAACAGGGAGAAAAAATGTATTCTTCGTTTCAACAATTAACCGCAGGAAGGAAAACTTTCGTTTGCAACACTGCTTCTCGCGTGGATGCCAGCGTTGAACAATAAAAAAAGAAATCCGCTGTCACAAACGGCGCTACTCAAAATTACGTACTTAACTTGCTTGTTAACTCTCGAAGCATCAAAAATTGCGGAATTATTATTTTTCACACACATTCCTTCTACAAGAAACTCCCCACTAACAGTTCTTGATTGTCATGAAGGAAGCTTTGTGGTCGTAGAAATAGATGGATATAACCTCGACTTGCTGCACCAAAATCTCCTTTTAATAGACGACGCCTGTGCATATATTTCGCGAGGTTGTCGCAGCCCTGGAAGGCGTCACGAGCGAGAGGAACGGGAAGTTCTCCCGCATCAGTGGTAAGAAATTCCTGTTTGTCTTTATATCTGCATTAAAGTCAGCACCAACCCTGCCACCCTGGCAGGTGGCATTTAATGGTTGATCGCGAGAGTTCGGTCACCGTTGTCAGCGCTAACACATGCAGCCCGCATCTCTGTATCATCACCCAACGTAACCCGATCGGTACTTTCTACATATCATCAATTCACTACATCCGAAAAAACTCAGCCGCGTGTCTTTGCCACCGCCGAAGTGGCTCAGAGGTAATGGTGCTTGGCTGCTAACCCGAAAGACGCGGGTTTGATTCCGGCCGTGGCGATCGATTTTCGATGGGGGTAAAATTCTAGAGACCCGCGTACTGTGCGATGTCAGTGCACGTTGAAGAGCCCCAGGTGGCCGAAAAATCTAAAGTCCTTCACTACGGCGTCTCTCTTATACTTAGTCACTATGGGACGTTGAACCCCAAAGAAACCAAACTAAACCAAAACACCCCATAGTACCTTGTCACCCTTATCCAGCGCCACATTGCGACAATTACAGACTGGCTGCCTTATTTCACCTACCGTTTCTCATGCTTTCACCCCGCCTTTCCTCCTGATTGTAACACCTGTGGCGCGCCGAGATCCACACTGTTCCACTACCTTTTCGGATTTCGTTCTCCACAGGCAGTACCCCCCATCCTCCATTCCACTCATTCTTCCTGGGATGCACCTTTACGAACCGTTCAGCCCACTGTGTAGAAATGGCTGGTGAGGGGACCACCTTGGAAGATTTTTTTCTCTAATAAAAGTGGTTTCCATCCATCTGTTGTCACCCCACGTACCTATAAGCGCGATTAAGGCGTCCACTGACCCAGGGAGCCAGTTATGCGCACTTCCTTTCCATAAAATGATCGGAGTGCATAACTTTGTCAACGCAAACGCAAATGAACACAACGAACGCCGCGTTTCTGGCAGAGCGTTGTCAATGCCTGCAGCCCACATCTATATCTGATCACCCCACGTACCTATAAGCGCAATTCAGCCGTCCGCTGACCAAGAGAGCCTGTTTTGCGCACTTCCGTTCTTTAAATGGAACAACGTTGTCAATTGGAATGCATGCAGCGGAACATCTGTCGCCTATTCTCCTGCACAGCCCACTTGCCCCCTTCCTCTTGGCACCTAAACAGTCCGCAGCAGTGGGAGGCTGCTTTGTCCAGCACCGAGTCGAATCTTCAACTTCGGCTGATGAGCTGGGCAGAGGACGTAGCGACTAGGCACGGTCTGAACGCCACAGCCAACCGCCTGAAGGCCATCCGCCATGCTGCTGCATAATTTTCGTTTTTTTAGCCCTTCATAAATAAAGTTTTTCGCCACCACTACCGATACGTTGCTTAAAGCTCGAGTGAGGTGTCCACTGTTCCAAGAGGGCAGTTCCTTTCTTTGCTTTCCAAGCTCCCGTTCCATTGGTTTTGCAGCTTACAGCGCGGCTGCTAAGGTGCCCACTGCTGGTTACAACGGACAACGTCGACGGCGAGGGCGACGCCGCGAAACACAGAAACGGGCGCCAAAGGGCTGCGGTCTTAAACAAAAAGAAAGAATTCGTTGTTCTGCTAGCCACGACATAACCCGATGTCGTACTGGCCACTAAATCATGGCTAGACGACACAATTTTTGACGCCGAAATATTTCCCTCACATTTTGCCGTCTATCGCAAAGACCGCAATGCACGCGGCGGCGGTAGCATTATTCTTGTGGACAAAAGAATGAAATCATGCCACTGACCTTCAGTGACCCTCCTTGTGAAGTTATACTGAGCAGAACTGAACTGGAAAATACACTCCAGCTCTCTTTTTGACCATATTACGGGCACCCAAACTATTCTAATTTCCCAGGGCTGGAAGCACTGCCTGGTGCTCTGTCGCCCTTGGGATCTGACCGCATTCTTCTTGGTGGGGAGTTCAATAAAATTGTTTGGAAAAATAAACTGCCCCTTTCATTAAGTAAATCCAGAGTACATGCAGCATTTGGGAAACCACTGAGCTACTGTGGTTTTCATCAGTTTTTTGCATTGCCTACATGATACATTGGTTTATGCTCCACCATTCTTGATCTTGTGCGCTGTAATAACCCCGAGATTATTAAATCAGTCGTTACAATTCCTGGCATAAGTGATCATGAGGCTCTTATCGGTACTATTCTCTGTAACCCTTAAATATTCAGAACCGGCTTCAACGCTAGCTTGTTTTATACGTTCAAGGCAAATTTGGATGAATAATACTGGATCTGCTCGCGTTTCGACCTGAGTTTCAAGACTGCTCTGAATTTATGGAAATGAACAGCACATGGAACCTATTTAAGCCATAAATTGCTTATCTCGGCCACCGAAATGTTCCTTTTAAAATGATTACAGCAAAACACAGAAAAGATAAACCATGGTTTAATAAACGCGTATATTCTTTTTAAAACGATTACTGGAAAACGCGGAAAAGATAAAGTATGGTTCATTAAACACATGCGGGCAGTTATCAATAGAAAGCGTCAACTTTATCAGCGCTACAGGGATGGGAAGCCTGATGCTATGCGCGACCAGCTCAGACAACTTGACTACTTCTTGAAAAAACTCATAACAGAAGCTAAGAGTAATTTTTTGTTCATTTCTAAGAAGCATTACGTACGAAACCAAAGGAAGAATGGAAGTTGGTTTTTGGTTTATTGGTGTTTAACGTCCCAAAGCCACTCAGGCTATGAGGGATCCCGTAGTCAAGGGCTCCGGAAATTTCGACCCCCTGGTGTTCTTTAACGTGCGCTGACATCGCACAGTACACTTGCCTCTATAATTTCGCCTTCACCGAAATTCGACCGCCGCGGCCGGGATCGAACCCGCATCTTTCGAGTCAGCAGCCGAGAGCCATAACCACTGAGCCACTGAGTCGGCAAGTATGGAAGTACGTCAAGTCGAATAGAAAAAATTCGGATGACATCCCCACTATTACACACGGTCAAACTACTGTAAATGATGACGGTGGTAAAGAGACAATTTTTAAAGATAACTTCAAATTAAAATTTGTAGAATGCTACAAGGAAAGCCTACCCCATAGTGTCTTCCTAAACCAATGCCTGATCTTGTAATCTCGGAGAGCGGAGTTTTTTCCTTACTTCAGTGCCATAATCCGTCTTCCGATCCAGGGCCATTCGCTATATCTAATCAGGTTTTGAAAGAAAGTGCCCGGGCTCTGGCGCCATATTGTTTTGTTTTTTTTTTTATAATAAGACTCTGCATGAAAACGAACTTCCATCAGGCTGGAAGCCCGCGAATGTTGCACCCGTTTATAAGTCATTCAGCAAACAATTGGATACTAACTATCGCCCCAGCTCTCTATCAAGTGTATCTTGCAATTCCTAAAAACACATAGTGTTTAGCGCGTTATTGAAGCACCTAGAAAATGATAGATTTTTCTCGGAATAGGAACATGGTTTTAGGTCTAAATTTTCATGCATCACCCAACTGTACAAGTTCTCTAATAACATCTTTGTTTCCTACTGAAAAAGCTCCAAATTGAATCGGTATTTTTGGTCTTCGAAGAGACATTTGACACCGTTCCACATGTTCCCATATTGCACAAAATGCCTGTTCTCGCTTTACCCGCGTCTATTGCCAAGTGGGTACAGGATTACCTACCAAAAAGAACCCAATGTGTTGTAGTAAACGGCACATCGTCCTGAGCTATTTATGTGACGTCCCATGTGCCAAAGGATCAGTTTTAGGGCCGCTAACTTTTTAAAATTTATAATATTGATCTTACTGAGAGAATATTGTCACATATACGCCTGCTCGCTGATGATTGTGTGATTTCCCGCAATTCTTGTGACGTTGGCATTCTATAGAGTAATTTGAATTGCATGGCATCATGGTGTTAAAGTGGAAAATGCGCCTCAATATAAAGAAGTGCTGTCACGTGCAGTTCATGCGAAAATGGCACCCCGTCCCCTCCCAATACCGCATTAATTGCAACTTCCTTAAACGCGTTGATAATTTCAAGTATCTAGGCGTATACTTCTCCTGTGACTGTTCATGGAGCAAACATGTGGACTACTTGGCGAACAAAGCTAGCGCTGTATTGAATTTCTTTAAAGGAAGCTTTAAAACAGCACCCCTAACCGCCAAAGAAGCGTTCTATCTCATTAACACACGGCCTATTCCAGAATATGCACGCACATTTTGGGACCCCTCTACGCATAACTTGATTAACAAACTGGAACGAATTCAGAACTGCGCTGGGGTTTATCACTAACAATTATAACTTTGCCTGCAGCATAACAATCATTAAAACCAAGCTAGGGTCGCAGTTCCTTTCCCAAAGGAGAGAATGAGATTTTTACACAGTGTATATAACAACGACACCGGAATAGAAGAAACTATTTACCTAAAGGCCCCACACTATATTTCCTCTCGAACTGATGAGCCGAAATAAAATTAGAGAGATTTCTTGCCGCACGAATGTTTTTGCCCATTCATTTTTCTGTTTCACGATAAACGAATAGAATCGTCTGCCTGAAAGATTTGTAAGTTTTCCTTCTATAATGTTTTCCTCGGCTCTGCTTGGGGCGTGTTTTCAAAGAGTTTAATTATATTAGTTACATTATTTTGTATTATTTCTTCTTGGTGTGTTTGGTATTTCACTGCAGAAGATCGTGTTCAAGGTGGTCTTGAAGCTTTCCTTTGATATTTTGTTCTGAACATTACTGTTCAAACTGTATCTAATAATTGGAAAGTGTTTCCTTTCCTCGGCAGAGGGAACAAAAACAATACTGCAGGCAGGGGCTTCAGTAAGGTCTTCTAGTGACCTCAGGGTCATTTGCTCATACGCGTTTTTTTGTGTGATTTTTTTTACATATGTTGCCCCCAAATGTATCTATATGTGGTTCGTTACGTTTTAATAGTTGCTCTTTGAATTTATTTGTGCAACAATGTTGCGGTCTATGCCTAAAAATTGCTTAACCATGTATTCCATGCAGTATATTTTCAAATTAAACATGGCAGTTGCCAATGAAATACCTGCGGAATGACTGCAGCATGGGAGCAGTTTCTTTCATTATCTATGCTCAAATACAGCATTCCTACCGCGCGTCATTTTTGAGTAGTTCTCAACGGCTGTATTCACATTGGTTTAAGAGGGCTTTTTGCATACTTACCGACCACTATGTATATATTTTCTAAATTCAACTAAGTACACCGCCTCACGTCCTTTCTTCATAAGTGCATCTGGTAGGTAGCATTGTAAAGTAGTATCGCCTGTGTCATAGGAGCTCTAGAAACAAAGTAATGTAACAGTAGGGAGAGTAAGCAAACATCTTTAGCGGCATGGGTGATCTTGCGCTGAACTCAAACATTTCATTACAGAACTTTTTCCCTGTTTTCAATTCAAACTGCGCTTTTCCGTGTACTAATAATACGCTGCACATGTAGCGGCTGAGATACAAATTGCAGTAGCTTAGTAGTGTATTAGAAACGCATGCGCTACTTGGAAACAAAAAGAGACAAAATGGCAAATGACACTAGAAAAAAGCAAAAACTTACAACTGTTTATATATGATGAAAGGACCGAATAAATGCACCTAGATGTAGATATTCTCAGAATCACAGACGCTTCCGTCATTCCTGCATGTTAATACGACCATGGTCCCGTTTCTGGACTTCTGTTACAACAATTGAATCTTTTGTCAGTGTGAGAGATGGTGAACTTACGCTCGTTCTACTGTGCGCTGTATAGATAAGAAAAGTTTCCACAATTAACTTTTCAATCATTTTTACGGCTGGCCTACTATTTTCATCTAGTGCAATAATACTTTGGATCTGCTTTCGGGGTATGGAATTTTTAAATTATAGCGACGAAAACACACTTTAAATTTCGGATAAGACTGGCCGATTCGTGGTTATGAAAAGGGCTATAGAAGAAAGGGCCGCCGGCTACTTGTTAGTCTGAGGATGTTGAAGACATGTTCTACACAATACCTCAAGACTGTGGGATTTCTGCTGTAGAAGAAAATATTGACAGCTACAGATCGGTGAAGTCACAGAATGAAGGTGGGACGAGCCTCAGAGAAGGTGGGACGAGGAACTGCTTTGAACTTATTTAAGATCCCTGTATGTGCAATATGAAGGGAAAGTGTACAAACAGCGAGGAGGAATATGCATTGGCTCATATCTAGCTCCCACGCGTTCGAACTTGTACAAAAGGGATTACACAGCCTGAAAACAGAGCTCAATAGCAGGAATATCTTGCCGTGTTTTCGGTATTTCCGCCAATTTTTGCACTGCTTTAGTGAAAAAAAAATGCTGGCGCTGTTGACGTTGATGCGATGGTCACACTTTTTAAGCACACGCTTATGGCCAGAATTTTACCTATAAATTACCTGCAAAAGCGATGATAAGTCTCCTTCAACTATGAATAACAGAATTCGTGGTGCACACATGGTGGAGCAAAGCGTAATGAGTTGCGATTCAAGAGAGCCCAACCTTGATGAAAGAAACTTTGCCGACTCATGCATGTTGGAGAATTTTGTGAAGTCCTGCGATCGCAAAATGACAGCGAGTATGAGCATAAAAATCAGCCGGTTGGTCGATAGTGGTTTTCCCGATAGCATGATAGTGTTAGTGCAAAGAAAAACTGCTAAAACCCATGACGAGAAAAACACGCCCTGGGGGAACTGCGCGAAAGGAAACGACCATTTGAGACACGGTATTCACAGTGTCGCATAGATTGAACAAGGTCGAAAAGAAACATGAGGTGAAGGCTGTATTTAGGGGACCAAAAGTTGATCAGCCTCTGTACCAAAGTAAATGAGAGCGGAAAGTGTGGCAAGCGCAAGGAATGTGAAACCGCCCATAGGGAAAGATTCACTCGGTGCCAGGAAGACATTATAATAGGGGAGTAATTGCTTACTGACATCCACCCGAGCACAGCCATACGGCTACAAAGGAAAGCTATACAGATTGCTGAGAACCATCGTAGCTAAAGAAAAATTCGTCCCGGTCCCGCGTTCGAACCCGGGACCACCGCCTCACTGGAGCAGTCACTCTAGTAATTGAGCTAACCTGGACGGCAAGCTTATGGTAGGGCGAGAGCGAATTGTCATTAATTCGGAGTGGGACTGTTTTGGTCAAATGTTTTAGGGGATTCCCCAAAGGTGGAGTAGATTTGTATTGAGGGAGTAATTACTCATTGACATCCACCCGAGCGCAGCCACACGGCTACGAAGAAAGACTATACAGCTGGGTCATTTTTTTACTACGAAGTTTCTGAGAAAGCTGCACATGTTGACGCCTTTGTGCGTAGAACTTGTAGGGCACTGCATTTTATTCATAGCAATTCGCATGTCAATTTAAAACCTAGTGCCTATCTCAGCTGAGTTCGATCTATTTTGGAATATGGCTTTGCGGTTCCCTTCGAAGGACACTCATCGGTCTCATCGAACAAATTCATAACCTTGGAGTAGTTTTGTGTTGGGACAATTCCGAAGGATGGGTAGTGTAAGTGCCATGAAAGATCAGCTCAACTGGCAGCTACCTGCCTCCCGCCAAAGAAAATTAAGGCTTAAGCTATTCGTTACAATTTAGCACTATTAAATCGGCATTAACAAAGACATCTCTCTCAAAGAACCATAGACCATTGTATTCAAATCCGGCAATATCACATGAGGACTGCCACCTGCTGAAACAATTGGCGAGTGCAATCGGTTAGCGTAAACACAAATGTGCAGTGTGAATGATGGTTCATTTTCTTCTTGTAACCGCCCTGCTGTAACGCCATCGGGCGCTGTGGGGTAAAGTCTGACTAATGGAATTAAAAAAAATTACTTCAGAGGAGTGAAATTGTAAGCAAGCAGAAAGAACGAATTGAAAGGGAAATTGTTGAAGCTTTGTTGATAGAAACAGCGGACACAGGAACGAGTGTAAGTACGCCATCAGTAGCGCTGACAAAAAGAATTTGATATGATAGAAGTGCAGAAGGGGCGTCGTCGTCGTGGTCAAGTGCAGACATTGCGGAAGCGTTTGCGGTTCCTAGACTTGAAATCTAGTTGTATAGATTGCAGTCTCATGAAAGAAATAAACTGTAGTAGGTTAGCGCTGGTGACATGTATAACTTGTTATTTTTTATCGTTTTGTTTCTATATAGCACATGCGTTTTCAATATGATGAACCAACTGACCCCTCTATGAGTATTGTTAGCAGTGTACACCTAGCATGCAGAAGATGCCTCACTTTGCTTGATAAACTGGAATTGGCTGCTTTATCCTCTGCTTTCTAGCAATTATCCAGCGTAAAACGAATGATATTATTCATTTCTCAGTCATCAACTCCATAAAGGAAACCAATCTACTAGCAGAAACTTTTCCCTGTGCATTCCTCGGCAGCATTCATATGTATGCCATAGAACGCCGCTTTTTCCAACCCTTTTTTCTGCTGAATACCTTAACGAGCTCTACAGCTTCCTTGGTTTTGGCAGTCTCGAATCTCCTGCACCGTAAGAAGTTTCTTGTGCACCTTCCACCTTTCGCCATTTGATCCCGTTCCACGCGAAACCCTCTTAATTCACAGCGTATTAGTCCGATGCTGTTGCTAGGTGGTCTTCGTGACCACTTTCTATGTTAGCGTACACGTTAGAGGAATTCCCACCAGAGTAGAATAATGAGCAGCTGTTAACAGCTTAGTTAATGGATCACAGTGCACGAATTTCAGAGGTTTGGATTTCGATCGCATCGGCGACGTGTGCTTACTTTAAAGCTCAGCTCTTTGGCGCCCGTTGCTGCGTTTCGGGGCGTCGTCGTCGTCCCTCGTAACCAGCTCCGCAGCCGGGGCAGCGCGCTGCTCTAGCTGCGCGCTGCTTTCAGCAGCCAACTCGTTGACAGGAATGATGTTCGTATTCCAGCCCTTAGCAAAAACTAATACGTTTGAAATATACGGTGGGTCATTTAGATGGTATTTTAAACATATTTTGTATTCATGAATGCACTAAAAATATGTAGGAAATACGTTACTGAAATTTCTTGCTACGTATTCGAAATATATTTTTAAAATATGCCAAAAATACCTGACTTAAATCATACTTCGAGCACTTTTAAACTACATAAAAAAATATGTATCCAGTTTTAGCACCTCGTCAGTGTATTAAAAGTGCATTTTCGGAAATACGAAATTAATTCATCTAAAGTATACTTCAATTCTTAAAAACTGGCAGTACGTGTAAATGTATAAGTATGCAGTTTTAGCAACTTGTGAATGTATTAAAAGTGTAGTTTCGTAAATATGAAATAAATTCATCCGAAATATACTTAAATTTTAACAAGCGGGCAGTCCTTTTAAACGTAGCTGCAGCACACTTCTAGCTGCCGTTGAACAATCGAGTGCTCAAAATCTCGTTTCGGAAATGGCGTTTGCGTGTTGTCAACGTATTTGAAGTGTACTTCCGTAAATACGCAATTAATTCGTCCAAAGAATACATAAATTCTAGCAAATTGGCAGTACCCCTTAGCATATTTGCAGCACACTTCAAGCTGCCGTTGAACAACCTGATGCTCGAAATCGACTTTGGGGAAATCGCATTTTGGTGTTGGCAATGCTTTTAAAGTGTACTTTCGGAAATACGCAATTAATCCGTCCAGGTATACTTAAATTCTAACAAATAGGCAGTCCGTGTAAACATATTTGCATTACACTTCAAGCTACCGTGGAACAATCTAGAGCTCGAAGTGACATTTCAGGGGACAGTGAAAATACTCCCTTTCCTGTCCTCCTTTCGCTGCAACACAGCAATCATACCGCGGAACAACGAAGGACAAAGAAGAAACGGGACGAGAACGCCTGCGTGGTTCCCACGCTATGATTACTGTGTTACAATGAATTATCAACCTGCCCAAGCCTTTTCTGCTGACCCGAAAGACGCGGGTTCTATCCCAGCCGCGGTGGTTGAATTTCTTTGGAGGAGAAATTCTAGAAGCCCGTGTACTGTGCGATGTCAGTGCACTTTAAAGAACCCCAGGTGGTCGAAATTTCCGGAGCCCTTCACTACGGCGTCTCTCATAGCCTGAGTCGCTTTGGGACGTTAAACCCCATAAAATAAAATAAAATAAAATAAAATAAACTGTTCTGAAGTCATTTCGTTTATGGTAACTTCTAGAAGGAAGGTAATCACCACTTATTTACACTACGTGCGGAGAACGTGATAGCATGATACCGGCTGTGTATTTCCGGGCCCGAATATGACAGCGAAAGAAACCACGACCGGCAAAGCTGACCGGCACCCTTAGACGCCCGTGTATCTGTTGGTTGACAGTTCGGCTCCTGACCTACTTCTGACTCAAGTTTCGACGAGCAATTCTGTGCCAAATCGCCTCCCAATTCGAACGTGCCCAGTAGGGCACTTTTGGGATAATTTTCGGGCCCACAGGCATTGCGCAAAAAACGCCTCACCGGGCAAGATAGTGCGTTGCTCTCGGTGGGTATATGTATATAAGGCAAGCCAAGTATGGCACTTGTCGGAGCACGTGTTGTTTGATGAGGCACTTCCGTCATAAATTTCTTGTGTAGGTATCTTTGCCGTTCCCATTCCGTCACATGACCATATAATCTCATGTACATTGTGATTGATGATAACTACGCTTGTATATTATGATCTGCAGTTGAAGCATCAACCCGTCTCATGCTGTGAAGTAGACCAGTGGACACTTTTTAGGCCGAAGCGAATATATTTTAATATATTTAATGCATATTTTTAGTGTATTTCTAATGTAATCTAATGTATTTAATGTATATTTCTAGTATCTTTTTAATGCATTATAATTATGCTAAGCTGGCAAAAATGTATTTTTCACGTATTTTAAAGAACGTTCAGAATATTACTCCTAGCATACTTAGAAAACATTCTTATGCTGTGTAAGCATAGGGACAAAAAATGCGGAATAAATATGCAATGAATACCATATGTTTGAAATGCATTTTTAGCACATCTCATTTTCGCTACGGGAGTTGTGAGGCAATGTAATCTCTTGCACTTATTTGTTCAGTGTGGAGTATAGAAAATACCTGATTTTGATCTTTGTGGATGACGGCAGACTGTTCTTTCTTTTGTAATTTCGCTAATTACAAGAAGCAAGAAGAATCTATCTATTCACTAGGAGGGGTAAAGAGCCTGAACGATTACATGTTCTTCGTTTAGGCTCCGCACTAATTGTGCCTTTTTACCTTGCTCCTCCAGACGGAAGAATTATTTGCTTGCTTCAGCGTTTCGCCCCTGTCCCTCGTGTTCCCAATGTCCTCTCTTCCTAGGGAAGCCGACACCGGCCATAAAGAAGCGAGAATAATTTTGGTATCGTCTCACGAAGCGGAGTAAAGAAAAGGACATAAAAGGCAAGCAAACACGCGATATAAAAGAAAATAAAGGTTCAACGCCCCCCCCCCCCCGATCTGAACGAGCTTGGTCATTCTAGGTTTCCAAAAAAATTAAGGGGCCTGGCCATGCCTGACTGCGCGATTTGCGATGGAGTACGTCACTAGTTTGAAACCCGAACCGCTGTATTCAGATACAGTAGACATCGTGTTTTCAGAATCAATGTATAGAGTCCTGTACAGCAGAGTCCAAGGTATATATGGATGTTGTAAAGCGGGTTAAGAAAATGATGGTCTCAGCGGGAGTTAAAACCTTTTCTTCAGAGCGCATACCAATCCGTTGCCTGTGAAGAGTTTGCTACAAGAGAGAGGCGCATTTCTGCCCTTGGGGACTAATTGCATCCTGTGTAAGAAGCCAGAGAATGTCGAACGTGTATTTCTTGATTGCTGGCACGCTATATTCTTTTCGAACGTCCTGCTCCGTACCCTTAAAAAAGACCTCCTGCTCACATCGTGAGGTGTTCGGTTTCAGCAAGACGATTCTGTAAGACAAGCTGTTTATTCTTGGCTTGCTTCTGACCTGACTGTCTCGAATGACGGTCAAAAATTGTGATCTTGGTTTCGACCCTGTGTGCAGTTATTTTGTTGGGAATCTACGCAAGCTGCGTGACACCGTCAGGAATGAAGGATTCTGTGATGAAGTCAATAAAGCGATGGGAGTTCTCATTTAAAAGAAATCACATGTATTTTGTTTTCATACCAACTGACAACCCAGGGGTGTTTCTCTACTTGGCGCAATTGGTAATAAAGAAAAAAAATATGCCGATAGCGTAGTGCTTTTGCGCAGCACCATGAACATCGGATCTGTTCGCGCTGTCGTCACTTCTACTCCCAGTCGCAGATTAATTTCTTTTTCTGCCTCTTTTTTCTCTCTAGGCACATTTTTACCTTGTGTCCGGTTGAAACTGTTTGTTCGCAACAGAGAGGACAAGCATATTTGACCAGAGTTGACGCCTAGAGTAGAGCCATAAAAAAAAAAACAATAACCCCGATCGAAAAACACGACAGCAGTTTCTGTCGCACGACAGATTCTCCTGTCTTGCGACAGAGTCCTGTCGTGTAGTCTGTCGCATGACAGCGACTTGTGTCGTGGTTCTGCCTTGCGACAGAGGTGCCTGTCGTTGGTTCTGCCTTGCGACAGAGCCACCTGTCGCGGGTTTTGTCTCACGACAGAGCTGCCTGTCGTGGGTTCTGTCGCGCGACAGGCAGCTGTCGTGAGCTCTGTCGCAAGACAGACGTACCTGTCGTGGCTTCTGTCGCGGGTTCTATCTTGCGACAGACTCCTTACACACCTGTCGCGCGAGAAAAGGACCTGTCGTGGGTCCTGTCCCGCGACAGACTGTACAGATGCCTGTGGCTCAGTGGCCACCGCTGTGACTCAGTGGTTATGGCACTCGGCTGCTGACCCGAAAGACGGGGGTTCGACCCGGCCGCGGCGGCCGAATTCCGATGCAGGCGAAATTCAAGAGGCTCGTGTACTGTGCAATGTCAGTGCTGGTTAAGAACCTCAGGTGGTCGAAATTTTCATTGCCCTCCACTACAGCGTCCCTTGTAGCCTAAGTCACTTTGGGACGTTAAACCCTCATAAGCTAAAAAACTGATGTCTGTTGTATGGGATTTGCCGTGACGTACTTTATTTTCTCACGACAGAAGTGTCTGCATGTCACTATAGCCATCACAAGATGTATCCTCGTGGTCATGAAATATCAGCATAACCTTTTTCGATCTGCATATTTTCTGGGCTAAAATTTTTTCTTACTTGTTTACTTATCTTGGCACATGCCTCTTTTATAACACCTTCTGCAGGGCTCTATAGGTGTGTATTCAGCAAAAATTAGACTTGGTAATTATTTGGTGAGAGCTCTGGCAATCCGATTTATATATATGCATGCATGTAACTGTTTGAGCATGCAGAATAATTCTGGTGGGAAAACGGAACGAAATGCAATTCAGGCAGCATGATATGTATCCATGCAAGCAAACTAATTTTTGTCTGCAAATCAATCATTATTTTGAGAATGAGCATTATGCCATTGTATGACACAACTAGAATATTCTGATGTTCAAAGCACTCGAGCAGTCATGGCAAACGTCACGATTAAATGCTCTCTATGCTCGTGTAATTTTTTGCCAGAGGCTTGAGCTATATGAAATATGAAATATATATATGAATCACAATTAATACAAACATATGCAAGAGATGGGCTCCCAACAATTTTGAAACAATTTTTTTACAAAGGTAACAGAAAAGCACATCTATACATGTCATAACTTATTTCACAAAACAACAATGAGCAATGAACATAATGTAGATGCCAGAGTAAAATATGCAGCAGACAATAAAAGCTGCCTGCTGCAAGCTTTCTCTAAAACTGCATAGCACTCACTTGTACATTTAGAGCTGATCTCCTGAGGAAGTGCTCCAACCAATCTCATACCAAAAGTGCACTGCAGCTTCCTTTAAATAGATGTGTCTGACATATGTTGCTGTATAGCAATGAGATACTGCACAGGCATATTCAAAACGACCCAATAACAAAATTAAGATATCAACATTTGCAGACCTCTCTAAAAGAAGCAGTTTCAGCAGCACATATAACACAAGCAATACACTCGATCATGCCTCGTTACTGGGCAATAGTTCCAAGCAAAACTAAAAACTGCGAGTTGTCCATAAAAACAAATCATGATGAGAACAAAGAAAAGTACTTAAAAACACTTAGCCATAAACATCTGCTTCTGTACATAGTAGTGGGCAGTGAAGTGAAAACTAAACAAAATCCTGGGCATTTATAATGTACTAGTATCATATAATGTGATGCAGTATGAAGCGCCTAGTGATCTATGAGCCATGTGGTGGTGTCTCATGGAATGACAACATATCTCCTTCTACAACTGTTCACATACCTCTAACCACTCACACATATATGGGCTCATGTCACCGCTTTCAACATAGCACAAGACGCAAAGAAAATTTATTCACAATTGTATGTGTAATATAGCAAAAGGTGAGGCGTGTCAACTAGACACCTTTGCAGTGCGAAGCATAAAACTAGATAAAACAAGTCCATCACTCAGGCATCTGCACTTTCTCAATACGAGGAAGGAATTACCTGGTTAGAAAAGTTGAGACTCTGTTCTTATTGCTCTCTATATTAATGTGACAAAAATATATGGGCACCAATAGGTGCTGTGCATTTTCACCCTGTCCACTGTCCAGACAGAGAGTTTCCATATTAAGTAGGCATTAACAAATTCAAAAATTTGGTCCCCCAAAAAACTGCCCGCAATACGAGTTTAAAGGCAAACAAACCATGCCCACAAGAGCTTCAAATTCAAGGCTATCTAGAAAGAACACTGGTACAGGAAGAAAAAGCTTCAGATTTTTTTTCAAGATATATTGTTGCGGGAAAGAATATATTTACAGATATTTACAAATAGACAAGAACAGCTGCGAGCGGCACCGAGAACACAGTCCGAACTTCGTCGTCGTCTTCTACTCTTCCCACTCGTGCCATCGCTCTTTGTCGTCGTCGTCTACCCGCATCAGGACCTCTGGCTGCTGAAACGCCGTCTCGGCGTTAGGGCGGCGACGTATGGGCGTCGTGATAAGGTTCAAGGCAACAGACGTGGACGATGTCGGTGGTGGCGCCTGGGGACGATGGCGAGGTTTCAAGGGGAGCAATTTCATAGTTCACGTCGGTAACACGGCGCACGACACGGTAAGGGCCACGGTAGTGCGAAAGGAGCTTCTCGGAGAGACCGACGCTGCGAGAGGGCGTCCAGAGAAGGACGAGTGATCCCGGGGCAAATTCGACGGCCTGGTGACGGCGGTCGTAGGCTGACTTCTGGGAAACTTGAGAGGCTTGGAGCCTACTACCTGCTATTTGGCGCGCCAGCGCGGCCTGGGAGATGGCGTCCCGAGCGTAAGCAGTGGTGGGGGCTGAAGAAGGCGGCAAGGGTGTGTCCAAAGGCAAGGTGGGATGCCTACCAAAGAAAAGGTAGAAAGGAGAATAGCCTGTTCTGTCATGAAGGGAAGAGTTATATGCAAATGTCACATAAGGCAAGGCTGCGTCCCAATCTCGGTGGTCTGGCGATACGTACATGGCTAACATGTCGGTGAGCGTGCGGTTGAACCTTTCCGTAAGCCCATTGGTTTGTGGGTGGTAAGCTGTCGCGAGCTGGTGCTGAGTGTCACACGAACGAAGAAGGTCGTGAACTACTCTGGATAGAAAATAACGACCGCGGTCGGTGAGCAGTTGACGAGGGGCGCCGTGGTGAAGGATGACGTCTTGCAGAAGAAAATCGGCAACATCGGTAGCGCAGCTGGACGGCAAAGCACGCGTGATGGCGTACCGAGTCGTATAATCAGTTGCGACAGCGATCCACTTGTTGCCGAAGAGAGACGTCGGAAAAGGGCCAAGAAGGTCGAGGCCAACACGGTGAAAAGGTTCCGGAGGTATGTCGATGGGTTGCAGAAGACCGGCAGACAAAGTGGAGGGCCTTTTCCGACGTTGACACAGGTCGCAAGCGGCCACGTAACGCTTGACGGAACGATAGAGACCAGGCCAAAAGAAGCGATGCCGCACCCGAGCTTACGTGCGGGACACGCCAAGGTGACCGGCTGTCGGCAGGTCGTGCAGTTCTTCAAGGACAGAAGAGCGTAGACGTTGGGGTATCACGAGCAGGAGCGGAGGGCCATCGGAGCGTAGGTTTCGGCGATACAAAATGCCGTTCTGGAGCACATAAAGGTTCAGAGACGGAGATCGGTTTGCAGAACGGATGCCATCAAAGATAGGACGTAAAGATGAGTCGTGGCGCTGTTCGTTGGCAATATCGGCAAGATCGGAGATAGCTAAGAGGCAGGGCAGGGTCTCAGCATCCTCTAGGTCGGGTGGTTCCACAGGGTATCGGGATAAACAGTCAGCGTCCTGGTGATGGCGCCCTGACTTGTACATGACGTAGTATGAGTATTCTTGGAGGCGCAATGCCCAGCGACCAAGGCGACCGGTGGGATCTTTTAGTGAAGACAGCCAACAGAGAGCGTGGTGACCAGTGACAACAGCGAATGAACGGCCGAACAGGTAGGGTCTGAATTTAGCCACTGCCCAGGCAAGGGCAAGACACTCGCGCTCAGTAATGGTGTAATTTTGCTCTGCGGCTGAAAGTAGGCGGCTGGCATAAGCGATGACTCGATCTTGACCCTGTTGACGTTGGCCAAGTACGGCGCCGATGCCATATCCGGAGGCGTCCGTGCGAAGCTCTGTGGGAGACGACGGGTCAAAATGTGCTAAGATGGGCGGAGTGGTCAGCAAATGGACGAGGGATGAAAATGAGTTCTCTTGAGCAGGGCCCCAGGTAAAGGGGGTGTCGTTCTTCAGAAGATCGGTGAGGGGACGAGCGATGCCGGCGAAATCTTTGATAAAACGGCGAAAATACGAGCACAAGCCGACAAAGCTGCGCACATCTTTCGACGACCTTGGAAGAGGAAAGTCCTTCACAGCTTGAATTTTGATGGGATCTGGGCGTACACCAGAAGCGTCAACGAGGTGTCCGAGAATAGTGAGTTGGCGACGACCGAACTTGCATTTCGATGAGTTCAGCTGAAGGCCGGCGTTACGAAACACTGTCAGAATATTGGAGAGGCGCTCGAGGTGCGTGGCAAAAGTAGGCGAGAAAACCACAACATCGTCTAGGTAACAGAGGCAAGTGGACCATTTAAAGCCACGAAGAAGGGAGTCCATCATTCGTTCGAAGGTAGCCGGGGCGTTACAGAGGCCGAACGGCATGACTTTAAACTGGTATAAGCCATCAGGCGTCACGAAGGCGGTCTTCTCGCGGTCCTTTTCATCAACGGCAATTTGCCAGTACCCCGATCGAAGATCAATTGAAGAGAAATATTTGGCGCCGTGGAGGCAGTCTAATGCATCATCAATCCTTGGGAGTGGATATACGTCTTTTTTTGTGATGCAGTTGAGGTGCCGATAATCAACGCAGAAGCGCCAGCTGCCGTCCTTCTTTTTCACCAGGACGACTGGTGAAGCCCAAGGACTTGATGAGGGCTCGATGATGTCTTTTGCGAGCATCTTGTCCACCTCTTGATTTATGACGGTGCGTTCGGCGCTGGACACTCGGTACGGACGTCTGCGGAGAGGAGCGGAATCACCGGTGTTTATGTGATGCGTCACCACAGAGGTCCGAGCCAAAACACGGCTATCAAAGTCGAAGATGTCGCGGAAAGATGATAAGAGACACCTAAGATCGCGAGCTTGCATTGGCGGTAGGTCAGAAGCGATCATGTCGGCGTAGTCGTCTGTTGGGTTCTCAGTTGATGGGGCCGCAGGCAGCCGGCATTGCTGAGTGGAAGGTAAGCAGGTGTCCACCACTGATATCACACATTCGGCAGCAGGGCACAGCGTGGCGAGTGAGATGCCTTGCGGGAGCGGTTGGATGGATGAACCAAAGTTCAGGACCGGAAGGTACGCTCGGTTGGCCGACATTGTACATACAATGTGTGGAAGCGCAATGCTGCGCGTCAGGGCGACGTCAAGTTCCGGAGTGACTACGTAGTGACCATCAGGTACGGGGGGAACAAATGAGAAAGAAATGTAAGTTGCGGCTTGAGGCGGTAGACGGACAAAGTCGACAGCACAAAGACGGTGTATAACTGGGGACGGCGACTCAGCAGAAAGAGGAAGGTCAAGCTGAACAACATTAGTGGCGCAGTCAATGAGGGCTGAATGCTCAGACAGGAAGTCGAGGCCAAGAATGACTTCATGACGGCACTGGTCCAGAACAGAGAACAGAACGGATGTATGGCGGCCGGATATGGTCACACGGGCTGTGCATAGTCCAACAACATGAGGCGTTCCGCCGTCGGCAACGCGGAGAACGGCTTTGGGTGCAGGGGTCAGTACTTTTCGGAGGCGGCGTCGTAGGGCTGAACTCATGACGGATACGTGCGCGCCTGTATCGATCAGGGCTCGCACAGGCACTCCATCGACATGAATGGCGAGCAAATTATGGTGTGCGCGAAGGGCTAATCGAGGATTTTGGGACTGGGGCTGTACTGCAGCATCACCTCCAGACACTGCAGCGTCTAGTTTTCCGCTTGCGAGCGTCCGTAGGGGCCAGGAGAGGAGCGACGGCGTTGGGGCGAACGAGACTGTCGACGCAGGGGGGACGGGGAGCGGCTGGAGCGGGGAATCTGGCCGTCGACTGAAGCACTGTGCTGGGCTGGAGGGGGCGTGTAGTGGCTGGGCTGTTCGTCGTCGCGGTGGGAGCTGAGAGGACGGTATGTGCTGCGACGGTACCAATAATTTCGACAGTGGCGGGAGATGTGGCCAATGCGGTGGCAATGGAAACAAATGGGCCTGTCGTCGGTTGTCCGCCAATCGTTAGGGTTTCGCCGACGTGGAGTGAAGTACGAAGGTCGTCCACGAGCAATCGCAGTGGTTTCGGGTGGTGGTGAAGACCGTACAGGGCTGACGGGCTGGAAACCAAGGTTTGCAAGCTCTTGGCGGACGACAGCCTGTACCAGAGAGATGGTAGGCAAGCGGTTGTCGCCATCATGTAGATGCAGGGGGGCAGGGGCCATTGCTTCGAGCTCGCGTCGGATGATGCGGGTCACATTTTCTGGGGGCGCTGGAGTTTCCCGGTGTCGCAGGTCTTCACATGAAGAAGTCGCAGCCGTGTTGGGGAGGCGTATGTACGGCTGGCTTATACGCCTGCTTTTGGCTTCCTCGAAGCGTGGACATTCCTTAATAATTCCGTCGACTGTAGTGCAGCTCTTGCATACGAGCAAGTTGAAGGCATCGTCGGCGATTCCCTTCAACACGTGGCCGACTTTGTCAGACTCGGGCATGTTGGCGTCAACTTTGTGACAGAGGGCCAGCACATCTTGAATGTACGACACATAGGACTCCGTAGATGTTTGAGCTCGGGAGGCGAGGTCCTTCTTAGCGGCAAGCGTTCGGCCGAGCGGCCGTCCAAACAATTCGTGGAGTTTCTCTTTGCACACGTCCCAGCTGGTCAGATGGTCTTCGTGCGTCTCATACCAGACCCGGGCGGTGTCTTTTAGATAGAATATTACATTTGCGAGCATGAGGGTCGGATCCCAGCGGTTGTAGGTACTCACTCGCTCGTACATGTTGATCCAGTCGTCGACGTCAGTGTTGTCGGTACCAGAAAAGGTCCCAGGGTCACGAGGGGGAGAAAGAACGATTGATGTCATGGCCGGGGCTGAGGTTTGCTGGGCGGCGTCTTGGGTCATGATGAGTGAAGGCAACTGGCGGCCGCTGCGGAGCTCCGTCGTCGGTAGACGTAGGGGAAAGCCCGCACCTCCACCAAATATGTTGCGGGAAAGCATATGTTTTCAGATATTTACAAATAGACAAGAACAGCTGCGAGCGGCACCGAGAACACAGTCCGAACTTCGTTGTCGTCTTCTACTCTTCCCACTCGTGCCATCGCTCTGGTCATCGTCGTCTACCCGCATCAATATCATCAGTGGTTATAGTGCTCGGCTGCTCACCATAAATACGCAGGTTCGATCCTAGTCGCGGAGGTCAAATTTGATAAGGACGAAATACTAAAGGCCTGTGTACAAACTGTGTGATGTCAGTGCACGTTAAAGAACAAAGGAGGTCAAAACTACTCAGAGCTCTCCACTACGACATTCCTCACAGTATGAGCCACTTTCGGAAGTCAAACCCCATCAACAAAGAATATACAGAAGACAATCAGATGTAAATAAGTTTCTGCAAACCTTCAATCCATCTTATAATTATTTGGTATGTCACAGACATAAGATGCCTCTCCCAGGTCAAGCAAAACACACTGTGAAGCAACATCTTCGAGAGAGTAGAGGAACATGTTACGGCCTGGAGGTGGAAGCTTGCTGCTATGTATATAAGTGACGTTCCTGATTGCAGGCTCAGAAATTACCAATTTCTGGCACACGAGATCAACCTTTTGGACATTCACAATGAACGCACAGATGTCAGTTATTATGCAGTAAGCTCCATCAATCATTTTCACACAGTATGAACACGTTTTTAATGCCCTACTGTACTGAGTGCTGCAAATATGGAAACCATTAGTTTCAGCACGGGCATAGTGATTAATGCTTGGCACCATTCCATACTCTCTGAAAAACATTCCCGCTACAACTTCTTCTAAATGAACAGGTCTCAGAGGGGCTCCTAATACCTGTGCAGTAGTTCCCTGCCTGCCATGCATGTTGATTATTTGGTTCCGTCTTTGAGCTAAAGACGTCGAAAGCTCAACAAACCTACTGGAAGTTTTGAGCCATGATTTCATTATGCAACGTTCTGCAATTTGTAGTGGCACACCCTGTGCAGCTGTCACAAGTTTCAGAAGCTGTCCATTTCCATTTTCAAACGGGAATGTGGATGTACCCCACAAAGGGCCCAACATTTCCACACTTTTTGCCAGGTGTAAAAGCTGGTGCACATTAAATGTGGCACTGGTGTCTCCATACAATGAACAAATTCTGCTTACAAAGCAAGACAGAAGCTGGTCTGCTTCCTGAAGGTCAGCCTCACTTACAGTAGTCTGAAGAAGAAGAAAAACACCTTGACATAGTAGAGAAAAATGGCTGACATATCTTAAAGGGATCAAACCGGATACACATGGTAGAGAGTAGTACAAAAGCCAGAATAACCATTCAGTGGCTTTCCAGTTCTTCCGTTCTGAGATTGGCCGTGGTAAGCGACAAAATGATATCGGTGGCCTTAATACTTTAATGCGTCTTTCCAGCTCATGGAAATTCCGGCCAATATGGAAAGCTTTCCCAAAAGCACTCAGCCACAACTCGGTTATCTGCTGTGTAACGCCTTCCAATACACTGTGCATAAAGTTTGGTGGCAAGGACCACACAAGGTTGAATCCTTGGAGCTGATTTAGTGAAGAAGGCCCTTTGACACCATGAACTGGCCGGCCTTGCTCGTAGGCATCCCGCATATCTTCCAACATAATGCTGTGTGTGCGTGGAGCTGCTGGCATTTCTCCAGGAATGTAACGCAGGGTACCTGGGACGAAAATGAAAAAATACCAACATTCTGCACTTGAAGACGCTGAAGACGCAGTAGATGGGAAAAATAATATATGGGAAAAATCTACAGTCCACTTTAACTAGGACTGCATATGGTATCTAGCCCAAGCCCTGTTCTATGTTGCAGAAGATTAGTGCACAACTAAGTTCTAAAAGAGCACTTATAGTAGTGGACCAGTAGTGTGGAAACATAGGGGGAGGAGGTATGAAGGGTCAGTTTGGTTCCTGTCAGTCTGCAATGCCATGTTTTATCTGCTTGGAGCAGCTCTGAACTGTACAAGTAGAATGAAAGAGTGAATCCTGAATATTGGTGCCATTCAGGTAAATTAAATTTAGTGATACAAACAAAATTCCATGTATCTAAGCATTTGAAAATATCTTCCCTATGCTCCTCTATTATTATTATTATTAATGCTCAAGGCAAGCTTACTGCATCAAAATGCATTGCAATAAACAACAAACAATACTTCATTCCAGACATATTTAACACAAAAGCATGAGGCAGCTTGTGCTTGTTTAAAACCATGTTGAGAAAGTATGAATAATTCCCATGTTTGCTTGCAATGAGGCACGTCGCTGCCACACAAAGCTGCGTTTTCATGAAATGATCACTAAGTAAGGCGATTGCACTGCTGTCTCAGCTGCGATATACGCTGCCTGCTCTGTACCGGTCTTACCAGATAGTGATCAATGTGGCATGGTTAGAAATTTACCAAGCTTCTGGGGGCTAAATCTGGCTTGCAATGAAGCTTTCTAAACCTTTTTTCCACAGGACAGCACATGCCAATCATCTCAATCTGTTTTTTCAACTTCTAATAAAGTTGACTCACGTTCAACAACTGTTCCTTCTTCGAAGCACCAGGAGCAACCAAAGTAGCCGTTAAATTGCTTCATGTTGAGCAACGCAGCTCTTGCTGGCGAGTCCACTGAGCAACACGTCACGAACACCTTAGACAGCACTGTTTCTCCAGCATGCCGCCACGCTATCGATCCAATATTGTTGAAGACCTCCACAAACGTTTTCATCAACAAGTGCTGTGGTGGATGCTTCTTCGCGAACCAGAGAGCTCCGACGATCACGTTTTGAAATCGGACGTTGAACGGCAATTCATTAATAATGAGCTGAATAGGCCATACACTCGATTTGCTAGATTTGAAGACAGGTGATCCGTCGGTGCTTAGCGTGACAGTGAAGTCGCACCACTTCGCATTCACGCCACGTCTAATGCTTCGGTAGAGGCGGCCGTCGGTGATATCAGCATAAGCACCATGAACAACGACTGTGGCTTCTTTCAGCCGTGAATACAATGCTTGAGAGTAGCCTGTAATAATACTGTGCAGTTGCTCCTTCAGATTGAAAATTAGAAAAAAGCAGCCTTTCGCCATTAGAGACCGCACGGTCGGTGTGGTTTGGCAGGTGTCGCAGGTGAAGATGTGTGACCCTTCCTTCCTGTCCTTGCAGCCGAAATATCCGTAGCAAGTTTCGCAGAAGTAGTGGACTTGAAGCGAATCCAACTTGCCTTTCCACAGCTTCCCAAACAGATATTTGGTGTCTGGCACAACATCGGCTCCACAGAGAGTATTGATCAACTTAAGAAGACCATCCACTTGCGACCACGAGAGTCCCGCGTAAACAACATACGTAAGAATCAGTAAAACGGCTTGGGCTTTGTTAATACTCTGATTTGGCAGGGTCTCTCTCGAACACCTCGTGAAATAGTCTCTCACGTCATCGTCGTTGTCGATTCGTCGAAGTTCGCAGCCTCATCGTCTTCTCCTTCATCGTGCACATCGAAGGAGGAGGTGCTGCCAGTTTCATCGGGACCGTCAGCTTCGCTGTCCTCGCTTTCAAATGTGTCACGCGCTTCGTCTTCCAAGCAGAGATGGTCGGAGCCGCCAGCGCTCGCCGGCACGCAGTCGTCGGGGTCGCCCTCCTGAGCAGGCTGTTGAGACTGCCTGAGTTGCTCTTGGTACCGCTGAGTTTGCCTAGGTACTTGACGCGGTCGTCCAGGTTCCAAGTACTGACGGTACCGCTTGGGTTGAGGCGAACTCATAGCGAAATATAGCTAAACAAAGCGCAAAACTGCGCACAACAAACGTATACACAGGATACACAAAGAAGGCAAGCTCACGAGTCACTACCGAGATGGATGGATGGATGATAATGGCTTTACCCTTTGTATCGGGCGGTAGCTTTCGCCACCTAGCCTATACTTCCCTCATTGTTAATTTCTTTTTATTTTGCCTTTCTTTCCTACAGAGTCTATGCCAGAGTTACTACATAGCTTAGCTCCAACCACATATAGCCAAACTGACTTCCGTAGTAGCCACAATTAGAGTGTACACTCTAGCCACAATGTAAACAAAACCGCAACCGAAAAATGTTTAGCGCCCCAAAGTATACAGAAGCTTTGGTCATTGTGAATTGATTCTTTGGACAAAATAAATTATTTTCCGCAAGGATATCTAGATACTAGTTTTTTCCCCGTCGTGACCTCTTGTAACACTGCACGTGGCTTGTTTTTTTTTTGCGTCGTAAGTACCACCACTGAAGCCATGCGCCACACCAACGCACGCATATGGAAGCAAAATCACGATAAGGCAAAAGCGGGGCTCATCACAGATACAGTATTTTCATTTTCTAAAGCGAAAAAATTCGGCGAAAAACAACACACAAACTGTATGGTTCCGTACATAGAAGAAAAAGGCTAGAGAAAGATTTTAGCCATTGAAGCTGAAACGGCTAAAAAATTTTCTCGGCCGGGTTTAAAAGTCTTGCAACAGCCTCCGTTTCTCGCCAGGCGAAACTTCACGGGGAGGAGTTAACACTCTCTCGTTAGCCAAGGTCATTTTTAGATAACAGACTTTGGTGAACACTCGTTCCACTGTGGTTTGATATGGGTAGCGATAACAAAATTAGAGAGCGCCAGCTCTGACATGAGTGGAAACGTCGGTTTGCCGGCAACATTTTTTTTCCATTTTCGAGTTTACCCAGAATTCTTTATGGACCGGGTTTTTTTTGCCAGATCGCCGGCTTTTGTTCGGAGCAGGTGGCACTATAGAGCATGAACTGGTTAATTTGGTCACTATAAAAGCACTGAATTAGTCTAACGTTGGAATGATGTATGAACCAAATCGAAGGATTATTTCGATCATGTCTCTTATTTATTTATTTATTTATTTATTTATTTATTTATACAATACTGCAGGCTTTGGAATGGCACAATGCAGCCTAATAATACGAGCAGAGGTAAAGAAAAGATTATTAAACAGTGCACAGAATACCAAACCACTCAACCAGCTGTAAGAACAAATCACGGAAAAGGATGCATGTTAGCTCATATAATAAAAAAATTCCGAGAATCTACAGGTCGCTCAGAAGCTACAGGTACGCATGGAAGGCGCTTCAGCACACATTCGCGCACTATACTTTCTTGGCTCCTTTCACTCAAATTTAACGGATCCGTTGAGAGAAGACCTTATGAAGCACTCGCGAAAAAGAAATCCCATGCCCCATATGTTCTGACAAGTTCTGCTCTCATTCCGCATGCATGGCACGTAGTTGCAGGCACTCTCTCTTGCCATTAGTGTTTCTGAAAGGTTCTGAAGCCTAGCTCGGGCTGAAAGAATATGATCAAGCTCGAATTCATCTCACTCCATGCGTTTCTAAATTGAACAAAAAGTAATTTTGCTTAGCTGCCTGCACATTTCGCCTTATGCCTCATAGCAGCATTCCCTACATTGCATTGCTTCTAAGTGGGCTTGTAGCGCAGTCTATTGATTCACGATTGATCCCAAGGCAGGCGCAATGCTGAGCCAGCTTATCCGGTACATCGCGTGAGCTAGTTATTGTCTCTAACGTTTCCCACTTCTTTTGCTGCCTTTTTTTGGGGAATATATAGGCGAACCAAGTGCGACCGAGTTTCGCGAACAAAGCTAGTGTGGGTTGGAAACAAATCTATCGCCTAATTACAAGCTATGAGACTACGCTTTAAATAAATTTTGTGCCTTCATTTTTGGGTAAATGTTCTGCTGTCCACACGACACATGCCCTGTCTGTCCCGGGGCCCACAGATATCGTATACTGCCAGCTAACAGCGCCTACGATTAATGCATACCCACAGCCGAGAAAGAACAAAATCACACAATATATATTCTCTAGAGGGCAGATTAAAATGACTGTTTTTATTTTATATACGTTTTAAATTTAAATTTAATAAATTTAAATTCGTTTGTTACAACTACAAGCGAAGCGTGCCTAGAATATACTGGCTAGCATACTAACATAGTAGTGGAGAGAAGTGCTGCCTAGGGAACAAACTACCCAGTACGGCATTTACCTTAGCCATCCGCAAACAAAAACGGCAGCGCTACAAACGCTCACTTCTATAGGGTGCCTCGATGCCAGCGCCGCCGTTCAGGGTGGTGCCATCCTTTGACCGCTCCAACGCCGCCTCTCTCTCCCTGCGGCGCCATTTTGAATCACAGCGGTCGGTCGGGCTCATGGTCGGGCTGGTCTCAGTTGCTTGGCGCAAGCAGCTGAGCTTCCGTTTTTCGAGGCCCAGTGGCTGCGGACGATCGCTGGTGGCTTTATTTGTTTGACAGTGCTCTACCACATGACGGAGGAGCTTGTCAAGTCCGCCGAGGCAGCATGGCGGGTTGTTGTGTGCCAATGTGCGCCGGGTCAACGCGTAAAGGCCTACGCTGTTTTCGCTTCCCCCGAGACTCCAAGCGAAGGAAAAAATGGGAAGCTCAAGTAAAGCGAGATCAGCTGTAGAGTATATTGCTTTAAATGTTACACCTCACAGTGCTTTTTTACCACTCTGTCTCGTTGTGCTATTTCGTGGTTTGCATCTTTTTTTTCATACTTTGTTTTCATGTTTGCGGCGAAGGTTGCACCGCACTGTGCACTACAACATTTTCCTCCTAAATCTTGTTGACTTATTTCGTGGTTTGAACCTTTTTTCATGCTTTGCTTTTATGTTTTCCTTTAAGGTTACATACACCCCACGGTACATGCCCCACTTTTCTGTCCCAATGTCTTGCTTACTTATATTGTAGTTCGTGTTTTTTCATGACCTGCAATTACAGTAGGCATTAAATGAATAATTTGCATTATCTTTTGTTTTGTTCTCTGTACTCTCTGTAAGAGGGTCGGCTGAAAAGCTATGTTACATATTTGTCTTCCTCAGTAATAAAGATAAACTTTTAGGTAGGAGTTATTTTTCGAACAGCCTAACCCATCAGCACACAATTTTGTAGACAGAATAGGAAACACACGGATAGCCAACGTTAAAAACCGCGTTGTTTTTTTTTAACAAAACCCTCTATGGTTAATTTTTTTCGAAAAGCGTGACTTTTCAATGTCGATTAATTCAATTTCGAATTTAAAATTTTCAGAATTACTGCAGTTTTTTGATGCCTAAAATCGAATCTTCTTGGGCAGGTTTACATGCATGGTTTATTAATGAATACCGATTGGCTTGAATAAAATAAAAATGAAAAAATATATGTAGAATTGTGTTTCACAAACTGAGGAATCGCAGGAGAGCAACCGGTGCATATGTCCAGGGCGAAAGCGAAGTGTGCATGCGTGCGCACGCAAGAACATTCGGTGGTTGTGCGCCCCTCATCAAAATGAAACGAGTGAGAAACTTCCAATAATCCTTTATGCTATCGCCAACGAGGGGCGATTCGTTTTCTTTGGTCCCGAGAAAGAAAACGCAGGAGCAGTGGCAACGTCGGTGTACGGCGGCATCATTTGTATATACCAGCGCCCGCCCCATAAGCAGATGTAATTGCGCCCTTGTGAGCAATAAACGGGCGAACAACTCGCAGTTACCCTTTGAAAGATTAGAAAGCAAACAGACACCAGTTTTTGCGAGCAGAAGAAGCGGAAACAGCCAGCGCGACGATAGCGAAACCAGCCGCAGCGCTCGAGCGGCTGACGACACGCGGGCGTTAACAGAATGTGGGAATTAAAATCCAAAATATCGTGAAAAAAAAGAGGCAGCAATTTCTTCTATCCGCATGGAGCAGCAGCACCTGCCCGGTAACAGATCTTTAAAATATTAGCGCGTTTCTCAAACCAACAGATGGATCAGTAAATGTTCAACCTCGACCACTTGGGGCTGCAAAATTAAGTCATGCAATTACGTCTTCGACCCTCGGATGTTAGAATGGCTTTTATGAGTGAACAGATACGCAGTGCGATGTCGATGAAAAAGACTGTTCCAGTCAAAAGCACTCTCACGCCCGCCGAAAGTAAGAGTGGCGCCGTTACACCCGCTAGCGCAGCTGATCCCGTGTGATTCAATATGGCGGCGCTCGCGATGTTGTCTCCACCCTGTACGGCGGCGCTGGCATCGAGGCACCCTATCACTTCTAGACACAGTTTGCTAGCAAAGTAATAACAGAAAACAAAAATCTATTTGTTTTACCTTTTTAAATTAGGGCGCGGACATTAATTTGGGCGAGAAAATGCGTACTCAAGCAAAAAAAATTCGAAAAACTGAAGTGTTCTTTTCGAGACGTGCTGGTAAGCGTTGGCGATCGCAGCGCCGCCGCTGCTGGGTTCTCGCGGAGCCGTGCGCCTGCTGCACTATTCATTTCAGCAAGGTGTTGTCGCGGCGACTTGCGTGAGGCTTCTCCGTTGCTCCACGTGTTTTTATTTGCCCAGAAGTACAGCGATATGTACGTGCTTGTACGCTACGTTGGAGAGGAGAAGTGTTATGTGCTTCAGCACACAGACGTGCGGAATTTTTTTCCGCACGACATTGAACACTTCGACCGCAGTAAGGTCTACGAAGTGTACTGGGACGGCGACGCTTCTACCTGCGGAGGGTTCTACGAAGCAAAAATCGTCTTCATGACAGGTAAGCGCTGTTTCTAGGCGCGTTTTTAAGTTGTTTTCTAGCACCCATAAATTGATGATGTGCACTGCAAACCGCAGATACGGAAGAAGAAATGCGGCACTGGAGAGGGCGCCGCAATGAGGCGCGAAAATGCGCCAATAAAGAAGACATTCCTCCGAGGAAAAAGGTGCGAATAGCAATCGCTTTCAAGCGAATTTTCTGTAGGGCGTGGTGCTTGGCCATCAGAAACCCTGCTACTAGCAACTTGCATCGATCCTGGCCGCGGTGGCCGCGTTTGAATGGAGGTGAAAGGCACGATGTCAGTGCACGTTAAATAACTTCACTTGTTCGACATCAGTCCGAAGCCCTCCACCCTCGTTGCATAAGTGAACACGACGGTGGCAAATTTTATGCTAAAACAAACGATGTCCAGAAAGCGTGAGTCTTTATGTATCGCATGCAGAGTGCAGTGTGAACGTCTGCATGAGTTGCGAGACACGTTCACCCGTGGTAAAAAAATATAAATTGGCACTGCGTCCACGTATGTTTTAATTGCTGGTTTGGTTTGGTTTATGGGGTTTAACGTCCCAAAGCGACTAAGGCTATGAGAGACGCCGTAGTGGAGGGCTCCGGAAATTTCGACCACCTGGGGTTCTTTAACGTGCACTGACATCGCACAGTACACGGGCCTCTAGAATTTCTCCTCCAAAGAAATTCTAGCCACCGCGGCATGGCAGTAGTTCACAGTGCGAGTCAGGTGTTTAGCAAGATTTTTTAAAAAGAGTTGCTTTCAAGATAGCATGTGCTCCTAATTGCGGGATAATTTTTATCGTTTCCCGCCTTCGTCAACAGTTTCATACAAGGATTACATGCTTTCGGTAAGGCTTGGTTGTGGGCTTGTTGGTACTGCATGACGAATGTGACGCACTGTCCAACTGCTCTTAGGGCATGCAAAAAGATCATTTGCAAAGGAAATGCAGGACTGACAATGAATAGTGGCTTTGTTCTTGTAGTGATTTGTCAGCGGGTTATACCACGATATACCGCTTGTCTTGAATATCTACAGTGACTAGCACTGTCTTCGGTGCAATCACGTTGAGCACATAAGGCGATTTGAATGTTTGGTCTCCTCGATTTGGCTGCACTTTCTGCACTAGTCCACAAAAGTGCCGTGTAAACAGTTCCTTTCATTTCGTTCAAGTGACAGTCGTGGAAGTGGTATCTTGCTGTAACTGGTTCATTGTTTCCTGCTGAAATGCTGTACGTAAATTTTGCAATGAAATTAGGCCTTGGTGAGCTCGCATTTGTTATTGTGCTACTTGATTTGCATTCTGATTATCTTGTTGTAGGCAAGACTAGAGAGTCAAGCTAAAGGAGTTGCAAAAAAAAAGCCGAAAAGCAATTGCTGGGGCTGGGGATTCAAGAACCAGGAGCAGGCAACTCAAAGGTGGCTCAATTAGAAGCGTTGGTGGACGACCTCAGGGCTGAGTTGGAGGTGTCAAAGAAAGCCATGGCTGAAAAGGCAGAAGAAGTCCAAAAGCTGAGGAGGCTCAATGAAAGCCTCCAGAAAGCACTCTGTGCGAAAATTCTTCGGAATGGTATGTAAACCACTATATAGTATGCTGCTGCTTCCATGCACCGGCTGTTGTCAAAGCTAATCTACTTTTGTGAAGTCAAGTTATACTTGCTTATTCTTGTTGGTACATTTTTAGGATAATGTTAACACCGCTTTAGAAGGGCACTAGAACGAAGTGCTGGACATGGTTTCACTAACAGCTGATTTGGGGGCAAAAAAATTGTGGCAGCAGTATGAAGTCTTGTAGACGCATCAAGTGGGAAGAGGAAGAGAAGCATTTGGGAACATTCCATTTGCTTCAGTAGAAGTCATGTGAAATACTGAGCAGATTTCTGTACAAGACTGATGCAGCAATGACTAGCCGAAAGTGCTTTTTTTGTCACGAAGTGCATCTCATTTAGTTTTAGGGTTCCATGGTTACATCTCTTTCGGCCATTTGTCCAGATTTTACCTTGATGTGGCAGTCATGACCAAGTACCATTCATGATAATTCGTGCCCATGTAACCATTCATTTAGGTACAGCCGTGGATGACCAGCATAATAATATCATTGTGTACCGCTGGCTAGTTGCTGTCATGAGTGCTTAATAATGGAAATATTTTGTGAATGAAGGCAAGACAAAAGAAAGGGAAATTCTGCTGCCTTTGCTTGATGCACATATTCTTGAGCCAGTGCGCAAGTTTTGGCCTTTTCCTTTAGATCATTCACAGATGAAGAATCGGGGGTATGTGCCCTGTGCTGTGGAAGAGGACGAGCTGGGCTGCGAAGGGGATGATACTGCTGCAACTGTCAACTCTGCATGTAAGCATACATGCTTGGTACCTAGACAACCTTTAACCTTCAATTCCTCTTCTAGTTATGTGTAGATTGAAAATTACGCTTCCTTGGAATTTCTATCCCATGTTTCTGATTTAGATCACAGTTTAATTTTGTGACCACGTTTTATTTTTTTGAAACAGAGTTTTGTATTTGCTGGTTATGTCTGTTGTATACTTTTCTTTTGGCAGTTTACCAATATTCCTCAAGTGAAAATTATAGAACAGCTGTATCTTACCGGTACTCACCTGCGGGGCAGAAACGTGGAGGCTAACAAAGAGGGTTCAGCTTAAGTTAGGGACAACGCGGCGAGCTATGGAAGAAGGTGGCTTGGGCAGAGCATGTAATGTGCAGGCAAGATAACCGCTGGTCCTTAAGGGTAGCAGAGTGGATTCCACGAGGAGGCAAGCGTAGCAGGGGGCGGCAGAAAGTTAGGTGGGCGGATGAGATTAAGAAATCTGGGGAATAAGGGAATAAGGCGAAGGACAGGGTTAATTGGAGAGACATGGTAGAGGCCTTTGCCTTGCAGTGGGTGTAGTCAGGCTGGTGATAATGATGACCCAATGTAGGGTTTCACACTTGAGCATTGAAGCACTGCTTGTAATGGCTTGTTCTTTGCCATTCTGGCACTGTGCGTGCATAACTGTATGAGATATTTTCAGTGTGCATTTAAATGCCACTCACTAATGATCTAGTGCTGTCTTCGCTTTCGCAGGAAACAATGTCTTCATACCTGTACCCTCATTTTTTTAGTGCAGTCATTCCCTCGACACCGTGGCTCCTGTGGTGCCTCTTCGTGCCACCTCGCCACTTCATGTGAGGCCGCCAGCTGATGTCACCACTCCGCAAGCTGACGCTACGCCTCCACCCGCTGTTGCCCCCCCTGCACCCGCTGTTGCCCCCCCTGCACCCGCTGTTGCCCCCCCTGCACCCGTTGTTGCCCCCCCCCCCTGCACCCGCTGTTGCCCTGCCTCCACCGGCTGTTGCCCCGCCTCCATCCACTCCTGTCCCGACTCTTACCCACCAAGGGCCCTCCACAACATTGCAGACCCTTGCTGTGCCACCAGCTCAGCCAGTGTCAAAAGGTATTTATTTTGGCTGCTCTAGGATACAGCTAGCTTGTGTGTCTGTTCACTTTGGCACAATGTAGCTCGAGTGTCTTATTTAGCAGCATCGTGTACCTGGTAGTATCAAACTATGCATCAGCACCTTGCTTTGCATTGTACTGCCAGCACTGGCTTCTAAAGGGGCCCTGCAACATAGATAAAGCATGAGGTCTTTATTCTTTGTATGTAGAGTAAGAGACGTGACTCCTGTACACCTAGAGAGATTGCCAAAATCGTAATATTTAATATTTTAATCTCCAGAAATGCTCATTTAGAGCTGATGGTGTCGCAACGCAGTGGCCAAAAAATGTGAAGAGAAAGGCCGGAGAGGAGATGGGAGGGGGGGGGGAGAGGGGGGCCAGCCGACAGCCGTTCAGTTCTACCAACACATAGACGTTCGGGAGTTTTTTTTGTCGTTAGTCACCCCTGCCCTGTCTACAGCCCTGTCGCTGGTAAACGCGTGCATGCAAAGTAGGCTTTGTGAAATTGGTCTCTTTAGTGACCTATGGTGACCAAACACAGATAGGTGTTGGGAGTGTAGTGGGATTTTTGGCTGATTCTACTGAAAAAAAAATGGCAAGAAATTGCCTATTTCTGTTTCATATTAGAGAAAACATATTGCAGTGGGGTACAGGGGAAATACATTCCAGCAATGCTTTGATTTGAGCTAGTTGGTTGTAGCATGACATGTTTACATAAAAAGCGTTCTGGCGCTAAAAGACGAAGACAATACACACAACAAGACAGGACTGGCGCCAACTTCCAACTGAGTTTATTCACGGAAAAAACCACTTAATAACCACACGGCATGCAAAAAGATAAAGGCAAACCAGATACAAGGGGTGATAACAAAGACACACCGGCCAAAAGCACCAAAGGAATGATTATAACAGTGACAAAGACCCACTAAGAAAACTAATCTCTTCATCTGACAGCGACACAGGTGGCTTGCTTATGCAGATATGGCCCCTCTGTTTGATGTTATATGCTTCGATTAGTTCACGCTCTAATCTATTTTTAGACCTTGCAATGAATCTAGTGTTTACAAAACCGGGACGGCATTTGCAGCTTTTACAGTGAGTGGCCATGTGGCTGCCATAGCCATTTTTTACACCAATCTTGTGCTGGCCGATATATTTCTTACCGCAGCTTAGAGGCACAACGTACACAACATCAGCCAAGCATTCAGTGGCGCGGATTTGGTGTTTCTTTTTGCACTGCCTAACCATTGTTACTTTGTTCAAGATGCAAACGCGCGACAGCTTGCAGGGAGCAGAAAGCACCACACTGATCCTATACCTGCTGGCCACTTTCTTCAAGTTGTGCGAAAGCCGATGAATATAGGGAACCACCACTGTCGATTGTTTTTCGTTATCCTTGTTTTTTTGACACTGTTCACCCTTCAACGTCCGCTTGCACTTCTTGATTAGGTCCACACTAATACTAGTGATGAGGTGTTCTGGATACCCGGCTTGATGAATGCGTTCAGTTTGCACATCAAAGCTCTGTGCCATCTCATGCTCACAAGATTTTTCCAATGCTGCATTCAGGCATGTCGCAACGACTCCCCGCTTGATTAGCTTGGAATGTGCACTACTAAAAGGCAGTAGCTCTTTGCACGATCTCGGGTTGTAGGACCAACAAACATGGCTGTCCTGCTTAAATTCAAGTCTCAAATCAAGAAACTGTAGGCTATTGTCGTGGGGAACTTCATGTGTGAAAAGGAGCCCTTTTGATTCATTGATGAAAATGGTGACTATGTCTTGAAGGATGGCGCTTGGTTTTGAACCTACATGATCGTTTAGCACAATTAGGTAGTCATCCACATATCTGAATACCCTAAGAACGTTAGAGGTCAATAAAAGCCGGTCACTACAAAAATACAAAGACCTTTTTCTTTAGGTTACACACCGGTACGTTGCCCGTTGGAACATGGTTAGAGAAAAAGGGCATTTTTGTGTCTACCGTTAATTGCCGCCTTTGTGATGAACCAGAAACAATTGAGCATTGTTTCATCAGTTGCAAAGATGCAGTACTGTTCTGGGATATCCTGCAACGCACATTTAAAAAAAGAATTCATCTGACTCCACATTCTGTTCGCTATCTCACTGCGCTGCCATTTGTTGGTGAACCCCTGGACATGTTTTTTTCTGATTGGACTGCACAGCCTCTGGAAAACCCGTATGATGGACAGACTCTGTGAACCTGTTGTGTCTACAAAGGATCACTTCAGTCGAATGATTGTTCATCTAAGAGACGTGTATGCCCAGACTGAGTACGAACCGGAGTGGCACTCACTATTAGTGATGTGCTCTGCATTGCCCCTTTTCTAGTGCATGGTCTTTTCAATATGTATTGTTTAACACTGTTTTCATAATGGCTTGTATATAGTTCATGTACATAGAACATTACATCACTGTAATGAATACCATGTTGAAGAAAAAATTGCTTGGGAGCCACAGCAGTGGCTTAATGGTTATGGTTTTCAGCTGCTGACCCTAAAGACGGGGGTTCAATCCCAACCTATTCGATAGTCCCATGTGCTGTGGGATATCAGTGCACGATTGGTTAATTTTTTTTTACAGCAGTAAAATAGGATATTCTCACTACCGAACTGCTTCAAGATTGCAGTGTACCTCATTTCCTGTTCACTTTCGTTAGCTTGAGCTTTGGTTTATCCAGTGTGCACTTGTATCCCTGTACACATTGAAGTAGTAAACTTTTACTGTAATGCAAACTGCAGCTTTCATTGACCATATTTAGCTTGCATGTTATTTGTGATGTTGCTGGTGGTTCCTCATTATTTGCATTCTAGGTTGCTTTTCAGTGTTCTGCCAACAAACAGCTGCTCCATGTCCCTTCATTGGAGGCAGGCGTTGAGAGGACGCAGTGCATTTGCATTGCATGAGGCCGACTTCCTTTGTGTTTTTTGTGCAGCTCCTCGCAAGGCAGCCCAGGAGCTTGACCTGACGGTTGGAACTGCAAATGAGACTGGGGAGGTGAGCAGTACCTTGCAACTTGCTCACTAAATATGGGCATATGCTACTGATGATTGCATATCTTCTGCATAGATTAAAAATCTCTGCAGTCAGTACATGACCAGTATTATGACATAACTAATGACATGGGAGTTTTTGCTCTTTTTTTCTTTACTTTGTAAGTTGGTTTTTGTTTCTTAAAATTTCATTTTTAGCACAGTGTCATATGCCAAGGCGTATTGTGGTACTCTTTTATGGGCCCATGCACCGCTTACATGGGCCCGTAGCATAGTGTTTTTTTGTGTGAATTTGTGATTAAACTCTTGTTGCTGCAGATTTTTTCATTGGTAGTGCTTCTATTTACTTTTATACTTGATCACAAACCTGTTTGTTTGCCATCATTCTGCAGCTATGTGTAAGTTTGGTGCCATGCATCATGTAGTGCACCAGCTCATTGATCGGGATCGAGTTCGAATGCATAGGAGTGTTGTGTGTTCAGTGCACTGGCAACTTCTCTTGGGATCAGACTTCATCGGTACTAGAAGTGCCCCTGTCACAGTAGTATTATTTACCTTCCAGTTCACATCGGGTTAATGATGACGGTTCATTAAAGCACTCTAGACACCAAATTTTTGCTTGCATGTTTTCTTCTTTAAAACTATATGTTAGACATTCGTATTCATGGAGCACCCTGTGGTAACAGAGCGCAACCTCTAAATAATTTATAATTGAATTTCTTCTTGACACTTTCGGTTTCATTGGTCGAACAGTAACTGTGACCCGTAGTTGGTGTTTAGGTCACATGATGCATTTAAAATCAGCCATATAATTGCTGACAGGTCATTTTTTGTCATTACAGGTCTTGGAAGAGGCTGGATGAAATGTCGTAGTGAATTAAAACTACATGTCAGCTATTAGTTTACAGTTTTTCTAGTGGATCATGTGACCAAAACATCAACTTGACATCACAGTCGTTTGGTTATTGAAATCAAAACTGAAAAAGCATGAGAGAAGAAATTTAATTATAAATTATTTAGCGGTTGTAGGCAAATACCCCCCAGTAATCCATGTATTCTAATGCCTAACGCATCGTTGACAGTAGAAAACCTGGAATAAAATGAGGTGTCTATCGGCGTTTAAATTTGTCGACAATGCAAGCAAAAAGCACTTTGTACTTAGGACACAACCAAAAATTGGTGCCACTTCTCCAGTGTATGTAAATGTTCTCCAATCAGCAGGATATTTCTGACATGTAGTGACTTGGATTGTGCAGGAGGATGCTGAAGACACCCATTAGAAGGTGCAATGCTGCGTAGAACATGAGACGCTGGGAAAGAGCTACCGAGGTACACTGATAAATCATTCCTGTTTTTTTTTTCAGATACACATTGGGCATGGCAGTTACATCGACCCAGGGACTTGGGAACGGCTACTTACAGCAAGCAACGATTCGTCGTTCTGCAAACAGCTGGCAGTGCGAGTGTGGGGCAACGAACTGCTGTCGGAGAGGAGTGTGACGGGAACACTTTCAGACAATGCCATCTCCAAAGGTGCGACGAAAGTGTTCCCGCCGCTCTCCCCTGCCAAGGTAGCTTCAATGCCTGGTGAGTGGAAAACACTTGGTTCTTGCTTAGTTAATAACATTTTCTAAAAGCTCCAATGTTTCCTTCTCATGCTTTTTCTCTGTGACATCTTAATATCATACAGTAAAACCTAGTTAACTTGATGTCACCTGAATTGCAGAAAAGATTGAAATTATCCGAATTCAAATTAACAAGTTTGAATTATTCAGATCTTACTGTTATCAACACTAGAATCACTACCCATGACTAGAGGTTGTAATTTTAAGTTTATATTTTGTGAAACTTTGGCGTACTTTTTTATGTTTATTTCAGAATGCAACTTTCGGCTTTTTTGGTGAATGTTTGTTTCTTCATGGAAGTTTCTTTTTTGTGATATGTATTATGTCCCTGTGCAGTCGAGTGAAATATAGTGTACCTTCTTTTTTTTAGAACCAGCAGCTCGTGTTGCAGAGAAAGAGAGAGGATAAACCCAGATTGTTGTTTTAAGAGCTATCCTCTGCAAAGGGAAGTTGCTCTCGTAACAAAGCAGTTCTAAAGGAAATGCTCGCACCATGAAAGAGAAACAACCGAAGTTTAGTTCTAAAAACTTGGTTGACATCTTCTGGGTTCTGGCTGTACTCTGTGCTATACAGAAGGACTGAAACCAGAACAGGACGCTTGCTGTTTATGCATGGTTTTGCATCGACTGTAGCTTTTTAAAGCAGTTCTGAAACGTTTCAAGAAATTTATAACAATGTGTATATTTAGAATCCTGAGCCTTCATTCAGTGTTACACCGTGATTTGATTTCTGGTTTCCTGGCGTATCTCTTTTTCAACTAAGTGAAGCGCCGTCTTAGCCAGTGGAACTTCTGTTGCTGCCACAGCATGGGAACGCAGCAAGGCATCTTGAGCCATAGTTGATTGAGGTTGGAGCACCATATCACTTTGACTGCGGTGGCTTTATGACATGCACACATGCGAAGGCTCCGGGTGAAGACAGCTTGTTCAGGCGGAAAAGTAGTGCGCCTTTTATGTTAGTGGTCTGGTGGATATTGCCTCAGTGTTTTGTGCTTTTGGTTTGAAGTCGTAGCTGTAGTGCAGTAAAATTATAAGCTAGAGATATCTCAGTGTATTTAATAGTGCGGAATTAGGAAGAGGCCCCATCTGTCTTCATTTTCTGGCTTGGTGGCTACCAAGCCTTGATGATCACATTATAGGACATCTTGGCAGTTGTGCACATAGGTAGTTTATTGCCTGGGGAGACAGGCACATGGAGTCATTGTTATGCTGCATTGTTGAAGAGCACAAAATTTGCGCAAGCTCAGTCAACTATTAGGGAACACAGAAGATCAAGATGCACCTCTCGTGGGCTATATATTCCGAATAAACCCATTTAAAGGGATACTGAGGCGGTTTTCGAATCAGCTAACCTTCTAGGGTTTTGAAGTAGTGTCATTGCTGATCACGTCTGTGAAATTATTTTTTCGATTATGGCTAAAACAGTGGCGCAATCACCAATTAAAAACGCGATGTTTAAATCTCCCGCGCCCCGCGCGAGCGCAGGAGAGGGGAACAGCGGAGAGGGAAATCTCGTCCATGTCAGCCAGCGTGACGTCATCTTGAGGAGCCGGGGATGCTTCGGCGCACCCGAGCGCGCTTTCAGCGCGCGTTGTTTTTCGTGCTGCATGCGTTGTTCCTCGTACTGCGTGCGTTGCGACGTACAAAACGTGTAAGCCGACCTTGACAACCAGATTCAACAGGTACTACTCTGCGTTCGTGTCCACGAACAACTACGGCCGCGACTGTGTCGTCTTCCACTGTTTTCCGCAAGACCACAAACTCGCAGCGCAACCGCTCGCTGCTGTGACGAAGAATTCAAGCCGACTAAAGGAAGCTTACCCTGCTCGAAACACTTTCGTAAGAGCGGCTACAGGCAGAGCTTGTCCTATAGTGTGATCTCTGGAGATTTCTGTCGAAAAGACGCGGCTGAACCATGACACAGTTCCATCGATTTCCTCGCGCATAAGAGGCGTGTCACCATTCTGAAGAAGCGCCTCTTTTAAAAGTAGAAACATGCTCACTTAGCCCCTGAAGAAACCTTATAGAGGCTTAAGCATGTGTCGCTCTCCTCAGCTTAGGTGCGGCCAGACCACCTGAGACGTGCTCAGCAAGGCTCGGTTAGTGATTTTATACTCGGTTCGACGTGTCCAAGCAAGCAAGCAAGCAGAGCAAAGCACAATAAAGCAAAGCAAGCAAGCATCGAAGCTCTTCATATGCGGCATCTCGTTTAATCCTAGCTAAGCAATTAATATTAAAGCGTTCGACGTTGATTTCGGATGTAAATTTATGAGAGAAATGAATGCCAACCGAGTTTTTGCACAAGAACACCGCAACCTTACTCGGTTTCTTCATCAAGTTGTGGCAGCGGGCGAGTTGCAGCTAGCTTGGCTTTTAAACACACATATAGTTGGCAACTACTTCACTGAACCTAAACTGCAAATCTAGGAAGGGCGAACGTTTCTGAGGCAGCGATTAATATTTTCTGGCATCTGCTGAACGCGCCAGGAGTGAAGCGTATTTGTGCCCGTATTTGGCTTGGTTTCCAGCGCACTATGATTGCGTCACTATCTTGTGGTCACATGCCTCGCAGTGCTTGGCCACTGCGCTTCGCTAATTTTGACACCAACTTTGTGCTCCTTCATCGTTCACTTGAAATACTTTCTTGCCCCAACCTGCAACGCCGGGTACTGAGAACAGGATTTACACAGTGCTTTGGGCCTTTTCTTTAGGATGATGCTCTTCTGGGCGAGCCGGGAGGCGTCCGGTGGTGGTAATTGACTTGAGTATTGTTCGCACCCCTTCCTTTCCGAGAATACGAGCCGATGTTGTGCTGGCACCTTTTACGCATGGTCTATATCGCGTCTTTGACGCTGGTGTATGCTTGTGCTAGGCTTGTGCATGCGTCTTTTTTGGTTTCAGGCGATACGTGGAATGAGCAAACTGTAGTATCCTTTTCTTCGGTGGTCAGTAAAAAAAAAATAGTCGCCGTATTCGCTTTTACAACGACACGGAAAGCTGCGATCTGCCCTCAACGCAGCGCCGGATCCGCATCGGCAGCTTCTCCAGTCCTCAAAGTGACGTCACGACCTCTCTTGACCAATCACGGGCGGCGGCGCGCCGCGCGGCGTGCTCCGCGGCACAGGCCGCATGTTTCGGCTAAAAAAGGCAATTCGCGCTTGTTTTTGCCTTATTTGGATGCGATATTCCAGTATACAGCATGAAAAACTATAGGCTGCCGCTGCCAGCCCGATTTTCACAAAAAGTGCTTCAGTCTCCCTTTAAGGGCCGCACCCTGTTTTCCCAAAGGAAATGTTTTTTTTCTAGATCTGTGTAAGGGCTGCACCCAAACTTTTCATTACCCACCTGGGAATAGCCTTGAAAATTCATGCGCTGTCGCTTCCGCAATCAGCTCTGGCTGCGAGCAGCGGTGCACTTAATTGCGGAGGCCACACGCGCACAGGTCCCTCAATGTGCTGCCCACGGATGATGCCCGAGGCCGCGGCTCATCAAATTTGTTCTCTGCCATGAGCTCCCGCTATTCATATCGGCATCAGTATCACCAGCCTTTGTTTTTTTGTGGCTCTCAAATGTACAGGAGGTGTGGTAGCGTGTTAGTGGCTAGTGACTTTCATGTGTTTCGTGTTGTGTTAGGCTTTTGTGTTCAAAGTTAGTGGCCTTTTTATGCTGCTGCCAAGCGTTGCAGTTTTAGCACGATAGGCAAGCACCGTAATAGCGGCACGGCTGGGAGTTCGCTCTCGCACATGGCAAGCATGCGCTAGGCAGGAAATTCGACATGGCCGAGAAGTGTGTCCGACGATGGTGCAACCAAAAGGATGCATTGAGGAACACAAGCTGCAAAAAAACTCAGTTTCTGAAGCAAGCCGTGCAAGTTTCCCGAACTGGAATAAGAGCTGCTCTGTTATGTGATGAAAGTGCGGAGCAATGGCTGTGCACTGACAGCGGACATGCTGCATGACTTGTGGGATGAGCGTGCTCCGGTGCACAGCACCAGCTCGTAGTTTTAAGACTCCGCGAGTGACGATTGAATGTAGAATAAATGCCGCTCATTCCCAGATTAGTGTTTTTACTTAAAAAATTTTTTTGCACATCGTGTGTATCGGTTGTACTGCAAAAATTGGGCCGCACATCTGGGAGAAAAAGTGCAGCCCTTACATGCATTCATACGGTATATATTTTTGGGGGGATGTACTTATGTCTGTTTTCAACTGCACCAAAAAAGGCCAAATGGTAAAAGTTCAACAGATAACATGAAAGGGGCCTTTTCATAGCAATTTCAGATTAGTTGCCTGTTACGTTCTTGAATATAGTTCCAGAAAAATTCATTTGAGGACACCTGGGCATCAATTAAACACCTTTCTCTCTGATCTGCCACATAACTTTTTTGTGCCTGTCTCTGCAGACTCCTTCTGGCACTACCTGAAGGTTAAAGGCTGTCCAGATGAAGACATGCAGAAACGCCACAAGCGTCTAACCCGCTACTTGGCACAGAAGTGCTCCGACTTGCGCCGCTGATCAAGTAAGTGAGCTGCTAATTTTTTTTCATCATCATCATCATACTACATCTACTGCAGGGCAAAAGGCTCACCCATATCTCCATTAAACCTGTCGTGTGCCAGCTGCGGCCGCCCTATCCCCTCAATTCATAAGCTCATCCGCCCACCTCACTTTCTGCTGCACCATGCTATGCTTGCCTTCTCTGGGAATCCATTCTGTTACTCTTAAGAGCCATCAGTTATCTTGCCTTCACCCATTTCGTCCTCTCTATTTCGACTAGGATGTTATTAACCCGCGTTGGTTCCCTGACCCACTCTGCCCTCTTCCCCTTTTCATAGCTCACTGCGTGGTCCTCAATTTAAGTTGAGCTCTTCGTTATCATCATGAGTATTTCTGCCCCATAGGTGAGTACCAGTAACATCCCAGTTGAGCCCGCTTATTACGGCTGCAGATATAAAAAACGCATGCATATTACGAACGGATGTGCTCTCAAAATATGCATAAGGGCAACGGCAGTAATTCGCAGATACAGCGAACAATTTGGCCACACCACTCAATTACAGCGAACGAAGAGGCCCCGAAGCTCCCCCCGAAATTGAAGAGGTCATGCACAGAGATCAAAGAGCGCTTCTCAAGCTTCCCGACACTGCCCGGTAAAGAACATGTAAAGCCCGGTAAAGAACATAGAAAGGCGGCCTGTCAAGCCCGTGGTGACGGCCCGTGAGGGCAATCATTGCTTGCACGTTCACTGGCTGGGCAAAGTAGCCTAAGTGGTAAGAGGTGCGGTGCACGCAAAACAGGGGAACCGTTGAAAACAAAACTACTGGATCAACTAACAGCAGTGATTTGAGAATTTTGAAAGCCTTGCTGGCCATGCTTGTTACATAGCATGCATCTCCTGCCCAGTTGGCAGTATCTTTTGCGCTGAGGTGAGCGTCTTGGCTGCGGAACCTTCAAAAAGGTGACAGTGAATAGGGAATGCTCTCCTCCACGTACGTTAGCGTACTTCGTCTAATTTAGCAAAAGTAAACTGAAGGCCGCTCCCTGCTGCTGCATGCTGGTTCGGATTTCAGTCACCTTTGATGAAGGGGCCTAATTGGTCCACATTATTGGTGGTTAGTTTCAGTATTGAACTTCTGTTTCAAAAACCCTACCAGGGAGATTTCCATCGAAGATGTCTCATTCAATTCTTTTGGTCCCTTTCAATAAGTCTCCATTTTCTTAACCATCATTAAGTCAAAAATTGCGGCAGCCTGAAAAATGTAGTAGCTGGGCTTGATCACTCGTTTCCTGTGGTTGTGAAGTTTTTCTCCTGCATGCTGGCTATTGTGGAGGCTGCCACGATTCTTGCATCCTGCTTGCTTAGTGCCTATGTTCAACTCTGTTAATGTTAAACCTCTCAATGTTCCACTGCAGGAAGCCAGACAGCATAAACACACTGGGGCAGTGTAATTTATGATCTTGCTTCGAAAAGTGCGGTTTTCTCCTGCCTGTAATTTTGGGATGGTCTCCTTTTCGCACCTTTTCTTGCATCAGTTTTCTTCTCAATTCATTTTTAGAATGTTTGTGCAACATATGGGCTTGGGCTTGCAATACAAGCTTTCTTGCTTATTTTTTTCTCAGGTGACCACAACGCGAATCTGAGGTGGATCGCATCGCGGGAACAGGGGTGGAAGTGCTGCGCCAATTGCGCCATGCTGCTCCAATTTAATCTCCTGCGCCAAGATACGTCTAAACGGCAATTTACGGCCATTGCAAGTATACAGAGCCAAATTTAGCCGAGTGTTATTGTCAGCTGGGCAACACTGGGCGCTTGCTACGAAACGGACGCAATTGCATTGGCATCGACAGTTGGGTTCGCTCTTGGAGGAAGGAAAAAAATTACCGAATACACTGGGCTTCTTCCATTATCCGCCTCTGGCAGCCCACGGGTTGCTTGCGGGCTGCCCGAGCGCGCTCGATTTTCTCGGGTTGCCCCGCCCACTTCCGGTGGCTGCCCGGAACGCGTTCGTTTTTCTCTGGCTGGGCGGTTTCGGGCAGCCACCGGAAGTGGGCGGGGCAACCCGAGAAAATCGAGCGCGCTCGGGCAGCTAGCAGACGACAGAGAGGTGTATGGTAGCGGGAAGCTCGCGCGGCCATTTTTATAAGGACTAGAAGGACCGCGGTTCTTCATGCGATGTTTTGCTCGATGCAGGCGCTTGTTTCGACTAGGCCACGGTGCATATCGACTGTGTCGCCTGCAATGGCAGCTTTTGCGGTAGTTCTCGCTGTTTATTGATATGTTTTGCGTGCGTATGCGCGATCATATTTCGATCGTCTCACCACCTCGCAAGCACAATTGCTCGCTTCATATTACGATCGCATACTTCTGATTCACAAAATATTTCGGCTGTTAATTTCGTGCGCCCGGCGGATATTGCGATGGTGTTCGAGGCCTTTCACGAGAGCAGCCTGATTCCAGTTCCGAGCACGCGTTCAGACGCGCGCATATATGCATGTGCTGAACGTGTTTTACGAAGTGTTGGTTGAGTGCGATATGGGAGCGTATGGTCTTCATTACGTTTGGCGCAGTGCAAAAGTGGATATGCTTTGAAAAACGCTTGACTGAAACATGTCCTTTATTAAAAGCCCTCACGAGCACATTGCTCGAGACATCTCTGCGGGCATATGTGGCAGTTGTCGCGCCGACCAAAAAAAGTGCTGATTTTGTCGTCGCCAACTGTTGTACAGCGTCGTGCTCAGGCCTTCTGCCACATATGCTCAAAATATCTGAGAAGTACCGCAGGCATGCACCTCCTCGCGTTTGTCTCATTAAAAAAAAAGATAAAAATGAGCTCCAGCGCTGATCGTCATGCAAACACACGCGGGACGTGAGGTGCCCACACGCAGGGCTTTATTTTAGCGCCTTTCATTCCAGTGCCAGTTCTCTGCTATAAAGCTGTATTATTGCAGAAACGATACGCAGCTAAATTTATACAGTGCACCCGCTTGTTCTAGGTGGACGTTCAACAAGCTGATATGCGCTTTTGCCGAGATTGTGCGTTCCTTGCCAGCAGCAAAAGCCGGCGGCCTACAGACTACAGTTGAACGAACGTATCCCGATTCTTTCTGCTTACAGCTTACAGAAAGCAGGTTACGAGCGTAGAAATCGCAACGACCATGCAGAGTCCACCAGGGTCGATCGTCGGCGGTCATACCAGTACTTACTGCGTAGTAAGCAAACACGCAATAATCCGAGAGTACGGCTTGTCGTTTGATAAACAACGCACGGGCAGTTTTTCCGTCCTATGTGGTGTCGACTGAAACACGTTAGATTGCGATTGCTCATCGCATGCTTTTGAGGATTTCTTGAAGCTTACAAGGTGCACCGAAGGCACACGCTTGCGTTGTCGTTGCCGATGTATACGAGTGCGAGCTTGATCAGCTGCATGTTCTGCAGTCTGCGGCACGCAGACCCCCTCAATAACTGCAAGTCGTTGTTTTCGATACCAAGCAGCCTATTTCTACCGTACGCGTGCGTAGCTATGAGACGCAGAACGCGAAGCTGGAGAGAGCATCTGCCCTCCGTGATCCGCGACTTGCTTGCCGCCGTGATTGCTGACCGGCTGGTTCCGGTGGCCACCAGCCCACGTGACCATGATGCGTTTTCCTGTCAGAGACGAACTTGCGGGCCGCCAGCGGGCTGCCCGAGCGCGGTTAATCGAAGAGGCCCACTGGAAATTCTAGCCTGCTTGGCGAGAGCCTTGTGGTCAACCCACAGCTGCTTTCCCGAACCACTTGGCGCGTGGCGGGCTTCCCGCGTGTGCAGTTTTTGTCTTTGGTGACTGCGGTATCTATTTTGATTGCAATGTTTTAGAGCGAGCTCTTTGGCGCCTGTTTTCACCGTCGCTGGTGTTCATTGTGTTCATTGGCATTGACATTTTACACTGATCGTTTTAAGGAAAGGAAGCGTTGCAGTGTTTTAGAGCCAGTGTTTTAGAGCGTTGTAGTGTTTTAGAGGGAGCCCTTTGGCGCGCGTTGACATTTTACTCAGATCATTTTAAGGAAAGGAAGCGTTGCAGTGTTTTAGAGGGAGCTCTTTGGCAGAAAGGTTGCCCTTGCCATTGTCTGTTTGTGTTCACTTTGTTCATTGCCCTTGCCATTGTCTGTTTGTGTTCACATTTTACACTATGATCATTTTAAGGAAAGGAAGCGTTGCAGTGTTTTAGAGCCAGTGTTTTAGAGGGAGCCCTTTTCACTTTGTTCATTGCCATTGTCTGTTTGTGTTCACTTTGTTGGCGTTGATGTTTTACACTCTGTTGATGTTTTATTACACTCCGATCATTTTAAGGAAAGGAAGCGCTCATAACTGGCTCCCTGGGTCAGTGCACGCCTGAATCCCACAGGAAATTACTGAGGAGGTTGTGCCAAAATGAATTTGAGGAAAGGAAATTGTTGGAGGAGGTGGTTGTGCTGTGGCACTAGCCTGGAAGAGAGGCCACAGTTGGCACTATTTCAGCGCAAGCACAGACACTGTGAGCATGAGCCATTAAAGGCTTTCACTCTGGAGATAAACAGCGCTTAAAACGGCGTCGTTGCCATAGGCCTGGCTTACTAGCCCCAAACCGAATCGGTTGTTTAGGATTCCGGACACCTTGACCTGCAAAGCAACCGCCAGCACTGGCAGGGTAAACGGCGCGCGAATATAATTTTATTTACCTGAGCTAATTTCACAAACGAATTACGGACTTCTTGCACGTGGTGCTGCCAGGGAATGGACACCTGACTTACTACCCAACGTGCGAGGTACTGTCGTGCTCTTACCTCGCACACAGTTGGCGTTGCTTTGGTTTTGCCTGGCCAGTTATGGGGTTACATCTTCACAGCGGCGCGGCCGGCGTCCCCTCGCTACTCACACCTTTCACAGCTGTACAGAGCAACGCGTTCTTCCACAGCCTGCCTTAGGTGCACCCGCGTGTACGCTGGTGCATTTTTTTTTCATATATGCTTGGGTGTTAAATTCTTGGTGCGCATTTACGTGAGTACCTTCTTGCTGGTTTGGCTGCAACAATTTTCCGAATTTTAAAATCCACTGGTTGGCGGGTATTGATTCTTTTTTTTTTCGGTCCTGACATAGTATATTCGAGATTCTGCAGCACTCTTTTGACGGTTTTGGCGAACTGTCGCCAATATGATGTTTTCTTTTTTTTCGGAACTGAAATTGATGACAGCTAATTTACTGCAACTACTGTTTGTAGCAGCTGCCACATGTCTATTTTTTTATGAACTCTAGCAAATATCTTTAGCGCGATTGCAGTCCTTTTAAAGAATTCTGGCCTGTAGGATTGATGATCAATATTTCTGCAGTTTTTGGGCGAGTTGCAAACAAAATTGCTCTCAGTCGCATTTAAATGTTGCCAGTGTGCTCCCAAATTGCCTACAAATTGCTCCATATCTGCTCCAAAATTAGACTTTTGCTGATCCCGTGCCTGCTCCAAAAAGCTGGAGCCTGCTTCTACCCCTGCGGGAAGCATTTTTCAGGAAATAAACATGATTGTGCTCAAGTAAGGTGTTTTTGATGTGCTCTGGAATGAATACGCATACAGAGCCAAACAGTCAGCTGCTCAATAACTAGGCAATGACTGCAGTGCAGTAAAATCTCATTAATTTGAAGTCTTTGGGACCACAAGGCGCGCCTTGTGGTGCCATCGGTTTGTGGATAAACCGGGATCGGACATCCTCGCATGCCATTAAAGATATTCGAATTAACTGGCTGCTGCATCGAACTGTGTGTTCAAATTTATATTAGGAATTGCAGTACCGCAGAAATCCGTTGAATTATCCGGGATTTTCAATTAATAGGTCTAATTATTGGGTTTTACTGTATATTCATTCATTATGCCACGACAAGAATGCCGCACAACAGAAGACAGGACAACACAATTACGACAGCACAGACAACATGAATACGACACAACAGAAAACAGGACAACACAATTACAACACAAGACAGACAACATGTTTACGACACAACAGAAGACAGGACAACCCAAATAAGACAAGACAGACAACATGTTTACGACACAAGACAGACAATAGAAATACGACATGCCAAAAATACGACAAGACAAGTTTTTTGTTGTGTTTTTGTTGTCTTTTTCGACTGGGACGCCACGTGCCGATAGCTTAGATAAACGGTACAAAGATTAATGGCACCGCCCCCCCCCCCAACCGTTCAATGAAGCATCAGCTCGATGCTCCAAAAATAAGCTCAGAGAATGAAAACTCAAGCGTCTGTTGGCGTACATATTACGGCCTGAGGCTGCCTCAGGGGCACAACATCCACAACTTTTAAGCGTGGGCCGTTCCGCTAAGATGCAGTAACACCACAGGGGTCGAACGTGTAGCTAGGTTCTCCGACTGGACGAAGAATCTTGTACGAACCGAAGTAGCGGCGCAAAAGTTTCTCGCTGACACCGCGCAGGTGAATGGGCACCCACCCTAATACACGCTCACCTGGCTTGTTATCTGTGTGGCGTCGGCAAAGATTGTAGCGTCCAGAGTCGGTGCGCTGTTCGTCCTTGATCCCTATTCAGGCAAGTCTTCTGGTTTCGTTTGCGGGCTGGAGATAGGCGGCGATGTCAATGTTGTCTTCATCGGTGACGTTCGGTAGCATAGCGACAAGCATAGTCCTTCTCTGTCTGGCTTACGCGACCCTAAAAGCTGTCAACTGGGTAGTGTCCTACACAGGGATCTTTCACACAAAGACGAAGTAAGGAAGGATGGCATCCCAGCTCTTGCATTCTGCGTCTACCCACATGGAGAGCACATCAGGGAAGGTTATGCTCAGAGTTTTTAAAGTCCGCTGGCCTGTGTGTGGTAAGCTGTAGTTAGACACTGGCTTACTTGGCTGTGGATCTAAATGGCTTGGATAAACTCTGCCATAAATGCTGTTCCCCCATTGGAGACTAGAATTTATCGGGCACAGTGGCGCGAACGTATCTCTTCGATAAAAATTTTTGCCCTTTCGGCCACTGTTAAACTAGAATCGTTTTTTCTTGGACGTAGTGGGCCAGGCATTTGGTCGCCACGATTACACAGTTGCTGGCCGTTGTTAACGTTGGGAAGCGGCCGAGACGATCAATTGCAGTCCGTTGAAAGGGCTTGCTTGGTCGTTCTCAGCTCTTCAACAGTCCGGCTGGCGTGATAGGTGGCATCTTTCGGCGTCGACACTCAGGGCAAGTTTTCACGGACCGTGCGACGCCGGCAGACAGTCTCCGCTAGTAGTATTTGTCTTGGATGCGGTGTGAGTGCAACTCCGAGGTTCTCTGCTGCTTCCTTGTCTTCCGAAGGGTACAGAATTTCTTTTTGCAAGCTGTTCGGAACAGCGAGGAGGTACTCGATTTTGCTGAGGGCGAAGCTGTTCACGAAGACCCCATTTCACAGACTGAAAGTGAGAAACCACGTTTTAATGATGCTGGGGCTGAAGAAGTCTTCCGTTCCAGATGCTGGAAGAGACTCATTGGGTTCGATCCGAGTGTTAGTGTTGCATAAAGTCGTTGGTGCTTATTGGCTCCACAAAAAAAAAGCATCTTCAGCTTCCTCTTCCAGGGGCCTATCGACAGGGGCTCGAGAGAGGCTGTCGGAATCTGTGTGCTTGCATTCAGATTCGTAGACGACGGTGATGTCACACACCTGGAGGCATAGGGAAGTCAGCACACTGCGTGGCGATCGCTGTTAACATTGAATGGTCCCCCCACAGGTAGGGGCTGAGATTTGATGCAGCCCATATGATGGCGTGGCACTCCTCGGTTGTTGAATAGCTAACTTTGACTTTCGACAGGAAACTGGTGGTGCACAAGACTACATTCTCCAGTCCATCGTTTTCTTTTAGAAATACAGCAACAATGCCCCGCTGCTTGTGTCGCTATGAATTTTCAGTGTGCAGCGTTTTTATCAAAGTTTCCGAGGGTTGGAGAGGACCATAAATGACGCTTAAGTTCCTTTAAGGCTTCCGTTTTCGGTGCATACCATTTACAAAGCGCGTCTGCCTTTGTGATTTGGGTGAGAGGCTCGGAGACGCCCAAAAAATTTTTGACAAATTGTCGGCAATATGCGCACCGTCCAGGGAGGAATGCACAGCTGCTTTCTGCGGCTCTTAGCGTACTCTGTACTCAGTGCCCAAACTGTCCACACACATATGCAGACATAGAACACTGCCCTACACAGTGCCACGCAGCCTTCCAGTCGCCCGCCTATCCCTTCCCCCCACCCCACCGTGGCCCATCTAGCTCGCCTTCCTGGATCTGAGGCTGCAACGTGGCCTCGTCACTTTGGCCCAGGACGTACTGAACGCCTAATAGGAAAGATGTTCCAATAAAAGTGTCACACCACCACCACCACCATTGGTTACAATGTGGCCTACAAACCCAGACGCTGTCCTTTCTAGGCGAAGTAGCATTACTCTGATTTCAAATTTAGCTCAGACGATTTAATTGCCTCTAGCAGCATTTAAAGGCTTTGAAGGAGGTCATCAATGTTCGAGACGAAGAGAACGAAATCATCTAAATGAACTTGAGAAACCTGCCGCTTCAGACCTGCCATTACTACATCCATTAGTCGCTGGAAAGTCGTAGGCACAGAACAGAGCGTAACTGGCAGCAACTTGGGCTAAAAGAGATCATCCGGTGGGGCGGATTCTGTATTGTCTCGGCCTCTTTAATCGACTGCGATTTACCAGTGGCCTCTCCTGAGTTCAACTCAAGAGAAATACAGTCGTTGCAGTGGCGGTCCAGTGTATCATCTGTAGAAGTGCTTTTGAAATTATTCAATAAATTATGGCAGTGTGAAAAAATTCCAGAGGAATAGAAAAAGGCCGTGGTTGCGCCTTTCCTCGTATCTGAAAAACCGACAACTTCGGCTGGTAGTTACAGGTCAATGGCACTTACGAGTTGTCTTGCTAAAGCTTTTGAAAGCATGATAAATATTAGGTTAATGTTCATTCTTGAATCGCGCAAACTTCTTGATATCCACCAATGTGCATTTGGTAAGAGATGTAGCAATTATCATCTTGTCCGTCTTCACACACAGCATTCATATACAAACAGCACTGCCTCGCAGCACTTTAATGCGTCAGCAATACTACTGTAGGCCCGGCGGTGGCCAGAGTTGACCTTCAACAGCGTTGGTTCAGACGCGCTCCTCCAGATGGCAGCGGCGTTGGCGCCCCGCCGAGCAGTTTGCTGTGTCTACTACAGATGGCACCATTAGGAGGTCCGCCAGTTCTCGGCTTTGAAGGCTGCGTGAGCAGCACAGTCGCGCCGTTCATCAGTGACATTCGAAGGATGTGGGTTAAGGAATTAGCGTAATTTTTATTCAGACCACATAAATAAAATATAACACCGTGTAGGAAATTGGTCGAGTGTGGGAATCGAACCTGGGTCTCCAGAGTGCAAGACGAGCACGCTAACCACTCCGCCATTCCAGCTTTTTTTTTCTTTATTACCGACTTGGCCGGGCAAACAAAATAAAAACACAATGACATGACAACGAAAGTGCTGGTCAGTTTTTACTCCGCCATTCCAGCTTGATGGTTTGCATTGAACAAACGCGCGTCTAGTGAATACGGTGTCTTTGTTCTCTCCCATCTTTCTTCCCGTTACGGCGAGGTTCAGGTGTGCACCGAGATGTGCGAGAAGATACATTTCCTTCCCACAAAATCCAATTTAGCGACGAACAAGGACTCCTTGGCAGCGTGGCGGAATGGTCACGTGAGCAAGTATGGCGGCGCCCCTGCTCCCTCGCTGTAAAGCGTCTTTAAATGGACGCTTGCCTTGGCGTGAATGCTTTGCTAGGCAGTCCACTAAGGAGAAGTGGCAGCAACAGGAAGAAGAGCGAAAGGGACAACGTGCACAAGAGACACCAGAACAGCGTGAAGAACGACTTGCAAAGCGTCGAGTTAAGGATGCAGCTCGGCGACAACGTCACATCTCGCAGTGGTTCCATGTCATCGGTCACCGATGAATCTCGACACCTGACTGCTCAGGAACGCCGCAATGCTACCAGGCGAAGGCAACGAGCCGAAGAATCACCAGATGAACGAGCGCACGTTTGTTTATGCAACTTACCCGGTTTAACATGAGCAAAACCACTGCGAATTTTTTTAACTCGCAAAAGGCTTATGATACCACCAGGAGTTTTGGGATTGTTCGTAACATCGTGGATGTAGGTATCCGGGGCAGGAAGCTGAACTGCTTAAAAGACTTTCTTTCTGACCGTTCATTTCGTGTGCGTCTAGGTTGCAGGCATTCGAAAAAATTAATTCAAGGAAATACTGCACAGCAGGGGTGTGTTCTCAGTACCTCACTATTTATTGCAATATTGAATTCTATACCGCAGAGACGACGTTGAAATTTCATGCACATCATCCAGCTTATCAGCATGCGAAAGACAGGTACAGCTTACACTACACAAACTAGCGGCTAGGGCCGACCAAAATAGATGTATATTCTCTGCACGAAAAACAGTTTCAGTCCTTTTGTCACTCAAAAGAGGCATGCAGTTTGATCTCACGCTGCACTAGAATGAAATTGTTCTGCAAGTATAACTAGAGCATAAATTCCTAGGTACAACTTTTGACACAAAGCTCACTTTCTTACCCCCCCAAAACACCCTCAAAAAAGAAAGCTTCCCGATCTCTCAAAATCCTGCTTCCCCTCAATCGCCTTCGTACCGTTGCATGAAAATTACCGAAGGCACTTTGGAAATTCGAAAGTGGGCTTGGCGAAAACCTTGCGGTGAACCCACCGCCGCTTTCCCGAACCGGTTGGCACGTGGCGAGCTTCCCGCATGTTTGCGGTTTTTATTGTCTTTGGTGACTGCGGTCTCTATTTTGATCGGAATGTTTTTGGGCGAGCTCTTTGGCGCCCGTTTCGCGGCGTCGCCGTTGTCTTTCGGCGTTCATTGTGTTCATTGGCTTTGTCGTTGACGTTTTACACTCCGATCATTTTAAGGAAAGGAAGCGCTCATAACTGGCTCCCTGGATCAGTGGACGCCTGAATCGCGCTTTTGTGTTGTTGTTGCGGGTTCAAGAGCCGTTGCCTAGCAACCATCGCAGTGGACACCCGACCGCACCGTACAGGAAGGGAGGCAGTGGTAGTGAAAAAAGAAAGGCAAAGAGGAGCCGTAGTGGAGCAAATGAAAATTCTACTTCAGGAAAGGAAATTACGCAGTAGTAGTAGTAGTAGAAAACTTTTATTGAGATCTTTTAAGAGATTCGCGGATTCGAAGCCTCCGTCGTCTTTCGTGGCGCCGGCGACTTGAGGCTTCTCTTCAGCATGGTTGGGCCCCTAGTCCAGGGCTCCACTGAGTCGCGCTGCATCAGTAGCGTGCCGCACTAAGGCCTTTTGGGCCGCGAGCTCGCTGCTGGTGAGCCGGCTCTCCCATTGCTCCGCACTCGGGAATTCGTGTTGGTGGAATGCTTTATTTCGTTCGCACTCCCATGTGATGTGGTATAGTGTGGGTGTGTCGCCGCACCAGGGGCAGTTTGCTCTGTATTGTGTTGGTGACATCTTGTTATAGATGTTCAAGTTGGGGAAGGAGTTTGTTTGTAGCCTACGCCAGCCGACTGCTTCCTCCCTCGTGAGGGCTTTGTGTGGTGGTGGGTACTTGAATCTAGTCCCCCTGTATAGTTGTAATGTCTCTGTGTATCCCCCCTTGCATGCTAGTAGCTGAAGCTCCAGAACATCTGACATGCCTGCTCGGTATGTAAGCCCTCGAGCTAGGCTGTCTGCTCTTTCGTTCCCCGCTACGCCTGCGTGGCCTGGGACCCAGATTATGTGTTTTATGGGTGTGTTCTCAGCAGAGGCTGCTGCCCCACTGATTATCCCGAGGGCCATGCCGCTAATTCTTCCCTTCGTATAGTTTTTACACGTGTCTTTCGAGTCTGTTAAGATGTTTAGGGATCGGCCTTTCCTATAGCCTTCTGCTACCGCCAGCGCGACGGCAATTTCCTCGGCCTCCGTTATGCCCACGACCTCCACTGAGGCGCATGTGGCCATGTCTCCTGTGCTATTAACTACCACCGTAGCGGCTAAGCGCTTCCCTGCATGTACGTACATGGAGGCGTCCGTATAGACTGTGTTCTCTGATCGGCCTAGCCTCCTTTCTATCTGCTCGGCCCTTGCTTTTCGTCTGTCCTCGTGTAGGTTAGGATCCATGTTTTTAGGCAGGGGTCCTACACGAAAGGTCTTTCTAAGGTCGTCCGGTACGTCCGCGTATCTGTCTACCAGTCCGCACGTGTTCCGACCCAACCTTCTCAGGAGCGCCCTTCCCGTAGAGGAGCCTCTGAATCTGATGAGTTGTGCCCCCAATTGAGCCTCGGCAAGCTCATCGAAGGTATTGCTGATTCCGAGTTGGAGTAGCTTCTCGTTTGATGCGTTTCTGGGCAGGTGTAGAGCAATCTTGTATGCCTTCCTGAGAATACAGTCGGCTTGCTCTCGCTCCGCCTTTGTTGTTGCGTGGTAGGGCAAGGAGTACATAACTCTGCTAACGATTAGGCTGTTGACGAGTTTGAGGGTATCTTCTTCTTTCATCCCGTACCTTCTCTGAGAGACTCTACTGATCATTCTGCCAACCTGCTCCGCGGTTCTTCTCAGCAGGCTGATGGTATGGCTGCATTTTCGGCTGCTCTGCAGCCACATGCCGAGGATTCGTACCATGTTCTGTTCTTGGATCAGTTACCCCTCTAGAACTACTTCCAGCGAGGCTTTGGTAGGATTTCTTCCGATCCTGATGATTTCCGACCTCAGATGTTCGACGGAGAAGTCGGAAATTACGCAGTAACTGTCTCGCATCTCTCGGTGGACGCCTGTCATCCGTTTGCAGATGAAGGGAGGAAGCGTGAGTGAAAGAAGGAACAGAAAGAGGGCTCGTAGGGAAGAAAATGAATTAGAGGAAAGCAAATTACGGAGGAGGTTGCGCCGCTGCGAGGAGGAAAGGCCACAGTTGGCGCATTTCCAGCGTATGAACGGACACTGCGAGCATGGACGGACATCGCGAGCATGCGCCATTAAAGGGTTTCGCCTTAACGTACTGAAGGCACTCACGGAAACACTGGGGGTCCGATAGGTTAAGCCTTTTACAGATCTACCAGTCCGTAGTACGGTCCACTTTGGATTATGAATGCATTGTGTATGGGTCTGCAAGACCATCGTCCCTCAAAAAACTGGATCCTCTGCAAAACCTAGGTCTCTGTCTATCAACAGCTGTATACAGAACATCCCCCATAAACAGTCTATATGTAGAAACAAATGAGCCATGTCTTGAAAAAAGAAGAGCAATGCTTACGTCTGCATATGTACTTAAAATAAGATCTTAGTAAAACACCATTGTTACCCTATAGTTACCAAGTGCACATCTAGAAGACTGTTCAATAATAAACCACAATCAACCAGACCTTTGTTATTACGCTTCGAAGATACATATAATGACTGGGAATACAAGATGCTCTACCTAAAATTACCTCGAGACACGAGCCATTGCCGCCATGGTACTGACTTTCCGCTGCTTATGACTTCATGCTAACACATTTTCGTCAAAAATGAACACCACATGAACACCCACTACAAGAATATATGGCTTTCGCTGTAAAATATTCAAGCTACATAGAGTTTAGCAAGGATGGCTCGAAAACAGCGATGTATGTTAGAAGGGCCGTAGCACAGGGCAAATTGGAAAAACTAGTAAAAGTGCCAAGTTATGTATCAATATTTACTCCCGAATGCTATTCTGTGTGTATAGCTGTAGACAAAACAGTACATCAGAACATAGGAAAAAGTATATTATACACCAATTCCCTGAGACTACTCACAGCGCTGCAGTCAAGAAATGCGGTTGGACGCTTACTAGGCAACATTATACGCATCATAGAAAAAGTCACAACACAAGGACATATGATATGATTCTCGTGGGTCCCGAGCCACGTCCGCATAGAAGGTAATGAGAGAGAATACTCAGCAGCAGTACGAGCTCAAAATGGTCAAACCAAAATGTGAACATACCTTTTAAAGACTGCATGAAGTTTATACATAAATTAAAGAACAAGTGGCAAAAAGAGTGGGATAATGAACTAAAGAACTAACAACACTTCATAACGCCCACCTTGGGGGCATGGAAGTCATGCATGCACCAAGAACGTTTCACTGTAGTAATCCTATGTCGCCTTCGCATAGGACATACACACCTGACACACAACTACTTGCTTAAAAATGGAGGCAAACCTATTTGTGAAATATGCGGAAACGAACTTACACCAAACCACATCTTATTTGCATGTTCAAACCCAGAAAAACTAATAAAGTGTGAAGAAGAAGATGGACCCCTTCTCTGGACGCCGACGAAAAAGGAGCAGTTGTGGAAACAAAATAATGGCTGAGGCTTAGCTAAGGTTAAGTCTAGTCAGATGCGAAGCATATTCATGGCTAGGCTTGGTAATACATGGCTTTCCTTGGTTGAATACTTGGTCATTTTAATACAACCACTAGAAGCCTTCGTCGTGGGGGAAGACAACGGCATGGCTACAGCGGAACGCCGACTAACCCCGAGACGAGCGTTGGGTGAGCGCCTGGATTGCCACGGAAGCCGCGTCCGCCTGCCCGGTGGAGCGAGCGTTTCACCTACACCGAGTGTGAACGCGCGTTCGAAATGCGCGGGAGTGGGACGTCATCATACCACGTGATTCACACGGCGTGCAACCGCAGCGACGGCACAAGTTCGAGCCCCGTCTGTCATCTGTCGTGACGTCATTGTGTCACGTGGTGTGACGTCACCATACCACGTGGTCTGCACGGCGTGCAACCCAACGTTTTTAGATCCCTTTCAGTTTGAAAGCTGCGGTGCGCGGATTGTCGCCTTTCCGTTTCCTTCCGTGCGGTGGCGCTCGCCACGCTGTTTGCCCGACCAGCGTGGCCCTTCGCGTCTACGCCATGGTCGCCGCCGCCTGATTTGGAGCAGCCAGCAGATATCAGCATGGAAGATATCAGCTGTCCTGTGCCAGTTGTTGGCAGTGGCGCTTATCTTACAGTATACAAAAGCTTCAAGCAAGGGTGCTTAAAGCATCCCACCAAAAAGATGCTAGAGTTTACCAACATTGTAAACAAAGCAATCCCGATTTCTTTGAAAGAAGGTCCTGTTTTTGAAAGGGACGTTTTTTGGAAGCTGCTAGACGAGCTTGCATTGCAAAACCTTGTTCGGCTTGGATGTGCAGAGCATATGGCCACTTTTACATGCCAAGTGCTGCATTTTGTCATAGTGACACGCGTCCACTTCTAGGCGAGAGACGTGAACCGTCGGCTAGAGAACAGAGAAATATTGTCATTGCAAATAAAAAAGCTCGCCTTCAAGTAGCCATTCCCTCCGTGCTTCCGACTTAGTGTGTCTGCATTTAATGCTTGTCTGCGTTCAATGAAATTAACATTCTAATAATGAAAGTGCAGTACGCTGCTCCTGTCTGTGCTATCATTGCAAATAAAAAGCTCTTCTATAGTTATTCCCTCCCTGCATCGAGCTAAGTGTGTCTAAATTTATACTTGTATTCTCTGAAATTGGAATTCTAAAGGACGTGCAAAATGCTGCTTGCATGTGCGGTGCTTCGTTGATAATATAGCGCGGAATTTCGTGACTGATCTAGAAGCGGACGGAACATCGCTAGTTTTATCCTTTCATTAATGTTTCGTGCATTCTCCCGAAGAAATATTGATAGCTGTACTCCAACATACGCATATCATCAGCGCTAAACGTCGCAAACGTGATGCGATAAAGCGCAATGCAAACGATTGGTTTTTTGCGAACTGGCATCAGCCTGCTCTTTATCTCACCCTTACTAGTCAGGCGAAACAGTTCTTCAACCATGAGACCGAAGTTTCAACGTGACAGCTCCAAAAGTACAGCAAATTTGAGTTCGACGTGTTCGCTCCGAATGTTATCGCGGATGAGAACAGGCTGTCACAGCAACTGCCAAGCGCGAGCGCTCCAGCGCCTCCGGGCCGACAGCGACAGCAGCGCCGCGTGGTGAGTGGAAGCGGACGGGGGCCGCTTTCTCGGGCGCGGCGCGGGGGAGCTTGCAAACTGAAAGGGATCTAAAAACGTTGGTGCAACCGCAGCGACGGGACAAGTTGGAGCCCCGTCTCTCATCTGTCGTGACGTCATTGTGTCACGTGGTGTGACGGCACCATACCACGTGGTCTGCACGGCGTGCAACCGCAGCGACGGCACAAGTTGGAGCCCCGTCTCTCATCTGTCGTGACGTCATTGTGTCACGTGGTGGGACGTCACCATACCACGTGGTCTGCACGGCGTGCAACCGCAGCGACGGCACAAGTTGGAGCCCCGTCTCTCATCTGTCGTGACGTCATTGTGTCACGTGGTGTGCACGGCGTGTAACCGTCACGAAGGGCTTGGGTTACCTATTGTAATATGCTTCCCATAAAAGAAGATTGCCATCGCGATGATCGCGTTGTCCTTGATCGTCCAGCTCCCTCGCCGACCTCGATGCCATCCCCCACGGCCTTCTACTTTTCGTGGAGGTGCGGCCTGATATCCTTGCCTCACGTATGGCAAGACGAACTCGTATCGCTGAAGACAAACACTCACCGGCCGCCCCGATAAATAAACCAGCCGGTTTTCGGCTCTGCCTCCTTACGCCAACGCGACCCTGCGCCCCTCAGCGGGACTGACGACACAGACTGTGACGACTGACTTGCTTTGTACAAGCGAATGGGTTCATACAATAAGCGGGACGACGCCGCGAAATTAACAAACGTTATCTTTTATTTGACCGGGTTGCCAACAAGTGGTATCTTAATCACGAAGACGATATAATGACATGGAACTCATTCAAGGCTAATCTTACAACCGTGTTTGGTCGTCCTGTTGTACGCAAGCTCCGCGCCGAACTATGCCTGCACGATCGATCACAGCGGCTCGGCGAAACATTTACAAGTTACATTGAAGATGTTGTCCATCAATGCAGTCGCATCAACGCACAGATGTCAAAGAAAGACAAGGTAAAACACATCCTGAAGGGCATCGAACATGGCGGGTTTCAAATGTTAACATCCTGGGATTTCACTGTTGTTGCCCAAGTTGTCAACCTTTGCCAGAGCTATGACGAGTTCCGCAAAGCGGAACCACTTTCTGGTCTCTACATCTGGGAGCTCTACGCTGCTGCAGCTGCACAAAGACTTCATCCGGGAGGAAGTTGCTCGCCTGATATCGTTACTTCCCACGAACTGCAAGTTGTCCCAAAATTTGGCGCTCCTTCGTCATGTCATCGCCGACCGCGCGGAAAAAGTCCTTCCCTCTGTCGCTGTCTCAGCGCCCATGCCTCAGCCCGCACCAGCCCGCACCAGACGCCGCTTCTAGCCGACCTTGCCAGCCTCTCCGTCTTTGACCCTGTGGCGTTTATGCTCGACGTCAGTGACATGACCGCCGAACAACGCAAGGACCCATGGATCGCCTCTCTTACTGACTACCTCTCCAACCATTCGAAGATTACCCCTTCACGCACCGTTCGCCGAAAGCTTCCCACTATGAGATTCGGGATAACCTCCTTTACCGGTGCAACTGCACTTCAAGTGGACAGAAATGGCTCCTCGTGGTCCCGCACCATCTATGGCCCGAAATATGTAGAGTTTTCCACGGCGGTCACGCCGGAGTTTTCAAGACATACAGTAGAATCCGTCTTCGCTAGTATTGACGCGGTATGTACAAGTCGGTTCTTGGGTACGTTCGATCGTGCCTGGCTTGCCAACGCCGCAAACCTGCCTCTCACCGTTCGGCTGGTGAGTTACAGCCTCTCATATGTCCGCTTTGACCACATTGGCATTGACCTCTACGGCTCTCTTCCGAACACAGCTGCCGGCAATCGCTGGGTCATTGTCGCGGTCGACCATCTGACGAGATATGCCTAAACCGCCGCTCTCCCAGCTGCAACCACCCGTGACGTGGCCGGTTTCTTATCGACGAAGTTCATTCTCCGTCATGGTGCTCCTCGCGAATTTCTCAGCGACAGAGGCCGTGCTTTCTTATCTGACGTCCAAGCCCTGCTCGCTCAGTGCAACATCATTCACCGCACTTGGACCGCCTGCCACCCGCAAAAAAACTGAACGATTTAATCGCACCCTCGGTGACATGTTCGCGAAGTGCGTCGGATCCGATCACACCAACTTGGACTTTGTGCTTTCTTATATCACGCATGCATACAACACTGCTACGCAATCCAGCGCAGGTTTCTCTCCGTTCTTTTTGCTTTATGGTCGGCATCCATCTGCTTTCTTTGATACTGTGCTCCCCTACAACCCTGATGCATCTCAGTGGCAGTCCTAAGGGGGGAGGGGGCGGTCGCCCCTCCCCCAAAAGCCTTTGCACATCTTTCCGAACGTCCGTTTTCGGGCTCTCAAAGGGCTAGATGTGATTTTTGACTTAGAACTGGAAAGCTTTTACTTTTCTGATGTGTCAAGTAGTCGCCTATTTTGTACGTTCACCGTGTTAGCGTCTGTCTTATTTCACACAATTCTACGTTCTAGAGGGTACACGAGTAAAATTCGTAGTTATTGTCGAAGTATCGGGGTCCTGCAGTGGCCCAATCGTTGTCTTGCCTTAGCGCCGGCGCGCCGACGACGGCGGCGGCGGCGGTGGTGCCATTCACCTGTGGTTGGGATGGCCAGGAACCTCGTCGAGGCGGCTGGGAGCCGCCCATTCATGTCTTTATCCCCCCATGGGCGAGCAGGTGGGCTTGACTTTCAGGTTGCTCTTCGCCAGGTAGTGCACGCGTGACGTGTATGCTCCGTGGGTGCTACCTCGGACAGTGTCGCGGACAGTACGCGACAGTACCTTAAGCCGTTCTACGACCCCATTGTATCTTCGTTCTCTTAAGACGCCAGGGTGCCTCCTTTTTCTTTGGGGGGCATTCTGAAGAAGATGGACCCCTTCGCTGGACGCCGACGAAGAAGCAGTTGAAGAAGCCAAGCTCATGCATCGGGCGGTCTCGGTACACGGCGCCGATGAAGTCACCAGACGCATCAATGACAAATACCTGCCCACTACAACCACCGAACAACACGCGCCGTACGGCGGCCTACCCAACGCGAAACTCGATCGTGCCATCGACGTCGAGGAGGTCCGCGCGGCCCTGCACGCCCTCAACAGCCGGTCGGCAGCTGGCCCGGACCTCGTCACGAACAAGGCGCTCAAGAACCTCGACGACGGCTCGATTGAGAACCTCGCAAAATACTTCAACAAGTGCTGGAGAGCGGCCGCGCTACCAAAGCAGTGGAAGACAGCCAAGACTATCCTGATACCCAAGCCGGGAAAGCCACCGGACACGGACAACCTTCGGCCCATCTCGCTCACGTCCTGCGTGGGCAAGGTGCTGGAGCACGTCCTGCTCCACAGGTGGCAAGACTACCTGGAACGAGAAGGGCTCTAGCCGGCCACGGTGATCGGCTTCAGACAGCACCTCAGCACGAAGGACGCGATGCTGGAGCTCAAATGCCAAATCATAGACAATGGCGGCAGCGCCCGCGACAACAAGGCAATCCTGGGTCTCGACCTAAAGAGCGCCTTTGATAATGTGAAACGGTCGGCGATTCTGTCCCAAGTCTCTAAGCTGAACATGGGCGAAAGATCCTAGAACTACATCAACGACTTCCTCACGGACCGGACCGCCGAGCTACGAGCAGGCGACCCACAAACGCAAGAGAAGAAGCTCGGGAGCACCGGAACACCGCAGGGATCGGTCATTTCGCCGATGCTGTTCAACCTGGTAATGATAGGAGTGGCCGAGAAGCTCGCGGACATCGAAGACGTCAGGCACACCATCTACGCGGACGATATCACACTGTGGGTGACCGGCGGCAGCGACGCCCACATCGAGGGCGCTCTGCAAGCCGCCGTCGACGTGATAGAAGACCGCCTGGAAGGCACCGGCTTGAGATGTTCGCCGAGCAAATCGGAGCTCCTCATACTCCCACCTACCAACAATGGCAGATGCAAGACCAGACAACGCGAATGCGAAAAAATCAGAATCGTAACCAAATCCGGCAACGTGATCCCCGAGGTCAGCAAAATCAGGATCCTAGGCATGGTCATCGAAAAGCATGGAAGAAACGGCGAAACCATCGCCCGTCTCACGGCAAAAGCGGCCAACGCTATGCGACTTCTCAAAAGAGTCACTTCCCGGAAGGCTGGCATGAGAGAGGAGAGCCTAATCAGGCTCGTCTAATCCTTCATCATTAGCCACGTCGCGTACGTTGCAGCCTACTACAGATGGCTGCGACACGAACGCAACAAAATTAATGTAATCATCAGGAGAGCGTACAAGGCGGCGCTGGGCCTGTTCGAGTCCACGAGCACGACCCGCCTCTTACAACTCGGGATGCACAACACGCTCGAGGAGGAGGAGGAGGATAAACTTTATTTTCGTCGACAGATGTATCTGACGGTGTGGGGTTATAGCCCCATCAAGTGGCCATGAGCCCGTGGCGTTCGGCGACTTCTAGGGCTCTTGTCACAACCCGGATCTGTGTGTCCGAGTCGGAGCTGAGCAATGCGGCCTCCCACTGGTCTGGATTCGAGAGCTGCAAGCCTCTAGGGGGGTAGTCCCGAGGGCAAGCCCAGAGTATGTGGGATAGAGTGGCATGTTGGCCACACATTTGACAGGAAGGGGAGTAGACCCCAGGGTATATGCGGGCATATATCGCGGGGTTGGGGAAGGTGTTCGTTTGGAGTTGCCTCCACGCAACTTCTTGGGGTTTGGTGAGAGAACTATGTGCGGGGGGATATAGAAGTCTACCTAAGCGGTAGTGCATGGTTATGTCATGAAATGTGACCATACGATCTCTCGCCGTCCGCAGGACGGGCGACACCACAACCCGGTCGACGAATCCTCGGGCATAATTGTGGGCCGCCTCGTTGCCTGGATGCGACGAGTGCGCAGGGACCCAGATCAATTGGATCGGGCGGAGTTGAAGTTTGGTGGAGTGGAGGAGAGAGAGGGTGACAGGGGAGACCCGGCCTTTGGCGAAACTACGAATCGCCGATTTAGAGTCGCTGAAGATGGTTTCTGCAGAGGTGGAGACCATCGCCAAGGCTATGGCCGCCTCCTCGGCCTCTTCAGGCAATCTGACGGGAATGGAGCACGCAACTAGCGGCCGTCCACAGTAGTTTACAACCGCGAGCGAAAAAGCTTCGCGGTCGGGGTATTCAGCGGCGTCGACATAGACTGCTGTCTGATCTGTTAAATATTTTTTGTGCAGAGACTTAGCCCTGTGCTTGCGGCGAGCGACATGATACTCTGGGTGCATATTTTTAGGAAGAGGGGTAACGATAAGGTTACTGTGGATATGGTGTGGAAGCTGGACCCTGTCGGGTGCGGTTGTTTCGAAGCGTATTCCAAGCTTGTCGAGTATGTGACGTCCTGTGGAGGTGTGAGTGAGACGCTCGTACTGAGAAGTGAGATGAGCTTCCGAGAGCTCCGTCACGGTGTTGTAGACCCCTAATGCCAGTAGTTTATACGTGGGGGTCCGGTGGGGGAGATGAAGAGCCGCCTTGTAAGCCTGTCGAATAAGGCAGTCAACGCGGTCCTGTTCCTGGCAGCTAAGGTAGAGGTAAGGGAGGGTATATGTGAGGCGACTGATAACAAACGCCTGAACAAGACGTCGGAGGTCAGCCTCTCGCATGCCTCTATGTTTATTAGCAATGCGACGAATTAGACGAATGGTCTGCGATACAGAGACTGTAAGTTTAGCTAGAGTGTCGGTGTTTTTCCGATTGCTCTGGATGAGGAGCCCCAATACCCTAATGGTGGATACTTCGCGTATGGGCTGACCACTAGCAGTAATGCAGATGGGAGGATGGCCGTGGAGGCCGGGTTGACCTCGGATAAGCAGCAGCTCGGATTTCTGAGGGGAGCACGAGAGGTCGGCTGCGGCTACATGGCGCTCAATGACATCGACCGCTTGTTGAAGTGCGGATTCGACCTCAGCATCGTTGCCTGTTGAAACCCAGAGGGTAATGTCGTCTGCGTATAAGGTATGGGATAGCCGGGGGATAGCATCTAATTTAGAAGGTAGCGTGAGCAAGGCGACATTGAAAAGAAATGGGGAGAGAACGGATCCCTGGGGGGTGCCATTGCTACCGAGGTTTATAGGGTCTGAGAGGAGAGAGCCAAAGCTAAGTTCAGCTGTACGACCAGAGAGGAAAGTACGTATATACTCGTAGGTACGGTGACCAGGATTTAACAGGGAGAGGTTAGTGAGAATAGCTCGGTGCGAGACGCTGTCAAATGCTTTAGTTAAATCAAGCCCTAGAATAGCCTTTGTGCCCGCTCTGGTAGAGGGGCACAGTATCTCTCGTGAGAGCTGGATCATAATGTCTTGCGTAGAGAGATTTGAGCGGAAGCCAAACATGGTGCGAGGTAGGAGATGGTTATCTTCAACGTAATTATTGAGACGGTTGAGAATGACGTGCTCCATCAGTTTCCCAGCACAGGAAGTGAGGGAGATGGGGCGGAGGTTTTCGAGAGCTAGTTGTTTTCCTGGCTTCGGTATGAAAGTCACGCGTGCATGTTTCCATGCTGCGGGGATTTTACCCTCTCTCCAGCAATCATTCATAAAGGCAGTGAGGGCCTCAATGGACGGGTCATCTAAATTACGGAGAGTTTTGTTGGAAATGCCGTCCGGTCCCGGGGCCGAGTTAGGACGGAGCTGAGTGAGAGCGAATCTTACCTCAGCTTCCGAAATCTCCTGATCGAGGGCAGGGTTGGCACCGCCCATGTAGGGGGGGAGAGGGTCCGGGGAAGTAGTATTGAGATAGCGTACACGAAGTTCATCGAGAAGATCCTGGTCTGAGCCGGGGTGTTGATGGACTATGCGGGAAATGGTGTCTCGTTTGGATGTTTTGCAACCGTCTGGGTCTAAAAGGTAACGGAGAAGGTGCCAGGTGCGAGTTAGCCCGAGCTGTCCACGCATGTTGTCACAAACTTGACCCCATTGCTGGGTAGTCAGTGCGATAGTGTGCGCCTCAATCTGTTTGTCTATCTGAGCTACTCTACGCCGAAGCGTTCTATTGTGGCGCTGTTTTTTCCAACGGTTTTGAAGGCTTTCGCGGGCCTGCCATAGGTGGAGGAGACGGCTGTCTGTATTGGATTGATCAGCCGTGATAGGTGATTCTTGAGTAGTAGCAGAGACATCTGCCTGCAGTTTGGAGATCCACTCGTCCAGGTTATTAATCTGGGTAGGGGCGTTTTGAGCGCGTAGGGAACGAAACTTGTCCCAATCCGTGATTAGGGTCGGGCGACCTCTCCGGCGGAACGGGGACATGCTGAGGGTGGTCGCGAGGAGATAGTGGTCGCTGCCGAGGGTATTCCCAGTGTTCAGCCACTGATCGAACCGTACGTTTTTGCAGAATGTCAGATCAGGTGAAGTGTCAACAGAAACGCTGTTTCCTACGCGGGTGGGAGTGTGAGGGTCAGTAACAAGGGTGAAGCCCAGTTCCTGTGCTCGCAACCACAGTGTGTTACCCTTTCGGTTGGCGGTGCGGTAACCCCAAGCGGGGTGGTGGGCATTGAAATCTCCTACAATGAGGAGACCAGAATGGTGCGCAAGCCTGTTGACCCGGGAAAGAAGGGTGGTGAAGTTGCGTCTTCTGTCTCTTGGAGGGCTATAAAGGTTAAGAATGAAGATGCTTTGGTCGCCCCTTTTACGAGGGAGGAGTTCGAGCAAGACGCAGTCTACCCCAACGTCGTCTAAGGAGTGTTGGACGGCCGTCAGGTTGCGTTGAACCAAAATAGCGGTGTCGGGAGTGGTGACATCTAGGGGGGAGTATGGTTTATAGCCAGGTAGTTTCACTGGGCCATGAGTTTCCTGAAGGGCGATGATATCAGGGGGGATGTCGGAACTTTGGACATACTGCTGCAGGTTGCCTCGCTTGCGGCGAAACCCCCTGCAGTTCCATTGCCACACATTAAGTAGGTGGCGGGGCGCCATGGTGAAGTGTGGGTAAAGCTAAAATGGGTAGGGTGGTGGGAGCGTGCGGCAAGCGACCGTATGGTTTAACGCGCGTCGTGTGGAGGGCGGCCGTTGCGTCTCCCCTAGCTTCAAGGCCTGTGACGCGTGTTTGGATCTGTTGCATGAGGGTGTTAAGTTGTTGTTGGATTTGCTGCTGCATTTGTTGTTGGAACTGGAGCATTTGCTGTTGGATTTGTTGGGAGAACTCAGCAAATTTCGCTTCGAGCTTAGCATCAATTTTAGCCTCTAAGTTTTCCTCTAGGCGAGCCTCAAAATCCTCAAGGTCGGCAAAATTAACATAGCGTTCTGAGCGGGAGGTAGCTTTCCGCTTAGAGGGAGGACTAGAGGTAGTATCTTTGGGTTGCGGGGGAGTAGATGGGGGCGCCTGAGGTGAGATGGTAGGAACAGGTTGAAGTGGTAGAGTGGCATTTGTTTGAGGTGGTGGATCGGGTGCAAAGGGTGGACGCTTTAAGGAAGCGTTTTGTTGTTGGAGTCTATGATTGCTAGCTTTAAGGGCTGTTATCTCGTCGCGCAGGGCTTGCAGCTCTGAATCACGAGACTGAGATTGCTGAGAGTGAGAAGCCGCAGCTGCCCAGCTCACCTGGTTTTTCGTGGAGGGCTCTCGGTGAGGAGACGACTTGGAGTCTAGGGGTGGGAAGGACTGGGAGCGATTCCGGCTGGAGCGCCGGTAAGAGGAGGAGGAGCGGTTGGAGTCCATTTTGGTCGAGGTGTTCTCAGCCCCTTGGCGACGGGTCCGGGATCGGGAACGATGGGAGGTGGAGGCACTGTCTGAGTCAGCTTGTAGCTGGCGTTTCAGTACGGCAGCAGGCACTTTGTAGCGGCGTTTACACTTGGAGGAACCAGTCTGGTGAGGACCAGAACAAACTATACAAGTGGGGGTGCATTCATGGGTTTCGTCAGGGTCGCAAACTCCGCAGTGAGGACACTTGGAGAGCTTGGGAGACGGGCAAACGTCCTCTCGGTGTCCCGTTTTGCGACAGTTAAGGCAGGCTTCCACTTTGTTCTTGAAGATGTAGCAGCGCACAGCACTTCCTGCGTAGGAGACTTGGCGGGGGACCTTTGTCCCTGCGAAAGTGATGACAATAGATTGGGTCTTGCCTAAACGGCGGGCGTAGAGAATGCAGTGTTCTGGATTCTGGGGTATCAAGTACTCCATGATTTCCTCCTGGGTCTCATCCACGTACTGGTGGTGAATGATACCTCGGACGTATGCGCCTGGCGGGGCCAAATAGGTGGCAACTGGGTAGCTTGTCGGGCCCAGGATGATTTCCTGTAGCTTCGTGTAAGTGATGGCGCGGTCCCGGTTCGGGGTGCTAAAGGTGAGGGTGTTGTGAACGAAATTCACCCGAAGGCGGTCCTCTGCGGTATCGGAGTAAGTCAAACGAAGGCTTGAGGTGATTGCTCTGCGAAGAGCGTTCTCGCCCCAGGAACGCAGATTGAGGCCCCCGCGAGGGCGAATGATGACTTTAAAGTCTTCAAGAGGGAGACGTGGCAGTGACGGTGCACCTCGAGGTAGCTTACGTGACGTGGAGGGAGGTAGCTGCTGGGACGCGGTATGCTGGGAGGACGCGGAAGGCGTCTCCGTCAGCGGTGGCTTGGGAGTGCGTTTCGATGAAGCGGCGGCGGAGCCGCGTTCGTAGCAGCGGGCTACATAGGTCCAGTCCGTGGGTATATAATCTTGAGGGGCTAGATCCTCCCCCTCCACGGTGACGACGTCCATGCTTGGCGAAGCACTGGGCCCGGCTGCGAAGCAAAGCCTATCGCCAGCGGCGGTAGGCTTAGCGAGGCTGGCGCTGGACTCGGTGGAAACAAGTGTCCATGCAGGTCACAAAAACGGAGTGCCGGTCCCGAAATTGGGCTGGGCAGGTGCCGAGCACCTTCGTGAACTTCGGGAGACACAATAAGATTCGGCGGAAGGTCAAAAGTCGGTCAAAATAGCAGAAATGGCCGGAGCCCATACGCACACGCGTCTGCACACCAGGCCAGGAACGCCGACTCTCTCAAACACGCTCGAAGAAATAGCCGAAGCGCAACGGACCTCTCAACTGGAGCGGCTGTCCACGACCAAAGCCGGGAGGAAGATACTGGACGACCTGGGAATAGGACACTCGAACGAGGCGGAGACAAAGCTCCCCGTCCCCGAAGAGCTCCGAGGCCAGACCAGAATGGACCCCATACCCAAGAACATGAACCCCGAGTATAACAAGGGAAGAAGAGCGGCGAGGGCCAAGGCTCTCATCGACCTGCACGCCAACGACGAGCACGCGCGGTACGAGGACGCGGCCGAATACCAACGGAATGCCTTCGCAGCGGTCGTCATAGAGGCGTCAACCGGGGCCACGAAGACGGCAGCGAGCGTGAGAGGCGCCGGAGCGGAACAAGCGGAGGAGGTGGCCATCGCCCTGGCCATCGCCGACACAGACGGTGCTGAGTGACTCGAGATAGGCGGTGCGAAACTTCGCCAAAGGCCAAGTCCGCAGGGAGGCTGAGCGCGTACTACGAGCGACTAAACTGCAAGACAGAAGAGTAAGAATCAAGTGGTTTCCGGCGCACGCAGGCGACGCGTCGGAACGCAGTGCTAACCACAATGAGACGGCACACGCAGCGGCGCGAGCGCTAACCAACCGCGCCCCGGCAACACACCGTCCGACGTGGTTCGGAACCAAGGACCGCATGACCGACTACAGCGAAATCACGAAGGCCTACCGCCTGGCTCGCAGGACTCTCCCACCCCCGCACCCGAGGCTTAGTCGAGCGGAGGCGGTACTACTGAGACAGCTCCAGACCGGATCGCTCTCGAGCCCGGAACTGATGCATCGCATGTACCCCGAGACCTACCCGACCGATACGTGTAGAGTCTGCCGGAGGGAGCCGGCAGACCACACGCACATCTTGTGTGAATGTATCAGAAATCCAAAGGAAGCAAGATCAGGAACAATCCCGCCGCGGCTGGAGGCAGCCGCGAAGAGTAACGACCATGACCAACAGCTATGGGCCGTCAGCAGGTCCTCGGGGCGCTCGAAAGGCAGGGACTCAGCGATCCGGCAACGGCGAGCGGAGACCCGCGCCGAGTAACGGCAGCCTCGTAGACGACGTAGGCCCTCGTCGGGGCGCGCGAGCGCCCAACTGCAGGCACAAATAAAGTTTGCTGCAATCCAATTCAAGCAGTTGTGGGATTGCCATCGCGCAGATCGTGTTGATCTTGATCGCCCCGCTTTCTCGCCGACCACGACACCATCCCTGACGTCCTTCGTCTACAAAATTAGTATTTGAATCAATTTTACAATGAATACATTCCATTTCACCCAGCGGTACTCCTGAGTGACAGTGCAATTGTTGACATATCTTATGTTTAAGTTTTTACAAGAGGATGTTTGTCTTAAACTCTGAACGCCTTACTTTTCTTACATACACATCAGCCAAATCTCACTATGAGAGAAAGCTGGTGACGATGCATTTGGTCATGAAGACGGGCAGGAACGCCGGGAAGGGCTGGTTTTTATTTTGATTAGGCATTGTTAGGCTTGAGACATGGATTCGGCCGTAACAATGCGACTGTTTACAAAGCAAACCTCAAAGAAATGCTGGGAAAGTTTATGTACCAGGTTAGCAAAGGTCTTTCAGTTGCTTTAATGTTTTTGAAGTGAAGAATTTGCTGTTGACAAAATTTTATCTGCGAACACAACAGTGGCTGGGCGTTTCCTATAAAATCTCTGAATTTATTGTATGCACAATAGCGTACAAACTGCCTTAAAAGGTTAATGTCGTTTACGAGCTCGTGTAGACGATCAGTGATTCATAGTCCTTTCTTGTTGGTGAACTCTTGGGGACAAAAATCCCCAGCACACGCGACGTGCAACCAAGAAGTATAGCTTAGTAATGATTTGATGGCTGCAGACCACACTTGCGGGTGAAAGCAGCTCTTCGGCATTTTATCGCGTGCCAGTGAAATCAGCGGAACATTGGCACACTGCGTCTACGTATGCACCGTGATTGGCAGTTGCGTGTCCTGCAGACGTTTTCCCCGATCGCAAAAATTTTTTCACGGAATACAGGATTACTGTAAATGACTATTGAGCCACAACGAAAGTGTTTCTTCTGGTGCTTCTCCTGGTAGACTTACTCTTTTTTTCCTGTATTTTGTATCTTTGTTCTTTCGTGGTCTGCTCTGGGTGAGAAAAGCACTGTAAAGCTTACTCCACTTGCACCCGTAAATATATATGACGAAATGTGGTAAGAAATACAGCTATTGCGTATTTTGAAGAACTTAGTGAATTCGTGGCAGAGCACGGTTGTCCGAAATGCCGACATCAGTGGTAGCACGGACCACTACCATTAAAACCGACGTGAAGCCGAACCTCCCGTCCAATCGGAAACTCTGCCTGGAGAGCATTATCGAATCTTTCCACGACAGTTCTGCCTTGACCTCCAAGGTTAGGCAGACTCCGCTCACAAAGCACAGCGTTATAGTTGACGCAAACCAGCGACCGTTATGCAAGCTGCCTTATCGGGTCTTTTTCGAAGGAACGTGGTGCCAATCGCCCACGAGTTCAAGAAATGCTCCAGGAGGACGTGATACAGCCGTCGTGAGCCCGTGGGCATCATGTGTTGTTCTAGTGGCGAAAAGAAATGGAATCCTACGGTTCAGTGTTTATTACCGGCGCCTAAACAAAGTCACCAAAAAAGACATGTATCCTCTGCCACGCATTGATGACCCCCTGAATCTGCTATGCCACGCCGCGTACTCACCGTCGCTAGGCTTACACAGTGGATATTGCCAAATAGAGGTGGACGAACGCTGCGCCTGCTGTACGCCATTTTCTTCGATGAATTTTTTAAAGCGTGCAACCTAGACGCACACGAAATGAACGGTCAGAAAGAAAGTCTTTTAAGCACTTCAGCATCCAGACCCGGATACATACATCCACGATGTCATGAAGAATCCCAAAGGTGCAGGCGGTATATGAGCCTTTTGCGAGTAAAAACAATTCGCAGTGGTTTAGCTTTGGTTAAACCGGTTAAATTGCGTAAGCAATGGTGCGCTCGTTCTTCTGGTGATTCTTCGGCGCGTTGCCTTCGTCTGGTAGCATTGTGAGGTTCCTGAGCAGTCAGGAGCTGAGATTCATCGGTGACTGATGACATGGAACCACTCTGTGAGGTGGAACGCTGTCGCCGAGCTGCATCCTTAACACGACGGTTTGCAAGACGTTCTTCACGCTGTTCTGGCGTCTCTTGTGCACGTGGTCGCTTTCTCTCTTCTTCCTGTCGCTGCCACTTCTCCCTAGTGGACTGCATAGTAAAGCATTCACGCGAAAGCAAGCGGGCATTTATAGACGCTTTATAGCGCGGGAGCAAGGGCGCCGCCATATTTGATCACGTGACCATTCCGCGACGCTGCCAGGTTGTCCACAGAACGTCATCGCTCGTTCGGCTGTACACCTTGCTCGTCGCTATATTGGATTTTGAGAGAAGCAAATGTATCTTCTCGCATATCTCGGTGTACACCTGAATCTCGCCGCAACGGGAAGGAATTGCGGACGGTTTGGAGCGAACAAAGGGAATTCCAGCTCGACGGTTTGGAGTGAACAATGGTCCGTCTAGTGAATACAGTTTCTTCGTTCACTCCAATCTTCCTGCCTTCACTCCAAACCGCCGAGCTGGAATTGCGGAGGGAGAAAGACGAAGACGGCGCTCCGAACGGTCGTGTTTTTGATGCTCTCCGCAGAAATGGATAAATCGGCCCTAGGCCGAGGTACTGTTGCGGGTTCTGTTACCAGTAATACTTACCGTACTGTTCTTACCCGTCTGCCTGCTGGTAAGCTGGTTTTTAACTCCGTATTTCTGCATGCGGAGCTTGCTGGCCGTCCCTATCGTGCCCAGGACTTTAGAGATGCCTTATGGGGTGTCATTGGCCTCTGTGACATCTGCTCTATCGGACAGTTTCAGATGTCTCACGTATGGATGATAACATGCAAGACAGCGCTAGCGAAAGCTAAGCTCGTGAGCACTCAGGAGTTACAAGTGAAAAACCGCCGTTGTCTAGTGATTGACCCGGAACCGAAGACAGTAAAGCTCAAGATACTGTGGCTCCCAGAACATCTTGAAGATTTTTACATTCGGGACGCCCTTCGCGCTTGCGGAACGATTAGCTTCATCACAGTGGAGCACTGGAGGGTTCTAGAAATGGAGGGCATACGCACCTTGAATCAAGACGTTACCTTGACTCTTGCTGATGGCGTCACTGTCAATGACGTGCCTCACATTTTGATAATTTGCGGTGTACAGTGTCTGGTTTTAGTGCCAGGAAGGCCACCAGTGTGTCTCCGTTGCCACAAGGTTGGCCATATACACCGTCATTGCCGCACTCCTCGGTGTGATGAATGCCGGCGTTTCGGCCATACTACAGAGGAGTGCGTAGTGTCGCATGCTGATAAGCTACGCGGTGGCACCCGTGCCATGGACGACGCATTGCAGGAGCACTTCATGGACGCAACAGAAGTTTTGGATGCTGCTGGTGGCACGCCAGCCGTTGCGCCCATTGACTCAGCGACTACTGACCCGCTGTCTGGCCCCGTTCCTGCTGTGCAGCATGAGCCTACCCAACCTTCACAGATGGAGCAGCTGTCTGCAGATGATGAGCGTAGATGCCTGGCGGAGCAGGCTCCAGCTATATGTAGTGTCAGTGATGGCACTCTTGGCGCACGTGCCTGTGCTGTGCGTGGGCTAGAGGAAGACAAGGACGACGGTGTGGCTCCGGCGCCGAATGCCTGCACTGCTACATCTTCTGAGGCTCCTGCCGGATGTGCCTAACAGGTAACAGAGTGCCAACCTGGCACTTCACTCCCCGACGGCAACTGTGATGCCGATGAGCAAATTTTAAGTGTGGCCTCGAAGCGCGGTGTGTCTCCGAGTTCTGCCTCCTCTGAGGAGGACAGTGTCCCCGCCAAGCACAAGTTCCGCCGCCGAAAGTCAAAGAATAAGAAACCTCCTCGGCGCTCCAGATCAAGGAGAAAGGGCGTCAACTCTAGGGAGGTCTCACCTTACGGAGTAATGCCCCGTGGATGCCTGATTGAAGCTCAAGTTAGCCACCATGGCGTCTAACCAGCAGCTGACTATCGCAACACTCAACATATGTGGACTCCGTTCAAGGCAGAAACAGGTACAGTTACGCCGATTGCTTTGGGGCAATCGGCTACACATTGTCGCTATTCAAGAAACTAAGATAGAAAGTGAAGTGGACACAGAGATAGTCCTGCGACCTTTCCTAACAGGTTACAACGTCTGTGTGTCGCACTCAGTGGATCTTTCAGCAGGTTGCTTTCTTTTCTTAAAGAAGAATCTACCTATTTCTGACTTTAAGTACCAGGTTGACATAGAAGGGCGTCTGATATGTTGTGACTTTCGACTGCATGGCGAGTCGTGGAGGGTTATCAATGTGTATGCTTCAAATAATCCGGTGCAACGAGCAGTTTTTTTTTCATGCAATTGCAACTCTCCTAGGATGTGATCGTTATGTCGTTTTCATGGGTGACTTCAACTGTGTGTGCGACCCACGCGATCGCACAGGTCCTAACCATAACGCCGATAAGAGCTCTGGTATATTATTGTCTATTACCGAAAATGCAGGTTTAATTGATGCCGGATTGTCATCCCCCTTCACATACATGAGAGGAGCCTCACATTCACGCCTTGATCGCATTTACGTTTCCGTAGATCTCCTTAAACGGCACATTTCACGTGATGTCAAGCCTGTTTCTCAGATCATGCTATGGTCATTGCGCGGATTGGAGAATGCGCCAGTCCCAAATTTCAGCCGCAGTGGGAACTCTGGAAGCTTAATTCCGAGCTTCTAAATGATGAGCATTTCCAGAAGCGAGTGATGACAGCTTTGGAGTCTTGCTTGGTCATGGATGTCCCATTATTTGCAGCTTGGGAGATGTTTAATCTAGAAGTTCGTAGCATAGCTATTGAGATCGGCTCCTTGAAGTCTTATCTTAAGCATGGTGAGGAGAAACGGTTACTTCAGAGTCGTTATAATCTGCATGCGCTTGAATGTGAAGCTCCTGGCTTGTACACAGAGGAAATTGGTGCTGTTAAGTGCAACCTTCAGAAGTTTGATGCAGAACGCTATCGTGCGGCCCGTGTACGATCCCTCAGCAACCATGCTCTGCACTCTGAGGAGCCTACTAGACAGGCCTTGCTAGATGATCGTCGTCATGTGGCTTCCAAGCGAATTTCTGAGCTCTACTGTGGTGGTGCCCTGGTCACAAGTACAGATGTCATAGTTACCGAGTTTGAAAACCACTATAGCTCTCTGTTTGCTGCCACGTCTAGCACTGCTGATGATGATCATATAGCGCGATTGGTGTCCATGATTAACCCACTCAATGAGGATGAGTGCAAGGCGCTAAGTGGCTCTTTAAGCTTCGGTGAATTGCAAGATGCAATTGATCAATTGCCACTTTCGAAAACCCCGGGGCCTGACGACCTCTCAGGAGAATCTTACAAGGCATTTAAATCCGTTCTAGCCCCTGTCTTGCTCCAAATTTTTGAGACAAGTATTGATGTTGAATTTCTGCCTCAGTCATTTACGAAAAGTCATATTGTATTTATACAAAGACCGAGGATTAGGAAAAACTTCGATTTGTAGATGGCTACAGACCAATCACGCTTTCTAATGTAGATTATACGATTTTTGCTTAAGTACTGTCAAATCGGCTCCAGCTTGCAATGTCTTCCAGAAGAGGGCATATACGGGCTGGTTGGTACATGTTTTACGAATTGGAAAAACAGCGCAATCAAAGACGAGACACAAGAGAAGGACGAAAGGCCTCATCAAGAGAAGGCCTCATCAAACATGTGGCTTGCGGGGACGATCAATACAATCTAACCTACATGTAGCGCGTACGGTGTTGCAGTATTGCAGAGACGCTCAAGAACAATTAGCAATGCTGCAAATTGACCTGGCAAGGGCATTTGATCGAGTGTGCCGTTCATTTCTTTTTGCACTTTTAAATCACGTCAATCTCGGTTCAATACTTTCTACTAGCATACGCCTTTGTTACAAATCCTGTACCACGCGCTTGATTATTAATGGCTGTCTCTCGCAACCAGTCCCAATTCAGTCTTCGGTGAAACAAGGGTGCCCACTGTCTCCGCTCCTGTTCGCATTATACTTGGAGCCACTTTGCATAAGTGTTATGAACAGTAGAGCTGTCAATGGTTTCCGAATAATGGGCCACGAACTGAAGGTATTGGCTTATGCAGATGACCTTGCGCTTTTTTGTACTGATAAGCCAAGCATCGATGAGGTTATTCGTTTAACGGAGGACTTTGGTTCGGTGTCAGGAAGTCGGATTAATCGCTCTAAGAGTTGCGGTCTTTGGTTTGGTAGCTGGGGTACGACACCTGCTGAATATGCTGGTATAACATGGACATGCAGGCCACCGAAGTACCTTGGCGTTCCTTTGAGTGCCTATAAGCATAGCGCACATTATTGGAAAGACCGCGTGTCAACTCTTCAGCGCTATGCTCAAACGTTTGTCCCCCATGGCCTCTCAATTTTTGGCAGGGCAACCGCCTGTAATCTGTTTTCGCCACTAAAATATATTATGTATTGCAAATTATTAATTGCGCAAGACTTCCTATCCACCGTTTTCACAGGGTTTTCGCTACTTTTGTGTGGGATTCGTCTTTTGAATCCATGAGGCGTCATAACCTTTTTCGGCCTGTAAGCGCTGGCGGCCTTGGTCTAGTTCACCTGTATGTCCGACAGATAGTGTCACGTTTCATGTTTTTCCGTGACACTACACACCCAATAGTACGTTCATTTGCAAACAAATTTAGTTCATGTTTTACCCAACCTCACTGTGTCTTCCAATGTTTCTGACCGTCCGTGTTTGTGGGGCATAATGCAAGAGGTGTATTTGGCTGTCCGTTTCCTACTTGTTCGTTTTTCTCCTGAGTTCCTTTTTTTAGTGCCGAGGAAAAAGTTGTAAAAGGATTTCATTAGTATGCTCTTCCCTCCGCCCATGTACCGCTCTCTGTATTCTGGTTTACCGGGGCATGACGTACTCAAAAGAGTACGCAAGATGCCAGTCTCGCCGTGTACAAAGACCTTTTTCTTTAAGTTACACACCGGTACGTTGCCCGTTAGAAGATGGTTAGAGAAAAGGGGCATTTTTGTGTCTACCGTTAATTTTCGCCTTTGTGATGAACCACATCCCGCATGAGGGACAGACACTGTGAACCTGTTGTGTCTACAAAGGATCACTTCAGTCGAATAGTTATTCATCTAAGAGACGTGTATGCGCAAACTGAGTACGAACGGGAGTGGCACTCACTATTAGTGATGTACTCTGCATTGCCCCTTTTCTAGTGCATGGGCTTTTCAATATGTATTGTTTAACGCTGTTTTCATAATGGCTTGTATATAGTTCATGTACATAGAACATTACATCACTAATAAATACCATGTTGAAGAAAAAAAGGTGGAATTGCGGAGTGGTTAGCGTGCTCGTCTCGCACTCTGGAGACCCAGGTTCGATTCCCCAACTCGACCAACTTCCTACTGTGTGTTATTTTTTATTTATGTGGTCTGAAGAAAAATTAGGCTTGTTGCTTAACCGACATCATTCGAATGCCACTGCTGCACTGCGCGCCAATACTGCTAACGCCTCCTTCGAAGGCCAGAAGCGGCGTGCCTCCTAGTGGCGCCATCTGTAGTAGACACAGCAAACTGCTCAGCGGCGCGCCGACGGCGCTGCCATCTGGCGGAGCATGTCTGAAGCAACGCTGTTGAAGGTCAAGCGTTGCCACCGCCGGGAGCTACGCGACGGCTCGAAACCTACGGTAGTATTGCTGACGCAGTAAAATGCTGCGAGGCAGTGCTGTTTGTGTCTGAATGCTGTGTGTGAAGACGGACGAGATGATCATTTCTACAATATGCTTTTTTAAATGCACATTAATGGATATCAAGAAGATTGCGCGATTCAAGAATGAACATTAACCTAATATTCAACACACTTTCAAATGCTTTAGCAAGGCGACTTGTGAGTGCTATTTTCGTGTAACTACCAGTGGAAGTTGTCGGTGTATCTGATATGAGGAAGGGCGCAACCACGGCCCTTTTCTACGCCTCTGGAATTTTTTGGGACTGCCATAATTTATTCAAGAATTTCAAAAGCGCTGCTTCTACAGATGATACACTGGACCGGCACTTCAACGACTCTATTTGTCTTGGGTTGAACTCAGGAGAGGCCACTGGTAAATCGAAATCGATTAAAGAGACCGAGACAATACAGAATCCACCCCAACGGATGATCTCTTTTAGCCCAAGTAGCTGCCAGTTGCGCTCTGTTAAGTGCCAGCGACTTTTATGGCAGAGCTTATCGAAGCCATTTAGAACCACAATCAAGTAAGCCAGTGTCTAACTACAGCTTACCACACACAGGCCAGCGGACTTTAAAAACTCTGAACATACCCTTCCCTGATGTGCTCTCCATGTGGGTAGACGCAGAATGCAAGACCTTGGATGCCATCCTTACTTACTTCATCTTTGTGTGAAAGATCCCTGTGTAGGACACTACCCAGTTGACAGCTTTTAGGGTCGCGTAAGCCAGACAGAGAAGGACTATGCTTGTCGCTATGCTACCGAACGTCACCGATGAAGACAACATTGACATCGCCGCCTATCTCCAGCCCGCAAACGAAACCAGAAGACTTGCCTGAATAGGGATCAAGGACGAACAGCGCACCGACTCTGGACGCTACAATCTTTGCCGACGCCACACAGATAACAAGCCAGGTGAGCGTGTGTTAGGGAAGACGGCCATTCGCCTCCGCTGTGTCAGCGAAAAACTTTTGCGCCGCTACTTCGGTTCGTACAAGATTCTTCGTCGAATCGGAGAAGCTAGCTACACGGTCGACCCCTATGGTGTCACTGCATCTTAGCGGAACGGCCCAGCCTAAAAGTTGAGGATGGTGCGCCCCTGAGGCAGCCTCAGGCCGTAATATGTACGCCAACAGACGCTTGAGTTTCATTCTCAGAGCTGTTTTTTGGAGCATCGAGCTGATGCTTCATTGAGGGGTGGGGGGGGGGGGGGGGAGGAGCCATGAATTTTTGTACCGTTTATTAATTCACGATCAAAGCCATCGGCTCGTGGCGTTATTGTTTTTTGATGGCTCTACTCAAGGCGGCCACCCTGGTCAAAAATACATGTACTGTCTGCTGCGAACAAATGGCTTTCACACGAGACAAGGTAAAAATGTGCCTAGATAAAAAAAAGAGGCAGAAAAAGAAATTAATCTGCGACTGGGGGCAGAAATCACGACAGCAGGAACACATCAGATTTTCATGGTTCTGCGCGAAAGCACTACGCTATCGGCGCATTTTTTTTTCTGTATTCCCAGTTGCGCCAAGTAGAGAAACACCCCTGGGTTGTCAGTTGGTATGAAAACAAAATATATGTGATTTCTTTTAAATGAGAACTTCCATCGCTTTAGTGACTTCATCACAGAACCCTTCATTCCTGATGGTGTCACGCAGCTTGCGTAGATTGCCAACAAAATAACTGCACACAGGGTCGATACCAAGATCACAATTTCTGACTGTCATTTTTTGCAAATCGCCCAATCAGACATGGACAGATCCCTTAAATTTTTTGGAAACCTAGAATGAGCAAGCACATTGAGGTGGGAGGGTGGGGGGGGAGTGGCGTTCAAACTTTGGTTAATTTTTGTGTTTATCGCGTGTTTTCTTGCTTTTTATGTCATTTTCTTCACTCCGTTTCGCGAGACGATACGAAAATACCTCTTGCTTGTTTATGGTCGGCGTCGGTTTTTCTCGGAAGAGAGGACTTTGGGAACCCTAGGGAGACGGGCGAAACGCTGAGGCAAGCAAATAACTTCTGCGTCTGGAGGAGCAAGGTAAAAAGGCAGAACGAGCGGGGAGCCCAAACGAAGAGCATGTAATCATTCATGCTCTTGCTCCCCTCCTAGTGAATAGTTAGATTGTTTCTTGCTTCTTCCAATTAGCGAAAATAGAAAAGAAACAACAGTCTACTGTCATCAACAAGGATCTAAATCAGGCATTTTCTACACTCCCTACCGAAAAAATAAGTGCAAGAGATTACTTTTCCTGACAACTGGAAAAAGAGCATCATTTCTGTCAACGAGTTGGCTGCGAAACCAGAGGCACCACCAGCAAAGAAGATGGGAAATTCTCCATCTTCTCAGCAGCACTTCCTTCGATAATTGCACGCAATGCCCTAAGTATTGCGGTCTGAGGGACCACAGGTCCCTTCGATCTACATGGTGCAAAAGTGGGATTAAACCTTTTTTCGGACACTAAAAAACCCAAGGGTTGTGATCATTAGGTTTCCTGTCTTGTAGTCATCCAAGTAGTTACCGTGTAAAAAATTCGTACGTTTGTAATCAGAAATTTTTTCGCTCGTTTTGCGTGACCCATCCATTGTTATACATATGAAGGAAGCCAACAGTCATAGAAAGAGAAAAAAAGCGCAGGACGAGGTTTCCAGTTACTATATGCTTATAATTCTGGCTTTGAGCAGTGAGAATTATAAATTGCAATTTTTTTAGGTTTAGAGAAAGTTGATTCAAAATACGATTACATTACTTCCTAACGCGAAATATCAGCGCAGCTCTTCAGCTGTTTTACTTTTCGAGAGAGTATGGCAAAGAATTCGAATAACATATGTGCGTAAAGGACAACTTGTTATTTTTCACACATACTCCTCCTTCAAGAAACAATCCGCTAACAGTTCTTGATTGTGATGAGGGAAGCTTTATGGTCGGAGAAATAGATGGGTTTATGCTCGACTTGCCACAAAAATGACCAGTTCTCAATGACGAGGTCTATACAAGTATTCCGCGAGGTTGTCACGGAGAACTTCCACCGGTTGCCGTGCTCCTGCATAAGAAAGAACTGGCAGACAATAAACTAATTACATAGGCAGGCGGTTCGCCACTGGCGAACGGCGGCAGCTATGCGTTTCGGCCAGGGCGGTGCACATATCTAGATCCGCTGCCACCGATCCGGCGCACTGATTGCCGCCACACAGGGGTGGCATTGGAGGAGGAGCGAAGAAACAATTGTGATCGGGAGGTCGCGGGAGGCAGCGCGTGGGCGCTTAGAAACGTTGCGCGGTGAAGCGCTAACAACGACTGACTCATGCCGCTGACGCTGCTAGCGAGTCCGTTAAACATGGCTCTGCGTTTCGGCTTGGGATGCACGCACCGTGATCCGCTGATGTCGAGCAGGCGCTTCGCCAAGCGGAGAACACTGCGCGCTGTCGCGCCGTCGCCGCCACGGAGAAAGGGAGCGGGGGGATTCACGCAATGGGAAACGGCGGCGGACACGCATTTCGGCTTGGACGTACGGGAGATGGCGCCAGCAGCGCGCGCAGCTAGAGCAGCGCGCTGCCCCGGCTGCGGAGCTTGTTACGAGGAACAACGAAGACGCTGCGAAACGCAGGAACGGGCGCCAAAGAGCTAAGCTTTAAAATAAGCACATGTCGCTGATGCGATCCAAATCCACAACCTCTGAAGTTCCTGCACTGTGATCCACTAAATACGGTGTTAACAGCTACCCATTATTCTACTTTGGTGGGAATTCCTCTAACGTGTACGCTAACTTAAAAAGTGTTCACAAAGAAAACCTAGCAATACCATCGGACTAATACGCTGTGAATTAAGAGGGTTTCGCGTGGAACAGGATCAAATCGCGATGGCGGAAGGTGCACAAGAAACCTCTTATGCTGTAGTAGATTCGAGACTGCCAGAACTAAGGAAGACGGGACTTGGCAGTACCTTCTTTCAGGTTTCCTGAAAATTCACTTATCTTCATTCCACTTAAGAGACCCGTTCTATGTGCAAACCGTGGCCAAGGTGCCAACCTTGCCCAAGGCCGCATGGTATCGCTTTCAGAACCGACATAGACGATTTATCTTACTCGTTGCCGCATCCGAAACTGATGAAGCATGTCAAGAAATGTGCCAGAGATGAGAACGACGACACTCACTTTCTGAGGGACGGTCGTATTCCACTAGACTGTTTCGTGGCTACTTCAATCGGCAATGCACTTTTCTGTCTTGGGGAGGTGACATGCATCGAGTGGTCCTGTATATGCATTGGCGCAAGTGTAGCACCTGCTTTGAGCAGTCTACATTTCGGCGCAGTAGACAGGGCAATTGAAAAATAACTGAAGGACAGTACTTGAAGCATTTTAAGGTACGTGGAAACTACCCGGTGGTACTAAGACTGAGCCTTGCCCGGGAGTTGCAAGTAACCTCATGGCAGTATTTTCAAGCAAAACGCCTGGACAGAGGTTCAACTATGGGACTTCAGATGAAGGCAGTTTGTAGTTTCTGAATTTAACTTGACCACGTGTGTTGGTTTTAAGCACCAATTACTCACAAACCACTTCTTGATTTTGGAGCATGTGCACTAGCCCGCAGCGGCCAACGCGTGCGCCGAGGCACACCAGGTGTGCGTAGTGACGCCACTTGCTTCTCGCGCATGCGCAATATGGTCGAGCAAGCTAGCACGCGAAACGGCGAGACTATGGCCACTGTAGCTCACGCTGCAAAAAATTCGCTTTTTTACGTCGGATTTTTTCGCCCTTGTTTTGCGCATATCGCACTGCATTTCTTATGGTGTACTACGGTTGCCCCGGAGAAATCTTTCTGCATAAAGTTACTTCTTTTTTTCAATTCACTTTAAGTAGAACAGCACTACAACTTTCGTCGTCTCCATGCAACAAGAGGCGCGTGGTCTTTTCAACTAGCCGCCGCGGTGGCTCAGTTATAGCGCTCGGCTGCTGACCCGAAAGACGCGAGTTCGATCCCGGCCACGGAAGTCGCATTTCGATGGAGGCCAAATTATACAGGCCCGTGTATTGTGTGTTGTCAGTGGACGTTAAAGAACTCCAGATGGTAGATATTTCCGGAGCTTTCAGTACGGCGTCCTTCATAGCATGAGACGCTCTCGGACGTTGATGAACATAGGGAGCCTCCGGTGACTGCGCCAGATGGTGAAGAAAACTGTTTGGTGCAGCCCTTCATTGCAGCAGCTTCCTTGAAGTCCGCTAAACGGATTTTGTAGCGACACGGCGATTAAGAAAAAGCAAATTCTTGGCTCTCGTGCAGCCATGTTTTCCGCTTTTAGAGCGCAAGTCTGTGGCTCCCGTTTCGACGTTTCGCAGCGTCACCGTCGCTGTCGCCGCTCTTCACTGTAACCAGCAGTCAACACCTCAGTCGCTCTTTGAGCTGCAAAACCAATAGAGCGGGACCTTGGTAAGCAAAGGAAAGGGGCATAACTGCCCTCTTGGAACAGTAGACACCTCAACACAGCTTTAAGATGCGTGCTGTGGTGGCAGATGGGCGCTGCGTGCGTTGACATTGACAACGTTGTGCCCTTTTAGGGAAGGGAAGTGCGCATAACTGGCTCGCTGGGTCAGTGGACGCGTTAATCGCTCTTATAGGTACGTGGGGATGGATGGAAACAACTTTCATAAGAGAAACAAAAATCTTCCAGGGTGGTACCCTTATGGTGCAGGCGTTCATGGGCTTCTGCTTCACGTAACTCCGGATCCAGCAGGCATTACTGGCTGGCAGGCTGAGCGCTCCTAAAGCTGCCTCCCAGGAAGATGGAGAGTTATTTTGGATAAGGGGGCACTGCCTGTGGGGAACCACATTTCCAAAGGTAGTGTAACACTGTGCATCTGGGCAAGCCACGGGTGTTACAGTCAGGAGGAAAGCTGGGGTGAACGTGGTGGTGAAAATTAGAAGGCCTAAAGAAACAAAATTATGCAGCTGCATTGCGGGCAGCCTTCAGGCTTGCGGTTGTGGCGTCGAGGCAGTGCCTAGTTGCGACGTCCTCTGCCCAGGTCTGCAGCCGAAGTTGGAGATCCGGTTCTGTGCTGTGGGAAGCAGCCTCCCACTGCTCCGGACTGTGTAGGTGCCAAAGGGAAAGGCCAAGTGTGCAGGGCAGGTGAATAGGATATGATCGTCGTCGGCTCTTGGGCGGTCACACACTGTAAAAAAAAAATGCTCCACAGTACAGAGAAACCCGCTGGTAATGCGTTGCCGGAGGGTTTTCCGCAACATGAATACAGCGACTCCGTCTGACGGTTGTCACATTCTTGGTAACGGAAGTTACGCTATGGTATGCACGAGAATAAAATCGTTTTTTTGGAACGAATGCTTCTGTTGTGTTTTTATAAAAGGTCCCGTAATGTGTATGCATACTTTCTCCGTTCACTTGGAAGTCATCTGATCTAGAACGGAAATAATCTGCACAGTAATTATGTACTATCGAGAGCAAAAATAACTGACCCCTTCCAGCGCGTGCCGATCCGCGCCAAACTGCATGCGAGCACCGCTTGGTGAAGCGCTCCTAGTGCCGAGACCAGCGCAGTGGCGCGCGCCCATCTCGAGGAGCGCTGCGCATTGCGTGCCACTGTGCTCGTCTCAGCATCTGGAGTGCTTCGTCAAGCGGCGCTCGCATGCAGTTTGACACAGATCGGCATGCGCTGGCAGGGTCTGTTATTTTTGCTTTCGATAGTACTTTCAGTAGTACATGCACATGCATCTGTGTATAGCTTCTGCGCAGAATGTTCACTGCAGATATAGCAGTCCAGAGGCCGAGGAAATAAGTATTATGTACAAGACTTTCATGCATATTATGTATTGCACATGTACAAAGAATGCAGCTTAGAATGAAAGAGTGGAAAGTGTTTAATGAGTACAAGTACATACTTTTTATTTTCATGACAAATTGCACACACTGTACCTCTAAACATTGCTGTCGGATTCATCTGAAAAGATAAAAAAATGCTCATTTAGTAGCCGCACAACACCAATTAAAAATTTGACGAATATATTTGACCATCCGCTATTGAACAATTGGCTTTCGTAGAAGCTTGTAAAAGCCATTTACTGAGAACCAAACCAATATGATTCATTGCCTAAAATTCATTTCTCATAACAGTAAACAGTAAAAACCATAGGGCCAGGAAAAAGCAGACAAAATTCGCTTACTCGGACACCACTGTGTGCATGAAAGGCTTTACGGTTGTCTACCATTTTGTGCAAATAGAAAGTAGCTGAGGATGGGTGCCAAATACAATTCGATGCACATGCCTATCATTACATGGTACTCAATGCACAACTTAGCGAGCAAGGAACATTGGTAACATCTGAAAAAAGCCGGACACTTGCCCACAAGCATGATGATGATTTTTTGACGCTCGAGGGCATCTGAGGCCAAAGAGCACCATGGTACAAGGTATTTTCTTCATCTCAAGGTGGGGCAACGAACCATTTGGCAGGCATTTCACCCTAAGGAAGACGAGCACCAGGTGAAGAGAAAGCTTGTACCCATTGGATTGGTGGTTACCCAGCACTTGCCCACAAGCAATCAGGAAGCATACTTCCCCGAAACCTTATGCTTTGAGACATAGTTTCCATTATGTCAGCATGCGCAAGAAAATGCACTAATCTCTGATGTCAGTGAAAATGCAGACACAGGTACCGGTTGCAGCACACTAAGGTATTCAAACATCTCTGCAGTGTGCCTCACGAGGAACAGATGCTCAAGTTTCCACAAAGGGCTATTTGCAGAAATTTAACCGAAGGCCGCTGCCATGTTAACCTTTTCAAAATGATTGCCCAGCAAGACGAAGTGTCGTCATGTGTCTGATGTAGAAAAAGGATGAAGGCATGAATCTTTCAGCTTCTTCAACAGCTGTGATGTGTTTGTTACTGCTATTGCTTGGTTTGGTTTGGTTATTGGGGTTATTGGGGTTATTGGGGTATAACTCAGGCTATGAGGGACACCGTAGTGAGGGGCTCCGCAAATTTCGACCACCTGGGGTTCTTTAACGCGCACTGACATCGCACAGCACACGGGCCTCTAGAATTTCGCCTCCATCGAAATTCGGCCGTCGCGGCCGGGATCGAACCCGCGTCTTTTGGTCAGCAGCCGAGCGCCGTAACCACTGAGCCACCGTGGCGGGGCTGCTGCTGGTATTGCTTCGCACAGCTTCAGTCTTCTCTTTGACATTTCGTGAAATCATTCCATAGCTGTGAAAGATCTCGCTCGCAAACATTTTGGTTCTAATAGAGGAGCAAAAAAGACCCCTGTCCTAGGCCTTTTTTGTGACACTAAAGGAAGACTCGCCTTTCAGGATCATTATTACGAAGAGGTCCATGTGGCAACAAACATTGAAACAATTTCTGCAAGGGCTGAGCGTTCTGAAGCCTAAGAATTTCTCCTGAGGCACCCTGTAGATTGAGTGCTCTGAAGCCTAAGAATCTCTCATGAGGCACCCTGTAGATTGAGTGCCCTGAAGCCTAAGAATCTCTCATGAGGTGCCCTGTGGATGTATCAGAACACATCAGTAAGCTGTTACTGGGCCCTGTGAGTGCTCTGTCACTTGACATCAAGGGTATGTACTTTTCCTCGACACATGCAGCGATGATGTATAGGTCGAGCAAAAGCATAAATGATTTCTAAGAAGTGCGCTTCCAGATTGCTTGCGGAGGAAAGCACAAGAGTCTGGCCATGCTCAGCTGTTACCTTTGCTTCTTGCTTGTTGAGTTCTGCAGTGAGTACTACGTAATGACAGAAGGTATCTGCATCGACTCATGTTTAACATCTGTCTGTGCGACCTCCATCTTGCACGACACGACAGGCAACTCCACCTCCATAATTCCCTTCGTGCACCGAGTGTCAGTGTGTTCTGTCAGCTTCCTGGTCCTGTGTTTTCTATTCTTAAAGTAATAACTGCCTTCATTCCCCACTTCATGAAGCCTGAATGTGCTACACTGGGTTGATCCACGTGTCATGCAGTAACCTGGCCATTTTTTTCATACATCGGAAGCACTCAGGTCGCAAGCCATGCTTACTATATTCAGCAGATAAATGTACGTGTGAGACACATCAACCAATTTTAACAGTGGTATGTCATGCAAGAATATATAAGTGCTACTCAATTTTTGCTCAAATTTTCAGATACACACCCTTATTCAGAATAAAAACATAATTTGGCTACTGTGCTCTCGTGAGGCCACGTCTCGAGTTTGCATCAGTAAGTTGGAATAGTGCCTCTGTTACCTCTGGCAGTGAAATCCAAAATGTTCAGCAGAAGATTGTACGCATCCTTTGCGATAGATATATTGAGCGCCGTCGTTTCTAAGACTACGACTTTCTTCTAGCAGGACTTGGTATGTCTACTCTTTATGACAGGTGGCTCACGCGTGACATGCATTTTCTACATAAACTTGTGCTCGTATTGAGTGTGAGCAGTTATTGATGTCACTGAGATCTCGTGTGCCTCAGGGAAAAACCACCAAATGCTACGACAGATTTTATCCTGACATGCATGCCATTTCCCCAATGACTCGTTTGCCAATAACACAATTCAACTTTTTATGACACAAAAACATTTGCTTAATTTGCTGTTTTAATTGTTCATTTCATTGTGCTTGTTTTTCTTTACTATCATTACCATAGTATTTGTGATCATTTTTCTGCATTATGTCTGTTCATGTTATGGTGTTTGTATTAGTGTGAACTCGTTTAGGCCAATTGGCTGCTGAGGCACATTTAAAATAAAACATCTGCCTATCTATTTAAGCAGAAGCACAGCACCAAGGCACTCACCAACTGTTTGAAGCACTGTGCGCAAGTTCTCCTGCCGACATGAACGCAGGTACTTTGGAATGCAAACTGTCCAAGTCTTCATCCTGCCAAGCCGCTCCAACCCTCTGGTAGCAAAATTTTCCTCTAAAAAAAGAGCAATTTTGTTTATGTTAGACTAGTAATATTAAATTTTACTATATACTAGGTACTTCTCATCATTCTACCCGACTAAACCATACCAATGATCGTCATGCTTTGAATTTTGTTGGATATGATCACAAAATGTGGTGCAATTAACATGTCAGAAATTCTGATCAAAACAAATCTGACAAAGTTTGTTTAAAAAATCTGGGCACAAGGAAGAAGGAAGCTAGCCAGATAACCTGGATGAATGTTTTCAGTTTCCTGCAAGCATCAGTACCCTTGCACACAAAATGTACAATTTAGTGGGTTTCACATTTCAGAATGGAATTTCATGCTGCAAACATCTAGCTATGCGAAAAAAAATTTAACCTTCCATTCCAGACCAAGGAAAGAAAATTCCTCTGTTTTTTTTTCACTAGCCTCTGCAAGTATACAATTCAGTGAATCTACTTGCAAGTACGTGAACCTACCAGCACGAGACAATGACAAGAAAGGAGACTAAACAGATGCTGACTCGCAACTGAAGGTTATTGAAGTGAACAGGGAGTACATAGAAAAGCCAGACAACACCACAAGCCACACAGTTACAGATAAGCTATACCACAACATGAGTAAAAGATTGCCTTTAACTTTTCTCTCATCTAGATAGTCCAACTCGTTGCATATTAACGCCATGGACAGCACACACAGATTTGTCACCGAGGTAGAAGATGTGTCTAGCCTCGATCATTTTCCGGTTAATCTGCTCCGAATCTATCGCCAAAATGAGTGTTGCCAAAAGGAATGGCTAGCAGCCTTCCCATTCCTTGCGATGTAGAGATAAGTTAGAACCCCTACCAATATCAAATATCATCAAAGACGAGCTCGCTTCGGTCACTCGCCCCTTGGCTGCGGAACCACCTGTACCGCGTTTTGTGCCTACCTATGCCCAGGTTGCTGCGACGCCTCCTGCTGCTGTTTGCCCGTCGCCCTACTGTGTTCTAATCTGCGCCCGGGCCGGTCGCTTTCGTACGCGAGGGGAGAAAGTGTAAGCACAACATGCGACCTTCGTCTTCATCTGTACATATCCATCATCATCGCTCAAAGCACAACATGCGACCTTCGTCTTCATCTGTACATAACCATCATCATCGATCATCTTCTTCTTCTTCGAAGGGTTGGTCGCCATACTTGCGGGTGCCATTAAAGCTCGCTCCATCCCGCGCTCTGTCTCCTGTCTCATAATATCTCTTGCGCTCCCGTAGTCTTACACTCACACACCTTCGAGTTTGACCAACATAAACCCAACCCTAAGATAACAGTATCCGATACACCACAAACATTTTACAAGGCACATATGCTTTTCCCGGATCAAATTCACAAAATTATTCTTAACTATCTTACAGATTGTAGACAACTTATTAGGGGCCAAGAGCACCGTTTCTGCGTCATACCTTCTGACCACATTTTTCAAATTGTGCGACAATCTACGTATGTACAGTAACACAGTCGATCTTTTGGCATCTCGATGGCTGACCCCGGCCGTATACTGCCAATCCCTGTGAAGGGGATTTAGCTTTAACATGCTAAAGGGAAGAATGGCGCAGCATCAAGTAATAAGGACAGCAGAACAGCAAGCACACGCACACGTGCCAACCTTGGAGCAGATACAGAATCCAGGAGCGCATGCTTGACAATCAGCACTGACAGTCAAGGAACTGAGAAAACACTGATTTGAACATTCAAGATTGAATGAGCCCGATCCTTGACTGCCAACGTTGAATGTCAAGCACACGCTCTTGGATTCTGTATCCGCTCCAAGGTTGGCACTAATGTGTGTGTGCTCTCCTGATGTCCTCATTACATGATGATGTGCCATTCTTACCTTTAGCATGTCTGACCAACTTGATCAATCTTATACTCTCAGCTTTAACAATTTATCACACACTCCTGCAATAGCATTATTGGGGAATAATGATTTCGTAAACCTTAAAATCTGCTCTTGGAGACCACTTGTCATGCTGTGAAAGCATCACTTCATCAAAACCGAGCCTAGCCTACATGACGCAATGCTATCTTTCACTTTATTTGGTTCAGCCAATAGTGAAGTAGCTGCTTAACACTCCTGGGTGAATACCGGCAGCATACATGGTATGTGCAGAACATCAAGGTGAAGCCCAGAAACCGCAGCTTTTTGATGGGACATTTCCTCCAAGGAAAACCTATGACAAAGAAAGGCCTCACTCCTTAAACAACTTGACAATATGTACAGGTCCCACACTATCGCAACCTTTTGTAAAAGACCAGAAAATCATGCGTAGTGAAAGATTTTTAGACCTACCCGACCGATACGTGTAGAGTCTGCCGGAGGGAGCCGGCAGATCACACGCACATCTTGTGGGACTGCATCAGAAATGCAAAGGAAGCAAGATCAAGAACAATCCCGCCGCGGCTGGAGGCAGCTGCGAAGAGCAACGACCATGACCAACAGCTATGGGCCGTCCAGCAGGTCCTCGGGGCGCTCGAAAGGCAGGGACCCAGCGAGCCGGCAACGGCGAGCGGAGACCCGCGCCGAGTAACGGCAGCCTCGTAGACGACGTAGGCCCTCGTCGGGGCGCGCGAGCGCCCAACTGCAGGCACAAATAAAGTTTGCTCCAATCCAATCCAATCCCCCAGCCCATGCAAGTTCTTGGAAATCACTCCGTCCACCCTGCTTAAAAGAATATTACTTAGCACAGGGGCTCAATCGATACATATACTAGACTTTGAACATATGCTGCACAGCCATACTCCACAAACATGCTCTTCAAATAAAAGGAGGTAAGTCTAAAAAGAAAAAACAGATACACACCGGTTCCTAAACACGAGCTCATCATTGTGCTTCGGTATACACATTCACAAGCTTTTCATGAGGTCCTCATACGGGATGGAATAAAATAGTTCTACATCGACCCTAACTGCCAGACAATCCGCTGAATTGCCATTCTTCAGATATTCAACCACGCTGCGGATTGAGTACAAGAAACGGATCTTCAAGACCAGAAGTAGACAGATGCTTTTGCAAATAACCTGAGAAAATTTTGCAAGAACCCTTTTCTGAAATTTATCTGAAAAGCATGCAAGTGAATAGCATTTATTTTGAGAGCATGGTTGTAGTGTGGTATGTGTTCAAAAATTTGGTATATGTAGTGGTTAGAAGATTGGCTTTGTGCTAAGAGATATTTTAAGCAGGGTGGATAGAACGATTGTCAAGAACTTACATGGACTGGGGGAAAAAATCTTTTGCTATGTTGATGATTTTCTGGTCTTTTACAAAGGTTCTGATAGTTTGGGACCTGAAAATATTTTCAAGTTCTTTAAGGAGCAAGGCCTTTGTCTCAGGTTTACCTTGGAGCAAATGTCGCCCCAAAAAGAGCTGTGGTTTCTAGAACTTACCTTGATAATCTGCACACACCATGTGCGCTGGTGATATTCACCCAGGAGTGTTAAGCTGCTACTTGGATACTGGTTGGCTATTCCAAGCTAGTGAAACATAGCACTGCACTGTCAAGCCCGCGCTCAGAATTGATGAAGTCATGCTTTCACAACATGACGACTAGTTTCCAAGAGCACATTTTAGGTTAACGAACGCAGGATTTCCTAACCATGTTAGTGCAAGAGCATATAATAAATTGTTAAAGAAGCCAAAAGCTTTTCACGGCGACCAGCGCAATCAGGCCGGGGCCAGCCAGCGAGATGCCAAAAGACTGTTGTGTTACCGTAGTTACATACATTGTTGCACAATTCGAAAAATGCGGCCAGAAAGTATGATGGAAAAGCGATTTTCTTAGCTCCTAATAAGTTGTTTAAGACATGTAAAATTGTTAAGAATAATTCTGTGAATGTGGCTCGAGAAAAGTACACATGTGGAGTGAAATCTATATGTACCTTTTAAAATGAACATGGTATCAGATACTGTATCTTGTGGTCAGGTATATATAGGTCAAACTGGAAGGTTTATCAATGCAAGATTACAGGGGCACAAGAGGGTAGCGGTTCTAACTTGGCTGTATATTGCGAGGGATGTGAAGGCTGCTACCCTTTCCTTTTGGCAGCATACATTTTGGCAGTAAATTCAGAGAAGATTAAATGGGAGATTATTGAGGGCAGACACACCTTACGATTCGGTGACGAATGTGCAAGCGCGTTATCTATCACGTTAACACACAACGAGTTGGACTATCTCGATCAGGGGAATGTTCAGGGCGATTTTTGACTCATGTTGTCATGTATGCTTATTTGTAATTGTGTGGTTTGTGGTGTTGCTTGGCTTCTTCATGTATTCCCTATTCACTTCAATAAACTTTGGTCGGGACTCAGCGACTGTGATGTCTCCTTTCTCGTCTTGTCTTTCGCACTGGTAGATTCGCCATGATGGCTCACCTCTGCAGAAATCCAAGACGACATTTTCCTCTCCACACTTGAGGTTCAGTACATAATAAGGCCAACGCTAGTCATCTGCAAAGAAAACTTCATGGCTCCATTAACACCGCCTCCTGCTTACAAGACACAGAGCGGCACTCATTGTAGATTCTACCTGCAATACAGAAAGCAAAGTTTTAGTTTGAGTGGACTAAACTTGGAAAGAAGCACAAAATATCTACAGCCAAATGGCCGAACTGAAAGAAATAGAGGGTAGTGCAACAGTGAATATACTGATATATTGCACGCAAGATATATGCATGATATATTGTGATATTCAACACTGCTACCATTGGCTTAGCCAACTATTTATGCATGACAAAAATGTAGTATCACAAAAATACTGATACAGTACTATTAGTGTCAATATTAGCAGTGCAGGTTCGATGAAAAAAAAAGGGGGCCTAGTGCTAGCTGCCATTCCCACAGGAGGCTTGTGACCAATCGCCAGTGTAAAGGAAAGAGGAATGACTGAAAAGAGAGAGAGCCAGTAGGAAGGAAGACAGGCATAAAAGGACTTAGGATACAATAGGCAGGCAAGGTTATTTAGACAGTAGCCACAAAAGAAACATTAACACCCAAGTAAAGATGTACAAGACCAACCATACCATTGCGCAGAGTGGATAACTTGTTAACCTCATTTAGCCCCAAAATATAGTTTCATATATACTTGTGCTATAAAGTGATTATAATTATTAATAGCATAACTAACCGAGTGAAACCAAAACAGGGATCAAGGGCGGTGAATTAGCCCTAGGAGTGATGCTTGTGCCTTTCTAGTGGGACACTGAAGGATCATTCAGTTGAACATCAGGTCTCTGAGACTAATATAGTCGAGCCCGGATATACTGATTTCTAAGGGGATCGTAAAATAGTTCGATGTAGCGAAAAGTCAATATACAGATTGAGGCATAAACTGCACTCAAGATTATGAAAAATTGTGGCATACCGATCACAGCAGTCATGTACCACAAAGTCCGGGCGCGCAACGTGAAATGGCTTTATTTCATGAAAAAAAAAGTTTCTAATTTTCAACTGCTTTTTGCTGTTAGTAATGAAACTGAAAATGCCAATGTTGATCTTTTCGACACTGTTCAGGTGCAAAAGCCCTCTTTCTTTCATTTTGCCGCAACAGCGCCGAATGGGGCTGAATGCTAACGCCAGTTCAGCGGCTGTGCATAGGCGCATCTCTTCTGGAACACAGTTCTCCTCGTCATCGATGGAATCGCCTTCTTGCGCGAAAACTGGACAGAAATACAGCAGCATAGTGGCGTGACTGACACACAACAGGCTTCGGTGACAGTGCATGACCATGATCTGAAATCTTACACAACAGACTTGTGACGCTACAGCGGCTAAGTCCTTGATAGTAGTATTTCACAGCCATGTAAATGCTCGTGCGCGACAGGTGGGAGCACTTTACTGCGAAGCAACAGTAAACCTTTGCTACTAGTCTAGTCAAAAGTGCGCCTCATCGCGACTTCCATCAAACTTTTTTGCTCCCAGTACAACAAAGCAAGTACACAGGGGATTCGAATTGCAATGATGCGACGTATTAGGCTATCATGTCATCATCTTGACATAAAAAATGCATATGGTCTTCGTTGCAGACTGCCAATCATCCTCGAGAAGGCAAAGATGCTTATAAAAAGAGAACAAAGCAAGAAGCTCGCAAACCTCACAGTGAACATGGAAGTAGCAGAACCATCTAACCTAGCCAATAGTTTGCAGCTAAGCAGCGGAAGAAGATATGTTAAGGCCGGGACTGAGCAAACAGAAAATCATGGAGGAAACCTAAAAGCAGCAACAAGATATGAGAGTGGAATTGCCTTGATGTTCATTGTCAATACCTACTGCTCGAAGTAAAGGAAACCGGGGTATAATAAATACAACAGTTCATATTATGCTTTGAGCAAATGCAGTGGGAATGGAACAGACTAGAGACTTGTCTTATAACGTTTGCACTGTTTACTTTGCACCAGAGGAAAATAAATTTGTGTGCAGTTCACCTACTGCTTGCCACTGTCCTAGAAGGAATGAATCCAGGTCTCGAAAAGTCTACAGGGAGAATACTGATGCTGCATGTGCATTTCTCTCTAGACTCATCGTTTATTCCTTCCCTTAGGTTCAGGAGTCCACCAAGAGAAGTGAGACAGTAACTGCCCCATTTCCTTTCCTCAAAAGCCAATTTCATTACATTTCTATGAACTGACCTGAAATGTGTATAAGTTAGTTACCAATTTTATTAGTGCATAATTACGTACTGTAATTTTTACAAGGATATTATATGTTACCATTCTTTAATGCCTAATTACATACTGTAATTTTTGCAAGGAAAATGAGGTTGATTAACAGAAAAAGAAAAAGTCTGGAATTATACCTTTGGTAACTTGGCACCTGGACAAACAGCTGACCCACTGGGCGTCCCCAGGGGCTCTGCTGCGAGGCGACCCTAGCAACAGTAGCCGCTTGTCCAGATCCAAAGGAACCACGCGAATGATTACCGAAAGTTTAAGGACAGCAGATGCATGAACACAAAACAGCTCTTCAACACTGTTGAGGTGGGATGAACGGTTCCGAAACTCTGGACTATACCTGATAATAAACAAATTATTAGAAGACCATCTCGAGCGCAGAATGATCTCAAAGCACATTCGACACGCACTACCAACATGGACAGCTTGACGCTGACCGACCAATGTTACTTCAAATAGAGACAGAAAGCGCATGCATGTTGTGCTGATGCTACCGTGAACATAACATGCGACGAGACACAGGGTTACAATACAAACAAAAAACCGCTTTCAAAATTTGAGAACAAATTGCTCACCTTCTCACAAGTTCACCAAACCGGAGACGATGCCATGTGGCTGCCGCCAGTCACTCGCGATGCACAGAAACAATAAAAATGCCATGCCGCTGACTTTCCTTGAGCAATTTTCAGTCGATTAAACTTCAAACTGTTCGCACCGACCACCGTTCACCTCACCAAGCACGTGTGCACGGAGGAAGTAAAATTCATGCGGGCAAGTCAGCCCCGCCAAACGCCGGGCACGACGCCATTTGCAGAGCTATGGTGCAGATCTTGCAGAGGTGCACGTGAAATTCATAGCGTCATTCGCGTATTCGCGTCCATGCTCACATCGCTGACGCCGCAAAAGCGCACCACCTTGAAAACATATCAGATGTATTTAACTTTACCATAGTTTTTTTAGCTTACAACTTGAATGGTTTTACATGTTAAAATTTTATTTTCGTTTCATGAGCGTTGTTAGTTGTTACCACCAGACCGCAGTGCAGCTCGGCCATGACTTAGCCATGACGAGTCGAAGCGCTAGCCAAGCCCGCAGTCGGAACCATGCGCGGAGTATGTGTGGTGTTGAGTGGACATGCGCTTTAGAACGGTTTTTGTTTTTCCGTGTTTGCTGCGTGCGGCCTGCGCGTGTATTGTCGTTACTGTGTGTGTATGTGTGCGGCTCGTACGCCGCATTGGAGTGTACTACAACCGCTTGCCGTCCTATGCGGCATCGATGCATAGTAAAACGACCGTGCAGAATGTGCGTTACAATGCCAGTGGCCCTGCACGAAAGAGGAGACTTGAAGCCGGCGGAAAAGCTGCTCACCCTCGTGGGACTGCAAGAGTCTGGCAAGGAATAGTCGACACGCGTTTCGGTGGATGATTGCGTTTATCAAGCTAAAAAATTCAGCACTGGCCAATAGCACTGATGAGCTGCTGCTGCGTCATGATAAACACCTGTCTAATATTTATTACAAGCTTGTTGGATGTGAACGTGGCCATGAGTGGTAATCGTCGAGCAGCGGCCCTCAGGAAGTGGAACCAGTCTATACCTGTAGACGATTACTGTTTGCCCGCGCCTTGGCGCCTCGCTTCCAACCGCATGCGTTGGCGTTATTTTCATCTGAATTTCACGCGTAGTTGAACTGTCGCAAATATTACAGCCGCATCTTTCAAATGTGCCGTGTGAAGAGTACCCTTTTCCATATTTTTTTTGAGGGAAGGGGTGGGGGGAATGAGCGGCTGCTCAAATGTCATTCTTTATTATTTTGAGCTTATTTTTCAAACATGTGCCAGGTTCTCTCTTGCCTCTTGGTTGCATGTAAGCTACGCATTTACTGGGCAGAAATTTCTTTGCTGTTGTAATCTCACAGGGTTAATGATTCTCATTGTATTGTGGTGACGCATCATTGTGTACTGTGCGATGTCAGTGCACGTTAAAGAACCCCAGGTGGTCGAAATTTCCGCAGCCCTCCACTACGGCGTCTCTCATAGCCTTAGTTGCTTTGCGACATTAAACCCTATAAACCAAACCAAACCAAACATCATTGTATACACTCCTTGCAGAATATCTAAGGGGGTAATAAATTACTGAGCAGACAGTATGCCCTGTGATAAATGCGAGGAACATTACTGATTTACTTCACACTTAGCATGTTCTGTTGTCGTTAGTGGTTACGTATGCCTTTGTGCCTGCTGCTTTCCAGTGTAGGGGCGAGAGGTATGTCAAGCTCCACTTAGCAGCTTTTTTTCCCTCCACTCTCTCCTGGACAACATGGTAAAATAAACTGAACATATGCATGCTTGCTGAGATTTAGCTTAGACTACAATTCATTTATTTACTCTCAGGGCCTATCGACGCCAGAGAGAGGAATGGGTGGCTAACAAAAATGCATGTGTAATAGGAAGATTAGTTAATATGATTATACACAGCATACTTGAAGGCGTCGGATGCAGTGATGGACATTACGAAGGCAGAGGAGATGTGACAGTTGGAAACGTGGAAAAGTACAGATCTGCGTGAGCTTGCACAGGACTTAAGGTGAACACTAGAAAAAAATTAAGAAGGTGCAGAGGACTGAGGCCAGAGTTAAAACTAATTTAACAAAGAAAAGCACCTCCCAGCAAGCCAAATTAAGCCATGCAAGCAGTTACGTGAACGCAGAACATGGAAAATAAAACTTTTTGGACGGAAGAAAAGCCAAGGCACATTGCTCATTGTGACGTTGCTTAAAAAGTTGGTGTCTACTTGCGCACCTTCATATCTGGTCCTTCCACACCTAGCAACTGAAATGCCATAAAGAAGGAGCATCTCCAATCACTCTAATTGCATGGGAGCTACACATCTCCAGATGTCAGAGGCTTGGTGAATCATTTTACAGTCTAGATAGTTTGGTAGATATAAACATTACCGCATGTAAGAGGCATGTGGTAGCCTTGCAGGGGGTGTATTTTGTAAGTCTTACAGCATGTTGTGCAATGCTGGCATGTTTCATTATTTACATTGCAGTAGTATGTTAGCACAGGCGAGGAAGTTTGTAACTGAGCAGGAAAAAACAATATTCATGCCATGTCATAGCCACATTCTTAGTACCATATAAAACATAGTGCTTATAAGGAACTCCTCTTTTTTTGTCAGCTTTTTCTTTCTGAGCACTGGTTTTTTTTAAAGTTAGGAGGGTTCTACAGTCTTCTGTGGCTGTCGACTGGCCCACATGTTTGTCAAAGCTGCAGAGTTCATGATGGGTCGTGTCAGTGCAAGCTAAATAAAAGGTGGATAGGAAATTCATGCTTCCAGAGTACATTCCAGAAAAAAACAGCTATTATTTCCTACTCAGGATGAGGGAACAGCACCGACGGTGCACATCCTCCTTGTCACTGCAGCAATTATGGCTGCTCACTGCTTTTTGGCAGCGTTTCAATTATCCGCAGGAAGACCAGGCATGAATGGCCGGCAATAGGTACCTAATAAATTAAACATTGCAATGAGTAATATTTTGTTGTGCCTGTGCTTTTGTTATCCGTGAAGGAGTTAGCGTTTTTGATTGATGGTTGTGTAGTAAAGATGTGACTGCTACATTGCACTGCGTTCACAAATTTGTTTGCCCATTCTTTTGGCTTTCGGTTAGTTTCCTTATCAAACGGCAGACGGAAATTCGGCTTTCAACTTGTGCACTTTCATCATGTTTGTAATGTATTTTCAGCTGGTGTTCAGTTTCAATTTGGAGAAGTTGTCTAACCATTGTCTGTGTCTAAATGTAGCAATCCCTCAACGTTGAAGCAACATTATGCGTCACTTGGGTCTAATTTGATTATCACCCCCCCCCCCCCCTCGGATCTTCACTGCTGACACGACCAAGCATGGTGCATGAATGACGCTTTATTCAAGAAGGCGAGCAGTTATATAGGCAAGCGGTTAGATAAAAGAAACGGGCGCGGCTTCTCTCCGGCTAGGCGCGTGTGCATGACTTGCACTACGTCACATCTCCCCTCTCTCTTTTTTTTTCGTCGAAACAAGCAGAGTTTCAGAACTCAGGCGCCGGGTATCTTCGTGGTGGTTGGCGCTTCTGTTCACTCCTGCGGAGTTGTGTAGATTCGCATGTCCCTGTAGTGCCTGGGGCTCCCACAGCTGGCAGCGGCGCGGGAGTCTCGTGGACTGGAGACGAGGGAGGAGGAGCCGGATTGAGGTGTTCTCTTGTGCGCTGAAACTGTTGACCCTCTTCCGTTTTGACGATGTAGGCACGAGGAGTCTCAGCCCGCTGTACGACCGTGACAGGGGACCATGATCTTCAGGGCACGTTGTACATAGTTGCGGTCGAGCCAGTGCGAAGCTCTGGAAGAGGCCGTGCACCTCTGTTGTAGAAGCAGCGTTGCTTGCTCCTGATGTCTTCTAGCCTTCGTCGCACGGTCTTGGGTGGCACTGTTTGTGGCTGTAGGTGGCTGGTTGGTACAGGAAGCAGCGTTCTTCTCTGTCGGCCCATGAGCTTCTGCACAGGGGAATTCAGAGAATAGTCCCGAGGTGAATTTCGACACTCAAGCAATGCGGCACAAAACTCAGTGCTGCCGAAACGGAACCGCCTTAAAAGCTTCTTAGCTTCCTGTACTGCGCTTTCTGCCATTCCATTCGAGCGGGGATAGTACGAACTAGACCGGATGTGTTGCAGGCCAATCTTATCGGCGTAATCCTTGAACTGTTGGCTACTGAAGGGTGGTCCGTTGTCTGTGCAAAGTCGCCTTGGGAAGCCATGTGTTGCGAAGATGTCATTGCATGCTGCAATAACCTTGTTGGCTGACGGCGCCTGCACAAGCCTGATTTCAAAAAAGAAAGAGTAGAAGTCAACAACAACTAAGTACTCGGCACCGTTGTGATGACAAATATCAGCTCCTACTGACTCCCAGGGCAGAGTTGGTATCTCGTGACTTAACAGCGGTAGTCGCGCATATCTTGATTTGTACTTTTGGCATGTTTGACAGCGTTGAGCGACTTCCTCAATATCGCTGTTTATACTTGGCCAAAAGACAACGGTTCGGGCGCGTGCCTTCATTTTTTCTGCTCCTGTGTGAGCAGCATGAAGAGAAGCCAGTACCTCACTGCGCAGTCTGGCAGGAATGATAAGGGGATTGCTCCGGAACACAAGGCCGGATTCAGTATGCAGCTCGTCGCGGAAGCTCCAGTAGCTGCGTAGCCCTGGAGTGACGTCAGCCTTGTCAATGGGCCACGCTGTGCTTGCATACTGGCGAAGTTTCACCATGCTTGAGTCACGGTCCGTCTCCCGCAGAACTTGCTCCAGGCGCCTGTCTGAAGCTTGAATACAAGCGATAATGTTAACGTGGAAATGCGCGCAGTGTTTCACGAGCTGTGCTTTATTAGGGAAACGTGATAACGCGTCAGCGATGAACAGTTGTTTTCCCGGAGTATACTTGACAATTATATGGTATTTTTGTAGGTTTAGACGCATACGCTGCAGGCGGAGAGGGCACTGGCATAATGGCTTCTTGAAAATCATTTCGAGCGGCTTGTGATCAGATTCCACAATGACTTCTGGCTGCCTGAAAATGTAGTCCTTGAATTTTTCACAGCCGTGGACGATTGCTAGCATCTCTTTCTCTATCTGCGCGTACCTCTGCTGCGCTTCTGTCAGGGAGCGAGATGAGTAAGCTAAGGGGTATCCATCCTGCATTATCACAGCGCCAATTCCGGTTTGGCTGGCGTCTACAGATAGGGTGATTGGTTTGCCCTTCTGGTAATATGCCAATATGGGAGCCGTTGCTAGTGCTTCGTGCAGGGCTTCAAAGCTTTTTTGAAGTCTGTCTTCCCAAACCAATGCGGCATTCTTTTTCAAAAGTTCTCGGAGCGATGCTGTGAGCGTTGACATATTAGGAATGAAGCGGAAAACGAAGTTCACCATACCCAAGAATGTCTGTAGCTCTTTCCGGTTGCAAGGGGCCTGCACGTGGAAAATATCTTCCAGTCTCCCTGGATCCAGGCTCAACCCGTCGCACGTCAACACGTGGCCTAGGTACTTGACGGATTCCTGCAAGAAGTTACACTTTTTTTTTGTTCAATTTCAAGTTGTGCTCCGGACATCTTGTCAGCACATTGACAAGATTTGCGTCATGCTCTTCTTTAGTGCGACCCCAGATTAGAATGTCGTCCATTACGACTGCTGTGCCAGTGAGACCTTCTAGTGCTTTGTGCATGGCGCGCTCAAACTAGCATGGCGAATAAGCTGAGCATCTCTAATGAGATTAACCCCATATGCAAAGGTGAATGTGACGTAGTGCAAGTCATGCACACGCGCCTAGCCGGACAGAAGCCGACCCCACTTCTGACACCATGTGGACACGACGAAGCATGGAGCATGAATGACGCTTTATTCAAGAAGGCGAGCGGTTATATATGCAAGCGGTTAGATAACAGAAATGGGGGCGGCTTCTGTTCGGCTAGGCGCGTGTGCATGACTTGCACTACGTCACATTCACCTTTGCATATGGGGCTAATCTCATTAGAGATGCTCAGCTTATTCTCCATCGTGGTGGAGCAGCGCAAAGGACGGGACACAAGAATCAAAGAAAGACGTACACAGGCGCTGACTATCAACTGAATTTTTATTGCGAAATACAGAGAATATATAGCGATCATGAGGCGGTGGAACATAGATAAAATGTTGCTCGGTCACCGGAATCCAGAAGACAGTCACGTCATTAGATAAAGTATGTTGGTGAATGTGGTGGCGGTGAAAGACGATAAAGAGAAGCGGAGGGTGTATAGGGCCAAGGCGCGAAATAACGGATGATCGGTAATGAAAGATGAGGTCGCCCAAAAGGGGCTAAAAGCTATAGACAATCAATAACAGAAATGATGGCATTAAAAAGATAAAAATCGTTAAGAACATTTAAAAAAACACTTTAGAAACATTAATACCTGGTAGGCTGGGAGGTGTGAAGGGCCGGCAATCAACAAACACATTAAGGCCTTTTAATTTTTAATTTTTATTCGCCATGCTACTTTGTGGACATTGTTGAACAAGAGTAAACCACACAGATCAGAAATGGGACGTCATGTGGCGCCTAGTCCAGGGACCAACAGTTACGGCGAGTAATACGTTTCAGATAATGCATAATACGGCCAGCACCTTCACGAATGTGTTACGGATGACCCCTCCATTTTAGATGCAACAGAGCAAGCGTTTGTTCTGTCATGGAGAGTTTGTACGCAACATTCAAGGAATATTTTTGCAGTGCAGAAACGGCAAGCCGGCGAGTACGCTTCGGGGTGAAGGAGGGCCAGACGTGCGCGGATGAGAAAGGTGTGGGCCTGAAGGTGGCGCTACAAGCGTCATTGGTGCTAGGAAAGAGATTTGTGTGGAGGGGGCAATGCTGGACGAGAGAGGCGGTAATATTCCTACCCGCCTAACGCGCCGCGCGGCCTCCGCGCAGAGTCTAAAACGACGACCAAGAGACGGTGGGCTCTCGAGACGCACTTCCTCTGATCTGTGTCCTGGAACCTGGCTCTACAGTTAAAAGAAGGCTCCCGATCTTAGGGTCTTCCCGACGCCTACCTTCACGGCTCCCCTGGTCATGACACTGGTGGAGGTGCGACCGATGTTCCCTACTCCTGCGAACGACTCGACGCGCCCGCCTCTTGTGACCACCCCTGTCCATCCTGCCAGTCGGAGGATCCGAGGCCTGTCCCCCGAGGCCCTGCCTTTCTTGGCGCGCCTTCGACTACCATTCCACTCATGGCGAGGCCAATGCCCACCCTGTCTACCAGTGTGCCTGCAGCAAGCCCCACCTATCTCACCCTTTAGACCCCACGAACGCCTGAGCCCTTTCACGGTGACCTGTTCGAAGATGCCGAGGTCTGGTTGGCTCACTACGGCCGGGTGCTACCTTTAACTGCTGGGACGACGCTACTAAGCTAGTAATGTGTAATTCAACCTTGAATACTCTGCACGCACGTTGTTCGAGAACCGTGAGGCTACTTTCTCTACGTGGCCGGACTTTCGACGGCAGCTTGTGACGTCAGCTCTTGACAGCGACCGCCGGGAGAGCGCAGAGTGTACCCTGTCCTCACCAATTCAGCTTCCCAATCAGTGTGTTGCAATGTAGGTTGAGGACGTGACGTGTCTTTGACATCGCGCCAATCCGGCGATGCCTAAAGAAAAAGGTGCGGCACCTGATGAGCGGCGTAGAAGACCAGCTAGATGTGAAACCAGCCCAACACCGTCGCGGAGTTTCTGGCCGAGGCCTTGCACAAGTAGAACTTTCTGCGGCAGAGAACCAATCAGTACGCCCGGCAACTGCGTCCGGCGTCGACGCTGTCAACGTTGAACCGGTTCGAGCATGATTCCAGGACGAATCCGGACTCCCTTCGCGAACTCATCTATTCCATGCTCCGTGATAAGCTGTAGCACCTTCAAGCAACCTTTGCCCCTCGCGTCGATTCCGTCACCAGCGTCATCCGCGAAGTCCGGCAGGCACTCAGGGCACAAGACGCTGCAGTTTTGCCGGCGCCGCAACCGACCCGATAGGATCCCGCGCCGCACCCTACTCCTGTCCAGCCAGTCACGTACCCGGACGTCGTGCGCCGCGCGTCCCCATCTCCTAGGCCTTCGCCTTACACCCCTCCAGTGATCGCGGCGCACTTTGCTCAACCAGCTCTTTACTGGGAGGATCAGCGCCAGGCACCGCGGAAGGCTGACCTCTGGCGCACTCCGGATCAGCGACCGCTCTGCTACCACTGTGGTGAGGCCGGCCATCTCTACCGGCGGTGTCCCTATCGCGAAATGGGACTACGCGGATTTGCTATCGACAGCCCCCGTCCACGACCAGGAGAACGCCCTCAGGACAGCGCCGAGTATGTCATCCGCCAGCGTAGGGCCCCGTCTCCTCCGCGACGCGAGTCGCGATCGCCTTCTCCACGCCGGTCTCCGCCCTCTGGGTCCCGTTTCGCCTCAGGACAACGTGGTTCCTCGAGCCCTCATCGGGAAAATTAGCTCCGGCGGCCTTTGGAGGCGAGGCCGCTGAACGCCGATCCGCCGCAAAGCTTCTACCGCCGCTCCAACCGAATCGCCTCGACGTCGCACGCCGCATCACCGAACAGTTTTCCCCAACGCGCCTTTCGAATCGCCACGATGCCGCAACCCCAATCGCCGACCAGCTTCCGCGGTCGCACCAACCCAATCGCCCCGACGTGAAACGCCGCATCGTCGAAGAGTTTCCCCCGACCCGCTTGCTGAATCGCCCCGACGACGCAACTCCAGTCGCCGACCACCTTCCGCCGCCGCACCAACTGAGTCATCCACAAGAGCCGTCGACGGGTGGCGCTGATGGCAGGGCCTCCTTGGATATCCCTGTTTTCGTCGACACGAAGGAGGTCAGCGCGTTTTTCGATATGGGCGCAGATTACTCTATCCTTAGCGGACGGCTCGCGACAGCCCTGCAAAAAGTGACGACACCCTCGGAACGTCCCGACATACGTACGGCCGGTGGACATGTTGCGGCACCGCTCGGTATGTGTGCGGCCCGGGTTACGGTTCGAGGCTGCACATTCGTCGCCACTTTTCTTGTCCTGCGCGAATGTTCTCGCGTTGTCATCCTTGGCATCGACTTTCTTCGCGAGCACAGTGCTATCATACACCTCCCGAATCGCTTCGCGACGTTTTCTACCGCAATGGCCACAGAAGAACCTGCGCACCAGAGTTCTCTGTCCGCTCTGCGAGTCGCCGACGATAACGTTGCGGTGCCTCTGCGTGCCAGCATTCTCGTTAGAGAGACCTGTGACGAACCACATCGGGAACTCCGGGTTGTCGAGCCTAATGTTTCCCTCGTACTCACTGAGGGGGTTGCGGTGGCACGAGGCCTTGGATGCCTTCATAACGGTTGAACAGAGGTCGTTGTTACCAACTTCTGCAATGAGCATCGACATCTGTTCCGTGGCACAGCAATCTCTTGCATCGACCATGTTCAGGAAGTGGCCGAATACTTTGCTTGCGAGGAGGGCACACCTGGAGCTGGCGCCGAAATGGTCAACCACGTCGACAAAAATCCATGCCTTCCACCCGCTTAAAAGAGCCAACTACAGGACCTCTTGCGGTAGTTTGGTGCGCGTTTCAGGTCGTCGTCTAAAGTGCGACATATGTCGATAGTTAAACACCGCATTATGGCGCATGAAGGAGCCCGACCCATCCATCAGCAGCCCTATCACGTGTCCCCTCGAAAGCGAGGTACTATCCTAACACAGGTCAAAGAGATGCTCACAGACGGCATCATCCAACCGTCAAGCAGTTCGTGGTCGTCTCCTGAGGTCCTCGTGAAGAAGAAACATGGAACACTACGATTCTCCGTCGACTACAGGAAACTTAATAGTGTTACCAAGAAAGACGTGTATCCGCTGCCGCGTACTGACGACTCCCTCGACCGACCTCGTCAAGCCAAGTACTTTTCTTCGGTCGACCTCAGGAGTGGTTATTGGCAGATAGAAGTTGATGAGATGGACCGTGAGAAATCCGCCTTCATCAAACCGGACGGGCTGTACGAATTTCGCGTCCTCCCATTCGGGTTCTGCTGTGCTCCTGCCACATTCCAGTGAATGCTGCACACCGTCCTAACAGGTCTGAAGTGGCAGACCTGTCTTGTTTATTTTGACATTGTCATCATTTTTTCTGCAACGTTCACGGAACATCTGCACCGCCTCAGGATTGTCCTCGAAGTCGTTAGATTCGCCAACCTCTCCCTCAAACCAGAAAAATGCCACTTTGGGTTCACCGTATTGAAGTTTCTCGGGCACGTAATTAGTGCTGACGAAATCCGAGCTGACCCAAAGAAGCTTGCTCCGTTGCTGCCTTTCAGGTCCCCGCCCACAAAAAACAGACGTTTTCTGGGCCAGTGCTCGTGCTATCGTCGCTGCATTAGAAACTTCGCCCATCTCGCCAGCCCTCTGAGGCTCCTAACCCGTGATGACGCGTCATTTTCCTGCGGCAACGAACAGCAGACTGCCTTCGACGAGTTACGACGCCGACTCCAATCGCCGATCATCCTGGCACATTTCCACCAAGATGCCGACACGGAGGTACACGCGGATGCGAGCAATGTTGGTCTTGGCGCCGTTCTAGTTCGGCGGCAAAACGGCCTCCACAAAGTAATTTCCAACGCCAGCCGCGCACTGTCGCGCGCTGGGCTGAACTACTCCACCACTGAAAAAGAATGGCGGCAGTCTGGACAGCCGCTAAGTTCCGCCCATACTTGTATGGCAGACCGTTTTGCATCTTCACCGACAACCACTCGCTGTGCTGGCTGAAAAATTTTATAGGACCGTTGCGGCCGCCTACCATGTTGGGCTTACGCCTGCAGGAATTCGAATTCACTGTCACCTATAAGTCAGGCCGAAAACACACCGACGCTGATAGCTTGTCGCGCGCTCCCATCGAACCTCCTCCACAAGACACCACCGACGATGATAGCGTCCTTGGAGCGGTCAGCACGACTGATCTCGTTTCCAGACAGTGTGCCGACGCCGAGCTGCGTCTACTCATCGAACATCTCGAAGGTGGGCGCCCTAATATACCACGATACCTAGCTCGTGGACTATCATCGTTCTGCCTGCGGAGAGGGGTTCTTTATAAAAAGAACTCTACTTCCAGTCCGACAACTTACCTGCTGGTCCTACCGTCTGTACAGGATGAGGTCCTCCTTGCCTGCCATGACGAACCGACTTCCGGCCACCTTGGTGTTACACGCCCCTTATCCCGACTCCGGCAGAACTATTACTGGCCCAACCTAACTTGAAGTGTCAAGCGTTATGTCCAGAAAGGCCGGCAATGCCAGCGGCGGACAAAATTCGCTCTCAAGCCTCCCGGACTGGTTCAGTGCATCGAGCCGCCGCAAATACCATTCTACACAGTCGGCATGAACCTTCTGGGACCGTTTCCTCTCCCGTCGACCAGCCACAAGTAGATCGTAGTCGCCACAGACTACCTGACCCGCTACGCTGAAATGAATGCCCTTGCGCGAGCTATTGCCGCCAAAGTTGCCCACTTCTCTATGCACGACATCGTGCTCAGACACAGCGCCCCATCGGTCATCATTACTGATCGAGGCAAGGCGTTTATAGCCCGGCTCCTAAGTGATATGTTAACGTTTAGCCATACTGCTCACCGACCAACAACAGCGTATCATCCCCAAATTAATGGTCTAACGAAACGGTTCAGTGAAACATTGGCGGACATGATCTCGATGTACGTCGGCGTTGAACACAAAACCTGGGATGAGGTCTTGCCGTACGTAAGCTTCGTATATAATACCGCGACGGAGGAAACCACCCAGTGTACTACATTCTGTCTCGTCTATGGCAGGGAGGTCCGCATGATGTTAAACGCCGTTTTCCAGTATGGCGACGCGGAGCCCCCCTCTGAAGCAGGTCACTTCGTGGAACAAGCAGGGCGGGCCCGTCAGCTCGCCCGCTTGCACATCAAGCACCAGCAATCCGCCGATGCGCGACACTATAACATTCGGCACAGGGACGTGCACTACGAGCCGGGTGACCCGGTGTAGGTATGGACACCCGTCGGCAGCAGGGGGTTGTGCGAAAAGTTGATAAATAGGTATTTTGGCCAGTAGTGAGCCCTGCGTCGCCTGAACAGCGTCAGTTGGCGGCATATTATGGCCATGTACTGACCACACTCTGTCACGCAGGTCTATTGCATCGTTTGCCTTCGGTGTCCCCTCAAGATCAAGTTTGTCCTGATAGTGATCGCAGCGAGCATCCCTTCGCCCGCTCTGGCGCATCAAGAAGTGTCAGCGTAATCGAGGGGGCCGTTCCCAAACGTGGCTTGGTTGGCTTCCGCTAGGGGCGCTACATCGATCATCTCGGCCTTCAAAAAGCCTCGGAATCCGGACAGTCGTTGCAGTTGGCGGCATATTATGGCCATGTACTGACCACACGCAGGTGAGCGTTGAGAACCGTTGTGCATTTTTTTTTCTATATTTCTGCCGCCAGCTGCAAACTTTGTAGTGTTTTATCATGTCAGAGGGAAAGTGTGCTCATTGCTTAATGCCCTTTGTTGCTGATTGTAGGTATCTGATATGTTGTAGTTGTTCTGGCCATTATCATTTGGGTCAGGACTGCACTGGAGTTGCAGATACTACTTACTCTTCTATGGGAGCAAAACGTGATAAATGGCGGTGCAAGCAGTGCCGCGTTGGTACTTCTTAGGCTGATTCCGCCAGCTCATCTGAGCAATTGGCTGCTATGAACGAAAGGCTTGAGGTATTGCTGTCGATCAAAGAACGTGTAGACTCTATTTCCATGTTAGACCTAAAACTGGATGAACTTCTTTCATTGAAACCTGAAGTAGAATTTCTGAAATCTGTGGTGAATGAACTTCAGTCATCCCTTGATAGTCTTTCTAAAAACTATGACTCGCTTCTGGCTCGTTCTCTGGCTCGAGATGAGACCATTGCTGAGCTGACCACTCAGGTGCAGTCCCTAGAAACATGTGTCACATCTCAGGCCTCAACTATCATGAAACTACAGTCCGACTTAAATGAATCTGAACAATACAGCAGGTTGTCCAACCCAGAGATACATCGCCTTCCCACAAACCCGGATGAGAACCTGATGGAAGTCCTGAAGGATTTGAGTGTTGAGCTTGCAATTGATTCCTTCTCACAGGATCAGGTGGTGGCTGTGCATATGCTTGCCCCTCGTAGGAACGGTCCTGCTCCCGTTCTAGTAAGATTTTCAGCCGTCATCATTCGAGATAAGTGGTTGCTTGCTCGGTCAAAACTCCGATCCTTGGACCAAAGCAATGAACACTCCAAGTTGTTCTTCGCCGAGAACCTTTCAAAAAGCAACAGAGAACTTTTTTGGGCTACACGTACTGCTGCCAAGGAAAAGGCCTACGATTTTGTGTGGGTTAAGAACGGTCACATTTACTTGCTTAAGAGGGAAGGGGGTCCATCCATTCGTGTTAGGCATTTGTCGGACTTATCGGTGTTGACGTAGGCTATCTTAATCGCCTCCTTTCTTCTCATGTCTTCTGGTTTGCTTTCATTTCGTGATTTTTCGGCTCTTCGTGACGCATTCCTTGCTACTACTGAAAGTTGTTTTACTGTTCTTCATGTGAACATTCGAAGTCTTCGGAAGCACTGGGACGAATTTTGCTTTATAGTCAGTGTATTGAATGATTCCATTGATGTTTTCGTTTTGACCGAGATTATCATTTCGCATAACCATTCGCAACAATTTTCAATTTTGGGATACTCTAGCTTTTTCTACACTCGTGACTCTGGGCTAGGAAGCGGTATAGCGATTTTTGTCAAGGATAGTTGGGTTTCGACAACAACTTCTATCTCTTTCACTACTGCGGAATCATTAGCTGTCTGTATTCATAAGGGACATTTTGACATAACTGTGATTGCTTTTTATCGTCCACCGAAGCAAAATATTGCCTATTTCATCGATGAGCTGAGTAAAACTAACTTTTCACAGGGTCGTATTTGCATGATTGGTGACATCAATATTGACCTTCTGAAAACTAAAAAGCAATTGGTTGTCGATTATTTAAACACTCTTGCCGATGCCGGCATTGATGCCACAATCAACCTTCCCACACGTGTTTAAATGTTTGGTAGTAAATTAGCATCGTCTTGCCTTGACCACGTGAACGTTAGTCTTGTACACAATGAATCCTGTTCATTTATCGTTGAACAAAAATTGGCGGACCATTTTTTCGTTGGCTGTCGTGTCTTTCCACAAGCTGGGATAAGGGCTATGAGGCAAGATAAATTGGACACAATCGAAGTCATTGACCGACTTCGACTTGACTCCGCAATTCAAAAATACGACTGGGATCTGTTCCTAACTTGCGCATCCGAAAACGCGCTTTATGATTCATTTGTTGAAACCTTCACGCTGTTGTTGGAGTCGTGTAAAAAAACTATATCCATAAATCAAAGAAAGTCTGGTCTTCCGTGGCTTAACAACTTCGTTTTATCGGCTATTGCAGAAAGGGAAATGGCTTGGGCCTGTTGTAGGCGCTCGCCGAAGAACACTCAATTGAGGGCACTGTACAGGGCTGCCCGCAACATGGCTAATGCTGTACTCCGATCAAAAAGACGTCAGTATTTCCAAGCAAGGTTTGTGGCGTTGAAAGGGAAGCCAGATAAGTCCTGGGATGTTGTTAATCGCTTACATGGCTGTGCACCTAGGAATGTAGCTGATTCCATTTCCCGTAACTTTGGGGCATTATCTCTGACACTTGCTGATGAATTCAATGCTTTTTTTCTGCTCCCGGTCTGACTGCGCATTCAAAAGTTCCCAGTCAACCATCTCGTAGCATGCAGTCTGTGCTTGACTCAGCATTTCTGCCACCTTGCACTGAAGATGATCTACTTTGCAGTCTTTCTAGCTTGAGCAGGCGAAAGTCTCCAGGGTGGGACGGTATCTCAGTCGATACACTGTTCAGAAATTTTGAACGAGTAAAGCATGTTCTGCTCGCGATTATCAATGGTATAATCGCCACCCAAATAGTACCTGAGGGCTTGAAGAGGGTGGTGGTTATCCCTATCTATAAGAATGGAGTAAAAAATAAAGTTGAAAATTATCGTGGTATTTCGATCCTACCATGCATTGCGCTTGTTTTAGAAAAACACATTTCGACGGTGATGTTAAGTTTTCTCGAAGCTTATGACGTGTGCGCTGGCAATCAGTTCGGGTTTATTAAGGGTCGTGGTACGCTGAACGCACTTGATGAACTATGTGATCTACTAAACAGCTGCACTGAAGAAAATGAACTTGCCTGTGCTTTATTTTTCGATGTGTCCAAGGCGTTTGACACGGTTAATCATGTTGTGTTGTCAGACAAACTCCACAATTATGGGTTCAGGGGTCCTTTTCGGTCACTTCTTGTTCACTATCTTTCCAATCGTTCACAGCTCGTTGCATTAGGTAAATTTAGCAGTGGCCTGCTGCAGATTAAATCCGGCGTCCCTCAAGGATCTATACTTGCACCTATTTTATTTAATTTATATGTCAATGACTTGAGCTCTGTCTGCAAACTGTGCCGTGTTTTTCAATATGCTGATGATACACTCTTATTTGCTAGACAGTGACTTTATGACAGCATTATCTCTAATCCAACACGACAGCGAGCTACTTATGGAATGGTTCTGCAATAACTTAATTAATGTTAACAATAAAAAAACTCAATTAGTATTTTTTCACAATTATTTAAAGAGAATTCCTAATGATTTCTCTTCGTTTGCACAAACCAAATTGTGCCCCGTGCAAATGCCCTTCAATCATACCTGTGTCAACGGTGAAATATTTAGGTGTATTCTTTGATTCTGACACGTCTTGGAATACTCATTTGTCGTTCGTTTGTTCTCAGCTTCGCAAAATTGCATGTTTGCTGCACTCTATAAAGTCCCTTTGCCCTATGTATGTACGCAAGCAAATTGTATACGCCTTAGCCTACAGTGTATTACGTTATGGTATTTGCTGCTTTTATTTCTGCTCCGCCTTTTGGCGAAAGAAGGTTAATAGCACACTGAAATCCATCCTCAAATCAGTTTTATATGGTAAGGCACGAAATGAAGGTAGTAGTGTTTTTGATCTGTTACACATGCCTGACTTCTCTCACCTTTTTTCCGAATCAGTAGTGTTTAAGCATATCTGGACAAGCGATTTTTGTACACAATATATTCCGGTAAAAGATCTAAGAACTCGTGATCGTTTTCTCGTCCCTAGAGTCCGAACTCGATACGGCTAACGTCTGCGAAAACATTATGTTCCTTCTGTGCTCAACCGGTTACCTAAAGAAATGTTTTCTGCTAACTCCAAAAAAATAGTGAAAGCTTTTCTTCAGAAACTTCGTTGTTAGTTCCAGCATTCTGTTATGATTCTATGATTTTACGTGTTCTTTATTTTTCCGTGTGTTACATTTTTTACTCCGCTCTTTGAATTTATTTTACTTTTCTTATCCCCCACTTTTTCTTTCTGTTTTTTGGCACTTTGTGTGTTCGGTGCATGAGTTGTGTGCCGTCTGCTGCCGGGCGCTGCCACTCAAGCCTTCTAAGGCTTTGGCAGGCCCGCATTTGTATTGGAATGAATGAATAAAAATATTATTATTATTATTATTAACTACGAAGTTGTGCCCCATGAAACTATGATAGTCGGCCTTCAGGGTCAACGGCCTGAAATCGTGCATGTAGTGCGCTTAAAGCAGTACCGCTTGACGGAGCGCTGTGTTCACGCTCTGTTTAGTACCGTTATCACCTTACCCCATGTCCAAACTTGACTCTCCCCACATCTGAACAGTCCGCATTGTGACAACTGTGCCTCGATAGAAACTGTGGAACATATCTTGCGTGAGTGCCCTGCGTATGCTAACGAGCGTGCGTACTATGAGCATTGCATGCAGAAGCTCTGCCCAGTGCCCCTAACAATGGACAAAGTTTTAGGTCCCTTAGCCTGCCTGAGGCAACATAGACCTGCAATGAACTTTCTATTTACAAATTTAAAAGACATTGGACATCGCGATAAGCTTTAAATTCACTTGCACGTTACCTTCATGCAGTGAACTTCGTCAGCCTATTTGTCGGACTAAGCACTCCATCATTCCATAGGTTACATCAATACTCGCTATTGCATCCTTAGTACCCATTTCATGGCCGCATGTTATCTTCGTTTTTTTTTACCTCTCCCACACTGCTCTCCTTCTGCCTTTATCTCCCAAATTCCCCTCCCTACGCAGAGTAGCATGCCAGCGATTTTTAAACGCCGGCTAAATTCTCTGTATTTCATTAAAGAGTCTCTCTCTCTCAACTAGCGCGAAATGTATAGTTCACGTCACCCCTATTTTTTTGCACCTGCCTCTCTCCCTGTACATATCCCACTCTACATCAAAACGATTTTTCGTTTCGCGAGGGGAAATAATACCAGGCGCCTAAGGTGCAAGGCGGCCTCCGCGCTGAGTCGAAAACGACAACAAAGTGGCGGTGGGCTGTCGAGGCGTGCTTCCTCTCTTCTGTGTCTTGCAACCTGGCTCTACAATTAAAAAAAGGCTTTGGTTCTTCCCGACGCCTACCTTCACGGCTCCTCTGGTCGTGACAATATAAAGTAATATCGTGGTACGCGAGGAGCGCGTAGCGCGGATTCATTCCCGGCGGGGGTAAGGCGGGGGGGGGGGGGGGGGCGGCCTCGCTCGGTCGGTCAAGTCGCGAGCTATATAATCAGCCGCTTCGTTGCCAGGATGGGCCGCGTGCGCGGCCATCCAGGTAATTTGGATGCCGCAAAAGGGGATGGTGTCTGAAGGTTGGATATCTATGGTCAGGGGTGCCACCCGTGCAATTGCGTAGTTGTAAACCGCAGACATGGAGCCACTGCAAATGCATACGGCGGAGGTCTGCGTAATGTCAAGGGCAATAGCTGCCTCTTCGGCGTCTACAGAGGTCGAAGAGTAGACTGAGACACTAAGAATGGTTTGGAGGGAGTTTTCAGTGACTTCAAGGGTGTGGGCTGGGTAGCGGTTGTACGAGGCTGCATACACATAAGCCGCGCCAGTTATCCGTCAGTACTCACGCCAGACCGCGGAGGCTCGCGCTGCTCTGCGGGAGAGGTGGGGTTCAGGATGCAAATTTTTAGGGAGAGGATGAATGCTTTGGAGGGAGGACATGTGGGAAGAGATGAGCAGTGAGGTGGGAAGGGGGATAAGAGGGGAGAGCTTAACCAGGACGGGTGCGTGAGAGACGGAGGACCTGCTCCGTATGTTGGGCCTCTGTTAACACTGTAAGGGAGTTGTGGACGCCGATAGACATTAGCCGAGCTGTCGAGGTATGTATGGGAAGAAATAGGGCCGACTTATACGCCTGGCGAATGAGGCTGTTCACTTTATCTTCCTCGGTGTCAGAAAGGAAGACATAAGCAAGTGAATAGATGAAGAGGCCTAGAGTGAAGGCCAGAACCAAGCTTCCGAGGTCGTGTTCGCGCATGCTGTTACGGCGGTTGGCAATGCGGCCTAGGAGGCGGATGATCGGGTGTACAGAGTTTTCTGAGTCTAGTGATGAGGGTGGTGTGCTTGCCATTAGACTGAAGAAATACTGCTAGGATGCGGAGGGTAGAGACAAGAGGAATTAGTGTGCCGTCCAGGTGAACGGTTAGAGGAGCAGGCGACGTGGGAGCCATCCACCGAGGTAGACGGAGCAGAAGCTCCGATTTGGAGGAGTAGCAGCTCATCCCGATAGCCCGGGCGTGAGTCACCACCGCGTCCACGCCTGCCTGGAGAGTGGCGATGATGTTATCGCCGCAGAAAGCGTGAGATGGAGCGAGAATAGTGCGCAGAGGACGTGCCAGCGGGAAGAGGGTTTTGTTCAAAAGAAGCAGGGACAAGACAGAACTTTGGTGAGTGCACTTGTTGCCAAGGGAGAAAGAAGGAAAACAAAGTGGGCCGTAGGAGGTTTCGACTGTGCAGTGGGCGAGCAAAGCGGTGATTTAAACATGAACATGGGGTCCGACATGGAGGGAGGAGAGAGCGTATAATATGGCAGTGTGATTTACGTTGTGGGACCTTTTGTTCCGGCGCCAGGAGAGGTCAAGTGCGTTTGTGGTGGGAGGGGTGCAGGACATCATCGGAAAGCTAGAGGATGACATCCTGGGTGGACAATTGGGGACGTAAGCCGAAGATGGAGTCGGGCTACATGTCTTGGCCATCATGATTAGTCTGCAGGCGGGCCACGACGTGCTCGAACAGCTTGCCGAAACAAGACGTGAGAGAGATGGGGCGGATATGTTCTAGGGCAATAGGTTTGCCGGGTTTGGGCATGAGAGAGACACGTGCATGGGTCCACGAGGAGGGAGAGTGCCAGTCTGCCAATGTGTATTGATAGGGTAAGTAAGAGCTTCGAGGATGGTCGTATCTCGGTTTCAGAGGACTTTTATTTATTTATTTATTTCAGTACCCTCAAGGCCCGAGGGCATTACAGAGGGGAGTGGGGTACAATAGACAAAATGACAAAAGAATAGCAGTCACAAGTAACACTGAATGTGAACAAAAATATGGCTCGCGCACATCAGTAGGTTACAGCAAATACAAACATACAAATTAACAGTCATTTAATACGAAATACGAGCAAATAATAAAAGTAAGCATACCACGCAAACAAAAAAAAAAACACGAGGAAGTTGTTGAAAATGGCAGGAAAACACTGGTGCACACATTCTGTCATGCCCTTAAACAGCAGAATTTGTGAAGGGGAAAAAAGACCAGGTCTGTTTGAACTACCACATAAGCTGAAAAGAATAAACGGCAGGGCGCAAGAATTACATGTACTATGTTAACATCAAGTTAGTTAAAGCCGATTTAAACACAGAATGGTCACTTATTTCGACGACCGATCGGGGAAGGTGATTCCATTGTGCCGATGTGCTGGGGATGAATGAGTTGTAAAAGTGGTTTGTTTGGCATGAAAGAATACCTACTTTATGACGACGATCGATCCGAGCTGAAACGTAGCAAGGTGGCGTTATAAATTTTCTCTTATGGATGGGGTTATCATAGGAAATCTTATGGAATAGACAAAGGCGGGATATATTTTTACGTTGCGACAGTAGTGGGAGTGATAAGCTTGATTTCATGGCTCTGACGCTAGAGTTACGGTGATAATTCGAGAGAATGAAACGGGCCGCACGGTTCTGTATAGATTCGAGTTGGTATATTAGTGTCTCTTGATAGAGGTCCCAGATAGATGCAGCATATTCTAGGTTACTACGAACCAACGACTTGTAGAGAAGCAGTTTTACGGAGCTAGAAGAAAGATTAATGTTACGGCGTATGTAGCCCAGCATGTGGTTAGCGTTATTGCTTACATGGTCTATGTGTACTTTCCAATAAAGATTATAGGAAATGAAGACACCTAAATATTTAAAAAAAGCACAGACTCAAGGCTGCAATTATTAAGATGATATGAAGGCAATGTGGTGTTACGACGAGGAACCCGCATGTACTCCCGATCAAAACGCACGACAGAATTTACTGTCGCGTATCTGTCGCGCGACAAACTTTTGTGTCGCGCGACAAGCTCTCTTGTAGTGCATTGTGTCGTGCGACAGGAGCTCGTGTCGTGGGTTCTTTCGCGCGACAAAGGTGTTTGTAGTGGGTTCTGTCGCACGGCAGTCATCATTCCTGTATTTTGTAGTGCGCAGAAGGTGCCTGTCGCAGGATTTGTCGCGCGACAGGTTTCTGTCGCAGGTGCTGTCGTGCGACAGAGAGAGTCGTGCCGCGCGACAGGGCCTGCGTGCCTGGACAGAGTTGCCTGTCGCGGGTTTAGTCGCGCGACACTACAGCCTGTCGAGGTATCTGTCTTGCGACAGATACCTGTCGTGGGACTGTCTTGCGACAGATACCTGTCGCGGGTTCTGTCTTGGGACAAATATCTGTCGAGGCAAGTGTCGTGTTACAGATTGCAGTCGATGGTAATTGTGGTTTTCTACAGAAATCTCGAAATTCTGTAGCGCCATCGTGTGATAGGGATAGGCAGACATTCACCAATTTCGTGTTAAATCGCTTCCACTTTGGCGAGCCACGAAGACGATGCGAGTTGCTTTGATCGATTGGCGACGATCATCGAGGGAATTAAATGAAGTGTTAATTCACAAACGCGACACGAGTTTGCAACTCGCTTCCCTAGACCTAGCTACCGGCCGCACGAAAATTGGCGGGGAGGAGAGGTGCCGCTCGCAATCAATCTTCCCTTCAGTTCGCACATGACAGTGTGAGCGAAAGAAGACCATGCTCAAGAGAAAGCATATGCACCAGCGAGAATGCTAGCGGCGCCTGTGAATGAGGCAGTGCTTGCGGTAGTGGCATGCTGCGAGCCACGCGAGCGTCTTCATTCCAGTCGGCGCGAGCATGACGAATGGCGCTACCGAAGGTCAGTGTCCTCGTGGCTGCTCTGACCTGTGCGTCTCGCAGTGTAACATACTGTACCCACTACCACTTCACCTCACTTCACTTCACTTTATTTTCCTTAAAGACCCTTTTCCAGGGTGTTACATAAGGGGTGGGGTTTACAAAATGCAGGAATCAACAGTGCTTGAAAATGATGACGAACATGTTATGGCAGCAATATTATGGGGAAGGCCGTTCTAGTCAGCTGCTGCACGAGAAAAAAATGAGTTGGCAGAAACAGTGGTACGGCCACGTGGACGCAAAACTTGAAGAGAATGACCGATGCGATGGGACCTGCGTTGTGGAAGTGCGCAAATGTATGGTTCTTGTTTTAGTGGTGAATAAAAGAACTTGTGAAACAGGACAAGACTGGCTATGCGACGGCGACTAGAAAGATTAGCTAGACCTGACTGAGATTTAAAGGAATGATATGCTCACGTCGTACGAGTATGAGGAGTGAATGAATCTGATAGCCCTGTTTTGAACAGCTTCGATAGCGTGTGTTAAATATTCTTGATGAGGGCTCCAGATGGGTGACGCGTATTCAAGTTTAGTTCTAACGAATGAGATGTACGCTTGTAGTCTTACTTGTTGTGTGGCTTCCCGTAGGTGACGTTTTAAGAAACCTAGTGTTTTATTAGCAGATGATATCAGGTTAGTCACGTGCAAACGCCAAGATAAATCATTGGAAATGGTGACTCCTAAGTATTTATATGACTGGACGAGGTCAACTGGGGAATTGGAGACTGTGTATTTGAAAACAAGAGGATTTCGACGGCAGTGAAAGGACATGCACTTGCATTTGTTAGAGTTGAGCATCATCATCCACTGGGAGCACAAGTCTTGCACATGGCGCAGGTCTGCCTGAAGGGATTCTTGGTCAGAATGGTTAGTCACTGAGCGATAAATGACGCAATCATCGGCGAACAAGCGGATGTGACAAGAGACATGCTGGGGTAAATCATTAATGTATATGAGGAATAACAAAGGACCGAGAACAGAACCCTGTGGGACGCCAGAGGTTACTGGAAGCGGGTTAGAAAGTTGGTTATTAATGTCGACGGACTGAGAGCGATGCGTGAGGAAAGCTTTAATCCATGCAATTATGTTCGGATGTAGGTTCAACTGGGAGAGTTTAAGAAGCAAGCATTGATGAGGTACTTTGTCGAATGCCTTAGCGAAATCTAGGAAAATGGAGTCAGTTTGTAGGTTAGTATCAAGGTTGGCGTGAATATCATGTAGAAAAATGGCTAGTTGAGTTTCGCAGGAGAACCCCTTGCGAAATCCATGCTGTGATGGATGGAAGAAATTATTTGAATCCAAAAATTGCATGATTTGAGAGTAAATGACATGTTCCATGATTTTGCACGGTACACTTGTTAATGAAATGGGGCGATAATTAAGAGGTGAATCAGTACTACCTGATTTGTGGACGGGAACGACCTTCCCCACTTCCCAGTCGTCTGGAATGGTACCTTCGGAGAGTGATTGCGAGAACAATGAACAAAAAATGCTGCAACAGACTGATTTAGTGTTTTTCAGGACCTTTGAATTGATTTCATCTATGCCGGAGGCCGAGGAATTGTTAATTTTGTCGATTATGCACGAAATTCCATTACTGTTGAAGGTTATCGCGTCCATGCCTGTGGTGATTATAAGAGGCAATCTAAAACACGGTGCTTCGGATTCGTTAGTAAAAACGGAAGAAAACGCAGTGTTAAACGCGTTTGCACATTCGATATCAGTCATCCTTTCACCAGAATTGTTAGTGAGGGTTGGAAGACGTGCTTCCTTCGGGTTTATCAATTTCCAGAACTTCTTGGGGTTATCGGTTATCATTTTTGGCAGATCAACTTCGTAAAATGAACGCTTCGCACTTCTAATCGTCGCCAAGTACGTGTGTTCGGTTTCGTAGTATTTATCCCAAGCCTGCTGGCTTGCTTGACGCTTAGCTGTACGAAATGCGCGTTTTTTCTTATTTTCAAGCTTTTTAAGAGCTTTTGTAAACCAGGGTTTTTGATTATTTTTCCGAAAACTTCGTGTCGGAATATATTTATTGATCAATTCAGAAAACTTATTTTTCAATAGCACCCAGTTGTCGTTTACACTTCTACTATGAAGATCCGTTTGAAACGTCGATAGAAAGTTAGTTAGTTCGGTGTTAATTGCGTCGTAGTTTCCCTTATTGTAGAGGCTAATAGTTTTCTGAGTAGTTTGTCTTATTACAGGTGAGAAGTTAAAACTGGCATGGATTACTTTATGATCGCTGATTTCCCTGAGATACGTAATGAATTCTAGGCTGTCTGCATTGGTGGTCAGTATAAGGTCGAGTGTGTTAGCCGTTTCCCCTGCGACACGTGTTGGTTCGGAGATTAGTTGGGTTAAATTAAAATTAAGGCAAACGTCTATAAATTCTTTTGACTCTCCTTGACTGGCTATAGGCTGAGACTGGTTATGCCAGTCGATATTGGGGTAGTTGAAATCCCCAAACAGGAGGATGTGTGCTTTAGGGTGCTTGAAAACCATGTTATTTAAAATATTGTGAAGTTTGCGAGGAAAGTCAGGACTGCTGCGAGGTGGTCTATAACACACACCAATTAATATTGTCAATGGGGATGCCCGGCACATGATCCATAGAATTTCTAAGTCTGAAGTGACTTTAATGCTAGAACAAGATAACTGCTCATGGACTGCAATCAGAACTCCTCCCCCCGAGCATCTTTGCGATCAGCGCGAAAAAGACGAAAATGAGGCAGGTCGAACAATATCTCGGAATCTGAGATGTCGTTATTCAACCATGTTTCAGTTAGAACGAGCAGATTGCTGCCTGATGATGTTACAAGATTTGACATGACATCACGTTTCGGCAGGAAGCTGCGAATGTTAGTAAAGATTACCGATAATGGAAAGTTGGCACGAGGAGTAGCCCGGGAATATCGCGATGACCGGGAATGATTAGTTGATTGTTACGATATCTCTTGTACGGACTGAGATGATTCATCAAAAATATAGCGTTTTGGGCCAATATGCATCGTTTTGAACCTCAGGGAAAAAGACGCAGACTTTGCCTTGGCAAAAGCCGCAAGGTGTTTTCGGCAATTTTGGACACGACGTGAAAAGTCCTCACCGACGCTATAACCGGTATCCTTGAATTTCGGACCTTTTGAAAGAACTGATTCCTTAGTTTTGAAGGATATAAATTTAACGATGACCGGGCGTTGCCGGTCTTCAGAGTGGCGTCCGAGGCGATGGGCACGTTCTATATCTTTTGCACTTAGCTGGGTGTCGAGGTGTTCGGAGCAGTGACGAATTATTAGGTCCTCGGACTGCGAGTATGTTTCAGAAGGGTTAGTGTCAGGCAAACCATAGAAGATTAGGTTGTTGCGTCGGGAGCGATTTTCCGCGTCGTCAAGGCGATCCTCTAGTACACCAACTAGGCGAGCAGTCTCGGTTGCTGTGGTCTGCATTGCCTCTAGATCTGAACGGAGTGTGGGTAGATTTTCACAGTGGGTTTCTAGAGCACTGAGGCGTACGGTCAAATTAGACATTTTCTGGTCCATTGAGAGCAATTGACCCTTAAGCCCCTGCACTTCATTCACTAACTCTGCCTGGCTAGAAGACACCTTCTTTAGTTCGCTAAGGATAGTGTCGAGCTTATCGGGACCAGGGTTGCTCTCAATGTCAGCGCACAGCAGCAGAAGAGACCGAACAACATTAAAGCACTCGACACTGATAACAAGGCAACACTGGGGGCTCGGGAGCTGTACCAAAAAGTAATTGCTAGTTTTCTTTGAAAATAAACTCAGATGGTTACCAACCTGCATGGCGAAGACGGGTGGATTAGACCGTGTTGTGGCACAGCCACCGAGCCCACAGAGTGCTGGCGTCGGTTGTTGCTCTTTTATAAACTGTCCGTAGAATGTCGCTGACGATAGGGCTTTCCAGTCGTGTCCGAGGGTCCAGTTTGCTTGAGTCAGTAGCACAGGTGCGGGGGCGTCAGTAGGTGCAGCGCAGAATGTTCCACCATTTGCACTGCGCATGGGTGCACTTTCGTTTGCTGTCATCCAGGAACCGCAGAAGGCTGCAGGGAGCATGACGCAGATGATCATCGGCGAGAAAACCTGCATGGCGAAGACGGGTGGATTAGACCGTGTTGTGGCACAGCCACCGAGCCCACAGAGTACTGGCGTCGGTTGTTGCTCTTTTATAAACTGTCCGTAGAATGTCGCTGACGATGGGGCTTTCCAGTCGAGTCTGAGGGTCCAGTTTGCTTGAGTCAGTAGCACAGGTGCGGGGGCGTCAGTAGGTGCAGCGCAGAATGTTCCACCATTTGCACTGCGCATGGGTGCACTTTCGTTTGCTGTCATCCAGGAACCGCAGAAGGCTGCAGGGAGCATGACGCAGATGATCATCGGCGAGAAAACCTGCATGGCGAAGACGGGTGGATTAGACCGTGTTGTGGCACAGCCACCGAGCCCACCGGAGTCCACATGCGGAGAAAAGGCTAAGGTCACAAATACGCGTCGCTTAACGACACGTAATAGAGTAACGTGATGGCGAAAAAGCTGGAAGATTACTCGCAGTAATCGTCCTGCTATCACAAAGGCAGCATGTATGTTACGCACGCATGACCTGTTGCCTGTATAAATGATCAAGGCGACTCCCATATCAAGTTTCCACGTTTCAGTTTTTAGCCGCGCATGCTGCAAGATCATCATAAAATATGAAATATATATATATATTTTTACGACTTCGCTCATTGCTCCCACTGAAAATTTCATGACTGTGACACAACCATCTCGCTAAATATAGAGAACAGCGTACGAAGCCTAAGGCCCAGTACAGCCTTGAGCGTCTTTGAACACGGACGCCTAAAAATGGCGCGTGCGTGGACCGTTGCGTCGCGCCTTCGCTGTAATTTCCCGGAGGAACAAGAACCCGAATATTTGTCAGTCGACGTGGCGTTACCCCGCGGCGCCAAGGATTGGGTGGCGAGTTCTGCGACATGAAGTCGCGCCGCAAGAATTCGGTCAGTGAGTGACTTCCCCATGAGGATGTATTTGTTCGGGGCTCACCCTCCGTGACCAAGGGACTTAATTAACTCGCGCGAACTCTGTGACTGGATCCCTACTGTAAACGTGCGTTTAATGCCCATTCACAATTGCAATAGCAAAGGGCATGCGACCGGCAGTCGCTTGCGATCGGGCAGCAGCTCCACGACACTTCCTCATACCTACAAGAGTGACCTGCAGCTCGCCTGCTCGTTTGAATCTCACGTGAAATGAGAAGTCTTGGAACTGACGTCAGTCGATCGCGCGCCTTGGTTCAGTCTCCTGCGCCCTCGCGCTTCGTCCTCTAGAGTGTTCTGGTCCCTCACGCTCGGTCCACTAAAGTGTTCCTTACTATTAACAGTGTGCTATGACAACCTGAGCGAAGAGTAGAATGTCGGGGTGGTTTTGACGTGCGCCACTGCCATGCAAGCGTAAGGGCGCTCTTCTCGGGACCGGCCTGCAAGCCTGGATGCCGGCGTCAGAAAAATTCACTGGTATTTTTTGTTCACGTCCATGGGATAGAGTATCGTTAGCCAATATCGAGTTGTTGGTAGAAGCGATAACAGCAAAACAAATTTTCTCCCACAGCCGCTTCTGCTGCCCATTGCAGCTCGCCTGGCCTCTGCTAGCTCAGCTCCTGAAGGGGTCGCAGAAACCGAGCTTATTTCACTATGACGCGGCGCTCACAGTAAAACGGTGGCGAGGGTAGCACCTCAGTGCTAGCCAGTTCCGAATCGCACCCAGCTTAGGCGTCGATGTGCAATCGGCTAAGCTTAGCGACGACAAGGGTAGCTAGAGAGCAGCGCGCAGTTCGTCGGCCGGCGGGGCGGCGTCGTTGCCGAACGCTCGGCTCGCTCAATGATTGGCTCAGTAGCTTGCGAACTGAGCAGGCAAGGCTGGAAAATCGAGCAGCGAGCGTCTGTCCTGCGACTGAGCGAGACTTTATTCTCACGTTTGCAGCATAGGTGAACAAATTTAGCACACATATATGCATCGAATATCTGCATGCTGCCTTACGGCGTTTATTAAGCTCGTCCTCGACGTCACCGTTATCGCGGAAACCGCGCATATCTTTAATTCACTACGAGGCATGGTTCACAGTACAACGTACGGTGAAGAGAGTAGCACCTCAGCGCTAGCCAGTTCGAAAGAACTCTCAGCTCTAGCATCGATATGAAACCTGCTAGGCTTTTTAGCGACGAATACGACATCCAGGGAGCAGCGCAAACTTCGTCGCTCGGCGCGCTCGCGGGCAGTGTCATTGCTGAAAGCTCGGCTCCCTCAATGCTCAGCAACATGCGACTTGGGCTCGCAAGGCTGGAAAACTGAGCAGCTAGCGGCTGGACTGCGACTGAGCCCTCGTTTGCAGCACGGGTAAACAACTTTTAGCGCACATACGCTTGGAATACCGGCTTCGTTGCGGCCACCTTAAGGTGATTCTTACGCTCGTCATCGACGCCATCGTCACCGCTCGTGACGCACTGGCTGAGAACTACAATTCGAGTGCGTGCTAAAACAAGCTGTTCGTATTTCTCGGAACAATCTGAACTCGAAAACACAGTTGCCTCTATCGGCTTCCATGTGGGCTCTTGCTCAATTGTGAAAGTACACGCGCGAACAAGATGCGGCGAGTGCGAGCCGCTGTTGCGTATCAGCTAAAGTCTGACGCAACTATCGGCGTAGTTTCGTAAAGCAGTTGATATCAAAGTAATCCGCTTGTACGGGTCACAGTTAAGCTCTCAGTTTCATGTAAATCTCCGTCGAGCATGCCCGCGTCAGTCAAAGTAATGCATCGCAGCTGCTCTCAGTCCTACCGCTCACGTCCAACATATCCTTGATATGCACCAGCTTGAGATACGGTGCATTTCTTTGCCCTTTTTGTCGCAATTAGGAGATTTTAGCTGGCAGCAAACGAAATTTCATTCCGTCAACAGCGTCGTCTGCGCCGTCGTCTGCTCCGTCGTCTCCTAGGACATCCGGGGCACCCTGGGTGATGGGATCACAGGATCGCAGCTTCTACAAACGTCAAGTCAACAAAAGTATTTAAAAGCGCTTTAGTGTTCACACTTAATAAAAAAAAATCAAGATTATTTTTGTTCTAAACATAATTTAAATATTAGTAGTAAAAAAGCGCATTTTAGTTGCAGTTTTTCAACGACGCAAAAACAAGGGCAAAGCCGCTTCCGCCGGCGCCATGGCATGCGTGCGTTGTTTCACGTTTTGTGTTATTTTGCTTTTCAATGGCATTGTTTGAGTGTTTGTGCGGCGGACATGTGTGAAGAACAGAAGCGTGTTTTGGAAGCCAACGACGAGTATCACGCCCAGTCAACATCGGTGTGTTTGGACGGGCAAAGCCATGAAGAAAGGCAGCGCTACGACGCCTTGTCACCTGGAAAGGCAATGAAGACGACGGCGTGGTTTTACTAAGCCTGGATGAGCTGCATGATCGGTGAGTCCCGTCAACGCTTCTCTATTACTGATCTGTATTCGCACGCGTTATTAGTGTGCGGCTATATAGGGAAGGCAGTGGAGACAGTCTGCGTGCAGTTGCCTCAGCTATAATGCGTTGCCAGAAAAGCACGGGCGTATAGCCTGCGTGATAAGTGTTGCTTCATAGTCTATGTCTGCGTTTAGTACTCAGGTGCCGTGGTAAATAAGAATGCCACCAGAAATCACAACAGAGTTATGCGGTCGCTTGCTAGCGCTGCGAAAAACTACAGAGAATGTTTAATACATTCAACTGGCATTCAACTGCGTAGAAGACGACGATGAGTGCCGCGGGTGAGAGCGTTTTTGCTTGGCCAGCTGAGAACAGGCTAGGGAACTGACAACGGGCGATTTTGCTCGCGGCTGGTACCCATCGGATGGATTTGTGCTATTTAGAAGATGATGATAAGCGGCAGTGCTGCGCGATGAAGCACTCGCGCTAGGCGAACTGCGAACAGACGACGGATGATTTTGCTCGGTGTTGGTGCTCATCGGATCAGTGCTTACTTCTTAATATTCGTCTTGCAAATTTTTTCGAAGACAGTGATCGCATGTGGAGGGCTGGCGCATATTTACTAGTCATTTGTAAACTTTTTATCTGTGCTTCCCCATTGGAACAGAATTTGGCAATATTATGTCAGTTAAGTCGTTCTTGTGTCTTCCCTGAATTGTAGGCGTCCATGCTTCCTCTCCTTCAGGGCACTGAACTGTTGGGGATGGAACTGTACACTTATTTGGAATTTCAAGCTTTTTGCTGTATGCCTCGCTTATGCGGCCCGCTTTTAGGTCGTTCGCAGTTGTTGGTGGTTTGTTATTCATTTTTACTTTCTCTTATTTATTCCTGGTTGACTGCCGGCAGCAGTTCTCCGCGCTCGGAACTGTTCCCAGGCACGGAACCCTACCCACAGACCTCCCTGCACCTCACTCACCAGTGTTCTTCGGTATTTTTTTTTCTCTTGCGCCTACTTGCATTACCACTCGACAAATGTTTTGCTGTTTTTATTTGTGTGCAGATTTGTTAAATACACTACTAATTTTCGTATCATGCTCAGTTGTGACGTGAGATATCGGGCTCCTTGCTATTTGCCTTTTCCATTCTCTCTTCTCATTTATGCAAGGTAAACTGGTGGACTGGTTGCTACGTTCAATTTAAGAATACATTAGACGCTGGTGCAAGGCACCCTAATAGTAATTAACTAAAGCCTGCGCATGCTATATTCGACTAGTTGGGCTCTTTCATCATGCATAAAAATGGTATTCCAGCCAGCTCATCTTTCAGTGTGGTTATGACAGTCATGTATTTGTGCTCAAAGAATGTGTATAGGTGTTTCACATACAATCTCCTTATTTATTTTGTCATGGGCCACCTCATTGCTTTTTGTGTTCCTATATTAATACCTTATTTTAGTTTCTGAAGCAGTCGACAGTTTGTTTTGTCGTCATTCATGGCATTGACACTGGCACTGACAGCTGTTGGTCGGGACGTATTTATCTGCAGTTGCCAGCTGCCAGCATCTGCTGGGCCATGCGTGCTTCCTGCCTTCAGCTGTGCCATCCCTCCAAGCCATTCATGGTAATTATCTTTTTCAGTTATGCATACCTTACCTGCCTGTTTTGAAAAATATGTTCAACATAGGCTCACTGCTGTGTTTAAAAATGCATGCAGAACTATACATGCACTTTACAGCAGTACCTCAGCTTATAATTACATGAACTGAAAATTTGTACGAAATATAGCCGCTCATGTAGCTCTTCACACTGCGCTGCTATTATAACAGAGTTGAGCCTGCTTCAGGTGCAGTGACTATTCCACACCTGTTGCTTGTTATGCATGTGTGTCCTCTAAAAGGGCCGAAATGTTCGTTTATCTTTTTAAAAACATTGTGCTGTACAATAATACTTTAATTGTATTTCTTGCTTGTACACTGAAATGTCAGTCAGTAAAGTAACATTGTATGATGACACGAAATCTTGCGTGGCATAGCATCCTTGCAGCGTACTTGGCAAGCTCCTGTCAGCGCAGATGTATTGCTGGTTTATTGCTGTGGCATGTGGTTATACTGCACAGTTTGTACCTCTGCGTTCTTGAAACTATTCTTGAAAAATTTAAAATTGTTTTTTGAGGCAAGGAAGTGACAGAGTAACTGTCTGACATCTTGATAGGCACCTGAACCATGATGTAAGGGAAGGGATAAAGGAGGGAGTTAAAGAAGAAAAGAGGTGCCGTAGCAGAGGGCTGCAGAATAATTTTGGCCACCTGGGTATCTTTATCCTGCACTGACATCAAACAGCATGCAGTTTAGCCTGTGTTCACTTGGGCCCGCATGAAAAAAAACGAGCAGACCTTCTTAGAACTAACATTTCATTGCACCAGCTACTTTGTAGTTTTGACTGCAGTGACCTGAAATCAACGGTTGTTTACTTTGCACAACCCACATGCCCTGAACAAGATGGGATGATGCTAGACGAGGTGACCCTCTCTGCATAGCAGCGGGTTGGTTCAGGAAATGCGAAGACTCATGGAGAACCGCTCAGTTATATTTGATTTCATGTTATTGTAGTATTAGTGGTGAGTTGTAGTATAAGTGATGAATTCTTGTAAATGATTGAGGACGTCAATACTCAGTGTGGAAATAAGAGCTAAATCAAAACTTAATAATCAGGAAAGAGGCCATTTTATGTAATGCAGTAAGGTACTGGAAGTCTTAACATAATACACCTCGGCCAGGTCATGCACAGATATAGAGCATTTGAAAGAAATGGTTGGCAGAATAAGAAAGGGGTTTATTGCCGTAAGCATGCACTCAGAAGGTACGAGCAGCACCTTGCAGTATGCTCAAAAAGAAATTTTTAAACTGATTTGCCTTTGCTAAGCTGTCGGGCAAAGTGGGGTACACAATAAAAGGCCTAAAATTGAGAACAGTGCGGTGAACCACTCAGGAAAATAATAGGGTTAATATGATAAGAGATTGGGAGAGAACTGAGTTGGTTGGAAATAAATGCGAATTAAAATCTGAGCGGGAATCATAAATGGACATAGGCAGGACATACATTTTTTAAAGAAGCTTACTATCATTTTGGATAGTGTAGTGGTTACTCACAGCCGGAAATTGTGCTCTTCTTGCCTTCATTTTGTGGACATTTGCTTTGTGTCTTATGTCCCTTGGCCTGCCATAGGCAGCATATGCTCATAATAAATTTTTATCTGTCTAATTATGTCGCATCGGGAGAATTGAACTATATAACCTCATCAATGCACACCCTCTCTGAAGTGAACTTTGTCAACCCCGTCAGTCACCACATTGATGCATGTTGCCCCAAATGGGAGCCGTCATGGGGCTGAGTGGTTATTGTGCTTGGCTGCTGACCCGGAAGAGGCAGGTTCGATTCCAGCTGTACTAGTCTCACTTCAATGGAGACGAAATCCTAGAGGCCCAGGTACCGTGTGATGTCAGCACACCTAAAGAATTTTCCGGTCCTCTACAATAGCACCCTGTATAGCCTGCGCCGCTTTGTGGCATTAAACCCTTTAAAACCAAGTAAAGTAATGGATACGTCATTTCCAAAAATTGTTTAAATTTATTATTTTCTAAACGTTAACAATTTTCTGCACCTGTTTTCTTTCGTCTTTCCCTCTTATTTCCTTCCTCATGCTGAGTAACAGGTCAGTGATTTTAAGTTCCAGCTAAATATTTTGTTCATTTCATTAGAAAACTTCCTCTGTCTCTCTCTATTGTTTTGCTGTTTGTATCTGCAGTGTAGTATTATGCAGAAATATTGCAAGCTTAGATCCAAGAGATGTGGCCTGGATTTTAAGTTCTATAGTCAATCACACTGACATTACTTATTACGCTATCGAGGCTTTCTTTTCGCATGTGCTACCTGGTACAGAACTGATGTGACCTACAGCGGTAAATATCGTTTGAATGTGCATAAATTGAATAGGAAGGCAAATTTCCCATTTGCCTATGTAAATAGATTGGGCAATCGTCATGTGCTCACAAAGCTCATAAACTTTGTTTCCAAAACTTTCTGTAAAAGGCACTGACTCACTGAAATACACTGCAGTTACTTTTGCCTAATCCTGATATTATTTACTGAAGATTGGTTTGAGGGAAAGTCCACTGAGCTCGAATGAGTGCACGGCAGCTTGTCTTTGTCCAAAGTATTTAGAGAATAATGAATTTTGTTACCTGGCAAAGATAAAGCAAGGATGGCAGTGTTTTGTAATGTCCACTGGGAATTCTTCCAAAGCCCAGTATGCATGTAATTCCTTTCTTTTTGTGCAACATAAAACGTCTTCCCTTTACACTCATGGTTGAAACAAAATGCTGAATACTTCACAACTCAAAAAATGAAAGCCAATATGCCGCTCTACAAAATATCAGGCTGCAGCGGTTGTTGCGAGGCAAATTCACTAGGTTGTCATCATCATCAGCCTGACTACACCGACTGCGGGGCAAAGGCCTCTCCCATGTCTCTCCAATTAACCCTGTCCTTCGCCAGCTGCAGCCACCGTATCCCCACAAACTTCTTAATCTCATCCGCCCGCCTAACTTTCTGCTGCCCCCTGCTACGCTTGCCTTCTCTTGGAATCCACTCCATTACTCTTAAGGACCACTGGTTATTTTGCCTTTGCATTACATCTCTTGCCCAAGCCCATTTCTTCCTCTTCATTTCGGCTACGATATCAATAACCCACGTTTTTTTCACACCTATTTGTCAGGCTCCGCATTTTTTTCTCACCTATTCGTCAAGCTGCAAGCCACTTGCACGCTCTACAAACCTATTTAAAGTACAATATCCAGCAGTTTTGCCATGGAGTGTGTAGTGCTAAAACAAAAAATAATACAAGTAATAGCTGATGATTTGCTAGAGCAACAGAATTCCAAGAGTTTGAGAAGGGCAGTGGGAGAACTAGCAAGGCGGGATAGCAAAATCCGACAAGCAGCGGACAGGGATCCTGCAACTTGTAGAGGAAAGGCAAATTGGAGACTTATGGAAGGGGCTGTAGTCTTAAGTGCACCTATCTGGGCTTGTGATGCAGTGTATAGGGCCCTTTGTTTTTGAGTAAAGCTGGTTTCTCCTGATTGTTGCATTCCAGAAAGATTCATCAAGATTTGGTTAAACCCAATTTTCGCGTGCAAATGTGCCTGTAAGAAAGTGTAGATTGATAATGCATGAAGCTAAAGAACCACTGGAGAGTAGTGGATATGTCTCGTATTTCTTCGTAGCTATATTGTTTAAACAGTGCTGGCTATTTTAATTCCTTTTTAATGCTTATTGCTCGTCGAGTTGCATAAAATGTTAGGATAAATTGAAAACTGCAGGTAGATTTAATTACAATTATACCCGTATTTATGAAGCTCTGTTCGAAGAGAGGTCCACATTTTGTGTGCACGCTTTGAATTTGATTATTTTCACACTGCAAAATGGAGGACAGGTCTGCTGTGCGAGTTTTTTGCAATGAAGCGAGAGCAAGTGGTGCGGAATGCTTGTTACTGTGTCACCCTGCCAATATTTCTAGAGCCCCTGGGACCACTGAGCTTGTGAGTATCTATGACTCAAAAGCTGGGAGCTGATTGCCCGTTCCGAGGTTGTCTGTATTAACAAGCATTTGACACCATAGAACAAGATGCAGTCAGGCTGGGACTGTGCAGTATGTCAGTGTTAACGAGGTCGTGATAAACGAGGTTTACTCTGCGAAGCTAGTGTGAAATAATAATGGTTCTTATGGAAAATATCGTTTTTTCTTAGTCATTGCAGCAATGCAAGCATATCAAATCTGATATCTCTCACTCATTCCTCTATGTTTAAGTTTCAAGGGACCAAGAGTTGCGTGGAAGTCGTGCAAGCCACAAAGTTGCGTGCGGCTTGAGCCAGCAACCAGGAGCAGGCTGGGAATTTCCGAATTGCCAGTGGTATTCGCTCAGTCAAGCAGGCTTTACTGTAAGTACAGTGTTTTCGGCATAGCATTTCTTTGGGAAGTATGCATTGAGCTTGAATAGGACAAGCTGTCGGTCTAGTTGGTGCTGATCCTTTGTGGTTGACAGTGCTTAGAAACACAGACTGGGGTCAGAAAGAAAAAATATGAGGGCACACGTGCTGACTACAGATTTATTCCAGAATCACTGAAACACTGCATATATAACCAAGACGCAGGCGCCAACAGGTGGCAATTATATGCACTCGTGGCAACAATAAGTGATATGACGAATAGTGGGAAAACAACACAAAATAGAAACAGAAAACCAGACTATAGAGCAGGGAAGGATGAAACCATAACAAGGTTAAAGGAATAGTTTTAAGCAAGCCATTTTTAAGACCACCAGCACGTGAAACAGTGGAACGGTTTGACCAAAATTTTCAAGTACTGGTCTGATAACACGGAACTAAAACACTACACGCAAACACAGATCAAGGGCAGTGAAATAAAAGTAAAATTGCAATAAAAAACATGCGGTGAAAAGAAAATGGTGATTGGGCAAGCAAACAAGAATTGGTCTACAAAGGTGAAGTGAGCTAAAAACTGAAAGAATAAAAGGGGAATAAATGCACATGAGCAACAAAGGTGAAGCCAGGAATTAACATGGCTAAAGGAGGAAGATGAGCTACTGTAAAAACGAGAGAGATAAAATATCAAAAGATGAAATTCAATGAGTATGAAAGATAAAAGCAAACAAAAACGCGAAAATAGAGGAGTTGGCAGAAAAGTAAAGGCATGCCAGATGTTTATAAAACCAGGGCTAGGTCAAACAGATCCTGAAGAAAGGCAATCTTTTTTTACGAGGGTGTTCTTGCCCATTAATCCTGGAGTCTCAAAATCCCGGCGGCTCCCACCAGTTCATCATGTCAGCTTATTCTGGTGCTTTTTAACACAGTGGCACTTTTTCGAACATGGGTGGCATGGTGCTTTTTTCAGTAAGTTTTGGCAATGGACTTGCAGATTTAGATGGACATGGTTGTAGGCCAGTTGGTAGGAAATCGTGAGGAGCAAAACCGCAAAACAGGATGGGACAAAGGGAGGCGAAACACAAGGTGGTACGACAACTGAACATTTATTGAAGAAATGAGTGCTCATATGGATCAGTTGCATATGTAATCTGCAAACAATCGTTGCAAAAACAACCTAAGGAGGGAAACAGAAATTCTAATTCTTTCTGAAAGATGGACACAGAAGGCATGCTAACACACTTATTTGGCTTCGACCTCAGGATGGCAACAGCCTTGAGAATTTCTTTCCAACTGGCCCTTTATTCATCCAATAATAATGTGCAGTTCAGTTTAGGATAAGTCTTTACAACTGCGACAGTGAACGGGCAGGCAAGGTCGTCCGGGCCTACCCAAGGAATGCTAATACTCTTGCAAGGGACTGTTTCACCATCTACTAATTTGGCAGGTATAAAATCGACCGCAGCTAAGAGGAATCGTGTACACCACCCCCGTTGCACATGGCACGAGGCATTCAAAAAAGTACTGCCAACGGGCATGTTGTACGAGATTCCCCTCAGCTGTGGCCAGGTTTATATCGTCCAAAGTGGTAGATGTTTACACATTTGTTTGCAAGAGCATGCGTGTTCCTTGAGTAGACCCGGAGGCGTTTGCCGTGCCACTCACCGTCTCATTTGTAGACTGCTATCCCAAACTGAACTGCACACAGATTATTGGATGAAGAAAGGAGCAGTTGGAAAGAGAAATTTTTGAGGCTGTTGCCATCTTGAGGTCGGAGCCAGATAAGTGTGTCAGCACGCCTACTGTGTTCATTTTTCAGGAAAATTAGCGTTTCTGTCTGTGTTTCCCCCGGTTGTTTTTGTTTCGTTTTTGAGCAGGTGCTTGTCAAATTTGCTCAGCTCCATGGTTGCCATTGAATTTTTTTGCCTCTTTACGATTGTTTGCAGATTACACACGCGACTTGTCTATATAAGCACTGCTGTTCTTCAATAAATTTTCAGTTGTCAGTATGGCCTTGTGTTGTCACCTGCCTCTGTGCGATACAGTTTTGCGGTTTTGCTCTTCACGACTGGCAGATTCCTGAGAGATGTACCCGATAAATCAATATTATGCTCCCTTATCCTTTCATTGATGCCAATGTATACCTTGCGGCAAGACAAAGGGATTGATGAAACGCCCTCCGCGCATGGCGCTAAGGGTTTTCTGTGCCGCGTGGTGCAGCGTCTTTTTTTTTCTTTTATGATTCCACAACTGCAATAGGTGCTAGGGGGTCAGAAAAGTCAATGTCTACTGCTGCTTTCTCTCCAACTTTCTTATGGTTCTGTGAAATTTACCTTTAGAAAATTCAAGAGATAGAGTATATGCTTTTTTTGCTGCCGCCCCCCCCCATCACCTATCGCACCTCTAGGATCGTCAATGAAAAAGAAAAAAGAAACAGGCTGCACCGCATTGCACAGAAACCCTTAGCGGCATGCGCAAGAAGTGCTTGCTCAATCCCTTATTCTGGCTGCAAGGTATACGTTGGCATCAATGGAAGGCTAAGAGAGCATTACACTGATTTATCGGGTACATCTCTTAGGTACCTGCAAGTCCACTGCTGATAATGGGACGCAAAAAAGCCATGCTGCCCAAAGTTCAAAAAAGCCACTGTGTTAATAGAGCCCCGGAATAAGCTGAAGGAATGCAATGGTGGAAGCCGTGGAGATTTTCAGGCTCCGGGGTGAATGTAAAGAACACGCTTGGATCACTCGGAGGACTGCCTTTCTTTGTGGACGTACTTGTTCTAGCCGTGGTTCTACATGTGTGTTACATGCCTTGCCTCTTCCGCCAACTTCCCTCTTTTCGTGTTTTTCCTTGATTTTTGCCTACATACTGGTTATTGAATTTCACTTTTTTTTACATTTTATCTCTCGGCTTCACTGTACGTCATCTTCCACTTTTAACCATCTTAACTGTTGGCTTCACTTTTGTGGCTCATGCGCATTTTTATTCCCCTTTTATCCTTTTATTTTTAGCACACTTCACCTTCGCTTGTTGCTCAATTCTTGTTTGCTTACCCAATCACCATTTTGCTTCTATTGCGTGTTTTTTCTTGCCATTTCTCCTTCATTTTTTTTCACTGCGCATGGTCTGTGTTTGTGCGTAAGGTTTTTTAGTTCCATTTTATCAGACCAGTTCTTAAATATTCTTTCGGTCAAACCTATCCACTGTTGGCAGTCTTTTAAAAATGACTTGCTTATAAATTTTTCTCTCACCTTGTTCTGGTTTTATCCTGTGCTGTGTCCTCTGGTTTTTGCTTCTAGCTTTTGTTGTTTTTCCAGTATTTCTCATACCACTTGTTACCACGAGTGCATAAATCGCTGCGTGTTGGTGCCTGTGGTGTGGGTATTTATGCAGTATGTCGGCAGTTATGGAAAAAGTTTAGGTTCAGTGCCTGTGCCATCGTCTTTTTTGTTTCTGTCCCTTGTCTCTATGTCTGAGTACTGTCAACCACAATCAGTGCATTGAGCTGACTGCTCTGCAGCTACCCATATGTTTGCAATGAAGTGGCTTCAAGAATAATGAAGTACACAAAAAAATTGATTGCTTAAAATTTCTGGTATGTTTTTTAGGAAAACATTTGGCATTTAGAAAGCATTTGGCATTTAAAGGGCTAAGAGTGCTCTGAAAACCTAAAAAAATTGTTTTTCTTGGGGCCTTTCCTCAAATTTCACATCACCGTGTAGCGTGATGCCAGACATTCAAGTTGTTACCCACTTATTGGCTGCCACCTTCTTTGGGAGGCAGTCTCATGGGGTTTGGGAGACAATCTGATTTCTGTGCGTTGGCCTGAAGTGCAAGCTTTTGGATGTGGGGAGCAGGTTCACGGTGCCAACTTTTGGCTGTAACTACAGTTTGGCCATGACTGTTAGTCCTTTTTTGTGATGCAGTGTCATTTATGTAATGCATAATTTAATGATGAAGCAGTCTCAGGGGTTGCGGTGCTCAGCTGTTGATTTCAAAGACACAGGATCAATCCTGGCCACGGCAGTCGCATTCTGATGGAGACAAAATGCTGGAAGCCTGTGTACTGTGCGATGTCAGTGCACATGAAAGAACCCCATGTGGATGAAATTATCAGAGCCCTTCACTATGGCATCCATCATAGCCTGAGTCACTTTGGACATTAAACCCCATAAACCCAAACCTATTTTGGTACTTCTCAGCTTCGCCACTGGCCTCTGCAGGCCAGCAAAACCTCCCACAAGTTGACGAACGGCAGTTTTTTACACCATTCGTGGCAGTTTTTCATGCCATTCGTAAATGCCTACATAGACGCTACATCATTGGTGGCAAAGGTTGCCAGATGTGCAAGCGTTTCCGGTAGTTTTTCTCTGCTGCTTTCGTCACGCAGCTTGCAAAAGATGTTTTACTAGGCTAATAAACGGTGAGGTTCTTTGTGTTCTTAAGGTGGTGCAGCGTGATAAAACAGACACCTAATAGCCGTGCCATGCTTTTTTGTAGCCAAAGGCAATTTTTCGCCTTATTCTCACCTTCCTTTGCCATTCATGCTTCCTCGAGGGACGGCGGTTGGAAGAAGATCTCTAGAGCAGCTCCTCGTCTGTAGAAATGCCGAGTGACATTCTTCAATCCTAACTGCCTAACTGGAAGAGCAGTTGTTTTCTCCACTCCACAGAGTGGAGACGGAGTGTCGAGTTGAGGCGCACTTCTGAATTCGGCGGTTAGCCTTTCATAGGCAGCAGAGATGCGCAATAAACTTTATTTGCTGCTAATCTTCCAGTTAAACACTAAAACCTCCTCATTCCTCATCAATGCACACTCTGTGTAAGGAACTTTGTCACTCCATTTGTCACCACTTTGATGTATGCCATCCCAAATTCAGGGGCTGTATAATTTTTGAAATTTTGTTGAAATTGCGTGAAAACCTTTGCAATTTCATGGACCTCTCCTGTTTTTCCCCCAAGTCCCAAACCTACGCAGAGTGCAAGTGGCTTTTTAAACTCCAGCTAAATTTTGTTATTCATCAAAGGGCTTTTCTCTCTACTGCTTTGCTGGGTGTATCTGAAGTATAATATTATGCACCAGTGTGTGAAGCTTTGTTCCCAGAGCTATTAGCCCGAGGTAGTAATTTTAGAGCATTGCGTTGCGTTCTGAGCCTGGTTGCGTTTTGAGCCTCAGAGTTGTGCTGATTCCATGGGTAGAACCCAAGATGGCAGCCTCCAATGCAGCAGTGTATCCCAGTAGTTGCCATGGGAGCCGAGGTGATTACATAATGGAATAAAATAATAGCAGGTGGCAGTGTGATGCTCGAGCACCACAGCTCGAAACTAAACTGTATCGATCAGTATATGTATATCTGTCTGGCAGGCATTAAAGTCTGGCTGCTTAGTCTCGACATTCATGTAAAATTTGTGGGTGAACCGTTTGGCATGAATGTACCAGATGGTGTCATACGATTCAGCCTGCCGTGCAGCATAAACTTATAGTTAAGTTAGAGCCTATCTCGCAGCACGGATTCGAACTGACAAATTATGTTAGATGTATGAATGCTCGTTATTCGATCACTGCCTCAGCATCTGCTCATTTTTTATATTCAACCACACTAACATTACTTATTACCCCATCTGTGCAGATTCCTTCTGGCACTATTTGAAGCTGAAGGGTTGCTCGGCTGAGGATCTCCAAAAGCGCCACAAGAAGGTCCCACGCTACCTGGCACAGAAGTGCTGTGACATGCGGAGGTAAATAGCTGTTCAAGTCAATAGTCTCTTGTTATATGCATGAATAGATTGGGTAAGCTCATGTGCTTACAAAACTCGAAAACCTGACTATTTCCTAACTGTCTGTATGGTACACTTAGGCACTGGAATAACCTGCAAATCTCACTGGAATTTGCCTACTATAGTGAGATACTGCTTTACCCAAGTTCTGCTTAAGGGTAGTCGACTACTCAGATGACGCACAGAGGATTATATTTATGAACCAGACTGTTAACAACACTTATGGACCACATTAGCAGACAGATAAAAGCAAGGATTGGTGGTGTTTTGTAGTGTTCACGGGGCATTATTGAAGATAGCATCCTTGTCATTATTTTCTTGTCATCTAAAGTAAACGATCTTTCCTTTGCGCTCATGTTTTGAGACTGTTCTGAGACCGCGCGCAGCCAGTCTTTTCAGCGTGGAACAGGCGGCTTTAGACAAGGCAGGCGAGCGCTCTGTTCCTGCACGTTATGTGGATGTCGGATCAATCTCGAAAAAATTATATGAACGACGCGCCAGGAATATGACTACTCCAACTCTTCGGAGATGTGCAGCGCACAGTATACGGCCATGCCAGCGACATGTCTTTCTGTTAAAACTTTGTCTAGAACCGCTGTCACTACGCAGAAGCAGGTAGCAGTATCTGTACTAAGAATTCATATCTTAAAGGAAAAAAGAAAGCGCAATGTTCACCTTTGGCTCGATTTCTGCAGTGATGTGCGTTCTGCCGGCGGACAGTACACCGCTTGCTTGGTGTTGTAGGCCTAACCTGTGCTTTACTCAAGCTGTAGCGGGAAGCGCTTTTGAACTAGCCACCAGCGATCACAGAAATGTCTACTCTTTTTACCGCCTCTACAATAACTTTATGGTGGTATGAACGTGCAGTTGAATTCCCCAACGTCTTCGTAAGTGAAGCGCGCAGAAAAACGGGCCAGGCGGACCGCCTCGCACTGATAGATGCGGGTTGCATGCACGGACTCAGTCTGAGCCGTCGGCAGAACCGTCAATACAGGCCATGGTACACTTGGGCACACGTTGCATGCACGTCTACGTCTTGATTTCTATATGGAAACAGCTTGGTTGACGTCACTTCTGTCAATAAAGTGCTCTGCATGCCAATGTCTCTCCCATTCCGGACGGTTCCCGCCAGCCATTGTATGAAGCGGGGTGTGCATATTCAATTGTATAATTGAGGCTTTTAATGCATTATTCTTATGGGTTTACGTCGGGCCCGTGCCAATTTGATGTTAAATGTGGATCGTTGCATGAAAGGGGAATGCATAATCAAGATTCCACTGTATGACTTCTGTAACATTTGCATGCATTTGTTGTGTATGCATACCATATATATCACTGTTCTTTTTCTTCACCTAGGACAGTCTGAACAAGAGAGACCTGCTGAAGAAAAATTCTGTATGTATGTAAATAAATAGTCAATTTGCTCCAAGTGAGGTGGTTTTGTGCCTGGCTGTACTGCAGGAATGTATGGAATGTTCAGAGTCAGACTGCTGCTCTGTAGCTGCATATTAATTGACAAATAAAGCGTACTTGGTAATGACTACAGGAATACAACACACTACACAATTGCACTACAGAAGGCAGACTACAGAGATACGACACTACAGAATTACGTCACTACAGAAGACAGACTACAGAGATACGACACTACAGAATTACGTCACTACAGAAGACAGACTACAGAAATACTACACTACAGAATACAGACTACAGAAATACTACACTACAGAAGACAGACTACGGAAATACGACACTACAGACTACAGAAGATAGACTACACAAATACTACATGCCCAAAATACGACAGACTACAGAAGTTTTCTGTCGTAAATTCCTGTAGTGCGTTCTGACTGGGCTTGCACTTTTTTGTGTTTAGTTCCATGTTCCATTTGTTAGTCCATTGAAGAGCATGATCAATATCCGATTGAAGAAGAGCTATATCAGAGTCACTGTTAATTTCGCGGTATATGACGCAGTCATCAGCAAAAAGATTTATTGTTGAACATAGATTAATTGCCAGGTAAGTAATTGATATATATAAAAAAAAGCAGAGGCCCTAGAACAGAGCCTTGTGGCACTCCAGATCCAACTGGAGAAGTGCAGGAAGAAGCATTATTAGCGGTAGCAAATTGTGAACGATTAGTGAGAAACAAATGCAGCCACCTAAGAACGTTAGGGTCGAGGTTAAGTTTAGTAAGTTTAAAAAAAGCAGTTGATGAGAGACCGTGTCAAACGCCTTTGAGAAATCGAGGAATATGCAGTCGACTACGGAACCCCTGTCGAGGAATGAGTTTAGATGAAGGGTGAAGGTTAAAAGCTGTGTTTCGCAAGAAAACCACTTCCGAAATCCATGTTTACTGTCAGTAAAAAATGCATTAAAGTCAAGGAATGATGCAAGGTGAGAGTAAATAACATGATCCATAATTTTACACGAAATGCTGGTAAGTGAGATGGGTCGATAATTATGCGGGGAATGTTGATCACCAGATTTATGCAAGGGAATCACCTTCCCGACCTTCCAGTCATCAGGTATGCATGCTGTTTCAAGAGATTGCTGAACTAGGTTAGAGAGTATTATTGCGCTGAACACTTTGGGTTTAATCAAGAACTTAGAACTAATGTTATCAACACCACATGATGAAGAAACCTTTTGTTTTTCGATTATTTTTTCCACTCCAGCAGGATCAAAAATAATAGAATCCATCGGTAAAAAGTCAGCACTGTTATATGAAGGGGTTACCGAACACTGATTTTTGGAAAAAGCTGAAACCAATACACTGTTTAGAACATTTGCACATTCATTAAGATGAATTAGTTGGTCACTGGAGTGTTTAAGGCTCATGGATGATTTGTCTTTTTTGTTAACTACGCTCCAAAATTGCCAAGGGTTATTTATCAAAAGGGAAGGTAATGTGTCATTGAAAAACAAATCTTTGGCATCCTTCAGTGCACTTTTATATTCAAGGGCCGCGGCCTGATAAGCAGTCGAACGTTCTTGGGAACCGGTTAGTTTAGCAGAGCGGAACATGCGTTTTTTCTTATTACAGAGCCATTAGTTATGCGGTCAGCCCTCGGGCCGAGGTGGTGCCAAGCTTGAGTAGTGCCGCACGAACCTCGCCCAGGGAGATGTCCGCATGAAGGTGGCAGTTTGTGGAGCCGGATTAAGTGGGAAGAGAAGCAGAGGGCCGCTTTAGGGGTGGCGGTTCCGGAGGGCCGCCAGGAATTCAGTATCAAAGAGTGGGGAGGAGAGAAGGAGGTGGGAGATGTCCTTGCGTTGGGAGGACTTAGTTTGCGTGGGGTCTAGCAGCACCCTGAGAAGCGACTGCGTGTCGCCGAGGCCCAGACTGCCGGCCATGCGATTGCAGGTCTGGCCCCACTGCTGCCGAAGAAGAGAGGAACAGTGCTCCTCCATGTCCGACGCCAGCTGGGCCAAACAAAGACGCGGGTAGCGATGGTGTTTCTGGGCTGTCAGCGGCAGTGGACCGCGAGATAAGTATCCAAAAGTGCAGCAGACGGCTGTGTGCCTAGTGGAGTGTGGTGATGCAGGGAGTGTGGATGTGGCATTCCGGACATCGGCCAATACGGTCTCAGTCCAGACCGAGAGATCAGTCACATGGTCAAAAAAGCGCTGAGACGAGGAAAAAAGAGACAAGAGGACAAAAGGACCGGCGCTGACTATCAAGTGAAAGTTTATTAGATAAAACACGCAATATATCATCATCATCATCAGCCTGACTACACCCATTGCAAGGCAAAGGCCTCTCCCATGTCTCTCCAATCAACCCTGTCCTTTGCTAGTTGCCGCCACTGTATCCCCGCAAACTTCTTTCTCCATCGCAATATATACTCCATCGGAAAACAAGAGCCCATGGCAACACCAAAAGCCGCAGTGATACATGATTCACCTGAACGAAGATACTTTAGTGCACAGTCATGAACTGTTACAGAGGGGGTGCTCACGCACGAGTCAGTGTTCTTGTGGATATGAAACACTTCACTGATTTTCCTTGTTAGTTTATCGTTGTGTTTGTACAGGATCCTAGTTTCATAAAAAATTGGGGTACATGATGCTTCAGAAGAATCAGGTTGGTTATTCCCGGGACAGTTCCTGTAAAGCAGAGCTAAATTTTACGACGGAGCTCCTTTCAAACAAGTGTAGTGGTGTAGTGGTCTCAAGCACCTTCCTGTTTGACATATATAGCTGTTTCCGCACGTGAACGGCACTTCATCCACAACCCCTTCAGCACAAGCGACAAAGCTCAGCTCATGCTTAACCTGGCAACCTTTAATGTTTTTCTTCGTTTCATTTCCTCTTCCTTGGCTTTTCTGTCTACACCTGCGCAAAATTTTCCGAGCTTGTTTGGTGCAGAAAAAAGAACATCAATGCCATATCAGCTGCCTACTTTCTTCAAACGGTGCGACAGTTGGTGAATGTACGATAGAACAACGAATTTCTGTTTTTCCTTTTTTGAAGGTTCCTATGGTTCTTGCCTTTTGAGGTTTTTAATTATCTTACGGCAAGCAATTACTAAGACACCATCTGGAAAGCCCGCACATCTTAGCCATTGAATATACTAATTAAAACTTTTACTGATAGCATGCACGCATGACTTGGCGGTGGCAGCACCTAGGCAAGGAACTGCTATGGCATATTTAACAACCTTCGAATGAGCCGAACGAAAACTGAGCGAAGGCTTCTCTGATATCTGAAGGAAGGACCAGCACACGTGATCTTTCTTCGTTGCCAGTATGGAATCCAAAAACTGTAGCTCATTCCCGTGCGGTTTTTTAAAGGTGAATGTTAGGCGGTGTCTCCTTTCGTATCCACATTTTTGGTACCCCCATCCACTACCCCCTTTTTAATGAAACCAGTATCCTGCACATACACAAAGATAAACTAACAAGTGGAATCAGTGATGCGTTTTACATCCACAAAAACAATGACTAGTGCGTGAGCACCCCCTCTGTAGCAGTTCATGAGGGTGCGCTAAAGTAACTTGGTTCAGGCGATGGATGTCTCACTGTTGCTTTTGGTGTTGCCATGCGCTCCTTGTTGCCGACAGAGTATATACTGCGTGTTGCATCTAATTAACTTTCAGTTGGATAGTCAGCGTTGGTCCTGTTGTCTTCTTCTTTCTTTCTTCCACATCTCAGCGCTGTTTTTTTCCCAGCAGTATATACCAACTATCTCAACTATCCGTTTTAGGGATAGGATCAGAAGAGGAAGTAGAGATACGAGTGGAGCGGATGCGGTCCCCAAAAACCATTTGGGTAAGACGAGCAGAGGCACGAGCAAGACAGGGGAGAGGGAAAAGAGGTGCTAAGGATGCAGTGATCGCTACAGAGAGACACCACAGTCAGCGTCTCACCACATTCGAACCTCAGGGCAGTTTCGTCATCGGATCCCCCTATAAAGGCTGCATGCATCCACGATGGGCTCAGAGGGCACGGAAGCGTTCATCGGAACATGCCACATTTTGCATGGCTCGTTGTACAGGTGCTTCATCTTCTCCGGCCGCTGTCATGTTCTGCGCACCGGCTTCCACGGAGCAGGCGCCGCGGAACCTTCTATCAAGAAATGCTTGAGAAACAGCAACTTCTTACTGACGGTTATCCGGACTACAACAAGACAGTCAGCGTCTCATCGCATTGGAACCACAGGGCAGTGACGTCATCGGATCCCCCTATAAAGGCTGCATGCATTCACGATGGGCTCAGAGGGCACGGCAGCGCTCATCGGAACATGTCACATTTTGCATAGTTCGTTGAACAGGCGCTTCGTCTTCTCCGGCCGCTGTCATGTTCTGCGCACCCGGCTTCCACGGAGCAGGCGCCGCAGAACCTTCTATCAAGGAATGCTTGGGAAACAGCAACTTCTTACTGACGGTTATCCGGACTACAACAAGACAGTCAGCGTCTCACCGCATTGGAACCACAGGGCAGTGACGTCATCGGATCCCCCTATAAAGGCTGCATGCATCCACGATGGGCTCAGAGGGCACGGCAGCGTTTATCGGAACATGCAACATATTGCATGGCTCGTTGTACAGGTGCTTCTTCTTCTCCGGCCGCTATCATGTTCTGCGCACCCGGCTTCCACGGAGCAGGCGCCGCAGGATATTCTATCAAGAAGTGCTTGGGAAAGAGCAACTTCTTCTGACGGTTATCCGGACTACAACAAGACAGTCAGCGTATCACCGCATTGAAACCTCAGGGCAGTGACGTCATCGGATCACCCTATAAAGGCTGCATGCATCCACGATGGGCTCAGAGGGCACGGCAGCGTTTATCGGAACATGTCACATATTGCATGGCTCGTTGTACAGGTGCTTCTTCTTCTCCGGCCGCTATCATGTTCTGCGCACCCGGCTTCCACGGAGCAGGCGCCGCAGGACCTTCTATCAAGAAGTGCTTGGGAAAGAGCAACTTATTCTGACGGTTATCCGGACTACAACAAGACAGTCAGCGTATCACCGCATTGAAACCTCAGGGCAGTGACGTCATCGGATCGCCCTATAAAGGCTGCATGCATCCACGATGGGCTCAGAGGGCACGGCAGCGTTTATCGGAACATGTCACATATTGCATGGCTCGTTGTACAGGTGCTTCTTCTTCTCCGGCCGCTATCATGTTCTGCGCACCCGGCTTCCACGGAGCAGGCGCCGCAGGACCTTCTATCAAGAAGTGCTCGGGAAAGAGCAACTTCTTCTGACGGTTATCCGGACTACAACAAGACAGTCAGCGTATCACCGCATTGAAACCTCAGGGCAGTGACGTCATCGGATCCTCCTATGAAGGCTGCATGCATTCACGATGGGCTCAGAGGGCACGGCAGCGTTCATCGGAACATGTCACATATTGCATGGCTCGTTGTACAGGTGCTTCTTCTTCTCCGGCCGCTATCATGTTCTGCGCACCCGGCTTCCACGGAGCAGCGCCGCAGGACCTTCTATCAAGAAGTGCTTGGGAAAGAGCAACTTCTTCTGACGGTTATCCGGACTACAACAAGACAGTCAGCGTATCACCGCATTGAAACCTCAGGGCAGTGACGTCATCGGATCACCCTATAAAGGCTGCATGCATCCACGATGGGCTCAGAGGGCACGGCAGCGTTTATCGGAACATGTCACATATTGCATGGCTCGTTGTACAGGTGCTTCTTCTTCTCCGGCCGCTATCATGTTCTGCGCACCCGGCTTCCACGGAGCAGGCGCCGCAGGACCTTCTATCAAGAAGTGCTCGGGAAAGAGCAACTTCTTCTGACGGTTATCCGGACTACAACAAGACAGTCAGCGTATCACCGCATTGAAACCTCAGGGCAGTGACGTCATCGGATCCCCCTATGAAGGCTGCATGCATTCACGATGGGCTCAGAGGGCACGGCAGCGTTCATCGGAACATGTCACATATTGCATGGCTCGTTGTACAGGTGCTTCTTCTTCTCCGGCCGCTATCATGTTCTGCGCACCCGGCTTCCACGGAGCAGGCGCCGCAGGACCTTCTATCAAGAAGTGCTTGGGAAAGAGCAACTTCTTCTGACGGTTATCCGGACTACAACAAGACAGTCAGCGTATCACCGCATTGAAACCTCAGGGCAGTGACGTCATCGGATCACCCTATAAAGGCTGCATGCATCCACGATGGGCTCAGAGGGCACGGCAGCGTTTATCGGAACATGTCACATATTGCATGGTTCGTTGTACAGGTGCTTCTTCTTCTCCGGCCGCTATCATGTTCTGCGCACCCGGCTTCCACGGAGCAGGCGCCGCAGGACCTTCTATCAAGAAGTGCTTGGGAAAGAGCAACTTCTTCTGACGGTTATCAGGACTACAACAAGACAGTCAGCGTATCACCGCATTGGAACCACAGGGCAGTGACGTCATCGGATCCCCCTATAAAGGCTGCATGCATCCACGATGGGCTCAGAGGGCACGGAAGCGTTCATCGGAACATGTCACATTTTGCATGGCTCGTTGTACAGGTGCTTCGTCTTCTCCGGCCGCTATCATGTTCTGCGCACCCGGCTTCCACGGAGCAGGCGCCGCAGGACCTTCTATCAAGAAGTGCTCGGGAAAGAGCAACTTCGCCGCCGCGGTGGCTCAGTGGCTATGGTGCTCGGCTGCTGACCCAAAAGACGCGGGTTCGATCCCGGCCGCGGCGGCTGGAATTTCTTTGGAGGAGAAATTCTAGAGGCCCGTGTACTGTGCGATGTCAGTGCACGTTAAAGAACCCCAGGTGGTCGAAATTTCCGGAGCCCTCCACTACGGCGTCTCTCATAGCCTTAGTCGCTTTGGGACGTTAAACCCCATAAACCAAACCAAACCAAAGAGCAACTTCTTCTGACGGTTATCCGGACTACAACAAGACAGTCAGCGTATCACCGCATTGAAACCTCAGGGCAGTGACGTCATCGGATCCCCCTATGAAGGCTGCATGCATTCACGATGGGCTCAGAGGGCACGGCAGCGTTCATCGGAACATGTCACATATTGCATGGCTCGTTGTACAGGTGCTTCTTCTTCTCCGGCCGCTATCATGTTCTGCGCACCCGGCTTCCACGGAGCAGGCGCCGCAGGACCTTCTATCAAGAAGTGCTTGGGAAAGAGCAACTTCTTCTGACGGTTATCCGGACTACAACAAGACAGTCAGCGTATCACCGCATTGAAACCTCAGGGCAGTGACGTCATCGGATCACCCTATAAAGGCTGCATGCATTCACGATGGGCTCAGAGGGCACGGCAGCGTTTATCGGAACATGTCACATATTGCATGGTTCGTTGTACAGGTGCTTCTTCTTCTCCGGCCGCTATCATGTTCTGCGCACCCGGCTTCCACGGAGCAGGCGCCGCAGGACCTTCTATCAAGAAGTGCTTGGGAAAGAGCAACTTCTTCTGACGGTTATCAGGACTACAACAAGACAGTCAGCGTATCACCGCATTGGAACCACAGGGCAGTGACGTCATCGGATCCCCCTATAAAGGCTGCATGCATCCACGATGGGCTCAGAGGGCACGGAAGCGTTCATCGGAACATGTCACATTTTGCATGGCTCGTTGTACAGGTGCTTCGTCTTCTCCGGCCGCTATCATGTTCTGCGCACCCGGCTTCCACGGAGCAGGCGCCGCAGGACCTTCTATCAAGAAGTGCTCGGGAAAGAGCAACTTCGCCGCCGCGGTGGCTCAGTGGCTATGGTGCTCGGCTGCTGACCCAAAAGACGCGGGTTCGATCCCGGCCGCGGCGGCTGGAATTTCTTTGGAGGAGAAATTCTAGAGGCCCGTGTACTGTGCGATGTCAGTGCACGTTAAAGAACCCCAGGTGGTCGAAATTTCCGGAGCCCTCCACTACGGCGTCTCTCATAGCCTTAGTCGCTTTGGGACGTTAAACCCCATAAACCAAACCAAACCAAAGAGCAACTTCTTCTGACGGTTATCCGGACTACAACAAGACAGTCAGCGTATCACCGCATTGAAACCTCAGGGCAGTGACGTCATCGGATCCCCCTATGAAGGCTGCATGCATTCACGATGGGCTCAGAGGGCACGGCAGCGTTTATCGGAACATGTCACATATTGCATGGCTCGTTGTACAGGTGCTTCTTCTTCTCCGGCCGCTATCATGTTCTGCGCACCCGGCTTCCACGGAGCAGGCGCCGCTGGACCTTCTATCAAAAGTGCTCGGGAAAGAGCAACTTCTTCTGACGGTTATCCGGACTACAACGAGACAGTCAGCGTATCACTGCATTGAAACCTCAGGGCAGTGACGTCATCGGATCCCCCTATGAAGGCTGCATGCATCCACGATGGGCTCAGAGGGCACGGCAGCGTTTATCGGAACATGTCACATATTGCATGGCTCGTTGTACAGGTGCTTCTTCTTCTCCGGCCGCTATCATGTTCTGCGCACCCGGCTTCCACGGAGCAGGCGCCGCAGGACCTTCTATCAAGAAGTGCTCGGGAAAGAGCAACTTCTTCTGACGGTCATCCGGACTACAACAAGACAGTCAGCGTATCACCGCATTGAAACCTCAGGGCAGTGACGTCATCGGATCCCCCTATGAAGGCTGCATGCATTCACGATGGGCTCAGAGGGCACGGCAGCGTTCATCGGAACATGTCACATATTGCATGGCTCGTTGTACAGGTGCTTCTTCTTCTCCGGCCGCTATCATGTTCTGCGCACCCGGCTTCCACGGAGCAGCGCCGCAGGACCTTCTATCAAGAAGTGCTTGGGAAAGAGCAACTTCTTCTGACGGTTATCCGGACTACAACAAGACAGTCAGCGTATCACCGCATTGAAACCTCAGGGCAGTGACGTCATCGGATCACCCTATAAAGGCTGCATGCATCCACGATGGGCTCAGAGGGCACGGCAGCGTTTATCGGAACATGTCACATATTGCATGGCTCGTTGTACAGGTGCTTCTTCTTCTCCGGCCGCTATCATGTTCTGCGCACCCGGCTTCCACGGAGCAGGCGCCGCAGGACCTTCTATCAAGAAGTGCTCGGGAAAGAGCAACTTCTTCTGACGGTTATCCGGACTACAACAAGACAGTCAGCGTATCACCGCATTGAAACCTCAGGGCAGTGACGTCATCGGATCCCCCTATGAAGGCTGCATGCATTCACGATGGGCTCAGAGGGCACGGCAGCGTTCATCGGAACATGTCACATATTGCATGGCTCGTTGTACAGGTGCTTCTTCTTCTCCGGCCGCTATCATGTTCTGCGCACCCGGCTTCCACGGAGCAGGCGCCGCAGGACCTTCTATCAAGAAGTGCTTGGGAAAGAGCAACTTCTTCTGACGGTTATCCGGACTACAACAAGACAGTCAGCGTATCACCGCATTGAAACCTCAGGGCAGTGACGTCATCGGATCACCCTATAAAGGCTGCATGCATCCACGATGGGCTCAGAGGGCACGGCAGCGTTTATCGGAACATGTCACATATTGCATGGTTCGTTGTACAGGTGCTTCTTCTTCTCCGGCCGCTATCATGTTCTGCGCACCCGGCTTCCACGGAGCAGGCGCCGCACGACCTTCTATCAAGAAGTGCTTGGGAAAGAGCAACTTCTTCTGACGGTTATCAGGACTACAACAAGACAGTCAGCGTATCACCGCATTGGAACCACAGGGCAGTGACGTCATCGGATCCCCTATAAAGGCTGCATGCATCCACGATGGGCTCAGAGGGCACGGAAGCGTTCATCGGAACATGTCACATTTTGCATGGCTCGTTGTACAGGTGCTTCGTCTTCTCCGGCCGCTATCATGTTCTGCGCACCCGGCTTCCACGGAGCAGGCGCCGCAGGACCTTCTATCAAGAAGTGCTCGGGAAAGAGCAACTTCGCCGCCGCGGTGGCTCAGTGGCTATGGTGCTCGGCTGCTGACCCAAAAGACGCGGGTTCGATCCCGGCCGCGGCGGCTGGAATTTCTTTGGAGGAGAAATTCTAGAGGCCCGTGTACTGTGCGATGTCAGTGCACGTTAAAGAACCCCAGGTGGTCGAAATTTCCGGAGCCCTCCACTACGGCGTCTCTCATAGCCTTAGTCGCTTTGGGACGTTAAACCCCATAAACCAAACCAAACCAAAGAGCAACTTCTTCTGACGGTTATCCGGACTACAAGACAGTCAGCGTATCACCGCATTGAAACCTCAGGGCAGTGACGTCATCGGATCCCCCTATGAAGGCTGCATGCATTCACGATGGGCTCAGAGGGCACGGCAGCGTTTATCGGAACATGTCACATATTGCATGGCTCGTTGTACAGGTGCTTCTTCTTCTCCGGCCGCTATCATGTTCTGCGCACCCGGCTTCCACGGAGCAGGCGCCGCTGGACCTTCTATCAAAAGTGCTCGGGAAAGAGCAACTTCTTCTGACGGTTATCCGGACTACAACGAGACAGTCAGCGTATCACTGCATTGAAACCTCAGGGCAGTGACGTCATCGGATCCCCCTATGAAGGCTGCATGCATTCACGATGGGCTCAGAGGGCACGGCAGCATTCATCGGAACATGTCACATATTGCATGGCTCGTTGTACAGGTGCTTCTTCTTCTCCGGCCGCTATCATGTTCTGCGCACCCGGCTTCCACGGAGCAGCGCCGCAGGACCTTCTATCAAGAAGTGCTTGGGAAAGAGCAACTTCTTCTGACGGTTATCCGGACTACAACAAGACAGTCAGCGTATCACCGCATTGAAACCTCAGGGCAGTGACGTCATCGGATCACCCTATAAAGGCTGCATGCATCCACGATGGGCTCAGAGGGCACGGCAGCGTTTATCGGAACATGTCACATATTGCATGGCTCGTTGTACAGGTGCTTCTTCTTCTCCGGCCGCTATCATGTTCTGCGCACCCGGCTTCCACGGAGCAGGCGCCGCAGGACCTTCTATCAAGAAGTGCTCGGGAAAGAGCAACTTCTTCTGACGGTTATCCGGACTACAACAAGACAGTCAGCGTATCACCGCATTGAAACCTCAGGGCAGTGACGTCATCGGATCCCCCTATGAAGGCTGCATGCATTCACGATGGGCTCAGAGGGCACGGCAGCGTTCATCGGAACATGTCACATATTGCATGGCTCGTTGTACAGGTGCTTCTTCTTCTCCGGCCGCTATCATGTTCTGCGCACCCGGCTTCCACGGAGCAGGCGCCGCAGGACCTTCTATCAAGAAGTGCTTGGGAAAGAGCAACTTCTTCTGACGGTTATCCGGACTACAACAAGACAGTCAGCGTATCACCGCATTGAAACCTCAGGGCAGTGACGTCATCGGATCACCCTATAAAGGCTGCATGCATCCACGATGGGCTCAGAGGGCACGGCAGCGTTTATCGGAACATGTCACATATTGCATGGCTCGTTGTACAGGTGCTTCTTCTTCTCCGGCCGCTATCATGTTCTGCGCACCCGGCTTCCACGGAGCAGGCGCCGCAGGACCTTCTATCAAGAAGTGCTTGGGAAAGAGCAACTTCTTCGGACGGTTATCCGGACTACAACAAGACAGTCAGCGTATCACCGCATTGGAACCACAGGGCAGTGACGTCATCGGATCCCCCTATAAAGGCTGCATGCATCCACGATGGGCTCAGAGGGCACGGAAGCGTTCATCGGAACATGTCACATTTTGCATGGCTCGTTGTACAGGTGCTTCGTCTTCTCCGGCCGCTGTCATGTTCTGCGCACCCGGCTTCCACGGAGCAGGCGCCGCAGGACCTTCTGTCAAGAAATGCTTGGGAAAGAGCAACTTCTTCTGACGGTTATCCGGACTGCAACAAGACAGTCAGCGTCTCACCACATTGAAACCTCAGGGCAGTGACGTCATCGGATCACCCTATTGCCATGTATCATTGTAGTGTTTGCTCAAGGCTGCAGGAAAGGGTTGTTATCACTTTTGTTCGTGACGCGAGAAGCGACCACACTAATCTCGATTGATCGCAGCCATGAAAGGCTGCATCTAGGTTTTTCCAGATTTCTGTAGATGATCTTGTCTTGTTATCTGGAAGTTTCCTTGCCGGCTTTAAATTGAGCGATGCCGCGAGCGGCGGACATTCGTAGTTCGACGACCGACGAGCACGTTTGTTGCTTACGCCTCCGCCGAGCGATTCAGTTCTTCTGAGGGCGCAAGTCAGCCCAAATAAAGAGCTTCGTTTCCAAGTCTTGTTGGTGTCCTACTGACCGCTGGACTGCCGTCACTACAACGTGACATCTGGTGGAGGTGCTGGGTAGCCTTCCATGTACCGGACACCCCCTACAAGCCGTGACGCCAGCCCTCTGAGTCATCAACCGCAGGACCTCAGTCCAGTCCACCGCGCTAGTCGACGCCTGCAAGGGGACGCACCAGAGTTCGGGAATCTGCCGGACCCTACCCGGAAGCGGAAGCCAGCCGCAACGTCTACCATGAGCTTGCCCCAGACGACGACTCCAATCATTCTTCACCAGCCCCGGGTGCCACCAACCTTCGACGCTTCGCCTGGCGCCGACCCCGAAGAATGGCTGGAGCAGTTCGACTGTGTGGCTATCTTCAACAACTGGGACGATGCCACAAAACTTAGGTACGTCTTCTTCGCCTTGGAGGGACCAGCAAAAGCCTGGTTTGAGAATGAGGAAGCTTACCTCACGAACTGGGAAACCTTCAAGGAGAAGCTTCTAAAGACCTTCACGAACGTCGTGCGAAAGGAGAGAGGGCAGCAGCTGCTACAGTCTCGCATACAACACCCAAACGAGACCGTTGCTGTGTACACTGAGGAAATGAAGCGTCTCTTCCGGCGTGCCGACGCGAGCATGAAGGAAGAAGAGAAGGTGAAGTTGCTTATGCGAGGAGTTAAAGAGCAACTATTTGCCGGCCTCGTTCGCAACCCACCGAAAACCGTCGCGGAATTCGTACAAGAGGCATCCACAATGAAGAAAACTCTTGACGCCCGAGCCCGCCAGTATGACCGCCAGCAGCGCTTTTTGTCAGGAAGCTGCATGGACACCGTTAACAACGATAACCTACGAGAGGTTATCCGTCAAGTTGTGCGAGAAGAGCTCCGACGATTGCTCCCAACGGGAACGCAGCCGCAGCTTTCATCGCTCGCTGACGTCGTCCGGGACCAGGTTCAACAGGCCTTGGGTGTGACGCCGACACCCACGCAGCCTCTGCAGCCCCCAGCCATGACTTACGCCGCAGCTGTGCGCCGTCCTGCAGCCTTGAGCAAATACTACAATGATACGTGGCACTATAAAGGCTGCATGCATCCACGATGGGCTCAGAGGGCACGGCAGCGCTCATCGGAACATGTCACATTTTGCATGGTTCGTTGAACAGGCGCTTCGTCTTCTCCGGCCGCTGTCATGTTCTGCGCATCCGGCTTCCACGGAGCAGGCGCCGCAGAACCTTCTATCAAGAAATGCTTGGGAAACAGCAACTTCCTACTGACGGTTATCCGGACTACAACATAACAGTCAGCGTCTCACCGCATTGGAACCACAGGGCAGTGACGTCATCGGATCCCCCTATAAAGGCTGCATGCATCCACGATAGGCTGAGAGGGCACGGCAGCGCTCATCGGAACATGTCACATTTTGCATGGTTCGTTGAACAGGCGCTTCGTCTTCTCCGGCCGCTGTCATGTTCTGCGCACCCGGCTTCCACGGAGCAGGCGCCGCAGGACCTTCTATCAAGAAATGCTTGGGAAAGAGCAACTTCTTACTGACGGTTATCCGGACTACAAGAAGACAGTCAGCGTCTCACCGCATTGAAACCTCAGGGCAGTGACGTCATCGGATCACCCTATAAAGGCTGCATGCATCCACGATGGGCTCAGAGGGCACGGCAGCGCTCATCGGAACATGTCACATTTTGCATGGTTCGTTGAACAGGCGCTTCGTCTTCTCCGGCCGCTGTCATGTTCTGCGCATCCGGCTTCCACGGAGCAGGCGCCGCAGAACATTCTATCAAGAAATGCTTGGGAAACAGCAACTTCTTACTGACGGTTATCCGGACTACAACATAACAGTCAGCGTCTCACCGCATTGGAACCACAGGGCAGTGACGTCATCGGATCCCCCTATAAAGGCTGCATGCATCCACGATGGGCTCAGAGGGCACGGCAGCGCTCATCGGAACATGTCACATTTTGCATGGCTCGTTGTACAGGTGCTTCGTCTTCTCCGGCCGCTGTCATGTTCTGCGCACCCGACTTCCACGGAGCAGGCGCCGCAGGACCTTCTATCAAGAAATGCTTGGGAAAGAGCAACTTCTTCTGACGGTTATCCGGACTACAACAAGACAGTCAGCGTCTCACCGCATTGAAACCTCAGGGCAGTCACGTCATCGGATCCCCCTATGAAGGCTGCATGCATTCACGATGGGCTCAGAGGGCACGGCAGCGTTCATCGGAACATGTCACATTTTGCATGGCTCGTTGTACAGGTCAGTTTTCACAATTCATACCATTGTTTACGTACCAGTTGCTATGGTCTTGTGATGCTGCCGTGCCCTCGGACGTGCGTAAGCATTCTGTATGATTGGTGGTCTGTGTTCTTACTTTTATTATGTGGTGATGTGGAAATAAATCCCGGTCCTGGCAGTGATAATGAGCCAACACTGAACACAATCTTGGCAGAATTAAAGGGTCTGAAACTTGCTGATTTAAAGCGCGACGCTACCCTTGCAGAAATTAACGAAAAGCTGTCCAAACTGTGCGAAGTGTTTATGATATCCAAGGCAAACGAAGAAAATATACTAAAGCTCGAAGAAACAGTTCAGAGCTTACAGAGTGTTGTGGCTGCAGAGGAAAAACAACTGGTAGATTTTGAGGACCGCAGCCGCAGGAATAACTTAGTAGTGTTCGGAGTAAAGGAAGATGCTAATGAAACCCGGTCTGATCTCGAAAAAAAAATTCTTCAAGACGTTTGTATAGACAAACTACGAGTGAATATTGATTCTCTGGAACGTATACACAGAATTGGCAAAAAACGCGATGATCAACCAAGGCCTGTTATTCTTCTCCTCTACAACTATAACGAAAAAATAGCCGTACTTACGAATGGCCACAAACTCAAAGATTCCGGAGTGTCAATATCTGACGACTGCTCGCAGGCAACTTTAAACATTAGGAAATGGCTTTGGCAATCCGATAAGAGCGAAAAACGCCCCGGCGACAAAATAAAGCTCGTCTACAACAAACTGCATGTAAATGCTAACATTGCTGCACAAAGCAGCCTCCACGTCCCAAGATTGACGAACAGATACCACTACACGCGCTGCGGAAAAATCACTTCGACTAATATGTTTGAATGCGCGAAGTTTGTGCAACAAGCAAGATCGACTCGAACACTTATTACTCTCCTATGATCCACACGTGGCGATTGTATCTGAAACTTGGCTTCATGCCGACATTCCTGATAGCTGCGCCGTACCGCCTTCATACACATGCTAAAGAAAGGACCGCGCCCCTAGGGGTGGTGGAAAATGCGATTCTCGTGAAAGCTGGATTGTCTTCTATCCTTTTGCCCGATGTTTCCACTTATCATGAAAGCGCTCCATGTAGGCTGATGTTCTCCGGCAACCAAATAACTATTGTTGGAATCTGTAGGCCTCCTGGGGCGGGACCAGAATATCACTAGAATTATATGATCACCTAGAAAAGTATTTAAATCAGAATATTATAATTACAGGTGACTTTAATCCTCCCCACATTGACTGGGGCACTATGAAGTTTAGTGCCTCCGATGCAAGCAGTTCAGAAGTACTACTTGATACATTGTTGGCGTATAATCTAGTCCAGACTGCACACTCTCCTACACGCGTAACTAGTTCAGCTTCATCAATTCTAGACCTCATTTTATGTTCCACAGGCATAAAAAATTGCATTAATGAAGTTTACGAGGGCATTTCTGATCACAAACTAGTCTATTTTACCTGCATGCTCCATCGTCAAATAGGAAAGTGCATGCGAAAATCACATACTGTGAAGCATTTTGACGCGGCAGACAACCCACGTATTATGCATTATCTGGAAGATGCCCTCTCATCGTTTTTTGAGGACGACGTAAATGCTTTGTGGGCGAGGTTTAAATACCTCTGCGATTACTGCATACGAAACTTTGTACCGGAAAAAATAAAGAAACTAGGGAGGACAAACCCTTGGTTAACTCGAGATCTAATACAATTAAAACGAAAAATCAAGCGCTGCAGGAAGAAAAAGAATAAAAATTCGTCAGTAATCACAGAATTAACCGCCTCCCTCAAGCATGGATTGCAAAAAGCAAAAGGCAGGTATTTTTCCTAGACACTTGGTAGTTTTGCAACGGAAAATCCTCGGAAATTCTGGCAGTACCCGTCGAATAAGGAAAATAAAAAGAGCAAGTAACGGTTGACAGGGTAGTTGTCACAGACAAAAAGGAAATGGCAGACAGGTTCAACCTTTAATTTCAGAGCGTTTCTTCAAGACCTGATGCGAGGATTGATAACGCGTCAGTTAGCGAAGGCGCAAGCTACATTACCATCTCTTTGGAAAGTGCTACCAAACTTCTTTAGTGATTGGATCCAAAAAAATCAGCAGGTCCTGATAATATTCCCGGAGCATTCTTAAAAAGGTATGCAGAAATTCTGGCTAGATTTCTCGTCGTAATCTTCCAAAAATCTGTAGAGTCAGGCGTCGTACCCTATGACTGGCGTGTTGCGCGTGTTGTACCCATATTAAAGAAAGGAAATCCATCGGAAATCAATAATTTCCGCCCAATATCTCTCACCTCTAATCCTTGCAAATTAATCGAGCATATCATACTCAAATACTTCAACAGATTTTTAGACACGAATGAAACAATTAGCAACAGGCAACATGGCTTCCGGCACCGTTTTTCCACTACTACACAACTAATTGATACCGTACATAACCTAGCAAGAACTCTCGACAGTGGCGGTCAGGTGGATATAATTTTTATGGATTTCTCCAAGGCGTTTGATAGGGTTCCTCACTCTAAATTAATAACTAAAATGAAAGAAATAGGCATCCCTTCCCATTTCATCGCTTGGATTATGTCATATTTACAAAATAGAAAACAATATGTCGAAATTGATGGCAACTGCTCCCGCTTCCTAGATGTTCATTCAGGTGTTCCTCAGGGCTTTGTCTTGGGGCCTGGTTTATTTAATATTTATATTAACGACATGTTAGGCATTCTGGAACTAAGCACGTCGGCCAGGTTATTCGCCGATGACTGCATTATTTTCAAAAGCATTAATTCTGTATCCGATCAACTTGTACTAAATTCGAACTTGCAGCTTCTTGCAGACTGGTGTCACAAGTGGGACATGAGAATTAATTATGACAAAACCGTTTATTTATGTGCTACGAATAAGATCCAGAAAATGAAATTTACGTATGCCATTAGAGACAACAGAATTAGTCAAGTGGAAGAATATAGATACCTGGGCGTGACTTTAACATCTGATCTTAAATGGTCATCCCATTTCTCCAACATCTGTTCGTCTGCAAGAAAAAAGCTAGGCTTTTTAAAACATAAATTAGGCAATTTTTCAAGCATACTTAGACTTCAAGCGTACAAATCAATTGTTAGACCTACTCTTGAATACGCCAGCATAGTATGGGACCCACACACCAAAGCCAACATAGAAAAATTCGAGAAAATCCAGAGATTAGCAGTAAGGTTCATGTATAACCGGTATAAGCGAAGGCACTCTCCATCCGTCATGTTACATCAGGCATCCCTTAAGCCATTAGCTGGAAGAAGAAAGGCTGCCCGGCTGCGTTTTTTTCACTCTTTGTATCTTCAGAAGCTAGGCATTCAGTCACAGGGCTACTTCGAAAAGGACACAACGAGACCTTCGAGACAAACATAGTCATAGCATCTGGCCAATATTTGCCCGCACGAATCTCTACAAATACTTATTTTTCCCCAAAACAATATCGAATGGAATTCTCGGCCTAATGATTCACCTCTCCTGCCTTCAACCATTTGAGAGCCCACATATCTGAGTGTATGGTTGGAAATGATGATTATTCATTAGCAGTGCATAGTGTGCTCCCTTGTCTATGTGCCTGTGTTTGGGGCATGTACATTCACATGCAGGGAAGCGTCCTCGGACCTCTCCTCTTTTTAATATATATCAATGACATTATTAACGTTATAACTACCCCTGTTGAAATTAGATTATTTGCAGATGACTGCGTTTTATTTCACCAAATTACTTGCCAAGATGATCAAGTTTTACTAAACTCCAATCTTCAGGACATACATACATGGTGTAATAAATGGGACATGAAGCTAAATTTAGAGAAAACAGTATGCATGACGATAACTAACAAAAAGGCTTCCTTCTCATTTCCTTACAATATTTCATCTCACCTTCTGACCGAAGTGAGCGAGTACAAGTATCTAGGAGTTACAATAACAAAAAACCTTAGCTGGAATAAACATGTATCAAACGTATGCTCCTCAGCATTTCGTAAACTCTGCTTTCTTAGACATAAACTAAAACTTGCCCCACCTGAACTTAAAAAATTAACCTACTTTTCGATAATAAGACCATCACTAGAATATGCGTGCACCGTCTGGGATCCCTACACTAAACGTAACATCGAGGCCCTTGAAATGATTCAACGCAAAGCCGTCCGTTTTATTTTTTCAAAGTATCGTGTAACTGACTCACCAACGACCCTCATGCGAACTCACGGTATTGAAACATTACAGCTGCGGCGGAAAATTCAAAGACTGAAACTACTTTTCTTACTAAAAAACCATAAACTGTCTATGAATGCAGACCCCTTCCTCAAACCTAACACTACGCGCCAAACACGAAATCATCATACACAATCATTAACCCCTTACAGTGCTAGGATTAACGCCTTTAAATACTCATTTTTTCCACGCACCATTGAGGAGTGGAACAGGTGTCCGCCAGATCTCTTAACCAGAGCTGATTCTTTTGACTCTATGTTTTCTTCACAGCATTTAATTTGAGAGCCATTTATTTCTACGTTTACTTTTTGTATTTTGCATCTGAGCCTTGTATTTATTGCTGTATTTTGTGTTACAACTTGTATTTAACATTTTTCATTTTTGCTAAACCTGTTCTTTTTTGCACATATTATGTATTCGCCCCTCCTGCTTGGGCCTACTGTAGGCCTGCAGTATGTTATAAATAAATAAATAAATAAATAAATAGTGTATTTGCTTTGTAAGCTAGTTTCATTTTGTTATTATATATTCTTGTCCTGATTTCTGACTTCACCATTGTTGCTGATTCTAAGGCATAGTATTTACTAACAAATGTATGTACCCTCTCCTGCTTGGACCGATTCGTTCTGCAGTATTCTGTAAATAAATAAATCCATGTCGAATCGGTAACATTTTTGGCGAGGGCAAGGTCTGGATTGATGTCTTGATAGAACCTTGATCCGATCTTGGTGGGGCAAGCGAAGTAATTAAGGACAGAAAGGCATTGCTTCTGGATGAAAGTCAAAAGTGAGTGAGCGTTGAGGGTTTTCTAGGACTAGACCGAGCTGGTATTTGGTGCATTAAAATCTCCTAGATTGAGCAGGGCGTTGCGGCCAGCGCGGGTGAGCGCTCTGCAGAGGACGAGGAGGAGAGGGTTGAAGGGCCTTTGGGGGGCTGTACACATTGAGAACGAAGAGGCTTCACTCAGTGCGACGGCTGGGAAGGATTTCAAGGAGGAGATGGAAATAATCCGAAACGTCCAGCTGATGCTGGACGGCACTAAGTTTGCGGTGCACCACTCCGGGAACTAGGGGTTCCTGGACTGCTACGACGCAGGGGAGAGTGTCAGAATGGATGTTCTGGAGCTGGAGTTGCAGGGTGCTCTGCTTGCCGCGGAGCCCCCGACAGGTCCACTGGCAGAGATCAAGGTGCTTGGGGTGCCTGGCCATGATGGATTCTGAGGTCCTCAGACGGAGTTAGAGGGTGACCTCAGTCGCGCTCTGGCCGGCTTCTAGGGCCTGTTAAGGACGCGGTAGCAGCATCCCACCGCTGCCACCAGTTTGTTAGGGACGAGGTAGCATGGTCGTGTGCCGGAGAGTGAATGAGGGACGTCTGAGACGAGGCTGCTGGGAAAAGACAATAAAGAGGAATTTATACTGGAATATTTACAAGTGAGCTGCAGGAACGCGGCATCACGACAGCTCCACACAAGACCATGATGACAAAGAGCTCTTCGGCCGTGCCGCTGCCGGCTTTTTTAAGAGTTCTCTTCCCTAGGGTCCCTAGATGGGGGCCGGGTTTCACTGGCACCAATCACAGACACAGACGCACTCAATCGCTCCCGAGAGATCACGCCGTCGTCACGCGCTGGGAGAGGGGAACGATGCCAACCACGTAGCGTAGACGCCGAAATGTCCATGAGCGGCGTTCGCGCGCATTTCGAACGCGCGTTCACACTCGGTGTACGGGAAACGCTCGCTCAACCGGGCAGACGGACGCGGCTTCCGTGGCAATCCAGGCGCTCACCCAACGCGCGTCTCGGGGTTTGTCGGCGTTTCGCTGCTGCCATGTCGTTGTCATCCCCACGACGAAGGCGAGTCGTAACAGACTGCCCCGCCGGGGGAAGGAGATCCCGATGGACAGGGGACAGCATCCGCTGTCCGAAGGGATGTCGCTTGAGGCTGGTCTCAACCGGAGTCAGTTGTCTCTCGGCGGTTCTGGAGCTCAGCACACCCCGAAGTCTTCCTTCGCATGTGCAGGTTCCCAAAGGGCACTGCAAAGTGACTCGTGCTCCGCTAGCGTTAGAACCACGCCGAAAACCCAACCGCTCAGTTCGCAAGCACGACACAATCCCCACTAAGCGATGCCAGGCTCTTTCCCTCTTACCAAGCCAATTAATTCCTGGGAGTGGTCCAGCAGCACTCAGAAAACTCCCACAGATCGGCACATTACACCACAAAGCGCATCTCAAATATAAAACAATAAACAAAACCAATCAGTTCAAAATCCTGCATCAGGAAGAAAAACCACCAGTAAACTGCAACTATGATGCTGATTCTTGCGCAAGGGACCTCAACTTAAGCTATCGGCATTACCTTTGAGACTCCCCTTTTTGTGATGTATTCCGGTTCGTAATGACCCCGACAATTACGAACGCGCTTGTTTCCCCTTAATTTTCTGCTAAACTTTTTTTTTTATCAGAAGAAACGCTTTCAATGTGAACAGCGCGTCGGAAACCTATTCCTGCTCAAAACTTTTTTTCTGCAAAACTTTTTGTCTGCAGGAATGGTTTAAAACAGCAGAGACATCCTCGGAATCCGCTGCTAACGAGCCGCGCCGCGGCTCAAAGGGGTCGCCTAATCTTCAACCGCGCCCTGCGCGGACGCACACCAACAGTGGCTTTAACAGCAGACAATCGACAAAAATCAACTGCTCTTCGACACCTGCGAGCCTCAGACGCCATGCAACTACGATTTGTTCCGCGCCGCGGCCGCGCGTCATCAACACCCGAGCAGCGTCTGAACATTTGAATGCGAGGGGTTGACGGTCGCGTATGAAAGAAACGCCCACGAGAACTCCTTTCTCGATTCAGCAATGTTCTTCGACTGGAGCCCGTATTGCGGCTTTCTTTCATGCGGTAGCTGGGCGTGCTTCTCTGCGACCCGCTGTGAGGTTCCCCCGTCCTGCAAGAACTACCGCGGGGTCGCCGCGATAAGTCAGGTGGCTTCCGCTTTGTCTGAACGCGTCTAGTTACCCTGGCCCTTTTTCGGCGCCTGTCGCGTCTGGAGTACTTGGTTGACTCGCAGTAAATCTCCTTACAACAAAGCGTCGTCTCCAAACTTCGGCTGCTATTGCTCGCCGGCCGCTTCGAAGAAATGTCTCCCATGATTCCCTCATTGGGCCGGCCGGTGAGCTCACTATTCTCTTCCCGAGAGAAAACGCCAGCCTCACTTTTCAAAATAGCCTCGGCCTCCGAGTTCGAGACGGACGCTTCTTTCTTAGCACTGACAGTGCTCGCAAACAAAGCAGGTCGCTCGGCTTTGTTTTCGATGGGAATCCTGCAACTCACAGCTTGCTCTTGATTCCCATTAAACTCGGCCTTCACACAACTTTCATCATGACTTTCCTCAAATAACCCAAGGACTACTTTTCCCTGGTCACTGAGACCTTCGGCGTCTTTCTCCTGGGTATCATCCTCTCGACCGCAGTAATCCGCCTCCGTCCCGGAAAGTGCATGCTTCTCTGGGCTCAAAACCAACGCATTGCCCCTTTCCTTATTTTTAGCAGTGCCTACATTATCCCCCGAGCCCTCACGGCTGGCGGATCTGCACTCTTCCACGTTGCTAGCCTTAGTGCCTACATTATCGCCCGAGCCCTCACGGCTGGCGGATCTGCACTCTTCCTCATTGCTAGCCTTAGTGCCTATATTATCCTCCGAGCCCTCATGGCTGGCGGATCTGCACTCTTCCTCATTGCTAGCCTTAGTGTCTACATTATCGCCCGAGCCCTCACGGCTGGCGGATCTGCACTCTTCCTCATTGCTAGCCTTAGTGCCTATATTATCCTCCGAGCCCTCATGGCTGGCGGATCTGCACTCTTCCTCATTGCTAGCCTTAGTGTCTACATTATCCCCCGAGCCCTCGCGGCTTGTGGATCTGCACTCTTCGCTAGCTTTTCGACCGAACTCCTCGGTCCTCGCTGCCGAAGTGGCCTTTCTTTCCTGGACCAAACCTGTCCTATGCCGCCACTTCTGCACAGCACTCGTGTCATCCGGCGACTGAGCGGAGCTTCTAACTCGGTCCCTGACACTATCGCGGTGTAGCTTACCACCGTCAATTTGGCCCTCCAAATCTGCCTCCACGGGAATTCGAAAGTATCGGAGGAGCGCACTTTTGGTTATCGCATAGTTGTGGGCATCCTCGTCAGACAACCTCGCCCAAACATTACAAGGTTCACATGGGAGGAATCCCATCAACACAATTGGCCAATAATCCTGGTCAAGCTGCTCCTCCTTGCAAATTCTCTCAAAATTTTCCAGAAAAGTTCCGAAATTTTCGCCTTTTCTCAAAAAACTTAAGCGAGATCGCGTTCTCATACTTCTGATCGTGTTAAGTTCACGCGTGAGTTCCAGCATCTCTCTTTCGTATTCCTGTTGCCGCTGCTCTCTTTCGCGTTCCTGTTCTCGCAGCTGTCTTTCGCGTTCCTGTTTTTCATTACTTTCGAGTTCCTCTTGTTCTCTTTTTGCCAATTCCCTCTCCTCAATGGTCTCAAGGCATTCCGCAAGCTCGTCATCTTCAGCCTCTAACCCAAGAATAGCCTTCAGCAGTTCTGGTTTTCTGAGTTTGTCTGATACCTCCAGACCCAACTCTTTCGCAAGCTCCAGTAACTTTGGTTTGCGCAGCGTCTTCAAATCCATGGCTGCTCCTAGTGCTGCCTTCTCTACTGCCCACTATTGTCTTGCTGCAACTAACCCAGCAGCAACGACAACCCAATTACCAGCTCTGTTCCTGACACTAACAAAAGCCTGGCAAAACTCAGCAGAAGAAAGTCCCGCACTCACCAAACCTCGCAGCCAAGAATCCAGCGTAGTCGTTCCGCTGCAGGCAACCAGTCATCACAAAGGGCTGTTGCACTGCCCCCGACTCGCCGTTCTGCTGCTCAGCGTCTCGTTGTCCGCAACTCTCCGCTGGCGTCCGATGTTTCGCGTCCCGCCGCTGCCAACCAGTTTGTTAAGGACGAGGTAGCAGCATCCCACCGCTGCCACCAGTTTGTTAAGGACGAGGTAGCAGAATCCCACCGCTGCCACCAGTTTGTTAGGGACGAGGTAGCATGGTCGTGTGCCGGAGAGTGAATGAGGGACGTCTGAGACGAGGCTGCTGGGAAAAGACAATAAAGAGGAATTTATACTGGAATATTTACAAGTGAGCTGCAGGAACGCGGCATCACGACAGCTCAACACAAGACCATGATGACAAAGAGCTCTTCGGCCGTGCCGCTGCCGGCTTTTTTAAGAGTTCTCTTCCCTAGGGTCCCTAGATGGGGGCCGGGTTTCACTGGCACCAATCACAGACACAGACGCACTCACTCGCTCCCGAGAGATCACGCCGTCGTCACGCGCTGGGAGAGGGGAACGATGCCAACCACTTAGCGTAGACGCCGAAATGTCCATGAGCGGCGTTCGCGCGCATTTCGAACGCGCGTTCACACTCGGTGTACGGGAAACGCTCGCTCAACCGGGCAGACGGACGCGGCTTCCGTGGCAATCCAGGCGCTCACCCAACGCGCGTCTCGGGGTTTGTCGGCGTTTCGCTGCTGCCATGTCGTTGTCTTCCCCACGACGAAGGCGAGTCGTAACAGGCCGCGACCCTAGTGTATGGGGTGGTAAGGTGAGATTCAATGGCAGCCACGCGACTATCGATACTGGCGACGATACGCTGCTCAAACGCCTCCAAGAAGGACGATGTGTGGCGGATCACGTCATGCTCGGGCGCAACGGCATCCGAGAAGAGGGATCAGCGTTTTTGCGGGGGGCAGCGCGTGGGAGAGGAGGCACACGAATGCACAGACGAGGGTGCCGTCTTAATCGGCTCCTCAGCTGGTGCTGGCAGAGGCGGCGGTTGTAGGGGCGCGCGAGCTGATGCAGACGTAGAAGGAGCAGGAGCGGGGAGGACGGATGTGCTAGCGCGGCTGGCAGCTGACGCCACAGCTCCCGAATTTAGAGCTGCTCGGCAGTGATAGTGCCCTCTAGGGCAGTGATTTCGGGGTCCGCCGTGTGGGGCTGCATGCGATTTCCAGCTTACCGGTGATGCGGTGTTGGTGGCGGGGGCAGTGGATGCGTCGGACTTCGGCAGAAGCGGGAAGGAGACGGAGTGGTGGCGGCTTGCAGCCCGGACATCGCGGGAGGCAGAGCTTGGGCGGTAGCGGGAAGACCGGGAGTTCTTGAGGATGGGTCCGGTTGGAGCCGTTGGGTGAGGTTGGGGCTTGGAGGTGCCTAAGGGTGACGACGTGCCCTTCCGGCCGAATCGGTGCCTGCACAAGCCCGAGCCCGTGATGTGGGCTCCCTCGCGCAATATGCAACAAGATACGCAGGTCGCGGGTTGACTTCCTTGTGGGACTGGCCGCAGCGGTGGTAGAGGGCAGACTTGGGCTTCCTACAGACGCGCGCGCGTTGGCCTGGAGCCAAGCACTTCGTGCAGGCCTCAGATTTAGGGCGGAACGGGTGCCGTCGGTAGTTTCCGCAGTTGAAGAAGAGGCTGCAGGGGAGGACGGTGGTGCCGACCAAGGTGATCAGATTTAGAGTGCCCCATCTGGCGCGCGTCGGCGGTGGCGTGAGGGTGTTGACATTCACTGATTGGAGGTCTTGGAGTATTTCGTCCTGAGTTTGGGAGTCCACGACATTTGTGTATGGTGCTGCAGCAGTATTGTTTGGTGCGGCTATGTAGGCACGCAGTGGGTAAAAAATTTGAGATAAGCGGAGTTAGGTGACCCGGAGGCAGAGACGAGCGCGCGGCTCAGATGGGCGGCTGACAGTCCGTTAATTGTTGCAAGGATTGATCCGTACACGTTCGGAGGTATGCGCGATGGCGTACTCGATGCTGGCAAGGGAACAGAGGATTTGAAGCAGGGCTCGTTGGTGGTAGTGCGGAGGTCAAGCTCCCCTTCCGGTCTTCCAAAGGTTTCGAAGTCATCCGCTGGAAGGCGAGGGAGGGGAGCACGACGGCGTAGAGCGGCAGTACCGGCTAGGTGGTGGTTGTGTACGGCGAGGTAGAAGTCGTGGATGCGTTCGAGACAGGCGGTGGCGAGAAGAGACGCTGGGCTGATGTGCCGCGGCTTCACGGTGTGCCTTCACGGCACGTACCTAGTGTGAGTCGGCTGTAAGCTCGGCAGCGGTGAAAGAGACGCCTTCAACTTTGTAGGCCATGTTGGCCCCTTGGAGGTGTGCGGACGGTAGTGGCGCAGGCGGCGAAGCCGAGCCTCGATGGCCGAAGGTGTGGCGAAAGGCGCAGCAGTGCGTTGCGGGCTAGGCTTAATGAGTCGGCGGCATCGAGCAGCAGAAAAATGGACTAAAATAGTCAGAACTGGACGTAATCGCTTTCTGAAGGTCCAAACGAATCTTCTTATCTTCACGGATGCGCCGGTGAAGAGTCGCAAATGAAGAACGAAGAAACCCTACGAAATGGAGTCAAAACACACAGAGCACATGCAAGGCACGTCTATTAAGCTCCGTGTGCGAGTCGCGTCTTCAAAGGTGGAGTGAAAGCTTTAGAAACGGCAGGTGAAATAAAGCGGCCTCTCTTGAATTGTCTCCATGTGTCGCTGGATAAGGGCGCCGAGGTACTGTGGGGTGGTTTGCTTTATTTTTTTTGCCGTTTAACTTCCCAAACCGACTAAGGCAAAGAGGGACGCCGTAGTGAAGGGCTCCGAAAATTGCGACCACCTGGGGTTCTTTAACGTGCACTCACACCGCTTAGCACACGGACCTCTAGAATTTTGCCTGTATCGAGATTCGTCTGCCGCGGCCTTGATAGAACCTGCGTCTTTCGGGACAGCAGCCGAGCGCCATAACCACTGAGCCAGTGCGACGGTGGCTCAGTGGTTGTGGCGCTCGGTGGCAATGTCATGCGGCTCAGTTTGCAAAAGTTAGTGATTTGTTGAAATGTAGAAAAGACCGATGGGGCAGCGTGGGGTGATGAGAGAGAGATGCGAGCTGCATGCGTTAGCGCTGACAAGGGAGACCGATCTCTAGCGATCGACCATTAATTGCCACCTGCCACGGCGGCAGGGTGGATGTGGACTTCAATTCAGATATGAAGACAAGTAGGAATTTCTTCAAAGTTATTCGGGAGAACTTCCCGTTCCTCTCGCTCGTAACGCCTGCCACGGCTGTGACAACCACTTGAAATATTAGCATAGACATCACCTTTGAAAACCAGACATTGTGCAGCAAGTCGAGCTTATACGTATTCATCTATTGCTTCGACCACAAAGCTTGCTTTATGACAATCAAAAACTGTTAGTGGGATGTTTCTTGACGAAGGAATGTGTCTGAAAAAAAAAAATTGTCTGTGATTGTACATACATGTCTTGCTCGAATTCTTTCCTTCAATCTATCGAAAAGTTGAGACAGCTGATGAGCGGCGTTCAAATTTCGCAATAGGAAGTAACGTAATCGTCGGCAATTATTTTTGCCACTTTATCGCACATTGATAACGCAACTTCTACAAGTGCAGATAATAGGCACCGTCCGAAACGACCCCGCCCTTGATCCTATAAGAAAAAGAAACCAATGAAATCGCCCTGAACCTTTCAACCAACGAACAAGAACAGGCTTACTCAAATGAGCCGGCAGCTTAAGTGTTTCAAAACGCGACGCTTTCCTAGCGAAGTGATAGAGCGCTCCAGAGAACAAAAGAAAAGCAAGAAACCTCAAGGACCGTCACATTATTGGCACGCCTTTCCGCAAATTGTTTTTCAAGCTTTCTTGTGTCGCGTCACCACCGCCTCCCCGGTTTCTCGTGGGTCCATTCGCAACAAAAAAAACTACTTATCACCAGCTTTTCGGTCTGCCTTTCTTCCTTCCCCTAGGGCTAGTCCTTGTCTCTGTCCTGTCCCTCCCAGCCCTCTTCCTCGAAATGGCGAGGAGGTGCTCACTCTACAACCCACTACCAAAAATTTTAAGCCACATTCCCCCCACCCTCCCATTGGAAGCTTCCATGAAGTGGTTAGAAGGCTTTAATTCTACTGTTTGTTAGCTGTATCCGGCTACTACGCGTTGTTGTCATGCAGGAGTACTCCTCCGCTTTTCCCTCGTTGCTTTGGTACAGGTCTTCCTTCTCTCCTCTGGTTTGGTTGAGCATGAGGCTACAAAGGAAGCCACGAAAACACGCGCTGACACTCCTTGTTCACTTTGAGCCATACAGTGGTTTGTGCATTTCGGAACTTTTCCTTAATCAGTCAACGATCGAAGATGACAACGCCATCCTACGCGTACGTCGACTGGAAGGATGGTGTAACCCTATCGTCCCTGTCTCAGTGATGAACTTCGCTCCACAAGACGTGAGTGCTGAACAATAACATTTAGTGACGTTTGAGAGGTGAATGGCACGGTGGGGAAGATGGATTTTTGTCGGTGACGTTGTAAAGCCAGCACATAAGTACACCCTTCAGATCATTCTCTTCTATAACTACTGCCTCCGCCTCGGCTATATGCTTGCAGCGAACAGGACTTTCGGAGCGTTGAGCGTGTTTTTTCAACAAACCATTTGTAGGTTTTACTGCGCAGACGGACAAATTACCGCAAAATTTTCTGTTAGATCCATACGAAAATTTCTCGTCCTTCATGGTAACTTGACTAGAATTAGTTGAAGGTTTGTTTTCATTCTTTACAGAGGCGTATGGTGTCTACATGCGAGAACAATCAGTGAGAAGCGTCCTCAGGGGCAGCTGCTAAATGCTGCGGAATGTGCCCTAAATGAAGGAGGGTGAGCACGCACACTGGAATCTTCGACGCTAGAATTTATAGCAGCAACCTCTTTATACATCACTGGCAGAACAATGTTGCGATATAGATTTGCAAAACATTATTGATTTAAATACCAAGTGGGCGAAGTACAATCAAAATTCCGAGCATTGCCCATGCACAGGGCCTGGCGTAAAGGGAAGCCCAACTTGTCCCTGTCTCCTCGTTCGTCTCGCCTCATGTTGTGTGCACTATTTTTTCTAAGTAATGTGGCGTACTACTTCCGCTCCGTGAGATTCTCGGTCGCAACTTCTCCTCCTTTTCCTCCTTTTCTCCTTATCTTTCTTCTGTCTCAGCAATACTTATTCACAATCATATTACCGATCACGATCGTCCATCACAATTATCGATAACCAATCATCAATAATTTTCTAGATTACAGTGCACGGCACACTACGGCACTTCATACACATTCGCACAATTGTTTGCAGTAAAATGAAGCACCATAATACCGCCCATTCATTCCGCGGAATTTCTAACGCACAATTACCATAATATTATTTCTTTTATTGCTCTAACATCCGAACACATCCCAAACACAGGTTACCACAACACGTTTACTGGGTTGCCCTGAAACACGCTTGAACCAACGAGCACTTCGTGGCCTGCAGGCAATTAAGAACAAAAAAGAACCCTTGTGGCATATGCCTTTCGTGCCCGCCTGACGTAGTGGGGCTGGGTTCAGGCCCAAATGCCGGGCATTTTCTTTTTCTATTTTCTGGCGACAGCAATTGTGGGATTTTTTTTTCGACAGCCGCTGGGCGGCGCAGGGATCGCAGCAGAAAGAGCCCCTTGCGCTGTCGCGTAATACGTGCGACGGTCCAACAGACCTCTCCCGGACTGCTTTAAAGCTCCTGTTTATAGCCCGATGGGCAATAGATGGCGTGCAGCGAGTGGCCTATAATGAGAAGAAGAATGAACGCGACGCATAGCAATCGGCCTCTAGAGAAGAAATGGGGTGGGGGAGCGATTCTCCCAAGGAAAACCGGTTGAGAAGCGAAAGTGAATGGTTTTGCCTGCTGGCCTGGCGTGGGTTACCTATGTGGGCATGACAGGAGTTACCCCATGGGGTCCTGGCATTGAATGCCCACCGAGTCAACTGTCCCCCAAGCCAATCATACAGCCCAAATTTACAGGATACCAATTTCTTTACACAACCGCAAAGCGCAATCTAAAAGATGAGGAAGGCGTGTATACTTGCAGAAAAACAAAATTAGAGCTCTAGAATCACTGAAACCTATGCTTGCACATATAATTAGTATTACAGGAATTAACAGACGAATACCTCACAAAATGTGAACCTAATGTACGCAGTTGTGGCTAGCCAGTGCATGTCATAGCATATTGTAGAATCTTGAAGCCTCAGGATATTTCAATGCGCAAGCTAAACTGTCGTGTGTGCTCTTTCTGTAAAGGTAACCGAATGAGTAGTCTATATACTGTGACGAAGGAAATCGGTTTATTTACATATTGAACGGGGATATGGGAGCAAGCAGTGAAACGTTGAACGGCCAGCGTCGAGCCAGTCCCAGTCTCGAGTACGCGCCCCTTCGTCGTCCTCTTCTCCTTCGCTGGGCCCTTCTTCTTCCTTCTTGACTTGCTCCGCAGCGCGGACGGGCGTAAGTTGCGTAGCGACCCGGCATAAGTTCCGTAACACTTCTCCCCGGGCAGACGAAGCTTGGCCCCGAGCGAGTTAAGACCTAGGATTGCAGCGCTTCAGTCTAGTCACGTGAGCGACCTCTGTCTTTCGTGAGCGGCGATTCGCCGAGGTCACTTTCGCGATAACATAGATGACTTCACTCAGCCGACTGATAACGACGAAGGGCCCGGCGTACTTCCAAAGGAATTTCTGGTACAGGCCCCGACGACGTAATGGCGTCCAAAGCCGAACGAGATCTCCGGGTGCGTAGGTCACTGCCATATGCGCATCGTCATACCCAGCCTTGGCGCGGTCTTGAGTTGTGATGATTCGCAGACGAGCAAGTCGACGGGCTTCCTCAGCGCGGCAGAGGTGTTGCGAAGAGGGTGATGTCCTCATGTCCGGAGAATGGCACAATAGTGTCCAAGAAAGTCCGCGGGAGGCGTGCATAGAGCAGGAAGAAAGGGGAGAATCCCGTGACCTCGTGTTTCGCTGTGTTATAGGCGTTCGTAACAAATTGCAGCACGGCGTCCCAATTCTTGTGGCCTGGTGCTACGTACATGGGCATCATGTTGATGAGAGTCCGGTTGGCGCGCTGTGTCAACCCATTCGTCTGGGGATGGTAGGGCGTAGAATGGCGGTATTCATGAGCCGCACAGCCGGAGAAGTGCCTCTGCAACGTCGGCAGCGAACTGTCGGCCGCGGTCACTGATGACTACACGAGGCGGACCGTGGCGAAGAACGACGTGGGAAAGCAAGAATTCTGACACGTCTGCTGCTTTGGGGGAAACAAGCGCAGCAGTATCCACATAGCGGGTCAAGAAGTCCACGGCTACGATAATCCAGCAGTGGCCTGCACACGACTTCGGAAACGGGCCGACCAAGTCAATTCCGATTATCTCAAAAGGTACGCTCGGTGGCCTTAGGGGTTGCAGAAGACCGGCCGGTGGTTTGTTGCACCGCTTCAGCCGTTGGCAGGGAGCACACCTTGCTACGTGGAGCTGTGTCCTTGTATACATTCTTGGCCAGTAAAAACGTTGTCGGGTTCGAGCAAGGGTGCGAGCAAGCCCCAGGTGCACGGAGGCGATGTCATCATGCATGGCATGTAAGAAGGCACCGCGAAGAGAAGTCGGGACGACAAGCAGCAGACGGGCGCCGTCAGCTGAGTAGTTCTTTTCATAAAGTTGGCCGTCCCGGACAACGAAGGGTGTAGTAGTTACAGCCGTGTGAGCCTTGGCAAAGAGCGCACTCAAAGCTGGATCTTGGCGTTGTTGTTGTTGGAACGTGACACGATCCGGAAATGTCTGGGTCAAAGAGGCTACCCTTACAAAAATGGATATCAACTTTCTTTAGAATTTGTATTAACATTCTATTGACTCTAGTAACCTTGTAGTAACTTTTACATTCTATCAACAATTGTTCATACAACGTTGGTAGAAGTTACTTCTTTGTATGTACTCCTGTCAATAGAAAGTTACTAGAAAATAATTTTTACATTCTATGTACCTTTGTCAATACAAAGTTGGTAGACTGTTACTTCTTTGTATTTACTCCTGTCAATAGAAAGTTACTAGAAAATCTGGGTGCAGTTTGACGCGTTGAGAGAAGTAAATGAACAAACTGCATGGTGTTCGAGGTGATTAACACTATCTTGTTCGCATAATCGTGACGACCTCTTACCTGATTGCATGGTGGAATCTGTTGCAGCTAGTCAACAATTTCACTATATCGAAAAGCGACCTACATTATTCGCCGCAAATGCGTTTGGAATGTAATCAGGATATGGGAAAACGTTTTAAAACAGAAGATATATTCCATTTTAATACTTTATGTTCTTTACGGACTGCTGTGAGCAGAAATACTCTAGAAAGTGACAAAACATTTTTGGTCATGCGAATAGATGCCTCAAATCATGTACTGTAGGCGAACACTTCAAAGCTATTAAAACAACCTTGAACACGAAACAAACATTACACTCACATTCCCTTAGCCGAGCATATTCTATTAACATTCGTTGATAGGAAGTTCATACAATTTCCTTACTGCTTTCTATGTACTGCTGTCAGTAGAAACATACTAGACACCGACAGAACGTTTTATATTGAGAATAAATGCCTAAATTAATTAAGTACTCTAGCCTAACATGTCAATGCAACTAAAGCAACCTTGAACACGAAACAAACATTCGCAGTCACATTTTCTTAGGGCATATTTTATCAACATTTGTTGATAGAAAGTTCATACAATTTTCTTACTGCTTATATACTGCTGTCAATAGAAATACACTACGAACCGAGAAAGCATTTTGGTGATGCGAATAAACAAATAAAAGCCTAAAATAATCAAGTACTGTAGCCGACAACTTCAAAGCGGCAACTTAACTAACCTTGAAGACGAAACAAAAATTTGCAATCACATTCCCATAGCCGAGCACGCTGTGGATTTTTAGAAATTTCAGTTCAATTTTCTCAATGCTAGCTTTACTGCTTTCGCATTTTCGAGTGCGGGGAAAAGGGCAAAGTTCATAACAGAACATTTATCCCGAAATTCAGAAACGTGCCTTGAATTGAAGACATTTAGTGACAATTTTTGATTGTATAAAGTCTACGAAAAAAGTTACCAGCAAACGAAATAATTTTGGTACAAAGTGAATGAATTCATAGAATACTCAAGTATTATTGCCTCGCACTTCAAGGAAATTAAAAGAACTTTAAGAAAAAATAGGAGCTAGTGACATATTGTGTTACATAAGCGCAATGATGACTTCGTTACAGCGAATCAGTTTCGCTGATGGTTCATTCTACACGAAAACAATGCTTTCTGCTGCGTATTCGTCCTTAAATTCTGTACTCAGGCAGTCATTTAACAGATTTAACATTTCAGAACTAACAAAGAATTTCAGAAGAGCTGTACAACAACTCTGCCAATTCGATACACGTTGGTGTTGCTATTGTTGTAATTCTTGATAGGTCATATTTTAACGCGCAGTTGAACAGTGATGTACCGTACGACGGTGCTAAAACACACTAGCATTAAGAGCGTTTCACTCTGAGGTTTCAGAGGGATTATTGTTGCGAGCTACAAAAAATTCAAGTTTAGCATTGCACCGATGTGTTTCCACACTCATTGAATGACACGTTCTCGCTAGCCCAAATGGCGCCCAAATTATATCACCAGCTTCCTGAACCTGCACCGCAAGCACACTTTCCCTGCACACTGCCCGCCATGCAAAAGTGCCCGGTACACTATGCCACTCCACGTGGCAGCGCCCAATTTAAACCCTCGCACTACCCTCCTCCTCGAGCGACCAGCAATGGCTGATCGCACGGGACTGAAAAACCCCGCGCGAAAAGGGCCGCACCGCTTCGCGCTCTGAGTAAATTCTGTGTAACGTGTGCAGGCTTACAGCTTCGAGAACTCAAGTTGGTCCGTTCCTCAGCGACTGTACATGCGAAATTTCAGGCAAGGCAATATTAATTTTTATTCATGTTCGGCGGCCGATACCATAAAGAGAAGTATAGAGAAACAAAACAGGTAACAGCGGCCCGCTGTACTCAACTACGGTAACAAGGGCTTTGCATGAGGAAGGTGCACGGCAATTGGAGCACTATAAGCCCTCATTCTTGACTTGTTACATTTTTCGGTAGTACTGAGCCACAGAGGAGCTTCCAGTATGGAAAAAGCTAGGGTGAGAGCAGCCCCCACTTTGAGCACCGCTAAAGCACAGGCGCAGTGCCTCTTCCGCATCTTCACTTGCATCTCCTTCAACGCAAACACGGTACGAAGCTGTGGCGAGGAAAAACGTGGTGATAGCTGTATTTTCTATCTTCCCGTAATGCAATGACTAAGGAATCCTGGAATAAAGTGTTGGGTTTTAATGTAGTCATACGGAGTAGACGCACGAAAGCATGTGTTCATTCTTCGCCTTTTCTTACTGCCATCAGCGGACGTGAGGCCGAGCCGAGGACCGCATAAGGCAGAGGCAAAAAGCAATCAAGGAAGCACACAAAAAGACTACGGTAGCGCGACTGTCGGCGGGGCTCGCTCGAGCAAAGAGCGTGCAAGGTGTCCAATGACGTGATATAAACACACACAAAACAGAGGCGATGCTGCAGCGCATCCTTGAAAGTTTCGCGCGTCACGCTAGAGCGGCGTGCGAACGCTCGTGTTCCCTAGGTACACACACGTACACTAAATCGCATGAGCCAAGCTGTGTAGAGTACGCTAAGCCACACAATATGCGAAAATAAAAACCGAAACCAGTAGCGTTTGGCAACATCATCATCATTCCTTATTCTGCGACGCAGTTACGGGGAGCTGAGTTATAGCCTTAGAACTAGGCAGTCAGTGCAGCCGTGCAGCGGCTGCGGCTTTCCTGGCCCCAGATGCGTCGCCTGTAGCTGCCCGGTTTTCCAAGCTTTCGTTCGCAGCGCCACCAGAAACAGTTGGTTGTTAGTAGTCGCATTTTTTCACCTCAATCATTCCAATTTGCTGACTTTGTAATTTAAACAAAATATTTTGTCGTTTAATGCAACAAGTTTGTGGCAAAAAGGGCTTTATCAATTCTTTTTTTAACGCGTGTAAAGTTAGGCGACATTAACGCCACCTTTCCGTTCGCTGGCGGCGTATTGCGAGTCTCACGTTGGCCGCGCGCTACACTATCTATTTTAGGACGCTGAAACGACTCTTTGTTGACGGGGTGCGACGGTTGTGAAGTTGTGGGTGCTTTTCTTCAGTTTGTTTGTGTTAAATGTGCGGCCTCGTTAGTGTTGTGGTAGTGCGACTGAACTCGGAAGGTGACAGATGGCTCCAGTGCTGCGGAAGACGTTCTTACGCGCACGCAGTGCTCAAAAACTGCTCTGACGTACTGCACGCAACCACGCCGAGAGCGGCCGGCGCCCGATGCCCGATAGAAGAAACGGCTTGCCGTGAACGTTGACAAATGTAAGTACAGAACTGGAAAATGACTTCTGCGATGTGTCGGGGGTATGATTGAGGGCTGCGAATGCATTTGGGTTGGTCTTCACGTCTTGTTCGCAGTGAGGTGCAAAATGCGGGCACCACGCGATCGTTTGCAGAGAGAAGGTGTTCTGACACGCTCGCTTGCCAACTATGCAACTTTTAACCCGCCGCCTCACGCTCTTTGCGTCAGCTCCTCGGCGCAGGAGTTATGTGATAGAATTTGGTTGCACGCCGAGAACTATGGGGTGCTGCTTGATTCGTTATTCCGACTGAACAGGAGCAGCGCGTGAAAAGGAGACCATAAGAACGAAAAGTGCTTGTAGCGGCGTGCGTCTTTTGATTCTGCTGCCTGAGTGTTTACTGGATAAGGAGCATTGCCCGTTCTACGTCGCAGTCACATCAAGTGCTGTGTTTCTTGATAGTTCTGGTCAACGAAACGACGATTAAAAATAGCAGAACCATTCCATTGCAGTGCAGCTGAGGTAATCGCACAATGGAAGGTTTGTTGTCATTTTATTTTTTTACGTTCACTACGTTTATGTCATTCCCCCATTTTCAGTCTGAAGCGATAAAAGTATAACGTGATTCGCGAATAATAGCTTTAAGAAAAGTATGACAAGCTTTGTAAACCATTTTTTTGCTAACTATTGGAGGCATAGGTAATTAATCATTAGCCTCCACTCATGAACACATTGGACTGAACAGCTAGAGGTTGTAATGGGATGTGCCTTCTGTGATGTTTATGAAAGCATGGCTCTAATGCAGCCTTTCTTCAAATGCACCCGCAGTCAAGCCCTGTACAGCTGCTCCACCGGTATCATCACGCTACTTTTGCACCAGCTTTCATCTGTCATCGAGCCAGTGCTACCTCAACCAGAGGCAAATGACATCAAGACCTGCTGGTTCAGCCTATCAGCCATTGACACTGGATATCAAGCATGTGCCACTTGTAAAAGGATAGGTAGACAAGTGGGTATATTTTCCTTGTCTTTTTTAGCCTGCCAAAAATCTTCTGGTCCAGGCTCCCTCTCTCTTTCGTTTTTTTTTCTTTTAAAAGAGGACCAAGTGAAAGGGAAAAGATATTGCGGGCATCATGAAAGCACTCCCCTAGTCAAGTACATTGTGTTATAGTGTGAAATGCTTTTTATAGTTTTTTCCCTCATGCCACTCGTGCTTGGAAATCTTGACCACAGTATAGACCAAATTAAAACAGCTATCTGCTTCATGACCTTTATACAGCAGTCTAAAAGCATCAAATAAATTTTTTAGGTTTACTTCAGCAGTACCTACCTCTTACAAGGTATGGCATGTTTGAAGTGAACCAGTGATGTGATATGCATGGCCTAACGGGCAATGCATAATTGAATATTGGCGTTCATATGGAGCACTCTGCTTTAGAAGCATATTTGTTGCTAGCATCAATAATTGATACCTTACCAGGTTATCCTTGCATTACATGAAACCCTGTAAAGCTTATATTTTAGCTGTACAGAAGAAAGGTGCTTATTCGATGTCGTGAGCATTGCTGAGGTTTTCTTTCACGCTCCCTTTGTCACAACTGACTGCACTGTACAGTTGAAATGCATTTGGAATTGAGTATTGGTGCATTGTTATTTTTATTCATGCCGACGTTCAATTACTGATTGCATTACACTAGCTGAGCCTAAGTCAACAAATATTGCTGTGACCTTAACAAGACCCCTGGCTTTACTTGAACCGATGCATTTGATATTGCCTTTCTCCCGTGCCATCAAGGTTTCTAATAAGCTGTGTAAATAACTTAATTTACTTTCTCGAGGTATTTATTGCTGCAAATTAGTGACAGGTAGTTTCCTAAAGAACAACCTAAGTGCACATTTTTATCTTCTTTGGAACACTTGTTTGCTTGTTTCTCTTGTATTCTTAACTTAAACAGATATGAGCAGGCCTCAGCACTAGAGGGATGTGCTGCGGGACAAATAAAAAACTACCAGTCCAGCGGCTCCCTTAGGGGCACGTTTCTGAGGCTTTTATCGCTTGTAGTTCTATGCAGCTTTACTTACAAGTATTGTATCTGACGCAGTGTGTGCCTTAATATTTTGATTCATTTGCATTAGAGTGTGCCACTCTTGCCCTGACGAACTTGCTCACCTTTGTACTCTTTGTTCATACATTTTCCCCTAACACCTGGTATAGCTGCAAATGATACATTATCTACAGCAACATGTGCATTATATATTGCAATGTCTTTGTGCCATCACTTCTGAAAACAAAAGCTGCGTGAGTTTTTGTGCAGACAAATCAGAAACACAAAGTAATTTTTATATTTGATGGCCTGCATGTTTTCTTCATATGACTGGAATGGCTAAATATCTCTTCGTGGTAGCCTAATTTGGTGTAACACGTTAATGTCAGTTCCTGTGAATATCATTCAGTCTTCGAATGTGGGGGCAGAATTGAGCACAACAGCATGTTGTAGCTTTTTCTTGTTCAAGGACGCATTACATTTAGTTCTAGTCTTGTGAGTGCTGCTTATGCTATTACTCAGCAGCCTTATCAAACTCACTCAGAGTGCTGCATTTTAGTGCACATTTAACTGATTGTTGCTTCTCCGTGTTTGATTCTATTAGAAGTTACTATAACTGTATACTTTGAATGTTTTCTTGTGCAGTTCTCTTGCTGCTGCATTCTGCCATGGAGGAGGCTACCTGTTCGTGCACACGTCTCATCACTAGGACGCTACCTCTTCCGCTGGTGATGCAGACAAGTAACGACAGGGTTAATTGGAGAGGCATGGGAGAGGCCTTTGCCCTGCAGTGGGCATAGTCAGGCTGATGATGATGATGAACAACAAGCAGGCTGCCTGATATTGAGGACAAGTGTCAGGATAGTGCACCAACAAAGTCGCTTAAGCATTTCTGTGCTGATGCATTTTTATTAAAATCAGCTCATAGCTTAATATCTACATCCATGGGGACATTTAGCATATGTTTGGCATCTGTTTGACTTTTAATTCGCTAGTGTTTGCAGCCTTTAATGTTGGTCTTAAGACAGTGTAAGCATTGTTTCACTGTGTGGGATTTTTTAGCTGTTTTGGAGAGATGTGTGTGTATGCATGCAGTTTTTTTCCACGGGTTTGTTATGTGGCTCATGGAACTTTCATGTTACAGAAGAAATTATTTCGTTTCTGTGTTGTACAGGAAAGTGAGCAGTATTTATATGCACCAGGTGTTTCAGAGAAGAATAAGTAGTTTTCAAAAATATGGCTTTTGCTGCATAATATTACCAGTGTTAGCAGACACCAGAAAGCCGTTCAGGTGTATTTAGTAAGCTGGGTAACTAATTTCTGATAATTAACTTTTTAACTAACACAGGTTTGCAACTGGTTGCAGTTAGAGACTTTTAGCCAGTTGTTCGTAGTAGCCATATCAGTTTCTGGAATGTACAAAACATGATTACTTTCGCCGCTGTGGCTCGACAAAATTTGGCTGCATCGTGCGAAAATACATGTGCTTTTGAAAGCACACAGGGAAAGAAACACCTCCAGTGCATGTAACTGCTACAAATCTCTAATGGCAACTAGACGCCTAACTCTGATAGTGTAGGAATCATATTCTTAGCAGTAAGAAACACACATAACACCAAGACACACACACACAGGACACCCGCTAGACTTCAACTGTCTTTACTGGACACTTGTACGAGATAAATATGTATCACTGAGCACACGCAGGTGCCTCGTCATCCACAACAGGTCTAACTACGCCCTCCCCTCTCCTCCAAGGCATACGGTTGCGCTGATAAACAATCTCTTTTTCTGCCAACGCCAGGGAGGGAGTGTTTACACATGTCACCCGCCTCTTGAATACGAAAGACTTCGATAATTTCTCTTTCTTTTTTCTCGGCTCCCAGGCCTTTCGTATTCAAGAGGCGGGTGACGTGTGTAAGCACTCCCTCCCTGGCATTGACAGAAAAAGGGATTGTTTATCGGCGCAACCGTATGCCTTGGAGGAGAGGGGAGGGCTTAGTTAGACCTGATGCCGATGACGAGGCACCTGCGGGTGCTCAGTGATACATATTTATGTCGTACAAGTGTCCAGTAAAGATAGTTGAAGTCTAGCGGGTGTCCTGTGTGTGCGTGTCTTGGTGTTGTGTGTGTTCTTACCGCTAAGAGTATGATTCCTTCAAGCCGTTACCAACTAGCCCAACTTAATGTTTTGACAAAGTTTCTGATAGTGAAAAGGTTCATTAATAAAAATTAGCTAACCAGCTTACTACGTAAGACTCTTCACAAGTTTTCTGGTGCCTGCCAACACTGGTAATACTATGCTGAAAAAGCCGTACATTCATCTCAAAATACCTGTTTTTTGAAAATTACTTAGTCTTCCCTGAAACATCTCGTATATACGTAAGAAAAACCTAACGGGATTTAATTGACGACGTTTTGGTTGGAGGGCCAGCCGTTTTCAAGTGTACTACAGCATTTGAAGCACACAGCTTTTGTTTCGAATGCTATACTATACTCGAAAAAGGCTGGTCCTCCAGCCGAAACATCGTGAATTAAAACCTGTTATGTTTTTCAATTGCTGTGTGTCAGTCATTGTTACTCAGAGGGAACTGAGGGGAAGTGTGCCGAAGGCAATATTCTGTTCCTCTATTGTTCTCCATAAAATATTTTGATGCATCATGCATGTGTCGTAGCGCGTATGTATACTTGTGCACAATAAATGTAATAATTTGCATTTTGCTTCTATTATTCTTTAAGCACTCCAGGATAGTGTTCACAAAATGATTTTGAAGTGATAAAACTATGTTGGTAAAAGTGTTGTACTGTGTAGTTAACATACACTTTTCCAAAAGTTGATGTAGGAATTATACTTTCTTCGTACTTGAGTCTTTTGAATAACGGTGGCCAATTGTCGGAAGACCGTTGATAGGGTGTTGGTAGACATTGTCAGTATGTGGTTGATAAGAAGTGTAAAGACTTTCTATGTACTTGAGTCTTTTGGATAACGGTGGCCAATTGTCGGAAGACCGTCAATAGGGTGTTGGTAGACATTGTCGGTATGTGGTTGATAAGAAGTGTAAAGACTTTCTATGTACTTGAGTCTTTTGGATAACGGTGGCCAATTGTCGGAAGACCGTTAATAGGGTGTTGGTAGACATTGTCGGTAAGTGGTCAGTAGGAAGTGTATACAAACTCGATAAGGGGATGATAGGAAGTATAAAGACTTTCTATGTACTTGAGTCTTTTGGATATCGGTGGCCAATTGTCGGAAGACGGTTGATAGGTTGTTACTACAATGTACAAAGACGTTTAAAAGACTTTCTATTCAATGTTGATAGGTTCTATTAACAATTGTCGAAAGACTTTCTAAAGAATGTTACTAAAAATTTTTGTAAGGGTAGGCAGCCATCCAGGTCGTCCTCACCGACTGCCGTTGAAGGAAGAGGGAAACGCGATAAACAGTCAGCGTCAGCGTGGCGACGGCCACTCTTATAGGACACAGGAAAGTCGTATTCTTGAAGACGTAGGCCCAGCGAGCTAACCGACCTGAAAATTCGCGTAGGCCAACCAGCCAACATAGGGAGTGATGGTCGGTGATCACAATGAAGTGGCGTCCATAGAGGTAGGGTCGAAACTTGGCGACTGCGAAAACGACGGCGAGATATTCCATTTCTGTGAACGTATAATTGCGTTCGGCTTTCGTTAATCTGCGGCTGCGTAGGCAACAACGTGTTCGGCGTCATTCTGAAGCTGGACGAGCACCGCACCGACGCCGACGCCGCTAGCGTCGCTGTCAACTTCCGTAGGAGCCGCGGGATCGAAATGACGCAAAACAGGGCCAGAAGTTAGCACAAACTTCAGTTGCTGGAATAATGACGCACATTCTGGGGACCACACAAACTGAGCGTCTTTGTCCAGGAGGCAAGTCAGGGGAGGGGCAATTTGGGCAAATCCTTGGATAAATGGACGAAAATACGAGCACAGGACCAAAAAGCTCCTTAAATGCCTTACATTTTGAGGTTCCGGAAAGTCACGCACAGCAGCAATCTTTTGCGGGTCCGGCCGAATCCAGTTCTAATTGACGAGGAATCCCAGCACCAGGGTTTGTCGCTGGCCGAAGTGACACCTTTTAGAATTTAAAATTATTCTAGCTTGTTGAATGCAGTCTAGCACGAGTCCAAGACGTTCGTTATGCTCACGAAATGTCGTCCCATAAATGATGACCTCGTCCAGGTAACACATGCATACCTCCCACTTTAGGCCACGCAAGATTGTGTCTATAAATATTTCAAACGTCGCTGGGGTATTGCACAATCCAAAGGGCATCACATTGAATTCGTAGCGGCCGTCAGGAGTCTCAAATGCTGTCTTTTCCCGGTCCGCCGGATGCGTCGGTATCTGCCAATAGCCAGACCGTAAATCCGCCGACGAGAAATAGGATGCGGATTGTAGGCAGTCCACGGCGTCATCGATGCGCGGCAGAGGGTAGACGTCCTTCTTTGTGATGGCATTTAGACGCCGATAATCAACACAAAACCTCAATGAGTTGTCTTTTTTCCGCACCAAGATGACAGGGTTAGGCCAAGGCCTTGCTGACACCTCTCTCCAGCATACCTCCGACTTACTCGCTGATTACTCGCCGATCCGCTGGGGCACACAATATGGCTTCTGCCTGACTGCGTCACCGGTGTTTATCTGGTGGTGCATACGCAATCCCTGCGGAGCAGGCAAATCAGCTTTGTGAGCAAAATCGAACACGGATACGTGGTGAGTCATGACTTCATGTAAGGCACGCTGCTCGGATGTAGAGAAAGATTTGTTTATCATGCGGTTAATATCGGCGTGATAGTCGAGTTCTGTCCCCTGGTGCGGGAGAGGAGACACGGACCGGATATCCAGGGTTTCATAGTCGCCAAATGTCGCCAACTTGAGGCTGGAAGGTATACAAACGGGCTCCGACGAAATATTTACCGTCCACACATGGGCGCAAACATCGACGGCCTCAACAATCGCACGGGGCAAAAGAAGATTTTTGTTGACGGCGTTGTTATGGTTGGGTTCTACGAGCAAAGGACGGATGCCTGATCGGTCGGCAGAGCAGCGTACGGGCACAAACATTGCCGCCTGAGCTAGTAACAGTACATCTTTGGCGGCACACAATACGTCGTTAACAAGGGCGGCTGAATCTTCAACTAAACAAGAGAGAATATTCCACCGAAGGATAATTTCGCCAGCGGCACAGTCGAGCATCGATCCACACTCACGCAGAAAGTCAGTACCGAGAATAATGTCATGCGTGGCTCCTTCAAAAACCGTGAACTCGACCCTAAACGTTTCCCCAGCAATGGCGACCGGCACACAGCAGAGTCCCACAGGTCGCAAATGTTCGCCCCACTCTGCGCGAAAACTGGCGCTGCGCTCCAAAGCAAACATAACCGTTGGCTCGAACCGATTTTTAAACACAAATCATTACAGACACTGCGGCACTGGTGTCCACCAAAGCGAGAATATTTACACCATTTACACTAACTGGCACTTTGTTTTCAACATCACAGCAGGCGGAGGAATTGGCGAAGCTGAACGTTCTGCGACCTCCCCTCTATCGGCTGCTCCCGCTAGTTCCCGGTGGGGGCGAAGATGAGCGCTGCCGTTGAGATTGAGACCGGCCCCGTCGCTGCGGTGGTGGAGTGAAGCTACGGTCAGAAGCGGGAGAGTCACTCCGGAAGGCGCCAGGGCGAAGTGGCGAGGGGAGGTTGAACCCATGCAGCATTTCCCCGGGCACCGGTCGACCGATTCGACACAGTGTTCTCCTGGAAACTGGATGGTTGATTCCACGCAGTGTTATCCCGGAAATTGGACGAAGATCGTGTCCAGGAGCGTGAAGGATGCGGTCGCCGGCGTTGGCAAAACCTCGCGATGTGTCCGCGGCGGCCGCAATGATAGCATTTCGGCGACTCACGAAAACCGTAGGTATCGACGGGAGCGGGCGGTGCTCGGGAGTCGGAGGCAGCTGCAGGACGCACGTTGGGTGTACGCGGTACGGGTGTACCCCGGGTGTACGGGCGCTCGGAGACACGATCGTAACTGTGGGAGTACCGCTGATGGTCAGGAGCCTAGGTCCACGAGGCTTGGAGATCGGAAAGCGGTGGTTGGACTGCGCATTCGTGGTAGACAGGTGGTGGTGGTACGCCGACGCCTTGCAACTGCTTGCTCAACTCGTCGGCGACAATCCTGCGGACGAGAGTGGTAAGATCGTCATGGATAGAATAGTCGACGCTAGCAACAGTGGTAACATTAGCAAGGCGCCCGAACTTCGGTGCAATTCGCCGCATTTTCAACGCCTCGAACGTGCGTCAATGCTGAATAACGTCAGACGTGCTGGTGAGGGTGTCCTTGGCGATCAGAAAATTATACACTTTTTTAGCAATTCTTTTCAAAATGTGGCCAACCTTGTCCTCCTCGGTCATGCATCTCTTCACAATTCGACAGAGCAGCAAGACTTCCTCGATGTATGTCGTACAGGTTTCTCCAGGCAACTGTGCTCGTTGAGATAGGGTGTTCTCTGCCTTGCGTTTCTTTGTAAGGGAGTCGCCGAAGCACTTTGCGATCTCCTCTACGAACTTAGCCCAGGTGGAGAAGGATCCTTCGTGGTTCTCGAACTCCAGTACTACGGTACCGGTGAGATAAAAAACCACGTAGACGAGCGGCATGGTTGGGTCCCAGCTGTTGTACTTGCTGAGCCGTTGGTAGTGTTTGAGCCAATCTTCAACGTCATCGTCGACGCCGCCGGAAAACGTTCTAGGCTCAGGCTGAGGCCAGGAATTGGTCGATGCTTGGTGTTCACGGCCTGCGTTCGAAACAGTACCAACCCTACCCGAAGAATGACCGTGTCCGTCTTGGCTCGCCATGTCGGGTTGGTCAAGGGGTAGCCCAGTCAAGCGCTTGCTCCTCGGAAGTTCTGCAGGGACCAGAACGACTTACCCGGTTCCTCCACCATGTTGTGACAAAGGAATGCTCTCCTTCTGCTCTCCTAATAGTGACGAAGGGAATGGGTTTATTTACAGGATGAACAGATATGGTGGAGCAAACAGTGAAACGGTGAACGACCAGCGTCCAGCCAGTCCGAGTCTCGAATACGCGCCCCTTCGTCGTTCTCTTCTCTTTCGCTGCGCCCTTCGTTTCCTGCTTCACATGCTCCGCAACGCGGACGGGCGTAAGTTGCGTAGCGACCCGGCATGAGTTCCGTAACAATATATTCGAAATAATTACTGGTTTATTAGAAGGCTACTATTCTCATGCAATATACGCCTTTCGAAGGCCCTCAAAAAAGAGCAAGAAACGCAGATGGCCGAGTGAAAGCTGCCACTCAGGCGGAAAGAACGCCCACAGAGTCAATAGTCTGTCAAGACATTCGCATAGTGCAAAACTAAGGAATTTCAATTCCTCTGCCCAGCGGCAACGCGCGGTCTGAAATATGAAGTGAAGGTTGCTAGCACAAAATGAACACTAGAGCCATACAGTCACCATCAAACATCAAGGCTCAGAAACATCAGTTTGGTAGCAATTAACACATAATACCTTACAATACGTGAACCAAATTGCATGATTGCGAAAACAAGGTGCGAATAGAATGGAAATGGTGTTAAAAGCAAACGAAATTGCTTTTAGAGAGAAACTTTCTACCTCCTCACATTAAACTGATATGAGACATCTGATTCAAGCAGTTACTGGTACCACTAGGAACGTCTAGCAGCAACACGGCCAGCAACGCTAGTATAAAATCCCTTATTCTGCGACCTAAATGCACGACTGCAGTTATCACCTATGCAATTCTCTCGCTGCGTCCACGAAATTTTACCTCTCCATTTGACCATATTGTCACGTTTTAGTGACGGCAGTCCAGCGGTCAGGAAGACACCAGAAATACTTGCAAACGAAGCTCTTTATTAGGGCTGACTTGCTCCCGCAAAAGAACTGAATCACTCGGTGGCGGCGTAAGCAACAAGGGTGCTCGTCAATAGTCGATCTACGAATGGCCGCTGCTCGCGGCATCGTTCAATTTAAAGCCCGCAAGGAAACTTCGAGAGAGCAGTACAAGGTCATCTACAGTAATCTGGAAAAACCTAGATGCAGCCTTTCATGGCTCCGATCAATCGAGATTTGACTGGTCGCTTCTCGCGTCACGAACAAAAATGATAACAGCCCTTTCCTGCAGCCTTGAGCGTGAACGAACAAACACTACGATGATACGTGGCATTACCCCCCTTCCAGAGAAGCATCGTCTCGATACTTTAAAATGAAAATAAACACGGAGAATGCGAACTTCGAGTCCTTTAGCGTTCGTAATAAGGTTTAAGGGCAGCGGTAAAAGCTTCAAGTCCGGCTGTGTCGTCGTCGTAGTTGTCGTCGTCGTCGTCGTCGTAGTTGTCGTCGTCGTCGTAGTTGTCGTCGTCGTCGCAGTTGTCGTCGTCGTCGCAGTTGTCGTCGTCGTCGCAGTTGTCGTCGTCGTCGTAGTTGTCGTCGTCGTAGGGGTCGTCGTCGTAGGAGTCGGCGTCGTAGGGGCCGTCGTCGTAGGGGACGTCGTCGTAGGGGCCGTCGTCGTAGGGCTCGTCGTCGTAGTTGAGGCATAGTCTTGTGATTTCGTCGATGGACGGTCTTAGTTCTTGCGCTCAGAAGCAACCTCACCTCCAGAGGCTGCTTTATTCAGTTTAACCTTCGGCGGCCGGGGGAGCGTCCACGCCCTGCGTAGCCTCGGCTAGGAGATACATAGCGCGGTGACGATGGCGACGGAGAACGAGATAGGCGGCTCGGCGATGAGTATTCTTCCCGACGCAAGAACTCTTCGATTGCGGTTGGTCGCAGGCCAGGTCGGGGTCGTGGGGCGTCGTAAGAAAATCCTCGGATGCCCATTCTCCTGTATGCGCAGTACCGGAGAATGTCACCGGCTTCTCCGCAGTGGAAGCATAGTTGGCGGCGCTGGTCGGGTGTTCTCCACTCGTCGCATTTCCTAGGCCGTGTGCGACGCTCGTAGGCCGGGCGGGTTGGGGCGAGAGGGCGGCGGTCCAGTGCAGCTGGCTGAGGGCGATAGGGGCTGGGGTCCTGTCGTCGAGGTACAGGACGACACACTGCTGCGGCGTAAGTCACGGCTGGGGGCTCCATAGGCTGCGTGGTGGTCGGCGTCACACCCAACCCCTGTTGAACTTCGTCCCGGATTACGTCAGTACGTGATGTAACCTGCGGCTGCGTTCCATTTGGCAGCAATCGTCGGAGCTCTTCTCGTACAACTTGGCGTATAACCGCCCGCAGGTTATCGTTGTTAGCGGAATCCAGGCAGTTTGCTGAAAAAACGCGCTGCTGGCGCTCATACTGGCGGGCTCGGGCGTCAAGAGTTTTTTCCATCGTGAAGGCCTCTTCTATGAATTCCGCCACGGTTTTCGGTGGGTTCCGTACGAGGCCGGCAAAGACTTGTTCTTTAACTCCTCGCATAAGCAGGTTGACCTTTTCTTCTTCCTTCATGCTCGAATCGGCACGCCGGAAGAGACGCTTCATCTCCTCAGTGTACACTGCAACGGTCTCGTTTGGGTGTTGTATGCGAGACTGTAGCAGCTGCTGGGCTCTCTCCTTTCTCACGACGTTTGTGAAAGTCTTGAGAAGCTGCTCTTTGAAGGATTCCCAATTCGCGAGGCTGGCTTCCTGATCCTCAAACCAGACTCTTGCTGGTCCCTCCAGGGCAAAGAAGACGTACCTAAATTTCATAGCATCGTCCCAGTTGTTAAAGACAGCCACACGGTCGAACTGCTCCAGCCATTCTTCGGGGTCGTCGCCAGGCGAGGCGTCGAAGGTTGGTGGCACCCGGGGCTGCTGCAGAATGATTGGAGTCGTCGTCTGGGGCAAGCTCATGGTAGACGTTGCGGCTGGCTTCCGCTTCCGGGTAGGGCCCGGCAGATTCCCGAACTCTGGTGCGTCCCCTTGCAGGCGTCGGCTAGCGCGGTGGACTGGACTCACTTCCTGTGGTTGATGACTCAGAGGGCTGGCGTCACGGCTTGTAGGGTGTGTCCGGTACATGGAAGGCTACCCGGCACCTCCACCAGATGTCACGTTTTAGTGACGGCAGTCCAGCGGTCAGGAAGACACCAGAAATACTTGCAAACGACGCTCTTTATTAGGGCTGACTTGCTCCCGCAAAAGAACTGAATCACTCGGTGGCGGCGTAAGCAACAAGCGTGCTCGTCAATCGTCGATCTACGAATGGCCGCTGCTCGCGGCATCGTTAAATTTATAGCCCACAAGGAAACTTCGAGAGAGCAGGACAAGGTCATCTACAGTAATCTGGAAAATCCTAGGTGCAGCCTTTCATGGCTGCGGTCAATCGAGATTAGACTGGTCGCTTCTCGCGTCACGAACAAAAATGATAACAGCCCTTTCCTGCAGCCTTGAGCGTGAACGAACAAACACTACAATGATACGTGGCAATATAACTACAGAAATCCAGAAAGTCAATGACACCCAAATAAATTGTACCTTCTAAAAGGCTTTGATGTTACGCCGCCTGTATTTACAGTTTCCAGCAAGCTGAGTGTTTATATTCCTCGGTTATCGTCATAGTACATGTACTCCATTTTCAAGAAGTCACACACGCTCCCACCCACTGCTGTCTACGATAAGCACAACGATGCGACGATTTCATCAAAAAGAGGCAGCACGCCGAAACAAGGAACAGAGCTAGAAAACCTGAACATATGAAAAGGGCTGACACGGGCTGCTCGGTAGAGATGCAATAATTAACAAGGCAGAAAGTAGTGATATGAAACCGGGGAGAGGAGAATACAAATGACTGCACTGATTAAAAACTGAATGATTTGTTGCTGCAGGATGGCCGAAGGAAATTAACAGAAGAAAAGAAATGCTGCAGCAAGCGCAAAGAGAAATTTATGAAAAAAAAAAACAGTTTAAAGAAGGGACAAAGCGAGAAGACGAGTCACACGCACGATGACTGGACTAACAACTGTGCTTCTTTAGAGGAGACTGTCTCAAAGGAAAAGATGGCAGAGCATACGCCACTCCGTCATCAAAAATCTGCATTGTAACGATAAGCCTTGCTCTAGCGCGGTTGCAAAACGAAGCCTAATTGCTTCGACATAAGGGAGATAGGCTGATGCGATCACTGCCTTGCATACTAATGAGAAACGCATCCAGGATTTCCCGCTCGACTTTTTCTTTGCCTCTGTCAACGATACTGACATTAGAAAACAGCGAGTAGCAGCCATAGTCCTGGCAATGTCGAGGCAAGTTAGTATCGTCCGTAAGGAACAGAGAGTGTTGCTGCTCTCTCAGTCTGTCTTTAATACACCGGCCTGTTTGGCCAATGTCCGCTTGTTTGCAGGTCGGCGAAATCATGTATACCGAACCTATGGCACAAGTGACGTAGCGCTTCTTGACGCTGCGTCGAACGGGCCGGACGTTAATTGCTGCCAAGTGCAACACGTGACCAATGGCGTGAAATCTTGCAGGGAGCAGAAAATCTTTATTGTCGCCCTGTCTTCCAGCAACCTTTTTGATGTACGGGATATTTTATGCACATAGGGCATCACTTCAATTTCTTTTTTTAAGTGTCTTTGGATCAACCCCTTTGACGTCTCGAACCTTAATCTTTTGCAACACCAATTCTGCCATCGCCCTCAAATGTTCTATCGGAAAAGCTGCCGCCTCCAAAGGTTCGTACTGGTAGTCGAAGCTTGCCTTCATGCTGTGGTGGCAACTCTTTTCAGGTGCATTACGGAAGCAGTTCGTAGCTATCATTCTCCTAGATTTTGGAGTGAGCCGATGAGTACGGTAAAACGGACTACTTAGTTCTATGCATGAAACAACAGCAAACATGGTCATTGTCACGAAATGTTAGTTGAAGTTCTAAACCTCTAATCGAGTGGTTAGTCGCTAGTTCATACGCAAAACAAACGGCACTCGAGCATGCTTTAAAAGCTGTCAATGTCCGGTTTACAACCAAGCGCATTGAGTCAGTGAGTGAAAGATTCAAAAGAGTCAGGAAATCATCAACATATCAAAAAATTTTCATCCAGCGTTTGTCAAAAAAAGCACCTTGCAATGTGTTGTGAAACTTTGCAAAAATATCTGGTAGAATGCTGGTGCTAAGCTTACCCCGATACATATTCCTTTTTTCTGTACGTATACACATCATCCTTAAAATTAGTACAGTGAAAGAAAGATAAATTACCACCTCAAGGAACGCATCCACAGAAACGCCACATTCATTTTGAAAGTCAACTTGGCCCTGCTGTTCAATCAGTTCACGCACCGCAACAATTAGATAACCATGAGGGATGCTGTAAAACAAGTCCGCAATGTCAACGGAAAGCGCACTGCTGGCTGCAGGGATGCCTTTGTCGAGAACTTCGGCCACTGCAGCCGCACTCGCAACAGAGTAAAGGTCTTGAACAGTAATGGAATTAGTTATTTTAGATTGTGCTTTACTGTTGCGTAAACAAACTGGTATGCTGTAAATTTCGGATGTGCGATTGACTTGGTGGACAATTGACTCGGTGGGCATTCAATGCCAGATCCCCATAAGGATACCCCTGCCAGGCCCACATAGCTAACCCACGCAAGGCCAGCAGCCAAAACCATACACTTTCGCTTCTCAACCGGTCTTCCTTGGCAGAATCGCTCCCCCACCCCATTTCTTCTCTAGAGGCCGATTGCTATGCGTCGCATTCATTCTTCTTCTGATTATATGCCCATCGGTGCGCGCCATATATTGCCCATCGGGCTATAAACAGGAGCTTTAAAGCAGTCCGGGAGAGGTCTGTTGGACCGTCGCATATATTACGCGCCAGTGGAAGCAGCTCGTTCTGCTGCAATCCCTGCGTTGCCAGGGGCAGTCGAAAAAGAAACTCCCAATTGCTGTAGCCAGAAAATAGAAAAAAAAAATGCCGGGAATTTGGGCCTGTACCCAGCCCCACTACGTCAGCGGGCACGAAAGGCATATGCCACAAGGTTCTTTTTTGTTCTTAATTGCCTGCAGGCCACGAAGGCCTCGTTGGTTCAAGCGTGTTTCAGGCGAACCCAGTAAACGTGTTGTAGTAACCTGTGTTTGCGATCTGTTCTAATCTTAGACCAATGAAAAAAAAAATATTATTGTAATTGTGCGTTAGAAATTCCGCGGAATGAATAGGCGGTGTTATAGTGCTTCATCTTACTGAAAACAATTGTGCGCATGTGTATGAAGTGCCGTAGTGTGCCGTGCACTGTAACCTAGAAAATGATTGATGATTGATTATCGATAATTGTGATCGACGATCTTGATCGGTATTATGATTGTGAAGTAGTAATGCTAAGAAAGAAGAAAGAAAAGGAGGAAAAGGAGGAGAAGTTGCGACCGAGAATCTCACGGAGCGGAAGTTGCACGTCACATTACTTAGAAAAAATAGTGCACACAAAATGAGGCGAGACGAACGAGGAGACAGGGAGAAGTTGGGCTTCCCTTTGCGCCTGGCCCTGTGCATGGGCAATGCTCAGCATTGTGATTGTACTTCACCCACTTGGTATTTAAATCAATAATGTTTTGCAAATCTGTATCGCAACATTGTTCCACCACTGATGTCTAAAGAGGTTGCTGCTACAAATTTTAGCTTCGAAGATTCCAGTGTGCATGCTCACCCTCCTTCATTTAGGGCACATTTCGCAGTATTGAGCCGCTGGCCGAGGACGCTTCTCGCTGATCGCTCTCGCACGTATACGCCATATGCCTGCGTAAAGAAAAAAAAAAACAAACCTTTCAAATAATTCTGGTCAAGTTATTTAAAGCACGGGCAATTTTTGTACGCAGCTAACAGAAAATTTTGCGGTATTTTGTGCGTCTACGCTGTAAAATCTACAAATGGTTTGTTGAATCAACACGCTGAACTCTTGGAAAGTTTCTGTTCACTCCAAGCATATAGCCGAGGCGGAGACAGTAGTTAGGAAGGGAAAACTTTATTTACACTAATGGTTTTTCCTGCGGTTTGGGGGCATCTTCAGAGACGTCTTGGTTCTACCCCCAGGAGCCTTCTCTGTCGAAGTCGTCCGCCTCTAATCAGTGGTCGGTTGCCCTCATTCCAAGGCTCCGCTGGCCACTGCCGCCCGTTGAGCTCGCTGCACCAGACCTTGTTGGTCTTCACAGCGGTCGCTGGACAGCAGAGTCTTCCAATGCTCCGCACTCGGGTTTTGTATTTTGGGGACCACGTGTATGTTTTGGCAGGCCCATGTGATGTGGTATAGAGTAGGTTTTTCGTCGGACCAGGGACATTTGTCCGTGTATATCGTAGGGTGCATTTTGTTTAGTATATGTAGGTTTGGGAAATAGCCTGTTTGTAATTGTCTCCAAGTGACAGCTTCCTCTCTGCTGAGAGATTTGTGCGGTGGGGGATATCCCATTCTTCTCCCTCTATAGTTTTGTAGTATGGCCGAATATTCCCTGGGTGCTGGCGCGAGTTCGGCGGTCTCGTCGGATGCTCGGAAAGTAATGTATCCTCGAGCTATCCTGTCGGCCTCTTCGTTCCCTGCCACCCCCGTGTGCCCCGGTACCCACACAATTTTGTGTGGGATCTTGTCGTTTTGTTCTTCCTGGTTTTTAATTCTGTCGCTCGCTGCGAGGAGTATACGGAGCGCGTGACGACCTATCCTGCCATTCATGTAATTTCGGCAGGCTGTTTGAGAGCCCGTGAGTATTGTTAGTGACCGCCCGGTTCTATAGCCCTCCGCCACCGCTAGAGCAACGGCTGCTTCCTCGGACTCTGCGGCTGTGCAGCCTCGGAGAGACGCGCTGGTCATTTCGCGTAAAGACGAATCGACCACCGCCGCTACAGCGATTTTGGTATCTCCTCCTCTCCAAGACGCGTCTGTATGCACGGTCGTGGCTTGAGGAGCGTATGTTTTCTCAATGAATTCGGCCCTCGCTTTTCTTCTGCCTCGATCGAGGTTGGGATCCATGTTTTATGGTATTGGAACTACCTTGAGGGTCTTGCGAAGCTCGTCGGGGATCGTTGCCGTCCCCGACATTTCTCGCATCTGCTCGCGGTATCCGAGCCTCTGCACGAGCGCTCTTCCTGTGGTTGTTTGCAACAGCCTGAGTTTTTGCGACTCAAGCTGCGCCTCTCGTAGCTCCTCAAAGGTGTTGTGCAATCCCAGAGCCATGAGTTATAGAAGAGAATGATCTGAAGGGTATACTTACGTGCTAGGTTTACAACGTCACCGTCAAAAAATCCCTCTTCCCCACCGTGCCATTCACCGCTCAAACGTCACTAAATGTTATTGTTCACCACTCACGTCTTGTGGAGCGAAGTTCATCACTGAGACAGTGACGATAGGGTTACACCATCCTTCCCTCCCGACGTACGCGTAGGATGGCGTTGTCATCTTCGATCGTTGAGTGATTAAGGAAAAGCGCCGAAATGAACAAAACACTGTATGCCTCAAAGTGAACAAGGACCAGCGAGTGTCAGCGCGTGTTTTCGCGGCTTCCTTTTTAGCCTCACACTCAACCAAACCAGAGGAGAGAAGAAAGACCTGTACCAAAGCAACGAGGAAAAAGCGGAGGAGTACTTATGCATGAAAACAACGCGTAGTAGCCGGATAAGCTAACAAATAGTAAAATCAAAGCCTTCTAGCCACTTCCTGGAAGCTTCCCATGGGAGGGTGGGCGGGAGGTTGGCTTAAAATATTCGGTAGTGGGTTTCAGAGTGAGCACCTCCTCGCCATTTCGAGGAAGGGGGCTGGGAGGGGCAGGACAGAGACAAGGAGGAGCCCTAGGGGAAGGAAGAAAGGCAGACCGAAAAACCGGGATAAAGCAGGTTTTTCTTTGCGAACGGACCCAGGAAAAATCTGGAATGGGGTGGTGACACGAAAGAAGAAAGCTTGAAAAGCAATTTCCTCAAAGGCTGCCATTCATGCGACGCTCCTTGAGGTTTCGTGCTTTGTTTTGTTCTCTGAGCGCTGTATCTCTTCGGTAGCCAAACGCCACCCTTTGGAACATTTAAGCTGCGCGCCGCCGCGGTGGCTCAGCGGCTATGGTGCTCGGCTGCTGGCCCAAAAGACGCGGGTTCGATCCCGGCCGCGGCGGCTAGAATTTCTTTGGGGGAGAAATTCTAGAGGCCCGTGTACTGTGCGATGTCAGTGCACGTTAAAGAACCCCAGGTGGTCGAAATTTCCGGAGCCCTCCACTACGGCGTCTCTCATAGCCTGAGTCGCTTTGGGACGTTAAACCCCATAAACTAAGCTAAACTAAACTAAACATTTAAGCTGCCGGCTCCGTTGAGTAAGCCTGTTCTTGTTCGTTGGTAGAAAGGTTCAGGGCGACGTGATTAGTACCTCTTTCCTACAGGGTGAAGGGCGGGGTTGTTTCAGACGGTGCGTATTTCTGCACTTGGAGAAATTTCGTTATCAATGTTCGATCAAGTGGCAAAAATTGCCGACGATTACGTTACTTCCTATTGTGAAATTTGAGCGCAGCTCATCAGCTGCTTCACCTTTTCGATAGATTGAGGGAAAGAATTCGAGCAAGACATACATGCACAATCACAGACAACTTGTTATTTTTCACAAACATAGCTTCTTCAAGAAACACCCCACAAACAGTTCTTAATTGTTTTAAGGAAGCTTTGTTGTCGGAGAAACAGGTGAATATAAGCTCGACGTGCTGCACCAATGTCTGGATTTCAAAGACGAGGTCTATGCAGTTCTTTCGCGAGGTTTTCAAAGATCGATAGGAACACGAAGTTCTCCCGAATAAGTGGGAAGACATTCCTTCTTGTCTACATATCTACACTGAAGTCCCATCAACCCTGCCGCCCTGGCTGGTGGCAGTTAATGATTGATCGCGATAGATCGCTCACCGTTGTCAGCGCTAACGCATGCAGCTCGCATCTGTCTCTCATCACCCCACGTAGCCCCATTGATCCTTTCTACATTTCAACAAATTACTAACACCTACAAACTGAGCCGCATGACATTGCCACCGCAGCGGCTGCTCAGTAGTTATGGCGCTCGGATGCTGACCCTAAAGACGAGGGTTCGATCATGGCCACGGCGTTCGCATTTCGATGCAGGTAAAATTCCTGAGCTCCGTGTTCTATGCAAAGTCAGTGCACGTTAAAGAACCCCAGGGGGTCAAAATTTCCAGAGCTCTTCACTAAGGCGTCCCTCATAACCTCAGTCGGTTTTTGAGGTTAAACGCCAATCAACCAAATTAAATCGAACCACCCCACAGTACCTTGTCGCCCTTATTCAGCGCCACATGGAGACAATTCAAGAGAGGATGCTTTATTTTACCTAGCGTTTCTCATGCTTTCACTGCACCTTTGGAGACGATACTTGTACGTGGAGCTTAATGGACGTGCCTCGTATCTGCTCTGTGCTTTTTGACTCCATTTCATCGGATTTCTTTATTGTTTATTTGCGACTCTTCACCAGCGAATTCGTGAATATAAGAAGATTTGTTTGACGCTTCGGAGACCGATTACGTCCAGTTCTGACTACTTTAGTCCATTTTTCTTCTGCTCGATGCCGCCGACCCACTAAATGTAGCACGCGACGCACTGCTGTGCTTTTCGCCACACCTTCGGCCATCGCGGCGCGGCTTCGCCGCCTGCGCCGGTGCCGTTCGGAGGTCTCCAAGCAGCCAACATGGGCTACAAAGTTGAAGGCGTTTCTATCACCCCTGCCGAGCTTGCAGCCGACTCACACTGGGTATGCGCCGTGGAGGCGCACCGTGCAGCCGCGGCACACCAGCCCAGCGTCTCTTCTCGCCACTGCCTGCCTCGAACGCATCCACGACATCTACCCCGCCACCCACCACCACCACCTGGCCGGACTCGCACTCTATGTCGTCATGCTTCCCTCCCTCACCTTCCAGCGGAGGACTTCGAAATCTTCTTCATACCTGGAGGGGAGCTTGACCTCCCCACTACCACCAACGAGTCCTGCTTCGAATCCTCTGTTCCCTTTCCAGCATCGAGTACGCCCCACCCGTACCGCCGACCGTGTACGGCTCAAACCGTAATACAATTCATTCACTGTCAGCCCCCATCTGAGCCGAGCGCTCGTCTCTACCTCCAGGTCTCCTAACTCCGCTTGGGTCAAATTTTTTACTCACTGCCTGACTACATAGCCGCACCCAGCAACACTCTCTGCGGCATCATATACAAATTCCGTGGACTCCCAAATTCACGACGAAATACTCCAAGACCTCCAATCAGTGAATGTCAAGACCCCCTACGCCATCGCCGGCGCTCGCCAGATGGGGCACTCTAAATCTCATTACCTTCGTCTGTACCACCGCCCTCCTCACCAGCCGCGTCTTCAGCTGCAGGATCTACCGATGCCAGCCGTTCCGCCCTAAAGCTGAGGCCTGCAAAAACTGCTCGGCTACAGGACAACGCGCGCACGTCTGTTCGAAGCACAAGTCTGCCCTCTACCACCGCTGCGGCCAGTCCCACAAGTCAGTTGAACCACCTACCTGCGTCTCTTCTTGCATATTGTGTGAGGGGGCCGACATCACGGGCTCGGGCTTGTGCAGGCAGCCATTCGACCAGAAGAGCCCGTCGTCACCCTTAGGCGCCTCCAAGCCCCAACCTCCAACTAGGGCTCCAACCGGACCCATCCTCAAAAACTCCCGGTCTTCCCACCCCCGCCAACGCTCTGACTCCCGCGACGCCCGGTCTGCAAGCCGCCACTCCGTTTCTTCCCGCCTCAACGAAAGTCCGACGCAGCCACTGCCCTGCCACCAACAACGCATCACCGGTAAGCTAGAAATCGCATGCAGCCCCACACGGCGGACCCCAAAATCACTGCCCTCTAGGCCACTATCACTGCTCAGCAGCTCCAAACTCAGGAGATGTGGTGTCAGCTGCAAGCCACGCTAGCGCGTGCGTGCTCCCCGCTCCAGCTCCTTCTACGTCTGCGTTAGCTCCCGCGCCCCTACAACCGCCGCCGCTGCCAGCACCAGCTGAGGAGCCGATGAAGACGGCACCCTCGTCTGTGTATTCGTGTGCCTCCTCTCCCACGCGCTGCCCCCCGCAAAAACGCTGATCCCTCTTCTCGGATGCCGTTGCGCCCGAGCATGACGTGATACGCCACTCAGCTTCCTTTTTAGAGGCGTTTTAGCAGCGTATCGTCGCCATTATCGATACTCGCGTGGATACCATTTAATCTCACCTTACCACTATATACACCAGTGTCGCGTCCCTAGAAGCCCGCCAGAGCGCGACTGAGGTCAGCCTCTAACTTCGTCTCGGATTCTAACTCCGTCTGACGACCTCGGCATCGATCATAGCCAGGCAGGCACCCACCGCACCTTCATCTCTGGCAGTGGAACTGTCGGCGGCTACGGGTTAGGCAGAGCACCCTGCAGCTCTAGCTCCAGAGTATCCCTCCTGACACTCTCCCCTGCGTCCTAGCACTCCAGGAACCGCTAGCTCCCGGAGGCCCAGCAAAGCATTACAACACTGGAGCACCCCAAACTTACTTCCGTGCTGCACCAGCTGGACGTTTCGGATTGTTCCCATCTCCTCCTAGCATCCTTCCCATCCATCGCACTGAGGCAAGCCTCTTCGTTCTCAATGTGTACAGCCCTCCCAAAGCCCCTTCAACCCATCTCCTCACCTTCCTCTGCAAAGCGCTCACCCGCACTGGCCGCAACTCCCTGCTCAATCCAGTAGATTTCAGTGCACCCAATACCAGCTCTGGCTAGTCCTAGAATACCCCCAACACTCACGAACTTTTCACTTTCATCCAGAACGAATGTCTTTTTGTCCTTAATTACTTCGCTTGCCTCACCAAGATCGAATCGAGTGTCCAACAAGACATCAATCCAGACCTTGCCCTAGCGAAAACTTTACCGATTAGATATGGAATAATACAGTGGTGTCTCTCTGTAGCGATCACTACATCATCGGCACCTCCTTCCCTCTTCCCTGTCTTGCTCGTACCTCTGCTCGTCTTAGCCGAATAGTTCTTGGGTACAGCTTCCGCTATTATTTTCTGATACTATCAGTGAAACGGAGTGTTGAGCTAGTTGGTACACACTACTGGGAGAAAAACAGCGCTGAGATGAGGAACGAAGAAAGAAGACAACAGGACCAGCGTTGACTATCAACTGAAAGTTTCTTATAAACAACACGCAGTATATACTCCGTACTTTAGCTCACTGTCATGAACTGTTATACAAGGGGTGGTCACGCACGAGTCAGTGTTTTTGTGGACATAAGCGCTTCACTGATTCCCCTTGTTATTTTGTATTTGTGTTTGTTCAGGATCCTAGTTTCATTAAAAAGGAGGGTACATGATGGGGGCGCGAAAAATGGGGATACGAAAGCGGCCACGGCCTAACTTTCACATTTAAAAAACCGCACGGGAATGAGCTACATTTTTTGGATATAAAACTGGCAACGAAGAAAGACCAGGTGTGCTGTTCCTTCCTTCAGAGATCAGAGAAGCCTTTGATCAGTTTTCGTTCGGCTCTTTCGAAGGCTGTTAATGGTGCCATAGCAGTTCCTTGCCTAGGTGCTGCCATTGCCAAGTCATGCGTGCATGCTATCAGTACAAGTTTTAATCAGCAGGCCCAAAGGCTAAGATTTGCGGGCTTTCCAGATGATGTCTTAAGGCTTGCTTGCAGTAAGATAAATAAAAAGGTCAAAAGGCAAGAACCACAGGATCCTTCAAAAAGGAAAAAAAGTAATTCGTTGTTCTACCGCACATTCCCTAAATGTCACACCCTTTGAAGCAAGTAGGCAGCAGATATGGCGCTGATGTTCTTGTTTCTGCACCAAACAAGCTCTGCCAATTGTGCGCCGCTGTAGATAGAAAGTCCAGGGAGGAGGAAAAGAAACGAATAAAAACATTAAAGGTTGCCAGATTAAGCCTGACCTGAGATTTGTCGCTAGCGCTGAAGGGGTTGTGCACGAAGTGGTTTTGCCTTGCGCTCTTGTTTTTCAATGGAGTATATTATATTGCGTGTTGTTTCCAATAAACTTTCAGTTGATAGTCAGCGCCGGTCCTGTTCTCCTCTTCTTTCTTTGTCCCTCGTCTCAGCGCTGTTTTGATCATTTCACCTATCTCTCGGCCTCGACTGAGACCCTATTGGCGGACGTCCGCACTGCCACATCCACACTCCCTGCACCACCACACTCCACTAGGCACACAGCCGTCTGCTGCAACTTTGGGAGGCTTATCACGCTGTCCACCGCCGCTGACAGGCCCAGAAACACCTTCGCCGCCTGCACCTTTGTTTGGCCCAGCTGTCGTCGGACATGGAGGAGCACTGTTCCTCTCTTTTTCAGCGACAGTGGGGCCAGAACTGACTGCGATCACATGGCCGGCAGTCTGCGCCTGCGCGACACGCGGACGCTTCTCAGGGTGCTGCTAGACCCTATGCAAACTAAAGCCTCCCAACGCAAGGACATCTCCCACCTCCTTCACTCCTCCCCACTCTCTGATACTGAATTTCTGGCGGCCCTCCGGAACCGCTACATCTCCCTGGGCAAGGTTCGTGCGGCGCTACTCAAGCTCGGCACTACCTCGACCCCGGGCGTTGACCGCATCATTAACAAAGTCATGTGAAACCTAGATACAACCTCCCTCGAAGCTCTTACTAACCCTATCAATACACATTGGCAGGCTGGCACTCTTCCCTCCTCGTGGATCCTTGCACATGTCTCTTTGATGACGAAACCCGGCAAACCTATTGCCCTCGAACACCTCCGCCCCATATCTTTCACGTCTTGTTTCGACAAACCTTTCGAGCACGTCTTGTCCCGCCTGCAGACTTATCAGGATGACCAAGACATGTAGCCCAACTCCATCCTCGGCTTTCGTCCCCAATTTTCCACCCAAAATGTCATGCTCTAGCTTCACGAGGATGTACTGCACCCCTCCCACCAAAAATGCTCTCGAGGTGTCCTGGCGCCGGACCAAAACGTTCCACAACGTACATCGCACTGCCATATTGGACACTCTCTCCTCCCTCCATGTCGGACCCCATGTCCAAGGTTACATCCCCGCTTTTCTCGCCCACCGCACAGCCGAAACCTGCTTTGGCCCACTCTCTTCTGGCAACAAGCGCACCCATCAAGGTTGTGTCTTTTCACTGCTTATTTTCAACAAAACTTTCTTCGCGCTGGCACGCGCTCTGAGCACTATTCCCGCCATATCTAAAGCATTCTACGCCGATGACATCATCGCCACTCTCCAGGCAGGCGTGGACGCCGCGGTGACTCACGCCCGGGCTATCGGGATGATCTGCTCCCCCTCGAAATCGGAGCTCTTGCTCCCTATACCTTGGTGGATGGCTCCGACGTCGCCTACTCCTCTCACTGGCTACCTGGACGCCGCATTCATTCCTCTTGTCTCTACCATCCGCATCCTAGGAGTATTTCTTCAGTTTGATGGTAAGCACCCTACCCTCATCACTAGACTCACAAACACTGTACACTATACCATCCGCCTCCTACGCCACATTGCCAACCGCCAGCACGGCATGCGCGAAAACGACCTCGGCCGCTTGGTTCAGGCCTTTGCTCTAAGCCGCTTCATCTATTCACTTCCTTGTGTCTTTCTTTCTCACACCCAGGAGGACGAAGTGAACAATCTCATCCTCCAGGCGTATAAGTCGGCCTTATCTCTTCACATACATACCTCGACAGCTCGGCTAATGTCTATCGGCGTCCACAACGGCCTTACAGACTTACAGAGGCGCATAATACGACGCAGGTCCTCTGTCTCTCACGCACCTGTCGGGTTCGCCACTTCTTTGCACCCTTAAGCTCTCCTCTCTTATCCCCCTTCCCACCTCACTGCGCATCTCTTCCCACATGTCCTCCCTCCTAACCATTCATCCCCTCCCTTTGAATATGCATTCTGAACCCCACCTCCCCCGCAGAGCAGCGCGAGCCTCCGCGCTCTGGCGTGAGTACAGACGGATAATTCCCGCGGCTTATGTAGATGCAGCCTCGTACAGCCGCTACCCAGCCCACACCCTTGAAGTCACTGAAAACTCCCTCCAACCCATTCTTTGTGCCTCAGTCTACTCTTCAACCTCTGTAGACGCCGAAGAGGCAGCTATGGACCTTTTCACAAATTCTGCAGCGCCACCAAGCGGCCGCGCAAAGCACTCTGGGAAAACGGAGCGCCGCGGCGCCGCGCTCGCGTCTTTTCGTCCGTCTCTTCGACTGCGCCTGATCACCGGAAAGCCTTTCTCTGCCATCTCGTCGCCATCGCTTTTTCTTAAACCTGTGCTACACTGGAACTTTCGAATGACATCTGAGTAGAATTACATTTGAGAATTGGAATGACATTCGGACTTGACGGACGCGCGCGGTGCTACACGACACTTTTCAAACGCATTCGGAAGCCTCAGCTCGTTTTCAGTGTGCGACGACGACGACGGTCACACTAGTCCGACAACGACAATATATATATCACGCTCAACAGCAGCATGTTATTATAGTGAAATATCTAGTTTACTATGATATGATTGCAGTGGGACAAGTTTTTCAGGCCAACGACACCGACGAATCCGATCGGCAAACGGTCAGCCTTGTCGGCGGCGATGTGAATATGTTCGCGCTTCTAAATGAGCGAAACGAACGGCTATATTTCACATGTGCACACCTGAACACTTCCCAGCGATAAGCGCTTGCCAGATTAATTTCCGTCGAGGACGACTCCCTTCCCTTCCGCGACGACTAGCCTAGCGGGTCCGCAGGGTTGGATCTGTAATTGCATCGGTTGTTAAGAGCGAATCACAAGCTTTAGCGAATGAAAATGGTCACTGAGTGTAGTTTTGGCACAGTGACCTGAAATCAACTATTGCTTACATCGCACGGCACGCATATGATGCAACGGGAAAACGCCGGTGTGAACCAAACTGCCGAGCCGTGCTTTACGGCCAGCAGCAGTCGTCGCCGTCGGTAGCTTGTGGATAACAAGTTAGGCCGTTTCAATTAAAGCTAATGGTCGCCAAACATACTTCTGGATAAAGTAGGTTAAAATAAAGTACTGATCATGTCGGAGGGAGCCGGGACAAGAAGCGAGAAGCGCCGGTCCTGCGCGATGTCTACAGCCCGGCTATCAAGTGTTTCTCAGGCGTGCTATCGCATCATCGCTTCCCACACATTATCGCACTGCGTAAACAAGCACGGCTACAATCGGCAAAAAAGAAAACAGGTTGTTTAATAGAACTAAAGCGCCGGTTGCGTTTTATGTCATGAAAACGAGCACTAGCTGTTCGACGCAGCGATTTAAACAACAGTATGAGTGCACTTGGCTCATTGCTGCACTCCTGAGAAATTTAATGCTGACGCGGTAGATGTTCATTGCTGTAATATTATCTTCAAGCACTCCCTTAGACAGACTAACAGATAACCACCACAGCAGTGCACAGCAACATTTTGCTAAGAGGCAACCAACAACGCGCACGAGAAGACGCACAACGCCTGAACACCGCGGCACAACATAGCAACACGTTTGACAGCAGCCGACGCGGGAGGCGATCGCTCCTTTCTCTCACCATGCTTTGCGCGGATCTGCTAGGGGATGGCGCGGCGCTGCAATTTGTGGAAAGGTCTATTGCCCTAGCCATCACGCAGAGCTAAGCGGAATATATTTTCAGTGACTCCCAGCCTGCGGTTTACAACTACGCAATTGCACGGGTGGCACCCCTGACCATTGGCATTCTACCTTCAGATGCCATCCTCTCCCGCCGTAGCCAAATTACCTGGGTTCCCGCGCACGCAGCCCGTCCTGGCAACGAGGCGGCTGATTATATCGCTCGAGACTTGACCGACCGAGCAAGGTCGCCTTCCACCCCCGCCGGGAATAAATCCGCATGACGCGCTACTCAGGTACCATGATATTGCTTTATATTGTCACGACCAGAGGAGCCGTGAAGGTAGGCGTCGGGATGAACTGAAGACTGGGAGCCTTCTTTTAATTGTAGAGCCAGGTTCCAGCACACAGAACAGAGCAAGCGCGCCTCCAGAGCCCACCGTCGCTTCGTCGTCGTTTTTGACTCAGCGCGGAGGCCGCGCGGCGCTTTAGGCGCGTGGCATTATTCCTCCCCGCGAAAGGAAACATCGCCTCGATGCAAAATTGGATGTGTACAAGGAGAGAACGAGGAGCAAAAAAAATTGGGGTGAGGTGAACTATACAATTCGGACTAGTTGAGATGCGGGGAGGGTCAGGTTCGCACATGGGGAAAAGGGATAAAGGTACTAAACACAGCGTGAACACAGCGCTCAGTCACGCGAAAAGTACAGCTTTAAGCGCACTACATGCACGTTTCAGGCCGTTGACGCTGAAGGCTGACGATCACAGTTTTATGGGGCACAGCTTCGTAGTTGACGCTGTTCAGGCGGCGTAGGACTCTGTACGGGCCAAAATACCTATTCATAACCTCTTTGCACAACCCCTTGCGGCGCACGGGTGTCCATACCCACACGAGGTCACCCGGCTCGTAGTGCACGTCCCTGTGCCGAATGTTATAGTGTCGGGCATTGGCCGTTTTTTTGGTCCTTGATGTGCAAGCGGGCCAGCTGACGGGCCTCCTTGCTTGTTCCACGAAGTGGCCTGCTTCATGGGAGAGCTCCGCGTCGCCATACGCGAGCATGGCGTCTAACACCATGCGGACCTCCCTGCCATACACGAGAAGGAACGGAGTAAACTGGGTGGTTTCCTGTGTCGCGGTATTATATGCGAAGGCGACGTACGGCAAGACCTCATACCAGGTTTTGTGTTCAATGTCAACGTACATCGAGATCATGTCCGCCAATGTTTTGTTGAGGCATTTCGCTAGACCATTGGTTTGGGGACGATACGCTTTTGTTGGTCGGTGAGCAGTACGGCTAAGCGTTAAGATGTCACGTAAGAGGCGGGCTGTAAACGCCTTGCCTCAGTCAGTAATGGTGACCGATGGGGCGCCGTGCCTAAACACGATGTCATGCATCAAAAAGTGGGCAACTTCGGCGGCGGTACCTCGCGCAAGTGCTTTCGTTTCAGCGTAGCGGGTAGGGTAGTCAGTGCCGAATACGATCCACTTGTGGCCAGTCTACGAGAGAAAGCGGCCCCAAAAGGTCCATGCCGACTTTGTCTAATGGTATTTGAGGCGGCTCAATGCACTGAAGCAGTCCAGGAGGCTTGAGCGCGGGTTTTTCCCCGCCGCCGGCGTTGCCGGCATGTCCGGACATGACTGACACTTGCAGTGAGGTGAGTAATAGTACTGCCGGATTCGGGAGAAGATGCGTGTAACACCAAGGTGGCCGTAAGTCGGTTCATCATGGTAGGCAAGGGGGACCTCATCCCATAGATCAGACAGTATGAAAAGCAGGTAATTTGTCGGACTAGAAGCAGGCCGAGAGATGATAGTCCACTAGCTAGGTATTTTGGTGTTTTACGGTGTCCACCATCAAGATGTTCGATAAGCAGACGCAGCTCGGTGTCGGCACGCTGTCTGGAAACGAGTTCAGTCGTGCTGACCGCTCCAAGGAAGCTATTCTCGTCGGTGGTGTCTTGTGGAGGAGGTTCGAGGCAGCGCATGACAAGCTATCAGCGTCGGTTTCTTTTTGGCGTGGCTTATTGGTGATGGAGAAATCGAATTCCTGCAGGCGTAATGCCCAACATGCTAGGCGGCCGCAAGGGTCCTTTAAATTTTTCACTCAGCAGAGAGAGTGGTGGTCGGTGACGATACAAAACGGTCTGCCATACAAGTATGGGCGGAACTTAGACTACCGCCAAACATTCTTTTTCGATGGTTGAGTAGTTCAACTCAGTGCGCGACATTGCGCGGCTGGCGTAGGCAATTACTTTGTGGAGACGGTTTGCCGCTGAACTTGAACGCGCCTAGACCGACGTTTCTCGCTTCCGTGTGCACCTCCGTGTCGGCATCTTCGTCGAAATGTGCCAGGACGGGTGGCGACTGGAGTCGGCGTCGTAACTCGTCGAAGGCAGTCTGCTGCTCGTTGCCGCAGGGAAATGACGCTTCATCACGGGTTAGGAGCGTCAGAGGGCTGGCGAGCTGGGCGAAGTTTCTAATGAAGCAACGAGAGTAGGAGCACAGGCCCAGGAAACGCCTGGCTGTTTTTTTTTGTGAAAGGGGACCGATAAGGCAGCAACGGCAGCAAGCTTGTCTGGGTCAGCTCGGGTACCGTCAGCACTAATGACGTGCCCGAGAAACTTACATTCGGTGAACCCAAAGGGACCTTTTTCTGGTTTGAGGGAGAGCTTGGCGGATCGAACGGCTTCGAGGGCAGTTCTGAAGCTGTGCAGATGTTCCGTGAACGTTGCGGGAAAAATGATGACATCCTCAGGATAAACAAGACAGGTCTGCCACTTCAGACCTGTGAGAATGGTGTCCATAATTCTTTGGAATGTGGCAGGAACATAGCAGAGCCCGAACGGGAGAACACGAAATTCTTACTGCCTTCCGATGTGATGAAGGTGGTTTTCTCACAGTCCCTCTCATCAACTTCTATCTGCTAATAACCACTCCTGAGGTCTACCGAAGAGAAGTACTTGGCTTGGCGAAGTCGTTGATAGACGGCTGCGTGTACACGTCTTTCTTGGTCACTCTATTCAGCTTCCTGTAGTCGACCCAGAATTGTAGTATTCCATCTTTCTTTTCACGAGGACGACAGGAGACGCCCACGGGCTGCTTGACGGGTGGATGACGCCGTCTACGAGCATCTCTTTGGCCTGTGTTTGGATACCATCTCGCTCCCGAGGGGACACATGATAGGGCTGCTGATGGATGGGTCGGGTTCCTTCATGCGTGGTAATGTGGTGTGTACCTATCGACGTATGTCGTAAATTAGACGACGACGTGAAACACGCACCAAACTCCCGCAAGAGGTCCTGGAGTTGCCTCTTTCCGGCGGGTGGTAGGCCTGTATTTATGTCGACGTTGTTGACCACTTCGGCCTCAGCTCCAGGTGTGCCCTCGTCGCAAGCAAAACATTCGGCCACTTCCTGAACATGGTTGACGTAAGCAATGGCTGCGCCACGGAAGAGATGTCGATGCTCATTGCAGAAGTTGGCATCAAGGTCCTGTGTCCAACCGTTATGAAGGCATCCAGGGGCTCGTGCTACCGCAATCCCCTTAGTGAGTACGAAGGAGAGATTAGGCTCGACAACCCGGAGTCTCTGATGTGGCTCGTCACAGATCATTCTCGCGAGAATGCTGGCACGTGGTGGAACCGTAACGTTATCGTCGGCTACTGGCAGTGTGGACCGAAAACCCCGGAGCGCAGGTTCTTCCGTAGCCACTGCGGTAGCAAACGTCACCAAGCGATTCGGGAGTTGTGATATAGCACCGTGCTCGCGAAGAAAGTTGGTGCCAAGGATGACATCGCGAGAGCATTTGCGCAGAACAAGAAAAGTGGCGACGAATGTGCAGCCTCGAACCGTAACCCGGGCCGAACACATATCGAGCGGTGCCACAACATTTCCGCCGGCCGTACGTATGTCGGGACCTTGCCAGGGTTCGTCACTTTTTTTCAGGGGCGTCCTCCTTCGTGTCGACGAGAACAGGGATATCCAAAGAGACCCTGGCTTCAGCGAGGCAAGTCGACGGCTGCTGTGGATGACTTGTGGATGACGGCTGTTGTGCCGTCAGGGCGACTCAAGCGGCGGGTTTGGGGAAACTCTTCGAAGATGCGGCGTTCGACATCGGGGCGACTGGGTCGGTGCGATGGCGGAAGCTGGCCGGCGATTGGGGTTGCGTCATCGCGGCAATTCGAAAGGCGCGTCGGGGAAAGATGTTCGGCGATGCGGCGTGCGACGTCGGGGCGATTCGATTGGTGCTGCGGTAGAATCTTCGCAGCGGATCGGCGCTCGGCGGCCTCGCCTCCAAAGGCCGGCGGAGCTAATTTTCCCGAAGAGGGCTCGAGGAACGACGTTGTCCTGAGGCGAAACGGAACCCAGAGGGCGAAGACCAGCGTGGAGAAGGCGATCGCGGCTCGCGTCGCGGAGGAGACGGGGAACTACGCTGCCGGGTGATATACTAGGCGTTCTCCTGAGGGCGCTCTCCTGGTCGTGGACGAGGCTGTCGATAGAAAATCCGCGTAGTCCCCTTTCGCGATAAGGGCACCGTTGGTATAGATGGCCGGCCTCACAACAGTGGTAGCAGAGCGGTCGCTGATCCGGAGTGCGCCAGAAGTCAGTCTTCCGCGGTGCCTGGCACCGATCCGCCCAGTAAGGAGTCGGCTGAACAGAGTGCACCGCGACCACTGGAGGGGTGTAAGGCGAAGGCCCAGGACATGGGGCCGCGCGGCGCACGACGTCCGCCTACTTGACTGGCTGGACAGGAGTCGGGTACGGCGCGGCATCGTACGGGGTCGCTTGCGGCGCCGGCACAACTGCAGCGTCCTGCGCCCTGAGCGCCTGCCGGACTTCGCGGATGACGCTGGTGACGGAATCGCCGCGAGGGGCAAAGGTTGCTTGAAGGTGCTACAGCTTATCACGGAGCATGGAATAGATGAGTTCGCGAAGGGAGTCCGGATTCGTCCTGGAATCATGCTCGAACCGGTTCAACGTTGACAGCGTCGACGCCGGACGCAGTTGCCGGGCGTACTGATTGGTTCTCTGCCGCAGAAAGTTCTACTTGTGCAAGGCCTCGGCCAGAAACTCCGCGACGGTGTTGGGCTGGTTTCACACCAGGCCGGAAAAGAGCTGGTCTTCTACGCCGCTCATCAGGTGCCGCACCTTTTTCTTCAGGCATCGCCTGATTGGCGCGATGGCAAAGACACGTCACGTCCTCAACCTACATTGCAACACACTGATTGTGAAGCTGAATTGGTGAGGACAGGGTACTCTGCGCTCTCCCGGCGGTCGCTGTCAAGAGCTGACGTCACAAGCTGCCGTCGAAAGTCCGGCCACGTAGAGAAGGTAGCCTCACGGTTCTCGAACAACGTGCGTGCAGAGTATTCAAGGTTGAATTACACATTACTAGCTTAGTAGCGTCGTCCCAGCAGTTAAAGGTAGCACCCGGCCGTAGTGAGCCTACGGCCGGGTGACAACTGCAGCGTCTTGTGCCCTGAGCGCCTGCCGGGCATCCTCGCGGATGACGCTGGTGACGGAATCGACGCGAGGGGCAAATGTTGCTTGAAGGTGCTGCAGCTCCTCGCGGACCACGGAACAGATGAGTTCGCGAAGGCAGTCCGGATTCGTCCCGGAATCATGGTCGAACCGGTCCAATGTTTTCAGCGTCGAAGCTGGACGCAGTTACAGGGCGTACAGATTGGATCTCTGTTGCAACAATTTCTCCATGTGCACGGCGTCGGCTAGAAACTCCACGACCGTGTTGGGCGGGTTCCGCACGAGGCGAGATAAGAGCTGGTGTTTTGCACCGCGCATCAGGTGCGGCAGCTTTTTTCTTCAGGCGTGTCCGGATCGGAGCAATGGCAAAGACGCGTCACATCCTCAAAGTACATCGCAACACCCTCATTGGGAAGCTGAATTCAAGAGGACCGCTTACGCTCCGCGCTCTTCCGGCGGTCGCTCTTGGCGTACGTAGTCAGGAGCTGACGTCGAAAGTCCGGCCACGTAGAGAAGGTAGCCTCACGGTTCTCGAACCACGTGCGTGCGGAGTCTTCAAGGCTGAAGTACACTCTCCATAATCCGACTCTCCACTCTCCATACACTCTCCACTCTCCATACACTCTCCATACTCTCCATACTCTCCATACTCTCCATAATCCGACTAAAAGAGCATTGGCATAGTAAGTTGATGAAAAATCAAATCAACAATTATTACAAGGAAAAGTACAGCATACGGAATATGTTACTTTCTGTGATGTGGAGGCGAAAAAAACAGTATTATAGCAACCTGGTTAAGAAAGCCCAAGGTAAATCAAAAATATGGCGGATAATCCCTTTCATTACTATATCCCCCGAGAAATGTAGCATTTTGCCAGAGCTCAGTGCCTTCAATTCTGACCTAGCATGTCTTGCTTCAACGTTCAACCATTTTTTTTCTTAACATAGGTTATGGTATAGCTTCCGCCATGCAAATCAACTCTTGTACTGTTTTGCCAACTCCGTGCTCTAATATTTTTGCTTACACAGAGATAACAGCTGCCGAAATTGTTGCTGTCGTCCGCCAGATGTCGCCTAATAAAGCTATGGGTCATGATGAAATATCGGTGAACATCATTATTTGGACAACATTCATATTTTGTGCCTTCCACTGTAAAGAATATTATTCAGGCTTTTTTATCGGGTATCTATCTGGAAACGCTCAAGATTGGGAGAGTTGTACCAATCTACAAAAACGACAATCCCAATGATGTCGAAAACTAGCGCCCAATTACAATACTGATCTGCATTATTACGCTCTTCGAAAAACTAATAGCTAAGAGAATACTGGATTTTATTGAAAAATATGGCATCTTAGCCAGAGAACACCATGCTTTCCACAGAGGTCACTCTACAGGCACAGTAGTACACGCAGCAACAGAAACAATTAACCAGGCTTTAAATTCAAACAAGATTATTATAGGCATATTCCTTGACATTAGAAAAGCATTCGACGCTGTTAACCATGACATTTTGTAACAGAAACTTGAAAATTATGGATTTCGAGGACAAGCCAGCAGTTTTTTTCCGTAGCTACCTAACTAACCGCATGCGATCCGTGCAAATCTGAGATCAAAGATCTCCAATGGGGGAGGTTAGGACAGGAGTTCCGCAAGGGTCAATACTTGGCCTCCTGCTTTTTTCCCTCTTTATAAATGATTTTCCTCGATACATTGAGCATGGACAAGCAGTCATGTATGCAGATGACACAGCTCTACTAATATCTCATCAGTCGGCAGAAAAGGCCGAATCACTTGCAAATAATAGCCTTCTAAAAGCAGCAAATTGGTTTAGCACTTACAAACTAGCGCTAAATGTAAAAAAAAAAACAAAGTTCATTGCTTTCACCTCCCGTCATAAATCTACCCCCGTAGAATGTAGCCTGCATCTCAATGGATTACCCATTGAAAGGGTTTAAAACTATAAATATTTAGGAGTAACTCTTGACGAGAATCTACACTGGGCACCTCACATACACAACTTGTGCAAAAAGTTAACCTCTGGATGCTATGGACTAATCAAAGCACAAAAACATTTCGACAAGAACACACCACGCATGATATATTTCAGCGTTTTCCATAACCTTTTAATATACTTTATTGAATCCTGGGGCTTCACCTTCGCATCTTACTTAGCAAACGTTAGCACTCTCCAGAAAAGGGCTGTCAGAATAATATCATCTGCACCGAGAGCAATACCATCGAAACCTCTTTTTGATGAATTAAGCATAATGCCCTTCACCTTTGTACGTGAGTACAAAACGGCCATTTTAGTGCACCAGATAATTAGCACGAACTCTCCACATCCTTCTTCCATATTCATCTCTCCCGAACATGACACTAGGCAGGCACAGCATAATGATTTTAATTTACCCATAGCTCACAACATATTCGGGCGGCGCTCAATATCTTTTATCGGAGCTAAAATATGGAATACCGTTCCGTGTTACTGAAATACACGTCCAACTTTGTTTCTAAACTAAAACGGCACTATCTCAACAAGCAGTTTTATGCACCAAGCTAACCACATGTGGTTGTTCATAGCAATGCTCCATATAGTGATTGTTTTACTCTGACAATGTTTGTAGTGGATCCAACACTAGCCATAGCGGCTAAGGATCCAGATGACTATGCAGCAATTTCTGTATAAGTTTCTGCGTGTATAAACGTTCTGATTCTGATTCTGATCCTGAACCAGTCCTCGGCATCGTCGAAAAGGTAACCGTGAAAGGTCTTAGGCGTTCGTGGGGTCTGAAGAGTGAGATAGGTGGGGCTGGCTGCAGGGACAGTCGTAGGCAGAGCGGGCTTTGGCTTCGCCATGAGTGGAGTGGCAGTCGAGGGTGCGCGGGCGCGTCAATCGTCCGCAGGAGTAGGGAGCATCGGTCACACCTCCACCAGTGTCACAACCAGAGGCACCGTGAAGATAGGCGTCGGGAAGAGACTGGGAGCCTTCTTTTAATTTTAGAGCCAGGTTCCGCCCCTCACAGAAGTGCACAACTAAAATATCTCTTTCTCTTGACAGTGGTCGCATACGCGAAAGTGATGAGATACGGGTACTCGGACTCTGCATCCACAAGCACAGGCGACCAGACACTACATTGGCCAAACTCCGTAAGATGGGGAACCAGGTGGGCCGCATATTCCGCCCGGTTTCCAACAAACGCGGCGGGTTACGAAGTAAGGATGCCTTGCGGCTGGCAAACGCCTTCGTAACTAGTCGAATTCTCTATTCGACTCCTTATCTCCACCTACGAAAACAAGAGGAGGACGCCGTTTAGGTCATCCTTCGGAAAATTGTTAAACGTGCCCTTGACTTCCCCATCACTACTATAAAGAGCCGGCCTATGGCCCTAGGGGTGGTGAATATTTTTCGGGAGCTCCGGGGGGCGCACCTTACAAACCAGTACACGCGGTTGTCGCTAACGAAGTCGGGTCGCCGCCTTCTTGGTCGACCCCATATCCAACACACCCCTCCAATGGAAGACAGGTTTCACATCCCAGAACAGTGGAGACGTGCCCTCCACGTGCGGCCTCTCCCAGCAAACATGAAGACCATAATGGTCGGCGCCTGGCGCGAGCTGAAGCGCTAGCTCGACATTATGGCAACAAAACAGGTGTATACTACGTGGACGCCACCGGCCCTCACGACGGGGGATGTACACGGCCGCGGTAGTTCACAACAGCAACGCAGTTAACGGCCTCAGTTTCAAAGCCCGCAGTCCAACTCCAGCAGAAGAGGTCGTGATTGCTCTCGCGGCCTCACATTCTGATTCAAAATACATAATAACCGACTCGCGAGAGGCCCGTCGGAACGTCGAAAAAGGCCGCACTTCCTTCCTAGCCTACCGAATATACAAAAATTGCATACGGGATACGGACCCCGCACACTGTTACCTTATATGGGCTCCTGCTCATCAGGGGTTGGCAGGAAACGTGGCAGCAGACGAAGCAGCGCACGTTCTCTCACCGGGTTGTTTTCTGCTCCCCACTTGATCAGGAACCCGATCTTATTCCGGTCTATACGTTCATAGAAATCACAACCTACTATCAAGATAGCCATCGCTTTTACCGTAGACCATGTAAACGCCCAAGAAGGCGGATGAGCGGCTCCTTCTTTGCCTCTTCACGAATACATTGCTGTACACGGCAGCACTAAAACATTTTGACCCCTCCTTTAGCGGACACTGCCCGCACTGTAGTGCGGTCTCTTGGGACACCTATCACATAGTGTGGGCCTGCCCTTCCAACACGGCCATTCCCTCCATCCCCAACCGACTCCGGGAGGACTGGGAGGCGGCCCTGCTCGGCTGTCACGACTACAGGCCCAACAAGCCTTAGTCGGGCGCGCCCGGGCGGCGGCCACCGCCACTAGGGTCCCAAACTAGGGACCTCCACCTAGTGTTTGTAAGGATCGGTCCTTTACAGGCTGATCCAAAGATACCTCCTGTCCCTTCTGAATAAAAGTTTTCACCACCACCACCAGGACACAGAACAGAGAAAGCGCGCCTCCAGAGCCCACCGTCGCTTCGTCGTCGTTTTCGACTCAGCACGGAGGCCGCGGGGCGCGTTAGGTGCGTGGCAATATTTCCGCCTCTCTCGTCTAACTTAGTCCCCTCCACGCATATCCCTTTTCCAGCCCCACTAACGCTTATAGCGCCACCTTCAGGCCCACGCCTCTCTCAACCCCGCATGTCTTGCCCTCCTCCACCCCGGAGAGTACTCGCCGGCCGGCCGCTATGTAACAGCCCAAGAGCCGACTACGCTCATATCCTATTCTCCTGCCCTGCACACTTGCCCTTTGCCTTTTGCACCTAAACTGTCCGGAGCAGTGGGAGGCTGCTTCGCGCAGCACCGGACCGCATCTCCAACTTCGGCTGGAGACCTAGGCAGAAGAAGTCGCAACTAGGCACTGCCTGGACGCCACAGCCGGAAGCCTGACGGCCGCCCGCAATGCAGCTGCATAATTTTTTTGTTTAGGCCTTCTAATAAAAAAGTTTTCCATCACCACATTCACCCCAGCTTTTTTCCTGACTGTAGTACCCGTTGCTTGCACCGATGCACACTGATACACTACCTTTGGGAATGTCAATCCCCACAGGCAGTACCCCCTCATCCCCAATAACGCTCAATCTTCCTGGGAGGCAGCTTTAGGAGCGCACAGCCTGCCGGCCAGAAATGGCTGGTTGATCGGGAGTTACGTGAAGCACAAGCCATGAACTCCTCGATCATTATGGTGCCACGCTGGAAGATTTTTGTTTTCTAATAAAAATTGTTTCCAACCATCCCCACGTGGTGGTGGTGGTGAAAACTTCATTTACAACTGGGGAGTTTGGTACACACAGGTCCGTGGGCCCGCGCACGGCCCCACTGCACTCAAACGTTCATGTCCCGGAGGCCCATCAGGCTGGCAGCCCGGCCGGTGGCGATGACTTGCTTGGCCGGGTCCTCAGAACGCAGTAGGGTCTCCCATGCGTCCGAAGTGGTAAGGTGCACATACCTATAAGAGCGATTAAGGCGTCCACTCACCTAGCGAGCCAGTTATGCGCACTTCCTTTCCTTAAAATGGAACAACATTTTCAATGCCAACGCATGCAGCCCACATATGCCACCACTGCACATAGCTTAAAGCACGACTGAGGCATCTACTGCTCCAAGACGGCAGTTATGCCACTTTGCTTACCAAGGTCCTGCTCTATGGGTTTTGTAGCTTAAAGCGCGACTAAGGCGTACACTGCTGGTTACAGCGAACAGCGGCGACAGCGACGGCGACGCAGCGAAACGTCGTAACGGGCGCCAGAGACCTGCGCTCTAAAAGCGGAAAGCATGCCGGCACGAGAGCCAAGAATTTATTTTGCCTTCATCGCCGTGTCGCTGCAAAATGCGGACAGCGGTCGTCAAGGAAGCTGCTACAATGAAGGGCTACACTAAACAGTTTTCTGCATCATTTGGCGCAGTCGCCGGAGGCTCGCGATGTTCATCAAGCAGTTGTGAATGCTTAAGGTTGATCGGGTTTCGGGGGGGTTTAACGACCCAGAGCGTCTTATACTATGAAGGACGCCGTAGTGAAAGGGCCCTGAAATATCTACCACCTATGGTTCTTTAATGTGCACTGACAACACACAATACATGGGCCTGTAGAATTTCGCCTGTATCGAAATTCAGCTTCCGCGGCCGGGATCGAGCTCACGTCTTTCGGGTCAGTAGCCGAGCGCTATAACAACTGAGCCACCGCGGCGGCTACTTGAAAAGGCCACGCGCCACTTGTTGCATGGAGACGACGAAAGTTCTTGTAGTGCTGTCCTTATTGAAGTGAATTGAAAAAAGGGAGAACGGTATGCCGGAAGCTTTCTCCGGGGCTACCGTAGTACACCATAAAAAATGCAATGCAATATGCGCAAAAGAAGGGCGAAAAAAAAACCGTGTTAAAGAAGCGAATTTTTTGTAGCGTGAGTTACATTGTCCATAGTCTCGCCGTTTCACGTGCTCTCTCGCTCGACCATATTGCGCATGCGCGAGGAGCAAATAACATCACTGCGCACAGCTGGCGTGCCTCGCCGCACGCGTTTGCCGCTGCGGGCTACTGCACATGCTCCAATATCAAGAAGTGCTTTTGAGTTATTGGTGTTTAGCGCCAACACGCGTGGTGAAGTTAAATTCAGAAACTGCAAAACGCCTTCATTAGAAGTCCCATAGTTGAACATGTGTCCAGGCGTTTTACTTGAAAATACTGCCATGATGTTACTTGCAACTCCCGGGCAAGTCTCAGTCGTTAGTACCACCGGATAGTCCTCCACGTACCATAGGATGTTTGAAGTACTGTCCTTCAGTTATTTTTCAATTGCCCTGTCTACTGCGCCTAAATATATACAGCTCACAACAGGTGCTACACTTGCACCAATGCATATACAGGACCACATATACAGTGCATTGCCGATAGAAGCAGCCACGAAACAGTCCAGTGGAAAACGACCGTCCCTCACGAGGTGAGTGTCGTCGGTCTCTTCTCTGGCAGATTTCTTGACGTACTTCATCAGTGTCCGATGCGGCAACGAGTAATATAAATCGTCTATGACGGTGCTGAAAGTGGATACCATGCGGCCTTGGGCAAGGTTTGCACCTTGGCCACGGTTTGCACCTATAACGGGTACCTTAAGTGGAATGAAGATAAGTGCATTTTATGGAAAACTGAAAGGAGGTACTGCCAAGTCCCGTATTCTGTCACTGTTGCTCTCAATGGGACGTGCCCTTCGTGGATTTTGGTAGAGAAAAGCACTTCGAGTTGTAGTCGTTTCGTATCTTGCGCCACTTTTTTAAGACCCTCTAGGAGGCCTTGAAGCCAAGCAACTGTCTCCCTCTTGTATTTCTTTGGCCTGGCTTCTACACGATTCAGGTGCTTTTTAAGTGCTGCCTCAGCTTTTTCCACCAACAAGCTCTAAGGTAAAGCCACGAACTTGCCTTCTTTGTCCGAAAACATTTCTCGCAGGTTTTCGACTTGCAGGTAGTCCACAACCTTTGAAATTGACCTTCGTGTCCCATCCACCGTTGCAGTGCAGAGACAGTCTGCGGCACAGATGAGCCGGTCTTGTTCATTCATTTGCCGAGAGATGGCTATTGTGAAGGCTATTTTTTGAGGTATGCTTAATCCTGACTCCACGAAGAGCTTAGGTCCAATGCTAGGTCCAAGTGTGGAAGGAATTCAGTAAGTTGTCCGCCATACAACTCCAGTTATTGTAAACACACAGTTGGCTGCTGTTCCCGCTACTGAGGCCGCAGTGTATGCAAAGGCACTCCCTTCGAAATCTCGATTCTGTCCAGAATTCGGAAGAAACAATCTCGAAAATGCCCCTGAGGGACCTGGGAGGTTCTAGAAGCCCGCAGATTGTCCGGATGTCCGTTGGGCAGTGTGATCTAATACAAAGCCAGGACATGGTCCGAGCTCAACGTGCGCAGACGGCGATGAACGGAGTGAACGCGGCGGGAATAGAAAGATGAAGATTACGAAAACCAGAGGCGAATAACAATTCCGGCTTACACGCTGTCACCACTAGCTTCGATGCACAGGGGTCTAGGTGCAGAGCAGCTGGATTTCCAGAGAACGTACTGGTTCTGTGCTTATACGTGTCTTCGCTGCTCCTTCGTTGTAGTTGCGTTCCTTTGTTCTTTAGAGATACGATACCTTCTCGTCCACTACTCTATGTTGGTATCAAGTCATAAAATTCAACCTTCATAATGCATCTTGTTTTATTGCATTAAACAGATATACTGTGGGGTTATCAAGACAAGGGTGTAACCTGGTGGGCTGCATGAGCGGCCAACAAAGCACGGAGGAGAAGCGTCAGAGCACTTCTCTGGTTTTTTACAGCGCAGCTCTTAGGCGCCCGTTTCTGCGTTTCGCGGTATCGATGTCGCTGTCGCCTTTGCCGTCGCCGTTGTAACTTGCAGTGGACACCCTTTAAGCTGCCAAAGCAATGTACCGGGAGCTTGCAATGGAGAAAGTAAAAAAGCAACCTCCTCACCTCCTTATCAACCGGCGCGCCAGTGGGGGGCGCAGCAGTGCATAGCAACCGTGACGTCACACAATAGCGGTAGGACGAGCGCGCGCGCATCGGCGGTGGCAGCTACACCGTCGCTACTTCGCGGGACGTCTCGTTGCAGTCGAGTGAGTGAGACATAGCTCCGAAGCGGCCCAGTGATTCCGCGCCGAGCGGTTCGGGGAAGCGGCAGTGGGTTGACCACGAGCCTTTCTCCCCAGACTCTTTGGAATTTGCAGCCTCTTCGGTATTTTTTTGAGGAAAGGAAATGCGCAGTATCTTTCTACCACAGCTGCGAAACCAATAGAGCGGAGCTTTGAAAGTAGAGGGCAAAAATTGTAAATCGGTTTTTGAGGAGAGGAAATGCGCAGTAGGTGGGCATATTCACTAAAGGGAAGGCGTATAATTGCGCTCTAGGAACAGTGGACACCTCAATCGTGCTTTAAGCTACGTGGCGGTACTGACAGATGTGCGGTGCATGCTTTGGCATTGACAACGTTGTGCCAGAAACGTTGCCACCTGCCATGGTGGCAGTTTGGGTGAGGACTTTAATGTAGATATACAAACAATAATTTCTTACCACTCATATGGGAGGACATCCCGTTCCTGTCGCTTGAAACGCCTCCCACAACTGTGACATCCTCGCGAAATAAATGCGCAGACCTCGTCTTTGAGAGCAAGGCATTGGTGCAGGAAGTCGACCATATATCCATCTATTTCTCTGTCCACAAAGCTTCCTTCGTGACAATCAAGAACTGTGAGTGGAGTGTTTCTTGAAGAAGGAATGTGTGTGATAAATATTAAGTTGTCTGTAATTGTACATACATGTCTTAATCGAATTATTTGCCTCAGTTTACCAAAATGCCGAAAGAGCTGATGAGCTGCACTCAAATTTCGCATTAGGAAGTAACGTAATCGTCGGCAATTTTTTTTTATCATTCCACCGAGTGCATTACCCGTTCAAGGATGCCAAAGAAACGATGGTTTAGTGAATTCTTATTAAACGCTTAGTAGAGCTTTCCAAGCATTTCACAGCTTGCAAGGCGCGCACTGAGTATGCTTTTTGCAGTGGCTAAATTTGTAATTTATAATATTTTGCGCGTTACTGCAGAGGAGCGCTCCAGTCGCGATAACACCTGACTCTCGGTCGTTGTGGTGACGGCGCGACAATGTGAATGATGCGAGGAAGGGAGTGAGCACAGTTGGGAGTGCGCCATTTATACATGACATCTAAAGGTCACCACTATCCCTCGGGCTCCTAATTTACGACGTAAACACTTCTCGCGGCAACCACGAAAGGCCGCAAGTGTTTTCGGCGACTGTCCTAACAGCCGCTTTGTTCACAAAAATCACGTGTTAGAAGCGCATTGCTTTTTCGTCGATTATCTGTGAGTTTACAAAAATTCCATTTTGAGGATAGTGACTCTCACAAATTCTGCTTTAAGTATGCAAACAGATGATAGCCTGTACGGCTACGATGCAAAAAGGTAGTGCCGATAAACTATGCATCTCACAGAGTAACAGGATGAAGACATCACTGAATTGAAGACATGTTTATTTCTACTGTTTCACAAATAACATTATGAGAACGCATGAACTGGATCACATTCCTAATAGCGTGCTATGGTAGTTAAGAAGGTGTTAACAGGCATAGGTCTTTTTTAAAGACGTATGTCAGTGAACTGGCGCCGCAAAATTTTAATTTGCAGGCGTTAGTCCCTGCATCGAATGACAGCCACGCCTCCACAGCGGGTGATTGCCATAGGCGAGTAGAAACACTGCGGAAAGCGTTCTTAACTCCCACTACTTTCGGCCAAAGAGGCTAGGTCAAGACGTTACGCTTCTATTTTCCATAAGGACACTCAGCTGCTTTCTTGACATCCCGGTTTAGCAAAGATGAGGAGCGACTTGGCACCTTTTACAGGCTATGAAAGCCAGCGGTTGTGAACGCAGGTTCCCGGAATCACTAAGTAAATTCTGCAACGCCTTAAAGAACACTTAAGGTTGACGACGATATTGACCGAAACTCCTGGTATGATTAAAGAAAGACGCAAGCGTCGTGTCAGCCACTACCAGGTACATTGAATTTATCGTTTTCAAAAGAAACAGACTGCTTTTGCCGGCCTATGTTGCGTGCAGAATGGAATTCCTATCATTCGTTATACTGATTACCTGTAGACCACCATACAGTCGTGAAGCTGCGCTTTCAGTGTGGCTTTATGCAATTTCTGTGCACTTTAAATACATTGAAATAAATGGTTACATACATGGTCTGTTCTGAAAGTAGTAGTACTCATTTTTTTAAACCAAATTTATTCAAGAGAATAGTACAAACGATTACAATTTTTCAAGGTAGGACTCTTCCGCACCTACAGGCTGCTGCCAATGCGTTTGACAGTTTTCGTACGCCTCCAGGAACGCCTGGACCGGAATGCTGTTTAGCTCCCTCGTCACGGCCTGTTGAACCACCTCTACCGATCAGTGATGTTTCCCCTCTAGCGTCAATTTTATTCTCGGGAATAGAAAAAAGTCTGGCGGGGCCAAGTCGAGGATGTAGGGGGGCTGAGGCAGCGTTGCCGCCTTGTGCTGGGGAAAAAATCGGGGTCCTCATTCAGATGATGAAAAAGATCCTACCGGTTGGCCTTTTCCTCCTCTGACAACACTCCCGGCACCAACTTCGCGCACGCTTTCCTCATGGATCAGTTTTCTGTCACGATCCCAAAAACTTCGGTTTCATTCTGATACTCATTCTACGATCACTGTTAAGTAAATGTTTCCCTGGCTACACATTTTCGTTGGTCTTTCTGGTCGACGGGCGTCTGAAGCGGTCGTCTTCCTCCACTCTTTCCTTACCTTCTCGGAAAAACTTGTGCCACTCAAAAACACCTTATCTACCCATGGAAGCGTCACCGTAGGCTTCCTTAATCATGTTGTGAGTCTCTTTGCCCGTTTTACCATGATTTACTCAAAATTTGGTCGCATATCGCTGATCCAGTAAACGCTCGGCGATTTTGCGTGACGAGACGTTTCGACAGGGGTTCACAGTACAAGCGACCTCCTCTCTTCAACAGCTGAGAGCCGACTGCCGATTTTCCCCAGCATTCCCAATATCCCACTTCAACGATCCTGCACACGCAGACCACCTCTCGTCCGCCAGTTTGCCGAGGAAAAAACCAGTACTACTACTTTCAGAACAGACCCTGTAGATAGCCTGGTGCACAATAGTATTGTTATTGTGGTAGTGGAGTAGGTAATCATAATTTTGTGAGAGCTACTTTGCACTTGGGGAATTGTTTGTGCATGACGGCACAAGGACACGTTTTATTCAGTTGCAGTGGAACCGGTGGTGCACAGCTGCCAGGGTATGAGGGGCGGTGCTTCCTAATCGGGCGCGAATGTGTCGTAGGCTGTGGGCCCTCACTGCTGTTGGACCCTAAGCTGTTTAATACAGAACGATGTATGCAGCAATTTTAATGCGAAGCATTCTTACTGAGTGTACAGTGGTTTGTTTTGAAGGGCACCTAGCCAACGGTCAAATTCCTGCAGGCTCGGTGACGGAGGTTGTGACCTCCGACACGTCAAAAGAGCGAACGAAAAATAGCCAGGAAGAAGTAAAACGAGAGCCAGCTTTCCGCGAAACTGGAATCTCTGGTGGAAAAAGTGTCGGGATGGAACGCAGCGCCGTCCAGTTGTCGAACGCACCCGATGTGCGTCCGATCAGGTCATCTGATGACAGGGAAATGTGTGGCGGCTTGCCACAAGACAAATCCAGGCCGAATGACTGTGAGGGGGCTCATGCAGCCCCAGAGTTAAGCAATGCTACGGAGCCGACAAGCTCCTATAAAGTAGGGAGCGGCAATTTAAATGTTTGCCCTTGTAGGAACGAGGCAAATGGCACGAAGCGAAGCAAAGTACCAGGAGGCAAGGGCAAGGCTTTCATGTTGAAAGTCGGTCCGTGGAACATTGCGTTCCGTGCTGCTGGTCGCCAAAGCAAGTGCAGCGAGAGCGGCTGCATTGGTATGGTTAGACGGGGCAAGGGCTATGCTCCTTACGCAGCACGCGGTTCGTACCGGCGCGCCAGAGAGAGCGGGCCCTCAGGTGCGTCGTGTAGTCAGAGGTTTGGACCCATCAAGGACCGGGACGTCTTTGACCCTGGAGGGCACCAGCTTTTGAGCTCTCGCCTCGCTGTGGCACCAGCCTGATGAGCATAGTGGCCATTAGGTGTTAATCGTGTCTAATGAGACACGGGTGGGCTCGAACGCGCACAGGGACGCTCGGTGCGACTAAGGAGGCTCACGTGGCCACTTAAGGACATCGTACGAGTGCTAGTGAACGCTCCAGTCGCGAGTGTCGGTGCGTATGTGTGCTCATTCGCGAGCAGGACGACAGTGGGCATGCAAGTGAACTGAGTAGCCTATCAACTTGGATTCCGTTTTACGGCGCACAGCAAGCGTGTCACCGCGTGTATTTGAGTGCGCAATTTGCTTGTGTTGTTTTGGTGCTCGCGTGCATTTTTTTTGCTGTTTAGTTTTGTTGGTGCCAGTGTTGGTGTAGCTGCGGCATGTCACCCACAGGGTGGTTTTGTGACCCGTACCGACCCCTTTGTTATAATTCTAAAAGTGGCATTTGAGCCCTTTGTAGAATCTTGGGAAGGGCGTGTAAGGGTTCGGTAGCGTTCGCGGGGGTCATCGGAACGCGGCTGGGGGTGCTCAAAGCGAAGCGTCTCCTTTCTTGGAACGCGGCCGCTCGCGAACGCGCCGGCAGGTATACGGGTGTCCCCCCACCCGCGATACTGATTCGCACACGTGCCGGCACGGATGTCTATTTGTGTTTGTTTTTCTTTTGTGGTGGAGAGAGTGCTCTACTTTACGGCAGCTGGAGGGCTGGCCAGGCTCTTGAAGAACCAATCATGTTGAGAGCACAATATGATTGGAAGCTACGAAATGTGGGCCGGGCCTTTAGGGCTTTAAAACCGGGCCCCGGAACTGGAAGCAGGGTTCTGCGCTAAGGTCAGATGCAACGCATCTTCGGCAACGCCGAGCAGGGGCCTCCCCTAGTATTAGCCAGATCCACCTTTTTGTTGTTTGTCTTTTGCCGTTTAATTTGTCTCGAGTGTCTAAACTTCTGTACGCTGTAAATATCTGTACATAAACCTCAGTTATTGCCCTTTTTTTTATCCCTGCGTGTCAACTGATCACAAGAGCGTCTCTGACGTGGCACCCCTGGTGCGAAGAGCTTCAGTTCGAGTTACCAACCGTCTCTGGCGGTGCACCTGTAGTGCAAAGAAGAAGAAGAAGAACCTGAAATTTACTGTGGTCTAAATTCTTCCGGAGACCTCCACTAGGGTACCTCTTTTTCTTTTTCTTCTTTCACTCCCACCTTCCTCCCTTCCCTTACGACGTGGTTCAGGTGTCCACCGAGATATTTGAGACAGATACTGCGCCATTTCCTTTCCTCCAACACCAATTTAATTCCAGTTTGGAGCTGCAGATCAACGCGCGCATTGGGAAGCTGCTGTGCATCGAAGGTTGGGCAGCCTTGCTGCATTTTTGACTTTCGACTTGATGGTGTTGACAGAGGTGCCAATAGAATCGTTTGTTATCACATCATGCACAAGAGAGGTTTTCTGCAAGAATCTCTTCTTTCTACGCGGCCATTTAGCCCTCATCCTTTTACGTGTCATCTGTGCAGCCAAGTCGTCACTTCTGCCATGGGTGGGCCAGGTATTGCATAGCAGTCTATCACTTGAGGGGGTGGAGACTTTAACGAGCTTGTGACGACTGGCGCAATGAAAATGGCTTTGCGAAGTCAACGTGACGGCATTGGTGGGAGCACAGCAGTTGACAGCACGAAAATTAACGACCGGCTCTCAGCATTCGTCCTGGTTATTGCTGTCAATATTGTCTCCCACTGAAATGTGAATGTTTCCAATCACAGTCTTCACGTGAAGTATCACCGCCGCCAAATTTTTGTACCTGTTTGAAACTCAGCGTGCCGATACAACGCACTGACAGCATGAACTCTTCCGTTTTCCCTCACGCACAGAATTCCTTATATGGGGATGCAAGCAGTAATTTGCACATCACTGCACAGCTAGCAGTCAATTAAAATTTGACAAAATATCATTGGGCTTATTAAACTTTAAACAGGTTGCTACATTTACATCTCTCCATGACACTTGTGCACTTCTTTTGACAACGTTCTGCAGGAAACGCAGCATTCGGCCAACCCGTCGGACGTCCAAGCAATAGTTTACAGCAGGTAATTTCAGGTTTTTCTTAGGAATTTTGTATGCAACTAGTGCACAAAGGTTAGAGCTAACCATTCACAAATCACTATTATTTATCCACGGCCAGTATTAGGAACATACCACTTGATCCCTCATTGGTTACATTCATTTGTTCGATCTGATCGCATAACACAAAATCACTAGTGCTTTGCGTTGTTTTTTACTGCAAATTCAGAGAAACCAGTGAGAATCGTCCGCGCAGCTTACCGCGTTGTTTTTTGTAAATTGCTCATGGATTATTATTTATTTTCTTTTTAACCAGAGTTCCACGAGCTACAACTAAAGCAAGCAAGCGCCGCCGGACTGCTTAATTGCAAAATACACTATAATCAAACAACGTGTTTGGTTTTGAAATCATCATTCCAGGCCTTCAAGGAGCCGGGAGATTTTACGGTGACTGGTCAAGTGGTGTTGTGGTGGCCTTTGTTCCCCCTTTACTGCTGATCACATCACTAGGCATAGTCGTGCCTTATGTAGACTGGTGCATCAATGGTACGACTAAAGGCGCAATTTGGACGCTCTTTTGAGCTTTGTAGCACATCATCTTGATAACCTGCAATTTTATATCTAGCAAGTATTGCAAGCTCTGGCCATGCTTATAAATAAGATTTCAGTGCCAGCTAGCATAAAAGTAGAATTTCGAGAATAGCCTAGAAAAGTTAAGAAACCATGCAATAGGAATTCGTCTACTGAATTCATAATTTTCACTAAGATTTGCAGTGAACAATGAGAGCCATGTTTATCAAAAAGATGGGCAACCTCGAGGCATTCCCACACATTTTCACATGTGTACTTTGCAGCAGTGAAATATATTTTATAGAGGGTTTTTGGTCTGATGTGTTCTTGATGCATTCGGCAAGTACACTTGTTTTTCGCGCATCAAACATCTACTAGTGCAGGCTGCAGATCACCAGGCAGCAGCGCAGAAGCCAGCACAGCAGTAGCTAGCAGCAGTGACAGCCACAGGTGAGCTGCAGGCATACACCACTGATATCTCGCCTGAAACAGTAAGAACTGCTCAACGACCAATTGTTCCATACTCTGAATGTGCAGCTGACACATCACAATCAAAGCACCAAACTATACGGTGATAAAAAATGTTTTTTTTTGTTTGATTTATTCCAGATTTGAATAAAGTTAATGAATTGTGTATACTGAGAGAGCTGTAACATGTGCCTAGGTGTTTAAAACAAAAGGCACCCTATAATACCCTTGAAACCTCCCAACCACTGAATTGAAAAGGCAGCAATACATCATGTACGATCGGGAACAATGACTCCACGATGCATAACCAGGAACTAAAGCAGATGGCTCCGTTATCAGGCTTTTGATCCTGACTAAAAACGTGGAGGTGGTGGTTGCACTCATGCACTAAAGTTCGCGGCAGGAAAACCACTTGTTTGGAGGCTCGAGTGTCACCTGGAATGTTTTTTTTTGTGTCCTGAGGGCTTTTGTACAGGATATCGCATGTCACTGTACTGTATTTTCATTCTATTTTCAATAATTATTTCTATAATAAACAAAAACCAAATGAGGAAAGCTCACATTATTGCGGTAAACCGAGAAGCAACCGAAAGAGACGGAACAAAATTGTTTAAAAAAATATCTGCCTCTCCCGTAAACGAGATTAGAGTTAGCATGAAATGTTTACGGGCATAACACATTCGTTGACGCTTCCTACCTCTCCTTTCATCAGGCTCCTTTGCTCGGCTTAAGCAGCTGTGACGGTGGCGGCATTGAAATGCAGGACGGTGCGGAAGCGTACGCGGACACGACGAGACGCAGGCCTGACAAGAATGTATATGCAGTGCGTTCGAATACTCCACGAGCGTGTATACATCTGCCTGCCAAAGGGGGAAACATCATCAGCCGAAGGCCCAGCGGCCGGTCTTTTACATGCGTGATTGTGGGACCGCAGCGCCATCCTTGGGGACGGCGCTGAAGCAGTTTTTCCGCCCAAAGCCCCTCTCGCCCTGGAGCTCCCCTTTTGCTCTAAGCGGCCCTCTCTCAAAGCCCCTAACAGATCACGTATGATAACGAATTGTATCGTGTCATGTATGTGGTTTTTGCACGCGTTATTAGAAATCAGAAATTATAATTCGGCGCATTATGAAATGCACAGCTCGAGTGATATCTCGATGAACATTGAGAAGACATTAGAAGCAGTTATTTGTTTTGTAACTCGTTTCGAGAGTTACCGGCGCTTGTATGCCGGTTCTGTAGGAGGGTTTAGAGTCTCGTTAAAGCTCGTACGGTGCCCGGATGCTCTCGTTTCAGCTTCCGGATGAGTGGAATTCCGTGCCTGGATGTTGGCTCTCGGTCTCGGCGTGACGTTACCACACTGCCGACAACGGGAGCTTAAAGCATTTCATGCTTAATAACGCTAGCAATTCATCAGCAAATGCTTTCTCTTTACAGCTGTAATGTCTGATGAAATACGTGCATCCACAAACTGTATTTTGATTCCCGCAAAGGTAATGCGCATGTTATAGAATACTTTCTGCTCAAGAGATGTCATTTTATGTTCAAGATACCATGTAATATACTTTAACAACGTCACCTTTTGTGTCCATTTCAATACAGTGGGCTTTTCTTGGGCCCTTGTGCGGCTTTTGTGCAATGTTAGGTTCATAAGGAAAACAAATAATCGCATATATTGTCCTTGCCTGTTGCAATACAATTAAGGTGCATCCTCTGATCCTCTGGCATTATGTAGTGCTTCACATTAACAACAGAATTTTTACTCACCTGCGAGCGCACATGAATCACGAACATAAATTTATGAGTAAGCCACACACCGGTGGCTCTTATGTCAAACGAGGGGGGCATAAAAAAGAAGGTATTGCTAACCGTTCGAAACAGCTGCTCGAAAGCAATTAGATCCAACACTTACCACTTAGAATCAACAAATGAATATGGCGCCGTATGCAGGTCAAAACACACAGCCTTGTCATTTATGCAGATCATGATGGCAGCTTGTGTTTCATCGAGCAAACATATCGCTCTGACTTCTAGAGTTTATAGGAGTAAGCTGCGACTCAAAAGGTGACGCACAGTAAAAGTTCATGTTGTAAGACATTTTTCTATGGTCATTGATTTAGGCATTATTTTCATATGAAGCTATTCTCTTTCTGAGAAGACATTACATGAGCACGCAGATTTTAACCCCTGGCGATGTGAATAATATTTTTGTTTCAAGAGAAAATCAGTTTACAAGGGTACAATACACACAATCCCCAGTAGCACAAACGGGCTTCTGAATTGCGGGCCCTCGTGGACCCGACACGGGCAGCCCGTGGGGGCCGATGTGGGATATGTGCGGGATTTGCAACTGGGCATCGAGCGGGACCCACAGCGGCTGCCCAGTGGGCTTGCTACATAGGGCCAGCAGGGGGCCCCTATGGTCTGCATGCATAAAAACGATAAAGAGGGCTTTCCTCGGTCTTCTGTGGGACCCATGGGGCAGTAATGGGCTTCTCAGAGTGGACCTCCAGGGGGGCTTAGGCGGCTGTGCAGCGGGGACCCACATGGGGTAGCTCATGTCAGGCCCACGTGGACTAGCCGAAGACCGGCCCACATGGGCTAACCCATACTAGGCCCACAGGCAAACACATCTAGGCCAAGAAAGAGACAGGACACACACCAGCGCTGCATTCCGCGCTGGTGTGTGCGTCCTCTTCCTTTCTTGTTGTGTGTGTTTGCGCTGTTGAACCACCATTATGAATATACACTAATTAGCCGAAGCTGCACTTCTTCCACAGGCAAAAAAGTCCACTTTCGCTTCTCAACCGGTTTTCCTTGGGACGATCACTACCCCGCCCCATTTGTTCTCCTTGTTAGAGACACCTCGGTGCGCACTATCTTTTGCCCATCGAACCAGAAACACGAGCTCTGATGCATTCCGGAGATGGTCTATTGGAAAGTCGCAGGTATTAAGCGACAGCGTAAGGAGCTCGTTCAGGTGAAATCCCGGCGCCGCCCGTCGGAAAAAATCCCACAACTCCTGTATATGGGAAAACAAAATAGCGGGCCCCACCAAGCCCCACTGCGCCAGGTGGGCACGTAACACGTATGTCACGAAGGTTTTTTTTTCTTTATTCCCCGTAGCCCAAGAAGGGTAGTGGTTTCAGGCGTGTTTGAGGGAAACCCACTGAGCGCGTGGTCGGGTGTATGACTTAGCAACCGCTCTTTGGGTTGTGTTCTGGTCTTACAGTACTGAAAAAAAGAAACAAATATTATTATGGTAATTACGCGTCACAAATTGCATGGAATGAAAAGGGGTATTATGGTGCTTCACTGTACTGAAACAAATGGTGTGTATGTGTAGAAGTGGCGTAGTATGCCCTGCTCTCTAAGCTAGATAGGGATTGATGATGTATGTGTAGAAGTCGCGTAGTATCTCGTGCTATCCAAGCTAGATAGGGATTGATGATAGGTAATCGATAATTGGGGTTGTAATCGACGATCGTTATCGGTAATGTGATTGTGGATTGGTAATCGCTAAGAAATAAGAAAAATAAAAAAGAGGAAATGGAGCTACCAAGAATCTCACGCAGCGGAAGTTGTACATCACATTACTTGAAAAGAGATAATACGGGCAAAAGAAGACAGGCCGAAAGAGAACGCACGGACAAGCCAGGCGTCTCATGACGCCTGGCCCTGAGCATTGGCAGTGCTCAGTGTCGTGAATGCACCTCAATCCTTTCGTATTTTAATCAATATTGATTTGCATATCTGTGTCGTAACATTGTTGGTGTGTAAACAGGTTGCTCGGACGATTCCAATGCTTGCTTGGTTAACCTCCTTTATTTACGGCACATTCCGCAGCAACGATGCGCGATGTTTGTTCAAGGCCTTGAGCCGTTCCCCCTCAGGACGCTTATCGATGATTGCTCTCGCACGTATACACCATATCTCTCTGTAAAGAAATAATACAAACCATAAAACTAATTTTAGTCATGTTACCATGAAGGACAAGCAATTTCGGTATGTAACTGAAAGAAAATTTTGCGATATTTCGTCCCTCTACGCTGAGCAACCTACAAATTGCTAGTTAAAAAGGCACTGAACAGTTAGAACGTTTCTGTTGACGCCGAGCATATAACCGATACGGAGGCAGTACTTAGAGAACAGAGTGATTTTAAATGCGTACTTACGCCCTAGCAGCACGACGTCGCCGTCATAAAATCCGTCTTCACCGCCGTGGCCAACACCGCTCAAATTTGAGTACATGTTACTGTTCACTACTCACGTCTTTCGGTGCGAAGTCATTCATCACTGAGACAAGGACGATAGGGTTCCACCATGCTTCCACTGGACGTACGCATGGAAGGCGATGCCATCTTCGATCGTGGATTGATCAAGCCAATAGGAGGAACGGCGCAAAAAACTGTACAACGCGAATTCAACGAGGACTAGCGAGTTCCAGCGTGTTTTCGCAGCTCTCTTCATCGCCTTACACAAAACCCAACCGCCGGGGAGAAGAAAAACCTGCTCCAAAGCAACACAGGAAAGGCCGGGGAGCACTTCTGCATGACGTCACCGCGTATCGACCGGACACAGTGAACAAGTAGAATCGGAGCCTCCTCTCCACTCACATGGAAGCGTCGCGGGGAGTGCGGTCGGGAGGCCGGCCTAAAATGTTCGGTAGTGGGTTGTAGATTGAGCGCCTCCGCTTCATTTTGGGGGAAGGGGGCTGGGAGGGACAGGAGAGACACAGAGGAGCCCTCGGGGAAGGAACAAAGGCAGACAGAAGAACCAGGGTTGAGCAGGTTTTTTTAGCGACCAGACCCAGGAAAAGCAGGGAAGGCGCTGGTGAGAGGAAAGAAAAAGGCTTAAAAAAAATTGCGCAAAGACGGGTTACTCATGCGACGTTTCTACAGGTGTTTTTTTTGTTTTTATTTTGTTCTCTCGGTCCCTGTACCATTTCGCTAGCCCGACACGTCGCTCTTCAGGGATGACCTCAACCTGCTGGCTCCGTTGAGTTAACCGTTTCTTGTTCGTCGATCGAAATGTTCTGGGCGATTTCTGATTAGTATCTCTTCCTCAACTGATTTCAAGAGAAGGTACTAGCAGGTAGAGGTCGACGAACGGGACCGCGAAAAAAACTTTCGTGACCCCTGACGGACTGTACGTATTTAAAGTGCCAGCATTTGGGCTTTGCTCAGTGCCGGCAAATTTCCAGCGCATGATGGATACCGTTCTCGCTGGACTCAAATGCAAACTTGTCGTTGTATTTTCCGAAACCTTTGCTGAACACCTTGGAAGCCTGGGGACAGTATAAGATGCCGTCAGGTCGGCCGACTTAACGCGCAAGCCCGAGAAGTGTCACTTTGGTTACAATGAGTTGAAGTTTCTCGGTCATCTTGTGAGTACCGATGGCGTTAAGCCTGACCACGAGAAAACTGCTGCTGTCGCCGGTTTTACCGTTTCTACAACCAAGTAAAGTGTGCAACGCTTTTTGGGTCTACGCGCATACTACCGCCGCTTTATCGCCGACTTTTCAAAGATTGCCGCACTCCTGTACCACCTCACGCACGATGATACACAGTTCGTGCGGGCCGCCGAGCAACAGGAGGCTTTTGCCGAGCTGCGCAGACGACTGCTAACAACCCCCTTTCTTGCGCACTTTGATGAAGAGGCTGAAACCGAAGTCTACACCGACGCGAGCAACGTCGGGTTCGGCGCCGTACTCGCCCCACACCAAGGTGGCGTGCAAAGTGTCAACGACGTTGGTGAGTGGCGACACCACGGGGTTAACCCGAGCATCCGCAGGGACATCCCCGCAGGGGGATGATGGTGAACAATGCGTCACCACGGACCCGAGCATCCGCGCTTAGCCGTGCGTGGCATCGCCGTGTCCGGGGAAAAGGGGATCCTGGTGGTTGAGCCAATGCCGAGCGTTTGGACCCTTAAGGCCCCTCGGCGGAGGCGACACACCACTTTGGCCCCAGCTTCCTGTAGACGTCACCTCCGGCCTGACCCGACCGAGGGAAATCGGCAGTCGCCTTTTCCTATCCTCCCCTCTATCTTTCACTTTCCTATCTCTTTCTTACAACTCTCCTGTCTCCTCCTCTTTTCTTCGTTTTTTCTCTTTTTGCTGGCGGCGAGGGTTAACCGTGTGTGACCAACTACCCTGAGTTGAGTCATATTAGGTTATAGTTAAGGTGTACAGCTGGCGTGGGCAGGACTTGCCTTCAAGTTCCTGTCGCGTCCCCTTGTTGGACTCCATGGTGGGTGGCAGCCACCATGACCAAAAAACCAAATATTTTATGGCTCCCCCCCCTTTCAAAACTAGATCGCTCTCTGAAAAGAGGGCGGACCGAGGCAGCAGACTTTTTTGCGAAAAAGAAGCCAACTTTCACAAAGTTTCACGTAATACACAGCAACTGTGACGAAAAACAAGCACGAATCATATCCCCCTTTCTTGTCACCAAATGCTTAACAGATGCCTCAGGGCCTGGCTACAAGGTATCCAAAATGTCCAGCGGCGACCTACTCCTCGAACTCCGTGAGAGCATCCAATGCTCGAACCTCTCAAACATTGCTTCTATAGAGGACATCTCTGTCTCCGTGACTCCCCACCGATCTCTTAACACAGATAAAGGCGTTATCTCAGAGGCTGACTTCATCCATCTAACAGAAATCGAAATGCTTGAAGGACTTTCTGATCAAAATGTAATTGACGTGCACAGAATCAAAATCCGCAAAGACAACAAAGAAATAGACACCAAACACATGGTCAGTTTGCCCGAAACGATCGATGTTGGATACCTGAAAATCACCGTCAGACACTACATACCGAATCCCCGCCGCTGTTTCAACTGTCAGAAGTTTGGCCACGGCTCACAGAGTTGCCGCGGCCGCAAAACCTGCGCGAAATGCGCTTCGAAGGACCACCCTTCTTAGGAATGCGACGCAGCCCTACGCTGCGCGAATTGTGAAGGAGATCACGTTGCATACTCCAGGGCGTGTCCGTCCTGGAAAGAGGAGAAAGAAATCATCACCATTAAGACTAAAGAAAACATTTCATTCAAAGAAGCGAGGAGGCGTTTTGCGCTTACCAATTCATTCTCCTTCACAGCAAAACCAAACTTCGCTGATGTGGTGCGCGGGGGCGTAGCACCACACAGCGCTCCGGCACCTGCCGCGGCCACTTCCACCGCGCCTGTGGCAGTGCCATCCACGCCCCAGGCCGAGACAGCGAAAGCTGCTCTGCCAACTACAAGCCAGGGAGTGCCGGCCCACAGGTCAGCATCCCGCAGGACTTCCCCCCGTCGGAGGAGGCCTGACTCCCACACACCCGCGGCTTCTTCGCGGTCGTCCAGCACCTCTTCCGAGGTGATGGACCAAACTCCCAGCCCGCCTGCTTTACAGCGGCGGAACAGCTCTCTTGAGCGGAAAAAAGGCAGGGCTACCATAACGGCCCCAGAACATAAGTAAACCTCTCGTTGCTCCTACCCCAAAACATAAACATGGCTTTTCTAGTTCAGTGGAAGTGTAGAGGAATATTGAGAAATTACGATGACATAAAAAACATTTTAGGGTCAATGTCACCGGTAGCCTTATGTCTCCAGGAAACCAATCTAGGTTCACAACATATGAACATCCTGAAGCATTACAAAACTTTTAGACGCGATCGTGAGCAGGCAAATAGACTCTCTGGAGGCGTCGCGATTATCGTACAAAGCGGCGTTCCTGCTCGAGAAATAAAACTCAAAACAAAACTTGAAGCCGTTGCGGTCAGTGTCGTCAGCCATAAAACAATTTCTCTCTGTTCTGTATATATTCCTCCACATTATACATTAACACTCCACGATTTACAAGAAGTTATCAATGAACTTCCAGAACCGTATCTAGTAGTTGGGGACTTTAACGCTGACTCCCCTTTTTGGGGAAGCGAGCACTGTGACTCTAGGGGTCAAATAATCGAAGATTTTATCCTCACAAACAATGTATGTCTTTTAAATACAGGAAAAGCCACCTACTGCTCTCCTGCATCTGGGAAAATGTCCTTTTTAGATTTGTCTTTTAGCTCACCTTCTGTTTTTAATGATTTTAAATGGGATGTCATTGACAACCCATATGGCAGTGACCACCTCCCTATACTGATCACTTTAACTTCCTCACCAGAAATAATCCCAACAAAACCGCGGCGCTGGAAACTTCACCTCGCCGACTGGTCACTTTTTAAAGCAAAGGCAACTTTAGATGATATAGTTTTAGAAAATCTCACCATCGACCAGATAAACGAAGAGTTCACCAATTGTACCATAACTTCCGCACTCACAGCTATTCCTCAGTCGTCGGGAGCGGTGCGACAAAACCATAAAGTATGGTGGACAAAAGACTGCAAGGAAGCAAAAAAACAACAAAATAGAGGTTGGGGTAAATTTCGTCGGTATCCGACACATGAAAATCTCGTTAATTTTAAGAAGGCAAGAGCCAAAGCTCGGTACGTCCGTCGGTGTGCCGAAAAAGCATCATGGCAGAGTTATGTATCATCCATTAACAGTCAGATGACATCTAAAAAAATGTGGGAGCAGGTTCGCAAAGTAAATGGAAACTTTTCACCCTTCACAATTCCTTTTTTAACAACACCTGGCACACAAACAAGTATAAGGGAACAGGCAGACATACTGGGGGAACATTTCGCTGCAGTTTCAAGTTCATCACACTATACACAGTCTTTTTTAAAACACAAAAACACAGCCGAAAAACAAAGACTTTCAACTAGTGGAGGTGCAAACAAAAAATATAACAGTGTGATTACCCTCAAAGAAATAAATACAGTACTGTCTGCTGGTAAAAAAACTGCTCCAGGACCCGACCAAATCCACTACGAAATGCTGGCCCATCTATCTCAACCTGCCGTAGAGGCACTTTTAAGGTTCTTCAACTTAGTTTGGATATCAGGCAAAATACCTGAGGCCTGGAAAAAAGCTATTCTTGTAGCGTTTCTTAAACCTAGTAAACCCCCAACCTCTCCTAGTAGTTATAGACCCATAGCCCTGACCAGTTGCCTCGCCAAATCCTTCTTAAGTGTCCTAAATATAAGACTAACCTTTGTTCTTCAATCCTGTGAACTTCTTGATATCCACCAGTGTGGTTTTAAAAAGGGATGCTCCACTACAGATCACCTAGTCCGTCTCGAAAATACAGTCAGACAAGCTTTTATACACAAACAACACTGTCTTGCAGTGTTTTTTGATTTAGAAAAAGCATATGATACTACCTGGAGGTTCGGGATTCTTCAGGACTTAGCTGAACTTGGCATTCATGGCAGAATGCTGAACTCCATTAAAGATTTTTATCTAACCGCTCATTTAATGTCCGTCTAGGCTCAACCCTTTTGAGGGATTTTATTCAGGAAAATGGAGTGCCTCAAGGGTGTATTTTAAGCACAACTCTTTTTATTGTAAAAATGAATTCTCTTAACAAAATAATACCAAGGTCTGTTATGTATTCACTTTATGTAGACGACCTCCAGATAGCTTACACATCCTCCAACATATCAACATGTGAAAGACAAATACAGCTAACAATAAATAAACTGACAACATGGGCAGACAGAAATGGTTTCCAATTTTCCCCACAGAAAACAGTGGACATTCTGTTTTCACTCAAACGAGGCTTACAGGCAGACCCCACCCTACACCTTAACGAAATAGATTTACCGGTAGAAAATGAACATAAATTTCTAGGCATAACATTTGACAAAAAACTCACTTTCCTGCCTCATATTAACACATTAAAAAAGAAAACTTCCCGATCACTGAACATACTCAAAGTCCTTTCACATAAACACTGGGGTTCTGACAGGGCTGGGCTTCTAAAAATTTATCGCTCTGTGGTACGATCCTCATTGGACTATGGTAGTATAGTATATGGTTCAGCAAGGCCATCGTACTTGAAACGACTGGACCCAGTGCACAATTTAGGTTTACGTCTTGCAACTGGCGCTTACAGGACGTCACCGATTAATAGTCTCTACGTTGAAACAAATGAACCATCTCTTACAGATAGAAGAAGCATACTTACATGCTCATACGTCCTAAAAATCCGTTCCCTACCAAAACATATCTGTTACGAAATAGGTACAAAGTGTCCATCAAGAACACTTTTTAATAATAAACCACAAACTACCAGACCACTCCTCTTGCGTTTTGAAGAGATGTGCGAGAGTCTCGGTGTACTGAACACATTACCTAACATTGCGCTCAGACGAGAGCCACTACCTCCATGGTACAACTTCCCTGCAATATGCGATTTCACTCTCACACAGTTTCACAAAAAGCAAACCCCGCAACAACATATAGTACAAGAATTTCTTGCACTGGAGGAAAAATACAATGGTTTTGTGGATTTTTATACGGACGGTTCAAAAACAGCCACCTACGTAGGAAGTGCGGTAGTACGAGGGCATGTGAATGAAATAATTTGACTTCCACAGTGTGCATCAATTTTCACAGCCGAATGTTACGCTGTATGCTTGGCCGTAAAAAAATAGTAAATGAAAACCTCAAAAATAGTATTATTTACACGGACTCCCTTAGTTTACTTACAGCTCTCCACTCTAGAAGTGCAATTACCCCGATGCTCGGTGACATAATACACAACATAACAAAAGCCATAGCTGAAGGAAAAAACATAAAACTTTGCTGGGTGCCGAGTCACGTCGGAATTAAAGGCAACGAGAGAGCAGACCTCTGCGCTGCGCAGGCTCGTAGCAAACAAATAAAGAAAGTAGACATTCCCTTTAAAGATTGCATGAACTCGGTACATTGTGAAATAAGGAAAAAATGGCAGTCCGCTTGGGACAATGAATCAAACAACAAACTACACTTTGTAAAACCAGTTTTAGGCGAATGGAAATCTTGCACCCACCAAGAACGTTTCAAAGAAGTCATTATTTGTCGTCTTCGTATAGGACACACGCATCTGACACACAATTTCCTACTGTCAAAAAAAGAGCAACCTTTTTGCGAAGAATGCGGAGTTGAAGTTACAATTAACCATATTTTATTCACTTGTATGAAATTGGAAAAACTAAGGAAAAAGTACTTTGCTCAATTTTATAACGAATGCATCCCTTTTCATCCCGCACTGCTTTTAGGAGATGATGCAATTGTTGATATATCGTGTGTTTTCAGCTTTCTTAAAGAAACTGGATTTTTGAAGTGTCTCTAAATTTTTTACCCACAGGCCTGTTTTAATTCTAATACACCTCAGCCACTTTCTCACGCCTGAGAAGAAGGCTGAGGTTTTTAATTTTGGTTGGTTGGGAGTCTCAGTGTCCTTGTCCAGCCAACGATAGCTACTGAGGTTTCCCAGCCCCGTTTAAAGCTTTTACTATTTTTAAAATTTGTGTACATGTTCAAAAGGTAATATTAATGTCTGAAGGCCTTTACACCAAGGATGACTTTTTACATGTCTCTAATATTCAACAATAAACTTTTACAATACCTTGTGTTTGGCGCATGATGGCATCAGTTGCCTATGTGCCATAAAACTCAACACAACACAACACACAAAGTGTCAACGCGTACGCAAGCCACACGATTTCTCGCGCTGAAACAAACTGTTCGACTACAGAAAAGGCATGCCGCGTGGTTGTGTCGGCAACCATGAAATTTCGTACTTACCATTACGGCCGCCCGTTCAAAGTAGTTCCCGACCAGCATTTTTTGTGCTGGCTGGCCAATTTTCGCGACCCATCGGGGCGCTTAGCCAGATGGAGCCTCCGTCTCGAAGAATTCGACTACACATTGTGCATAAATGTGGCCAGAAGCAGGAAGACGCTGACGCACTCCCGTGCACCCGTCGGGTTGGCCGATGATAGCACGGAGAACGAGAGTGGTTTTCTTGGAGTTGTCAGCGACTTAGACTTAATGACCCGACAGCGAGCTGACCCAGACCTGCCACCTATCATTGATTATCTGGAGGGCCGAACTTCTGATGCACCTCGACAATTTTCTAGGAACCTGCCGGCCTTCTGCCTCCGGAACGACATTTTAAGAAAAACACCCGCAATTTTGACTCAGTTCACCTCCTCGACGTTCCGGCAGACCTCCGCGCCCATATCCTTCTTGCTTGCCACGATGAGCCCACCTCCGGCCACTTGGGCTTTGCCCGCACACTTGCACGCGTGCACAAGGCGTATCATTGGCCCAAACTTTCTCATGCCCTCCAACGTTACGTCAGAGGCTGCCGTGTCAACGTCGTAAGGCGCCCGATCTCAAGCCAGCGGGTTTGCTCCAACTTACTGAACCGCCTCGAATGCCGTTTGGGTGCAGCGCGGCACATAATCTGAGATTGCCCCGTTTTTTATGAAACAATTCGTGCTGCGTCATGGCGCAACGCCCACGTAATCACTGATCGAGGTATGGTGTTTACGGCACAGCTCATGCGCAACGTGTTATAGCTCAGTCACACGAGCTATCGCAAAACCACTGTCTCTCACCCACAGACGAACGGGCTCACAGAGACACTCAACAAAACATTCGCCGACATGACTGCAATGTACATAGACTCGCAGCTCAAAACCTGGGACGAGATTCTCTCTTACGTTACATACGCCTACAAAACTGCCACACAGGAGACAACCCGCTTTACAACATTTCGTCTGTTCTACGGACGTGACGTTAAGACGATGCTGAATGTCATGCTTCCCTGCTGCACTGGTGACCACCCGCTCACGCCAGACACCGACCAGTTCGCTCAGCGCACCGAGAAAGCACGTCAACTTGCCCGTATTCAAATTCACCGGCAGCAGGGCGCGGATACGCGCCGCTACAACCTACGTCATCGGCCCGTCAAATACTATCCCGGTGCCCAAATTTGTGTCTGGACCCCGGTACGCCGCCCAGGCTTGTCTGAAAAACTGATATGCCGTTACTTTGGACGTTACAGAGTTTTGTGCCGGGTCATTGAAATGACCTACGAAGTTCTTACAGACGGGACTGTGCAGCCTCAGCGACGCCCTCCGCGCTCTGAGGTCGTGCACGTAGTCCGCATGATACTGTACATCACGCGGTAATGGGCAGAACGCTCTCCACTCTCTAGTTGTCGCGTGGGACACATTAGCCTACCTCGTTTGTCCACTTTTCTGTGCTTGTGCTGGTCTTTTTTACATCCATCGCTCGTACTCCAGCCCCGCTTTCATATTTTTGTCTTTTTTGGGGGTAGGGGAAGTAATAGCACCTGGTGTTCTCAGGTTGCGCTTGAAAGGGACGATGTTGGAGTGCCTCGGGCTGGCTAGCTGCTGTATTCTGCCGGTTAGTGACCTGTACCCCATTTTCCGTGACAAAACCCATCTATTTCTCCGGCCACAAAGCTTCCTTCAGTGTTTCTTGAAAAAGGGAAATGTCTGAAAATATGTTTTCTCTAATTGAACATATATCTCTTCTTGGTGGAAACAGCCGAAATAACAAAACGAAGACACAGAAAGGAACACACAGAACGTAGACGAAGCTGACTGTCAACTAAAATTTTATTGGAAAACCCGCGCTTTTTGTTTCCTTGTCAAAAAGATCTTGCTTTTATCTCCCGTGGGGTTCGTTCAAGATGGAAATTTCTTTTCTTGATAGAGAGATTGATGGCGTACTAACGCACCGCGGTCCTATTTCCCGTATCGCCAATGCCTCAAGGATCTCACGTGTCACTTGGTCTGCATACCTTTTCATGACTTGAACTTCATGCAACTTGGGCTCACACTTGCGCACTTTTTTGCCTTTTTTGTTTTCTTTACAATCTCTGCAATGCAGGGCTAGATTGCTGCTTGGGGCACCTGATAGCGATGATGCATGTTCCATTATCCTATCATTAAGGCACCTTCCCGTCTGCCCTATATATTGTTTGCCACAAGCCAGAGGGATATTATAAAAGACACTTTTAACACACTCGCTGAATCTTGTTCGGTGTGCGATCTGGCATTGCTGCTTCTTTTGCCTGTTGACTCGAGCACACATGCTCATTGCCTTGTTCGGTGGAGAGCAAACAACCCGGACCCCGTGCCTCTTGCCAATCTTCATGAGGTTGTGGGTCAATCCATGAACATACGGAACCACTGCTAATTTCTCCCTTTCATTGCCTTCTTCAGGTCCACCTTTCCTTCCTTGCACTCCTTTCACTTTCCGCAGCAAGCTTTCAGCTACGCTGCTGAGCATCGGAACGGGGTAGTCCGCATTTTTTAGCCTATCAATCTGCCGCCGAAAACTTGTCTCCATCTGATGCTCACACGATTTCTTCAGAGCTGACAAGAGAGCAGCACTCGATATTGCCATTTTCACGGTCTTTGAATGGCTTGATGAAAAAGGGAGAAACTGTTTCTTCGCCCTAGGCTCGTACCTGCAACATAAGTGTCCGGGTTGGAATTCAAGGCGTAAGTCATGGAATTGCAGCGAATCCTTGGCTGGAAGCTCGTGGGTGAATTTCAACTCTGGGCAGGTTTTGCGAAAGGTCTCCAGTACGCTGTCCTTGAGTCGCTCAGTCTGTTGAATCCTCTGTTCTGCACAAAACCAAGAAAATCGCGTCACACGGATTTTTCGTTATGTGGATAATTTCTTGGTTTTGTGCAGAACAGAGGATTCAACAGACTGAGCGACCCAAGGATAGCGTACTGGAGACCTTTCGCAAAACCTGCCCAGAGTTGAAATTCACCCACGAGCTTCCAGCCAAGGATTCGCTGCAATTCCTGGACTTACGCCTTGAATTCCAACCCGGACACTTATGTTGGAGGTACGAGCCTAGGGCGAAGAAACAGTTTCTCCCTTTTTCATCAAGCCATTCAAAGACCGTGAAAAGGGCAATATCGAGTGCTGCTTTCTTGTCAGCTCTGAAGAAATCGTGTGAGCATCAGATGGAGACAAGTTTTCGGCGGCAGATTGATAGGCTAAAAAATGCGGACTACCCCGTTCCGATGCTTAGCAGCGTAGCTGAAAGCTTGCTGCGGAAAGTGAAAGGAATGCAAGGAAGAAAAGGTGGACCTGAAAAAGGCAATGACAGGGAGAAATTAGCAGTGGTTCCGTATGTTCATGGATTGACCCACAACCTCATAAAGATTGGCAAGAGGCACGGGGTGTTTGCTCTGCACCGAACAAGGCAATGAGCATGTGTGCTCGAGACAACAGGCAAAAGAAGCAGCAATACCAGATCGCACACCGAACAAGATTCAGCGAGTGTGTTAAAGGTGTCGTTTATAATATCCCTCTGGCTTGTGGCAAACAATATATAGGGCAGACGGGAAGGTGCCTTAATGATAGGATAAGGGAACATGCATCATCGCTATCAGGTGCCCCAAGCAGCAATCTAGCCCTGCATTGCAGAGATTGTAAAGAAAACAAAAAAGGCAAAAAAGTGCGCAAGTGTGAGCCCAAGTTGCATGAAGTTCAAGTCATGAAAAGGTATGCAGACCAAGTGACACGTGAGATCCTTGAGGCATTGGCGATACGGGAAATAGGACCGCGGTGCGTTAGTACGCCATCAATCTCTCTATCAAGAAAAGAAATTTCCATCTTGAACGAACCCCACGGGAGATAAAAGCAAGATCTTTTTGACAAGGAAACAAAAAGCGCGGGTTTTCCAATAAAATTTTAGTTGACAGTCAGCTTCGTCTACGTTCTGTGTGTTCCTTTCTGTGTCTGCGTTTTGTTATTTCGGCTGTTACCACCAAGAAGTATGAACCAACTAGCTCAGTTTTCTAGTCTTTTAATATATGTCTTGCTCGAATTCTTTGCCTCAATATACCGAAAAGCTGCAACAGCTGATAGGCTGCGTTCATATTTCGTATTAGGAAGTTACGTATTTGTCATTTTTTTTTCTCACTTACAGCGCAAAAGTGCAAGCCATCTTTTGAGGTTTCCGAATGGCGTGTGCTTGTTTTGTGTTCAGGGATAGGTGATGTAGGGCTAAAATCCGCAGTTTTAAGTGCAGTCTTGGTACTGTTAACCTATTTCCTCTTCGTATGTTGAGGCGTCTTCCACTGACTTTGTATTTGGCCGGGGGATTGAAGGCGCCCGGATGTTCATTTCGCGGGCCCGTTGATGAACCAACTTATTACCCTCGTTCCCACTATAAACCGGTATCAACATTCGCACCGAGAATACACCGATGTTCAGGTGGTCTATCAATAATGGCCCCACCTTCCCGCCGGGACTAGGCCCATGTTCAACCAGTCTGTGAATAATTAGCCTGACATTTACATCAAGCCTAAACCTATGTGCGTTTTTTCACCCTCGTCCAGCATTCATCCCCAATGCATTGCCAATGGCATTGCCTTATCAACTGCAAGGCAAATGGGAATGTTTATGTCATTGGGGGCCCCACCTAGTTTTATACCACACTTCTTGCTGTATATTCCACAATCTGCTTTAGGACATACCAGCACAGTTTGCATACGACAACTAGCAGCCATTTGATAAATGCGGACTGGCCAACAGCAATGCAGACTTATTCTGCTTGTTCCCCAGCAGCTCGGGCTTCTATATCGTCACGTTGCAGTGGCGGCAGTCCAGTGGTCAGAAAGACAGTAACAAGACTGTCGAATGAAGCTCTTCATTTGGGCTGACTGGCGCCCGCAAAATAAACAACACGGCAGTGGCGTAAGCAACAAATGTGCTTGTCAGTCGTCGAACTACCAATTCCCACCGCTCGCGGCATCGCTCAATGTAAAGCCGGCAAGGAAACTTCGAGATAACAGGTGAAGATCATCTACAGTTATCTGGAAACATGTAGGTGCAGCTCTTCTAGGCTGTGATTATTGCAAGGTGGATGTAGAATGGTGGCGAAGGCTGGGCCCAAAAACAATTTAGCGCGACTGCAGCACAGCCACTTTGGGCGGCCGAAACACTTATATAATGAAATTCAAAAGCGCAGATAAAGATGCTATAAAACCACAAAAATAAATGAATATTTTAATGTCACATTTTATAAAATAGGTAAACTATTTCAGCAAAACATTACGCCGAAGTTTGTAATTGTTGGCAACGCTCTTGTCGCACCCTCTGTTGATGAGTGTGCGGTGCATTTGCAGCGCGACTTTGCAGGCCTGGTTTCACTACCCGGCCACAGTGGCCGCGCGAGCTTACGAAGCGATTTCTTATCTCCAGCTGCCTGCTATATATATGGCGCGCCTTGGAAAGAGTGCAAATTAAGCTCCTTGCCCGTCGCTTCTCTGTCACCGTTTGGCAAGATCTGCACCCCGCTGCACCGCTGCAGCGTTTCATTGGGTGTACAGCCAGTGCGAAACCTTTTCCCGAGGCTTCGCGCTCATCGTTTCAAGCGCTTAGCTCTGCATTTCAAGATGAGGTTGCTGCATGTGAAGAAACCTTGCTCTGTGGCAAATTGTGACAGGGTGGGTTGTACCGTGGGTGTCTTACCAAGACTACACCGCTTCCCTCTGGACTTTCGCAGGTGAGTTCTTGCCTTTGTCGTCTGCTCTAGATATGCTTTTGTCGGGCTCTCCGCGCCTATCGTAGCTGTAACCGTTTCATACGCACTTGGCTTCATGTTAACGGGATATTTTAGTAAATTCCAGGGCACGCACTTGCAGTCATAAGATGTGAAAAAGACACAAATCATTTGTCTTATTTATAGCTAGTTTCGTGCAGCCGACAGTCACCAACGGGAAATTCATACCGGGCTCCCATGAGCAACCCCGTGCCCTCTACTTGCCTCATGGTCAATTTAAAACCAACTGCGCTGCCTAACAGCTCTGAGCATGACATTAATGGGTTTTGCAGCACCGTGAAGCCAATTTGAGGATCCCCTCGCAAGTGACAATATCGAAACTCAACCATGTGTATGTGCGCCGTATTGACTGTGCCTTAACTGAATTCGGTCAGCAGTAGTTATTGACGTTCTACGTATACATGACCGTCAATGTAGTTTTAAACTCGTTGCGCTGCATCGCACTCGTCACTCTTTAAGCATAGAAAAGCAGCTAGCCGCGTGGTACCAGGCGGGCGTAACCGCACTCTGAGGCGCGGAGGCTTGGAGCGAGCATTTTCTGCCATAGTTATAACGTACTGCATTTAGGTGAAAGGAATCTTGGCGTATTCAGGTTTGGAGTATATGGTATTCATTTGGGTGCAGTTGTATAACGTGGACGCTGCATTATGTCCAGGTGCAAAACGTGGGTGCAGTTCTGCCGCAACCTCAGCCTGGAGAAGACACCGTGCTAGTTGCGAAACCTGAGGATTTCTTCCAAGCACTTCGAACTGTCTGCGCATCTGCGGCCAGGATGGCTGCGTCTCGATGCTATGCCTACTCAAAGAAAGAGTGGCTGTATTGAATGTCCTTGCACTTCACTTTAAACTGGACTTCATGTATGTTTTAGTTTGATTAGAATTGCTTCAAATTACTTCGCTTAGCGACAAGAAGGAGGTCTCGAGGTTGTGCGCAGGCCCTATGTATGGTGTAATGCTCTAGCGTTGAGCAGGTTTGTTGATGCTAAAACTTGTTTTTAATATTGTTATGCCGCGCTACGGCGCTGCCGCACTGCAGTTCAGTGGAAAGAAGAAGACGAGCACGGTGTGCGCGAGACTGTGGTGCAGCCCATAGACTTGACGACTCCCGGATGACGCCTTTCTGTAGCATATCTTGCACTTGCTCGTTGATCAGCTTTCGTTCAGCCTGGGACACACGATAAGGCTTCTGTCTGATCGGGTGAGCAGTACCGGTGTTGATGTGATGCTGCGTGCGAGAAACTGCCAGCGAAGGTGGAATGGCTGGCTGAGCGAAATCAAATACCGACGCATACTGGGTCAGAACAGTCTGTAAAGCCAGCCGTTCGGACGACGGAAGCGTCTTGCTGATCATGCGCATGATATTGGCGGAAAAGTCTGCTACTAGTTTGGAAGGCACGCACTCAGACACGGATCGGATATTATGAATGTCATAAGCATGAAACCGAGCGAGTTTAAGCCCCGATGGGATCAAAACAGGGTCTGGCGAAGCATTCACTGTCCAAAGTTGTGCGCAACCGTCGACTACGGCAACAATGGCCTTGGGGCACCAGAACATTGTTTCGCGGCGTTGTGCACATCTGGCTCAACAAGCAAGTGGGAGATGCCTGTGCGGTTGTCTGAAGAGTGAACAGAAACGAACATTGCTGCCATGGCTGGTAAAAGCACATCTTGCGTGACACTAAAGGCTCCATCACTGCGGTCGGGTGAATCCTGAACAAAAGTAGACAGCATATTGCGCTGGAGAGAAATTTCTCCAGCTCCGCAATCCAATGTGGCCCCGCATTCACATAAAAAAATCAATGCCTAATATGACATCATGCGTGGCATGGAATAATACGACAAATTTTGCTCGAAACTTCTCTCCAGCAATGGTGACTGATACGAAGCAGATGCCAACCGGGCGCAAAGTTTCACCCCCAACACCACGAAAACTAGCACTCTAGTCCCATGCAAACATCACTTTGCGTCCAAGGCGCTTTTTGAAAGAGAGGCTCATCACCGAGACAGCGGCATCGGTATCCGCTAATGCAAGAGTTTTTAAGCCACCAACACACACGGACACTTTGTTCTTCAACATGACGACCGGCAGAGGAATTGTTGATGACGACCGTTCCGCGACCTCACCCCTATCGGCCGCAGGAGCTAGTTTTCCGGCGGTGGTGGGGAAGAACGACGACGAGGCGATGGTGAACGGCCACGTCGAGGGGGCGGTGGTGTGAGGGGGCGGTGGGAAACAGGGTGAATCGGGGCGGAAGAGTCGGTCTTGGCGTGGCTGCCAGTCACGAGGAGGGTTCCAGGACTGGGGGCCACGGAAAGGCAGGGACGGCCGGGCCGACGATTGTGTGAAGAAGCGGGGTGGTTGGTCGCGGCGCCGACAGTAACGGGAAATGTGCCCAGGACGACCACAACGGTAGCAAATAGGAGCCGCACGTGGAGCGTAGGAAACGGGGAAGTCACTCGGAGGCTGGTAGGAGGTCCGAGGCACAGAACTGTGCTCTTCCTCGGAACGGGGGTAGGACCGGTGCGTTGGAGGTTCAGAGACGCGACCTTGATTGGGACGAGTGCGTGGACCAAGGTAGGCCTGTCTGGCCCCGGAGACTTGTGGTTCAGGAAGTGGAGCCTGGAGCGAGCATGCGTTGTATACGGGATCATCGGCGGGGCGTTGAAATGGCTGGCTCAGCTCTTCACGGACGATGCGTCGGACGAATGAAGCAAGGTCGTCACTGCCAGCAAAGTCCACGCTGGCGACGATGGGCACGTTGGAAAGACGGCCAAACTTGGGGGAAATACGGCGGGTCTTTAGGGCCTCAAACGTGCGGCAATGACGAATGACGTCAGACGAAGTGGTGAGGCCGTCCTTCGTGATCAAGAAATTATAGACGTCTTCAGCGATACCCTTCAAGAGGTGACCGACTTTGTCGTCTTCAGTCATGGTGCGGTTTACAGTGGAGCACAGCTTTAGAACTTCCTCAATATACGTTGTACAAGTATCATTATGTCGTTGCGCACGTTGGGAAAGGGTTTGTTCGGCTTTTTTTTTTCGACAGCGTGTTACCGAAACACGCCTTAAGCTCGTCCACAAAACTGTCCCATGTAGCCAATGCGTCCTCATGGTTCTCGAACCATAAAAGTGCCGTTCCGGCAAGAAAGAAAACAACGTTCATCAGCTGCATCGACTTGTCTCAGCGGTTGTATTTGCTCACACGCTGGTAGTGCGTGAGCCACTCCTCGACGTCCTCGTCCACAGCGCCAGAAAACATGCGGGACTCGCGCTGAGGCGGCCAGAACATGACCTGTTCGGAGCCGTCCCGGCTGGATTGTAGACCCGGCTCAGACGTGCTGGCAGCTGGTGGATTGTTGCTGTTGCGGGTAGCCATAATGGGAGATGAGGGTGGTAGCCCGGCCAAGCGTCGGCTGCTGCGAACGGAGATAGGGCCCAGGACGCCAAAACCCCACCTCCACCAAGTGTTACGAAGTTGCGAGGACGGGAACGGGTTTATTTACAAGTCGGGATCGGGGACGTCACTGGACGGTCAGCGTCATGCGGGCTGCACCACAGTCTCGCGCACATCGTTTTAGTCTTTTTCTTTCCACTGAACTGCAGTGCGGCAACGCCGTAGCGCGGCGTAACAGAAAGAAGACGAACACGGTGTGCGCGAGACTGTGCTGCAGCCCGCCTGACGCTGACCGTCCAGTGACGTCCCCGATCCCGACTTGTAAATAAACCCGTTCCCCACCTCGCAACTTCGTAACAATATCATCAAACAGATGTAAACATAGCTGCTAAATTGTTTCAGTTGAAGAAACAAAATGTGAAGAGTAATCCCTTTGTGCTGCATGGTCTATGTGTTGATTCGCCTACTTATGTCATGTTTGCCTCAATGGAAGCTGTCGTGGCATTGTTTTTTATTCTTTTCAATTTCCTGTCTGGCAGCGTTCGTGGAACTTCAGGGCTTTTTCCTCTCCGCACTGTGACCATTGAGATGAATAGCGAGCTTAAAAAAACTACTGCTTGAGCTGCCTGTGAATCGAATTTTTTGTTGGTGTGCTTTATAACTGTATTTCTTTGGTTGCCGTAATAAACCATGAATATGAAAACCATACTTGCCGTACACTCTACTGCAAACTATGCACTTCAGCCTGTGTTTTGTGCATCATACCTTAATGTACTCAAAAGTACTAGCACCAGTATTTCCACCAAGGTTTACAGTACGAAATATGCATGCTTAGCCAAGAGAGGAATAAGCCGGCTTGTGTCTGTGTGTTCTGTCTTCTTGGTCCCGTCTACTGCGCTGTTTCTATTCAAATGCTTAGCCAGCGTCTGAAAGTGTTGGTGCCTTTCTATGCTGCCTTCTTTCCCAGTCACTTTCATTGGGTTCCCAATTGCACATTAACATGAATATAACAAGCAGGAACTCGAGCATGTTTGTCTGGCAAAGGTTGGTGCGCACTGAAAGGCAACCGAAGTGATACCGGCTCGAAAATGCGGGTTCTATAAAAAGACCACTTTATAATTCGCTCCAAAAGCATGCGTATGCGTGACATCATTCAACATCATTCATACGGAGCTTGCCCCCCAAAATAGGGGCGCTGGAGTGCCCAGATGAGCCGCCATTATTTGGACCAATGGGCGTCTATGGAGCCTTCGCTACCATGGTATATCTACCTTGATTAATCGAGATTAGTCCGGTCGTTTCTCGCGTCACCGACAAAAATGATAACACCCCTTTCCTGCGGCCTTGCACGTACGAACGGACACTACAATGATAGGTGGCATTACCCCCTCGCAAAGAAGCATCGTCTCGATGCTTTAAAATGAAAATAAACACGGAGAATGCAAACTTGGAGTCCTTTAGCATTCATAATATGGCTTGAAGCGTATGACATCTACGAGTTCCGGGAATGTGCGCCGTCGGTGAGATGCTGTCTTGCCGCCGGGGATGATTTCAATATCGAGGTCACCGATGCGACGGTGAACCCTGTACGAGCAAAAGTAGCGTAGCAGCAACTTCTCACTCAATCCACGGCGGCGAACTGGCGTCCATATCCAAACACGATCACCTGGCTTTTAATGCGTGTCTCGTCGGCGCAGATTGTAGCGTCGGGCGTCGGCGTGCTGCTGGTCTTTAATGCGAAGCCGCGCAAGTCTTCGGGCTTCCTCGGGGCGATGAAGGTAGGCGGCGACGTCGAGGTTGTCATCTGAAACGTGCGGGAGCATTTCGTCGAGTGTTGTCGTGAGCTTCCTGCCGTAAACAAGCTGGAATGGGTAGACCTGGTTGTCTCCAGGACGGCAGTGTTATAGGCGAAGATCACGTAATGCAGAATGGTGCCACACGTCTTGTGTTCAGCGTCGTCGATATACATGGTGTTAATTGTGGACAACGTGGTCCTGGGAGCCGGGTGTGACTCTTCGCAAAGCAAGGGATATGACGAGGCCTGGCGCCGGCGGCAGAAGCATAGACGACGACGGACGGGGTTGTTGCTCTCCAAATCACCGAACCTCCGAACCGATCGAGGGACGCTGTCTTTCACGGGCCTGGGAGAAATTACTGTCAAACGAGTGTCGTCGTTAGGCAAAGAGGCGGCGAGAACTTGGGACAGCAGCAGCAACGCTGGAAGCAGAGATGCACATGAAGCACGGCGGAAGCAGCGGTATACGTTGGCCGAGTCGGCCTTCGGGTCACCGAACGGGATGATGCTACGCAAGGTCACGCTGAGCGAGGCTGCTAATTGAAAGACGCTGTGTCGAATGGGTCTCGTGCTTCGGCCATCCGGCGGGGGAGTTCGAGAAGGTTCAACCACCTGCGAGAAGACTGCGGGATTCTGCTTTCCCACGGAGGCAACGCACAGAATACTTGCGGCAGTGGTCAAGGTGACGCATCTGTGTTTGATGACTGTCTTCCCCTTCTCATCCCCCGAGCTGTGAGAGAGCGAGAGCTTCAGCACCGCCCCGTGCCGTGGGTGGTACCGCCAGCGTCATCAATGGCCCATCCGATTGGACAACGTTATTCGAACCAAGTTCCCCAGTCAGGGATCTAGGGAACGCGAACCGTATTTAACGGGATGTTGTTGTGTGATCGGAGCATAGCATTCGCATTCGATTCGATTCTCATCTGTAAATATGTAGAATAAACCCTTTTGTACAGTTTCCTCGATAACGCAGTCCGACATCGTCATTGGGAGCCGGTACCTGCGGGGCTAAACGAGTTAGTCATCTCCAGGACCCCTCCGTCTTCAACACTGGATCCAGCGGTGGGATAGAAGCCCCATCTTTAACACTGGTTCCAGCGGTGGGCGTGTGGCCTCGTTCCGAACACTGGTTGGCAGCAGGTGGGATGGACCGTGCGACATCGTACTTTCTCCACGGGTGAGCGTTTTGGCTTTTGCTATGGGATTCGCCAGGCTTTAAGATTCAGAGAATAATCTTGACTGGGAATCAGGGCTTTGTCGTTTGAGAGGGGTTATTCTCAAGGCATTGTTGTGTTAGCAGAGCCAAAGCGGAGAAAGCGTTGTCATGGACCTAATGAGGTTGTACAAGTCGGACTCGCTGTTGATATGCGAGGAACTGTCAGTTGAAGTGCCTAGCAAACTAACCAAAATTGAATTGGGCGAATTCATTCTTAAACAAGTCAAGCATAACGATCAGTTGCTGGTAGATACGTGGAATTTGGTACCAGGGGAAAAAGCCCGCAAAGTAAAAGCCGACCAGGAGGCTAAAGAGAAAGCTGACCAGAAGCCTAAAGAGAAAGCCGACCAGGAGGCTAAAGAAAAAGCCGAACAGGAGGAAAAAACCCGTAAAGAAAAAGCCGAACAGGAGGAAAAAGCGCGTAAAGAGGAAGCTGATCGAGAGGGGGAAAAAGAGAAGGAACGGCAACGGCAACAGTGGAAGGTTGAAATTGAAACAAGGAAACTAAAGATATTAGAACTTCAAAACGAAATACGAAGAAAGGGCGGTAGTGTGAGAGCCGGAAGTCCTGAAAGAGCAAGCGATGCTTATGAAATAGGTCCGCAGATAAGACCCGAAAAGTCTGTGACCGTAGCCGCGTTGGTAAATCGCGACACCACGAGGGAAGTGGCAGAGAACGCGTTCAACCGGTGCGGTAGTCCAAGGAATGCCGCAGAATCCGAGACCGTGTCCAGTGTAGTTGGACGTAATGCTAAGAAAGTGCATTCCGAGATAGCGTCTCAACGACACGAGTGCGAGGATTCTCCTCCAGGTGAGGCAGGAGTGGCAACGGACAACTTTGTCCGGACTGTTACGAGCGCGACACTTTCAGTGGAATCGATACAGGCGTCAAACCGGCAGGACCGCGAAAAGGGAGATTTTAATATCGAAAAAGGTTTCGAGGTAGAAACAGCGGAAACCCCTTTTGAGAGTAACAACCGCGGTAAGAGCGAATTGGAATGTCACAGTGGCTTCAGTGGCAAAGGCTCCGGAGAGGCTACCTTGGTAATACTGGCACAAGAAGAGTGCGAGGCTGCCGAGGAAAAGGATAGCCATAAGAGCCAGGCGGGCTCAGTTGTAGCTGAGCACTGCAGTAGAGAGAATGGCGCGCAGAGCGACAGCCAAGCGGGCTCAGTTGTAGCTGAGCACTGCAGTAGAGAGAATGGCGCGCAGAGCGACAGCCAAGCAGCGGGCTCAGTTGTAGCTGAGCACTGCAGTACAGAGAATGGCGCGCAGAGCGACAGCCAGGCGGGCTCAGTTGTAGCTGGGCACTGCAATGTAGAGAATGGCGCGCAGAGCGACAGCCAGGCGGGCTCAGTTGTGGCTGAGCACTGCAATGCAGAGAATAGAGCGCAAAGCGACAGGCACGCGGTAGAGGACAACTCCCTAAGGAATGAGCCAGGGATCTCAGGGGCAGTTTCATGTCCGTCTGTCAGCTGCGTGGAGCTGGCACTCTGCTGCGAAGGCACAGAGGCCAGTTTGGAATTTCATGAAAATTTCCGAGGTGCGACGGAAAAACTAGAGATAGCTAGTTGTCATCAGGAGACGCACGCGACACAGTCTAGGCGCAGAAAAGGAACAAGGGCAAGAACCAGGAAAAAACGAATCAAATTCAAAGCCCTAAATTCGGTTGCGCGGACAGGTGCGAAAAAAAGAAATGCGGTGGAAGGAAAGGCGAAGCCTTCCCGCGTTGCGCCTCGTAAACTTGCAGCTGCAGTTGATGATCTCGCGACGCGTGCAGCTCGTTCGAAGGCTGACGGCAGTAATGAAAAGGGAAGAGCGCGTCTTCCAAGCAAAACTGGCGCGAAGTGCATAAAGGGGCATCGGCCTGCAAGAAAGACTAGACCGCGCCGTCCGGACAAAAAGCCAGTTAGGAAAAAGGCAAAGCGGCCCAAGAGATCAGCAACCGCAAGGTTGCGCGGCACTCAGCGCATGCGAACGCAGGCGTCGAACAACCGAGACGACATATGCAGGCGTGTTCGGCGGGCGCACTTGAAAAGGAATCGTCCTTCACATTTGGCACCGCATTCTAGGAAGCGCGCATGGCGAATGGGTAGCCGAGCTTCCTGCTTGGGGCGAGAGAGAGAGGCACCTTCTCGCGCTGGTCACTGCTCGTCGTCCAGAGCCAGAGTCGGCTATCGACATTGTAGGCGCGATCAAGGTTTTCGGAGAGCCTCGAGGGGGCGCGGAAACGACAGTGAGAGTCGGGGATCGTTTTTTTCTGCAGCCTTTTGTCACGAGTTGACCGCAGTACAATCAGTCAAAGCGCGACCCCAGCGGGCACGTCTGAAAGACTAATCCTTTCAACTCGGCGGCGGGGAGTCAGCTTTCCCCCCCGCGTGGCGATTTGAAGTAGCTGTTTTTTTTTATTCCTGTTTTTTTGTGTGTTTGTGAAATCAGGCAGGGAAAGGCTATTTTTGAGTTAAAACGAGTTGATCGGAGGTTAGTTTTTTTCCTTACCTTAGACAAAGGCTATGGTGCCACTGAGTTAGAAATCACAGGCGTCGATTTCTCATGCTACCAAGAAATAAGGGCACTCACAGGAGTGCAGCTCGAGTAGAACTACGCTTAACGTCGCGTAGACGGAACGTAGATCCCTTGATTGACTGACACCTTACGAAAAGGGAGCCTCACTGACGTACACTGAGATGACCTAAGAGAAAACTCTTGAAGGAGCCGAAAGGATGCGCGCGTGTCCCGACCTTTGCTTCGGACCGCTGCCGATGGTAAAGAGTTTAAGTCCAGTGTGACGCCAGTGATAGATAGAGGACTGGGTGCTATTTTAAGTCAAGTTGGCGACGGCCACGAAGAGCACCATGTTCAGTACATCAGCCGCAGGCTGACAGGTAGAGAAGCGTTAAGCGCTTTAGACAAAGAGCGCGAGTTTGGTTTAGGCGGCACAGATGTTGTCGGGTTACCAGAGCTACTTGAACGGCGCAAAGTTCATATTTGAGACTGACCATCGTCTCAAACGTGCTTATGACAGTTTTGTCTCCCCCAAAAATGGTCGCTTACTTAGACGGAGTCCTGCTCTCCAAAAACAGAATTTCTCGATGCGTTTCACGAACGGAAAACCGCACGGAAATGCTGATGGATTCAGCCGATTGTTGCAGACAGGAGTACTTGGTAGGACCACCTACTGTGTGTGGGTTTTTGTTTTTAACCTTGGTCCAAGCAGTCCGTCTTTGGCGATTTCAAAGGGGATATTTTGCGCTTTCTCGGCACCCGAAATTGCGTTAAAATCCAATCATGCTTTAGTAAACATTTGTTGTCATTGTGGGAAGCCTGGTGGGTCTTTGGCAGATTCCGAGCGCTTGCTTGTGGGTCAGTGCCCTGTCTCGTGGAACAGTCCACTGATGCCATTCTTTGTTGAATGTTCGAGCTTGGATGCCATTTCTGGAAACCAGCCCTTCCACCCGACTCCGGCCTCATCTCTTCCTGCCCAGCGGTCGTGAACGCTGGCCATTCGAGATTTTTCGGGCCGCGGACGAGCTGTTAAGAGTGGACAACGTGGTCCTGGGAGCCGGGTGTGACTCTTCGCAAAGCAAGGGATATGACGAGGCCTGGCGCCGGCGGCAGAAGCATAGACGACGACGGACGGGGTTGTTGCTCTCCAAATCACCGAACCTCCGAACCGATCGAGGGACGCTGTCTTTCACGGGCCTGGGAGAAATTACTGTCAAACGAGTGTCGTCGTTAGGCAAAGAGGCGGCGAGAACTTGGGACAGCAGCAGCAACGCTGGAAGCAGAGATGCACATGAAGCACGGCGGAAGCAGCGGTATACGTTGGCCGAGTCGGCCTTCGGGTCACCGAACGGGATGATGCTACGCAAGGTCACGCTGAGCGAGGCTGCTAATTGAAAGACGCTGTGTCGAATGGGTCACGTGCTTCGGCCATCCGGCGGGGGAGTTCGAGAAGGTTCAACCACCTGCGAGAAGACTGCGGGATTCTGCTTTCCCACGGAGGCAACGCACAGAATACTTGCGGCAGTGGTCAAGGTGACGCATCTGTGTTTGATGACTGTCTTCCCCTTCTCATCCCCCGAGCTGTGAGAGAGCGAGAGCTTCAGCACCGCCCCGTGCCGTGGGTGGTACCGCCAGCGTCATCAATGGCCCATCCGATTGGACAACGTTATTCGAACCAAGTTCCCCAGTCAGGGATCTAGGGAACGCGAACCGTATTTAACGGGATGTTGTTGTGTGATCGGAGCATAGCATTCGCATTCGATTCAATTCTCATCTGTAAATATGTAGAATAAACCCTTTTGTACAGTTTCCTCGATAACGCAGTCCGACATCGTCATTCGGAGCCGGTACCTGCGGGGCTAAACGAGTTAGTCATCTCAAGGACCCCTCCGTCTTCAACACTGGTTCCAGCGGTGGGATAGAAGCCCCATCTTTAACACTGGTTCCAGCGGTGGGCATTGTGGCCCCACTTCTAACAATGGAGAGCATGTCTGCGATGGTTTTGTTCAGACGCTTTGTGAGTCCGTTGGTTTGTGGATAATACGCAGTTGTCCTCCGATGGCTTGTCTGACTGTAATTTAAGATGGCTTGTGTCAGGTCCGCTGTAAACGCCGTTCCTCTGTCTGTGATGAGCACTCCGGGGGCGCCGTGTCGCAGGAGAATTTGTTCGACGAAAAATTTTGCGACTTCTGTTGCGGTACCTCTAGCGAACGCTTTTGCTTCGGCGTAGCGGGTCATGTAGTCAGTAACCACGATGATCCATTTGTTACCTGATGATGAAGTCGGAAAGGAGCCGTGGAGGACCATCCCTATTTGCTGAAAGGGCTTAGTTGGAGGGGGTGTGAGGTTCAGGAGTCCGGCTGGTCTAGTCGGAGAAGTTTTGAGTCGCTGACACGCACGGCATGTTTTCACGTAATGGGAAACGTCGGCAGCTGGCCGCGGCCAGTAGTACTTCTCCTGGATGCGGTGTAACGTGCGAGAAATCCCGAGATGCCCTGCAGTCGGCTCATCAGGACATGCCTGCAGAATTTCTTGCCTGAGATTTTCGGGCGCAACAAGAAGATGCGCTGTCCTGTTGGGCGCAAAAGATCTTCCTCAGGAGGACATTATTGTGAAAGACGAAGGACGACAGTTGGCGCTTGAACCGTCGGGGAGGCGATGCGGTCTTGCCTTTCAGATAATCAACTAGGCTTTGCAACTCAGGATCCGAGCGCTGCTGCTGCGCGAAACTGCTGGCGCTTACCGGTCCTAAGAAAGCGTCGCTGTCTTCCTCTTCCGTTGCTGCGTCGACGGGGGCTCGCGACAAGCAGTCTGCGTCGGAATGCTTGCGGCTAGATTTGTAGACTACAGTTATGTCGAATTCTTGAAGGCGCAGGCTCCAACGAGCAAGGCGACCGGAGGGATCTTTCAAATTGACTAGCCAGCACAGGAGATGGTGATTGCTGACAACCTTGAATGGTCGTCCGGACAGGTAGGGGCGAAATTTGGACGTGGCCCAAATAATGGCGAGACATTCATTCTCGGTGGTCGAATAGTTGGACTCGGGTTTCGACAGTGAACGGCTAGCGTACGCGATAACTTTCTCCTCTCTTCCATTTTTCTGAATTAAGACCGCTCCTAAGCCCACACTGCTTGAATCGGTGTGGATTTCGGTTTCGGCGTTTTCATCAAAGTGCCCGAGCACAGGAGGGGACTGTAAGTGGCGCTTCAGCTCCTAGAAAGTTTCCGCTTGCGGCGTTTCCCATTTAAAAGGCACGTCGGCATTGGTAAGTTGCGTCAAAGGTTCAGCGATGTGCGAAACGTTCTTCACGAATCGCCGGTAATAAGCGCACAATCCAAGGAATCTACGTATTGCTTTCCTGTCATTAGGCTGTGGAAAGTCTGCGATCAGAGCCGTGTTCTGAGGGTCTGGGTGAACTCCTTCCTTGCTTACGACGTGACTAAGGAACAGCCGCTCCTCGTAGGCAAAGTGCCAGTCCTCTGGTTTCAGTGTTAGTTCTGGAGACTTCATTGTTTCCAGCACTATCTGAAGCCTTCTGAGATGGCCTTCAAAGCTTGAGGAGAAGACAACAACGTCATCTAAGTAGACTAGACAAATTTTCCACTTCAAGCCTACGAGCACCGTATCCATTACTCGCTGGAACGTCGCTGGACAGAGCAGAGGCCGAATGGCATCACCTTAAACTCGAAGAGTCCGTCCGGTGTGAAGAACGCAGTCTTCTCGCGATCTCTTTCGTCGACTTCAATTTGCCAGTATCCGCTCTTCAGGTCCATCGATGAGAGTACTTAGTATTGCATAGCCGATCTAATGTGTCGTCGATGCGGCGCAGGGGGTGGACATCCTTCTTCGTAATGCTGTTCAGGCGGCGGTAATCGACGCAAAAGCTAAGGGTGCCGTTCTTTCTCACTAGAACGACTGGTGCTTCCCAGGGGCTCCCCAATGGCTGGATGACATCGTCACGAAGTATTTACTCAACTTGCTTGCGGATAGCTTGGCGTTCTAGCAGCGATACGCGGTAGGGGCTCTATCGCAGTGGTCGGGCGTGTTCATCTGTGACAATGCGGTGCTTGGCAAGCCCGGTTCGTCGCACATTCGATGCTGATGACAAGCAGTTGCTGTACCTTTGAAGAAGACTGGGTATTTGTTCTTGTCTGGAGCAAAATGGTGGTTTGAGCTAGTTGGTACATCTTCAAAATTTCACCAGCGCCGCGACTAAGCCATGTATTCATACTTTAGGCAGCAGTTTCGATAAGCAGGTTCAAAGGCTAAGGTCAGCGGGCTTCCCCAAAGATGTGATAGCGCTTGCTAGCAACAAGATCCTGAAGAAGATGAAGTCGTTTGGTAGACATAAAGCGCAGGAAAATTCCGGCAATGATAGAACGAAGTATGCGGTAATACCCTACATTCATCAGTTATCCCATAGGCTTAAGCAGGTTGGCACTAGATATGGGGTTAAAGTGCTCTTTTCGGTCCCTAATTAACTAGGCAAGGTTTGTGCTATTGTTGACAAAAGAGCCCGGGAAAAGAAGCAAATAAGAAGCAAACGAAAAAATGCATGCCAGGTGGATCATGAGTCACCCTTTGTGCCATGTGCAGAGGGAGTGGTATATGACATACCTTTTAAATGCGGCAAGAATTACATTGGGCAAACCGGTAAATGCATAAATACACGCTTACGTCAGCATAAAACTTCTTTGAATGGTGCTCCTTCATCAAATCTGTCCCTTCACAACAGAGATTGTCATCTGAACAAGCCCAGTGTGTCTAATAAAAAAGCATGCTTACCACTGCTTAACAGGGCTAAGATTAAATTCAGACATCCAGATCAGCTGACTAGGGAGTTGTGTGAAGCGTATCACATTCACAAGAACAGCGACACGTGCGTTAGCACACCATCTGTACACTTACATGAGTGTGAAATTTTGTATCTAGATTCTAAACTTTCTTTTGCGTGCTTTTGCGGGAAGCGCAGGCGCTTTCGGTTGTCAGTTGTGTGCATATAATCTGTGTTTTTTCAAATAAACTTTCAGTTGTTAGTAGCGCTTGTCCTTGTCTTCCTTCTCTGTTCTTGTTCCTAGTCGCGGCGCTGGTGAAATTTTGAAGTTGTTCTTGTCTGCTCTGGGTTAATGCTGGCTTGATAACAAACGTGGGTTGATGGTCTTCGTCAAATCGTCGTACCTTTGCTTAGATACCGGTATTCTTCGGTGAAGTTTTTTACCAGCACCTGGGCTTGGCCATTTCGGATTTGGGCGACTCCCCTTGCGACGCCCAGTCCTCGATCCAGGAGTAACCGGTGTGTTCCCGTCGACGACGCCCCTGGCATTTTCGATGTCTCCAGTACCTATGCAGGCGAGGACACTAGATCGGGGTGGCACGCTCAATGCTTCGTCGAGGACGTTTAAGGCAACGTGATGAGTCGCGCTCGTCGCAACAGGTATGGCTTTGTCCGTGGAAAGCTTGATTGGCTTAGATCGAAGGTCGATGATCGCCCGATGTTCATTCAGGAAGTCCATTCCCAAAGTCACGTCTCGCGAGCATTGCTGTAGGACCAGGAAGGTTGTAGCATAGGTTCTCCCATTTACAGTAACTCTCGCGGTGCAGCGTCCTGACGGCGTAATCAGGTTACCACTTGCGGTGTAGATCAGCGGGTCATCCCAAGTTGTAGTGACATTCCTGGGTCATACAGCGAGTGGCCGCTCATGACAGAGTAGTCAGCTCCCGTGTCGACAAATGCAGTAACCGCTTGACCGTCGACAGTAACTTCAAGGCCACTTGTTCGCGTTATCTTACTGTACGTTGTCTTTTGTGTACGATCGCGGCTTCGTCGAGCAGTGAGGCTGCGGTGGGCGTACTCCGACGCTTTCTCTCTGGGCCGCGGTAAAAGTTTAAAGTCTGGCCGCGTCGTCGTCGTCGTCGGTGTTGTCATCGTAGTTGAGGCATGGTCTTGCGTTTTCGTTGATGGAGGACCTTTGTTCTTGCGCTCAGAAGCAACCTGACCTCCAGGGGCAGCTACATTAACTTAAAACATAGTGACTGGCTAGTTGGTTCTGCATACTGGAAAATTGCAGCGCAGCAGTAACAAGGACAAGACTAGAAGGACGCAATCACAAGCGCTGACTAACAACTGTATTTTATTTCTCTGAGCCAGCTTATATAACAACTAGGCACAAAACAACAAAACAGGAACTAACACAGCACCTCACGCATTCGTGGCACGATTATCGGAATTGTCTCCCGTTCCTCCAATCTTTCGTCCTGTCATTAACGTTCAGAAATGAGATTTCTTTTTCACTAAGGCGCACAGAGGGGTTGCTGACACACTTATCTGCGCTTTTTGATATCGCCAGAGCTTCTGCTATCAACCTTGTGGTGGTGTGCCGGCACTTGCGAAGAATAACTGTTCTTTCAAGGGCAGGGGTGCAGCCCTCGCACTGGCTAGAGTGTAAGGCGAGTTCCCCTGAGTTTGGATCCCTTAGATTTCTTTTGTGCTCTTGTAGCTTGTGTTCATGAAATCTCCCTGTTGGAACTATATAGATGTTGCCGCACGAGAGGGGAATTCAATATACCACATCTTTTTCGCAGTCAACAAGACGTGTACGGTGCCTCGTTACGCAGTCGGGCTCACGTTTGGTGTCAGAATTTACTCCTTTGCACAACTGATGCAGTTTCTTCGGGGCTGAGAAGAAAATATCAACCCCCGCTGTGTTTCCTATCCTTTTCAGTTTGTGTGGTCCGCATGTAGGTATGGTATCATAGCTACCTTTGTTCGACGTTCATTTGTGGTGGGCCCATTTCGCGATTGTTTTCGTATGCCCTCTGCTACAGCAGTTAAGCGATATGCCCCGGATATCCCGCTTGCTCCAGACGACGCACTTGGCTTTGAAACGCTTCTTTTTTACGGTGCCCACATGTCTTCTCGAGAGCGCTCAAAAAGCACGACTTCACAATGGCTCTCACAACCTTTGAGTACGCTGAGGCATACGGGAGGACTGGTTTGTTACCCGTCGGCTCACAGGCCCAGCAAACGTGTTCAGAGCCAAAGTACAGTCCTAATTCTAAGAACCTAATGCGGCCGTTGGCTGGGCGCTCATGAGTTACCGCCAACGGTCGAAGACACTCTGCAAACATTGTTAAAACTTCGGGCACTCGCGTATTCGCACAACCGTTTTCGTCGTTCAAGATCACGAGAAAATCTTCTCCAAACCTAAAAACTTCGTCTATTCCAAACTCAGCGCATCGGTCGCGTATCTTGCGGTCCTAGACAGCAAGGCATATATCACTCAGCACAGGCGCGACACAAGAACCAATGGAAATCCCGTTTCTTTGAGAGACAATGTGTTATTAGAACTGTGCAAAGGCGGAATTCAGGTAAGTGACCAGCAGCTCCAAGAAGCTACTAACGGCCACGCATGAAGCATTTTTAAATCTAACGGCACCATGGGCCTCGATACAATCTCTGACATCGCTTAACAGGTCGTCATGCGGGAGGGAATAAAACAATTCTTTTATGTCCACAGATATGGCAGTAAAACTACCTCCGCGCCTATCTTTTAAGTAGTCAATCAGCTGCTTGGAGCCTTTCACCTGAAAAGGGTCGGCAATATCGAGCGCATTTAGATGAGTCTGGAGAAACTTTCCTAGATTTTCCTGCCATGCCCCGTTCTCTGAAACAATAACACTGAGTGGGCAGTCAGGCTTGTGCGTTTTTGAGCTAAAAATATATCTAAGCAGAGATTTTGTCACCATTGGTACTCCGAGCAAGCTTGTCCAGGTTTGTGTGCAGGTTTGTGTCCAGGTTTGTTTTGTGCCTAGTTATTATATAAGCTAGCTCAAAGCTATAAAACACAGTTGTTAGTCAGTGCTTGTGTTTGCGTCCTTCTCGTCTCGTCCTTGTTAGTGCTCCGCTGCAATTTTCCAGTATTCTTTATTCAGTTTAACCTACGGGGGCTGGGGGAGCGTCCATGCACTGCGTACCCTTAGCGAAAATGATTTGCTTAAAATGCATTTCAAACATATTGTAATAATTTCATATTTATTTCGCATTTTTTTGCCCCTATAATTAAACTGCAGTGCGAATGCTTTCTAGGTATGGAACGAATAATATTTTGAACGTTGTTTAAAATACGTGAGAAGTACATTTTTGCCCGCTTAGCATATTTATAATGCATTAAAAATATACTAAAAATATACATTAAATACATTGGGTTACATTAGAAATACACTAAATTATTCATTTAATACATTAAAAATATATTCACATCGGCTTAAAAAAGGTCGACTGGTCGGCTTCACAGAATGAGACGGGTTAATGTTTCAATTGCAGAACAAATTGTACAAACGCAGTTATCATCAATCACGATGTAATAGGATGATAAGGCCACGTGACGGCATGGGCACGGCAAAGACACTTACACAGCAAATCAGCACAGAAGTGGCGCAGCGGAGAACAAATGCTCCGGCAAGCGCCATACTTGGCTTGCCTTATATATACCCACCGAGAGCGACGCACTATCTTGTCCGGTGAGGCGTTTATTTGAGCGAAGACTGTGGGCCCAAAAATTATCCGAGAAGTGCCCTACTGGTCGCGTTCGAATCGGGTAGCGATTTAGAACAGAACTGCTAGTCGAAACTTTCATCAGAAACAGGTTAGGAGTCGCACTGTGAAGCAACAGATATACAGGCGTCTCCGGGAGCCGGTCTGCCTTGACGGCCGTGGTCCTTTTCGCTGCCATATTCTGGTCCGAAAATACCCAAGGCGCCTTTGCCGGTATCATGCTATCACGTTATCAGCACGTAGTGTAAATAAGTGGTGATTACCTTCCTGCTAGAAGTTAAAATTACGAGGAACTTTAGCGGCTAAAGTGCTGAAAGGCGAAAGCCTGAGTGCTGCATTCTGCTACGCGATTGTTCACTTCACATTTTGTTGGTGCATTAATTAGCTGCTCATTAATGACGCTTAAGCTTCGCCTTTAGGAGTGGAACGCGACAGCGTGTAGCAGCGCTGCTATAAACGTTGGCGCTGCCAGGGAGTCCACGGAACGCCACCATCCGTTCGGCGCGATGCCTTGCCCTTTGAACGCAACGCTTTTTGAGGAAAGGAAATGGCGCTGTAATTCTCTGTCATCTCGGTGGACACCTGAGCCGCACTGTACAGGAAGGGAGGAAGTGTGAGTGAAAGAAGAAAGAGGGGCCGTAGTGAAGAAAATGAAAATTGTATTTGAAGAAAGGAAATTACGCATTCACTGTCTCACATATCTCAGTAGACACTAGATGAAAATTGTATTTGAGGAAAGGAAGTTGCGCAATAACTATCTCACATATTTCCGTGGACACCCGTCAAAATTCGCGCATGGTGACGTCACGACAATTTGGACCAATCAGAAACGCGGACAAATACGACTTGCTCGTCGGTAAATTGGTTTTTGAAGAAAGGAAATGTGTCTCGCATATCTCGGTGGACACCTAAACCTCGCCGTAACGGGAAGGGAGGAAGATGGGAGTGAACGAAGATACCGTATTCACTAGACGCACCTTTGTTCACTTCAAACTATCGAGTTGGCATGGCGGAGTGGTAGCGTGCTCGACTCGCACTGCGGAGACCGGGGTTCGATTCCCAAGCTCGGCCGATTTCTTACTCAGTTTTATTTATTTATCTGGTCTGACTATAAAGGTTAATTGGACTAATTGGTTAAGTAAGCAATTAACTAAACTCAGTCAAAGTTACTTCGAGCATCACTATACGATCCCTTTAATTGGTTGCATGGTTAGTAGCCGAAGTACAATTGGCCCCGTTTGAAATTCGCGCACTGTGTCGTCACGACCGTTTCGACCAACTGAAAAGCGTGACATTTTCTGTCGACAGCTCCTGCTTACAACGATGAGGCATTAAAGGCTTCCGCCTTAAAATATACGAAAGGACTTCACGTTGGTAATTCATTGCAACATAGTAATCATAGCGCGGGAGCAACGCAGGCGATGTCGTACCGTCTGGTCTTTTTCCTGCGTTGTTCCCGCGCTATGATTACTGTGTTGCAGCGAAAGGACGGCAGGAAAGGGAGAGTTTTCACTGTTCTCTGAAAGGTCATTTCGAGCTCTAGGTTGTACCAGAGTAACATGAAGTGTGATGCAAATATGTTTACGCGGACTGGTCATTTGTTCGAATCGTAGTTTACTTGGACGGATTGATCGCGTATTTAGGAAAGTACACTTTAAAGACATTGCCAACACAAAATGCGATTTCCCTAAACTCGATTTCGACCATTAGGTTGTTGAAAGGCAGCTCGAAGTGTGATGGAAATATGCTAAGGCGGAATGCCAATTTGCTAGAATTTAGGTATTGTTTGGACGAATTAATCGCGTATTTATGAAAATACACTTCAAATACGTTGACTACACGCAAATGCCATTTCCCGAAACGCAATTTTGAGCACTTGGCTGTTCAACGGCCGCCAGAAGTGCTTTGCAAATACGTTTACAAGGACTGCATGTTTTATAGAATTCAAGTATACTTTGGATGAATTAATTTCATATTTCAGAATATACACTTTTAATACACTGAAACCTGTATGCATATTTTGTCACGTATTTGAAAAGTGCTCGAAGTATGCTTTAAGAGAGGTATTTTTGGCATATTTTAAGAAATATATCGAATACAAAGCATGAAATTTCAGGAGGCTATTTCGTACATCTTTTTAGTGTATTCATGAATACAAAATATGTTTAAAATGCAATTTAAATAGCACACCGTATATTCCAAACGTATTAGTTTTTACTAATGATAGCCTTGGCTAGGAGATACAAAGCGCGGGGACGATGGCGACGGGGAACGTGATAGGTGGCTCGGCGATAAGCATTCTTGCCGATGCAAAAACTCTTCAATTTAGGCTGGCCGCTGGCCGGGTCGGGGTCGTGGGGCGTCCTAAGTTAACCATGTGATGCCCAGTCTTCTGTATGGGCAGTACAGGAGAATGTGGCCGGCTTCGCCACAGTGGAAGCAGAGAAGGCGGCGCTGGTCGGGAGTTCTCCACTCGTTGCATTTCCTCGGCTGTGTGCGACGCTCGTAGGACGGGTGGGTTGCGGCAAGTGGGCGGCGGTCCAACTCAGCTGGCTGAGGGCGATTGGGGCTTAGGTCCCGTCGTCGATGTGCACGACGGCGCACTGCTGCGGCGTAAGTCATGGCTGGGGGCTGCATAGGCTGCGTGGTTGTCGATGCCACATCCTAGACCTCTTGAACTTCGTTCCGGATAACATCACTGAGCGTTGTAAGCTGCGGCTGCGTTCCCGTGGCAGCAATCGTCGGACCTCTTCTCGCACAACTTGCCGTATAACCTCCCGCAGGTTATCGTTGTTAGCGGTGTCCAGGCAGCTTGCTGACAAAAAGCTTTGCTGGCGGTCATACTGGCGAGCTCGGGCACTAAGAGTTTTTTCCATGGTGGATGCCTCTTCTACGAATTCCGTGACGGTTTTCGGTGGGTTCCGTACGAGGCCCGCAAAGAGTTGCTCTTTAATTCCTCGCATAAGCAACTTCACCTTCTCTTCTTCCTTCATGCTCGCGTCCGCACTCCGGAGGAGACGCTTCATCTCCTCAGTACACAATGCAACGGTCTTGTTTGGGTGTTAAATGCGAGACTGTAGCAGCTGCTGGGCTCTCTCCTTTCTCACGACGTTTGTGAAAGTCTTGAGAAGCCGCTGCTTGAAGGTTTCCCAGTTCGCAAGCCTGGCTTTCTCGTTCTCAAACCAGATTATTGGTGGGCCCACTAGGGCGACGAAGACGTATGTGAATTTCATGGCATCATCCCAGTTGATAAAGACAGCCACATGGTCGAACTGTTCCATCCATTCTTCGGGGGTGTCCGGTACATGGAAGGCGACCCAGCACCTCCACCAGATGTCACGTTGTAGTGACGGCAGTCCAGTGGTCAGAAAGACAGTAACAAGACTTTTGAACGAAGCTCTTTATTTGGGCTGACTTGCGCCCGGAAAAGAAAAAACAGCACCGCAGTGGCGTAAGCAACAAATGTGCTCGTCAGTCGTCGATTTACGAATGCCCACCGCTCGCGGCATCGCTCAATCTAAAACCGGCAAGTAAACTTCGAGATAACAGGTCAAGATCATCTACAGTAATCTGGAAACACGAAGATGCAGCTCTTCATGGCTGTGATCAATCGAGATAAGTCCGGTCGCTTCTCGCGTCCCGAAGAAAAATGATAACACCCCTTTCCTGCGGCCTTGCGCGAACGAACGGACACTACAATGATACGTGGCAATACGTAACCTTTCAAATATAAGCAGCTAGGATACACACCAAAAATCATTGAATAAAGGACTCAAGGAACAACATTTATTGCAGCTAAGCTCTCAGTACCCAACAATATGCACGTCGCCTGCAGCCACTGAACTGGTGAGACATATCGGAACTAATCTTTACATTATTAATGTAAGAGTAATGTTATGCTGCCTTTCAACAAATTCCTCGCCCAACACTTGCTCAATGACCTCACAGTACGTCGAAACTGCAAACATACTCTATGCCTTGATCAGCGTAGTCGGACCATCGCAAGAAAAACACAAAAATATTAAGCAACACGAATTTTGTAACAGTGCCAAGAAAGTGTTAGGAAAACAATATTACCGAAAAAGTTGTAAATGATGCTTAATAACAGTCAGCACAGCAAATGTGAAATGTGGATCGAATTTGCCAAATCTGCCGTCTAATGAATGGCTCATTTGCAATAGTATTGTGACGTGTCACACAAAGAAATACGCATATTAAGTGACAACACGGGCCAAATATAGTGTTTATTATAAATGAATTAGTTTTAGGTTGAATATCATAATTTCGCATCTACAAATTACGAATTGCTTTCTTGTCTTTCTTTCCAAGCGAGGTTATCGCACAGGTGGTGGCATTTCTTCGTTGTTGAGTTCAATACTACTTTGAACAACGTTTTTCTGTATGAAATGAAATATTGCATTCATAGGCGGCTTGCACCGTTTTGCGAAATGCGGTGAACGCAAGTGACTGAGGGCCCCTTGGTTTTGAAACAAAAGTGAACAATCCATCTACAACGCTTCCCATGGATGCAACATGCGAAACACAACTCTAGAAAATCAAACTAAACTAGTCTTCTGATAGTGTGTGGATTATTAATTCAGAGATAATTTGAGGTAAACCGCGCTCGAACAAGTAATTTCACATTTTTCTCGCATCTCTGTGAGCGCCAAGCTAAAGAAAAACAGTGTGGAAGCATTTAACATATTCTGCCAGAACAGCAATGGAAGAAAGAGCGTTTCTGATACGCTTCTTGCACAATCTATAGAGGACCAACGTCTTCATGAAGGCAACATGAGTCCAGACACAGGACACGCCACCCCGCTGATTGAAACGTGGTCAACGTTAGGTAAATTTATTTCCCATAAGACGAAAACTAAAGTTCTGATCATTTTGGCCACATTCCATTGCGCACTACAGCAGGGCCAGCCCTGAGTAAAAGCAACATTCAACCATATTTGTTTCCGAACGCTTTTCGACATAAAAGTACGCTGTTACAAATACAATATTCGAGGCGAGGCTACTTAAAAGGGCAGTTCTCATAGCGCATGAGAAGTAGATTTTCGCATACGCAGAATACGAATGGCGTCAGCTTGCCAGCGCACGCTTCCGCGTCGCGCTGGTTTGCTCGCTGTTCACCGCCTTGTCAGCCACCGGGTACGTCGAGGGAGAGTCAGCAACAAGAGGAGATGACGAGGAGATAGTTTTATAGTCTTTTTTGAATATTTTTGTATCAAGAGAAAAAGCAGCTTAAAAGGAGACAGAGGGAAATCCAGAGGGGATGGATGAGCAGCGTAACGTGTAGCTAGGCACGAGGGGAAAACAGATTAAGAGAAGGTCAGTACACGGCAAATCAAAAAGAAAAAGAAAAGTTGGAGGCTTATCAAGGTTAAGCCCCGTGGATGCGAAGCACCCTTCGTTTTGCATTCTTATTATTAACGTCCTTAGCGTTCGGAGGCATCTTGACCGCATACACGCCCAGCGCAAAGACGCTGGCGCGGTTGCGGGCACAGAGACTGACGCGACGGCGGGCGCATAGAGAAAGGTATTGGTACAGTGTACTAGAATAGGGGCAGTGCGCTCAGGCGGCGGAGCGCGCCACGCACCGTCGTGAAGCCGGCAGCGTAGACAGGTCCCGGATGTATGTGGTGGCGCTGCAGTCGCACCGGCTGTACGGACGCGTTCTCCGTGTGTTGCGGCGGGTTGCAGCGTGCTTCTTGAGCTCCACCTTGCTTGTGAAGAAACGGGGTGTTTCGGCCGCACGGGCAGTGCTAGCAGTGTGATGTTTTGCTGCGGTGTTCGCGAGTGAGAGCCAATGCCTAATCGCCGACGGCAACGTCATTGCTTTGCGCCGGGGTGCGACACCGGCTTCAAGTGGGCCCAAGGCGAGCAGCCTTCCCTCTTCGCCGTGCCGAAAGATGAAGGAAAAAGAAAGGTTTGGGAACGAAACCTGCATCGAAAAGATAAGGTCCTTGATGAAAGTTGCTCGGTCTGCGAGCGTCATTTCGATATTTCTTGTATCCTACGGGATTACGTCCACATTATAGAGGGGAAAGAGGTACGCATTCCGCGAGGAAAGCCAGAGTTGCTGCCGGATGCCGTACCTACGCTCCTACCAAACACGCCGGGCTATTTATCGAAGAAGACGCCGACGCCTCGGGCGCCAAGAAAGCGGAAGAGCCCTACGGTGTGTTCTGCTGATCCCAAGAGGCCTTGTACTGAACAAAACAGTCACAATGACGCTGTAAAGGAACTCGCTTCACTTGACACGCCATATTTGCAAGGCGACGCACTTGAACCGCAGCTGTTTGAGGCAACCTCTGTGTTAGGCCTTCGCTCTCTCGATGTGCCTTCGGTGTACTGGAGTTCACACAACGTGCCGGGCCATAATGGATTTGTATACTGCTAGCTCATAATGTGCAAGTCCGAAGAAGTTGTCTGTGAAAGGCGGTTATATTTACAGAGCACGACGGGCCTGAAGTCAAGTACACGGCGCATCTCTACGGCAGCATCGTCGAAAAGGGAACCATTCTGAGTCGTGAACAAGCAGCGGACGTTCTTTTTAGAACTGATTCGCATCGTGTCTGCCTTGGTGCCTTGCCAACGAGCCAGATGCCCAAGTCCAACTTAACAGAAGGCCTAGAGCAGCAGGTCACCATCCGTAATGGGGCATACTACAGCAAAAAATGCGCAGGAAAGGAACAATCTGAAGGTATGATTTTTTGTGTTCTGTGCGTAAAGAATATAAATGCACGCAAGCACATGATAATTTACAAAGTCATTTACTATGGTGTGTGCCATACTTTTTATAAAGTCAGACTAATTTCAATTCCCGGAATAAAGTTTTGTTTCACTTGCTCTTTGCACGACAAGCATGCATCTCCTGCCGGTACACCAGAAAGGCACTTCAGTCACGAAAATCAAGGCTGAAGGGATTGATTAGAAAGCGCACCCGGACCACTGCTGCTAGACTCCGAGCAGCAGCACAAAAAAATAGGAGACTGTTTTCTCGCTGTGCGCGGTTAAAAGACCGGTTGAAGCAAATGCAGGAGGCGAACTCCCTAAAGCCTGAAGAAGTTGTTTTTTTTACGTTCGAATAACTTCTGGTTACGTTGTAGCGTGGCTCAACAGATTTAACGGCTTTACCCCACTATTTCGGTGTCTCCAAACCCTTTGCTGTCAGGTTTGTTAATAAATCCGTCTAATGAGCGTTGTGATGCGCTAAAGTACACATATAATTAATCTCTTATGTGAACGTCAGTTCCAAGCATGCATCTCCACATCCTCCGAGCATTTGCACGTCTGTTCGAGGCGGAGGATGATTACAACACTTCTAAAAACGCGCAGCGCCAGCGCTGCGCCGTTGGTTCCGTACAGCCCATGCTCCTGTAGCGCCATCTCGTGCTTTCTGCATGAAGCGCCTCAGCGGCAAGCGCTCCTGAACACACTGCCCCTATTCTAGTACACTGTAGTATTGGTAAAGAGCGGACACTCCCATAGGCCCCAGCGGCCCATTTGACTGCAGCGCACCAAGCGGGCGGAGTCTCATAACATCCGGTTTCGGTTTCAGGCGCGCGCAGTTTGAATGTCTGCATGCGCTGCGCCTCGCTGCCTCGGACGACTTCCGGTTCCGGTTTCAGGAGCGCGCGGTTTGAATGTTAGCATACGCCGCGCCCCGCTGCGCCGTTGGCAGCGTATAATTAAATAGATTTCGAGTGCTTTTGACCAGCCATGAACGCAGCTGCATCACAGCCTTTGCCAAATTTTAGCACTCCACAAAAGCCACCAGGTTTTGTGTGAAATGAGAACATTTATTTTGTGCAACATAAACAAAGCCGTGGGATGCGCAAGAAGATGGTTCCTGGCCTCCTGCTCAAGGTGATCCTGTTGCGGCACCACGGCACACAGCAGGTGTCGCCGACGGGTGGCATCACCTGAAAAATTCGCAAGTACGGTCATTCTCAGTCTCCTTATATTGTAAGTCTGTAAACAGTGAAAAGGTGCGAAAGCGGCGAGGGAATGAAATTACGAGCGGAGTCAACATGTTTTTGCGAAACTCGCGTGCTGAACGTCGTTGCGTTGTGTTGTGTTGTGTTGGGTTTTATGGCACATAGGCAGCTAAGGCCATCATGCGCCAAGCTCAAGGTATAGAATGAGTTTTCTGTAGAATTTTCAAAAATGTTAAAAATCATCGCTGGTGTAGATGGCCTAATAATACTGTACTACCTAGTAATAATGGAAGAAACAAATTTTAGACATGGCTAATGTTAAAAACATCAAGAAGGTCAGGTAGTCTCAACGCCTATCCTTGCCTGGGCAAGGATCCCGAGGCTCCCAACCAGACAAATAAAAACCTCAGCCTTCTTCTCATGAATGAGAAAGTAGCTGAGGTGTATCACCTAATAAAGTGAACTAGCGGATCGAAATTTACAGTTCTTCAAGCACGCCTGCTTCTTTTAAAAAGCTAAAAAGAGAAGGTATGTTAACAATGGCATTATCATCTAAAAGCAGTGCTGGGTGAAAAGGAATGCATTCATTATAAAATTCAGTGAAGTATTTTTTTCTTAGTTTTTCCAGTTTCGCACAAGAGAATAAAATGTGGTTAACGGTAAGTTCACCTCCGCATTCTTCGCAAACAGGTTTGTTTTGTTTTGTTAGCAGGAAGTTATGTGTAAGGTGAGTGTGGCCTATTCGGAGACGGCAGAGAATCCCTTCCTTGAAGCGTTCCTGGTGGTCACACGACCTCCATTCCCCTAAAACCGGCTTTACTAAGTGTAGTTTATTATTTACTTCACTGTTACAAGCCGACTGCCATTTCTTCCTTAATTTCCGTTGTACTAATGTTATGGAATCGTTAAAAGGTATGTTTACTTTTTTTGTTTCCATCGTGCGAGCTTGAGCAACGCACAAGTCTGCTTTCTCGCTCCCTTTTATTCCGATATGACTCGGGACCCAGCAGAGTTTTATATTTTGTCTTTTAGCTGCGGCGGTTACTATGCTGTGTATAATGTCACCAAGAATATGAGTGGTAGCGTTTCTAGCGTGGAGAGCTGTAAGCACACTTAAGGAATCTGTGTAGATTATACTGTTTGTGAGGTGCTCCTTTAATATTTTGTCTATGGCCACCCAGACTGCGTAACATTCTGCAGTGAAGATGGATGCGCAATTTGGAAGTCTTACTGTTTTCTCCGAATTACCTCGCACCACTGCACTGCCTACGTAAAAATTAGTTTTTGAGCCATCTGTATAAAAATCTGTGAACTTACTGTATTTTTGCTCGAGTGCAAGAAATTCTTGTAGTATATGTTGTCGTGGAGTTTGTTTTTTATGAAATTGAGTAAGGGTGAAATCACAGATTTTTGGAAAATTGTACCATGGAGGCAGTGGGTCTTGTCTTCGAGCAATGTCGGGTAATGCATCTTGTAGGCCGAGGTTTTGGCACATCTCTTCAAAACGCAGGAGGAGTGGTCTGATAGCTAGTGGTTTGCTATTAAACAGTGTTCTCGATGGGCAATTTGTAACAATAGGGTAACAGATCTGTTTTGGTAGGGAACGGATTTTTAGAACGTATGAGCATGTAAGTATGCTTCTTCTATCTGTAAGAGATGGTTCATTTGTTTCAACGTAAAGACTATTTATGGGTGATGTCCTGTAAGCGCCAGTTGCAAGACGTAAACCTAAATTGTGCACTGGGTCCAGTCGTTTCAGGTACGATGGCCTTGCTGAGCCATATACTATACTACCATAGTCTAATGAGGATCGTACCACAGAGCGATAAATTTTTAGAAGGCCTGCCTTGTCAGAACCCCAGTGTTTATGGGAAAGGACTTTGAGTATGTTCAGTGATCGGGAAGTTTTCTTTTTTAACGTGTTAATATGAGGCAGGAAAGTGAGTTTTCTGTCAAATGTTATGCCTAGAAATTTATGTTCATTTTCTACTGGTAAATCTATTTCGTTAAGGTGTAGGGTGGGGTCTGCCTGTAAGCCTCGTTTGAGTGAAAACAGAATGGCCACTGTTTTCTGTGGGGAAAATCGGAAACCATTTTTGTCTGCCCATGTTGTCAGTTTATTTATTGTTAGCTGTATTTGTCTTTCACATGTTGATATGTTCGAGGATGTGTAAGCTATCTGGAGGTCATCTACATAAAGTGAATACATAACAGACCTTGGTATTATTTTGTTAAGAGAATTCATTTTTACAATAAAAAGAGTTGTGCTTAAAATACATCCTTGGGGCACTCCATTTTCCAGAATAAAATCCCTCGAAAGGGTTCAGCCTAGACGGACATTAAATGAGCGGTTAGATAAAAAGTATTTAATGGAGTTCAGCGTTCTGCCACGGATGCCAAGTTCAGCTAAGTCCTGAAGAATTCCGAACCTCCAGGTTGTATCATATGCTTTTTCTAAATCAAAAAAGACGCTAAGACACTGTTGTTTGCGTATAAAAGCTTGTCTGACTGTATTTTCGAGACGGACTAGGTGATCTGTAGTTGAGCATCCCTTTTTAAAACCACGCTGGTGGATATCAAGAAGTTCACAGGATTGAAGAACAAAGGTTAGTCGTATATTTAGGACACTTTCGAAGGATTTGGCGAGGCAACTGGTCAGGGCTATGGGTCTATAACTGCTAGGAGAGGTTGGGGGTTTACTAGGTTTAAGAAGCGGCACAATAATAGCTTTTTTCCAGGCCTCAGGTATTTTTCCCGATATCCAAACTGTGTTAAAGAACTTTAAAAGTGCTTCTACGGCACGTTGAGAGAGATGGGCCAGCATTTCGTAGTGGATTTGGTCGGATCCTGGAGCGGTTTTTTTACCAGCAGACAGTACTGTATTTATTTCTTCGAGGGTAATCACACTGTTATATTTTTGGTTTGCCCCTCCACTAGTTGGAAGTCTTCGTTTTTCGGCTGTGTTTTTGTATTTTAAAAAAGACTGTGCATAGTGTGATGAACTTGAAACTGCTGCGAAATGTTCCCCCAATATGTCTGCCTGTTCCCCTATGCTTGTTTGTGTGCCAGGTGTTGTCAATAAAGGAATTGTGAATGGTGAAAAGTTACCATTTAATTTTCGCACATGTTCCCACATTTTTTTAGATGTGATGTGACTGTTTATAGAAGAGACGTAAGTTTGCCATGATTTTTTCTCGGCACTACGACGGACGTACCGAGCTTTAGCTCTTGCTTTTTTAAAATTTATGAGATTCTCATGTGTCGGATACCTGCGAAATTTACCCCAAGCTCTGTTTTGTAGTTTTTTTGCTTCCTTGCACTCTTTTGTCCACCATAATTTATGATTTTGTTGCACCACTCCTGACGACTGTGGAATAGCTGTGAGTGCGGCAGTGATGATACAATTAGTGAACTTTTCATTTATCTGGTCGATGGAGAGATTATCTAAAAGTATATTTTCTAAATTTGCCTTTGCTCTAAAAAGTGACCAGTCGGCGAGGTGAAGCTTCCACCGCCGTGGCCTTGTGGGGATTATTTCCGGTGGGGATGTTAAAGTGATTAGTATAGGGAGGTGGTCACTGCCATATGGGTTGTCAATGATATCCCATTTAAAATCATTAAAAACAGATGGTGAGCTAAATGACAAGAATAAAAAGGACATTTTCCCCGAGGCAGGGGAGCAGTAGGTGGCTTTTCCTGTATTTAAAAAACATACATTGTTTGCGATGATAAAATCTTCTATTATTTGACCTCTAGAGTCACAGCGCTCGCTTCCCCAAAAAGGGGAGCGAGCGTTGAAGTCCCCAACTACTAGATACGGTTCTGGAAGTTCATTGATAAGTTCTTGTAAATCGTGGACTGTTAATGTAAAATGTGGAGGAATATATACAGAACAGATAGAAATTGTTTTATGGCTGACGACACTGACCGCGACGGCTTCAAGTTTTGTTTTGAGTGTGACTTCTCGAGCAGGGACGCCGCTTTGCACGACGATCGCAACGCCTCCAGATAGTCTATTTGCCTGCTCACGATCGCGTCTAAAAGTTTTATAATGTTTCAGGATATTTGTATGTTGTGGACTTAGATTTGTTTCTTGAAGACATAAGACTACGGGCGAGATTGACCCTAGGATATCTTTTATGTCATTGTAGTTCCTCAACATTCCTCTACAGTTCCATTGAACTAGGAAAGCCATATTTATGTTTGGGATAGGAACGATTGAGAGTTTACTTATGTTCTGGGGCCGTTATGGTGGCCCTGCCTTTTTTCCGCTCAAGAGAGCTGTTCCGCCGCTGTAAAGCGGGCTTGCTGGGAGTTTGGTCCATCACCTCGCAAGAGGTGCTGGACGACCGCGGAGATTCCGCAGGTGTGTGGGTGTCGGGCCTCCCCCGACGGGGGGAAGTCCTGCGGGGTGTTGACCCGTGGACCGGCACTCCCTGGCTTGTAGTTGGCAGAGCAGCTTTCGCTGTCTCTGCCTGGGGCGTGGATGGCACTGCCACAGGCGCGGTGGAAGTGGCCGCGGCAGGTGCCGGAGTGATGTGTGGTGCTACGCACCTGCGCACCACATCAGCGAAGTTTGGTTTCGCTGTGAAGGACAATGTGTTAAGTGCAAAACGCCTTCTGGCTTCTTTGAATGAAATGTTTTCTTTGGTCTTAATGGTGATGATTTCTTTTTCCTTTTTCCAGGACGGACACGCCCTGGAGTACGCAGCGTGGTCGCCTTCGCAGTTTGCGCAGCGAAGTGCTGCGTCGCATTCCTCAGACTGGTGGTCCTTTGATGCTCATTTCGCGCAGGTTTTGCGGCCGCGGCAGCTTTGTGAGCCATGGCCAAACTTCTGGCAATTGAAACAGCGACGGGGATTGGGTATGTAGTGTCTTACGTTGACTTTCAGGTATCCTACTTCGATTGTTTCGGGTAAGGTGCTGGTGTTAAATGTAAGGACCATGTGTTTAGTGTCTATTTCCTTGTTATCCTTGCGGATTTTGATCCTGTGGACGTCAATTACATTTTGGTCGGAGAGTCCTTGAAGCATTTCGGTTTCTGTGAGGTGGATAAAGTCAGCCTCTGAGATAACGCCTTTGACTGAGTTGAGGGATCGGTGGGGAGTCACGGAGACAGAGATGTCCCCTATAGAAGCAATGTTTGCAAGTTTCGAGCACTGGATGCTCTCGCGTAGTTCGAGGAGTAGGTCGCCGCTGGACATTTTGGATACCTTGTAGCCAGGCCCTAAGGTATCTGTTAGGCATTTGGTAACAAGAAATGGGGATATGATTCGGGCTTGCTTTTCTTCACAGTTACTGTGTATAACATGGAACTTAGTGAAAGTCGGTTTCTTTTTCATGAAAAAGTCTGCTGCTTCGTTCCGCACTCTTTTAAGAGAGCGATCAAGTTTGGAAAGGGGGGAGCCATAAAAATTGATGTTTTTCGGTCATGGTGCCAGCCACCCACCACGGAATCCAACAAGGGGACGCGACAGGAACTTGAAAGAAAGTCCTGCCCACGCCAGCTGTACACCTTAACTATAACCTAATATGACTCAACCCAGGGTAGTTGGTCACACACGGTTAACCCTCGCCGCCAGGAAAAAGAGGAAGAAATGAAGAGAGGAGGATACAGGAAAGTTGTAAGAAAGGAGATAGGACAGTGAAAGATGGAGAGGAGAACAGGAAAAGGCGACTGCCAATTTCCCCCGGTCGGATCAGGCCGGAGGTGCCGTCTACAGGAAGCTGGGGCCAAAGTGGTGTGTTGCCTCTGCCGAGGGGCCTTAAGGGTCCAAACGCTCGGCATCGGCTCAACCACCAGGATTCCCTTTTCCCCGGACACGGCGATGCCACGCACGGCTAGGCGCGGATGCTCGGGTCCGTGGTGACGCATTGTTCACCATCATCCCCCTGCGGGAATGTCCCTGCGGATGCTCGGGTTAACCCCGTGGTGTCGCCACTCACCAACGTCTGCATGCTGCAGACGCCTCCCTGCGGGGAGAACGTCGTTGCGCAAAGTACAATACACATACCCTACTACACGGCAGATACCAATCAGCTTTTTGCAAGCATTTCTACATTCCCCGACGTTATTGTCTACCTTCTAAAACCTAGGTGGACAGCAGAGTACGCGGTTTGTTCGAGAATATTTCGTACAAAGACGGCCACAACACGGACTAGGAACCAGAAGTACACAATGTGTTAGGAGCACTGAGAAATACACTGGTGCAACGTATGTTTTAAGAAGCATAGAAAATTAAACTATCGGCGCAACAGTTCTTGGTTTTCAAGCTCTTTAGAGTTTAGAAAGCCCGACGCGTTGCCTTTTTTTGCCGGTTTTCAAAAGCGCATCCGTGTTGTCAATGCACGGGCGAAATGTGCGTTTCCACGAGCGCAGATAACGGACTCTTTCACACGTACATACATTTATTTATTTATTTATTGTTTCCTCAAGGGTCCACAGGGGACATTACATGAGGGGTGGGCAAACAAAAAAGTTAATACGAACACAGATGGTCTTCAATGGCGGTTTTGAATAGAACACGATTGATGATGGTCGCCACTTCGGATGGAAGGTCATTCCCGTCATTGGCTGTTCGAAGAAAAAATGACATTTTATATGTTTCGGTGCGGGCCCGTTCAGGGTAGACGGCGTTAGGGTGACTATGACGAGAAAAGCGATGAGCGCGTGTTATCGGGGCAGTTTCATGATCGGAAGTGTGATAAAATTTATGATACAAGCGAAAGACGGGCGATTTTACGCCGACAGGCCAGTGTTGGGAGATTAAGCTGAGATTAAGCTGAGCTGAGATGGGACATACATACAAACGTACTACAAGAGTAAGGTTTTTGAGCTTTTCGTGCGTCATCTTTTTTTTGAAATTGAAATTGAAATTTATTCCGCAACAGAAATGGAATGTTGCGAGGAGGGCAGGTAAAAAGCTGAAAAAACAGCTTGAGGAGTCCTGACCTCCCAGCATACACAGTAGCGCAGCAGCGTGCGGCGAAGGCGTACACGTCAAACATCAAAGCGAGGAAAGAAAAAAAAAGAATAAACAGGTTATACAAACAAGGTACGCAATTTCTGTGAGGAAATCGCGGAAATGTCATTATTTGTTTCAGTAAAAAGATAATTTAAAACCGTCGGCAATGAGTATTTCAACATTTGTTTCCCGTAGTTAGTCCGGCATTTGGTGACATTCCAGGGTTCCAAAAAACGTACGTTATAGGTGGTGGTGTTTATCTGCAATCCGGCTAGGTTAGTTAATGCATCATTATTCTTTAGTATTCCCTGTTTATAAAGGTGGGATAGTTTGTAATTGTATAGTGATGTAACAGGAACGATATTGTGTTTTTTAAATAGGTCTGCAGTATGGGAGCGATACGGAACATTGCAGACCAGACGTAAGACCCGTTTCTGCAATATTAAAAGTTTGCTGATGTTTGTTGCTGTTGTTGTGGACCATACTAAAAAGGCATAGCTTAATGTGGAGGAAAATAAACAGTTATATAAAAGGACGTTAACTGAGGTAGGGAAATAATAACAGTGGCGGCGTATGATGCCAATAGTTTTCGACAACTTATTTACTATATAGCCGACGTGTTCATCCCATGTCATATTTTCAGAAAAGTATACACCTAGTGATTTAAAAGTTCTTACTATTTCAATATTGGTATTGTTTAACACAATGTGCGGCAACTGGATTTGCTTGTGGCGGGGGTGAAATAGTACTGCTTTTGTCTTGCGATGGTTAAGTGCTAAACAGTTTGTTTGAGCCCACGTATTTATTTTAGACAGGGCGCTATTGGCTTGATTAGCTAAGGTCTCACATGAGTTGTCTGAAAAAAATAAACTAGTGTCATCTGCATAGATTATATAGTGGGCATTTTCGTCAAGGCGTACTATTTCGTTTATATAGAGGATAAACAGAAACGGGCCCAGAATACTGCCCTGTGGGACACCTGATTTTACTGATTGTACTGCAGAATTTTGTCCTCCAATTACTACAAACTGAGATCTATGTTGCAAATAAGATGTGATTAATTCTTGTGCTTTCCCCCTAATGCCATAATGCTCCAGTTTTTTAATGAGAATGTTGTGATTTAAGAGATCAAACGCTTTTGAAAAATCCAGAAACAGTCCAAGCACCATATTTTTGCGTTCGAAATTTGACAAAATAAACTCCTTTTGAGCCAAAAGTGCCAGCTCTGTCGACTTATTCTTTCGAAACCCATATTGGGCGGAACATATAATGTCATGACGATCAGTAAATGAGGATAGGCGCTTCAGAATTATTTTCTCTAGGCCTTTCGAAAAGACGGGTAAAACCGATATTGGACGATAATTTGACATATCGTTCCTGTCACCTTTCTTGAATAGAACAGTTACCTTTGCTGTTTGCATGGCATGCGGGAAAGTTCCAGTCAACAAGCATATATTGAAAATGTGGGTAACGCAAGGGGCTATTTCTCTTATTGCAGACTTTATAGGCTCTATCTGAAAGCCGCTGGCATCAGTTGCTTTGCTGTTATTTACTGCCAAAAATGTAGTTACAACTTCACTTTCCGAGACTGGTTCTAAAAATATTGTTTGTTCATTTGGGCCATTCATAAGAGATAAGTCAGCGGCGGGTTCGCTAACGTCGCCAAGTGACAGAAAAAAAGTATTAAAGGCGTTGGTTAGTTCAGCACCCTGTAGCTCTATTCCATCCTTTGTTATTTTATTTACTGCTTCTGCTGAGGTCCCGGTTGCCACTTTAAGTGCCTTCCAAACATTGCCTGTGCGCCCTTCAGTCGAGTTAAAGAGGTGAATATAATATTGTCTTTTTTCAGCCCGAAGGTGTTTCGTGACAAAATTCCTGTATGATTTGAATATTTTAAGGGCTTCAGGAGATTTAGTTCGTATGAACGTCCTATATAATTGATCTCGTTTCTTTAAAAGTTTTAACGATTCTTTAGTTATCCAGGGTTTGCGACTGTTTTTACAGGTTCTGCACTTCTTCATTGGAAAACACTCAAAGTATACTTCGGAAAATTTACGCAAAAATGTTTCATATGCTACGTTCGGGTCATTTGCTGCGAACACATCGTCCCAGCTGACTGTGGTTAGACGGTCTTTAAATGCAGAGAGCGTTGTAGGATTAATAACTCGGTAAGAGAATACGGAACGTGGGGTCTTTACTGCATTAGTGCACTGATTCACTGATATAACTATCGGCAGGTGGTCGCTGATGCTATGAATCAATGTACAAGCTCTAACGAGGGATGCATCGAAGTTGCTTAAAAAAAGGTCTAAAAGTGTCGTTGATTGTGTAGTGATTCGTGTTGCTGATGTTATAAAGTTCTGACAGGAATGAGAGTTTAAGAGGGATTCAAGTTCTAGTTTTACATTGCTATCAACGAGCATATTTATGTTCAAGTCACCACCAAAAATTAATTTATATTTACTTGCACTCACAAATTCTAAAAATGAATCAAGAAAAGTAAAAAACAACTGGACATTGGTAGAAGGAGGACGGTAGCATACACACAATACTGCAGTACCACATCTAATAACAAGAGTTTCATAAAAGGGGTTAATACAGGAAAATTCAGTAAGTAGTTCAGAATCCAATAAATTTGAAACTAACATTGCAACACCACCACCTCTTTTGTCACTACGGTTCATGTAATACGATTTATGTGTCTGATATGTATACACATCCTCCTTCGACGCAAACCAAGTCTTAGTAAGCATAACAACATCAAAGCGTACTTGAGCTTCAGTAAGAAGATGATCGAGTTCATCTCGCTTATTTCTCCCTGATCTAAGGTTACAATGCATACAATTGAGGCTTCGCCGGCCATCAGCATTGAGAATGTTCTTAAGACTTGATATGTTCACTTGAGATGTAAAAGAAGGAAGCATTTTACTAGATAGGGGGTCGAAAAGAAAAAAACTGGTAGGAGTACTAGGCCAAAGTTTATCACAGACTGTCAAGATCTGCGGCACAGCGAATGACAACGGCACTGTCACCTTCCTTTTTCCTGATTAGTACTTTGCCATTGCAATGCCACGAAAACTTGTAATCATGGCTCTGCCCAATCCCTTGTGCGGCGCAGCAGGTCCCTGTTCTGATTAGTCATGTTTTCGGTGATCGTGACATTCGACGAACTCTTTCGAAGTTCTTTACGCGCTTCCAGCCACAAGTCACGAACAGATTGCTGAGCAAATCGGACAATGATTCCAGGTATTTTGTTTGGTTTTGATGGAAGTCTATGAACAGCGCCAATGTCATTCTTTGTGAGCTCTGGCACGTGGATGGTCTGACCTAGATCATTCAGTTTACACATCAAGTTTTCATTTTCCGTTACTGGGATGCCATGAATTTCAAGACTGAGTTTTCGGCTACGCCATTCGAGGTCGTTTACAGTTGATTTCATTTCTGCAATGTCATCTGCAGTACAGGTAGCCTCTAGCTGGGTTACACGCCTGTTCAGGTTTCCAATATCCTTCTCCTGTTGAACCTGTCGGCTGAGGATCTCATCATACTTTAGTGACATCAGCTCAATTGAAGCTTTGATCTCACCCACCTGAACAGGTAGGTCTACCAGGGCATCAAGTCTTTTGGTTATGTCTGCTAGACAGACAACAATATCAGGTTCTAGGGGCGCTCTATCACCTTTGGCCTTTGATGGGCGACAAGCCACGCACCGCCATGTGCGGCGGCCGCTCTCGCCTTTGGCTTTATACGTTGATTCAGACCAGCCTGAACAACCACCAATATGGGAAGAGCACTCACATTCGCAGCACGTCAAGAAACGCCCGTCGTCTGGCAGAAGCTCATTGCAGGCTTGGCACGTGATTGCCATGGTCCAAGGAACAAGTTTGAGGACACGCCTAGAGTCCTACAGTAGCAGCTCATACAAGGGCAAGCACGCAACACAGCAGCAGAGCGCGCACACGGGGGCAACGGCGGTAGCAAAACCAGCACTAAGGACAAACTGAAAACGAGTTCACCAACCTGGGTAGGCAGGAAAAAAAATATAGATAAGGGGAGCGTCCTTCCACCGCCGCCGCCACCGCCCGTGTGACAAAATTGCGCCTCTGCCACCAGGAGCGCGACAACAGGTTCACGCAGTCCGTGACGTCAGGAAGGATGCACTGTCAGCAGTCACGGAAGCGATGTCAGGCTTGGTCTGGGGGGCAAGGAAAGATTCACGTTGTCGTTGACGAGCAAGAAGAAAGCAGCAGGACCAAGGAAAGCAGCAGGTACCAACAGAGTAGCACAGCTTGCCCAGAGGCCAGAAACGAACCTGGGTAGGCAGGAAAAAAAATATAGATAAGGGGAGCGTCCTTCCACCGCCGCCGCCACCGCCCGTGTGACAAAATTGCGCCTCTGCCACCAGGAGCGCGACAACAGGTTCACGCAGTCCGTGACGTCAGGAAGGATGCGCTGTCAGCAGTCACGGAAGCGATGTCAGGCTTGGTCTGGGTAGGCAGGAAAAAAATATAGATAAGGGGAGCGTCCTTCCACCGCCGCCGCCACCGCCCGTGTCTTGAAAACTACGGTCCCGTACTTGCTGCGCGGGAACGGTCGTCTTCGCCGTTCGCCCACTTTCAAAAAACTACATTTTAACCTTACACCGACATATGTCACCCAAAGAAGTTATATTGTCGGGGGCCATACAAAAACGTGACGACCCGAGAAAGCGCGAAACCAAGCAAAACTAACCGCTAGGCACAGCGGCGCGTCGGGCCACAGGCCGTGGACAGGTTTTTTTTTTGTTTCTACGCACCGACCGGCGAGGCTGCATCATGCAGCATCATTCCTACCGCCGCTCCCGCCCACGGCGTAGCATGACACAGCGTGCGCGCGCCCTTCACAACTGCGCCTGCGTACTAATCTAGAGTGCTCGAAATGCAGAGTAATTTTGCATAAAGTGCTTGAAATGTAGCGTACTTTTGCAAAAACATTCCTTCCTTGACGTTGTCATAAACTGCAAGAAAGGCGTGAACAACAGCCGGCTGGCCACAGAGCGAGCGCGCCGCTTCAAGAACTGCAGACAGGCAACGGCGCCCGGCGCGGCCGCCTAAATTGCATGCAATACAGCGTACTTCCAAAAATAAACATTTCTCACCTTGCCGCCGTCATAAACAGGAGGAGCTCTGCGTCGAAGGGCAAGAGACACGAAAAAAATTGCGGTCTGCCCGCACGAACAAATACGCCGCACGCTTTCACGCGCACAAAACTGCCCCCACGATGCTCCGTTGTCTGCTGCTCGGATGGGTCTGAGCCGTCGCGCCGGCTACCCGCCCGTGCGCGCGCGCCAGTTTAGAGACTGGTGGCGCCATCCTGGAGGCGGCAGATTATCTATTGGAGGAGGAGGATTGCGCGTCATTTCCTGGGGCCAGATTTCGCCGAGTGTCCGCTCTTTACCAATAATATCTTTCTCTATGGCGGGCGCGCGCCGCTTCATCCCTGGCGTGACGTCACACATCACGTGATGCAGCGATGGTGGCGCCGCCGGCGCGTCGCGCGCGACGGCGCGAACCGAAGCGTGGAGGCCTCCGCCGGGCGACGTCCGACGGCGCGATATAAGGCCACATCTGCAGCCGGTGTGACGTCATCACGTGACGCCACATCATGTGATCTCACTTAACCGCCGGGCGTCGCGCGAAGGCCCGAAACCTACGTTAATATGCTTCGCATAAAAAATAGCGCCTACCGCGGTGAAGATGAGCGCTCTTCCGAGAAAAGGGCTCGGCTGGGAGAAAAGGCAAGTGTATGGGACTTGAAGGAGCGCTAACACGGTTTCGGAATGCTCAAATAATGGATCATAGGCAGTTGGGAACGTGAAAAGATGCAAGCAAAGGTCGGCAGGACGATGTCAAACTACCTGAGTGCAAGAGCAAAAACATGAATGAAGAACGAGCCTCATGACCGGTGTCCGAGACATTCGAAGCAAAAACTGGCTCCAAACACGCGCGTAATGTCCGCGGTCTTGCGCCTCTTCCATTTAAGATGGGATATAAGTGTTATTAATAAAGCACAATAAATAGCAATGAATTACTAAAACTGGCATGAAAAATATGCGCTTACTGAGTGTTTCATATACGATGCATGTGGAAAATAAAGTAGCTTAACACACGGCCAAGCAACGCCGTACATCAATATATACACTGATTCGCTATATATACGCTGATTGGCCATGATCATGTGGCCCTCCTGTCCATGTCCGCGGCAGCTCCAAATCATGCGGCGCGCTACTTAATGCACCAATTCCGACTCATAGGTATTAATGGTCCGCGCAAGGAAAAAAGAAACAGCAATAAATATAATTGCGATTAGTAGCAAACGCAGACTTTTTTTTAATGACAGCGATGTTTATAACTAAAACGTGTGCAAGAGCCGTCAGTAGAAAAGACCTTGAATCACGGTAAAATACCGAAACCGTTTACAGCTTCAAAAAAGCTAGTCACCTTACCGTCGCGAAAGCAGAGGCGTTTTCTTTGTTTTATATCCACTTATTTCTCCTCTCCTGCCTCTTCATGCAGAATATGTGCAGCATGGTCGCTGTTGTTTATTTCCGTAAAACCTAAATTCGTCTTTAATTACTTCCTCAGTCATATCCAAATGCGCCAAGCATATATTTGAGACCTAGTTAAACTTGAGTTACATAGAAATATTGGATTTAATTCATGGTTAACGTAAGAATCCGGAAGGTGAGGCTCTGCATCGTGACGATGTTCGCTTCAGATTTTGCCCAGAATGGAAGCTACAAGCATATTTCTTATCTTCTCAGGGTATGAATAAGTAACCACGTTCGAACGCTCCACAAAGCATTTTTTGAACAGACCATTAACACTTAAACTCTGGCATAGGATGTTGACGACATGTAGAAATTTTGCAGTGAACTCCAATCAATCAATTATCAATCAATCAATCAATCAATCAATCAATCAATCAATCAATTTAGCATTTCTTTCAGTACAGATATAAATGCAAGGATAATAACAAAAAGCTGATTCTCGGGCAGCTGGACAACGGTTCTTATCCCTTTTTGTTGCGGAAGCAGAGGCGTAAGCAGAGGCTCGCTCCAGGGAGTAACATCCTGCCAAATTTGATAAGTAACGTTTAAGATGCGGACGAGACAGCATAGTGACGTTGTTTCATTTGCAGCCATTTTGTAGGCATTGCTTTTCCATACGTTGGAGTAGAAAAATATTCCCGGTGCTAAGTCGATCGTGTACTTAGCTGAAGGTAGTTATGCGCTCAAAATTTTAAACTTCTACTGTCTCTGTAGAAGTTTAAAATTTTAAGCGCATAACCACCTTCAGCTAAGTGCACGATCTTCTACTGTCTCTGCAGATCTTAAGCTCCGGCTACCATCAGGCCTACCGCGACGAGAAGAAACTTTGCTGTTTTGCCTCTGGCTTGGTGCAGCTTTCACCAACCACTACTCATTCTTAGTCTCATTCTTAGTCCATAGTCTTTCAATGTTTTTTTCTGGTCGCGAAACTCCGGCCAAAGGTTTATTTAGGAACAGCGCGGCTGTCGGCGAGGGGGCACGAGTCGCTGCGCGAGCCCTGCTCGCAGCGGCTCTTTTCCGGCCAACAGGCTTATATTCGCTTGGTAGTTGTGCTTTCTTGGGATCGGTACTTGGGCTTAGGATGAACGCTACTTTACTGGTTATCACCTGAAAACTTGGCTGCAACATCGACACATTAAAACCCTGTGCGATCGACGACGGCCTCTAGTAAACCTTGTTAGCGGCTGTTTTCTGGCAAACAATTAACGTGCTTATTTCTCTCGTTGCTTTTTTACAAAAAAATCGATATTTGCACATTGGTCCAGCCCACCCTTCGCATTCATTTTTACCGCAACTTGCCTACAGCGTCATTCTAGAAGATCTAGCGTAGCGATCAGTAACATACCTATGTGTCTGGGTTGCGCCTGTCTCAGCCGAGTTCTCGCTTTCATCTAATGTGCACAAGGCTGCTTAAGGCTGGCGTTTACCTTGTGAGAAATACCGCAATATCAATAGTGCTGAAAACAAGACGTTATGGCGGCCTTTTAAGAACTGAAGTTTGCGTTACAAAAGCGATCACATGACGAATGCACCGGTAGTTTTATGGTGCTATCTCAATTTTTTTTCTGCAAACACTTTCGGAGGTGGCAAAGCCAGCTGCCGAAGACTTCTACTACATAAGCCATTTATTTACACTTTGTCACACTGTGACTACGGAGGCGCTGACGAGTGCAAGGAAATTGTGAATTTTTGTTGTTCATTGCTCATGTGCTGGCTTTGCGCTACCAAAATATGAGACCAGCGGTGAGCGGCCACTCAATAAACCAAATATGAGCAATGATAGAAATCACGGAGAAACATGTACAAAAAATTACCGACGATTACGTTACTTCCTAATGCGAAATTTGAGCGCAGCAAATAAGCTGTTTCACCTTTTCGATAGTTTGAGGCAAAGAAATCGAGCAACACAAGTATGCGCTATCACAGAATTTTTTTTTTAGCAGACGGAGGACTTCCATCGGTCGTCTCGCTCATGGCTCAGAAAGAACTGGCAGATAATTTCGCAGTGGCGAACGGCAGCGGCAATTTCGGCTCGGGCGGTGCACATATACAGATCCGCCGCCACCGATCTGGCTCTCTGATTGCCACCGCACAGGGCGAACGGCAGCGGCAATTTCGGCTCGGGCGGTGCACATATACAGATCCGCCGCCACCGATCTGGCTCTCTGATTGCCACCGCACAGGGGTTGCATTGGAGGAGGAGCGAAGAAAGGAATTAAGTTCGAGCCGGCGCTTTGACAACCGGAGACTCGCAGGAAGAGGGGGGAGGGGGGCGGCGTGTACACCCAGCGGCAAACGATGGGGGCAGAAGCGCGCGCAGCAAGCGGACAACACAATAAAGGGAGAGGGAAGAGATAGCAGCGACTGACTGATGCCGCTGACGCCGATAGTGAGTCAACCCCAGCTGCGGATGAAAGGGCGGCGGAGCTGGTTACGAGGCCGACGCCGACGACAACGCCGACGACGACGACGACGCGAAACCCAGGAACGGACGCCAAAGAGCTGCGCTCTAAAAATAAGAACGTGGTTAAACCGAGCAGACGTGCGAACGCATGTGTTTAGCCTGTTTGGCTCATGGTTTTGCTTTGTTGGGTCGTTGGCACGTCTGGCAACGATATTAGGCCGTGTGTTAATCTCTGATCGAGGTTAAGCTGGTCTGATGTGTTCGTTCCGAAGGTGGGCGTTGATAATGACGACGGTGTACAATGCGCACAGCGTAAGAGTGTGCTGCAGTTTAGTATTTTCCTGTTTGGGCGTGCACCAAACCCTGCCCAATCTCCCACCCTTGGTGTGTGCCATTGTTTTTGAGGCAACAACAGCAACAACAACACGAGGTGTGATCGGCTCCTTCGATAGCACAGTGCTCTCGGGCAGTGGCGAGCGAAGCTGATCCATTCGCGCCGCTGGGTGTTCGAAATTTTCAGTTGCGGCAATATTTATTTTATTTCTGCACCCCTAAATTCAGGGACGCCACAGGATTCTTGGTTGGGTTTGACCCCCTGACGTAGTGCTTTCGCACCAAAAGCTGTCAGCACATTGAAGAGTACAGCTGTCTGAAATTCAACATCGTCACAGATTCGTGCCGAAGTCCACTGGTAGGCCTTGGAATATCCGTGGGACGGCGCCGGGCCGGAGTTTCAGTTCCTCGCATTGCAGCGACACTGCTTCTCTGCTGATCCCAAACTCAAGAGACCGAATCCGTGGGGCGAAATGCCTCTCGCAGACACGGACATGCTTGTAGTCGAAGCTAAATCCATGGCTTTCCTGCCGGGGTATCGCCCGCCTCCATATTTTACGATGCTCGGCTTCGTTCGGCACACAGACAAGAGGCATTTTCCTGCGTAGCCGGAGCGGCAACCCGTCATGCAGCAGGTATTCGGCATCGAAGGCCTGTGCGTCACGTGCACTGTGTTTATTTTACAAACGAAGGCAAAGTGAAATGAGAAAATAGTTGCTGCCGCACCGCCGGCGTCCTATACCACCCGTAGACTCGCGGCCGTAGAGACACTCGCTTCCTCGCGTAGTTGCCCCCAGTGGACTCTTAGCGCCGCCTCGTGGAAGGCGCGGTCAACATATGAAGCTCTCGCATAGCGTTACGGAGAAGTCTTATGACCATAAAAGCATTGAAGGACTATGGTATGGCTGATAGTCCTGCATGTGCCGTCTGCGGGCATGACGAGACCTAGCCCACGTTCTTTGTGACTGCCCTGCCTACACCACCGAAAGGCAGTCCCTCAGCCGTGTGCTGGAGCTCCTAGATCCACGCCCACTCACGGAAATGAAGATTCTCAGCCACTGGCCGCGGCGGTCGCCGGCGGAGAAGGCCTACAAGGCACTGCTCCGCTTCTTGAGAACTTCTGGCCTGCACGATAGGCTGTGACTACAACGAACAGTGACGTTTTAGAGTGACTTCAATTTCCTGTTACTCTCCTTTCTCTTTCTTTTTTTTTATCCCCTAACTCCTCCCCCCCGTGTAGGGTAGCAAACCGAGTATTCTTTCGGTTAACCTCCCTACCTTTCCTCTTCTACATCCTCCTCCTACTGTCTCTGAATGTCAATATTAGTGTGTAGAACCATTTAATGAGCTGAAAGAAAAGAGCATATGATATATTGGGCGACTGAAAAGCCGCGTTCAGAAGAATGCCACATCAGCGCGTTGTATGAATTTTTGGCCGTATCGCGCTAATTTACAAACGGTAAACTTTAAAAGGGCGCAAACACAAACGACCACAAAGTACAAGAGACGAACACAAGCGCAGGAAAACGGTAAATGCGCAGGAAAATACAGTAATCCATCGGGAAGGGGCAGATCAAGAAAGGCAAGTCGTCTTCTTCTGGAGTGACTCCAAATGGGTTTCAGCAGGCTTTTGAATGTGCGCTTGCTGCCCCACCCCCCCGCCACGCATCGAGGCACCCTAGGTTTTGGGCCGCCCCTTGTCCTCCCTGGGGCGCCTACACACTAACCCCTCAGATGGATAACAAAGCAAACCACGCTCAAGATGGGGGCGGCTGAACACCTCCGCCGCGTGCCATGAGCAATAGGTGACTGTTGCGCTTTACTTGATGTGGTATTATGAACAGGGGTTTGTCCTCTGCGCGGGATACTCTAGGATATACTGCCACGTATCATTGTAGTGTTTGTTCGTTCACGCTAAAGGCTGCAGGAAAGGGCTGTTATCATTTTTGTTCGTGACGCGAGAAGCGACCGGACTTATCTCGATTGTTCACAGCCATGAACAGCTGCATCTACGTGTTTCTAGATTACTCTAGATGATCTCGACCTGTTATCTCGAAGTTTCCTTGCCGGCTTTAAATTCAACGATGCCGCGAGCAGCGGGCATTCGTAGTTCGACGATTGACGAGCACGCTTGTTGCTTACGCCGCCACCGAGTGAGTCAGTTCTTTTGCGGGCGCAAGTCAGCCCAAATAAAGAGCTTCGTTTGCAAGTATTTCTGGTGTCTTCCTGACCGCTGGACTGCCGTCACTACAACGTGACAATACGATGCGCCACTGTCTTTTGTGTTGGGATTGATGGCACATAACCTAAGGCCACCATACGCCAAACACAAGTTATGGGAGAAGTTTTCTGCAGAATTTCATAAAGATGTGAAAAGTTAAACGCTGTTTAGAGGGCCTAAAATATTACTTTTACTGACTAGCGATGATGAAAGAAAGACATTTAAAAATGGCCGCTAGTAAAAGGTTTCAATAGGGTCAGGTAACCTCAGTGACCATCTTGATTTAGCAATGATCTCGAGGCTTCCAATCACTCAAAAAATAAACACGTCAGCCTTCATAGAAGGAGGAAAGTAGATGACGTGCATTGCAAAATCAAGCGGAGCACTGTGTAGAAACACACAATTTCTGAATAAAACCTGATTCCGTAGAAAGCTATAACCATAGGACATGTGAGCAATTACATTATAAATTCTTGTTTTTTTTTCTAGTTGTGGGCGTGCGAAAAAAATGGTTTAGTGTGAGTTCGTTTCCAGATCTTTCACAAAGAGGATTAGTCTTGTTTCCTCAATAAGAAGTTAAGCGTCAGGTGTGTGCGTCCTGTGGAAAGACGACGTAAAGTTACCTCAATGAAGCGTTCCCATTGTCTAAATGACTTCTATGCCCCCATGGTGGGTTTTATGAAGTGTGATTTGTTGTTGAGTTCATTAGCGCACTCTTTTAGCCGTTTGGTCTCAGTTTGTGATGTTTTAACTTCAGGCAGTACTTTTAATTTAGGTTAACGTTTTGAATCTTTTGATTTTACCCCGCCGAGCTGTTTAAGCTGCTGAGTAGGCTCTCTCGTTGCCCTTTATGCCGACGTGGCTAGGGACACAGCAGACCATTATCACATGTCCTTGTGTTGTGACTTTTTCTATGATATGTATGACTCTGCTTACTAAGCATTGAATTGTATTTCTTGACTGTAGCGCCGTGAGTAGGCTGAGGGAATCGGTGTAGTTTATACTGTTCTCGGCGTTCTCATGTACTATTTTGTCCAGAGCCATGCACACTGGACAACATTCGGCAGTAAATATTGATAGAAAACTTGGCAAAACCTCCCATTTTTCCCATTTCTCCTTCCAACGTACATTGTTTTCGAGCCGTCCATGAAAAACTCCATGTCCGTTTTGTATTTCTCTTGCAAAGCCAAAAGTATTCTTGTAGTAAGTGTTAATTTGATTATTGTTTTTTATTTTGTTAGGATGAAGGCAGTACCGTGGAGGCAAAGCATCTTCTCTCGGGCAATGGTATCTTAAAAGCGTAATAACATAGGTCTGTTTGATTGTGGTTTATTATTGAACAGTCTTGTGGGTGTGCGCTTAGTGACAGTTGAGGTTTCCTCTGGATCTTGTAGAGGGAAATTGGGTTGATGATGATCGTTGAAGGATGCTTGACGTCTTGCAGATTCGAAGTGCTCAACCACATTGCTTCACCCATACTTCTAGAGAGGTTAACTTTGAATAACAATTAATAGCACAAAGGAAGATACAAGCAAGGAGAAAACATATTTACACTTGACTGACTCGTAGTTATACGTGACGAAACCAGCCCTCGGTCCTGCCGAAACAGCTGGGTTTAAACCCTTTCTCCCCGCCCTCGGTGGGGACAATAACAAATCAGGTTGCACAAACATCCACCCAATAAATCATTGGGAAAAGGAAAACATTACCAATCAAAAATTCCGAAAGGACAACACAACCAATTAATGATTGGGGAAAGAAGGTAACTCATCTCGACAAACCCTGTACAAAGATGTACACTTTCTACCATCACGAGTTCGGAGAACTATGCTTTTCCGCTGCGAGCTTCGGGAACATTCTCACTTTCCCATGATGCAGGTTATTTCAACGTCCGGTTGACCCAAGTTTGGGGAAAGCCACCTCAAGACTCATCTGTTCAGTATCGTCAATTACTGTCTTCATCCCCGCAGCCAGCGTGGCAATATCCTATTGACCGCGCTTCAAGCTGTCAACGCACGCCGCTGTAGACATGAGACGACAAAAGCCACGCAATGTGACGCGGATCCGCGTCGCCACAAGCACGTGCACAAAAGGATGTGAACTGACGTATTCGTTCCTGGAGGGAGTTCGAGCTTTCCCGGAATCCTCCGATATCCCGCGCCCTCTTATCCCGCTGGGTAGCGAGTGTGATTCAGCCCCTTCTCTGCGGTTGTGCGGAAGGCAAAAGAGAACACAATGGCAGTCCTGTCTTGCGAACACCGATGCGGCAAAAAATGTAGAGCATCGCGAACTTCACTCCTCGCAACCAAGAATGGAACACGGATACTTGTTGGCAGTGGGACATTAAAGTTCAGCCATGGTGTCCGAGAATCAACTACACAACGCACATGTATGCCGGCTGTCCAATCAGTCCACCAACACACACACATGTCAGCACATAGCTGTTATTTAAACCCGCGCACACAAGATCAGATACCAGCCTGCACATATCGCAATCCACCATGTCAGACCAGTACGCCAAAATTGACCAGTTGGCTCCCAACCCCCTGCACCTCGAAATGGCTGTCGCAGGGTTTTCTGAGCAGAGTATCACCTCCAAACAAGTACATACAAATCATCAAGTAATTATCTTCTATATACACTAATCACTCTCGGTTACTCTGTGCTGCGGTCGCTAGAAGAGCAACAACCCAATTGCTCATGCCTTGCAGTTACAGCTTTTCCTTGCATTCTAGACCATTTGGCTTCAGCGGGTGTCAACTTCTTGCTCAGAAATGCAATTGACCTCTGCTCACCGCTAACTGATTGTGACAGGCACGCCCCTATCGCAATTTCTGATGCGTCCGTTGTGAGAAGGAATTCTCGGTTTTGACCAGGTACGACCAGTTCGGGCAATGACGCCAGTACCGTCTGCACCTTACAGAACGCCTCCTCCGTCTGCTCCTTCCAAGGTATCATGTTAGGGACTCGTTTATTTGTAAGATACGTGAGTGGGTGGACCACATTCGAGTACTCCGGCACATACTCTCGATAATATTTGAAAGAGCGAGTGCGCTGCGCAGTTCTTTCTTTGTCTTCGGTGCGTTCAGTCTCGTGATTGCACTCGCTCTGTCTGGATAAAGAGAATGAGTCCCGGAACCAGAAATGTGACCTAAGTATTCAACTTTAGTCTGCGCAAACTTGCATTTGGCTGCATTTGCTGTTAATCCTACCCCTTTCAGCGTCTGGAGCAGAGCCCTAAAATGTCTCATGTGGTCCTTTCACGTCGCCGAAAAAATTGCGACGTCATCAATGTGCGCCACGCATATTCTTGTGAACGCTCCGCGTTCACTAGGGCGAGCGCTCTGTCTTCACTAGGGCGAACGCCATGTCTTCACTACGTCTAACGCCATGTCTCCACTACGGTGAATTCCAAGCGCGTGCTCCTCACGCTTTCCCTCGTCCCTTCCTCCAGCCCTTACCCTCATCCGGTCACCTATATGAGCTGGCTGATCGGGATGAATAAACGCTCTTTCTATCCCCAGCGTCCGTTTGTGTTCCATGGAAGCACGGCACGCGCACTGTGCGTACGAGCTTTGTAACAGTGGCGACGAGCGCAAAGCAAACCCACGACGAGACCCAACCTGAAACGTCGGTCAAGTCTGAGTCGCTGGACACAACCATCTCGGCCATGGCACATCACCAGCTTCCCGAGTATGACGAACGCGATGACAACTGGAGAACCTATCTGACGAAAGTTGAAGCCTAGTTCGAAGCAACTGGAATAGAAGATTCAATGAAGAAGAGGGCGTTGCTCATTTCTGCACTCAGCACACGCACAGAACTAGTACTTTCGGGGACAGTTGCGCTGAAGAAGCCAAATACGCTGAAGTGCGAAGGAGCAATTGAACTCCTAAGTGCGTATTTTGACCGAAAACGCCACAAAATAACGGAGAGCTTCCGCTTTTTCAACCTGCGTCAGCTGAAAGGTGAGTCTCTTCATACATTCATTGTTGAAGTTCGCCAAATAGCGGATGGCAGCAACTTTGGAAGCATGCTCGATAGAAGGCTTCGCGACAAGATAGTATGCGGCCTCAGGTCTAGTGCTCTGAAAAAGCAGTTGCTGGCGAAAACAGACCTCACCCTGAAGGAAGCCGAAGCGATAGCGCTTAGCTCTGAGGCAGCAGAAAAGACCGATAACGCGATTTCTTCGGACGTGACGACGGTAATGAAGATAAACGCGTGGCGACGGACCTGCAGCGAGCCGGTATTAGAGTGTGGACGGTGCGGAAGCACAAAACACAAATGGAAACGCGTGTAGCTGGATGAAAGCTCGATGCTACCGCTGCGGCCGGTTCGGAAACCTTGGGAAAAAGTGCCTTAGCGACGTCAGCAAGGAACGCCAGAAAACCCATGCTCAAGGCAGGTCAAGCCAAGCTTTAAATGTAACAGAGGAAACATTGGGTGACGCGGCCGACAGCATGCACACCTGGACTGTGGTTGCGTCTCCAATTCGCCGAACGTTCACGTGGTGTGACAGGAATATACCGATGATTGTCGATACTGGTTCAGATGTGTGTTGTGCCTAGGCAACTTTTTGAGCAGCACAAGAAACAGTGGCCACCATTGGCGCCGTGCAACATAAAATTTTCCTGTTACGTAGGGACCTTGCCAGTTCTGAAGCAGTTGGATATGCCTGTCTCGTACAACGGGACTGTCTTCGAGGGCTCATTAAGTGTTATCGATTGCCCAGGACCAGGCCTCTGCGGGCGCGACTTGATATCTAAACTCAGCAACGCAGGGTCCTCAGTCCTCAACATCTCGGCCAAGCTGGGGGCGAAGCTCAGGGCGGCCCTCGGGAAGAACTGTGCATCAACCATGGACATTGTGATCGCGGACTTCCAAGACGTCTTCAGCACAGAATTGGGCCTCATTGACGGACCACCAGTGCATTTTCAACTGAAAGAAGGAGTCCCACCAAAATTCTGTAAGGCCCGTTCTCTTCCATTTCCTTGGCACGACAAGGTGTCCAAATAGATTGAAAGGCTGGTAACCATTGGAGTGTTGTCCCCTGTACCATACGCAGAGTGGGCTACGCCAATTGTGCCGGTACTAAAAAAGATGGCACCGTTCGAATCTGCGCAGATTTCATAGTAACCCTAAACCCTGCATGTGAGCTGGAGCAATACCCGCTACCTGTCATTGATGACATTTTTGCGCCTTTGAATGGAGGCGAGCAGTTCAGCACGGAGGCGAGCAATTCAGCACGCTAGACCTGCGTGACGCCTATAATCAAATCCCTCTCAATGACCAGTCCAAGAAATTGTGCGTTACCAATACGCACCGGGGATTGTTGTGCTATAGCCGCTTGCCGTTCGGTATAGCTTCCGCGCATACAATTTTTCAACGGAAACTCGACACTGTTTTCCAAGGCATACCAGGCATACAGGCTTACCTCGACGGTATACTGATATCGGAAAAACACGGTGGCACCGACACATTAAGGCTAGTGCTCCAACGTTTCCAGGCGACGAGGTTAAGCTCAGACTGGACAAATGTAAATTTCGCCAGGCATCTTTTTCCTACTTAGGTCACCGAATCGACCGCGAAGGTTTACATCCGGCAGAACAGCATATCGAAGCAGTCATGCAAGCTCCTTGTCCGCAAAATGTGCAGGAGCTGCGTGCATTTTTGGGCATGATTGCTCTTTACGCAAAGTTCATGCCGAATTTATCATCCGTCCTTGCATCCTTGTACAAGCTGCTGGAGAAGAACACACGGTGGATTTGGAGAACCGAGCAGGAGGCAGAATTTATGCAAGCCAAGCAAGGCCTTCGTGAAACAGGGGTACTTGTCCATTTCAATCCGGCTGTGGACCTGAAGCTGGAGTGCGACGCGTCGCAACATGGGATTGGCGCCGTGCAATTCCACACTTAAGGCAAGGTGAGCAAGCCTATAGGTTTCCGTTCGCGAACCTTAACAAAGGCTGAAAGGAATTACTCTCAACTCGATCGCGAAGCCCTTGCCCTTCTTTTTGGCGTAACAAAGTTCCGAGATTTTCTCGTAGGTCGAGAGTTCACACTTGTAACCGACCACAAGCCGGACCGGTCAGGCGTCATGTCGACCAGGTGCGTGTTCGACCCACAAATCCCCCACGTGCGCAAGATCATAACCCAGCGGAAGACAACGCTGTGCGAGCGGAGACGCCATCGCCGGTCTCGCAAGACAAAGGAGTGGAGCGCACGGTCCCTCGAGCAGATACCCCGCCTCCAGAGGCTACATCACCGGCGGATTCGTGAGCAGCGTAAGTAGAAAAAGGCTCTCGGAAGCGACAGGAAGAAACTGCATCCCCACAGCAACCATGCATGCCGCCGCCACTGTGACGTTCCACGCGCCACAAGAAACCAGTAGAGCGTTTTTTTTATTAAGGGAAGAAAAATCTTGGGGGCTCTGGCTTCAAAGTAACCTCAGATCCGACCATATGATCAGAACCATCAAAACAACAGTTAATCTAATCTCAAGAATGATCCGCCGCATTACCTGGCACCGCAACGGTATGAGAGAAGAGGACACCCTTAGACTCGTCCAGGCCCTAGTTCTGAGCAGGATAACATACGGCCTCCATTACCGAAAACTGGGCACTGTGGAAACAAGAGCTATCGATACAATCATAAGAGGGGCTTACAAAACTGCCCTCAATCTTCCAATAGCCACTTCTACAGAACGACTCCTCGAGCTTGGTTTGCACAACACTTTTACCGCGCTCCAAGAAGCCCTCTTGGAAAGCCAAAAAGAACTCCTTCTAACAACCAATGCGGGAAGGACGATCCTGACTAAATTAGGGACATGGCGGGGGCTGGAGACAAGAGGCAGTAAAACCTCTCTTCCACTCCAAACCCGAGAAAAGACCACCGTTAGCCCAATCCCACGTCACATGCATCATGCGCATCAGCAAGGCAGACGACAAGCGAGAGCAAAGGCACTTCAGAAACACCTAGAAAGCGACCGTAAAGCCGTTTATGTAGACAATGAGGCCTACCCCACACCGGGAAAGTTCTCAGTCGCTGCGATTGACCACCAACTAAAACCGGCTCTCCAAGCTTCTATCTATGCAGAAAACCCCTCCTCTGCAGAGGCTCTGGCAATAGCTATCGCCATCAAACATAAAGACCAAAGAGGAGAGTCCTCCCACGTTATAACAGACTCCCAACAAGCCTGCCGAGACTTTCTTAATGGCAGGCTTCCCTCAAGAGCAACACAGCTACTTGGCAATCTCAGCCAAACACACAGAATAACACGGACACCTCGTCACGAAGGACTAGCTGGAAATGAGGTAGCCAACGATCTAGCCCGAGACTTAAGCCACCGGTCGGATCCTCATCCCTACCCCACGCCCATGCCTAGCACCTATGGTGACAGATTAGAACATATTCGGCCGGAGCGCAGAAAATACCCACCCCCTCACATAAAACTAGACTCAGACCAACACTTTCCCTAACTTGTTCATCCTACACAAGATTAGCCCCACTCAATATCAGAATACATGCCCTTGGTGTGGAGCTTGCCCTACGCTCTAGCACATATCGTGGGAATGCACAACGAAACCAAAACACTTAACTGTATCCAACCCGACATATGAGCAGTGGGAGGTGGCCCTGACCAGGGAGACCCTGGAGCAGCAACTTAAGTTGGTTCAGCAAGTCCGTCAGTCAGCTAAAGCCAGTGGCGCCTTGGACTAGGGGTGCCACCCAAGTTGCTCGAGCAACCTTCCTCAATTCAAATAAAAGTTTTCTCTCTCTCTCTCTCTGTGAACGCTCTGCCTTCAATAGGGCGAACGCTCTGCCTTCACTAGGGCGAACGCTCTGCCTTCACTAGGTCGAACGCCATGTCTTCACTAGGGCGAACGCCATGTCTTGACTAGGGGAACGTCATGTCTTGAGTAGGGCGAACGCCATGTCTTGACTAGGGCGAACGCCATGTCTTGACTAGGGCGAACGCCATGTTTTGACTAGGGCGAACGCCATGTCTTGACTAGGGCGAACGCGATGTCTTGACTAGGGCGAACGCCATGTCTTGACTAGGGTGAACGCCATGTCTTGACTAGGGCGAACGCCATGTCTTCACTAGGGCGAACGCCATGTCTTCACTACGGCGAACGCCATGTCTTCACTACGGCGAACATGGCGTTCGCCGTAGTGAAGACATGGCGTTCCACTACGGCGTCTGCGTCTCCGTTCCGTCTCCACTACGGCGAACGCCAAGCGCATGCTCCTCACGCTTTCCCTCGTCCATTCCTCCTCCCCTTACCCTCACCCGGCCACGTATATAAGCTGGCTGATCGGGATGAGTAATCGATCTTTCTATCCCCAGCGTCCGTTTGTGAGTGAGTGAGTGAGTGAGTGAAGAAACTTTATTTCCGCCAGAAGAAGACCCGTGCCCCTCCGGGTCCGCACGCAGGCGTCCGGGGAGGGGCAGCGTCGCAGCTGGAAGACTAGCAACGGTATAGTCGCGCAGCTTCTGCTGCCAGGCGGGTAGCGTATCGTTGTATGCTAAGGTCGGCACTTCTGAGTATGGTCTCCCATTCCTCTGCATTATTGATTCCGCCATATCCTGGGGCACTGGGGCATCTCCATAGTATGTGTTCGAGTGTAGCGATATGCCCGCAGAACTCGCACACCTCCGCATCCTCCCTCGTGTCACCTCCTGTCCAGCTCCTCCAGAGCGGGGATGCGAAGTTTCTAGCTTGGAGTCTTCTCCAGTCATAGGCCTCAGCCGAGCTAAGCGATCTATCCGGAGGAGGATAGATCCTTTTGTTCTTTTTCTGAATGTCTGTGATGCTATTAAAGGTATTGGTTTCCTCTTTAGTGCTGAATTCGTATGAGGTGTCCACGGCTCCCCGGGGTAAAGAGGAGCGGGCGAGCCTGTGGGCGGCCTCGTTTCCAACCAGACCCGAGTGGGCTGGGGTCCAGATAATTTGAATATTGTGGGCTGGGATAAAGTCTTTTAGATATTTAGCCGCCATTTCGTGGATGCGTCCCTTGCTGTAATTTCTAATTGCGGCTTTGCAGTCGCTTGCTACGTATTTGGTACCTGGCTGAGTTTGAGCGATCGCTATTGCAACCTCCTCCGCCACAAGGGGTTTTAAGTCAAGGTGTCTTACAACGCGTAACGTTCTGCCTGAATCCCCGACGGCTACGGAGACGGTGTCTCCTAGCGTGCCTACCGCGGCATCAGTGTAGGCCACGGTTCCCTGTGGCATCTTGCCTAGCTTAGCAGTCAGCTGTGCGACCCTGCTTTTCCTTCTGCCTTTGTCGTGGATGGGATGCATGTTTCTAGGTATGGGAGCGATAATAAGATGCTCTCTTATTTCTCTTCCCAGATCTGTTCTGGTGTTCACTGTGCTATCTACGGTTGCCCATTTCGCTAGCTCTAGGTATTTCCTTCCTGCGGGTGTGGATGTTAGCCTTTCCATGGAAGCACGGCACGCGCAATGTGCGTACGAGCTTTGTAACACATATGAAGTGTGTTGCTTCGAAACCTAATTCATAGTCCTCTGAAAGGTCGCTGCCGAGTTTCGCAGCCCATACGGCATTACCATCCAAGCGCATAGGCCCTGAGGAATAGCAAACGCGGTAAGCCTCTGGGATTGCTCGCCTAGTGCAATCTGCCAGTATGCACGAGTGATATCTAATACCGATATGTACCTGGCACCTGCGACTTCATAAAGCATCTCAGTGGTGTTAGCAACTGGGAAGCTGTCGAGTTCTATTATCGAATTCAGTTTTGGAATATCTATCACATTCTCACTAAACCATCCTTTTTGGCTACGCACACGACTGGATGTGCATATGGGCTGTCCACTGGGCGCACAAAATCGCATTCCAACAGCTCTTCCACCTGACGCTGTATCTCTTTTCTAAACGCGAAAGGTACCTTATAAATAAGAGAGTATTTGCTCGTTGACATCCACCTGAGCGCAGCCATACGGCTACAGAGGAAAGCTATACAGCTTTTTTCAGAAACTTCGTAGATAAAGAAAAATTCGCCCTGGTCCGGGGTTCGAACCCGGGGCCACCGCTTCACCGGAGCAGTCGTTCTACTAATTGAGCTAACCGGGACGGCAAGCTTATGATAGGCGGAGAGCGAATTGATCAATAACTCGAAGTGGCAACGGCATTGGTCAAATGTTTTGCGGAGTCCCCCAAGGTGGAGTAGATTTGAAATCAGGAAGTATTTACTCATTGACGTCCACCCGAGCGCAGCCATACGGCTACAGAGGAAAGCTATACAGCTTTCTCAGAAACATCGTAGATAAAGAAAAATTCGTCCTGGTCCGGGGTTCCTGGTAAGGCGCACCATATAAAAGTACGCCTTTTCCTGTTTGGCATTAGGAACCAGAGTTATCTTGTGAGAGCGAATAGTACATCGATCTGGACGGTCGGAAAAAACCTCAGAGGCTGCATGCAAAACCTCGAACAGCTTCATTCGTTAATTGTCGCTCAAAACTTCCCTGGGAATCTCAAATTCTAGCGGCCGTTGATCCGTTCGGACACATGGCGTCTCATGGACGTCACCGAACTCGCCGTCTGAATCGAAACCTACGCCCACGTTCTGCGTTCTTGCAATATACGGCCGCAGTCTATTCGCTTGTACCCAACTGTTCCCTTCATCAGCCTCAACTATGTAGCTGTCATCGCTCTTCTCTTTTATCACGGCGGTCGCCTCCACTTTGGTTTTAGTTTTCCGATTTGCCCACTCTCGAGGATGATAACTTTATCTCCCGTTTTGAACTCCTCTGGTCTCGCTCTCAGGTTATATTTGGCTGCATAAGTTCTCTGAATGGCTTTAGCTCGTTCATTGACTCTCTTTGCTTCCTTATCTACTCTTTCCCTAAGGTCGCTCAAATATTGAGCCGCCGATTTGTTCAAACCCGTTGGGCGTGTCCGTTCGCCTGTCCATGTCTTGTGGAGAATGTGAAGTGGTTCATGCGGGGTACGGCCGAACATCAATTCAAAACACTACCTCCCAGTTATATCGTGAGAAACTTCTATATACGCCCAAAGCATGCACGGAACATGACGATCCCATTCGCGCTGGTAGTCATTCACAACTACGTACCCATTCCTTTGGGGGTGCGCTGGTGCGGAAAAGCGCATCTTAACCCCAAGACATTCCATTAGTTCCTGAGTCAATGAGGCATTCCTGAGGCATTCCTCTCTCGCCAACCCGGATGCAGCAAACAATGTACAGCACCGCGAACTTCACTGTGATGATACCAGCGAATTCACATTGCTTAATTATAGGGGACGAAATGCAGTCTGCTCGCCTTCATCTACTATGCTTTATTTGCTGTCTTCTTTGAAAGAAAAACAAAATTCGATCTCACTTTACTCTCCCCTCCCGTTTTCTTGCCTTCTCCCTCTGTGGACAGTCGTAGACGCGCATGCGCTCACTGTCGTCGTTCTTATATGTTCAACTAAAATACGTGTGAATAAACATAGCTGGAGTCAGCGCCTCTCCTGTCATGTCTCCCTGTGTATTCGTCTGACAATTTAGCGCTGTATATTTTTGAAGAAAAGAAAATGCATCACCAACTAGTCCTGAAACGTGGTTTAGTAAATGCAATTAGTTAATATCGAGTAACAAATGTGTTTTGGTAAGGCTTTTTTTTCAGTACGTATGCACAGGTAAGCATTGCTTCTTTGTTTCGAAGGGTTGGCTCATTTCTTTCTACATACAGACTGCTTATGAAGGATGTTATCTGTGCACCAGTCGATAGACGGAGACCGAGATTTTGTATGGTATCCAGTTTTTTTAGGTATGATGGTCTTGCAGTCCCCTACACAATGCCGCCATATTCCAAAGTGGACCGTACTACGGAGCGATAGATCTCGAAAAGGCATAACATATCGCACGTCTAGTGTTTTTGTGACAGTGCGTTTACTATATTCAGGGATCGAGAAGCTTTCTTTTTGAGTGTGTTTATGTGTGTAAGGAATCGAGTTTTCTTCAGTTATTCCCCAAAATGTGTGCTCACCTTTCACTGGCAGTCACACTTCATTTCAAGAAAGGATGGCATCAGGGTGCAGCCCTCTTATGAGCGAGAAAAGAACGCATACTGACTCATGGCTGGAAAACTTTAAACCATTTTTATCTCCCCATGTTGTTTGCTTCCTGTTAGCTGCATTTGCCTCTCATGAAATGAAACGCTTGAGGATGTGCAAGCGATCCGGAGATCGACGACATAGACTGAATACATGATGGACATTATAATTATTTTAGCTAGGCAGTTCATTTTTACTATCAAAAAACAGTGCTTAAAATGCATCACTCAGGCAGACAGTTCTCTTGACTGAAGGTCTCATGAAAGGTAGCTCCAAAAATGTGCTATAACCAAAACTTTTGGAAAAAAGTTACTCAAGCATTTCAGTATTCTACTGTCTATGCCGAGGTCTCCAAGGTCCCGCAGAATGTGAAACCGCTTTCTATGTGGTGTCACAGGCTTCCTTTAAATCAAAACAAGACAGGAAGTCAATGTTATATCATTGTTGTTGGCATCAGTGGGTATTGGCGACGACAAACAAGAACAACATTCCAATATACCACTTGTATTTTGGAGATTGCACGACCTTAATCATTCTACGAACGAAAGCCCTTCACATGCCAAAACAAGCGACGGAAAGACGCCATCCAAAACCGGTAGATGTGTACCAACGCTCCCAACGGAAACCAAAGGATTCAGCTCTGACTCCACAACGCAGAAGCTACATAACCCGCCACCGACTGCCAGAGGCCCTCACTTGGCATTGGCGACGAAGAAGAAAAACATCGTCTGAATTTACCGTTTGTATTTTGCAAATTGCACGACCTTAGCGTTCTATGATTGAAAGCCCCGCACGTGTCAAAACAAGCGACGTAAAGACGCCATTCAAAACCGGTAGATGTGTACCAACGCTTCCAACGGAAAGCCAAAGGATTCAGCTCTGACTCCACAACGCTGAAGCTACATAACCCGCCACCGACTGCCAGAGGCCCTCACTTGGCATTGGCAACGACGAAGAACACCCTCTGAACATACAGCTTCTATTTTGCAAATTGCACGACCTTAACCTTTTTACGAATAAAAGCCGTGCACGTGCCAAATAAGCGACGTAAAGACGCCATCCAAAACCGGGAGGTGCATACCAACGCTTCCAACGGAAAGCCAAAGGATTCAGCTGTGATTTCACAACGTTGAAGCTACATAACTCGCCTCCGACTGCCAGAGGCTCTCACTTAGCATTGGCGAGGCCCTCACTTGGCACTGGCGACGAAGAAGAAGAACATGCTCTGAATATACAACTTGTATTTTGCAAATTGCACGACCTTTACCTTTTACGAATAAAAGCCTTGCACGTGCAAAAACAAGCACAGTAAAGACGCCATTAGAAACCGGGAGGTGTGTACCAACGCTTCCAATGGAAAGCAAAGGATTCAGCTCTGACTTCTCAACGCTGAAGCTACATAACCCGCCACCGACTGCCAGAAGCCCTCACTTGGCATTGCCGACGAGGAAGAAGAACATCGTCTGAATATACACTTTGTATTTTGCAAATTGCACGACCTTAGCCTTTTATGATTGAATGCCCTGCACATGCCAAAACAAGCGACGTAAAGACGCCATCCAAAACCGGGAGGTGTATACCAACGCTTCCAACAGAAAGCCAAAGGATACAGCTCTGCCTTCACAACGCCGAAGATACATAACCCGCCACCGACTGCCAGAGGCCCTCACATCGCATTGGCGACGACGAAGAGGAACATCGTCTCAATATACAGTTTGTATTTTCCAAATTGCACGACCTTAACCTTTTACGGATAAAAGCCCTGCACGTGCCAATACAAACGACGGAAAGACGCCATCCGAAATCGGGAGGTGTATACCAACGCTTCCAAAGGAAAGCCAAAGGATTCAGCTCTGACTCCACAACGCTGAAGCTACATAACCCGCCGCCAACTGACAGAGGCCCTCACTTGGAATTGGCGGCGGCGAAGCAGAACACCCTCTGAATATACAGCTTGTATTTTGCAAATTGCACGACCTTAGCCTTTTATGATTTAAAGCCCTGCACGTGCCAAAACAAGCGACGTAAAGACGCCATCCAAAACCGGGAGGTGCATACCAACGCTTCCAACGGAAAGCCAAAGGATTCAGCTCTGACTTTACAACGCTGAAACTCCATAACCCGCGACCGACTGCCAGAGGCCCTCACTTGGCATTGGCGACGACGAAGAAGATCATCGTCTGAATATACAGTTTGTATTTTGCAGATTGCACGACCTTAACCTTTTACGAATAAAAGCCCTGCACATGCCAAAACAAGCGACGGAGAGACGACATCCGAAACCGGGAGGTGTGTACCAACGCTTCCAATGGAAAGCCAAAGGATTCAGCTCTGACTTAACGCTGAAGCTACATAACCCGCCACCCACTGCCAGAGGCCCTCACTTGGCACTTTCGACGACGAACATCGTCTGAATATACAGTTTGTATTTTGCAAATTGCATGACCTTAACCTTTTATGATTGAAAGACCTGCACGTGCCAAAACAAGCGACGGAAAGACGCGATCTGAACCCGGGAGGTGTATACCAATGCTTCCAACGGAAAGCCAAAGGATTCTGCTCTGACTTCACAACGCTGAAGCTACATAAACCGCCACCGACTGCCAGAGGCCCTCACTTGGCATTGGCGACGACGAAGAACATCGTCTGAATATACAGTTTGTATTTTGCAAATTGCACGACCTTACTCTTTTATGATTGAAAGCCCTGCACGTGCCAAAATAAGTGACGTAAAGATGCCAACCAAAACCGCGATGTGTGTACCAACGCTTCCGACGGAAAGCCAAAGGATTCAGCTCTGACTTCACAACGCTGAAGCTACGTAACCCGCCACCAACTGCCAGAGGCCCTCACTTGGCATTGGCGACGACGAAGAGGAACATCGTCTGAATATACAGCTTTTATTTTGCAAATTGCACGACCTTAGCCTTTTATCATTGAAAGCCCTGCACGTGCCAAAACAAGTCATGTAAAGACACCATCTCAAAACCGGGATGTGTATACCAATGCTTCCAACGGAAAGCCAAAGGATTCAGCTCTGACTTCAGAACGCTGAAGCTACATAACCCGCCACCGACTGCCAGAGGCCCTCAATTGGCATTGGCGACGACGAAGAACATGGTGTGATTATACAGGTTGTATTTTGCAAATTACACGACCCTAACCTTTTACGAATAAAAGCCCTGCACGTGCCAAAACAAGCGACGGAAAGACGCCATCCGAAACCGGGAGGTGTATACCAACGCTTGCAACGGAAAGCCAAAGGATTCAGCTCAGACTCCACAACGCTGAAGCTACATAAACCGCCACCGACTGCTAGAGGCCGTCACTTCGCAGTGGCGACGACGAAGAAAAACACCCTCTGAATATACAGCTTGTATTTTGCAAATTGCACGACCTTAGCCTTTTATGATTGAAAGCCCCGCACGTGCCAAAACAAGAGACGTAAAGACGCCATCCAAAACCGGGAGGTGTATACCAACGCTTCCAACGGAAAGCCAAAGGATTCAGCTCTGACTTCCCAACGCTGAAGCTACATAACCCACCGCTGACTACAAGAGGCCCTCATTTGGCTTTGGCGACGACGAAGAAGAACATGCTCTGAATATACAGCTTGTATTTTGCAAATTGCACGACCTTACCCTTTTATGATTGAAAGCCCTGCACGTGCCAAAACAAGCGACGTAAAGACGCCATCCAAAACCGGGAGGTGTATACCAACGCTTCCAACGGAAAGCCAAAGGATTCAGTTCTGACTTCACAACGCTGAAGCTACATAACCCACCACTGACTGCAAGAGGCCCTCATTTGGCATTGGCGACGACGAAGAAGAATATGCTCTGAATATACAGCTTGTATTTTGCAAATTCCACGACCTTACCCTATTATGATTGAAAGCCCCGCACGTGCCAAAACAAGCGACGTAAAGACGCCATCCAAAACCGGGAGGTGTATACCAACGCTTCCAACGGAAAGGAAAAGGATTCAGCTCTGAATTCACAACACTGAAGCTACATAACCCGCCACCGACTGTCAGAGGCCCTCACTTGGCATTGCCGACGACGAAGAACATCGTCTGAATATACAGTTTGTATTTTGCAAATTGCACGACCTTAACCTTTTACGAATAAAAACCCTGCACGTGCTAAAAGAAGCGACCGAAAAACGCCATCCAAACCCGGCAGGTGTGTACGAACGCTTCCAACGGAAAGCCAAAGGAATCAGCTCTGACTCCACAACGCTGAAGCTACATAACCCGTCACCGACTGCCAGAGGCCCTCATTTGGCATTGGCGAAGACGAAGAAGAACATCGTCTGAATATACAGCTTGTATTTTGCAAATTGCACGACCTTAGCCTTTTATGATTGAAAGCCCTGCACGTGCCAAAACAAGCGACGTAAAGACGCCATCAAAAACCGGGAGGTGTACACCAACGCCTCCAACGGAAAGCCAAATTATTCAGCTCTGACTTCACAGCGCTGAAGCTACATAACCCGCTACCGACTGCCAGAGGCCCTCACTTGGCATTGGCGACGACGAAGAAGAACACCCTATGAATATACAGCTTGTATTTTGCATATTGCACGACCTTAGCCTTTTATGATGGAAAGCCCTGCACGTGCCAAAACAAATGACGTAAAGACGCCATCAAAAATCGGGAGGTGTATGCCAATGCTTCCAACGGAAAGCCAAAGGATTCAGCTCTGACTTCAGAACGCTGAAGCTACATAACGCACCACTGACTGCAAGAGGCCCTCATTTGGCATTGGCGACGACGAAGAAGAACATGCTCTGAATATACAGCTTGTATTTTGCAAATTGCACGACCTTACCCTTTTATGATTGAAAGCCCTGCACGTGCCAAAACAAGCGACGTAAAGACGCCATCCATAACCGGGAGGTGTATGCCAACGCTTCCAACGGAAAGCCAAAGGATTCAGCTCTGACTTCACAACACTGAAGCTACATAACCCGCCTCCGACTGTCAGAGGCCCTCACTTGGCATTGGCGACGACGAAGAAGAACATCGTCTGAATATACAGCTTGTATTTTGCAAATTGCACGACCTTAGCCTTTTATGATTGAAAGCCCTGCACGTGCCAAAACAAGCGACGTAAAGACGCCATCAAAAACCGGGAGGTGTATACCAACGCTTCCAACGGAAAGCAAATGATTCAGCTCTGACTTCACAACGCTGAAGCTACATAACCCGCTACCGAGTGTCAGAGGCCCTCACTTGGCATTGGCGACGACAAAGAAGAACAGCCTATGAATATACAGCTTGTATTTTGCATATTGCATGACCTTAGCCTTTTATGATTGAAAGCCGTGCACGTGCCAGAACAAATGACGTAAAGATGCCATCAAAAAACGGGAGGTGTATGCCAATGCTTCCAACGGAAAGCCAAAGGATTCAGCTCTGACTTAACGCTGAAGCTACATAACCCGCCACCCACTGCCAGAGGCCCTCACTTGGCATTGGCGACTACGAAGAACATCGTATGAATATACACTTTGTATTTTACCAATTGCAGGACCTTAACCTTTTACGAATAAAAGCCTTGCACGTGCCAAAACAAGCGACGGAAAGACGCCATCTGAAACCGGGAGGTGTGTACCAACGTTTCCAATGGAAAGCCAAAGGATTCAGCTCTGACTTCACAACGCCGAAGATACATAACCCGCCACCGACTGCCAGAGGCCCTCACATCGCATTGGCGACGAAGAAGAGGAACATCGTCTGAATATACAGCTTTTATTTTGCAAATTGCACGACCTTAACGTTTTATGATTGAAAGCCCTGCACGTGCCAAAACAAGTGACGTAAAGACACCATCCAAAACCGGGAGGTGTATACCAATGCTTCCAACGGAAAGCCAAAGGATTCAGCTCTGACTCCACAACGCTGAAGCTACATAAACCGCCACCGACTGCTAGAGGCCCTCACTTGGCATTGGCGACGACGAAGAAGAACACCCTATGAATATTGCACGGCCTTAGCCTTTTATGATTGAAAGCCCTGCACGTGCCAAAACAAGCGACGTAAAGACGCCATCCATAACCGGGAGGTGTATGCCAACGCTTCCAACGGAAAGCCAAAGCATTCGGCTCTGACTCCACAACAATGAAGCTACATAACCCGCTACCGACTGCCAGAGGCCCTCACTTGGCATTGGCGACGACGAAGAAGAACACCCTATGAATATACAGCTTGTATTTTGCATATTGCATGACCTTAGCCTTTTATGATTGAAATCCGTGCACGTGCCAAAACAAATGACGTAAAGATGCCATCAAAAACCGGGAGGTGTATGCCAATGCTTCCAACGGAAAGCCAAAGGATTCAGCTCTGACTTAACGCTGAAGCTACATAACCCGCCACACACTGCCAGATGCCCTCACTTGGCATTGGCGACGACGAAGAACATCGTATGAATATACAGTTTGTATTTTACCAATTGCAGGACCTTAACCTTTTACGAATAAAAGCCCTGCACGTGCCAAAACAAGCGACGGAAAGACGCCATCCGAAACCGGGAGGTGTGTACCAACGCTTCCAATGGAAAGCCAAAGGATTCAGCTCTGACTTCACAACGCTTAAGCTACATAACCCGCCACCGACTGCCAGAGGCCCTCACTTGGCATTGGCGACGACGAAGAACATCGTATGAATATACAGTTTGTATTTTACCAATTGCAGGACCTTAACCTTTTACGAATAAAAGCCCTGCACGTGCCAAAACAAGCGACGGAAAGACGCCATCCGAAACCGGGATGTGTGTACCAACGCTTCCAATGGAAAGCCAAAGGATTCAGCTCTGACTCCACAACGCTGAAGCTACATAACCCGCCGCCGACTACCAGAGGCCCTCACTTGGCATTGGCGACGACGAAGAACATCGTCTGAATATACAGCCTTTATTTTTCAAATTGCTCGACCTTAGCCTTTTATGATTGAAAGCCCAGCACTTGCCAAAAGAAGCGACGTAAAGACGCCATCCAAAACGGGGAGGTGTGTACCAATGCTTCCAATGGAAAGCCAAAGGATTCAGCTCTGACTCCACAATGCTGAAGCTACATAACCCGCCACCGTCTTCCAGAGGCCCTCATTTGGCATTGGCGAAGACGAAGAGCATCGTCTGAATATACAGTTTGTATTTTGCAAATTGCTCGACCTTAACCTTTTATGATTGAAAGCCCTGCACGGGGCAAAACAAGCGACGGAAAAACGCCATCAGTACCGGGAGGTGCATACCAATGCTTCCAACGGAAAGCCAAAAGATTCAGCTCTGACTTCACAATGGTGAAGCTACATAAACCGCCACCGACTGCCAGAGGCCCTTACTTGGCATTGGCGACGACGAAGAACATCGTCTGAATGTACAGTTTGTATTTTGCAAATTGCACGACCTTACTCTTTTATGTTTCAAAGCCCTGCACGTGCCAAAAGAAGTGACGTAAAGACGACAACCAAAACCGCGATGTGTGTACCAACGCTTCCGACGGAAAGCCAAAGGATTCAGCTCTGACTTCACAACGCTGAAGCTACGTAACGCGCCACCGGCTGGCAGAGGCCCTCACTTGGCATTGGCGACGACGAAGAAGAACATCGTCTGAATATACATCTTTTATGTTTCAAATTGCACGACCTTAGCCTTTTATGATTGAAAGCCCTGCAGGTGCCAAAACAAGTGACGTGAAGACATCATCCATAACCGGAAGGTGTATACCAATGCTTCCAACGGAAAGCCAAAGGATTCAGCTCTGACTTCACAACGCTGAAGCTACATAACCCGCTACCGACTGCCAGAGGCCCTCACTTGGCATTGGCGACGACGAAGAAGAACATCGTCTGAATATACAGTTTGTATTTTGCAAATTGCACGACCTTAACCTTTTATGATTGAAAGCCCCGCACGTGGCAAAACAAGAGACGTAAAGACGCCATCCAAAGCCGGGAGGTGTATACCAACGCTTCCAACGGAAAGCCAAAGGATTCAGCTCTGACTTCACAACGCTGAAGCTACATAACCCACCACTGACTACAAGAGACCCTCATTTGGCATTGGCGACAACGAAGAAAAACACCCTCTGAATATACAGCTTGTATTTTGCAAATTGCACGACCTTAGCCTTTTATGATTGAAAGCCCCGCACGTGACAAAAGAAGCGACCGAAAAACGCCATCCAAAACCGGCAGGTGTGTACGAACGCTTCCAACGGAAAGCCAAAGGAATCAGCTCTGACTTCACAACGCTGAAGCTACATAACGCACCACTGACTGCAAGAGGCCCTCATTTGGCATTGGCGACGACGAAGAAGAACATGCTCTGAATATACAGCTTGTATTTTGCAAATTGCACGACCTTACCCTTTTATGATTGAAAGCCCTGCACGTGCCAAAACAAGCGACGTAAAGACGCCATCCATAACCGGGAGGTGTATGCCAACGCTTCCAACGGAAAGCCAAAGGATTCAGCTCTGACTTCACAACACTGAAGCTACATAACCCGCCTCCGACTGTCAGAGGCCCTCACTTGGCATTGGCGACGACGAAGAAGAACACCCTATGAATATACAGCTTGTATTTTGCATATTGCATGACCTTAGCCTTTTATGATTGAAAGCCGTGCACGTGCCAGAACAAATGACGTAAAGATGCCATCAAAAAACGGGAGGTGTATGCCAATGCTTCCAACGGAAAGCCAAAGGATTCAGCTCTGACTTAACGCTGAAGCTACATAACCCGCCACCCACTGCCAGAGGCCCTCACTTGGCATTGGCGACTACGAAGAACATCGTATGAATATACACTTTGTATTTTACCAATTGCAGGACCTTAACCTTTTACGAATAAAAGCCTTGCACGTGCCAAAACAAGCGACGGAAAGACGCCATCTGAAACCGGGAGGTGTGTACCAACGTTTCCAATGGAAAGCCAAAGGACTCAGCTCTGACTTCACAACGCTTAAGCTACATAACCCGCCACCGACTGCCAGAGGCCCTCACTTGGCATTGGCGATGACGAAGAACATCGTCTGAATATACAGTTTGTATTTTGCAAATTGCACGACCTTAACATTTTACGAATAAAAGCCCTGCACGTGCCAAAACAAGCGACGTAAAGACGCCATCCGAAACTGCGAGGTGTGTACCAACGCTTCCATTGGAAAGCCAAAGGATTCAGCTCTGACTCCACAACGCTGAAGCTACATAAACCGCCACCGACTGCCAGAGGCCCTCACTTGGCATTGGCGACGACGAAGAAGAACATCGTCTGAATATACAGCTTTTATTTTGCAAATTGCACGACCTTAACGCTTTATGATTGAAAGCCCTGCACGTGCCAAAACAAGCGACGTAAAGACGCCATCCAAAACGGGGAGGTGTGTACCAATGCTTCCAATGGAAAGCCAAAGGATTCAGCTCTGACTCCACAATGCTGAAGCTACATAACCCGCCACCGTCTGCCAGAGGCCCTCATTTGGCATTGGCGACGACGAAGAGCATCGTCTGAATATACAGTTTGTATTTTGCAAATTGCTCGACCTTAACCTTTTATGATTGAAAGCCCTGCACGTGGCAAAACAAGCGACGGAAAAACGCCATCTGTACCGGGAGGTGCATACCAATGCTTCCAACGGAAAGCCAAAAGGTTCAGCTCTGACTTCACAATGGTGAAGCTACATAAACCGCGACCGACTGCCAGAGGCCCTCACTTGGCATTGGCGACGACGAAGAACATCGTCTGAATGTACAGTTTGTATTTTGCAAATTGCACGACCTTAGCCTTTTATAATTGAAAGCCCTGCACGTGCCAAAACAAGCGACGTAAAGACGCCATCAAAAACCGGGTGGTGTATACCAACGCTTCCAACGGAACGCCAAATGATTCAGCTCTGACTTCACAACGCTGAAGCTACATAACCCGCTACCGACTGCCAGAGGCCCTCACTTGGCATTGGCGACGACGAAGAAGACACCCTATGAATATACAGCTTGTATTTTGCATATTGCACGACCTTAGCCTTTTATGATTGAAAGCCCTGCACATGCCAAAACAAATGACGTAAAGGCGCCATCAAAAACCGGGATGTGTATGCCAATGCTTCCAACGGAAAGCCAAAGGATTCAGCTCTGACTTAACGGTGAAGCTACATAACCCGATACCCACTGCCAGAGGCCCTCACTTGGCATTGGCGACGACGAAGAAGAACATCCTCTAAATATACAGTTTGTATTTTGCAAATTGCACGGCCTTAACCTTTTACGAAGAAAAGCCCTGCACGTGCCAAAACAAGCGACGTAAAGACGCCATCCGACACTGGGAGGTGTGTACCAACGCTTCCAATGGAAAGCCAAAGGATTCAGCTCTGACTCCACAACGCTGAAGCTACATAACCCGCCACCGACTACCAGAGGCCCTCATTTGCCATTGGCGACGACGAAGAACATCGTCTGAATATACAGCCTTTATTTTGCAAATTGCACATTAGCCTTTTATGATTGAAAGCCCTGCACTTGCCAAACCAAGCGACGTAAAGACGCCATCCAAAACCGTGAGGTGTGTAAAAATGCTTCCAATGGAAAGCCAAAGGATTCAGCTCTGACTCCACAACGCTGAAGCTACATAACCCGCCACCGACTGCCAGAGGCCCTCACTTGGCATTGGCGACGACGAAGAGCATCGTCTAAATATACAGTTTGTATTTTGCAAATTGCACGACCTTAACCTTTTATGATTGAAATGCCTGCACGTGCCAAAACAAGCGACGGAAAGACGCCATCTGAAACCGGGAGGGGTATACCAATGCTTCCAATGGAAAGCCAAAAGATTCAGCTCTGATTTCACAATAAACCGCCACCCACTGCCAGAGGCCCTCACTTGGCACTGGTGACGACGAAGAAGAACACCGTCTGAATATACAGCTTTTATTTTACAAATTGCACGACCTTAGCCTTTTATGATTGAAAGCCCTGCACGTGCCAAAACAAGTGACGTAAAGACACCATCCAAAACCGGGAGGTGTATACCAATGCTTCCAACGGAAAGCCAAAGGATTCAGCTCTGACTACACAACGCTGAAGCTACATAACCCGCCACCGACTGCCAGAGGCCCTCAATTGGCATTGGCGACGACGAAGAAGAACATCGTCTGAATATACAGCTTGTATTTTGCAAATTGCACGACCTTAACCTTTTACGAATATAATCCCTACACGTGCCAAAAGAAGCGAGCGAAAAACGCCATCCACAACCGGCAGGTGTGTAGGAACGCTTCCAACGGAAAGCCAAAGGAATCAGCTCTGACTTCATAACGCTGAAGCTACATAACCCGCCACCGACTGCAAGGGGCCCTCATTTGGCATTAACGACGACGAAGAAGAACATCGTCTGAATATACAGCTTTTATTTTGCAAATTGCAAGACCTTAGCCTTTAATGATTGAAAGCCCTGCACGTGCCAAAACAAGCGACCGAAAGACGCCATCCGAAACTGGGAGGTGCATACCAACGATTCCAATGGAAAGCCAAAGGATTCAGCTCTGACTCCACAACGCTGAAGCTACATAATCCGCCACCGACTGCCAGAGGCCCTCACTTGGCATTGGCGACGACGAAGAAGAACATCCTCTGAATATACAGCTTGCATTTTGCAAATTGCACGACTTTAGCCTTTTATGATTGAAAGCCCCGCACGTGCCAAAACAAGCGACGTAAAGACGCCATCCAAAACCGGGAGGTGTGTAGGAACGCTTCCAACGGAAAGCCAAAGGATTCAGCTCTGACTCCACAACGCTGAAGCTACATAACCCGCCACCGACTGCCACAGGCCCTCACTTGGCATTGGCGACGACTAAGAACATTGTCTGAATATACAGTTTGTATTTTGCAAATTGCACGACCTTAACCTGTTATGATTGAAAGCCCTGCACGTGCCAAAACAAGTGGCGTAAAGACGCCATCGAAAACCGGGAGGTGTATACCAATGCTTCCAATGGAAAGCCAAAGGATTCAGCTCGGACTTCACAACGCTGAAGCTACATAAACCGCTACCGACTGCCAGAGCCCCTCACTTGGCATTGGCGACGACGAAGAACATCGTATGAATATACAGTTTGTATTTTACCTATTGCAGTACCTTAACCTTTTACGAATAAAAGCCCTGCACGTGCCAAAACAAGCGACGGAAAGACGCCATCCGAAATTGGGAGGTGTGTACGAACGCTTCCAATGGAAAGCCAAAGGATCCAGCTCGGACTTCACAACGCTGAAGGTACATAACCCGCCACCGACTGCCAGAGGCCCTCAATTGGCATTGGCGACGACGAAGGACATCGTGTGATTATACAGGTTGTATTTTGCAAAATGCACGACCTTAACCTTTTACGAATAAAAGCCCTGCACGTGCCAAAACAAGCGACGGAAAGACGCCATCCGAAACCGGGAGGTGCATACCAACGCTTCCAACGGAAAGCCAGAGGATTCAGCTCTGACTCCACAACGCTGAAGCTACATAAACCGCCACCGGCGGCCAGAGGCCCTTACTTCGCATTGGCGACGACGAAGAAAAACACCCTCTGAATATACAGCTTGTATTTTGCAAATTGCACGACCTTAATCTTTTACGAATAAAAACCCTGCATATGCCAAAAGAAGCGACCGAAAAACGCCATCCAAAACCGGCAGGTGTGTACGAACGCTTCCAACGTAAAGCCAAAGGAATCAGGTCTGACTTGATAACGCTGAAGCTACATTACCCGCCACCGACTGCAAGGGGCCCTCATTTGGCATTGGCGACGACGAAGACGAACATGCTCTGAATACACAGCTTGTATTTTGCAAATTGCACGACCTTAATCTTTTACGAATGAAAGCCCTGCACGTGCCAAAACAAGCGACGGAAAGACGCCATCCGAAACTGGGAGGTGCATACCAACGACTCCAATGGAAAGCCAAAGGATTCAGCTCTGACTCCACTACGCTGAAGCTACATAACCCGCCACCGACTGCCAGAGGCCCTCACTTGGCATTGGCGACGACGAAGAAGAACATCGTCTGAATATACAGCTTGCATTTTGCAAATTGCACGACCTTAGCCTTTTATGATTGAAAGCCCTGCACGCGCCAAAACAAGCGACGTAAAGACGCCATCGAAAACCGGGAGGTGTGTACAAATGCTTCCAATGGAAAGCCAAAGGATTCAGCTCTGACTTCACAACGCTGAATCTACATAACTCGCTACCGACTGCTAGAGGCCCTCACTTGGCATTGGCGACGATGAAGAACAACATCGTCTGAATATACAGTTTGTATTTTGCAAATTGCACGACCTTAACCTTTTATGATTGAAAAGCCCTGCAGGTGCCAAAACAAGTGACGTAAAGACATCATCCATAACCGGAAGGTGTATACCAATGCTTCCAACGGAGAGCCAAAGGATTCAGCTCTGACTTCACAACGCTGAACCTACATAACCCGCCACCGACTGCAAGAGGCCCTCATTTGGCATTGGCGACGACGAAGAAGAGCATGCTCTGAATATACAACTTGTATTTTGCAAATAGCACGACCTTAATCTTTTACGAATGAAAGCCCTGCACGTGCCAAAACAAGCGACGGAAAGACGCCATCCGAAACTGGGAGGTGCATACCAACGACTCCAATGGAAAGCTAAAGGATTCAGCTCTGACTCCACAACGCTGAAGCTACATAACCCGCCACCGACTGCCAGAGGCCCTCACTTGGCATTGGCTACGACGAAGAAGAACATCGTCTGAATATACAGCTTGTATTTTGCAAATTGCACGACCTTAGCCTGTTATGATTGAAAGCCCTGCACGTGCCAAAACAAATGACGTAAAGGCGCCATCAAAAACCGGGATGTGTATGCCAATGCTTCCAACGGAAAGCCAAAGGATTCAGCTCTGACTTAACGCTGAAGCTACATAACCCGCTACCCACTGCCAGAGGCCCTCACTTGGCATTGGCGACGACAAAGAACATCGTATGAATATACAGTTTGTGTTTTACCAATTGCAGGACCTTAACCTTTTACGAATAAAAGCCCTGCACGTGCCAAAACAAGCGACGGAAAGACGCCATCCGAAACCGGGAGGTGTGTACCAACGCTTCCAATGGAAAGCCAAAGCATTCAGCTCTGGGTTCACAACGCTTAAGCTACATAACCCGCCACCGACTGCCAGAGGCCCTCACTTGGCATTGGCGACGACGAAGACGAACATCGTCTAAATATACAGTTTGTATTTTGCAAATTGCGCGAACTCAACCTTTTACGAATAAAAGCCGTGCACGTGCCAAAACAAGCGACGTAAAGACGCCATCCGACACTGGGAGGTGTGTACCAACGCTTCCAATGGAAAGCCAAAGGATTCAGCTCTGACTCCACAACGCTGAAGCTACATAACCCGCCACCGACTACCAGAGGCCCTCATTTGCCATTGGCGACGACGAAGAACATCGTCTGAATATACAGCCTTTATTTTGCAAATTGCACGACATTAGCCTTCTATGATCGAAAGCCCTGCACTTGCCAAAACAAGCGACGTAAAGACGCCATCCAAAACCGTGAGGTGTGTAAAAATGCTTCCAATGGAAAGCCAAAGGATTCAGCTCTGACTCCACAACGCTGAAGCTACATAACCCACCACCGACTGCCAGAGGCCCTCACTTGGCATTGGCGACGACGAAGAGCATCGTCTAAATATACAGTTTGTATTTTGCAAATTGCACGACGTTAACCTTTTATGATTGAAAGGCCTGCACGTGCCAAAACAAGCGACGGAAAGACGACATCTGAAACCGGGAGGGGTATACCAATGCTTCCAACGGAAAGCCAGAAGATTCAGCTCTGATTTCACAATAAACCGCCATCGACTGCCAGAGGCCCTCACTTGGCATTGGCGACGACGAAAAAGAACATCGCCTGAATATACAGTTTGTATTTTGCAAATTGCACGACCTTACTCTTTTATGATTGAAAGCCCTGCACGTGCCAAAACAAGTGACGTAAAGACGCCAACCAAAACCGCGATGTGTGTACCAAGGCTTCCGACGGAAAGCCAAACGATTCAGCTCTGACTTCACAACGCTGAAGCTACGTAACCCGCCACCGACTGCCAGAGGCCCTCACTTGGCATTGGCGACGACGAAGAAGAACATCGTCAGAATATACAGGCTTTATTTTGCAAATTGCACGACCTTAGCCTTTTAAGATTGAAAGCCCTGCACGTGCAAAACAAGCGACGTAAAGACACCATCCAAAACCGGGAGGTGTGTACCAACTCTTCCAACGGAAAGCCAAAGGATTCAGCTCTGACTTCACAACGCTGAATCTACATAACCCGCTACCGACTGCCAGAGGCCCTCACTTGGCATTGGCGACGACGAAGAAGAACATCGTCTGAATATACAGTTTGTATTTTGCAAGTTGCACGACCTTAACCTTTTATGATTGAAAGCCCTGCACGTGCCAAAACAAGTGACGTAAAGACACCATCCAAAACCGGGAGGTGTATACCAATGCTTCCAACGGAAAGCCAAAGGATTCAGCTCTGACTACACAAAGCTGAAGCTACATAACCCGCCACCGACTGCTAGAGGCCCTCAATTGGCATTGGTGACGACGAAGAACATCGTCTGAATATACAGTTTGTCTTTTGCAAATTGCACGACCTTAACCTTTTACGAACAAAAACCCTACACGTGCCAAAAGAAGCGACCGAAAAACGCCATCCAAAACCGGCAGGTGTGTAGGAACGGTTCCAACGGAAAGCCAAAGGAATCAGCTCTGACTTCACAACGCTGAAGCTACATAACCCGCTACCGAGTGCCAGAGGCCCTCACTTGGCATTGGCGACGACGAAGAAGACACCCTATGAATATACAGCTTGTATTTTGCATATTGCACGACCTTAGCCTTTTATGATTGAAAGCCCTGCACGTGCCAAAACAAATGACGTAAAGGTGCCATCAAAAACCGGGATGTGTATGCCAATGCTTCCAACGGAAAGCCAAAGGATTCAGCTCTGGCTTAACGCCGAAGCTACATAACCCGCCACCGACTGCCAGAGGCCCTCACTTGGCATTGGCGACTACGAAGAAGAACATCGTCTAAATATACAGTTTGTATTTTACAAATTGCGCGACCTTAACCTTTTACGAATAAAAGCCCTGCACGTGCCAAAACAAGCGACGTAAAGACGCCATCCGACACTGGGAGGTGTGTACCAACGCTTCCAATGGAAAGCCAAAGGATTCAGCTCTGACTCCACAACGCTGAAGCTACATAACCCGCCACCGACTACCAGAGGCCCTCATTTGCCATTGGCGACGACGAAGAACATCGTCTGAATATACAGCCTTTATTTTGCAAATTGCACGACATTAGCCTTTTATGATTGAAAGCCCTGCACTTGCCAAACCAAGCGACGTAAAGACGCCATCCAAAACCGTGAGGTGTGTAAAAATGCTTCCAACGGAAAGCCAAAGGATTCAGCTCTGACTCCACAACGCTGAAGCTACATAACCCGCCACCGACTGCCAGAGGACCTCACTTGGCATTGGCGACGACGAAAAAGAACATCGTATGAATATACAGTTTGTCTTTTGCAAATTGCACGACCTTAACCTTTTACGAATAAAAACCCTACACGTGCCAACAGAAGCGACCGAAAAACGCCATCCAAAACCGGCAAGTGTGTAGGAACGCTCCCAACGGAAAGCCACAGGAATCAGCTCTGACTTCATAACGCTGAAGCTGCATAACCCGCCACCGACTGCAAGGGGCCCTCATTTGGCATTAACGACGACGAAGAAGAACATGCTCTGAATATACAGCTTGTATTTTGCAAATTCCACGACCTTAACCTTTTATGATTGAAAGGCCTGCACGTGCCAAAACAAGCGACGGAAAGACGCCATCTGAAATCGGGAGGGGTATACCAATGCTTCCAACGGAAAGCCAAAAGATTCAGCTCTGATTTCACAATAAACCGCCACCGACTGCCAGAGGCCCTCACTTGGCATTGGCGACGACGAAAAAGAACATCGCCTGAATATACAGTTTGTATTTTGCAAATTGCGCGAGCTTACTCTTTTACGATTGAAAGCCCTGCACGTGCCAAAACAAGTCACTTAAAGACGCCAACCAAAACCGCGATGTGTGTACCAACGCTTCCGACGGAAAGCCAAACGATTCAGCTCTGACTTCACAACGCTGAAGCTACGTAACCCGCCACCGACTGCCAGAGGCCCTCACTTGGCATTGGCGACGACGAAGAAGAACATCGTCTGAATATACAGCTTTTATTGTGCAAATTGCAAGACCTTAGCCTTTAATGATTGAAAGCCCTGCACGTGCCAATCAAGGGACGTAAAGACGCCATCCAAAACCGGGAGGTGTGTACCAACGCTTCCAACGGAATGCCAAAGGATTCAGCTCTGACTTCACAACGCTGAAGCTACATAAACCGCCACCCACTGCCAGAGGCCCTTACTTGGAACTGGTGACGACGAAGAAGAACACCGTCTGAATATACAGCTTTTATTTTGCAAATTGCACGACCTTAGCCTTTTATGATTGAAAGCCCTGCACGTGCAAAACAAGCGACGTAAAGACGCCATCCAAAACCGGCAGGTGTGTAGGAACGCTCCCAACGGAAAGCCAAAGGAATCAGCTCTGACTTCATAACGCTGAAGCTACATAACCCGCCACCGACTGCAAGGGGCCCTCATTTGGCATTAACGACGATGAAGAAGAACATGCTCTGAATATACAGCTTGTATTTTGCAAATTGCACGACCTTAACCTGTTATGATTGAAAGCCCTGCACGTGCCAAAACAAGTGGCGTAAAGACGCCATCGAAAACCGGGAGGTGTATACCCATGCTTCCAATGGAAAGCCAAAGGATTCAGCTCTGACTTCACAACGCTGAAGCTACATAAACCGCTACCGACTGCCAGAGCCCCTCACTTGGCATTGGCGACGACGAACACCCTCTGAATATACAGCTTGTATTTTGCAAATTGCACGACCTTACTCTTTTATGATTGAAAGCCCTGCACGTGCCAAAAAAAGCGCCGTAAAGACGCCATCCAAAACTGGGAGGTTTATACCAACGCTTCCAACGGAAAGCCAAAGGATTCAGCTCTGACTTAACGCTGAAGCTACATAACCCGCCACCCACTGCCAGAGGCCCTCACTTGGCATTGGCGACGACGAAGGACATCGTGTGATTATACAGGTTGTATTTTGCAAAATGCACGACCTTAACCTTTTACGAATAAAAGCCCTGCACGTGCCAAAACAAGCGACGGAAAGACGCCATCCGAAACCGGGAGGTGCATACCAACGCTTCCAACGGAAAGCCAGAGGATTCAGCTCTGACTCCACAACGCTGAAGCTACATAAACCGCCACCGACGGCCAGAGGCCCTTACTTCGCATTGGCGACGACGAAGAAAAACACCCTCTGAATATACAGCTTGTATTTTGCAAATTGCACGACCTTAATCTTTTACGAATAAAAACCCTGCACATGCCAAAAGAAGCGACCGAAAAACGCCATCCAAAACCGGCAGGTGTGTACGAACGCTTCCAACGTAAAGCCAAAGGAATCAGGTCTGACTTGATAACGCTGAAGCTACATTACCCGCCACCGACTGCAAGGGGCCCTCATTTGGCATTGGCGACGACGAAGAAGAACATGCTCTGAATACACAGCTTGTATTTTGCAAATTGCACGACCTTAATCTTTTACGAATGAAAGCCCTGCACGTGCCAAAACAAGCGACGGAAAGACGCCATCCGAAACTGGGAGGTGCATACCAACGACTCCAATGGAAAGCCAAAGGATTCAGCTCTGACTCCACTACGCTGAAGCTACATAACCCGCCACCGACTGCCAGAGGCCCTCACTTGGCATTGGCGACGACGAAGAAGAACATCGTCTGAATATACAGCTTGCATTTTGCAAATTGCACGACCTTAGCCTTTTATGATTGAAAGCCCTGCACGTGCCAAAACAAGCGACGTAAAGACGCCATCGAAAACCGGGAGGTGTGTACAAATGCTTCCAATGGAAAGCCAAAGGATTCAGCTCTGACTCCACAACGCTGAAGCTACATAACCCGCCACAGACTGCCAGAGGCCCTCATTTGGCATTGGCGACGACGAAGAGCATCGTCTGAATATACAATTTGTATTTTGCAAATTGCACGAACTTAACCTTTTATGATTGAAAGCCCTGCACGTGGCAAAACAAGCGACGGAAAGACGCCATCTGAAACCGGGAGGTGTATACCAATGCTTCCAACGGAAAGCCAAAAGATTCAGCTCTGACTTCACAACGCTGAATCTACATAACTCGGTACCGACTGCCAGAGGCCCTCACTTGGCATTGGCGACGATGAAGAACAACATCGTCTGAATATACAGTTTGTATTTTGCAAATTGCACGACCTTAACCTTTTATGATTGAAAGCCCTGCAGGTGCCAAAACAAGTGACGTAAAGACATCATCCATAACCGGAAGGTGTATACCAATGCTTCCAACGGAGAGCCAAAGGATTCAGCTCTGACTTCACAACGCTGAACCTACATAACCCGCCACCGACTGCAAGAGGCCCTCATTTGGCATTGGCGACGACGAAGAAGAGCATGCTCTGAATATACAACTTGTATTTTGCAAATAGCACGACCTTAATCTTTTACGAATGAAAGCCCTGCACGTGCCAAAACAAGCGACGGAAAGACGCCATCCGAAACTGGGAGGTGCATACCAACGACTCCAATGGAAAGCTAAAGGATTCAGCTCTGACTCCACAACGCTGAAGCTACATAACCCGCCACCGACTGCCAGAGGCCCTCACTTGGCATTGGCTACGACGAAGAAGAACATCGTCTGAATATACAGCTTGTATTTTGCAAATTGCACGACCTTAGCCTTTTATGATTGAAAGCCCTGCACGTGCCAAAACAAATGACGTAAAGGCGCCATCAAAAACCGGGATGTGTATGCCAATGCTTCCAACGGAAAGCCAAAGGATTCAGCTCTGACTTAACGCTGAAGCTACATAACCCGCTACCCACTGCCGGAGGCCCTCACTTGGCATTGGCGACGACAAAGAACATCGTATGAATATACAGTTTGTGTTTTACCAATTGCAGGAACTTAACCTTTTACGAATAAAAGCCCTGCACGTGCCAAAACAAGCGACGGAAAGACGCCATCCGAAACCGGGAGGTGTGTACCAACGCTTCCAATGGAAAGCCAAAGCATTCAGCTCTGAGTTCACAACGCTTAAGCTACATAACCCGCCACCGACTGCCAGAGGCCCTCACTTGGCATTGGCGACGACGAAGACGAACATCGTCTAAATATACAGTTTGTATTTTGCAAATTGCGCGAACTCAACCTTTTACGAATAAAAGCCCTGCACGTGCCAAAACAAGCGACGTAAAGACGCCATCCGACACTGGGAGGTGTGTACCAACGCTTCCAATGGAAAGCCAAAGGATTCAGCTCTGACTCCACAACGCTGAAGCTACATAACCCGCCACCGACTACCAGAGGCCCTCATTTGCCATTGGCGACGACGAAGAACATCGTCTGAATATACAGCCTTTATTTTGCAAATTGCACGACATTAGCCTTTTATGATCGAAAGCCCTGCACTTGCCAAAACAAGCGACGTAAAGACGCCATCCAAAACCGTGAGGTGTGTAAAAATGCTTCCAATGGAAAGCCAAAGGATTCAGCTCTGACTCCACAACGCTGAAGCTACATAACCCACCACCGACTGCCAGAGGCCCTCACTTGGCATTGGCGACGACGAAGAGCATCGTCTAAATATACAGTTTGTATTTTGCAAATTGCACGACCTTAACCTTTTATGATTGAAAGGCCTGCACGTGCCAAAACAAGCGACGGAAAGACGACATCTGAAACCGGGAGGGGTATACCAATGCTTCCAACGGAAAGCCAGAAGATTCAGCTCTGATTTCACAATAAACCGCCATCGACTGCCAGAGGCCCTCACTTGGCATTGGCGACGACGAAAAAGAACATCGCCTGAATATACAGTTTGTATTTTGCAAATTGCACGACCTTACTCTTTTATGATTGAAAGCCCTGCACGTGCCAAAACAAGTGACGTAAAGACGCCAACCAAAACCGCGATGTGTGTACCAAGGCTTCCGACGGAAAGCCAAACGATTTAGCTCTGACTTCACAACGCTGAAGCTACGTAACCCGCCACCGACTGCCAGAGGCCCTCACTTGGCATTGGCGACGACGAAGAAGAACATCGTCAGAATATACAGCCTTTATTTTGCAAATTGCACGACCTTAGCCTTTTAAGATTGAAAGCCCTGCACGTGCAAAACAAGCGACGTAAAGACGCCATCCAAAACCGGGAGGTGTGTACCAATGCTTCCAACGGAAAGCCAAAGGATTCAGCTCTGACTTCACAACGCTGAATCTACATAACCCGCTACCGACTGCCAGAGGCCCTCACTTGGCATTGGCGACGACGAAGAAGAACATCGTCTGAATATACAGTTTGTATTTTGCAAGTTGCACGACCTTAACCTTTTATGATTGAAAGCCCTGCACGTGCCAAAACAAGTGACGTAAAGACACCATCCAAAACCGGGAGGTGTATACCAATGCTTCCAACGGAAAGCCAAAGGATTCAGCTCTGACTACACAAAGCTGAAGCTACATAACCCGCCACCGACTGCCAGAGGCCCTCAATTGGCATTGGTGACGACGAAGAACATCGTCTGAATATACAGTTTGTCTTTTGCAAATTGCACGACCTTAACCTTTTACGAACAAAAACCCTACACGTGCCAAAAGAAGCGACCGAAAAACGCCATCCAAAACCGGCAGGTGTGTAGGAACGCTTCCAACGGAAAGCCAAAGGAATCAGCTCTGACTTCACAACGCTGAAGCTACATAACCCGCTACCGAGTGCCAGAGGCCCTCACTTGGCATTGGCGACGACAAAGGAGACACCCTATGAATATACAGCTTGTATTTTGCATATTGCACGACCTTAGCCTTTTATGATTGAAAGCCCTGCACGTGCCAAAACAAATGACGTAAAGGCGCCATCAAAAACCCGGATGTGTATGCCAATGCTTCCAACGGAAAGCCAAAGGATTCAGCTCTGGCTTAACGCCGAAGCTACATAACCCGCCACCGACTGCCAGAGGCCCTCACTTGGCATTGGCGACGACGAAGAAGAACATCGTCTAAATATACAGTTTGTATTTTACAAATTGCGCGACCTTAACCTTTTACGAATAAAAGCCCTGCACGTGCCAAAACAAGCGACGTAAAGACGCCATCCGACACTGGGAGGTGTGTACCAACGCTTCCAATGGAAAGCCAAAGGATTCAGCTCTGACTCCACAACGCTGAAGCTACATAACCCGCCACCGACTACCAGAGGCCCTCATTTGCCATTGGCGACGACGAAGAACATCGTCTGAATATACAGCCTTTATTTTGCAAATTGCACGACATTAGCCTTTTATGATTGAAAGCCCTGCACTTGCCAAACCAAGCGACGTAAAGACGCCATCCAAAACCGTGAGGTGTGTAAAAATGCTTCCAATGGAAAGCCAAAGGATTCAGCTCTGACTCCACAACGCTGAAGCTACATAACCCGCCACCGACTGCCAGAGGCCCTCACTTGGCATTACCGACGACGAAAAAGAACATCGCCTGAATATACAGTTTGTATTTTGCAAATTGCGCGAGCTTACTCTTTTACGATTCAAAGCCCTGCACGTGCCAAAACAAGTGACTTAAAGACGCCAACCAAAACCGCGATGTGTGTACCAACGCTTCCGACGGAAAGCCAAACGATTCAGCTCTGACTTCACAACGCTGAAGCTACGTTACCCGCCACCGACTGCCAGAGGCCCTCACTTGGCATTGGCGACGACGAAGAAGAACATCGTCTGAATATACAGCTTTTATTTTGCAAATTGCAAGACCTTAGCCTTTAATGATTGAAAGCCCTGCACGTGCCAATCAAGGGACGTAAAGACGCCATCCAAAACCGGGAGGTGTGTACCAACGCTTCCAACGGAATGCCAAAGGATTCAGCTCTGACTTCACAACGCTGAAGCTACATAAACCGCCACCCACTGCCAGAGGCCCTTACTTGGCACTGGTGACGACGAAGAAGAACACCGTCTGAATATACAGCTTTTATTTTGCAAATTGCACGACCTTAGCCTTTTATGATTGAAAGCCCTGCACGTGCAAAACAAGCGACGTAAAGACGCCATCCAAAACCGGGAGGTGTGTACCAACGCTCCCAACGGAAAGCCAAAGGATTCAGCTCTGACTTCACAACGCTGAATCTACATAACCCGCTACCGACTGCCAGAGGCCCTCACTTGGCATTGGCGACGACGAAGAAGAACATGCTCTGAATATACAGCTTGTATTTTGCAAATTCCACGACCTTAACCTTTTATGATTGAAAGGCCTGCACGTGCCAAAACAAGCGACGGAAAGACGCCATCTGAAATCGGGAGGGGTATACCAATGCTTCCAACGGAAAGCCAAAAGATTCAGCTCTGATTTCACAATAAACCGCCACCGACTGCCAGAAGCCCTCACTTGGCATTGGCGACGACGAAAAAGAACATCGCCTGAATATACAGTTTGTATTTTGCAAATTGCGCGAGCTTACTCTTTTACGATTGAAAGCCCTGCACGTGCCAAAACAAGTGACTTAAAGACGCCAACCAAAACCGCGATGTGTGTACCAACGCTTCCGACGGAAAGCCAAACGATTCAGCTCTGACTTCACAACGCTGAAGCTACGTAACCCGCCACCGACTGCCAGAGGCCCTCACTTGGCATTGGCGACGACGAAGAAGAACATCGTCTGAATATACAGCTTTTATTGTGCAAATTGCAAGACCTTAGCCTTTAATGATTGAAAGCCCTGCACGTGCCAATCAAGGGACGTAAAGACGCCATCCAAAACCGGGAGGTGTGTACCAACGCTTCCAATGGAATGCCAAAGGATTCAGCTCTGACTTAACGCTGAAGCTACATAACCCGCCACCCACAGCCAGAGGCCCTCACTTGGCATTGGCGACGACGAAGAACATCGTATGAATATACAGTTTGTATTTTACCTATTGCAGGACCTTAACCTTTTACGAATAAAAGCCCTGCACGTGCCAAAACAAGCGACGGAAAGACGCCATCCGAAATTGGGAGGTGTGTACGAACGCTTCCAATGGAAAGCCAAAGGATCCAGCTCGGACTTCACAACGCTGAAGGTACAAAACCCGCCACCGACTGCCAGAGGCCCTCAATTGGCATTGGCGACGACGAAGGACATCGTGTGATTATACAGGTTGTATTTTGCAAAATACACGACCTTAACCTTTTACGAATAAAAGCCCTGCACGTGCCAAAACAAGCGACGGAAAGACGCCATCCGAAACCGGGAGGTGCATACCAACGCTTCCAACGGAAAGCCAGAGGATTCAGCTCTGACTCCACAACGCTGAAGCTACATAAACCGCCACCGACGGCCAGAGGCCCTTACTTCGCATTGGCGACGACGAAGAAAAACACCCTCTGAATATACAGCTTGTATTTTGCAAATTGCACGACCTTAATCTTTTACGAATAAAAACCCTGCACATGCCAAAAGAAGCGACCGAAAAACGCCATCCAAAACCGGCAGGTGTGTACGAACGCTTCCAACGTAAAGCCAAAGGAATCAGGTCTGACTTGATAACGCTGAAGCTACATTACCCGCCACCGACTGCAAGGGGCCCTCATTTGGCATTGGCGACGACGAAGAAGAACATGCTCTGAATACACAGCTTGTATTTTGCAAATTGCACGACCTTAATCTTTTACGAATGAAAGCCCTGCACGTGCCAAAACAAGCGACGGAAAGACGCCATCCGAAACTGGGAGGTGCATACCAACGACTCCAATGGAAAGCCAAAGGATTCAGCTCTGACTCCACTACGCTGAAGCTACATAACCCGCCACCGACTGCCAGAGGCCCTCACTTGGCATTGGCGACGACGAAGAAGAACATCGTCTGAATATACAGCTTGCATTTTGCAAATTGCACGACCTTAGCCTTTTATGATTGAAAGCCCTGCACGTGCCAAAACAAGCGACGTAAAGACGCCATCGAAAACCGGGAGGTGTGCACAAATGCTTCCAATGGAAAGCCAAAGGATTCAGCTCTGACTCCACAACGCTGAAGCTACATAACCCGCCACAGACTGCCAGAGGCCCTCATTTGGCATTGGCGACGACGAAGAGCATCGTCTGAATATACAATTTGTATTTTGCAAATTGCACGACCTTAACCTTTTATGATTGAAAGCCCTGCAGGTGCCAAAACAAGTGACGTAAAGACATCATCCATATCCGGAAGGTGTGTACCAACGCTTCCAATGGAAAGCCAAAGCATTCAGCTCTGAGTTCACAACGCTTAAGCTACATAACCCGCCACCGACTGCCAGAGGCCCTCACTTGGCATTGGCGACGACGAAGACGAACATCGTCTAAATATACAGTTTGTATTTTGCAAATTGCGCGAACTCAACCTTTTACGAATAAAAGCCCTGCACGTGCCAAAACAAGCGACGTAAAGACGCCATCCGACACTGGGAGGTGTGTACCAACGCTTCCAATGGAAAGCCAAAGGATTCAGCTCTGACTCAACAACGCTGAAGCTACATAACCCGCCACCGACTACCAGAGGCCCTCATTTGCCATTGGCGACGACGAAGAACATCGTCTGAATATACAGCCTTTATTTTGCAAATTGCACGACATTAGCCTTTTATGATCGAAAGCCCTGCACTTGCCAAAACAAGCGACGTAAAGACGCCATCCAAAACCGTGAGGTGTGTAAAATTGCTTCCAATGGAAAGCCAAAGGATTCAGCTCTGACTCCACAACGCTGAAGCTACATAACCCACCACCGACTGCCAGAGGCCCTCACTTGGCATTGGCGACGACGAAGAGCATCGTCTAAATATACAGTTTGTATTTTGCAAATTGCACGACCTTAACCTTTTATGATTGAAAGGCCTGCACGTGCCAAAACAAGCGACGGAAAGACGACATCTGAAACCGGGAGGGGTATACCAATGCTTCCAACGGAAAGCCAGAAGATTCAGCTCTGATTTCACAATAAACCGCCATCGACTGCCAGAGGCCCTCACTTGGCATTGGCGACGACGAAAAAGAACATCGCCTGAATATACAGTTTGTATTTTGCAAATTGCACGACCTTACTCTTTTATGATTGAAAGCCCTGCACGTGCCAAAACAAGTGACGTAAAGACGCCAACCAAAACCGCGATGTGTGTACCAAGGCTTCCGACGGAAAGCCAAACGATTCAGCTCTGACTTCACAACGCTGAAGCTACGTAACCCGCCACCGACTGCCAGAGGCCCTCACTTGGCATTGGCGACGACGAAGAAGAACATCGTCAGAATATACAGCCTTTATTTTGCAAATTGCACGACCTTAGCCTTTTAAGATTGAAAGCCCTGCACGTGCAAAACAAGCGACGTAAAGACGCCATCCAAAACCGGGAGGTGTGTACCAACTCTTCCAACGGAAAGCCAAAGGATTCAGCTCTGACTTCACAACGCTGAATCTACATAACCCGCTACCGACTGCCAGAGGCCCTCACTTGGCATTGGCGACGACGAAGAAGAACATCGTCTGAATATACAGTTTGTATTTTGCAAGTTGCACGACCTTAACCTTTTATGATTGAAAGCCCTGCACGTGCCAAAACAAGTGACGTAAAGACGCCATCCGACACTGGGAGGTGTGTACCAATGCTTCCAATGGAAAGCCAAAGGATTCAGCTCTGACTCCACAACGCTGAAGCTACATAACCCGCCACCGACTACCAGAGGCCCTCATTTGCCATTGGCGACGACGAAGAACATCGTCTGAATATACAGCCCTTATTTTGCAAATTGCACGACATTAGCCTTTTATGATTGAAAGCCCTGCACTTGCCAAACCAAGCGACGTAAAGACGCCATCCAAAACCGTGAGGTGTGTAAAAATGCTTCCAATGGAAAGCTAAAGGATTCAGCTCTGACTCCACAACGCTGAAGCTACATAACCCGCCACCGACTGCCAGAGGCCCTCACTTGGCATTGGCGACGACGAAAAAGAACATCGCCTGAATATACAGTTTGTATTTTGCAAATTGCGCGAGCTTACTCTTTTACGATTGAAAGCCCTGCACGTGCCAAAACAAGTGACTTAAAGACGCCAACCAAAACCGCGATGTGTGTACCAACGCTTCCGACGGAAAGCCAAACGATTCAGCTCTGACTTCACAACGCTGAAGCTACGTAACCCGCCACCGACTGCCAGAGGCCCTCACTTGGCATTGGCGACGACGAAGAAGAACATCGTCTGAATATACAGCTTTTATTTTGCAAATTGCAAGACCTTAGCCTTTAATGATTGAAAGCCCTGCACGTGCCAATCAAGGGACGTAAAGACGCCATCCAAAACCGGGAGGTGTGTACCAACGCTTCCAACGGAATGCCAAAGGATTCAGCTCTGACTTCACAACGCTGAAGCTACATAAACCGCCACCCACTGCCAGAGGCCCTTACTTGGCACTGGTGACGACGAAGAAGAACACCGTCTGAATATACAGCTTTTATTTTGCAAATTGCACGACCTTAGCCTTTTATGATTGAAAGCCCTGCACGTGCAAAACAAGCGACGTAAAGACGCCATCCAAAACCGGGAGGTGTGTACCAACGCTCCCAACGGAAAGCCAAAGGATTCAGCTCTGACTTCACAACGCTGAATCTACATAACCCGCTACCGACTGCCAGAGGCCCTCACTTGGCATTGGCGACGACGAAGAAGAACATCGTCTGAATATACAGTTTGTATTTTGCAAATTGCACGACCTTAACCTTTTATGATTGAAAGCCCTGCACGTGCCAAAACAAGTGACGTAAAGACACCATCCAAAACCGGGAGGTGTATACCAATGCTTCCAACGGAAAGCCAAAAGATTCAGCTCTGACTACACAACGCTGAAGCTACATAACCCGCCACCGACTGCCAGAGGCCCTCACTTGGCATTGGCGACGACGAACACCCTCTGAATATACAGCTTGTATTTTGCAAATTGCACGACCTTACTCTTTTATGATTGAAAGCCCTGCACGTGCCAAAAAAAGCGACGTAAAGACGCCATCCAAAACTGGGAGGTTTATACCAACGCTTCCAACGGAAAGCCAAAGGATTCAGCTCTGACTTAACGCTGAAGCTACATAACCCGCCACCCACTGCCAGAGGCCCTCACTTGGCATTGGCGACGACGAAGAACATCGTATGAATATACAGTTTGTATTTTACCTATTGCAGGACCTTAACCTTTTACGAATAAAAGCCCTGCACGTGCCAAAACAAGCGACGGAAAGACGCCATCCGAAATTGGGAGGTGTGTACGAACGCTTCCAATGGAAAGCCAAAGGATCCAGCTCGGACTTCACAACGCTGAAGGTACATAACCCGCCACCGACTGCCAGAGGCCCTCAATTGGCATTGGCGACGACGAAGGACATCGTGTGATTATACAGGTTGTATTTTGCAAAATGCACGACCTTAACCTTTTACGAATAAAAGCCCTGCACGTGCCAAAACAAGCGACGGAAAGAGGCCATCCGAAACCGGGAGGTGCATACCAACGCTTCCAACGGAAAGCCAGAGGATTCAGCTCTGACTCCACAACGCTGAAGCTACATAAACCGCCACCGACGGCCAGAGGCCCTTACTTCGCATTGGCGACGACGAAGAAAAACACCCTCTGAATATACAGCTTGTATTTTGCAAATTGCACGACCTTAATCTTTTACGAATAAAAACCCTGCACATGCCAAAAGAAGCGACCGAAAAACGCCATCCAAAACCGGCAGGTGTGTACGAACGCTTCCAACGTAAAGCCAAAGGAATCAGGTCTGACTTGATAACGCTGAAGCTACATTACCCGCCACCGACTGCAAGGGGCCCTCATTTGGCATTGGCGACGACGAAGAAGAACATGCTCTGAATACACAGCTTGTATTTTGCAAATTGCACGACCTTAATCTTTTACGAATGAAAGCCCGTCACTTGCCAAAACAAGCGACGGAAAGACGCCATCCGAAACTGGGAGGTGCATACCAACGACTCCAATGGAAAGCCAAAGGATTCAGCTCTGACTCCACTACGCTGAAGCTACATAACCCGCCACCGACTGCCAGAGGCCCTCACTTGGCATTGGCGACGACGAAGAAGAACATCGTCTGAATATACAACTTGCATTTTGTAAATTGCACGACCTTAGCCTTTTATGATTGAAAGCCCTGCACGTGCCAAAATAAGCGACGTAAAGACGCCATCGAAAACCGGGAGGTGTGTACAAATGCTTCCAATGGAAAGCCAAAGGATTCAGCTCTGACTCCACAACGCTGAAGCTACATAACCCGCCACAGACTGCCAGAGGCCCTCATTTGGCATTGGCGACGACGAAGAGCATCGTCTGAATATACAATTTGTATTTTGCAAATTGCACGAACTTAACCTTTTATGATTGAAAGCCCTGCACGTGGCAAAACAAGCGACGGAAAGACGCCATCTGAAACCGGGAGGTGTATACCAATGCTTCCAACGGAAAGCCAAAAGATTCAGCTCTGACTTCACAACGCTGAATCTACATAACTCGGTTCCGACTGCCAGAGGCCCTCACTTGGCATTGGCGACGATGAAGAACAACATCGTCTGAATATACAGTTTGTATTTTGCAAATTGCACGACCTTAACCTTTTATGATTGAAAGCCCTGCAGGTGCCAAAACAAGTGACGTAAAGACATCATCCATAACCGGAAGGTGTATACCAATGCTTCCAACGGAGAGCCAAAGGATTCAGCTGACTTCACAACGCTGAACCTACATAACCCGCCACCGACTGCAAGAGGCCCTCATTTGGCATTGGCGACGACGAAGAAGAGCATGCTCTGAATATACAACTTGTATTTTGCAAATAGCACGACCTTAATCTTTTACGAATGAAAGCCCTGCACGTGCCAAAACAAGCGACGGAAAGACGCCATCCGAAACTGGGAGGTGCATACCAACGACTCCAATGGAAAGCTAAAGGATTCAGCTCTGACTCCACAACGCTGAAGCTACATAACCCGCCACCGACTGCCAGAGGCCCTCACTTGGCATTGGCTACGACGAAGAAGAACATCGTCTGAATATACAGCTTGTATTTTGCAAATTGCACGACCTTAGCCTTTTATGATTGAAAGCCCTGCACGTGCCAAAACAAATGACGTAAAGGCGCCATCAAAAACCGGGATGTGTATGCCAATGCTTCCAACGGAAAGCCAAAGGATTCAGCTCTGACTTAACGCTGAAGCTACATAACCCGCTACCCACTGCCAGAGGCCCTCACTTGGCATTGGCGACGACAAAGAACATCGTATGAATATACAGTTTGTGTTTTACCAATTGCAGGACCTTAACCTTTTACGAATAAAAGCCCTGCACGTGCCAAAACAAGCGACGGAAAGACGCCATCCGAAACCGGGAGGTGTGTACCAACGCTTCCAATGGAAAGCCAAAGCATTCAGCTCTGAGTTCACAACGCTTAAGCTACATAACCCGCCACCGACTGCCAGAGGCCCTCATTTGCCATTGGCGACGACGAAGAACATCGTCTGAATATACAGCCTTTATTTTGCAAATTGCACGACATTAGCCTTTTATGATCGAAAGCCCTGCACTTGCCAAAACAAGCGACGTAAAGACGCCATCCAAAACCGTGAGGTGTGTAAAAATGCTTCCAATGGAAAGCCAAAGGATTCAGCTCTGACTCCACAACGCTGAAGCTACATAACCCACCACCGACTGCCAGAGGCCCTCACTTGGCATTGGCGACGACGAAGAGCATCGTCTAAATATACAGTTTGTATTTTGCAAATTGCACGACCTTAACCTTTTATGATTGAAAGGCCTGCACGTGCCAAAACAAGCGACGGAAAGACGACATCTGAAACCGGGAGGGGTATACCAATGCTTCCAACGGAAAGCCAGAAGATTCAGCTCTGATTTCACAATAAACCGCCATCGACTGCCAGAGGCCCTCACTTGGCATTGGCGACGACGAAAAAGAACATCGCCTGAATATACAGTTTGTATTTTGCAAATTGCACGACCTTACTCTTTTATGATTGAAAGCCCTGCACGTGCCAAAACAAGTGACGTAAAGACGCCAACCAAAACCGCGATGTGTGTACCAAGGCTTCCGACGGAAAGCCAAACGATTCAGCTCTGACTTCACAACGCTGAAGCTACGTAACCCGCCACCGACTGGCAGAGGCCCTCACTTGGCATTGTGACGACGAAGAAGAACATCGTCAGAATATACAGCCTTTATTTTGGAAATTGCACGACCTTAGCCTTTTAAGATTGAAAGCCCTGCACGTGCAAAACAAGCGACGTAAAGACGCCATCCAAAACCGGGAGGTGTGTACCAACGCTTCCAACGGAAAGCCAAAGGATTCAGCTCTGACTTCACAACGCTGAATCTACATAACCCGCTACCGACTGCCAGAGGCCCTCACTTGGCATTGGCGACGACGAAGAAGAATATCGTCTGAATATACAGTTTGTATTTTGCAAGTTGCACGACCTTAACCTTTTATGATTGAAAGCCCTGCACGTGCCAAAACAAGTGACGTAAAGACACCATCCAAAACCGGGAGGTGTATACCAATGCTTCCAACGGAAAGCCAAAGGATTCAGCTCTGACTACACAAAGCTGAAGCTACATAACCCGCCACCGACTGCCAGAGGCCCTCAATTGGCATTGGTGACGACGAAGAACATCGTCTGAATATACAGTTTGTCTTTTGCAAATTGCACGACCTTAACCTTTTACGAACAAAAACCCTACACGTGCCAAAAGAAGCGACCGAAAAACGCCATCCAAAACCGGCAGGTGTGTAGGAACGCTTCCAACGGAAAGCCAAAGGAATCAGCTCTGACTTCACAACGCTGAAGCTACATAACCCGCTACCGAGTGCCAGAGGCCCTCACTTGGCATTGGCGACGACGAAGAAGACACCCTATGAATATACAGCTTGTATTTTGCATATTGCACGACCTTAGCCTTTTATGATTGAAAGCCCTGCACGTGCCAAAACAAATGACGTAAAGGCGCCATCAAAAACCCGGATGTGTATGCCAATGCTTCCAACGGAAAGCCAAAGGATTCAGCTCTGGCTTAACGCCGAAGCTACATAACCCGCCACCGACTGCCAGAGGCCCTCACTTGGCATTGGCGACGACGAAGAAGAACATCGTCTAAATATACAGTTTGTATTTTACAAATTGCGCGACCTTAACCTTTTACGAATAAAAGCCCTGCACGTACCAAAACAAGCGACGTAAAGACGCCATCCGACACTGGGAGGTGTGTACCAACGCTTCCAATGGAAAGCCAAAGGATTCAGCTCTGACTCCACAACGCTGAAGCTACATAACCCGCCACCGACTACCAGAGGCCCTCATTTGCCATTGGCGACGACGAAGAACATCGTCTGAATATACAGCCTTTATTTTGCAAATTGCACGACATTAGCCTTTTATGATTGAAAGCCCTGCACTTGCCAAACCAAGCGACGTAAAGACGCCATCCAAAACCGTGAGGTGTGTAAAAATGCTTCCAATGGAAAGCCAAAGGATTCAGCTCTGACTCCACAACGCTGAAGCTACATAACCCGCCACCGACTGCCAGAGGCCCTCACTTGGCATTGGCGACGACGAAAAAGAACATCGCCTGAATATACAGTTTGTATTTTGCAAATTGCGCGAGCTTACTCTTTTACGATTGAAAGCCCTGCACGTGCCAAAACAAGTGACTTAAAGACGCCAACCAAAACCGCGATGTGTGTACCAACGCTTCCGACGGAAAGCCAAACGATTCAGCTCTGACTTCACAACGCTGAAGCTACGTAACCCGCCACCGACTGCGAGAGGCCCTCACTTGGCATTGGCGACGACGAAGAAGAACATCGTCTGAATATACAGCTTTTATTTTGCAAATTGCACGACCTTAGCCTTTTATGATTGAAAGCCCTGCACGTGCAAAACAAGCGACGTAAAGACGCCATCCAAAACCGGAAGGTGTGTACCAACGCTCCCAACGGAAAGCCAAAGGATTCAGCTCTGACTTCACAACGCTTAAGCTACATAACCCGCCACCGACTGCCAGAGGCCCTCACTTGGCATTGGCGACGACGAAGAACATCGTATGAATATACAGTTTGTATTTTACCAATTGCAGGACCTTAACCTTTTACGAATAAAAGCCCTGCACGTGCCAAAACAAGCGACGGAAAGACGCCATCCGAAACCGGGATGTGTGTACCAACGCTTCCAATGGAAAGCCAAAGGATTCAGCTCTGACTCCACAACGCTGAAGCTACATAACCCGCCGCCGACTACCAGAGGCCCTCACTTGGCATTGGCGACGACGAAGAACATCGTCTGAATATACAGCCTTTATTTTTCAAATTGCTCGACCTTAGCCTTTTATGATTGAAAGCCCAGCACTTGCCAAAAGAAGCGACGTAAAGACGCCATCCAAAACGGGGAGGTGTGTACCAATGCTTCCAATGGAAAGCCAAAGGATTCAGCTCTGACTCCACAATGCTGAAGCTACATAACCCGCCACCGTCTTCCAGAGGCCCTCATTTGGCATTGGCGAAGACGAAGAGCATCGTCTGAATATACAGTGTGTATTTTGCAAATTGCTCGACCTTAACCTTTTATGATTGAAAGCCCTGCACGTGGCAAAACAAGCGACGGAAAAACGCCATCTGTACCGGGAGGTGCATACCAATGCTTCCAACGGAAAGCCAAAAGATTCAGCTCTGACTTCACAATGGTGAAGCTACATAAACCGCCACCGACTGCCAGAGGCCCTCACTTGGCATTGGCGACGACGAAGAACATCGTCTGAATGTACAGTTTGTATTTTGCAAATTGCACGACCTTACTCTTTTATGTTTCAAAGCCCTGCACGTGCCAAAAGAAGTGACGTAAAGACGCCAACCAAAACCGCGATGTGTGTACCAACGCTTCCGACGGAAAGCCAAAGGATTCAGCTCTGACTTCACAACGCTGAAGCTACGTAACGCGCCACCGGCTGGCAGAGGCCCTCACTTGGCATTGGCGACGACGAAGAAGAACATCGTCTGAATATACATCTTTTATGTTTCAAATTGCACGACCTTAGCCTTTTATGATTGAAAGCCCTGCAGGTGCCAAAACAAGTGACGTAAAGACATCATCCATAACCGGAAGGTGTATACCAATGCTTCCAACGGAAAGCCAAAGGATTCAGCTCTGACTTCACAACGCTGAAGCTACATAACCCGCTACCGACTGCCAGAGGCCCTCACTTGGCATTGGCGACGACGAAGAAGAACATCGTCTGAATATACAGTTTGTATTTTGCAAATTGCACGACCTTAACCTTTTATGATTGAAAGCCCCGCACGTGGCAAAACAAGAGACGTAAAGACGCCATCCAAAGCCGGGAGGTGTATACCAACGCTTCCAACGGAAAGCCAAAGGATTCAGCTCTGACTTCACAACGCTGAAGCTACATAACCCACCACTGACTACAAGAGACCCTCATTTGGCATTGGCGACAACGAAGAAAAACACCCTCTGAATATACAGCTTGTATTTTGCAAATTGCACGACCTTAGCCTTTTATGATTGAAAGCCCCGCACGTGCCAAAAGAAGCGACCGAAAAACGCCATCCAAAACCGGCAGGTGTGTACGAACGCTTCCAACGGAAAGCCAAAGGAATCAGCTCTGACTTCACAACGCTGAAGCTACATAACGCACCACTGACTGCAAGAGGCCCTCATTTGGCATTGGCGACGACGAAGAAGAACATGCTCTGAATATACAGCTTGTATTTTGCAAATTGCACGACCTTACCCTTTTATGATTGAAAGCCCTGCACGTGCCAAAACAAGCGACGTAAAGACGCCATCCATAACCGGGAGGTGTATGCCAACGCTTCCAAGGGAAAGCCAAAGGATTCAGCTCTGACTTCACAACACTGAAGCTACATAACCCGCCTCCGACTGTCAGAGGCCCTCACTTGGCATTGGCGACGACGAAGAAGAACATCGTCTGAATATACAGCTTGTATTTTGCAAATTGCACGACCTTAGCCTTTTATGATTGAAAGCCCTGCACGTGCCAAAACAAGCGACGTAAAGACGCCATCAAAAACCGGGAGGTGTATACCAACGCTTCCAACGGAAAGCAAATGATTCAGCTCTGACTTCACAACGCTGAAGCTACATAACCCGCTACCGACTGTCAGAGGCCCTCACTTGGCATTGGCGACGACGAAGAACACCCTATGAATATACAGCTTGTATTTTGCATATTGCATGACCTTAACCTTTTATGATTGAAAGCCGTGCACGTGCCAGAACAAATGACGTAAAGATGCCATCAAAAAACGGGAGGTGTATGCCAATGCTTCCAACGGAAAGCCAAAGGATTCAGCTCTGACTTAACGCTGAAGCTACATAACCCGCCACCCACTGCCAGAGGCCCTCACTTGGCATTGGCGACTACGAAGAACATCGTATGAATATACACTTTGTATTTTACCAATTGCAGGACCTTAACCTTTTACGAATAAAAGCCTTGCACGTGCCAAAACAAGCGACGGAAAGACGCCATCTGAAACCGGGAGGTGTGTACCAACGTTTCCAATGGAAAGCCAAAGGACTCAGCTCTGACTTCACAACGCTTAAGCTACATAACCCGCCACCGACTGCCAGAGGCCCTCACTTGGCATTGGCGATGACGAAGAACATCGTCTGAATATACAGTTTGTATTTTGCAAATTGCACGACCTTAACCTTTTACGAATAAAAGCCCTGCACGTGCCAAAACAAGCGACGGAAAGACGCCATCCGAAACCGGGAGGTGTGTACCAACGCTTCCAATGGAAAGCCAAAGCATTCAGCTCTGAGTTCACAACGCTTAAGCTACATAACCCGCCACCGACTGCCAGAGGCCCTCACTTGGCATCGGCGACGACGAAGACGAACATCGTCTAAATATACAGTTTGTATTTTGCAAATTGCGCGAACTCAACCTTTTACGAATAAAAGCCCTGCACGTGCCAAAACAAGCGACGTAAAGACGCCATCCGACACTGGGAGGTGTGTACCAACGCTTCCAATGGAAAGCCAAAGGATTCAGCTCTGACTCCACAACGCTGAAGCTACATAACCCGCCACCGACTACCAGAGGCCCTCATTTGCCATTGGCGACGACGAAGAACATCGTCTGAATATACAGCCTTTATTTTGCAAATTGCACGACATTAGCCTTTTATGATCGAAAGCCCTGCACTTGCCAAAACAAGCGACGTAAAGACGCCATCCAAAACCGTGAGGTGTGTAAAAATGCTTCCAATGGAAAGCCAAAGGATTCAGCTCTGACTCCACAACGCTGAAGCTACATAACCCACCACCGACTGCCAGAGGCCCTCACTTGGCATTGGCGACGACGAAGAGCATCGTCTAAATATACAGTTTGTATTTTGCAAATTGCACGACCTTAACCTTTTATGATTGAAAGGCCTGCACGTGCCAAAACAAGCGACGGAAAGACGACATCTGAAACCGGGAGGGGTATACCAATGCTTCCAACGGAAAGCCAGAAGATTCAGCTCTGATTTCACAATAAACCGCCATCGACTGCCAGAGGCCCTCACTTGGCATTGGCGACGACGAAAAAGAACATCGCCTGAATATACAGTTTGTATTTTGCAAATTGCACGACCTTACTCTTTTATGATTGAAAGCCCTGCACGTGCCAAAACAAGTGACGTAAAGACGCCAACCAAAACCGCGATGTGTGTACCAAGGCTTCCGACGGAAAGCCAAACGATTCAGCTCTGACTTCACAACGCTGAAGCTACGTAACCCGCCACCGACTGCCAGAGGCCCTCACTTGGCATTGTGACGACGAAGAAGAACATCGTCAGAATATACAGCCTTTATTTTGGAAATTGCACGACCTTAGCCTTTTAAGATTGAAAGCCCTGCTCGTGCAAAACAAGCGACGTAAAGACGCCATCCAAAACCGGGAGGTGTGTACCAACGCTTCCAACGGAAAGCCAAAGGATTCAGCTCTGACTTCACAACGCTGAAGCTACATAACCCGCTACCGACTGCCAGAGGCCCTCACTTGGCATTGGCGACGACGAAGAAGAACATCGTCTGAATATACAGTTTGTATTTTGCAAGTTGCACGACCTTAACCTTTTATGATTGAAAGCCCTGCACGTGCCAAAACAAGTGACGTAAAGACAACATCCAAAACCGGGAGGTGTATACCAATGCTTCCAACGGAAAGCCAAAGGATTCAGCTCTGACTACACAAAGCTGAAGCTACATAACCCGCCACCGACTGCCAGAGGCCCTCAATTGGCATTGGTGACGACGAAGAACATCGTCTGAATATACAGTTTGTCTTTTGCAAATTGCACGACCTTAACCTTTTACGAACAAAAACCCTACACGTGCCAAAAGAAGCGACCGAAAAACGCCATCCAAAACCGGCAGGTGTGTAGGAACGCTTCCAACGGAAAGCCAAAGGAATCAGCTCTGACTTCACAACGCTGAAGCTACATAACCCGCTACCGAGTGCCAGAGGCCCTCACTTGGCATTGGCGACGACGAAGAAGACACCCTATGAATATACAGCTTGTATTTTGCATATTGCACGACCTTAGCCTTTTATGATTGAAAGCCCTGCACGTGCCAAAACAAATGACGTAAAGGCGCCATCAAAAACCCGGATGTGTATGCCAATGCTTCCAACGGAAAGCCAAAGGATTCAGCTCTGGCTTAACGCCGAAGCTACATAACCCGCCACCGACTGCCAGAGGCCCTCACTTGGCATTGGCGACGACGAAGAAGAACATCGTCTAAATATACAGTTTGTATTTTACAAATTGCGCGACCTTAACCTTTTACGAATAAAAGCCCTGCACGTGCCAAAACAAGCGACGTAAAGACGCCATCCGACACTGGGAGGTGTGTACCAACGCTTCCAATGGAAAGCCAAAGGATTCAGCTCTGACTCCACAACGCTGAAGCTACATAACCCGCCACCGACTACCAGAGGCCCTCATTTGCCATTGGCGACGACGAAGAACATCGTCTGAATATACAGCCTTTATTTTGCAAATTGCACGACATTAGCATTTTATGATTGAAAGCCCTGCACTTGCCAAACCAAGCGACGTAAAGACGCCATCCAAAACCGTGAGGTGTGTAAAAATGCTTCCAATGGAAAGCCAAAGGATTCAGCTCTGACTCCACAACGCTGAAGCTACATAACCCGCCACCGACTGCCAGAGGCCCTCACTTGGCATTGGCGACGACGAAAAAGAACATCGCCTGAATATACAGTTTGTATTTTGCAAATTGCGCGAGCTTACTCTTTTACGATTGAAAGCCCTGCACGTGCCAAAACAAGTGACTTAAAGACGCCAACCAAAACCGCGATGTGTGTACCAACGCTTCCGACGGAAAGCCAAACGATTCAGCTCTGACTTCACAACGCTGAAGCTACGTAACCCGCCACCGACTGCCAGAGGCCCTCACTTGGCATTGGCGACGACGAAGAAGAACATCGTCTGAATATACAGCTTTTATTTTGCAAATTGCACGACCTTAGCCTTTTATGATTGAAAGCCCTGCACGTGCAAAACAAGCGACGTAAAGACGCCATCCAAAACCGGAAGGTGTGTACCAACGCTCCCAACGGAAAGCCAAAGGATTCAGCTCTGACTTCACAACGCTTAAGCTACATAACCCGCCACCGACTGCCAGAGGCCCTCACTTGGCATTGGCGACGACGAAGAACATCGTATGAATATACAGTTTGTATTTTACCAATTGCAGGACCTTAACCTTTTACGAATAAAAGCCCTGCACGTGCCAAAACAAGCGACGGAAAGACGCCATCCGAAACCGGGATGTGTGTACCAACGCTTCCAATGGAAAGCCAAAGGATTCAGCTCTGACTCCACAACGCTGAAGCTACATTACCCGCCGCCGACTACCAGAGGCCCTCACTTGGCATTGGCGACGACGAAGAACATCGTCTGAATATACAGCCTTTATTTTTCAAATTGCTCGACCTTAGCCTTTTATGATTGAAAGCCCAGCACTTGCCAAAAGAAGCGACGTAAAGACGCCATCCAAAACGGGGAGGTGTGTACCAATGCTTCCAATGGAAAGCCAAAGGATTCAGCTCTGACTCCACAATGCTGAAGCTACATAACCCGCCACCGTCTTCCAGAGGCCCTCATTTGGCATTGGCGAAGACGAAGAGCATCGTCTGAATATACAGTTTGTATTTTGCAAATTGCTCGACCTTAACCTTTTATGATTGAAAGCCCTGCACGTGGCAAAACAAGCGACGGAAAAACGCCATCTGTACCGGGAGGTGCATACCAATGCTTCCAACGGAAAGCCAAAAGATTCAGCTCTGACTTCACAATGGTGAAGCTACATAAACCGCCACCGACTGCCAGAGGCCCTCACTTGGCATTGGCGACGACGAAGAACATCGTCTGAATGTACAGTTTGTATTTTGCAAATTGCACGACCTTACTCTTTTATGTTTCAAAGCCCTGCACGTGCCAAAAGAAGTGACGTAAAGACGCCAACCAAAACCGCGATGTGTGTACCAACGCTTCCGACGGAAAGCCAAAGGATTCAGCTCTGACTTCACAACGCTGAAGCTACGTAACGCGCCACCGGCTGGCAGAGGCCCTCACTTGGCATTGGCGACGACGAAGAAGAACATCGTCTGAATATACATCTTTTATGTTTCAAATTGCACGACCTTAGCCTTTTATGATTGAAAGCCCTGCAAGTGCCAAAACAAGTGACGTAAAGACATCATCCATAACCGGAAGGTGTATACCAATGCTTCCAACGGAAAGCCAAAGGATTCAGCTCTGACTTCACAACGCTGAAGCTACATAACCCGCTACCGACTGCCAGAGGCCCTCACTTGGCATTGGCGACGACGAAGAAGAACATCGTCTGAATATACAGTTTGTATTTTGCAAATTGCACGACCTTAACCTTTTATGATTGAAAGCCCCGCACGTGGCAAAACAACCCTACTGAAAAAAGTTTTATGAGGCAATAAACTCATACAGTTTATCATACAAATGTCATAGACTTATCATACAAATCACATAAAATTATCATTCAAATGTCATTCATTTCTGTGAAATCATACAGTCATCATAGAGATATCATAGAATATCATACAATCTATGCAATTCGTATGATATTCTATGATATCTCAATGATGACTGTATGATTTCACAGAAATGAATGACATTTGAATGATAATTTTATGTGATTTGTATGAGAACTCTATGACATTTGTATGATAAACTGTATGAGTTTATTGCCTCATAAAACTTTTTTCAGTAGGGAAGAGACCTAAAGACGCCATCCAAAGCCGGGAGGTGTATACCAACGCTTCCAACGGAAAGCCAAAGGATTCAGCTCTGACTTCACAACGCTGAAGCTACATAACCCACCACTGACTACAAGAGACCCTCATTTGGCATTGGCGACAACGAAGAAAAACACCCTCTGAATATACAGCTTGTATTTTGCAAATTGCACGACCTTAGCCTTTTATGATTGAAAGCCCCGCACGTGCCAAAGGAAGCGACCGAAAAACGCCATCCAAAACCGGCAGGTGTGTACGAACGCTTCCAACGGAAAGCCAAAGGAATCAGCTCTGACTTCACAACGCTGAAGCTACATAACGCACCACTGACTGCAAGAGGCCCTCATTTGGCATTGGCGACGACGAAGAAGAACATGCTCTGAATATACAGCTTGTATTTTGCAAATTGCACGACCTTACCCTTTTATGATTGAAAGCCCTGCACGTGCCAAAACAAGCGACGTAAAGACGCCATCCATAACCGGGAAGTGTATGCCAACGCTTCCAACGGAAAGCCAAAGGATTCAGCTCTGACTTCACAACACTGAAGCTACATAACCCGCCTCCGACTGTCAGAGGCCCTCACTTGGCATTGGCGACGACGAAGAAGAACATCGTCTGAATATACAGCTTGTATTTTGCAAATTGCACGACCTTAGCCTTTTATGATTGAAAGCCCTGCACGTGCCAAAACAAGCGACGTAAAGACGCCATCAAAAACCGGGAGGTGTATACCAACGCTTCCAACGGAAACCAAATGATTCAGCTCTGACTTCACAACGCTGAAGCTACATAACCCGCTACCGACTGTCAGAGGCCCTCACTTGGCATTGGCGACGACGAAGAAGAACACCCTATGAATATACAGCTTGTATTTTGCATATTGCATGACCTTAACCTTTTATGATTGAAAGCCGTGCACGTGCCAGAACAAATGACGTAAAGATGCCATCAAAAAACGGGAGGTGTATGCCAATGCTTCCAACGGAAAGCCAAAGGATTCAGCTCTGACTTAACGCTGAAGCTACATAACCCGCCACCCACTGCCAGAGGCCCTCACTTGGCATTGGCGACTACGAAGAACATCGTATGAATATACACTTTGTATTTTACCAATTGCAGGACCTTAACCTTTTACGAATAAAAGCCTTGCACGTGCCAAAACAAGCGACGGAAAGACGCCATCTGAAACCGGGAGGTGTGTACCAACGTTTCCAATGGAAAGCCAAAGGACTCAGCTCTGACTTCACAACGCTTAAGCTACATAACCCGCCACCGACTGCCAGAGGCCCTCACTTGGCATTGGCGATGACGAAGAACATCGTCTGAATATACAGTTTTTATTTTGCAAATTGCACGACCTTAACATTTTACGAATAAAAGCCCTGCACGTGCCAAAACAAGCGACGTAAAGACGCCATCCGAAACTGCGAGGTGTGTACCAACGCTTCCATTGGAAAGCCAAAGGATTCAGCTCTGACTCCACAACGCTGAAGCTACATAAACCGCCACCGACTGCCAGAGGCCCTCACTTGGCATTGGCGACGACGAAGAAGAACATCGTCTGAATATACAGCTTTTATTTTGCAAATTGCACGACCTTAACGTTTTATGATTGAAAGCCCTGCACGTGCCAAAACAAGCGACGTAAAGACGCCATCCAAAACGGGGAGGTGTGTACCAATGCTTCCAATGGAAAGCCAAAGGATTCAGCTCTGACTCCACAATGCTGAAGCTACATAACCCGCCACCGTCTGCCAGAGGCCCTCATTTGGCATTGGCGACGACGAAGAGCATCGTCTGAATATACAGTTTGTATTTTGCAAATTGCTCGACCTTAACCTTTTATGATTGAAAGCCCTGCACGTGGCAAAACAAGCGACGGAAAAACGCCATCTGTACCGGGAGGTGCATACCAATGCTTCCAACGGAAAGCCAAAAGATTCAGCTCTGACTTCACAATGGTGAAGCTACATAAACCGCGACCGACTGCCAGAGGCCCTCACTTGGCATTGGCGACGACGAAGAACATCGTCTGAATGTACAGTTTGTATTTTGCAAATTGCACGACCTTACTCTTTTATGTTTCAAAGCCCTGCACGTGCCAAAAGAAGTGACGTAAAGACGCCAACCAAAACCGCGATCTGTGTACCAACGCTTCCGACGGAAAGCCAAAGGATTCAGCTCTGACTTCACAACGCTGAAGCTACGTAACGCGCCACCGGCTGGCAGAGGCCCTCACTTGGCATTGGCGACGACGAAGAAGAACATCGTCTGAATATACAGTTTGTATTTTGCAAATTGCACGACCTTAACCTTTTATGATTGAAAGCCCCGCACGTGGCAAAACAAGAGACGTAAAGACGCCATCCAAAGCCGGGAGGTGTATACCAACGCTTCCAACGGAAAGCCAAAGGATTCAGCTCTGACTTCACAACGCTGAAGCTACATAACCCACCACTGACTACAAGAGACCCTCATTTGGCATTGGCGACAACGAAGAAAAACACCCTCTGAATATACAGCTTGTATTTTGCAAATTGCACGACCTTAGCCTTTTATGATTGAAAGCCCCGCACGTGCCAAAAGAAGCGACCGAAAAACGCCATCCAAAACCGGCAGGTGTGTACGAACGCTTCCAACGGAAAGCCAAAGGAATCAGCTCTGACTTCACAACGCTGAAGCTACATAACGCACCACTGACTGCAAGAGGCCCTCATTTGGCATTGGCGACGACGAAGAAGAACATGCTCTGAATATACAGCTTGTATTTTGCAAATTGCACGACCTTACCCTTTTATGATTGAAAGCCCTGCACGTGCCAAAACAAGCGACGTAAAGACGCCATCCATAACCGGGAGGTGTATGCCAACGCTTCCAACGGAAAGCCAAAGGATTCAGCTCTGACTTCACAACACTGAAGCTACATAACCCGCCTCCGACTGTCAGAGGCCCTCACTTGGCATTGGCGACGACGAAGAAGAACATCGTCTGAATATACAGCTTGTATTTTGCAAATTGCACGACCTTAGCCTTTTATGATTGAAAGCCCTGCACGTGCCAAAACAAGCGACGTAAAGACGCCATCAAAAACCGGGAGGTGTATACCAACGCTTCCAACGGAAAGCAAATGATTCAGCTCTGACTTCACAACGCTGAAGCTACATAACCCGCTACCGACTGTCAGAGGCCCTCACTTGGCATTGGCGACGACGAAGAAGAACACCCTATGAATATACAGCTTGTATTTTGCATATTGCATGACCTTAGCCTTTTATGATTGAAAGCCGTGCACGTGCCAGAACAAATGACGTAAAGATGCCATCAAAAAACGGGAGGTGTATGCCAATGCTTCCAACGGAAAGCCAAAGGATTCAGCTCTGACTTAACGCTGAAGCTACATAACCCGCCACCCACTGCCAGAGGCCCTCACTTGGCATTGGCGACTACGAAGAACATCGTATGAATATACACTTTGTATTTTACCAATTGCAGGACCTTAACCTTTTACGAATAAAAGCCTTGCACGTGCCAAAACAAGCGACGGAAAGACGCTATCTGAAACCGGGAGGTGTGTACCAACGTTTCCAATGGAAAGCCAAAGGACTCAGCTCTGACTTCACAACGCTTAAGCTACATAACCCGCCACCGACTGCCAGAGGCCCTCACTTGGCATTGGCGATGACGAAGAACATCGTCTGAATATACAGTTTGTATTTTGCAAATTGCACGACCTTAACATTTTACGAATAAAAGCCCTGCACGTGCCAAAACAAGCGACGTAAAGACGCCATCCGAAACTGCGAGGTGTGTACCAACGCTTCCATTGGAAAGCCAAAGGATTCAGCTCTGACTCCACAACGCTGAAGCTACATAAACCGCCACCGACTGCCAGAGGCCCTCACTTGGCATTGGCGACGACGAAGAAGAACATCGTCTGAATATACAGCTTTTATTTTGCAAATTGCACGACCTTAACGTTTTATGATTGAAAGCCCTGCACGTGCCAAAACAAGCGACGTAAAGACGCTCGACCTTAACCTTTTATGATTGAAAGCCCTGCACGTGGCAAAACAAGCGACGGAAAAACGCCATCTGTACCGGGAGGTGCATACCAATGCTTCCAACGGAAAGCCAAAAGATTCAGCTCTGACTTCACAATGGTGAAGCTACATAAACCGCGACCGACTGCCAGAGGCCCTCACTTGGCATTGGCGACGACGAAGAACATCGTCTGAATGTACAGTTTGTATTTTGCAAATTGCACGACCTTACTCTTTTATGTTTCAAAGCCCTGCACGTGCCAAAAGAAGTGACGTAAAGACGCCAACCAAAACCGCGATGTGTGTACCAACGCTTCCGACGGAAAGCCAAAGGATTCAGCTCTGACTTCACAACGCTGAAGCTACGTAACGCGCCACCGGCTGGCAGAGGCCCTCACTTGGCATTGGCGACGACGAAGAAGAACATCGTCTGAATATACATCTTTTATGTTTCAAATTGCACGACCTTAGCCTTTTATAATTGAAAGCCCTGCACGTGCCAAAACAAGCGACGTAAAGACGCCATCAAAAACCGGGTGGTGTATACCAACGCTTCCAACGGAACGCCAAATGATTCAGCTCTGACTTCACAACGCTGAAGCTACATAACCCGCTACCGACTGCCAGAGGCCCTCACTTGGCATTGGCGACGACGAAGAAGACACCCTATGAATATACAGCTTGTATTTTGCATATTGCACGACCTTAGCCTTTTATGATTGAAAGCCCTGCACATGCCAAAACAAATGACGTAAAGGCGCCATCAAAAACCGGGATGTGTATGCCAATGCTTCCAACGGAAAGCCAAAGGATTCAGCTCTGACTTAACGGTGAAGCTACATAACCCGATACCCACTGCCAGAGGCCCTCACTTGGCATTGGCGACGGCGAAGAAGAACATCCTCTAAATATACAGTTTGTATTTTGCAAATTGCACGGCCTTAACCTTTTACGAAGAAAAGCCCTGCACGTGCCAAAACAAGCGACGTAAAGACGCCATCCGACACTGGGAGGTGTGTACCAACGCTTCCAATGGAAAGCCAAAGGATTCAGCTCTGACTCCACAACGCTGAAGCTACATAACCCGCCACCGACTACCAGAGGCCCTCATTTGCCATTGGCGACGACGAAGAACATCGTCTGAATATACAGCCTTTATTTTGCAAATTGCACATTAGCCTTTTATGATTGAAAGCCCTGCACTTGCCAAACCAAGCGACGTAAAGACGCCATCCAAAACCGTGAGGTGTGTAAAAATGCTTCCAATGGAAAGCCAAAGGATTCAGCTCTGACTCCACAATGCTGAAGCTACATAACCCGCCACCGACTGCCAGAGGCCCTCACTTGGCATTGGCGACGACGAAGAGCATCGTCTAAATATACAGTTTGTATTTTGCAAATTGCACGACCTTAACCTTTTATGATTGAAATGCCTGCACGTGCCAAAACAAGCGACGGAAAGACGCCATCTGAAACCGGGAGGGGTATACCAATGCTTCCAACGGAAAGCCAAAAGATTCAGCTCTGATTTCACAATAAACCGCCACCGACTGCCAGAGGCCCTCACTTGGCATTGGCGACGACGAGAAAGAACATCGCCTGAATATACAGTTTGTATTTTGCAAATTGCACGACCTTACTCTTTTACGATTGAAAACCCTGCACGTGCCAAAACAAGTGACTTAAAGACGCCAACCAAAACCGCGATGTGCGTACCAACGCTTCCGACGGAAAGCCAAACAATTCAGCTCTGACTTCACAACGCTGAAGCTACATAAACCGCCACCCACTGCCAGAGGCCCTCACTTGGCACTGGTGACGACGAAGAAGAACACCGTCTGAATATACAGCTTTTATTTTACAAATTGCACGACCTTAGCCTTTTATGATTGAAAGCCCTGCACGTGCCAAAACAAGTGACGTAAAGACACCATCCAAAACCGGGAGGTGTATACCAATGCTTCCAACGGAAAGCCAAAGGATTCAGCTCTGACTACACAACGCTGAAGCTACATAACCCGCCACCGACTGCCAGAGGCCCTCAATTGGCATTGGCGACGACGAAGAAGAACATGCTCTGAATATACAGCTTGTATTTTGCAAATTCCACGACCTTAATCTTTTGCGAATGAAAGCGCTGCACGTGCCAAAACAAGCGACGGAAAGACGACATCCGAAACTGGGAGGTGCGTACCAACGATTCCAATGGAAAGCCAAAGGATTCAGCTCTGGCTCCACAACGCTGAAGCTACATAACCCGCCACCGACTGCCAGAGGCCCTCACTTGGCATTGGCGACGACGAAGAAGAACATCGTCTGAATATACAGCTTGCATTTTGCAAATTGCACGACCTTAGCCGTTTATGATTGAAAGCCCTGCACGTGCCAAAACAAATGACGTAAAGGCGCCATCAAAAACCGGCATGTGTATGCCAATGCTTCCAACGGAAAGCCAAAGGATTCAGCTCTGACTTAACGCTGAAGCTACATAACCCGCTACCCACTGCCAGAGGCCCTCACTTGGCATTGGCGACGACAAAGAACATCGTATGAATATATAGTTTGTGTTTTACCAATTGCAGGACCTTAACCTTTTACGAATAAAAGCCCTGCACGTACCAAAACAAGCGACGGAAAGACGCCATCCGAAACCGGGAGGTGTGTACCAACGCTTCCAATGGAAAGCCAAAGCATTCAGCTCTGAGTTCACAACGCTTAAGCTACATAACCCGCCACCGTCTGCCAGAGGCCCTCACTTGGCATTGGCGACGACGAAGAAGAACATCGTCTGAATATACAGCTTGTATTTTGCAAATTGCACGACCTTAGCCTTTTGTAATTGAAAGCCCCGCACGTGCCAAAACAAGCGACGTAAAGACTCCATCCAAAACCGGGAGGTGTATACCAACGCTTCCAACGGAAAGCCAAATGATGCAGCTCTGACTTCACAACGCTGAAGCTAGATAACCCACTACCGACTGCCAGAGGCCCTCACTTGGCATTGGCGACGACGAAGAAGACACCCTATGAATATACAGCTTGTATTTTGCATATTGCACGACCTTAGCCTTTTATGATTGAAAGCCCTGGACGTGCCAAAACAAATGACGTAAAGTAGCCATCAAAAACCGGGATGTGTATGCCAATGCTTCCATTGGAAAGCCAAAGGATTCAGCTCTGACTTAACGCTGAAGCTACATAACCCGATACCCACTGCCAGAGGCCCTCACTTGGCATTGGCGACGACGAAGAAGAACATCGTCTAAATATACAGTTCGTATTTTGCAAATTGCACGACCTTAACCTTTTACGAATAAAAGCCCTGCACGTGCCAAAACAAGCGACGTAAAGACGCCATCCGACACTGGGAGGTGTGTACCAACGCTTCCAATGTAAAGCCAAAGGATTCAGCTCTGACTCCACAACGCTGAAGCTACATAACCCGCCACCGACTACCAGAGGCCCTCATTTGCCATTGGCGACGACGAAGAACATCGTCTGAATATACAGCCTTTATTTTGCAAATTGCACGACTTTAGCCTTTTATGATTGAAAGCCCTGCACTTACCAAACCAAGCGACGTAAAGACGCCATCCAAAACCGTGAGGTGTGTAAAAATGCTTCCAATGGAAAGCCAAAGGATTCAGCTCTGACTTCACAACGCTGAATCTACATAACCCGCCACCGTCTGCCAGAGGCCCTCACTTGGCATTGGCGACGACGAAGAAGAACATCGTCTGAATATACAGCTTTTATTGTGCAAATTGCACGACCTTAACCTTTTATGATTGAAAGCCCTGCACGTGCCAAAACAAGTGACGTAAAGACACCATCCAAAACCGGGAGGGGTATACCAATGCTTCCAACGGAAAGCCAAAAGATTCAGCTCTGATTTCACAATAAACCGCCACCGACTGCCAGAGGCCCTCACTTGGCATTGGCGACGACGAAAAAGAACATCGTCTAAATATACAGTTTGTATTTTGCAAATTGCACGACCTTAACCTTTTATGATTGAAAGGGCTGCACGTGCCAAAACAAGCGACGGAAAGACGCCATCTGAAACCGGGAGGGGTATACCAATGCTTCCAACGGAAAGCCAAAAGATTCAGCTCTGATTTCACAATAAACCGCCACCGACTGCCAGAGGCCCTCACTTGGCATTGGCGACGACGAAAAAGAACATCGCCTGAATATACAGTTTGTATTTTGCAAATTGCGCGAGCTTACTCTTTTACGATTGAAAGCCCTGCACGTGCCAAAACAAGTGACTTAAAGACGCCAACCAAAACCGCGATGTGTGTACCAACGCTTCCGACGGAAAGCCAAACGATTCAGCTCTGACTTCACAACGCTGAAGCTACGTAATCCGCCACCGACTGCCAGAGGCCCTCACTTGGCATTGGCGACGACGAAGAAGAACATCGTCTGAATATACAGCTTTTATTTTGCAAATTGCAAGACCTTAGCCTTTAATGATTGAAAGCCCTGCACGTGCCAAAACAAGCGACCGAAAGACGCCATCCGAAACTGGGAGGTGCATACCAACGATTCCAATGGAAAGCCAAAGGATTCAGCTCTGACTCCACAACGCTGAAGCTACATAATCCGCCACCGACTGCCAGAGGCCCTCACTTGGCATTGGCGACGACGAAGAAGAACATCCTCTGAATATACAGCTTGCATTTTGCAAATTGCACGACCTTAGCCTTTTATGATTGAAAGCCCCGCACGTGCCAAAACAAGCGACGTAAAGACGCCATCCAAAACCGGGAGGTGTGTAGGAACGCTTCCAACGGAAAGCCAAAGGATTCAGCTCTGACTCCACAACGCTGAAGCTACATAACCCGCCACCGACTGCCACAGGCCCTCACTTGGCATTGGCGACGACTAAGAACATTGTCTGAATATACAGTTTGTATTTTGCAAATTGCACGACCTTAACCTGTTATGATTGAAAGCCCTGCACGTGCCAAAACAAGTGGCGTAAAGACGCCATCGAAAACCGGGAGGTGTATACCAATGCTTCCAATGGAAAGCCAAGGGATTCAGCTCTGACTTCACAACGCTGAAGCTACATAAACCGCTACCGACTGCCAGAGCCCCTCACTTGGCATTGGCGACGACGAACACCCTCTGAATATACAGCTTGTATTTTGCAAATTGCACGACCTTACTCTTTTATGATTGAAAGCCCTGCACGTGCCAAAACAAGCGACGTAAAGATGCCATCCAAAACTGGGAGGTTTATACCAACGCTTCCAACGGAAAGCCAAAGGATTCAGCTCTGACTTAACGCTGAAGCTACATAACCCGCCACCCACTGCCAGAGGCCCTCACTTGGCATTGGCGACGACGAAGAACATCGTATGAATATACAGTTTGTATTTTACCTATTGCAGGACCTTAACCTTTTACGAATAAAAGCCCTGCACGTGCCAAAACAAGCGACGGAAAGACGCCATCCGAAATTGGGAGGTGTGTACGAACGCTTCCAATGGAAAGCCAAAGGATCCAGCTCGGACTTCACAACGCTGAAGGTACATAACCCGCCACCGACTGCCAGAGGCCCTCAATTGGCATTGGCGACGACGAAGGACATCGTGTGATTATACAGGTTGTATTTTGCAAAATGCACGACCTTAACCTTTTACGAATAAAAGCCCTGCACGTGCCAAAACAAGCGACGGAAAGACGCCATCCGAAACCGGGAGGTGCATACCAACGCTTCCAACGGAAAGCCAGAGGATTCAGCTCTGACTCCACAACGCTGAAGCTACATAAACCGCCACCGACGGCCAGAGGCCCTTACTTCGCATTGGCGACGACGAAGAAAAACACCCTCTGAATATACAGCTTGTATTTTGCAAATTGCACGACCTTAATCTTTTACGAATAAAAACCCTGCACATGCCAAAAGAAGCGACCGAAAAACGCCATCCAAAACCGGCAGGTGTGTACGAACGCTTCCAACGTAAAGCCAAAGGAATCAGGTCTGACTTGATAACGCTGAAGCTACATTACCCGCCACCGACTGCAAGGGGCCCTCATTTGGCATTGGCGACGACGAAGAAGAACATCGTCTGAATATACAGCTTGCATTTTGCAAATTGCACGACCTTAGCCTTTTATGATTGAAAGCCCTGCACGTGCCAAAACAAGCGACGTAAAGACGCCATCGAAAACCGGGAGGTGTGTACAAATGCTTCCAATGGAAAGCCAAAGGATTCAGCTCTGACTCCACAACGCTGAAGCTACATAACCCGCCACAGACTGCCAGAGGCCCTCATTTGGCATTGGCGACGACGAAGAGCATCGTCTGAATATACAATTTGTATTTTGCAAATTGCACGAACTTAACCTTTTATGATTGAAAGCCCTGCACGTGGCAAAACAAGCGACGGAAAGACGCCATCTGAAACCGGGAGGTGTATACCAATGCTTCCAACGGAAAGCCAAAAGATTCAGCTCTGACTTCACAACGCTGAATCTACATAACTCGCTACCGACTGCCAGAGGCCCTCACTTGGCATTGGCGACGATGAAGAACAACATCGTCTGAATATACAGTTTGTATTTTGCAAATTGCACGACCTTAACCTTTTATGATTGAAAGCCCTGCAGGTGCCAAAACAAGTGACGTAAAGACATCATCCATAACCGGAAGGTGTATACCAATGCTTCCAACGGAGAGCCAAAGGATTCAGCTCTGACTTCACAACGCTGAACCTACATAACCCGCCACCGACTGCAAGAGGCCCTCATTTGGCATTGGCGACGACGAAGAAGAGCATGCTCTGAATATACAACTTGTATTTTGCAAATAGCACGACCTTAATCTTTTACGAATGAAAGCCCTGCACGTGCCAAAACAAGCGACGGAAAGACGCCATCCGAAACTGGGAGGTGCATACCAACGACTCCAATGGAAAGCTAAAGGATTCAGCTCTGACTCCACAACGCTGAAGCTACATAACCCGCCACCGACTGCCAGAGGCCCTCACTTGGCATTGGCTACGACGAAGAAGAACATCGTCTGAATATACAGCTTGTATTTTGCAAATTGCACGACCTTAGCCTTTTATGATTGAAAGCCCTGCACGTGCCAAAACAAATGACGTAAAGGCGCCATCAAAAACCGGGATGTGTATGCCAATGCTTCCAACGGAAAGCCAAAGGATTCAGCTCTGACTTAACGCTGAAGCTACATAACCCGCTACCTACTGCCAGAGGCCCTCACTTGGCATTGGCGACGACAAAGAACATCGTATGAATATACAGTTTGTGTTTTACCAATTGCAGGACCTTAACCTTTTACGAATAAAAGCCCTGCACGTGCCAAAACAAGCGACGGAAAGACGCCATCCGAAACCGGGAGGTGTGTACCAACGCTTCCAATGGAAAGCCAAAGCATTCAGCTCTGAGTTCACAACGCTTAAGCTACATAACCCGCCACCGACTGCCAGAGGCCCTCACTGGGCATTGGCGACGACGAAGACGAACATCGTCTAAATATACAGTTTGTATTTTGCAAATTGCGCGAACTCAACCTTTTACGAATAAAAGCCCTGCACGTGCCAAAACAAGCGACGTAAAGACGCCATCCGACACTGGGAGGTGTGTACCAACGCTTCCAATGGAAAGCCAAAGGATTCAGCTCTGACTCCACAACGCTGAAGCTACATAACCCGCCACCGACTACCAGAGGCCCTCATTTGCCATTGGCGACGACGAAGAACATCGTCTGAATATACAGCCTTTATTTTGCAAATTGCACGACATTAGCCTTTTATGATCGAAAGCCCTGCACTTGCCAAAACAAGCGACGTAAAGACGCCATCCAAAACCGTGAGGTGTGTAAAAATGCTTCCAATGGAAAGCCAAAGGATTCAGCTCTGACTCCACAACGCTGAAGCTACATAACCCACCAACGACTGCCAGAGGCCCTCACTTGGCATTGGCGACGACGAAGAGCATCGTCTAAATATACAGTTTGTATTTTGCAAATTGCACGACCTTAACCTTTTATGATTGAAAGGCCTGCACGTGCCAAAACAAGCGACGGAAAGACGACATCTGAAACCGGGAGGGGTATACCAATGCTTCCAACGGAAAGCCAGAAGATTCAGCTCTGATTTCACAATAAACCGCCATCGACTGCCAGAGGCCCTCACTTGGCATTGGCGACGACGAAAAAGAACATCGCCTGAATATACAGTTTGTATTTTGCAAATTGCACGACCTTACTCTTTTATGATTGAAAGCCCTGCACGTGCCAAAACAAGTGACGTAAAGACGCCAACCAAAACAGCGATGTGTGTACCAAGGCTTCCGACGGAAAGCCAAACGATTCAGCTCTGACTTCACAACGCTGAAGCTACGTAACCCGCCACCGACTGCCAGAGGCCCTCACTTGGCATTGGCGACGACGAAGAAGAACATCGTCAGAATATACAGCCTTTATTTTGCAAATTGCACGACCTTAGCCTTTTAAGATTGAAAGCCCTGCACGTGCAAAACAAGCGACGTAAAGACGCCATCCAAAACCGGGAGGTGTGTACCAACGCTTCCAACGGAAAGCCAAAGGATTCAGCTCTGACTTCACAACGCTGAATCTACATAACCCGCTACCGACTGCCAGAGGCCCTCACTTGGCATTGGCGACGACGAAGAAGAACATCGTCTGAATATACAGTTTGTATTTTGCAAGTTGCACGACCTTAACCTTTTATGATTGAAAGCCCTGCACGTGCCAAAACAAGTGACGTAAAGACACCATCCAAAACCGGGAGGTGTATACCAATGCTTCCAACGGAAAGCCAAAGGATTCAGCTCTGACTACACAAAGCTGAAGCTACATAACCCGCCACCGACTGCCAGAGGCCCTCAATTGGCATTGGTGACGACGAAGAACATCGTCTGAATATACAGTTTGTCTTTTGCAAATTGCACGACCTTAACCTTTTACGAACAAAAACCCTACACGTGCCAAAAGAAGCGACCGAAAAACGCCATCCAAAACCGGCAGGTGTGTAGGAACGCTTCCAACGGAAAGCCAAAGGAATCAGCTCTGACTTCACAACGCTGAAGCTACATAACCCGCTACCGAGTGCCAGAGGCCCTCACTTGGCATTGGCGACGACGAAGAAGACACCCTATGAATATACAGCTTGTATTTTGCATATTGCACGACCTTAGCCTTTTATGATTGAAAGCCCTGCACGTGCCAAAACAAATGACGTAAAGGCGCCATCAAAAACCCGGATGTGTATGCCAATGCTTCCAACGGAAAGCCAAAGGATTCAGCTCTGGCTTAACGCCGAAGCTACATAACCCGCCACCGACTGCCAGAGGCCCTCACTTGGCATTGGCGACGACGAAGAAGAACATCGTCTAAATATACAGTTTGTATTTTACAAATTGCGCGACCTTAACCTTTTACGAATAAAAGCCCTGCACGTGCCAAAACAAGCGACGTAAAGACGCCATCCGACACTGGGAGGTGTGTACCAACGCTTCCAATGGAAAGCCAAAGGATTCAGCTCTGACTCCACAACGCTGAAGCTACATAACCCGCCACCGACTACCAGAGGCCCTCATTTGCCATTGGTGACGACGAAGAACATCGTCTGAATATACAGCCTTTATTTTGCAAATTGCGCGAGCTTACTCTTTTACGATTGAAAGCCCTGCACGTGCCAAAACAAGTGACTTAAAGACGCCAACCAAAACCGCGATGTGTGTACCAACGCTTCCGACGGAAAGCCAAACGATTCAGCTCTGACTTCACAACGCTGAAGCTACGTTACCCGCCACCGACTGCCAGAGGCCCTCACTTGGCATTGGCGACGACGAAGAAGAACATCGTCTGAATATACAGCTTTTATTTTGCAAATTGCAAGACCTTAGCCTTTAATGATTGAAAGCCCTGCACGTGCCAATCAAGGGACGTAAAGACGCCATCCAAAACCGGGAGGTGTGTACCAACGCTTCCAACGGAATGCCAAAGGATTCAGCTCTGACTTCACAACGCTGAAGCTACATAAACCGCCACCCACTGCCAGAGGCCCTTACTTGGCACTGGTGACGACGAAGAAGAACACCGTCTGAATATACAGCTTTTATTTTGCAAATTGCACGACCTTAGCCTTTTATGATTGAAAGCCCTGCACGTGCAAAACAAGCGACGTAAAGACGCCATCCAAAACCGGGAGGTGTGTACCAACGCTCCCAACGGAAAGCCAAAGGATTCAGCTCTGACTTCACAACGCTGAATCTACATAACCCGCTACCGACTGCCAGAGGCCCTCACTTGGCATTGGCGACGACGAAGGTTTGGTTTGGTTTGGTTTATGGGGTTTAACGTCCCAAAGCGACTAAGGCTATGAGAGACGCCGTAGTGGAGGGCTCCGGAAATTTCGACCACCTGGGGTTCTTTAACGTGCACTGACATCGCACAGTACACGGGCCTCTAGAATTTCTCCTCCAAAGAAATTCCAGCCGCCGCGGCCGGGATCGAACCCGCGTCTTTCGGGTCAGCAGCCGAGCACCATAACCACTGGGCCACCGCGGCGGCGGCGACGACGAAGAAGAACATGCTCTGAATATACAGCTTGTATTTTGCAAATTCCACGACCTTAACCTTTTATGATTGAAAGGCCTGCACGTGCCAAAACAAGCGACGGAAAGACGCCATCTGAAATCGGGAGGGGTATACCAATGCTTCCAACGGAAAGCCAAAAGATACAGCTCTGATTTCACAATAAACCGCCACCGACTGCCAGAGGCCCTCACCTGGCATTGGCGACGACGAAAAAGAACATCGCCTGAATATACAGTTTGTATTTTGCAAATTGCGCGAGCTTACTCTTTTACGATTGAAAGCCCTGCACGTGCCAAAACAAGTGACTTAAAGACGCCAACCAAAACCGCGATGTGTGTACCAACGCTTCCGACGGAAAGCCAAACGATTCAGCTCTGACTTCACAACGCTGAAGCTACGTAACCCGCCACCGACTGCCAGAGGCCCTCACTTGGCATTGGCGACGACGAAGAAGAACATCGTCTGAATATACAGCTTTTATTGTGCAAATTGCAAGACCTTAGCCTTTAATGATTGAAAGCCCTGCACGTGCCAATCAAGGGACGTAAAGACGCCATCCAAAACCGGGAGGTGTGTACCAACGCTTCCAATGGAATGCCAAAGGATTCAGCTCTGACTTAACGCTGAAGCTACATAACCCGCCACCCACTGCCAGAGGCCCTCACTTGGCATTGGCGACGACGAAGAACATCGTATGAATATACAGTTTGTATTTTACCTATTGCAGGACCTTAACCTTTTACGAATAAAAGCCCTGCACGTGCCAAAACAAGCGACGGAAAGACGCCATCCGAAATTGGGAGGTGTGTACGAACGCTTCCAATGGAAAGCCAAAGGATCCAGCTCGGACTTCACAACGCTGAAGGTACATAACCCGCCACCGACTGCCAGAGGCCCTCAATTGGCATTGGCGACGACGAAGGACATCGTGTGATTATAGAGGTTGTATTTTGCAAAATACACGACCTTAACCTTTTACGAATAAAAGCCCTGCACGTGCCAAAACAAGCGACGGAAAGACGCCATCCGAAACCGGGAGGTGCATACCAACGCTTCCAACGGAAAGCCAGAGGATTCAGCTCTGACTCCACAACGCTGAAGCTACATAAACCGCCACCGACGGCCAGAGGCCCTTACTTCGCATTGGCGACGACGAAGAAAAACACCCTCTGAATATACAGCTTGTATTTTGCAAATTGCACGACCTTAATCTTTTACGAATAAAAACCCTGCACATGCCAAAAGAAGCGACCGAAAAACGCCATCCAAAACCGGCAGGTGTGTACGAACGCTTCCAACGTAAAGCCAAAGGAATCAGGTCTGACTTGATAACGCTGAAGCTACATTACCCGCCACCGACTGCAAGGGGCCCTCATTTGGCATTGGCGACGACGAAGAAGAACATGCTCTGAATACACAGCTTGTATTTTGCAAATTGCACGACCTTAATCTTTTACGAATGAAAGCCCTGCACGTGCCAAAACAAGCGACGGAAAGACGCCATCAGAAACTGGGAGGTGCATACCAACGACTCCAATGGAAAGCCAAAGGATTCAGCTCTGACTCCACTACGCTGAAGCTACATAACCCGCCACCGACTGCCAGAGGCCCTCACTTGGCATTGGCGACGACGAAGAAGAACATCGTCTGAATATACAGCTTGCATTTTGCAAATTGCACGACCTTAGCCTTTTATGATTGAAAGCCCTGCACGTGCCAAAACAAGCGACGTAAAGACGCCATCGAAAACCGGGAGGTGTGTACAAATGCTTCCAATGGAAAGCCAAAGGATTCAGCTCTGACTCCACAAAGCTGAAGCTACATAACCCGCCACAGACTGCCAGAGGCCCTCATTTGGCATTGGCGACGACGAAGAGCATCGTCTGAATATACAATTTGTATTTTGCAAATTGCACGACCTTAACCTTTTATGATTGAAAGCCCTGCAGGTGCCAAAACAAGTGGCGTAAAGACATCATCCATAACCGGAAGGTGTATACCAATGCTTCCAACGGAGAGCCAAAGGATTCAGCTCTGACTTCACAACGCTGAACCTACATAACCCGCCACCGACTGCAAGAGGCCCTCATTTGGCATTGGCGACGACGAAGAAGAGCATGCTCTGAATATACAACTTGTATTTTGCAAATAGCACGACCTTAATCTTTTACGAATGAAAGCCCTGCACGTGCCAAAACAAGCGACGGAAAGACGCCATCCGAAACTGGGAGGTGCATACCAACGACTCCAATGGAAAGCTAAAGGATTCAGCTCTGACTCCACAACGCTGAAGCTACATAACCCGCCACCGACTGCCAGAGGCCCTCACTTGGCATTGGCTACGACGAAGAAGAACATCGTCTGAATATACAGCTTGTATTTTGCAAATTGCACGACCTTAGCCTTTTATGATTGAAAGCCCTGCACGTGCCAAAACAAATGACGTAAAGGCGCCATCAAAAACCGGGATGTGTATGCCAATGCTTCCAACGGAAAGCCAAAGGATTCAGCTCTGACTTAACGCTGAAGCTACATAACCCGCTACCCACTGCCAGAGGCCCTCACTTGGCACTGGCGACGACAAAGAACATCGTATGAATATACAGTTTGTGTTTTACCAATTGCAGGACCTTAACCTTTTACGAATAAAAGCCCTGCACGTGCCAAAACAAGCGACGGAAAGACGCCATCCGAAACCGGGAGGTGTGTACCAACGCTTCCAATGGAAAGCCAAAGCATTCAGCTCTGAGTTCACAACGCTTTATCTACATAACCCGCCACCGACTGCCAGAGGCCCTCACTTGGCATTGGCGACGACGAAGACGAACATCGTCTAAATATACAGTTTGTATTTTGCAAATTGCGCGAACGCAACCTTTTACGAATAAAAGCCCTGCACGTGCCAAAACAAGCGACGTAAAGACGCCATCCGACACTGGGAGGTGTGTACCAACGCTTCCAATGGAAAGCCAAAGGATTCAGCTCTGACTTCACAACGCTGAAGCTACGTAACCCGCCACCGACTGCCAGAGGCCCTCACTTGGCATTGGCGACGACGAAGAAGAGCATCGTCTGAATATGCAGCTTTTATTTTGCAAATTGCAAGACCTTAGCCTTTAATGATTGAAAGCCCTGCACGTGCCAATCAAGGGACGTAAAGACGCCATCCAAAACCGGGAGGTGTGTACCAACGCTTCCAACGGAATGCCAAAGGATTCAGCTCTGACTTCACAACGCTGAAGCTACATAAACCGCCACCCACTGCCAGAGGCCCTTACTTGGCACTGGTGACGACGAAGAAGAACACCGTCTGAATATACAGCTTTTATTTTGCAAATTGCACTACCTTAGCCTTTTATGATTGAAAGCCCTGCACGTGCAAAACAAGCGACGTAAAGACGCCATCCAAAACCGGGAGGTGTGTACCAACGCTCCCAACGGAAAGCCAAAGGATTCAGCTCTGACTTCACAACGCTGAATCTACATAACCCGCTACCGACTGCCAGAGGCCCTCACTTGGCATTGGCGACGACGAAGACGAACATCGTCTGAATATACAGTTTGTATTTTGCAAATTGCACGACCTTAACCTTTTATGATTGAAAGCCCTGCACGTGCCAAAACAAGTGACGTAAAGACACCATCCAAATCCGGGAGGTGTATACCAATGCTTCCAACGGAAAGCCAAAGGATTCAGCTCTGACTACACAACGCTGAAGCTACATAACCCGCCACCGACTGCCAGAGGCCCTCAATTGGCATTGGCGACGACGAAGAACATCGTATGAATATACAGTTTGTCTTTTGCAAATTGCACGACCTTAACCTTTTACGAATAAAAACCCTACACGTGCCAACAGAAGCGACCGAAAAACGCCATCCAAAACCGGCAAGTGTGTAGGAACGCTCCCAACGGAAAGCCACAGGAATCAGCTCTGACTTCATAACGCTGAAGCTACATAACCCGCCACCGACTGCAAGGGGCCCTCATTTGGCATTAACGACGACGAAGAAGAACATGCTCTGAATATACAGCTTGTATTTTGCAAATTCCACGACCTTAACCTTTTATGATTGAAAGGCCTGCACGTGCCAAAACAAGCGACGGAAAGACGCCATCTGAAATCGGGAGGGGTATACCAATGCTTCCAACGGAAAGCCAAAAGATTCAGCTCTGATTTCACAATAAACCGCCACCGACTGCCAGAGGCCCTCACTTGGCATTGGCGACGACGAAAAAGAACATCGCCTGAATATACAGTTTGTATTTTGCAAATTGCGCGAGCTTACTCTTTTACGATTGAAAGCCCTGCACGTGCCAAAACAAGTGACTTAAAGACGCCAACCAAAACCGCGATGTGTGTACCAACGCTTCCGACGGAAAGCCAAACGATTCAGCTCTGACTTCACAACGCTGAAGCTACGTAACCCGCCACCGACTGCCAGAGGCCCTCACTTGGCATTGGCGACGACGAAGAAGAACATCGTCTGAATATACAGCTTTTATTGTGCAAATTGCAAGACCTTAGCCTTTAATGATTGAAAGCCCTGCTCGTGCCAATCAAGGGACGTAAAGACGCCATCCAAAACCGGGAGGTGTGTACCAACGCTTCCAACGGAATGCCAAAGGATTCAGCTCTGACTTCACAACGCTGAAGCTACATAAACCGCCACCCACTGCCAGAGGCCCTTACTTGGCACTGGTGACGACGAAGAAGAACACCGTCTGAATATACAGCTTTTATTTTGCAAATTGCACGACCTTAGCCTTTTATGATTGAAAGCCCTGCACGTGCAAAACAAGCGACGTAAAGACGCCATCCAAAACCGGCAGTTGTGTAGGAACGCTCCCAAAGGAAAGCCAAAGGAATCAGCTCTGACTTCATAACGCTGAAGCTACATAACCCGCCACCGACTGCAAGGGGCCCTCATTTGGCATTAACGACGATGAAGAAGAACATGCTCTGAATATACAGCTTGTATTTTGCAAATTGCACGACCTTAACCTGTTATGATTGAAAGCCCTGCACGTGCCAAAACAAGTGGCGTAAAGACGCCATCAAAAACCGGGAGGTGTATACCAATGCTTCCAATGGAAAGCCAAAGGATTCAGCTCCGACTTCACAACGCTGAAGCTACATAAACCGCTACCGACTGCCAGAGCCCCTCACTTGGCATTGGCGACGACGAACACCCTCTGAATATACAGCTTGTATTTTGCAAATTGCACGACCTTACTCTTTTATGATTGAAAGCCCTGCACGTGCCAAAAAAAGCGACGTAAAGACGCCATCCAAAACTGGGAGGTTTATACCAACGCTTCCAACGGAAAGCCAAAGGATTCAGCTCTGACTTAACGCTGAAGCTACATAACCCGCCACCCACTGCCAGAGGCCCTCACTTGGCATTGGCGACGACGAAGAACATCGTATGAATATACAGTTTGTATTTTACCTATTGCAGGACCTTAACCTTTTACGAATAAAAGCCCTGCACGTGCCAAAACAAGCGACGGAAAGACGCCATCCGAAACCGGGAGGTGCATACCAACGCTTCCAACGGAAAGTCAGAGGATTCAGCTCTGACTCCACAACGCTGAAGCTACATAAACCGCCACCGACGGCCAGAGGCCCTTACTTCGCATTGGCGACGACGAAGAAAAACACCCTCTGAATATACAGCTTGTATTTTGCAAATTGCACGACCTTAATCTTTTACGAATAAAAACCCTGCACATGCCAAAAGAAGCGACCGAAAAACGCCATCCAAAACCGGCAGGTGTGTACGAACGCTTCCAACGTAAAGCCAAAGGAATCAGGTCTGACTTGATAACGCTGAAGCTACATTACCCGCCACCGACTGCAAGGGGCCCTCATTTGGCATTGGCGACGACGAAGAAGAACATGCTCTGAATACACAGCTTGTATTTTGCAAATTGCACGACCTTAATCTTTTACGAATGAAAGCCCTGCACGTGCCAAAACAAGCGACGGAAAGACGCCATCCGAAACTGGGAGGTGCATACCAACGACTCCAATGGAAAGCCAAAGGATTCAGCTCTGACTCCACTACGCTGAAGCTACATAACCCGCCACCGACTGCCAGAGGCCCTCACTTGGCATTGGCGACGACGAAGAAGAACATCGTCTGAATATACAGCTTGCATTTTGTAAATTGCACGACCTTAGCCTTTTATGATTGAAAGCCCTGCACGTGCCAAAATAAGCGACGTAAAGACGCCATCGAAAACCGGGAGGTGTGTACAAACGCTTCCAATGGAAAGCCAAAGGATTCAGCTCTGACTCCACAACGCTGAAGCTACATAACCCGCCACAGACTGCCAGAGGCCCTCATTTGGCATTGGCGACGACGAAGAGCATCGTCTGAATATACAATTTGTATTTTGCAAATTGCACGAACTTAACCTTTTATGATTGAAAGCCCTGCACGTGGCAAAACAAGCGACGGAAAGACGCCATCTGAAACCGGGAGGTGTATACCAATGCTTCCAACGGAAAGCCAAAAGATTCAGCTCTGACTTCACAACGCTGAATCTACATAACTCGGTACCGACTGCCAGAGGCCCTCACTTGGCATTGGCGACGATGAAGAACAACATCGTCTGAATATACAGTTTGTATTTTGCAAATTGCACGACCTTAACCTTTTATGATTGAAAGCCCTGCAGGTGCCAAAACAAGTGACGTAAAGACATCATCCATAACCGGAAGGTGTATACCAATGCTTCCAACGGAGAGCCAAAGGATTCAGCTGACTTCACAACGCTGAACCTAGATAACCCGCCACCGACTGCAAGAGGCCCTCATTTGGCATTGGCGACGACGAAGAAGAGCATGCTCTGAATATACAACTTGTATTTTGCAAATAGCACGACCTTAATCTTTTACGAATGAAAGCCCTGCACGTGCCAAAACAAGCGACGGAAAGACGCCATCCGAAACTGGGAGGTGCATACCAACGACTCCAATGGAAAGCTAAAGGATTCAGCTCTGACTCCACAACGCTGAAGCTACATAACCCGCCACCGACTGCCAGAGGCCCTCACTTGGCATTGGCGACGACGAAGACGAACATCGTCTAAATATACAGTTTGTATTTTGCAAATTGCGCGAACTCAACCTTTTACGAATAAAAGCCCTGCACGTGCCAAAACAAGCGACGTAAAGACGCCATCCGACACTGGGAGGTGTGTACCAACGCTTCCAATGGAAAGCCAAAGGATTCAGCTCTGACTCCACAACGCTGAAGCTACATAACCCGCCACCGACTACCAGAGGCCCTCACTTGGCATTGGCGACGACGAAGAGCATCGTCTAAATATACAGTTTGTATTTTGCAAATTGCACGACCTTAACCTTTTATGATTGAAAGGCCTGCACGTGCCAAAACAAGCGACGGAAAGACGACATCTGAAACCGGGAGGGGTATACCAATGCTTCCAACGGAAAGCCAGAAGATTCAGCTCTGATTTCACAATAAACCGCCATCGACTGCCAGAGGCCCTCACTTGGCATTGGCGACGACGAAAAAGAACATCGCCTGAATATACAGTTTGTATTTTGCAAATTGCACGACCTTACTCTTTTATGATTGAAAGCCCTGCACGTGCCAAAACAAGTGACGTAAAGACGCCAACCAAAACCGCGATGTGTGTACCAAGGCTTCCGACGGAAAGCCAAACGATTCAGCTCTGACTTCACAACGCTGAAGCTACGTAACCCGCCACCGACTGCCAGAGGCCCTCACTTGGCATTGGCGACGACGAAGAAGAACATCGTCAGAATATACAGCCTTTATTTTGGAAATTGCACGACCTTAGCCTTTTAAGATTGAAAGCCCTGCACGTGCAAGACAAGCGACGTAAAGACGCCATCCAAAACCGGGAGGTGTGTACCAACGCTTCCAACGGAAAGCCAAAGGATTCAGCTCTGACTTCACAACGCTGAATCTACATAACCCGCTACCGACTGCCAGAGGCCCTCACTTGGCATTGGCGACGACGAAGAAGAACATCGTCTGAATATACAGTTTGTATTTTGCAAGTTGCACGACCTTAACCTTTTATGATTGAAAGCCCTGCACGTGCCAAAACAAGTGACGTAAAGACACCATCCAAAACCGGGAGGTGTATACCAATGCTTCCAACGGAAAGCCAAAGGATTCAGCTCTGACTACACAAAGCTGAAGCTACATAACCCGCCACCGACTGCCAGAGGCCCTCAGTTGGCATTGGTGACGACGAAGAACATCGTCTGAATATACAGTTTGTCTTTTGCAAATTGCACGACCTTAACCTTTTACGAACAAAAACCCTACACGTGCCAAAAGAAGCGACCGAAAAACGCCATCCAAAACCGGCAGGTGTGTAGGAACGCTTCCAACGGAAAGCCAAATTAATAAGCTCTGACTTCACAACGCTGAAGCTACATAACCCGCTACCGAGTGCCAGAGGCCCTCACTTGGCATTGGCGACGACGAAGAAGACACGCTATGAATATACAGCTTGTATTTTGCATATTGCACGACCTTAGCCTTTTATGATTGAAAGCCCTGCACGTGCCAAAACAAATGACGTAAAGGCGCCATCAAAAACCCGGATGTGTATGCCAATGCTTCCAACGGAAAGCCAAAGGATTCAGCTCTAGCTTAACGCCGAAGCTACATAACCCGCCACCGACTGCCAGAGGCCCTCACTTGGCATTGGCGACGACGAAGAAGAACATCGTCTAAATATACAGTTTGTATTTTACAAATTGCGCGTCCTTAACCTTTTACGAATAAAAGCCCTGCACGTGCCAAAACAAGCGACGTAAAGACGCCATCCGACACTGGGAGGTGTGTACCAACGCTTCCAATGGAAAGCCAAAGGATTCAGCTCTGACTCCACAACGCTGAAGCTACATAACCCGCCACCGACTACCAGAGGCCCTCATTTGCCATTGGCGACGACGAAGAACATCGTCTGAATATACAGCCTTTATTTTGCAAATTGCACGACATTAGCCTTTTATGATTGAAAGCCCTGCACTTGCCAAACCAAGCGACGTAAAGACGCCATCCAAAACCGTGAGGTGTGTAAAAATGCTTCCAATGGAAAGCCAAAGGATTCAGCTCTGACTCCACAACGCTGAAGCTACATAACCCGCCACCGACTGCCAGAGGCCCTCACTTGGCATTGGCGACGACGAAAAAGAACATCGCCTGAATATACAGTTTGTATTTTGCAAATTGCGCGAGCTTACTCTTTTACGATTGAAAGCCCTGCACGTGCCAAAACAAGTGACTTAAAGACGCCAACCAAAACCGCGATGTGTGTACCAACGCTTCCGACGGAAAGCCAAACGATTCAGCTCTGACTTCACAACGCTGAAGCTACGTAACCCGCCACCGACTGCCAGAGGCCCTCACTTGGCATTGGCGACGACGAAGAAGAACATCGTCTGAATATACAGCTTTTATTTTGCAAATTGCAAGACCTTAGCCTTTAATGATTGAAAGCCCTGCACGTGCCAATCAAGGGACGTAAAGACGCCATCCAAAACCGGGAGGTGTGTACCAACGCTTCCAACGGAATGCCAAAGGATTCAGCTCTGACTTCACAACGCTGAAGCTACATAAACCGCCACCCACTGCCAGAGGCCCTTACTTGGCACTGGTGACGACGAAGAAGAACACCGTCTGAATATACAGCTTTTATTTTGCAAATTGCACGACCTTAGCCTTTTATGATTGAAAGCCCTGCACGTGCAAAACAAGCGACGTAAAGACGCCATCCAAAACCGGGAGGTGTGTACCAACGCTCCCAACGGAAAGCCAAAGGATTCAGCTCTGACTTCACAACGCTGAATCTACATAACCCGCTACCGACTGCCAGAGGCCCTCACTTGGCATTGGCGACGACGAAGAAGAACATCGTCTGAATATACAGTTTGTATTTTGCAAATTGCACGACCTTAACCTTTTATGATTGAAAGCCCTGCACGTGCCAAAACAAGTGACGTAAAGACACCATCCAAAACCGGGAGGTGTATACCTATGCTTCCAACGGAAAGCCAAAGGATTCAGCTCTGACTACACAACGCTGAAGCTAAATAACCCGCCACCGACTGCCAGAGGCCCTCAATTGGCATTGGCGACGACGAAGAACATCGTATGAATATACAGTTTGTCTTTTGCAAATTGCACGACCTTAACCTTTTACGAATAAAAACCCTACACGTGCCAACAGAAGCGACCGAAAAACGCCATCCAAAACAGGCAAGTGTGTAGGAACGCTCCCAACGGAAAGCCAAAGGAATCAGCTCTGACTTCATAACGCTGAAGCTACATAACCCGCCACCGACTGCAAGGGGCCCTCATTTGGCATTAACGACGACGAAGAAGAACATGCTCTGAATATGCAGCTTGTATTTTGCAAATTCCACGACCTTAACCTTTTATGATTGAAAGGCCTGCACGTGCCAAAACAAGCGACGGAAAGACGCCATCTGAAATCGGGAGGGGTATACCAATGCTTCCAACGGAAAGCCAAAAGATTCAGCTCTGATTTCACAATAAACCGCCACCGACTGCCAGAGGCCCTCACTTGGCATTGGCGACGACGAAAAAGAACATCGCCTGAATATACAGTTTGTATTTTGCAAATTGCGCGAGCTTACTCTTTTACGATTGAAAGCCCTGCACGTGCCAAAACAAGTGACTTAAAGACGCCAACCAAAACCGCGATGTGTGTACCAACGCTTCCGACGGAAAGCCAAACGATTCAGCTCTGACTTCACAACGCTGAAGCTACGTAACCCGCCACCGACTGCCAGAGGCCCTCACTTGGCATTGGCGACGACGAAGAAGAACATCGTCTGAATATACAGCTTTTATTGTGCAAATTGCAAGACCTTAGCCTTTAATGATTGAAAGCCCTGCACGTGCCAATCAAGGGACGTAAAGACGCCATCCAAAACCGGGAGGTGTGTACCAACGCTTCCAACGGAATGCCAAAGGATTCAGCTCTGACTTCACAACGCTGAAGCTACATAAACCGCCACCCACTGCCAGAGGCCCTTACTTGGCACTGGTGACGACGAAGAAGAACACCGTCTGAATATACAGCTTTTATTTTGCAAATTGCACGACCTTAGCCTTTTATGATTGAAAGCCCTGCACGTGCAAAACAAGCGACGTAAAGACGCCATCCAAAACCGGCAGGTGTGTAGGAACGCTCCCAACGGAAAGCCAAAGGAATCAGCTCTGACTTCATAACGCTGAAGCTACATAACCCGCCACCGACTGCAAGGGGCCCTCATTTGGCATTAACGACGATGAAGAAGAACATGCTCTGAATATACAGCTTGTATTTTGCAAATTCCACGACCTTAATCTTTTGCGAATGAAAGCCCTGCACGTGCCAAAACAAGCGACCGAAAGACGCCATCCGAAACTGGGAGGTGCATACCAACGATTCCAATGGAAAGCCAAAGGATTCAGCTCTGACTCCACAACGCTGAAGCTACATAACCCGCCACCGACTGCCAGAGGCCCTCACTTGGCATTGGCGACGACGAAGAAGAACATCGTCTGAATATACAGCTTGCATTTTGCAAATTGCACGACCTTAGCCTTTTATGATTGAAAGCCCCGCACGTGCCAAAACAATCGACGTAAAGACGCCATCCAAAACCGGGAGGTGTGTAGGAACGCTTCCAACGGAAAGCCAAAGGAATCAGCTCTGACTTCATAAAGCTGAAGCTACATAACCCGCCACCGACTGCAAGGGGCCCTCATTTGGCATTAACGACGACGAAGAAGAACATGCTCTGAATATACAGCTTGTATTTTGCAAATTCCACAACCTTAATCTTTTGCGAATGAAAGCCCTGCACGTGCTAAAACAAGCGACGGAAAGACGCCATCCGAAACTGGGAGGTGCATACCAACGCTTCCAATGGAAAGCCAAAGGATTCAGCTCTGACTCCACAACGCTGAAGCTACATAACCCGCCACCGACTGCCACAGGCCCTCACTTGGCATTGGTGACGACGAAGAACATTGTCTGAATATACAGTTTGTATTTTGCAAATTGCACAACCTTAACCTGTTATGATTGAAAGCCCTGCACGTGCCAAAACAAGTGGCGTAAAGACGCCATCGAAAACCGGGAGGTGTATACCAATCCTTCCAATGGAAAACCAAAGGATTCATCTCTGACTTCACAACGCTGAAGCTACATAAACCGCTACCGACTGCCAGAGCCCCTCACTTGGCATTGGCGACGACGAACACCCTCTGAATATACAGCTTGTATTTTGCAAATTGCACGACCTTACTCTTTTATGATTGAAAGCCTTGCACGTGCCAAAACAAGCGACGTAAAGACGCCATCCAAAACCGGGAGGTTTATACCAACGCTTCGAACGGAAAGCCAAAGGATTCAGCTCTGACTTAACGCTGAAGCTACATAACCCGCCACCCACTGCCAGTGGCCCTCACTTGGCATTGGCGACGACGAAGAACATCGTATGAATATACAGTTTGTATTTTACCTATTGCAGGACCTTAACCTTTTACGAATAAAAGCCTTGCACGTGCCAAAACAAGCGACGGAAAGACGCCATCCGAAATTGGGAGGTGTGTACAAACACTTCCAATGGAAAGCCAAAGGATTCAGCTCTGACTTCACAACGCTGAAGGTACATAACCCGCCACCGACTGCCAGAGGCCCTCAATTGGCATTGGCGACGACGATGGACATCGTGTGATTATACAGGTTGTATTTTGCAAAATGCACGACCTTAACCTTTTACGAATAAAAGCCCTGCACGTGCCAAAACAAGTGACGCAAAGACGCCATCCGACACTGGGAGGTGTGTACCAACGCTTCCAATGGAAAGCCAAAGGATTCAGCTCTGACTCCACAACGCTGAAGCTACATAACCCGCCACCGACTACAAGAGGCCCTCATTTGCCATTGGCGACGACGAAGAACATCGACTGAATATACAGCCTTTATTTTGCAAATTGCACGACATTAGCCTTTTATGATTGAAAGCCCTGCACTTGCCAAAACAAGCGACGTAAAGACGCCATCCAAAACCGTGAGGTGTGTAAAAATGCTTCCAATGGAAAGCCAAAGGATTCAGCTCTGACTCCACAACGCTGAAGCTACATAACCCGCCACCGACTGCCAGAGGCCCTCACTTGGCATTGGCGACGACGAAGAGCATCGTCTAAATATACAGTTTGTATTTTGCAAATTGCACGACCTTAACCTTTTATGATTGAAAGGCCTGCACGTGCCAAAGCAAGCGAGGGAAAGACGACATCTGAAACCGGGAGGGGTATACCAATGCTTCCAACGGAAAGCCAGAAGATTCAGCTCTGATTTCACAATAAACCGCCATCGACTGCCAGAGGCCCTCACTTGGCATTGGCGACGACGAAAAAGAACATCGCCTGAATATACAGTTTGTATTTTGCAAATTGCACGACCTTAGCCTTTTATGATTGAAAGCCCTGCACATGCCAATCAAGGGACGTAAAGACGCCATCCAAAACCGGGAGGTGTGTACCAACGCTTCCAACGGAAAGCCAAAGGATTCAGCTCTGACTTCACAACGCTGAAGCTACATAAACCGCCACCCACTGCCAGAGGCCCTCACTTGGCACTGGTGACGACGAAGAAGAACACCGTCTGAATATACAGCTTTTATTTTGCAAATTGCACGACCTTAGCCTTTTACGATTGAAAGCCCTGCACGTGCAAAACAAGCGACGTAAAGACGCCATCCAAAACCGGGAGGTGTGTACCAACGCTTCCAACGGAAAGCCAAAGGATTCAGCTCTGACTTCACAACGCTGAATCTACATAACCCGCTACCGACTGCCAGAGGCCCTCACTTGGCATTGGCGACGACGAAGAACATCGTCTGAATATGCAGCTTGTATTTTGCAAGTTGCACGACCTTAACCTTTTATGATTGAAAGTCCTGCACGTGCCAAAACAAGTGACGTAAAGACACCATCCAAAACCGGGAGGTGTATACCAATGCTTCCAACGGAAAGCCAAAGGATTCAGCTCTGACTACACAACGCTGAAGCTACATAACCCGCCACCGACTGCCAGAGGCCCTCAATTGGCATTGGCGACGACGAAGAACATCGTCTGAATATACAGTTTGTCTTTTGCAAATTGCACGACCTTAACCTTTTACGAACAGAAACCCTACACGTGCCAAAAAAAGCGACCGAAAAACGCCATCCAAAACCGGCAGGTGTGTAGGAACGCTTCCAACGGAAAGCCAAAGGAATCAGCTCTGACTTCATAACGCTGAAGCTACATAACCCGCCACCGACTGCAAGGGGCCCTCATTTGGCATTAACGACGACGAAGAAGAACATGCTCTGAATATACAGCTTGTATTTTGCAAATTGCACGACCTTAATCTTTTGCGAATGAAAGCCCTGCACGTGCCAAAACAAGCGACGGAAAGACGCCATCCGAAACTGGGAGGTGCATACCAACGATTCCAATTGTAAGCCAAAGGATTCAGCTCTGACTCCACAACGCTGAAGCTACATAACCCGCCACCGACTGCCAGAGGCCCTCACTTGGCATTGGCGACGACGAAGAAGAACATCGTCTGAATATACAGCTTGCATTCTGCAAATTGCACGACCTTCGCCTTTTATGATTGAAAGCCCTGCACGTGCCAAAACAAGTGACTTAAAGACGCCAACCAAAACCGCGATGTGTGTACCAACGCTTCCGACGGAAAGCCAAACGATTCAGCTCTGACTTCACAACGCTGAAGCTACGTAACCCGCCACCGACTGCCAGAGGCCCTCACTTGGCATTGGCGACGACGAAGAAGAACATCGTCTGAATATACAGCTTTTATTTTGCAAATTGCAAGACCTTAGCCTTTAATGATTGAAAGCCCTGCACGTGCCAATCAAGGGACGTAAAGACGCCATCCAAAACCGGGAGGTGTGTACCAACGCTTCCAACGGAATGCCAAAGGATTCAGCTCTGACTTCCCAACGCTGAAGCTACATAAACCGCCACCCACTGCCAGAGGCCCTTACTTGGCACTGGTGACGACGAATAAGAACACCATCTGAATATACAGCTTTTATTTTGCAAATTGCACGACCTTAGCCTTTTATGATTGAAAGCCCTGCACGTGCAAAACAAGCGACGTAAAGACGCCATCCAAAACCGGGAGGTGTGTACCAACGCTCCCAACGGAAAGCCAAAGGATTCAGCTCTGACTTCACAACGCTGAATCTACATAACCCGCTACCGACTGCCAGAGGCCCTCACTTGGCTTTGGCGACGACGAAGAAGACATCGTCTGAATATACAGTTTGTATTTTGCAAATTGCACGACCTTAACCTTTTATGATTCAAAGCCCTGCACGTGCCAAAAGAAGCGACCGAAAAACGCCATCCAAAACCGGCAGGTGTGTAGGAACGCTCCCAACGGAAAGCCAAAGGAATCAGCTCCGACTTCGTAACGCTGAAGCTACATAACCCGCCACCGACTGCAAGGGGCCCTCATTTGGCATTAACGACGACGAAGAAGAACATGCTCTGAATATACAGCTTGTATTTTGCAAATTGCACGACCTTAATCGTTTGCGAATGAAAGCCCTGCACGTGCCAAAACAAGCGACGGAAAGACGCCATCCGAAACTGGGAGGTGCATACCAACGATTCCAATGGAAAGCCAAAGGATTCAGCTCTGACTCCACAACGCTGAAGCTACATAACCCGCCACCGACTGCCAGAGGCCCTCACTTGGCATTGGCGACGACGAAGAAGAACATCGTCTGAATATACAGCTTGCATTCTGCAAATTGCACGACCTTAGCCTTTTATGATTGAAAGCCCCGCACGTGCCAAAACAAGCGACGTAAAGACGCCATCCAAAACCGGGAGGTGTATACCAACGCTTCCAACGGAAAGGCAAAGGATTCAGCTCTGACTTAACGCTGAAGCTACATAACCCGCCACCCACTGCCAGAGGCCCTCACTTGGCATTTTCGAGGACGAACATCGTCTGAATATACAGTTTGTATTTTGCAAATTGCATGACCTTAACCTTTTACGAATAAAAGCCCTGCACGTGCCAAAACAAGCGACGGAAAGACGCCATCCGAAATTGGGAGGTGTGTACGAACACTTCCAATGGAAAGCCAAAGGATTCAGCTCTGACTTCACAACGCTGAAGGTACATAACCCGCCACCGACTGCCAGAGGCCCTCACTTGGCATTGGCGACGACGAAGAGGAACATCGTCTGAATATACAGCTTTTATTTTGCAAATTGCACGACCTTAGCCTTTTATGATTGAAAGCCCTGCACGTGCCAATCAAGGGACTTAAAGACGCCACCCAAAACCGGGAGGTGTGTACCAACGCTTCCAACAGAAAGCTAAATGATTCAGCTCTGACTTCACAACGCTGAAGCTACATAACCCGCTACCGACTGCCAGAGGCCCTCACTTGGCATTGGCGACGACGAAGAAGACACCCTATGAATATACAGCTTGTATTTTGCATATTGCACGACCTTAGCCTTTTATGATTGAAAGCCCTGCACGTGCCAAAACAAATGACGTAAAGGCGCCATCAAAAACCGGGATGTGTATGCCAATGCTTCCAACGGAAAGCCAAAGGATTCAGCTCTGGCTTAACGCCGAAGCTACATAACCCTCCACCGACTGCCAGAGGCCCTCACTTGGCATTGGCGACGACGAAGAAGAACATCGTCTAAATATACAGTTTGTATTTTGCAAATTGCGCGACCTTAACCTTTTACGAATAAAAGCCCTGCACGTGCCAAAACAAGCGACGTAAAGACGCCATCCGACACTGGGAGGTGTGTACCAACGCTTCCAATGGAAAGCCAAAGGATTCAGCTCTGACTCCAACACGCTGAAGCTACATAACCCGCCACCGACTACCAGAGGCCCTCATTTGCCATTGGCGACGACGAAGAACATCGTCTGAATACACAGCCTTTATTTTGCAAATTGCACGACATTAGCCTTTTATGATTGAAAGCCCTGCACTTGCCAAACCAAGCGACGTAAAGACGCCATCCAAAACCGTGAGGTGTGTAAAAATGCTTCCAATGGAAAGCCAAAGGATTCAGCTCTGACTCCACAACGCTGAAGCTACGTAACCCGCCACCGACTGCCAGAGGCCCTCACTTGGCATTGGCGACGACGAAGAGCATCGTCTAAATATACAGTTTGTATTTTGCAAATTGCACGACCTTAGCCTTTTATGATTGAAAGGCCTGCACGTGCCAAAACAAGCGACGGAAAGACGCCATCTGAAACCGGGAGGGGTATACCAATGCTTCCAACGGAAAGCCAAAAGATTCAGCTCTGATTTCACAATAAACCGCCACCGACTGCCAGAGGCCCTCACTTGGCATTGGCGACGACGAAAAAGAACATCGCCTGAATATACAGTTTGTATTTTGCAAATTGCGCGAGCTTACTCTTTTACGATTGAAAGCCCTGCACGTGCCAAAACAAGTGACTTAAAGACGCCAACCAAAACCGCGATGTGTGTACCAACGATTCCGACGGAAAGCCAAACGATTCAGCTCTGACTTCACAACGCTGAAGCTACGTAACCCGCCACCGACTGCCAGAGGCCCTCACTTGGCATTGGCGACGACGAAGAAGAACACCGTCTGAATATACAGCTTTTATTTTGCAAATTGCACTACCTTAGCCTTTTATGATTGAAAGCCCTGCACGTGCCAAAAGAAGCGACCGAAAAACGCCATCCAAAACCGGCAGGTGTGTAGGAACGCTCCCAACGGAAAGCCAAAGGAATCAGCTCTGACTTCATAACGCTGAAGCTACATAACCCGCCACCGACTGCAAGGGGCCCTCATTTGGCATTAACGACGACGAAGAAGAACATGCTCTGAATATACAGCTTGTATTTTGCAAATTCCACGACCTTAATCTTTTGCGAATGAAAGCCCTGCACGTGCCAAAACAAGCGACCGAAAGACGCCATCCGAAACTGGGAGGTGCATACCAACGATTCCAATGGAAAGCCAAAGGATTCAGCTCTGACTCCACAACGCTGAAGCTACATAACCCGCCACCGACTGCCAGAGGCCCTCACTTGGCATTGGCGACGACGAAGAACATCGTATGAATATACAGCTTGCATTTTGCAAATTGCACGACCTTAGCCTTTTATGATTGAAAGCCCCGCATGTGCCAAAACAAGCGACGCAAAGACGCCATCCAAAACCGGGAGGTGTGTAGGAACGCTTCCAACGGAAAGCCAAAGGAATCAGCTCTGACTTCATAAAGCTGAAGCTACATAACCCGCCACCGACTGCAAGGGGCCCTCATTTGGCATTAACGACGACGAAGAAGAACACCTTATGAATATACAGCTTGTATTTTGCATATTGCACGACCTTAGCCTTTTATGATGGAAAGCCCTGCACGTGCCAAAACAAATGACGTAAAGACGCCATCAAAAACCGGGAGGTGTATGCCAATGCTTCCAACGGAAAGCCAAAGGATTCAGCTCTGACTTCAGAACGCTGAAGCTACATAACGCACCACTGACTGCAAGAGGCCCTCATTTGGCATTGGCGACGACGAAGAAGAACATGCTCTGAATATACAGCTTGTATTTTGCAAATTGCACGACCTTACCCTTTTATGATTGAAAGCCCTGCACGTGCCAAAACAAGCGACGTAAAGACGCCATCCATAACCGGGAGGTGTATGCCAACGCTTCCAACGGAAAGCCAAAGGATTCAGCTCTGACTTCACAACACCGAAGCTGCATAACCCGCCTCCGACTGTCAGAGGCCCTCACTTGGCATTGGCGACGACGAAGAAGAACATCGTCTGAATATACAGCTTGTATTTTGCAAATTGCACGACCTTAGCCTTTTATGATTGAAAGCCCTGCACGTGCCAAAACAAGCGACGTAAAGACGCCATCAAAAACCGGGACGTGTATACCAACGCTTCCAACGGAAAGCAAATGATTCAGCTCTGACTTCACAACGCTGAAGCTACATAACCCGCTACCGACTGTCAGAGGCCCTCACTTGGCATAGGCGACGACGAAAAAGAACACCCTATGAATATACAGCTTGAATTTTGCATATTGCATGACCTTAGCCTTTTATGATTGAAAGCCGTGCACGTGCCAGAACAAATGACGTAAAAATGCCATCAAAAAACGGGAGGTGTATGCCAATGCTTCCAACGGAAAGCCAAAGGATTCAGCTCTGACTTAACGCTGAAGCTACATAACCCGCCACCCACTGCCAGAGGCCCTCACTTGGCATTGGCGACTCCGAAGAACATCGTATGAATATACACATTGTATTTTACCAATTGCAGGACCTTAACCTTTTACGAATAAAAGCCTTGCACGTGCCAAAACAAGCGACGGAAAGACGCCATCTGAAACCGGGAGGTGTGTACCAACGTTTCCAATGGAAAGCCAAAGGATTCAGCTCTGACTTCACAACGCTTAAGCTACATAACCCGCCACCGACTGCCAGAGGCCCTCACTTGGCATTGGCGATGACGAAGAACATCGTCTGAATATACAGTTTGTATTTTGCAAATTGCACGACCTTAACCTTTTACGAATAAAAGCCCTGCACGTGCCAAAACAAGCGACGTAAAGACGCCATCCGAAACTGCGAGGTGTGTACCAACGCTTCCATTGGAAAGCCAAAGGATTCAGCTCTGACTCCACAACGCTGAAGCTACATAAACCGCCACCGACTGCCAGAGGCCCTCACTTGGCATTGGCGACGACGAAGAACATCGTCTGAATATACAGCTTTTATTTTGCAAATTGCACGACCTGAACGTTTTATGATTGAAAGCCCTGCACGTGCCAAAACAAGTGACGTAAAGACACCATCCAAAACCGGGAGGTGTATACCAATGCTTCCAACGGAAAGCCAAATGATTCAGCTCTGACTTCAGAACCCTGAAGCTACATAACCCGCCACCGACTGCCAGAGGCCCTCAATTGGCATTGGCGACTACGAAGAACATCGTGTGATTATACAGGTTGTATTTTGCAAATTGCACGACCTTAACCTTTTACGAATAAAAGCCCTGCACGTGCCAAAACAAGCGACGGAAAGACGCCATCCGAAACCGGGAGGTGTATACCAACGCTTGCAACTGAAAGCCAAAGGATTCAGCTCTGACTCCACAACGCTGAAGCTACATAAACCGCCACCGACTGCTAGAGGCCCTCACTTGGCATTGGCGACGACGAAGAAGAACACCCTATGAATATTGCACGACCTTAGCCTATTATGATTGAAAGCCCTGCACGTGCCAAAACAAATGACGTAAAGACGCCATCAAAAACAGGGAGGTGTATGCCAATGCTTCCAACGGAAAGCCAAAGGATTCAGCTCTGACTTCACAACGCTGAAGCTACATAACCCACCACTGACTGCAAGAGGCCCTCATTTGGAATTGGCGACGACGAAGAAGAACATGCTCTGAATATACACCTTGTATTTTGTAAATTGCACGACCTTACCCTTTTATGATTGAAAGCCCTGCACGTGCCAAAACAAGCGACGTAAAGACGCCATCCATAACCGGGAGGTGTATGCCAACGCTTCCAACGGAAAGCCAAAGCATTCGGCTCTGACTCCACAACAATGAAGCTACATAACCCGCTACCGACAGCCAGAGGCCCTCACTTGGCATTGGCGACGACGAAGAAGAACACCCTATGAATATACAGCTTGTATTTTGCATATTGCATGACCTTAGCCTTTTATGATTGAAAGCCGTGCACGTGCCAAAACAAATGACGTAAAGACGCCATCAAAAACCGGGAGGTGTATGCCAATGCTTCCAACGGAAAGCCAAATGATTCAGCTCTGACTCCACAACGCTGAAGCTACATAACCCGCCGCCGACTACCAGAGGCCCTCACTTGGCATTGGCGACGACGAAGAACATCGTCTGAATATACAGCCTTTATTTTTCAAATTGCTCGACCTTAGCCTTTTATGATTGAAAGCCCAGCACTTGCCAAAAGAAGCGACGTAAAGACGCCATCCAAAACCGGGAGGTGTGTACCAACGCTTCCAATGGAAAGCCAAAGGATTCAGCTCTGACTTCACAACGCTTAAGCTACATAACCCGCCACCGACTGCCAGAGGCCCTCACTTGGCATTGGCGACGACGAAGAACATCGTATGAATATACAGTTTGTATTTTACCAATTGCAGGACCTTAACCTTTTACGAATAAAAGCCCTGCACGTGCCAAAACAAGCGACGGAAAGACGCCATCCAAAACCGGGAGGTGTGTACCAACGCTTCCAATGGAAAGCCAAAGGATTCAGCTCTGACTTCACAACGCTTAAGCTACATAACCCGCCACCGACTGCCAGAGGCCCTCACTTGGCATTGGCGACGACGAAGAACATCGTATGAATATACAGTTTGTATTTTACCAATTGCAGGACCTTAACCTTTTACGAATAAAAGCCCTGCACGTGCCAAAACAAGCGACGAAAAGACGCCATCCGAAACCGGGATGTGTGTACCAACGCTTCCAATGGAAAGCCAAAGGATTCAGCTCTGACTCCACAATGCTGAAGCTACATAACCCGCCACCGTCTGCCAGAGGCCCTCATTTGGCATTGGCGACGACGAAGAGCATCGTCTGAATATACAGTTTGTAATTTGCAAATTGCACGACCTTAACCTTTTATGATTGAAAGCCCTGCACGTGGCGAAACAAGCGACGGAAAAACGCCATCTGTACCGGGAGGTGCATACCAATGCTTCCAACGGAAAGCCAAAAGATTCAGCTCTGACTTCACAATGGTGAAGCTACATAAACCGCCACCGGCTGCCAGAGGCCCTCACTTGGCATTGGCGACGACGAAGAACATCGTCTGAATGTACAGTTTGTATTTTGCAAATTGCACGACCTTACTCTTTTATGTTTCAAAGCCCTGCACGTGCCAAAAGAAGTGACGTAAAGACGCCAACCAAAACCGCGATGTGTGTACCAACGCTTCCGACGGAAAGCCAAAGGATTCAGCTCTGACTTCACAACGCTGAAGCTACGTAACCCGCCACCGGCTGGCAGAGGCCCTCACTTGGCATTGGCGACGACGAAGAAGAACATCGTCTGAATATACATCTTTTATGTTTCAAATTGCACGACCTTAGCCTTTTATGATTGAAAGCCCTGCAGGTGCCAAAACAAGTGACGTAAAGACATCATCCATAACCGGAAGGTGTATACCAATGCTTCCAACGGAGAGCCAAAGGATTCAGCTCTGACTTCACAACGCTGAAGCTACATAACCCGCCACCGACTGCCAGAGGCCCTCAATTGGCATTGCCGACGACAAAGAACATCGTGTGATTATACAGGCTGTATTTTGCAAATTGCACGACCTTAACCTTTTACAAATAAAAGCCCTGCACGTGCCAAAACAAGCGACGGAAAGACGCCATCTGAAACCGGGAGGTGTATACCAACGCTTCCAACGGAAAGCAAAAGGATTCAGCTCTGACTCCACAACGCTGAAGCTACATAAACCGCCACCGACTGCCAGAGGCCCTCACTTCGCATTGGCGACGACGAAGAAAAACACACTCTGAATATACAGCTTGTATTTTGCAAATTGCACGACCTTAACCTTTTATGATTGAAAGCCCCGCACGTGGCAAAACAAGAGACGTAAAGACGCCATCCAAAGCCGGGAGGTGTATACCAACGCTTCCAACGGAAAGCCAAAGGATTCAGCTGACTTCACAACGCTGAAGCTACATAACCCACCACTGACTACAAGAGACCCTCATTTGGCATTGGCGACAACGAAGAAAAACACCCTCTGAATATACAGCTTGTATTTTGCAAATTGCACGACCTTAGCCTTTTATGATTGAAAGCCCCGCACGTGCCAAAAGAAGCGACCGAAAAACGCCATCCAAAACCGGCAGGTGTGTACGAACGCTTCCAACGGAAAGCCAAAGGAATCAGCTCTGACTTCAAAACGCTGAAGCTACATAACCCGCCACCGACTGCAAGAGGCCCTCATTTGGCATTGGCGACGACGAAGAAGAACATCGTCTGAATATACAGCTTTTATTTTGCAAATTGCACGACCTTAACGTTTTATGATTGAAAGCCCTGCACGTGCCAAAACAAGTGACGTAAAGACACCATCCAAAACCGGGAGGTGTATACCAATGCTTCCAACGGAAAGCCAAATGATTCAGCTCTGACTTCAGAACCCTGAAGCTACATAACCCGCCACCGACTGCCAGAGGCCCTCAATTGGCATTGGCGACGACGAAGAACATCGTGTGATTATACAGGTTGTATTTTGCAAATTGCACGACCTTAACCTTTTACGAATAAAAGCCCTGCACGTGCCAAAACAAGCGACGGAAAGACGCCATCCGAAACCGGGAGGTGTATACCAACGCTTGCAACTGAAAGCCAAAGGATTCAGCTCTGACTCCACAACGCTGAAGCTACATAAACCGCCACCGACTGCTAGAGGCCCTCACTTGGCATTGGCGACGACGAAGAAGAACACCCTATGAATATTGCACGACCTTAGCCTTTTATGATTGAAAGCCCTGCACGTGCCAAAACAAATGACGTAAAGACGCCATCAAAAACAGGGAGGTGTATGCCAATGCTTCCAACGGAAAGCCAAAGGATTCAGCTCTGACTTCACAACGCTGAAGCTACATAACCCACCACTGACTGCAAGAGGCCCTCATTTGGAATTGGCGACGACGAAGAAGAACATGCTCTGAATATACACCTTGTATTTTGTAAATTGCACGACCTTACCCTTTTATGATTGAAAGCCCTGCACGTGCCAAAACAAGCGACGTAAAGACGCCATCCATAACCGGGAGGTGTATGCCAACGCTTCCAACGGAAAGCCAAAGCATTCGGCTCTGACTCCACAACAATGAAGCTACATAACCCGCTACCGACAGCCAGAGGCCCTCACTTGGCATTGGCGACGACGAAGAAGAACACCCTATGAATATACAGCTTGTATTTTGCATATTGCATGACCTTAGCCTTTTATGATTGAAAGCCGTGCACGTGCCAAAACAAATGACGTAAAGACGCCATCAAAAACCGGGAGGTGTATGCCAATGCTTCCAACGGAAAGCCAAAGGATTCAGCTCTGACTTAACGCTGAAGCTACATAACCCGCCACACACTGCCAGATGCCCTCACTTGGCATTGGCGACGACGAAGAATATCGTATGAATATACAGTTTGTATTTTACCAATTGCAGGACCTTAACCTTTTACGAATAAAAGCCCTGCACGTGCCAAAACAAGCGACGGAAAGACGCCATCCAAAACCGGGAGGTGTGTACCAACGCTTCCAATGGAAAGCCAAAGGATTCAGCTCTGACTTCACAACGCTTAAGCTACATAACCCGCCACCGACTGCCAGAGGCCCTCACTTGGCATTGGCGACGACGAAGAACATCGTATGAATATACAGTTTGTATTTTACCAATTGCAGGACCTTAACCTTTTACGAATAAAAGCCCTGCACGTGCCAAAACAAGCGACGAAAAGACGCCATCCGAAACCGGGATGTGTGTACCAACGCTTCCAATGGAAAGCCAAAGGATTCAGCTCTGACTCCACAACGCTGAAGCTACATAACCCGCCGCCGACTACCAGAGGCCCTCACTTGGCATTGGCGACGACGAAGAACATCGTCTGAATATACAGCCTTTATTTTTCAAATTGCTCGACCTTAGCCTTTTATGATTGAAAGCCCAGCACTTGCCAAAAGAAGCGACGTAAAGACGCCATCCAAAACCGGGAGGTGTGTACCAATGCTTCCAATGGAAAGCCAAAGGATTCAGCTCTGACTCCACAATGCTGAAGCTACATAACCCGCCACCGTCTGCCAGAGGCCCTCATTTGGCATTGGCGACGACGAAGAGCATCGTCTGAATATACAGTTTGTAATTTGCAAATTGCACGACCTTAACCTTTTATGATTTAAAGCCCTGCACGTGGCAAAACAAGCGACGGAAAAACGCCATCTGTACCGGGAGGTGCATACCAATGCTTCCAACGGAAAGCCAAAAGATTCAGCTCTGACTTCACAATGGTGAAGCTACATAAACCGCCACCGGCTGCCAGAGGCCCTCACTTGGCATTGGCGACGACGAAGAACATCGTCTGAATGTACAGTTTGTATTTTGCAAATTGCACGACCTTAATCTTTTGCGAATGAAAGCCCTGCACGTGCCAAAACAAGCGACGGAAAGACGCCATCCGAAACTGGGAGGTGCATACCAACGATTCCAATGGAAAGCCAAAGGATTCAGCTCTGACTCCACAACGCTGAAGCTACATAGCCCGCCACCGACTGCCAGAGGCCCTCACTTGGCATTGGCGACGACGAAGAAGAACATCGTCTGAATATACAGCTTGCATTCTGCAAATTGCACGACCTTAGCCTTTTATGATTGAAAGCCCCGCACGTGCCAAAACAAGCGACGTAAAGACGCCATCCAAAACCGGGAGGTGTATACCAACGCTTCCAACGGAAAGGCAAAGGATTCAGCTCTGACTTAACGCTGAAGCTACATAACCCGCCACCCACTGCCAGAGGCCCTCACTTGGCATTTTCGAGGACGAACATCGTCTGAATATACAGTTTGTATTTTGCAAATTGCATGACCTTACCCTTTTACGAATAAAAGCCCTGCACGTGCCAAAACAAGCGACGGAAAGACGCCATCCGAAATTGGGAGGTGTGTACGAACACTTCCAATAGAAAGCCAAAGGATTCAGCTCTGACTTCACAACGCTGAAGGTACATAACCCGCCACCGACTGCCAGAGGCCCTCACTTGGCATTGGCGACGACGAAGAGGAACATCGTCTGAATATACAGCTTTTATTTTGCAAATTGCACGACCTTAGCCTTTTATGATTGAAAGCCCTGCACGTGCCAATCAAGGGACTTAAAGACGCCACCCAAAACCGGGAGGTGTGTACCAACGCTTCCAACAGAAAGCTAAATGATTCAGCTCTGACTTCACAACGCTGAAGCTACATAACCCGCTACCGACTGCCAGAGGCCCTCACTTGGCATTGGCGACGACGAAGAAGACACCCTATGAATATACAGCTTGTATTTTGCATATTGCACGACCTTAGCCTTTTATGATTGAAAGCCCTGCACGTGCCAAAACAAATGACGTAAAGGCGCCATCAAAAACCGGGATGTGTATGCCAATGCTTCCAACGGAAAGCCAAAGGATTCAGCTCTGGCTTAACGCCGAAGCTACATAACCCTCCACCGACTGCCAGAGGCCCTCACTTGGCATTGGCGACGACGAAGAAGAACATCGTCTAAATATACAGTTTGTATTTTGCAAATTGCGCGACCTTAACCTTTTACGAATAAAAGCCCTGCACGTGCCAAAACAAGCGACGTAAAGACGCCATCCGACACTGGGAGGTGTGTACCAACGCTTCCAATGGAAAGCCAAAGGATTCAGCTCTGACTCCAACACGCTGAAGCTACATAACCCGCCACCGACTACCAGAGGCCCTCATTTGCCATTGGCGACGACGAAGAACATCGTCTGAATACACAGCCTTTATTTTGCAAATTGCACGACATTAGCCTTTTATGATTGAAAGCCCTGCACTTGCCAAACCAAGCGACGTAAAGACGCCATCCAAAACCGTGAGGTGTGTAAAAATGCTTCCAATGGAAAGCCAAAGGATTCAGCTCTGACTCCACAACGCTGAAGCTACGTAACCCGCCACCGACTGCCAGAGGCCCTCACTTGGCATTGGCGACGACGAAGAGCATCGTCTAAATATACAGTTTGTATTTTGCAAATTGCACGACCTTAACCTTTTATGATTGAAAGGCCTGCACGTGCCAAAACAAGCGACGGAAAGACGCCATCTGAAACCGGGAGGGGTATACCAATGCTTCCAACGGAAAGCCAAAAGATTCAGCTCTGATTTCACAATAAACCGCCACCGACTGCCAGAGGCCCTCACTTGGCATTGGCGACGACGAAAAAGAACATCGCCTGAATATACAGTTTGTATTTTGCAAATTGCGCGAGCTTACTCTTTTACGATTGAAAGCCCTGCACGTGCCAAAACAAGTGACTTAAAGACGCCAACCAAAACCGCGATGTGTGTACCAACGATTCCGACGGAAAGCCAAACGATTCAGCTCTGACTTCACAACGCTGAAGCTACGTAACCCGCCACCGACTGCCAGAGGCCCTCACTTGGCATTGGCGACGACGAAGAAGAACACCGTCTGAATATACAGCTTTTGTTTTGCAAATTGCACTACCTTAGCCTTTTATGATTGAAAGCCCTGCACGTGCCAAAAGAAGCGACCGAAAAACGCCATCCAAAACCGGCAGGTGTGTAGGAACGCTCCCAACGGAAAGCCAAAGGAATCAGCTCTGACTTCATAACGCTGAAGCTACATAACCCGCCACCGACTGCAAGGGGCCCTCATTTGGCATTAACGACGACGAAGAAGAACATGCTCTGAATATACCGCTTGTATTTTGCAAATTCCACGACCTTAATCTTTTGCGAATGAAAGCCCTGCACGTGCCAAAACAAGCGACCGAAAGACGCCATCCGAAACTGGGAGGTGCATACCAACGATTCCAATGGAAAGCCAAAGGATTCAGCTCTGACTCCACAACGCTGAAGCTACATAACCCGCCACCGACTGCCAGAGGCCCTCACTTGGCATTGGCGACGACGAAGAAGAACATCGTCTGAATATACAGCTTGCATTTTGCAAATTGCACGACCTTAGCCTTTTATGATTGAAAGCCCCGCACGTGCCAAAACAAGCGACGCAAAGACGCCATCCAAAACCGGGAGGTGTGTAGGAACGCTTCCAACGGAAAGCCAAAGGAATCAGCTCTGACTTCATAAAGCTGAAGCTACATAACCCGCCACCGACTGCAAGGGGCCCTCATTTGGCATTAACGACGACGAAGAAGAACACCTTATGAATATACAGCTTGTATTTTGCATATTGCACGACCTTAGCCTTTTATGATGGAAAGCCCTGCACGTGCCAAAACAAATGACGTAAAGACGCCATCAAAAACCGGGAGGTGTATGCCAATGCTTCCAACGGAAAGCCAAAGGATTCAGCTCTGACTTCAGAACGCTGAAGCTACATAACGCACCACTGACTGCAAGAGGCCCTCATTTGGCATTGGCGACGACGAAGAAGAACATGCTCTGAATATACAGCTTGTATTTTGCAAATTGCACGACCTTACCCTTTTATGATTGAAAGCCCTGCACGTGCCAAAACAAGCGACGTAAAGACGCCATCCATAACCGGGAGGTGTATGCCAACGCTTCCAACTAAGCCAAAGGATTCAGCTCTGACTTCACAACACCGAAGCTACATAACCCGCCTCCGACTGTCAGAGGCCCTCACTTGGCATTGGCGACGACGAAGAAGAACATCGTCTGAATATACAGCTTGTATTTTGCAAATTGCACGACCTTAGCCTTTTATGATTGAAAGCCCTGCACGTGCCAAAACAAGCGACGTAAAGATGCCATCAAAAACCGGGAGGTGTATACCAACGCTTCCAACGGAAAGCAAATGATTCAGCTCTGACTTCACAACGCTGAAGCTACATAACCCGCTACCGACTGTCAGAGGCCCTCACTTGGCATAGGCGACGACGAAAAAGAACACCCTATGAATATACAGCTTGAACTTTGCATATTGCATGACCTTAGCCTTTTATGATTGAAAGCCGTGCACGTGCCAGAACAAATGACGTAAAAATGCCATCAAAAAACGGGAGGTGTATGCCAATGCTTCCAACGGAAAGCCAAAGGATTCAGCTCTGACTTAACGCTGAAGCTACATAACCCGCCACCCACTGCCAGAGGCCCTCACTTGGCATTGGCGACTCCGAAGAACATCGTATGAATATACACATTGTATTTTACCAATTGCAGGACCTTAACCTTTTACGAATAAAAGCCTTGCACGTGCCAAAACAAGCGACGGAAAGACGCCATCTGAAACCGGGAGGTGTGTACCAACGTTTCCAATGGAAAGCCAAAGGATTCAGCTCTGACTTCACAACGCTTAAGCTACATAACCCGCCACCGACTGCCAGAGGCCCTCACTTGGCATTGGCGATGACGAAGAACATCGTCTGAATATACAGTTTGTATTTTGCAAATTGCACGACCTTAACCTTTTACGAATAAAAGCCCTGCACGTGCCAAAACAAGCGACGTAAAGACGCCATCCGAAACTGCGAGGTGTGTACCAACGCTTCCATTGGAAAGCCAAAGGATTCAGCTCTGACTCCACAACGCTGAAGCTACATAAACCGCCACCGACTGCCAGAGGCCCTCACTTGGCATTGGCGACGACGAAGAAGAACATCGTCTGAATATACAGCTTTTATTTTGCAAATTGCACGACCTTAACGTTTTATGATTGAAAGCCCTGCACGTGCCAAAACAAGTGACGTAAAGACACCATCCAAAACCGGGAGGTGTATACCAATGCTTCGAACGGAAAGCCAAATGATTCAGCTCTGACTTCAGAACCCTGAAGCTACATAACCCGCCACCGACTGCCAGAGGCCCTCAATTGGCATTGGCGACGACGAAGAACATCGTGTGATTATACAGGTTGTATTTTGCAAATTGCACGACCTTAACCTTTTACGAATAAAAGCCCTGCACGTGCCAAAACAAGCGACGGAAAGACGCCATCCGAAACCGGGAGGTGTATACCAACGCTTGCAACTGAAAGCCAAAGGATTCAGCTCTGACTCCACAACGCTGAAGCTACATAAACCGCCACCGACTGCTAGAGGCCCTCACTTGGCATTGGCGACGACGAAGAAGAACACCCTATGAATATTGCACGACCTTAGCCTTTTATGATTGAAAGCCCTGCACGTGCCAAAACAAATGACGTAAAGACGCCATCAAAAACAGGGAGGTGTATGCCAATGCTTCCAACGGAAAGCCAAAGGATTCAGCTCTGACTTCACAACGCTGAAGCTACATAACCCACCACTGACTGCAAGAGGCCCTCATTTGGAATTGGCGACGACGAAGAAGAACATGCTCTGAATATACACCTTGTATTTTGTAAATTGCACGACCTTACCCTTTTATGATTGAAAGCCCTGCACGTGCCAAAACAAGCGACGTAAAGACGCCATCCATAACCGGGAGGTGTATGCCAACGCTTCCAACGGAAAGCCAAAGCATTCGGCTCTGACTCCACAACAATGAAGCTACATAACCCGCTACCGACAGCCAGAGGCCCTCACTTGGCATTGGCGACGACGAAGAAGAACACCCTATGAATATACAGCTTGTATTTTGCATATTGCATGACCTTAGCCTTTTATGATTGAAAGCCGTGCACGTGCCAAAACAAATGACGTAAAGACGCCATCAAAAACCGGGAGGTGTATGCCAATGCTTCCAACGGAAAGCCAAATGATTCAGCTCTGACTCCACAACGCTGAAGCTACATAACCCGCCGCCGACTACCAGAGGCCCTCACTTGGCATTGGCGACGACGAAGAACATCGTCTGAATATACAGCCTTTATTTTTCAAATTGCTCGACCTTAGCCTTTTATGATTGAAAGCCCAGCACTTGCCAAAAGAAGCGACGTAAAGACGCCATCCAAAACCGGGAGGTGTGCACCAACGCTTCCAATGGAAAGCCAAAGGATTCAGCTCTGACTTCACAACGCTTAAGCTACATAACCCGCCACCGACTGCCAGAGGCCCTCACTTGGCATTGGCGACGACGAAGAACATCGTATGAATATACAGTTTGTATTTTACCAATTGCAGGACCTTAACCTTTTACGAATAAAAGCCCTGCACGTGCCAAAACAAGCGACGGAAAGACGCCATCCAAAACCGGGAGGTGTGTACCAACGCTTCCAATGGAAAGCCAAAGGATTCAGCTCTGACTTCACAACGCTTAAGCTACATAACCCGCCACCGACTGCCAGAGGCCCTCACTTGGCATTGGCGACGACGAAGAACATCGTATGAATATACAGTTTGTATTTTACCAATTGCAGGACCTTAACCTTTTACGAATAAAAGCCCTGCACGTGCCAAAACAAGCGACGAAAAGACGCCATCCGAAACCGGGATGTGTGTACCAACGCTTCCAATGGAAAGCCAAAGGATTCAGCTCTGACTCCACAATGCTGAAGCTACATAACCCGCCACCGTCTGCCAGAGGCCCTCATTTGGCATTGGCGACGACGAAGAGCATCGTCTGAATATACAGTTTGTAATTTGCAAATTGCACGACCTTAACCTTTTATGATTGAAAGCCCTGCACGTGGCAAAACAAGCGACGGAAAAACGCCATCTGTACCGGGAGGTGCATACCAATGCTTCCAACGGAAAGCCAAAAGATTCAGCTCTGACTTCACAATGGTGAAGCTACATAAACCGCCACCGGCTGCCAGAGGCCCTCACTTGGCATTGGCGACGACGAAGAACATCGTCTGAATGTACAGTTTGTATTTTGCAAATTGCACGACCTTACTCTTTTATGTTTCAAAGCCCTGCACGTGCCAAAAGAAGTGACGTAAAGACGCCAACCAAAACCGCGATGTGTGTACCAACGCTTCCGACGGAAAGCCAAAGGATTCAGCTCTGACTTCACAACGCTGAAGCTACGTAACCCGCCACCGGCTGGCAGAGGCCCTCACTTGGCATTGGCGACGACGAAGAAGAACATCGTCTGAATATACATCTTTTATGTTTCAAATTGCACGACCTTAGCCTTTTATGATTGAAAGCCCTGCAGGTGCCAAAACAAGTGACGTAAAGACATCATCCATAACCGGAAGGTGTATACCAATGCTTCCAACGGAGAGCCAAAGGATTCAGCTCTCACTTCACAACGCTGAAGCTACATAACCCGCCACCGACTGCCAGAGGCCCTCAATTGGCATTGCCGACGACAAAGAACATCGTGTGATTATACAGGCTGTATTTTGCAAATTGCACGACCTTAACCTTTTACAAATAAAAGCCCTGCACGTGCCAAAACAAGCGACGGAAAGACGCCATCTGAAACCGGGAGGTGTATACCAACGCTTCCAACGGAAAGCAAAAGGATTCAGCTCTGACTCCACAACGCTGAAGCTACATAAACCGCCACCGACTGCCAGAGGCCCTCACTTCGCATTGGCGACGACGAAGAAAAACACACTCTGAATATACAGCTTGTATTTTGCAAATTGCACGACCTTAACCTTTTATGATTGAAAGCCCCGCACGTGGCAAAACAAGAGACGTAAAGACGCCATCCAAAGCCGGGAGGTGTATACCAACACTTCCAACGGAAAGCCAAAGGATTCAGCTGACTTCACAACGCTGAAGCTACATAACCCACCACTGACTACAAGAGACCCTCATTTGGCATTGGCGACAACGAAGAAAAACACCCTCTGAATATACAGCTTGTATTTTGCAAATTGCACGACCTTAGCCTTTTATGATTGAAAGCCCCGCACGTGCCAAAAGAAGCGACCGAAAAACGCCATCCAAAACCGGCAGGTGTGTACGAACGCTTCCAACGGAAAGCCAAAGGAATCAGCTCTGACTTCAAAACGCTGAAGCTACATAACCCGCCACCGACTGCCAGAGGCCCTCACTTGGCATTGGCGACGACGAAGAACATCGTATGAATATACAGTTTGTATTTTACCAATTGCAGGACCTTAACCTTTTACGAATAAAAGCCCTGCACGTGCCAAAACAAGCGACGAAAAGACGCCATCCGAAACCGGGATGTGTGTACCAACGCTTCCAATGGAAAGCCAAAGGATTCAGCTCTGACTCCACAACGCTGAAGCTACATAACCCGCCGCCGACTACCAGAGGCCCTCACTTGGCATTGGCGACGACGAAGAACATCGTCTGAATATACAGCCTTTATTTTTCAAATTGCTCGACCTTAGCCTTTTATGATTGAAAGCCCAGCACTTGCCAAAAGAAGCGACGTAAAGACGCCATCCAAAACCGGGAGGTGTGTACCAATGCTTCCAATGGAAAGCCAAAGGATTCAGCTCTGACTCCACAATGCTGAAGCTACATAACCCGCCACCGTCTGCCAGAGGCCCTCATTTGGCATTGGCGACGACGAAGAGCATCGTCTGAATATACAGTTTGTAATTTGCAAATTGCACGACCTTAACCTTTTATGATTTAAAGCCCTGCACGTGGCAAAACAAGCGACGGAAAAACGCCATCTGTACCGGGAGGTGCATACCAATGCTTCCAACGGAAAGCCAAAAGATTCAGCTCTGACTTCACAATGGTGAAGCTACATAAACCGCCACCGGCTGCCAGAGGCCCTCACTTGGCATTGGCGACGACGAAGAACATCGTCTGAATGTACAGTTTGTATTTTGCAAATTGCACGACCTTAATCTTTTGCGAATGAAAGCCCTGCACGTGCCAAAACAAGCGACGGAAAGACGCCATCCGAAACTGGGAGGTGCATACCAACGATTCCAATGGAAAGCCAAAGGATTCAGCTCTGACTCCACAACGCTGAAGCTACATAACCCGCCACCGACTGCCAGAGGCCCTCACTTGGCATTGGCGACGACGAAGAAGAACATCGTCTGAATATACAGCTTGCATTCTGCAAATTGCACGACCTTAGCCTTTTATGATTGAAAGCCCCGCACGTGCCAAAACAAGCGACGTAAAGACGCCATCCAAAACCGGGAGGTGTATACCAACGCTTCCAACGGAAAGGCAAAGGATTCAGCTCTGACTTAACGCTGAAGCTACATAACCCGCCACCCACTGCCAGAGGCCCTCACTTGGCATTTTCGAGGACGAACATCGTCTGAATATACAGTTTGTATTTTGCAAATTGCATGACCTTACCCTTTTACGAATAAAAGCCCTGCACGTGCCAAAACAAGCGACGGAAAGACGCCATCCGAAATTGGGAGGTGTGTACGAACACTTCCAATGGAAAGCCAAAGGATTCAGCTCTGACTTCACAACGCTGAAGGTACATAACCCGCCACCGACTGCCAGAGGCCCTCACTTGGCATTGGCGACGACGAAGAGGAACATCGTCTGAATATACAGCTTTTATTTTGCAAATTGCACGACCTTAGCCTTTTATGATTGAAAGCCCTGCACGTGCCAATCAAGGGACTTAAAGACGCCACCCAAAACCGGGAGGTGTGTACCAACGCTTCCAACAGAAAGCTAAATGATTCAGCTCTGACTTCACAACGCTGAAGCTACATAACCCGCTACCGACTGCCAGAGGCCCTCACTTGGCATTGGCGACGACGAAGAAGACACCCTATGAATATACAGCTTGTATTTTGCATATTGCACGACCTTAGCCTTTTATGATTGAAAGCCCTGCACGTGCCAAAACAAATGACGTAAAGGCGCCATCAAAAACCGGGATGTGTATGCCAATGCTTCCAACGGAAAGCCAAAGGATTCAGCTCTGGCTTAACGCCGAAGCTACATAACCCTCCACCGACTGCCAGAGGCCCTCACTTGGCATTGGCGACGACGAAGAAGAACATCGTCTAAATATACAGTTTGTATTTTGCAAATTGCGCGACCTTAACCTTTTACGAATAAAAGCCCTGCACGTGCCAAAACAAGCGACGTAAAGACGCCATCCGACACTGGGAGGTGTGTACCAACGCTTCCAATGGAAAGCCAAAGGATTCAGCTCTGACTCCAACACGCTGAAGCTACATAACCCGCCACCGACTACCAGAGGCCCTCATTTGCCATTGGCGACGACGAAGAACATCGTCTGAATACACAGCCTTTATTTTGCAAATTGCACGACATTAGCCTTTTATGATTGAAAGCCCTGCACTTGCCAAACCAAGCGACGTAAAGACGCCATCCAAAACCGTGAGGTGTGTAAAAATGCTTCCAATGGAAAGCCAAAGGATTCAGCTCTGACTCCACAACGCTGAAGCTACGTAACCCGCCACCGACTGCCAGAGGCCCTCACTTGGCATTGGCGACGACGAAGAGCATCGTCTAAATATACAGTTTGTATTTTGCAAATTGCACGACCTTAACCTTTTATGATTGAAAGGCCTGCACGTGCCAAAACAAGCGACGGAAAGACGCCATCTGAAACCGGGAGGGGTATACCAATGCTTCCAACGGAAAGCCAAAAGATTCAGCTCTGATTTCACAATAAACCGCCACCGACTGCCAGAGGCCCTCACTTGGCATTGGCGACGACGAAAAAGAACATCGCCTGAATATACAGTTTGTATTTTGCAAATTGCGCGAGCTTACTCTTTTACGATTGAAAGCCCTGCACGTGCCAAAACAAGTGACTTAAAGACGCCAACCAAAACCGCGATGTGTGTACCAACGATTCCGACGGAAAGCCAAACGATTCAGCTCTGACTTCACAACGCTGAAGCTACGTAACCCGCCACCGACTGCCAGAGGCCCTCACTTGGCATTGGCGACGACGAAGAAGAACACCGTCTGAATATACAGCTTTTGTTTTGCAAATTGCACTACCTTAGCCTTTTATGATTGAAAGCCCTGCACGTGCCAAAAGAAGCGACCGAAAAACGCCATCCAAAACCGGCAGGTGTGTAGGAACGCTCCCAACGGAAAGCCAAAGGAATCAGCTCTGACTTCATAACGCTGAAGCTACATAACCCGCCACCGACTGCAAGGGGCCCTCATTTGGCATTAACGACGACGCAGAAGAACACCTTATGAATATACAGCTTGTATTTTGCATATTGCACGACCTTAGCCTTTTATGATGGAAAGCCCTGCACGTGCCAAAACAAATGACGTAAAGACGCCATCAAAAACCGGGAGGTGTATGCCAATGCTTCCAACGGAAAGCCAAAGGATTCAGCTCTGACTTCAGAACGCTGAAGCTACATAACGCACCACTGACTGCAAGAGGCCCTCATTTGGCATTGGCGACGACGAAGAAGAACATGCTCTGAATATACAGCTTGTATTTTGCAAATTGCACGACCTTACCCTTTTATGATTGAAAGCCCTGCACGTGCCAAAACAAGCGACGTAAAGACGCCATCCATAACCGGGAGGTGTATGCCAACGCTTCCAACTAAGCCAAAGGATTCAGCTCTGACTTCACAACACCGAAGCTACATAACCCGCCTCCGACTGTCAGAGGCCCTCACTTGGCATTGGCGACGACGAAGAAGAACATCGTCTGAATATACAGCTTGTATTTTGCAAATTGCACGACCTTAGCCTTTTATGATTGAAAGCCCTGCACGTGCCAAAACAAGCGACGTAAAGACGCCATCAAAAACCGGGAGGTGTATACCAACGCTTCCAACGGAAAGCAAATGATTCAGCTCTGACTTCACAACGCTGAAGCTACATAACCCGCTACCGACTGTCAGAGGCCCTCACTTGGCATAGGCGACGACGAAAAAGAACACCCTATGAATATACAGCTTGAACTTTGCATATTGCATGACCTTAGCCTTTTATGATTGAAAGCCGTGCACGTGCCAGAACAAATGACGTAAAAATGCCATCAAAAAACGGGAGGTGTATGCCAATGCTTCCAACGGAAAGCCAAAGGATTCAGCTCTGACTTAACGCTGAAGCTACATAACCCGCCACCTACTGCCAGAGGCCCTCACTTGGCATTGGCGACTCCGAAGAACATCGTATGAATATACACATTGTATTTTACCAATTGCAGGACCTTAACCTTTTACGAATAAAAGCCTTGCACGTGCCAAAACAAGCGACGGAAAGACGCCATCTGAAACCGGGAGGTGTGTACCAACGTTTCCAATGGAAAGCCAAAGGATTCAGCTCTGACTTCACAACGCTTAAGCTACATAACCCGCCACCGACTGCCAGAGGCCCTCACTTGGCATTGGCGATGACGAAGAACATCGTCTGAATATACAGTTTGTATTTTGCAAATTGCACGACCTTAACCTTTTACGAATAAAAGCCCTGCACGTGCCAAAACAAGCGACGTAAAGACGCCATCCGAAACTGCGAGGTGTGTACCAACGCTTCCATTGGAAAGCCAAAGGATTCAGCTCTGACTCCACAACGCTGAAGCTACATAAACCGCCACCGACTGCCAGAGGCCCTCACTTGGCATTGGCGACGACGAAGAAGAACATCGTCTGAATATACAGCTTTTATTTTGCAAATTGCACGACCTTAACGTTTTATGATTGAAAGCCCTGCACGTGCCAAAACAAGTGACGTAAAGACACCATCCAAAACCGGGAGGTGTATACCAATGCTTCCAACGGAAAGCCAAATGATTCAGCTCTGACTTCAGAACCCTGAAGCTACATAACCCGCCACCGACTGCCAGAGGCCCTCAATTGGCATTGGCGACGACGAAGAACATCGTGTGATTATACAGGTTGTATTTTGCAAATTGCACGACCTTAACCTTTTACGAATAAAAGCCCTGCACGTGCCAAAACAAGCGACGGAAAGACGCCATCCGAAACCGGGAGGTGTATACCAACGCTTGCAACTGAAAGCCAAAGGATTCAGCTCTGACTCCACAACGCTGAAGCTACATAAACCGCCACCGACTGCTAGAGGCCCTCACTTGGCATTGGCGACGACGAAGAAGAACACCCTATGAATATTGCACGGCCTTAGCCTTTTATGATTGAAAGCCCTGCACGTGCCAAAACAAATGACGTAAAGACGCCATCAAAAACAGGGAGGTGTATGCCAATGCTTCCAACGGAAAGCCAAAGGATTCAGCTCTGACTTCACAACGCTGAAGCTACATAACCCACCACTGACTGCAAGAGGCCCTCATTTGGAATTGGCGACGACGAAGAAGAACATGCTCTGAATATACACCTTGTATTTTGTAAATTGCACGACCTTACCCTTTTATGATTGAAAGCCCTGCACGTGCCAAAACAAGCGACGTAAAGACGCCATCCATAACCGGGAGGTGTATGCCAACGCTTCCAACGGAAAGCCAAAGCATTCGGCTCTGACTCCACAACAATGAAGCTACATAACCCGCTACCGACAGCCAGAGGCCCTCACTTGGCATTGGCGACGACGAAGAAGAACACCCTATGAATATACAGCTTGTATTTTGCATATTGCATGACCTTAGCCTTTTATGATTGAAAGCCGTGCACGTGCCAAAACAAATGACGTAAAGACGCCATCAAAAACCGGGAGGTGTATGCCAATGCTTCCAACGGAAAGCCAAATGATTCAGCTCTGACTCCACAACGCTGAAGCTACATAACCCGCCGCCGACTACCAGAGGCCCTCACTTGGCATTGGCGACGACGAAGAACATCGTCTGAATATACAGCCTTTATTTTTCAAATTGCTCGACCTTAGCCTTTTATGATTGAAAGCCCAGCACTTGCCAAAAGAAGCGACGTAAAGACGCCATCCAAAACCGGGAGGTGTGTACCAACGCTTCCAATGGAAAGCCAAAGGATTCAGCTCTGACTTCACAACGCTTAAGCTACATAACCCGCCACCGACTGCCAGAGGCCCTCACTTGGCATTGGCGACGACGAAGAACATCGTATGAATATACAGTTTGTATTTTACCAATTGCAGGACCTTAACCTTTTACGAATAAAAGCCCTGCACGTGCCAAAACAAGCGACGGAAAGACGCCATCCAAAACCGGGAGGTGTGTACCAACGCTTCCAATGGAAAGCCAAAGGATTCAGCTCTGACTTCACAACGCTTAAGCTACATAACCCGCCACCGACTGCCAGAGGCCCTCACTTGGCATTGGCGACGACGAAGAACATCGTATGAATATACAGTTTGTATTTTACCAATTGCAGGACCTTAACCTTTTACGAATAAAAGCCCTGCACGTGCCAAAACAAGCGACGAAAAGACGCCATCCGAAACCGGGATGTGTGTACCAACGCTTCCAATGGAAAGCCAAAGGATTCAGCTCTGACTCCACAATGCTGAAGCTACATAACCCGCCACCGTCTGCCAGAGGCCCTCATTTGGCATTGGCGACGACGAAGAGCATCGTCTGAATATACAGTTTGTAATTTGCAAATTGCACGACCTTAACCTTTTATGATTGAAAGCCCTGCACGTGGCAAAACAAGCGACGGAAAAACGCCATCTGTACCGGGAGGTGCATACCAATGCTTCCAACGGAAAGCCAAAAGATTCAGCTCTGACTTCACAATGGTGAAGCTACATAAACCGCCACCGGCTGCCAGAGGCCCTCACTTGGCATTGGCGACGACGAAGAACATCGTCTGAATGTACAGTTTGTATTTTGCAAATTGCACGACCTTACTCTTTTATGTTTCAAAGCCCTGCACGTGCCAAAAGAAGTGACGTAAAGACGCCAACCAAAACCGCGATGTGTGTACCAACGCTTCCGACGGAAAGCCAAAGGATTCAGCTCTGACTTCACAACGCTGAAGCTACGTAACCCGCCACCGGCTGGCAGAGGCCCTCACTTGGCATTGGCGACGACGAAGAAGAACATCGTCTGAATATACATCTTTTATGTTTCAAATTGCACGACCTTAGCCTTTTATGATTGAAAGCCCTGCAGGTGCCAAAACAAGTGACGTAAAGACATCATCCATAACCGGAAGGTGTATACCAATGCTTCCAACGGAGAGCCAAAGGATTCAGCTCTCACTTCACAACGCTGAAGCTACATAACCCGCCACCGACTGCCAGAGGCCCTCAATTGGCATTGCCGACGACAAAGAACATCGTGTGATTATACAGGCTGTATTTTGCAAATTGCACGACCTTAACCTTTTACAAATAAAAGCCCTGCACGTGCCAAAACAAGCGACGGAAAGACGCCATCTGAAACCGGGAGGTGTATACCAACGCTTCCAACGGAAAGCAAAAGGATTCAGCTCTGACTCCACAACGCTGAAGCTACATAAACCGCCACCGACTGCCAGAGGCCCTCACTTCGCATTGGCGACGACGAAGAAAAACACACTCTGAATATACAGCTTGTATTTTGCAAATTGCACGACCTTAACCTTTTATGATTGAAAGCCCCGCACGTGGCAAAACAAGAGACGTAAAGACGCCATCCAAAGCCGGGAGGTGTATACCAACACTTCCAACGGAAAGCCAAAGGATTCAGCTGACTTCACAACGCTGAAGCTACATAACCCACCACTGACTACAAGAGACCCTCATTTGGCATTGGCGACAACGAAGAAAAACACCCTCTGAATATACAGCTTGTATTTTGCAAATTGCACGACCTTAGCCTTTTATGATTGAAAGCCCCGCACGTGCCAAAAGAAGCGACCGAAAAACGCCATCCAAAACCGGCAGGTGTGTACGAACGCTTCCAACGGAAAGCCAAAGGAATCAGCTCTGACTTCAAAACGCTGAAGCTACATAACCCGCCACCGACTGCAAGAGGCCCTCATTTGGCATTGGCGACGACGAAGAAGAACATGCTCTGAATATACAACTTGTATTTTGCAAATAGCACGACCTTAATCTTTTACGAATGAAAGCCCTGCACGTGCCAAAACAAGCGACGGAAAGACGCCATCCGAAACTGGGAGGTGCATACCAACGACTCCACTGGAAAGCTAAAGGATTCAGCCCTGACTCCACAACGCTGAAGCTACATAACCCGCCACCGACTACCAGAGGCCCTCATTTGCCATTGGCGACGACGAAGAACATCGTCTGAATATACAGCCTTTATTTTGCAAATTGCACATTAGCCTTTTATGATTGAAATGCCTGCACTTGCCAAACCAAGCGACGTAAAGACGCCATCCAAAACCGTGAGGTGTGTAAAAATGCTTCCAATGGAAAGCCAAAGGATTCAGCTCTGACTCCACAACGCTGAAGCTACATAACCCGCCACCGACTGCCAGAGGCCCTCACTTGGCATTGGCGACGACGAAGAGCATCGTCTAAATATACAGTTAGTATTTTGCAAATTGCACGACCTTAACCTTTTATGATTGAAATGCCTGCACGTGCCAAAACAAGCGACGGAAAGACGCCATCTGAAACCGGGAGGGGTATACCAATGCTTCCAACGGAAAGCCAAAAGATTCAGCTCTGATTTCACAATAAACCGCCACCGACTGCCAGAGGCCCTCACTTGGCATTGGCGACGACGAAAAAGAACATCGCCTGAATATACAGTTTGTATTTTGCAAATTGCACGAACTTACTCTTTTACGATTGAAAGCCCTGCACGTGCCAAAACAAGTGACTTAAAGACGCCAACCAAAACCGCTATGTGTGTACCAACGCTTCCGACGGAAAGCCAAACGATTCAGCTCTGACTTCACAACGCTGAAGCTACGTAACCCGCCACCGACTGCCAGAGGTCCTCACTTGGCATTGGCGACGACGAAGAAGAACATCGTCTGAATATACAGCTTTTATTTTGCAAATTGCAAGACCTTAGCCTTTAATGATTGAAAGCCCTGCACGTGCCAATCAAGGGACGTAAAGACGCCATCCAAAACCGGGAGGTGTGTACCAACGCTTCCAACGGAAAGCCAAAGGATTCAGCTCTGACTTCACAACGCTGAAGCTACATAAACCGCCACCCACTGCCAGAGGCCCTCACTTGGCACTGGTGACGACGAAGAACACCGTCTGAATATACAGCTTTTATTTTGCAAATTGCACGACCTTACCCTTTTATGATTGAAAGCCCTGCACGTGCAAAACAAGCGACGTAAAGACGCCATCCAAAACCGGGAGGTGTGTACCAACGCTTCCAACGGAAAGCCAAAGGATTCAGCTCTGACTTCACAACGCTGAATCTACATAACCCGCTACCGACTGCCAGAGGCCCTCACTTGACATTGGCGACGACGAAGAAGAACATCGTCTGAATATACAGTTTGTATTTTGCAAATTGCACGACCTTAACCTTTTATGATTGAAAGCCCTGCACGTGCCAAAACAAGTGACGTAAAGACACCATCCAAAACCGGGAGGTGTATACCAATGCTTCCAACGGAAAGCCAAAGGATTCAGCTCTGACTACACAACGCTGAAGCTACATAACCCGCCACCGACTGCCAGAGGCCCTCAATTGGCATTGGCGACGACGAAGAACATCGTATGAATATACAGTTTGTCTTTTGCAAATTGCACGACCTTAACCTTTTACGAATAAAAACCCTACACGTGCCAAAAGAAGCGACCGAAAAACGCCATCCAAAACCGGCAGGTGTGTAGGAACGCTTCCAACGGAAAGCCAAAGGAATCAGCTCTGACTTCATAACGCTGAAGCTACATAACCCGCCAACGACTGCAAGGGGCCCTCATTTGGCATTAACGACGACGAAGACGAACATGCTCTGAATATACAGCTTGTATTTTGCAAATTCCACGACCTTAATCTTTTGCGAATGAAAGCCCTGCACGTGCCAAAACAAGCGACCGAAAGACGCCATCCGAAACTGGGAGGTGCATACCAACGATTCCAATGGAAAGCCAAAGGATTCAGCTCTGACTCCACAACGCTGAAGCTACATAACCCGCCACCGACTGCCAGAGGCCCTCACTTGGCATTGGCGACGACGAAGAAGAACATCCTCTGAATATACAGCTTGCATTTTGCAAATTGCACGACCTTAGCCTTTTATGATTGAAAGCCCCGCACGTGCCAAAACAAGCGACGTAAAGACGCCATCCAAAACCGGGAGGTGTGTAGGAACGCTTCCAACGGAAAGCCAAAGGAATCAGCTCTGACTTCATAACGCTGAAGCTACATAACCCGCCACCGACTGCAAGGGGCCCTCATTTGGCATTAACGACGACGAAGAAGAACATGCTCTGAATATACAGCTTGTATTTTGCAAATTCCACAACCTTAATCTTTTGCGAATGAAAGCCCTGCACGTGCTAAAACAAGCGACGGAAAGACGCCATCCGAAACTGGGAGGTGCGTACCAACGATTCCAATGGAAAGCCAAAGGATTCAGCTCTGGCTCCACAACGCTGAAGCTACATAACCCGCCACCGACTGCCAGAGGCCCTCACTTGGCATTGGCGACGACGAAGAAGAACATCGTCTGAATATACAGCTTGCATTTTGCAAATTGCACGACCTTAGCCTTTTATGATTGAAAGCCCTGCACGTGCCAAAACAAATGACGTAAAGGCGCCATCAAAAACCGGGATGTGTATGCCAATGCTTCCAACGGAAAGCCAAAGGATTCAGCTCTGACTTAACGCTGAAGCTACATAACCCGCTACCGACTGCCAGAGGCCCTCACTTGGCATTGGCGACGACAAAGAACATCGTATGAATATATAGTTTGTGTTTTACCAATTGCAGGACCTTAACCTTTTACGAATAAAAGCCCTGCACGTGCCAAAACAAGCGACGGAAAGACGCCATCCGAAACCGGGAGGTGTGTACCAACGCTTCCAATGGAAAGCCAAAGCATTCAGCTCTGAGTTCACAACGCTTAAGCTACATAACCCGCCACCGACTGCCAGAGGCCCTCACTTGGCATTGGCGACGACGAAGAAGAACATCGTCTGAATATACAGCTTTTATTTTGCAAATTGCAAGACCTTAGCCTTTAATGATTGAAAGCCCTGCACGTGCCAATCAAGGGACGTAAAGACGCCATCCAAAACCGGGAGGTGTGTACCAACGCTTACAAAGGAATGCCAAAGGATTCAGCTCTGACTTCACAACGCTGAAGCTACATAAACCGCCACCCACTGCCAGAGGCCCTTACTTGGCACTGGTGACGACGAAGAAGAACACCGTCTGAATATACAGCTTTTATTTTGCAAATTGCACGACCTTAGCCTTTTATGATTGAAAGCCCTGCACGTGCAAAACAAGCGACGTAAAGACGCCATCCAAAACCGGGAGGTGTGTACCAACGCTTCCAACGGAAAGCCAAAGGATTCAGCTCTGACTTCACAACGCTGAATCTACACAACCCGCTACCGACTGCCAGAGGCCCTCACTTGGCATTGGCGACGACGAAGAAGAACATCGTCTGAATATACAGTTTGTATTTTGCAAATTGCACGACCTTAACCTTTTATGATTGAAAGCCCTGCAGGTGCCAAAACAAGTGACGTAAAGACACCATCCAAAACCGGGAGGTGTATACCAATGCTTCCAACGGAAAGCCAAAGGATTCAGCTCTGACTACACAACGCTGAAGCTACATAACCCGCCACCGACTGCCAGAGGCCCTCAATTGGCATTGGCGACGACGAAGAACATCGTATGAATATACAGTTTGTCTTTTGCAAATTGCACGACCTTAAGCTTTTACGAATAAAAACCCTACACGTGCCAAAAGAAGCGACCGAAAAACGCCATCCAAAACCGGCAGGTGTGTAGGAACGCTTCCAACGGAAAGCCAAAGGAATCAGCTCTGACTTCATAACGCTGAAGCTACATAACCCGCCACCGACTGCAAGGGGCCCTCATTTGGCATTAACGACGACGAAGAAGAACATCCTCTGAATATACAGCTTGCATTTTGCAAATTGCACGACCTTAGCCTTTTATGATTGAAAGCCCCGCACGTGCCAAAACAAGCGACGTAAAGACGCCATCCAGAACCTTGAGGTGCATACCAACGCTTCCAATGGAAAGCCAAAGGATTCAGCTCTGACTCCACAACGCTGAAGCTACATAACCCGCCACCGACTGCCACAGGCCCTCACTTGGCATTGGCGACGACGAAGAACATTGTCTGAATATACAGTTTGTATTTTGCAAATTGCACGACCTTAACCTGTTATGATTGAAAGCCCTGCATGTGCCAAAACAAGTGGCGTAAAGACGCCATCGAAAACAGGGAGGTGTATACCAATGCTTCCAATGGAAAGCCAAAGAATTCAGCTCTGACTTCACAACGCTGAAGCTACATAAACCGCCACCGACTGCCAGAGGCCCTCAATTGGCATTGGCGACGACGAAGAACATCGTATGAATATACAGTTTGTCTTTTGCAAATTGCACGACCTTAAGCTTTTACGAATAAAAACCCTACACGTGCCAAAAGAAGCGACCGAAAAACGCCATCCAAAACCGGCAGGTGTGTAGGAACGCTTCCAACGGAAAGCCAAAGGAATCAGCTCTGACTTCATAACGCTGAAGCTACATAACCCGCCACCGACTGCAAGGGGCCCTCATTTGGCATTAACGACGACGAAGAAGAACACCCTCTGAATATACAGCTTGTATTTTGCAAATTGCACGACCTTACTCTTTTATGATTGAAAGCCCTGCACGTGCCAAAACAAGCGACGTAAAGACGCCATCCAAAACCGGGAGGTTTATACCAACGCTTCCAACGGAAAGCCAAAGGATTCAGCTCTGACTTAACGCTGAAGCTACATAACCCGCCACCCACTGCCAAAGGCCCTCACTTGGCATTGGCGACGACGAGGAACATCGTATGAATATACAGTTTGTATTTTACCTATTGCAGGACCTTAACCTTTTACGAATAAAAGCCCTGCACGTGCCAAAACAAGCGACGGAAAGACGCCATCCGAAATTGGGAGGTGTGTACGAACGCTTCCAATGGAAAGCCAAAGGATCCAGCTCTGACTTCACAACGCTGAAGGTACATAACCCGCCACCGACTGCCAGAGGCCCTCAATTGGCATTGGCGACGACGAAGGACATCGTGTGATTATACAGGTTATATTTTGCAAAATGCACGACCTTAACCTTTTACGAATAAAAGCCCTGCACGTGCCAAAACAAGCGACGGAAAGACGCCATCCGAAACCGGGAGGTGCATACCAACGCTTCCAACGGAAAGCCAAAGGATTCAGCTCTGACTCCACAACGCTGAAGCTACATAAACCGCCACCGATGGCCAGAGGCCCTTACTTCGCATTGGCGACGACGAAGAAAAACACCCTCTGAATATACAGCTTGTATTTTGCAAATTGCACGACCTTAATCTTTTACGAATAAAAACCCTGCACGTGCCAAAAGAAGAGACCGAAAAACGCCATCCAAAACCGGCAGGTGTGTACGAACGCTTCCAACGTAAAGCCAAAGGAATCAGGTCTGACTTGATAACGCTGAAGCTACATTGCCCGCCACCGACTGCAAGGGGCCCTCATTTGGCATTGGCGACGACGAAGAAGAACATGCTCTGAATATACAGCTTGTATTTTGCAAATTGCACGACCTTAATCTTTTACGAATGAAAGCCCTGCACGTGCCAAAACAAGCGACGGAAAGACGCCATCCGAAACTGGGAGGTGCATACCAACGATTCCAATGGAAAGCCAAAGGATTCAGCTCTGACTCCACTACGCTGAAGCTACATAACCCGCCACCGACTGCCAGAGGCCCTCACTTGGCATTGGCGACGACGAAGAACATCGTCTGAATATACAGCTTGCATTTTGCAAATTGCACGACCTTAGCCTTTTATGATTGAAAGCCCTGCACGTGCCAAAACAAGCGACGTAAAGACGCCATCGAAAACCGGGAGGTGTGTACAAATGCTTCCAATGGAAAGCCAAAGGATTCAGCTCTGACTCCACAACGCTGAAGCTACATAACCCGCCACCGACTGCCAGAGGCCCTCATTTGGCATTGGCGACGACGAAGAGCATCGTCTGAATATACAATTTGTATTTTGCAAATTGCACGAACTTAACCTTTTATGATTGAAAGCCCTGCACGTGGCAAAACAAGCGACGGAAAGACGCCATCTGAAACCGGGAGGTGTATACCAATGCTTCCAACGGAAAGCCAAATGATGCAGCTCTGACTTCACAACGCTGAAGCTACATAACCCGCTACCGACTGCCAGAGGCCCTCACTTGGCATTGGCGACGACGAAGAAGACACCCTATGAATATACAGCTTGTATTTTGCATATTGCACGACCTTAGCCTTTTATGATTGAAAGCCCTGCACGTGCCAAAACAAATGACGTAAAGTAGCCATCAAAAACCGGGATGTGTATGCCAATGCTTCCAACGGAAAGCCAAAGGATTCAGCTCTGACTTAACGCTGAAGCTACATAACCCGATACCCACTGCCAGAGGCCCTCACTTGGCATTGGCGACGACGAAGAAGAACATCGTCTAAATATACAGTTTGTATTTCGCAAATTGCACGACCTTAACCTTTTACGAATAAAAGCCCTGCACGTGCCAAAACAAGCGACGTAAAGACGCCATCCGACACTGGGAGGTGTGTACCAACGCTTCCAATGGAAAGCCAAAGGATTCAGCTCTGACTCCACATCGCTGAAGCTACATAACCCGCCACCGACTACCAGAGGCCCTCATTTGCCATTGACGACGACGAAGAACATCGTCTGAATATACAGCCTTTATTTTGCAAATTGCACGACTTTAGCCTTTTATGATTGAAAGCCCTGCACTTACCAAACCAAGCGACGTAAAGACGCCATCCAAAACCGTGAGGTGTGTAAAAATGCTTCCAATGGAAAGCCAAAGGATTCAGCTCTGACTCCACAACGCTGAAGCAACATAACCCGCCACCGACTGCCAGAGGCCCACACTTGGCATTGGCGACGACGAAAAAGAACATCGCCTGAATATACAGTTTGTATTTTGCAAATTGCGCGAGCTTACTCTTTTACGACTGAAAGCCCTGCACGTGCCAAAACAAGTGACTTAAAGACGCCAACCAAAACCGCGATGTGTGTACCAACGCTTCCGACGGAAAGCCAAACGATTCAGCTCTGACTTCACAACGCTGAAGCTACGTAACCCGCCACCGACTGCCAGAGGCCCTCACTTGGCATTGCCGACGACGAAGAAGAACATCGTCTGAATATACAGCTTTTATTTTGCAAATTGCAAGACCTTAGCCTTTAATGATTGAAAGCCCTGCACGTGCCAATCAAGGGACGTAAAGACGCCATCCAAAACCGGGAGGTGTGTACCAACGCTTCCAACGGAATGCCAAAGGATTCAGCTCTGACTTCACAACGCTGAAGCTACATAAACCGCCACCCACTGCCAGAGGCCCTTACTTGGCACTGGTGACGACGAAGAAGAACACCGTCTGAATATACAGCTTTTATTTTGCAAATTGCACGACCTTAGCCTTTTATGATTGAAAGCCCTGCACGTGCAAAACAAGCGACGTAAAGACGCCATCCAAAACCGGGAGGTGTGCACCAACGCTTCCAACGGAAAGCCAAAGGATTCAGCTCTGACTTCACAACGCTGAATCTACATAACCCGCTACCGACTGCCAGAGGCCCTCACTTGGCATTGGCGACGACGAAGAAGAACATCGTCTGAATATACAGTTTGTATTTTGCAAATTGCACGACCTTAACCTTTTATGATTGAAAGCCCTGCACGTGCCAAAACAAGTGACGTAAAGACACCATCCAAAACCGGGAGGTGTATACCAATGCTTCCAACGGAAAGCCAAAGGATTCAGCTCTGACTACACAACGCTGAAGCTACATAACCCGCCACCGACTGCCAGAGGCCCTCAATTGGCATTGGCGACGACGAAGAACATCGTATGAATATACAGTTTGTCTTTTGCAAATTGCACGACCTTAACCTTTTACGAATAAAAACCCTACACGTGCCAAAAGAAGCGACCGAAAAACGCCATCCAAAACCGGCAGGTGTGTAGGAACGCTTCCAACGGAAAGCCAAAGGAATCAGCTCTGACTTCATAACGCTGAAGCTACATAACCCGCCACCGACTGCAAGGGGCCCTCATTTGGCATTAACGACGACGAAGAAGAACATCCTCTGAATATACAGCTTTCATTTTGCAAATTGCACGACCTTAGCCTTTTATGATTGAAAGCCCCGCACGTGCCAAAACAAGCGACGTAAAGACGCCATCCAAAACCGGGAGGTGTGTAGGAACGCTTCCAACGGAAAGCCAAAGGAATCAGCTCTGACTTCATAACGCTGAAGCTACATAACCCGCCACCGACTGCAAGGGGCCCTCATTTGGCATTAACGACGACGAAGAAGAACATGCTCTGAATATACAGCTTGTATTTTGCAAATTCCACAACCTTAATCTTTTGCGAATGAAAGCCCTGCACGTGCTAAAACAAGCGACGGAAAGACGCCATCCGAAACTGGGAGGTGCATACCAACGCTTCCAATGGAAAGCCAAAGGATTCAGCTCTGACTCCACAACGCTGAAGCTACATAACCCGCCACCGACTGCCACAGGCCCTCACTTGGCATTGGCGACGACGAAGAACATTGTCTGAATATACAGTTTGTATTTTGCAAATTGCACGACCTTAACCTGTTATGATTGAAAGCCCTGCATGTGCCAAAACAAGTGGCGTAAAGACGCCATCGAAAACCGGGAGGTGTATACCAATGCTTCCAATGGAAAGCCAAAGGATTCAGCTCTGACTTCACAACGCTGAAGCTACATAAACCGCTACCGACTGCCAGAGCCCCTCACTTGGCATTGGCGACGACGAACACCCTCTGAATATACAGCTTGTATTTTGCAAATTGCACGACCTTACTCTTTTATGATTGAAAGCCCTGCAAGTGCCAAAACAAGCGACGTAAAGACGCCATCCAAAACCGGGAGGTTTATACCAACGCTTCCAACGGAAAGCCAAAGGATTCAGCTCTGACTTAACGCTGAAGCTACATAACCCGCCACCCACTGCCAAAGGCCCTCACTTGGCATTGGCGACGACGAGGAACATCGTATGAATATACAGTTTGTATTTTACCTATTGCAGGACCTTAACCTTTTACGAATAAAAGCCCTGCACGTGCCAAAACAAGCGACGGAAAGACGCCATCCGAAATTGGGAGGTGTGTACGAACGCTTCCAATGGAAAGCCAAAGGATCCAGCTCTGACTTCACAACGCTGAAGGTACATAACCCGCCACCGACTGCCAGAGGCCCTCAATTGGCATTGGCGACGACGAAGAAGAACATGCTCTGAATATACAGCTTGTATTTTGCAAATTGCACGACCTTAATCTTTCACGAATGAAAGTTCTGCACGTGCCAAAACAAGCGACGGAAAGACGCCATCCGAAACTGGGAGGTGCATACCAACGATTCCAATGGAAAGCCAAAGGATTCAGCTCTGACTCCACTACGCTGAAGCTACATAACCCGCCACCGACTGCCAGAGGCCCTCACTTGGCATTGGCGACGACGAAGAACATCGTCTGAATATACAGCTTGCATTTTGCAAATTGCACGACCTTAGCCTTTTATGATTGAAAGCCCTGCACGTGCCAAAACAAGCGACGTAAAGACGCCATCGAAAACCGGGAGGTGTGTACAAATGCTTCCAATGGAAAGCCAAAGGATTCAGCTCTGACTCCACAACGCTGAAGCTACATAACTCGCTACCGACTGCCAGAGGCCCTCACTTGGCATTGGCGACGACGAAGAAGAACATGGTCTGAATATACAGTTTGTATTTTGCAAATTGCACGACCTTAACCTTTTATGATTGAAAGCCCTGCAGGTGCCAAAACAAGTGACGTAAAGACATCATCCATAACCGGAAGGTGTATACCAATGCTTCCAACGGAGAGCCAAAGGATTCAGCTCTGACTTCACAACGCTGAACCTACATAACCCGCCACCGACTGCAAGAGGCCCTCATTTGGCATTGGCGACGACGAAGAAGAGCATGCTCTGAATATACAACTTGTATTTTGCAAATAGCACGACCTTAATCTTTTACGAATGAAAGCCCTGCACGTGCCAAAACAAGCGACGGAAAGACGCCATCCGAAACTGGGAGGTGCATACCAACGACTCCAATGGAAAGCTAAAGGATTCAGCTCTGACTCCACAACGCTGAAGCTACATAACCCGCCACCGACTGCCAGAGGCCCTCACTTGGCATTGGCTACGACGAAGAACAACATCGTCTGAATATACAGCTTGTATTTTGCAAATTGCACGACCTTAATCTTTTACGAATGAAAGTTCTGCACGTGCCAAAACAAGCGACGGAAAGACGCCATCCGAAACTGGGAGGTGCATACCAACGATTCCAATGGAAAGCCAAAGGATTCAGCTCTGACTCCACTACGCTGAAGCTACATAACCCGCCACCGACTGCCAGAGGCCCTCACTTGGCATTGGCGACGACGAAGAACATCGTGTGATTATACAGGTTGTATTTTGCAAAATGCACGACCTTAACCTTTTACGAATAAAAGCCCTGCACGTGCCAAAACAAGCGACGGAAAGACGCCATCCGAAACCGGGAGGTGCATACCAACGCTTCCAACGGAAAGCCAAAGGATTCAGCTCTGACTCCACAACGCTGAAGCTACATAAACCGCCACCGACGGCCAGAGGCCCTTACTTCGCATTGGCGACGACGAAGAAAAACACCCTCTGAATATACAGCTTGTATTTTGCAAATTGCACGACCTTAATCTTTTACGAATAAAAACCCTGCACGTGCCAAAAGAAGAGACCGAAAAACGCCATCCAAAACCGGCAGGTGTGTACGAACGCTTCCAACGTAAAGCCAAAGGAATCAGGTCTGACTTGATAACGCTGAAGCTACATTGCCCGCCACCGACTGGAAGGAACCCTCATTTGGCATTGGCGACGACGAAGAAGAACATGCTCTGAATATACAGCTTGTATTTTGCAAATTGCACGACCTTAATCTTTTACGAATGAAAGTTCTGCACGTGCCAAAACAAGCGACGGAAAGACGCCATCCGAAACTGGGAGGTGCATACCAACGATTCCAATGGAAAGCCAAAGGATTCAGCTCTGACTCCACTACGCTGAAGCTACATAACCCGCCACCGACTGCCAGAGGCCCTCATTTGGCATTGGCGACGACGAAGAGCATCGTCTGAATATACAATTTGTATTTTGCAAATTGCACGAACTTAACCTTTTATGATTGAAAGCCCTGCACGTGGCAAAACAAGCGACGGAAAGACGCCATCTGAAACCGGGAGGTGTATACCAATGCTTCCAACGGAAAGCCAAAAAATTCAGTTCTGACTTCACAACGCTGAATCTACATAACTCGCTACCGACTGCCAGAGGCCCTCACTTGGCATTGGCGACGACGAAGAAGAACATGGTCTGAATATACAGTTTGTATTTTGCAAATTGCACGACCTTAACCTTTTATGATTGAAAGCCCTGCAGGTGCCAAAACAAGTGACGTAAAGACATCATCCATAACCGGAAAGTGTATACCAATGCTTCCAACGGAGAGCCAAAGGATTCAGCTCTGACTTCACAACGCTGAACCTACATAACCCGCCACCGACTGCAAGAGGCCCTCATTTGGCATTGGCGACGACGAAGAAGAGCATGCTCTGAATATACAACTTGTATTTTGCAAATAGCACGACCTTAATCTTTTACGAATGAAAGCCCTGCACGTGCCAAAACAAGCGACGGAAAGACGCCATCCGAAACTGGGAGGTGCATACCAACGACTCCAATGGAAAGCTAAAGGATTCAGCTCTGACTCCACAACGCTGAAGCTACATAACCCGCCACCGACTGCCAGAGGCCCTCACTTGGCATTGGCTACGACGAAGAAGAACATCGTCTGAATATACAGCTTGTATTTTGCAAATTGCACGACCTTAGCCTTTTATGATTGAAAGCCCTGCACGTGCCAGAACAAATGACGTAAAGGCGCCATCAAAAACCGGGATGTGTATGCCAATGCTTCCAACGGAAAGCCAAAGGATTCAGCTCTGGCTTAACGCTGAAGCTACATAACCCGCTACCCACTGCCAGAGGTCCTCACTTGGCATTGGCGACGACAAAGAACATCGTATGAATATACAGTACAGTTTGTGTTCTACCAATTGCAGAACCTTAACCTTTTACGAATAAATGCCCTGCACGTGCCAAAACAAGCGACGGAAAGACGCCATCCGAAACCGGGAGGTGTGTACCAACGCTTCCAATGGAAAGCCAAAGCATTCAGCTCTGAGTTCACAACGCTTAAGCTACATAACCCGCCACCGACTGCCAGAGGCCCTCACTTGGCATTGGCGACGATGAAGAAGAACATCGTCTAAATATACAGTTTTATTTTGCAAATTGCGCGAACTCAACCTTTTACGAATAAAAGCCCTGCACGTGCCAAAACAAGCGACGTAAAGACGCCATCCGACACTGGGAGGTGTGTACCAACTCTTCCAATGGAAAGCCAAAGGATTCAGCTCTGACTCCACAACGCTGAAGCTACATAACCCGCCACCGACTACCAGAGGCCCTCATTTGCCATTGGCGACGACGAAGAACATCGTCTGAATATACAGCCTTTATTTTGCAAATTGCACGACATTAGCCTTTTATGATCGAAAGCCCTGCACTTGCCAAAACAAGCGACGTAAAGACGCCATCCAAAACCGTCAGGTGTGTAAAAATGCTTCCAATGGAAAGCCAAAGGATTCAGCTCTGACTCCACAACGCTGAAGCTACATAACCCGCCACCGACTGCCAGAGGCCCTCACTTGGCATTGGCGACGACGAAGAGCATCGTCTAAATATACAGTTTGTATTTTGCAAATTGCACGACCTTAACCTTTTATGATTGAAAGGCCTGCACGTGCCAAAACAAGCGACGGAAAGACGACATCTGAAACCGGGAGGGGTATACAAATGCTTACAACGGAAAGCCAGAAGATTCAGCTCTGATTTCACAATAAACCGCCATCGACTGCCAGAGGCCCTCACTTGGCATTGGCGACGACGAAAAAGAACATCGCCTGAATATACAGTTTGTATTTTGCAAATTGCGCGACCTTACTCTTTTATGATTGAAAGCCCTGCACGTGCCAAAACAAGTGACGTAAAGACGCCAACCAAAACCGCGATGTGTGTACCAAGGCTTCAGACGGAAAGCCAAACGATTCAGCTCTGACTTCACAACGCTGAAGCTACGTAACCCGCCACCGACTGCCAGAGGCCCTCACTTGGCATTGGCGACGCCGAAGAAGAACACCGTCTGAATATATAGCTTTTATTTTGCAAATTGCACGACCTTAGCCTTTTAAGATTGAAAGCCCTGCACGTGCAAAACAAGCGACGTAAAGACGCCATCAAAAACCGGGAGGTGTGTACCAACGCTTCCAACGGAAAGCCAACGGATTCAGCTCTTACTTCACAACGCTGAATCTACATAACCCGCTACCGACTGCCAGAGGCCCTCAATTGGCATTGGTGACGACGAAGAACATCGTCTCAATATACAGTTTGTCTTTTGCAAATTGCACGACCTTAACCTTTTACGAACAAAAACCCTACACGTGCCAAAAGAAGCGACCGAAAAACGCCATCCAAAACCGGCAGGTGTGTAGGAACGCTTCCAACGGAAAGCCAAAGGAATCAGCTCTGACTTCATAACGCTGAAGCTACATAACCCGCCACCGACTGCAAGGGGCCCTCATTTGGCATTAACGACGACGAAGAAGAACATGCTCTGAATATACAGCTTGTATTTTGCAAATTGCACGACCCTAATCTTTTGCGAATGAAAGCCCTGCACGTGCCAAAACAAGCGACGGAAAGACGCCATCCGAAACTGGGAGGTGCATACCAACGATTCCAATGGAAAGCCAAAGGATTCAGCTCTGACTCCACAACGCTGAAGCTACATAACCCGCCACCGACTGCCAGAGGCCCTCACTTGGCATTGGCGACGACGAAGAAGAACATCGTCTGAATATACAGCTTGCATTTTGCAAATTGCACGACCTTAGCCTTTTATGATTGAAAGCCCCGCACGTGCCAAAACAAGCGACGTAAAGACGCCATCCAAAACCGGGAGGTGTATACCAACGCTTCCAACGGAAAGGCAAAGGATTCAGCTCTGACTTAACGTTGAAGCTACATAACCCGCCACCCACTGCCAGAGGCCCTCACTTGGCATTTTCGAGGACGAACATCGTCTGAATATACAGTTTGTATTTTGCAAATTGCATGACCTTAACCTTTTATGATTGAAAGACCTGCACGTGCCAAAACAAGCGACGGAAAGACGCGATCTGAACCCGGGAGGTGTATACCAATGCTTCCAACGGAAAGCTAAAGGATTCTGCTCTGACTTCACAACGCTGAAGCTACATAAACCGCCACCGACTGCCAGAGGCCCTCACTTGGCATTGGCGACGACGAAGAACATCGTCTGAATGTACAGTTTGTATTTTGCAAATTGCACGACCTTACTCTTTTATGTTTCAAAGCCCTGCACGTGCCAAAAGAAGTGACGTAAAGACGCCAACCAAAACCGCGATGTGTGTACCAACGCTTCCGACGGAAAGCCAAAGGATTCAGCTCTGACTTCACAACGCTGAAGCTACGTAACCCGCCACCGGCTGGCAGAGGCCCTCACTTGGCATTGGCGACGACGAAGAAGAACATCGTCTGAATATACATCTTTTATGTTTCAAATTGCACGACCTTAGCCTTTTATGATTGAAAGCCCTGCAGGTGCCAGAACAAGTGACGTAAAGACATCATCCATAACCGGAAGGTGTATACCAATGCTTCCAACGGAGAGCCAAAGGATTCAGCTCTGACTTCACAACGCTGAAGCTACATAACCCGCCACCGACTGCCAGAGGCCCTCAATTGGCATTGCCGACGACGAAGAACATCGTGTGATTATACAGGCTGTATTTTGCAAATTGCACGACCTTAACCTTTTACAAATAAAAGCCCTGCACGTGCCAAAACAAGCGACGGAAAGACGCCATCTGAAACCGGGAGGTGTATACCAACGCTTCCAACGGAAAGCAAAAGGATTCAGCTCTGACTCCACAACGCTGAAGCTACATAAACCGCCACCGACTGCCAGAGGCCCTCACTTCGCATTGGCGACGACGAAGAAAAACACACTCTGAATATACAGCTTGTATTTTGCAAATTGCACGACCTTAACCTTTTATGATTGAAAGCCCCGCACGTGGCAAAACAAGAGACGTAAAGACGCCATCCAAAGCCGGGAGGTGTATACCAACGCTTCCAACGGAAAGCCAAAGGATTCAGCTGACTTCACAACGCTGAAGCTACATAACCCACCACTGACTACAAGAGACCCTCATTTGGCATTGGCGACAACGAAGAAAAACACCCTCTGAATATACAGCTTGTATTTTGCAAATTGCACGACCTTAGCCTTTTATGATTGAAAGCCCCGCACGTGCCAAAAGAAGCGACCGAAAAACGCCATCAAAAACCGGCAGGTGTGTACGAACGCTTCAAACGGAAAGCCCAAGGAATCAGCTCTGACTTCAAAACGCTGAAGCTACATAACCCGCCACCGACTGCAAGAGGCCCTCATTTGGCATTGGCGACGACGAAGAAGAACATGCTCTGAATATACAACTTGTATTTTGCAAATAGCACGACCTTAATCTTTTACGAATGAAAGCCCTGCACGTGCCAAAACAAGCGACGGAAAGACGCCATCCGAAACTGGGAGGTGCATACCAACGACTCCACTGGAAAGCTAAAGGATTCAGCCCTGACTCCACAACGCTGAAGCTACATAACCCGCCACCGACTACCAGAGGCCCTCATTTGCCATTGGCGACGACGAAGAACATCGTCTGAATATACAGCCTTTATTTTGCAAATTGCACATTAGCCTTTTTTGATTGAAAGGCCTGCACTTGCCAAACCAAGCGACGTAAAGACGCCATCCAAAACCGTGAGGTGTGTAAAAATGCTTCCAATGGAAAGCCAAAGGATTCAGCTCTGACTCCACAACGCTGAAGCTACATAACCCGCCACCGACTGCCAGAGGCCCTCACTTGGCATTGGCGACGACGAAGAGCATCGTCTAAATATACAGTTAGTATTTTGCAAATTGCACGACCTTAACCTTTTATGATTGAAATGCCTGCACGTGCCAAAACAAGCGACGGAAAGACGCCATCTGAAACCGGGAGGGGTATACCAATGCTTCCAACGGAAAGCCAAAAGATTCAGCTCTGATTTCACAATAAACCGCCACCGACTGCCAGAGGCCCTCACTTGGCATTGGCGACGACGAAAAAGAACATCGCCTGAATATACAGTTTGTATTTTGCAAATTGCACGACCTTACTCTTTTACGATTGAAAGCCCTGCACGTGCCAAAACAAGTGACTTAAAGACGCCAACCAAAACCGCGATGTGTGTACCAACGCTTCCGACGGAAAGCCAAAGGATTCAGCTCTGACTCCACTACGCTGAAGCTACATAACCCGCCACCGACTGCCAGAGGCCCTCATTTGGCATTGGCGACGACGAAGAGCATCGTCTGAATATACAATTTGTATTTTGCAAATTGCACGAACTTAACCTTTTATGATTGAAAGCCCTGCACGTGGCAAAACAAGCGACGGAAAGACGCCATCTGAAACCGGGAGGTGTATACCAATGCTTCCAACGGAAAGCCAAAAAATTCAGTTCTGACTTCACAACGCTGAATCTACATAACTCGCTACCGACTGCCAGAGGCCCTCACTTGGCATTGGCGACGACGAAGAAGAACATGGTCTGAATATACAGTTTGTATTTTGCAAATTGCACGACCTTAACCTTTTATGATTGAAAGCCCTGCAGGTGCCAAAACAAGTGACGTAAAGACATCATCCATAACCGGAAAGTGTATACCAATGCTTCCAACGGAGAGCCAAAGGATTCAGCTCTGACTTCACAACGCTGAACCTACATAACCCGCCACCGACTGCAAGAGGCCCTCATTTGGCATTGGCGACGACGAAGAAGAGCATGCTCTGAATATACAACTTGTATTTTGCAAATAGCACGACCTTAATCTTTTACGAATGAAAGCCCTGCACGTGCCAAAACAAGCGACGGAAAGACGCCATCCGAAACTGGGAGGTGCATACCAACGACTCCAATGGAAAGCTAAAGGATTCAGCTCTGACTCCACAACGCTGAAGCTACATAACCCGCCACCGACTGCCAGAGGCCCTCACTTGGCATTGGCTACGACGAAGAAGAACATCGTCTGAATATACAGCTTGTATTTTGCAAATTGCACGACCTTAGCCTTTTATGATTGAAAGCCCTGCACGTGCCAAAACAAATGACGTAAAGGCGCCATCAAAAACCGGGATGTGTATGCCAATGCTTCCAACGGAAAGCCAAAGGATTCAGCTCTGGCTTAACGCTGAAGCTACATAACCCGCTACCCACTGCCAGAGGTCCTCACTTGGCATTGGCGACGACAAAGAACATCGTATGAATATACAGTACAGTTTGTGTTCTACCAATTGCAGAACCTTAACCTTTTACGAATAAATGCCCTGCACGTGCCAAAACAAGCGACGGAAAGACGCCATCCGAAACCGGGAGGTGTGTACCAACGCTTCCAATGGAAAGCCAAAGCATTCAGCTCTGAGTTCACAACGCTTAAGCTACGTAACCCGCCACCGACTGCCAGAGGCCCTCACTTGGCATTGGCGACGATGAAGAAGAACATCGTCTAAATATACAGTTTTATTTTGCAAATTGCGCGAACTCAACCTTTTACGAATAAAAGCCCTGCACGTGCCAAAACAAGCGACGTAAAGACGCCATCCGACACTGGGAGGTGTGTACCAACTCTTCCAATGGAAAGCCAAAGGATTCAGCTCTGACTCCACAACGCTGAAGCTACATAACCCGCCACCGACTACCAGAGGCCCTCATTTGCCATTGGCGACGACGAAGAACATCGTCTGAATATACAGCCTTTATTTTGCAAATTGCACGACATTAGCCTTTTATGATCGAAAGCCCTGCACTTGCCAAAACAAGCGACGTAAAGACGCCATCCAAAACCGTCAGGTGTGTAAAAATGCTTCCAATGGAAAGCCAAAGGATTCAGCTCTGACTCCACAACGCTGAAGCTACATAACCCGCCACCGACTGCCAGAGGCCCTCACTTGGCATTGGCGACGACGAAGAGCATCGTCTAAATATACAGTTTGTATTTTGCAAATTGCACGACCTTAACCTTTTATGATTGAAAGGCCTGCACGTGCCAAAACAAGCGACGGAAAGACGACATCTGAAACCGGGAGGGGTATACAAATGCTTACAACGGAAAGCCAGAAGATTCAGCTCTGATTTCACAATAAACCGCCATCGACTGCCAGAGGCCCTCACTTGGCATTGGCGACGACGAAAAAGAACATCGCCTGAATATACAGTTTGTATTTTGCAAATTGCGCGACCTTACTCTTTTATGATTGAAAGCCCTGCACGTGCCAAAACAAGTGACGTAAAGACGCCAACCAAAACCGCGATGTGTGTACCAAGGCTTCAGACGGAAAGCCAAACGATTCAGCTCTGACTTCACAACGCTGAAGCTACGTAACCCGCCACCGACTGCCAGAGGCCCTCACTTGGCATTGGCGACGCCGAAGAAGAACACCGTCTGAATATATAGCTTTTATTTTGCAAATTGCACGACCTTAGCCTTTTAAGATTGAAAGCCCTGCACGTGCAAAACAAGCGACGTAAAGACGCCATCAAAAACCGGGAGGTGTGTACCAACGCTTCCAACGGAAAGCCAACGGATTCAGCTCTTACTTCACAACGCTGAATCTACATAACCCGCTACCGACTGCCAGAGGCCCTCAATTGGCATTGGTGACGACGAAGAACATCGTCTCAATATACAGTTTGTCTTTTGCAAATTGCACGACCTTAACCTTTTACGAACAAAAACCCTACACGTGCCAAAAGAAGCGACCGAAAAACGCCATCCAAAACCGGCAGGTGTGTAGGAACGCTTCCAACGGAAAGCCAAAGGAATCAGCTCTGACTTCATAACGCTGAAGCTACATAACCCGCCACCGACTGCAAGGGGCCCTCATTTGGCATTAACGACGACGAAGAAGAACATGCTCTGAATATACAGCTTGTATTTTGCAAATTGCACGACCTTAATCTTTTGCGAATGAAAGCCCTGCACGTGCGAAAACAAGCGACGGAAAGACGCCATCCGAAACTGGGAGGTGCATACCAACGATTCCAATGGAAAGCCAAAGGATTCAGCTCTGACTCCACAACGCTGAAGCTACATAACCCGCCACCGACTGCCAGAGGCCCTCACTTGGCATTGGCGACGACGAAGAAGAACATCGTCTGAATATACAGCTTGCATTTTGCAAATTGCACGACCTTAGCCTTTTATGATTGAAAGCCCCGCACGTGCCAAAACAAGCGACGTAAAGACGCCATCCAAAACCGGGAGGTGTATACCAACGCTTCCAACGGAAAGGCAAAGGATTCAGCTCTGACTTAACGTTGAAGCTACATAACCCGCCACCCACTGCCAGAGGCCCTCACTTGGCATTTTCGAGGACGAACATCGTCTGAATATACAGTTTGTATTTTGCAAATTGCATGACCTTAACCTTTTATGATTGAAAGACCTGCACGTGCCAAAACAAGCGACGGAAAGACGCGATCTGAACCCGGGAGGTGTATACCAATGCTTCCAACGGAAAGCTAAAGGATTCTGCTCTGACTTCACAACGCTGAAGCTACATAAACCGCCACCGACTGCCAGAGGCCCTCACTTGGCATTGGCGACGACGAAGAACATCGTCTGAATGTACAGTTTGTATTTTGCAAATTGCACGACCTTACTCTTTTATGTTTCAAAGCCCTGCACGTGCCAAAAGAAGTGACGTAAAGACGCCAACCAAAACCGCGATGTGTGTACCAACGCTTCCGACGGAAAGCCAAAGGATTCAGCTCTGACTTCACAACGCTGAAGCTACGTAACCCGCCACCGGCTGGCAGAGGCCCTCACTTGGCATTGGCGACGACGAAGAAGAACATCGTCTGAATATACATCTTTTATGTTTCAAATTGCACGACCTTAGCCTTTTATGATTGAAAGCCCTGCAGGTGCCAGAACAAGTGACGTAAAGACATCATCCATAACCGGAAGGTGTATACCAATGCTTCCAACGGAGAGCCAAAGGATTCAGCTCTGACTTCACAACGCTGAAGCTACATAACCCGCCACCGACTGCCAGAGGCCCTCAATTGGCATTGCCGACGACGAAGAACATCGTGTGATTATACAGGCTGTATTTTGCAAATTGCACGACCTTAACCTTTTACAAATAAAAGCCCTGCACGTGCCAAAACAAGCGACGGAAAGACGCCATCTGAAACCGGGAGGTGTATACCAACGCTTCCAACGGAAAGCAAAAGGATTCAGCTCTGACTCCACAACGCTGAAGCTACATAAACCGCCACCGACTGCCAGAGGCCCTCACTTCGCATTGGCGACGACGAAGAAAAACACACTCTGAATATACAGCTTGTATTTTGCAAATTGCACGACCTTAACCTTTTATGATTGAAAGCCCCGCACGTGGCAAAACAAGAGACGTAAAGACGCCATCCAAAGCCGGGAGGTGTATACCAACGCTTCCAACGGAAAGCCAAAGGATTCAGCTGACTTCACAACGCTGAAGCTACATAACCCACCACTGACTACAAGAGACCCTCATTTGGCATTGGCGACAACGAAGAAAAACACCCTCTGAATATACAGCTTGTATTTTGCAAATTGCACGACCTTAGCCTTTTATGATTGAAAGCCCCGCACGTGCCAAAAGAAGCGACCGAAAAACGCCATCAAAAACCGGCAGGTGTGTACGAACGCTTCAAACGGAAAGCCCAAGGAATCAGCTCTGACTTCAAAACGCTGAAGCTACATAACCCGCCACCGACTGCAAGAGGCCCTCATTTGGCATTGGCGACGACGAAGAAGAACATGCTCTGAATATACAACTTGTATTTTGCAAATAGCACGACCTTAATCTTTTACGAATGAAAGCCCTGCACGTGCCAAAACAAGCGACGGAAAGACGCCATCCGAAACTGGGAGGTGCATACCAACGACTCCACTGGAAAGCTAAAGGATTCAGCCCTGACTCCACAACGCTGAAGCTACATAACCCGCCACCGACTACCAGAGGCCCTCATTTGCCATTGGCGACGACGAAGAACATCGTCTGAATATACAGCCTTTATTTTGCAAATTGCACATTAGCCTTTTTTGATTGAAAGGCCTGCACTTGCCAAACCAAGCGACGTAAAGACGCCATCCAAAACCGTGAGGTGTGTAAAAATGCTTCCAATGGAAAGCCAAAGGATTCAGCTCTGACTCCACAACGCTGAAGCTACATAACCCGCCACCGACTGCCAGAGGCCCTCACTTGGCATTGGCGACGACGAAGAGCATCGTCTAAATATACAGTTAGTATTTTGCAAATTGCACGACCTTAACCTTTTATGATTGAAATGCCTGCACGTGCCAAAACAAGCGACGGAAAGACGCCATCTGAAACCGGGAGGGGTATACCAATGCTTCCAACGGAAAGCCAAAAGATTCAGCTCTGATTTCACAATAAACCGCCACCGACTGCCAGAGGCCCTCACTTGGCATTGGCGACGACGAAAAAGAACATCGCCTGAATATACAGTTTGTATTTTGCAAATTGCACGACCTTACTCTTTTACGATTGAAAGCCCTGCACGTGCCAAAACAAGTGACTTAAAGACGCCAACCAAAACCGCGATGTGTGTACCAACGCTTCCGACGGAAAGCCAAACGATTCAGCGCTGACTTCACAACGCTGAAGCTACGTAACCCGCCACCGACTGCCAGAGGCCCTCACTTGGCATTGGCGACGACGAAGAAGAACATCGTCTGAATATACAGCTTTTATTTTGCAAATTGCAAGACCTTAGCCTTTAATGATTGAAAGCCCTGCACGTGCCAATCAAGGGACGTAAAGACGCCATCCAAAACCGGGAGGTGTGTACCAACGCTTCCAACGGAAAGCCAAAGGATTCAGCTCTGACTTCACAACGCTGAAGCTACATAATCCGCCACCCACTGCCAGAGGCCCTCACTTGGCACTGGTGACGACGAAGAAGAACACCGTCTGAATATACAGCTTTTATTTTGCAAATTGCACGACCTTACCGTTTTATGATTGAAAGCCCTGCACGTGCAAAACAAGCGACGTAAAGACGCCATCCAAAACCGGGAGGTGTGTACCAACGCTTCCAACGGAAAGCCAAAGGATTCAGCTCTGACTTCACAACGCTGAATCTACATAACCCGCTACCGACTGCCAGAGGCCCTCACTTGGCATTGGCGACGACGAAGAAGAACATCATCTGAACATACAGTTTGTATTTTGCAAATTGCACGACCTTAACCTTTTATGATTGAAAGCCCTGCACGTGCCAAAACAAGTGACATAAAGACACCATCCAAAACCGGGAGGTGTATACCAATGCTTCCGACGGAAAGCCAAAGGATTCAGCTCTGACTACACAACGCTGAAGCTACATAACCCGCCACCGACTGCCAGAGGCCCTCAATTGGCATTGGCGACGACGAAGAACATCGTATGAATATACAGTTTGTCTTTTGCAAATTGCACGACCTTAACCTTTTACGAATAAAAACCCTACACGTGCCAAAAGAAGCGACCGAAAAACGCCATCCAAAACCGGCAGGTGTGTAGGAACGCTTCCAACGGAAAGCCAAAGGAATCAGCTCTGACTTCATAACGCTGAAGCTACATAACCCGCCAACGACTGCAAGGGGCCCTCATTTGGCATTAACGACGACGAAGAGGAACATGCTCTGAATATACAGCTTGTATTTTGCAAATTCCACGACCTTAATCTTTTGCGAATGAAAGCTCTGCACGTGCCAAAACAAGCGACCGAAAGACGCCATCCGAAACTGGGAGGTGCATACCAACGATTCCAATGGAAAGCCAAAGGATTCAGCTCTGACTCCACAACGCTGAAGCTACATAACCCGCCACCGACTGCCAGAGGCCCTCACTTGGCATTGGCGACGACGAAGAAGAACATCCTCTGAATATACAGCTTGCATTTTGCAAATTGCACGACCTTAGCCTTTTATGATTGAAAGCCCCGCACGTGCCAAAACAAGCGACGTAAAGACGCCATCCAAAACCGGGAGGTGTGTAGGAACGCTTCCAACCGAAAGCCAAAGGAATCAGCTCTGACTTCATAACGCTGAAGCTACATAACCCGCCACCGACTGCAAGGGGCCCTCACTTGGCATTGGCGACGACGAAGAAGAACATCGTCTGAATATACAGCTTGCATTTTGCAAATTGCACGACCTTAGCCTTTTATGATTGAAAGCCCTGCACGTGCCAAAACAAATGACGTAAAGGCGCCATCAAAAACCGGGATGTGTATGCCAATGCTTCCAACGGAAAGCCAAAGGATTCAGCTCTGACTTAACGCTGAAGCTACATAACCCGCTACCCACTGCCAGAGGCCCTCACTTGGCATTGGCGACGACAAAGAACATCGTATGAATATATAGTTTGTGTTTTACCAATTGCAGGACCTTAACCTTTTACGAATAAAAGCCCTGCACGTGCCAAAACAAGCGACGGAAAGACGCCATCCGAAACCGGGAGGTGTGTACCAACGCTTCCAATGGAAAGCCAAAGCATTCAGCTCTGAGTTCACAACGCTTAAGCTACATAACCCGCCACCGACTGCCAGAGGCCCTCACTTGGCATTGGCGACGACGAAGAAGAACATCGTCTAAATATACAGTTTGTATTTTGCAAATTGCGCGACCTTAACCTTTTATGATTGAAAGCCCCGCACGTGGCAAAACAAGAGACTTAAAAACGCCATCCAAAGCCGGGAGGTGTATACCAACGCTTCCAACGGAAAACCAAAGGATTCAGCTCTGACTTCACAACGCTGAAGCTACATAACCCACCACTGACTACAAGAGACCCTCATTTGGCATTGGCGACGACGAAGAAGAACATGCTCTGAATATACAGTTTGTATTTTGCAAAATGCACGACATTAACCTTTTACGAATAAAAGCCCTGCACGTGCCAAAACAAGCGACGGAAAGACACCATCAGAAACCGGGAGGTGTATACCAACGCTTCCAACGGAAAGCCAAAGGATTGAGCTCTGAGTCCACAACGATGAAGCTACATAAACCGCCACCGACTGCCAGAGGCCCTCACTTCGCATTGGCGACAACGAAGAAAAACACCCTCTGAATATACAGCTTGTATTTTGCAAATTGCACGACCTTAGCCTTTTATGATTGAAAGCCCCGCACGTGCCAAAAGAAGCGACCGAAAAACGCCATCCAAAACCGGCAGGTGTGTACGAACGCTTCCAACGGAAAGCCAAAGGAATCAGCTCTGACTTCACAACGCTGAAGCTACATAACCCGCCACCGTCTGCAAGAGGCCCTCATTTGGCATTGGCTACGACGAAGAAGAACATGCTCTGAATATACAACTTGTATTTTGCAAATAGCACGACCTTAATCTTTTACGAATGAAAGCCCTGCACGTGCCAAAACAAGCGACGGAAAGACGCCATCCGAAACTGGGAGGTGAATACCAACGACTCCACTGGAAAGCTAAAGGATTCAGCTCTGACTCCACAACGCTGAAGCTACATAACCCGATACCCACTGCCAGAGGCCCTCACTTGGCATTGGCGACGACGAAGAAGAACATCGTCTAAATATACAGTTTGTATTTTGCAAATTGCACGACCTTAACCTTTTACGAATAAAAGCCCTGCACGTGCCAAAACAAGCGACGTAAAGACGCCATCCGACACTGGGAGGTGTGTACCAACGCTTCCAATGGAAAGCCAAAGGATTCAGCTCTGACTCCACAACGCTGAAGCAACATAACCCGCCACCGACTGCCAGAGGCCCTCACTTGGCATTGGCGACGACGAAGAAGAACATCGTCTGAATATACAGCTTTTATTTTGCAAATTGCAAGACCTTAGCCTTTAATGATTGAAAGCCCTGCACGTGCCAATCAAGGGACGTAAAGACGCCATCCAAAACCGGGAGGTGTGTACCAACGCTTCCAACGGAATGCCAAAGGATTCAGCTCTGACTTCACAACGCTGAAGCTACATAAACCGCCACCCACTGGCAGAGGCCCTTACTTGGCACTGCTGGCGACGAAGAACACCGTCTGAATATACAGCTTTTATTTTGCAAATTGCACGACCTTAGCCTTTTATGATTGAAAGCCCTGCACGTGCAAAACAAGCGACGTAAAGACGCCATCCAAAACCAGGAGGTGTGTACCAACGCTTCCAACGGAAAGCCAAAGGATTCAGCTCTGACTTCACAACGCTGAACCTACATAACCCGCTACCGACTGCCAGAGGCCCTCACTTGGCATTGGCGACGACGAAGAAGAACATCGTCTGAATATACAGTTTGTATTTTGCAAATTGCACGACCTTAACCTTTTATGATTGAAAGCCCTGCACGTGCCAAAACAAGTGACGTAAAGACACCATCCAAAACCGGGAGGTGTATACCAATGCTTCCAACGGAAAGCCAAAGGATTCAGCTCTGACTACACAACGCTGAAGCTACATAACCCGCCACCGACTGCCAGAGGCCCTCAATTGGCATTGGCGACGACGAAGAACATCGTATGAATATACAGTTTGTCTTTTGCAAATTGTACGACCTTAACCTTTTACGAATAAAAACCCTACACGTGCCAAAAGAAGCGACCGAAAAACGCCATCCAAAACCGGCAGGTGTGTAGGAACGCTTCCAACGGAAAGCCAAAGGAATCAGCTCTGACTTCATAACGCTGAAGCTACATAACCCGCCACCAACTGCAAGGGGCCCTCATTTGGCATTAACGACGACGAAGAAGAACATCCTCTGATATACAGCTTGCATTTTGCAAATTGCACGACCTTACTCTTTTACGATTGAAAGCCCTGCACGTGCCAAAACAAGTGACTTAAAGACGCCAACCAAAACCGCGATGTGTGTACCAACGCTTCCGACGGAAAGCCAAACGATTCAGCGCTGACTTCACAACGCTGAAGCTACGTAACCCGCCACCGACTGCCAGAGGCCCTCACTTGGCATTGGCGACGACGAAGAAGAACATCGTCTGTCTTAGCCTTTAATGATTGAAAGGCCTGCACTTGCCAAACCAAGCGACGTAAAGACGCCATCCAAAACCGTGAGGTGTGTAAAAATGCTTCCAATGGAAAGCCAAAGGATTCAGCTCTGACTCCACAACGCTGAAGCTACATAACCCGCCACCGACTGCCAGAGGCCCTCACTTGGCATTGGCGACGACGAAGAGCATCGTCTAAATATACAGTTAGTATTTTGCAAATTGCACGACCTTAACCTTTTATGATTGAAATGCCTGCACGTGCCAAAACAAGCGACGGAAAGACGCCATCTGAAACCGGGAGGGGTATACCAATGCTTCCAACGGAAAGCCAAAAGATTCAGCTCTGATTTCACAATAAACCGCCACCGACTGCCAGAGGCCCTCACTTGGCATTGGCGACGACGAAAAAGAACATCGCCTGAATATACAGTTTGTATTTTGCAAATTGCACGACCTTACTCTTTTACGATTGAAAGCCCTGCACGTGCCAAAACAAGTGACTTAAAGACGCCAACCAAAACCGCGATGTGTGTACCAACGCTTCCGACGGAAAGCCAAACGATTCAGCGCTGACTTCACAACGCTGAAGCTACGTAACCCGCCACCGACTGCCAGAGGCCCTCACTTGGCATTGGCGACGACGAAGAAGAACATCGTCTGAATATACAGCTTTTATTTTGCAAATTGCAAGACCTTAGCCTTTAATGATTGAAAGCCCTGCACGTGCCAATCAAGGGACGTAAAGACGCCATCCAAAACCGGGAGGTGTGTACCAACGCTTCCAACGGAAAGCCAAAGGATTCAGCTCTGACTTCACAACGCTGAAGCTACATAATCCGCCACCCACTGCCAGAGGCCCTCACTTGGCACTGGTGACGACGAAGAAGAACACCGTCTGAATATACAGCTTTTATTTTGCAAATTGCACGACCTTACCCTTTTATGATTGAAAGCCCTGCACGTGCAAAACAAGCGACGTAAAGACGCCATCCAAAACCGGGAGGTGTGTACCAACGCTTCCAACGGAAAGCCAAAGGATTCAGCTCTGACTTCACAACGCTGAATCTACATAACCCGCTACCGACTGCCAGAGGCCCTCACTTGGCATTGGCGACGACGAAGAAGAACATCATCTGAATATACAGTTTGTATTTTGCAAATTGCACGACCTTAACCTTTTATGATTGAAAGCCCTGCACGTGCCAAAACAAGTGACATAAAGACACCATCCAAAACCGGGAGGTGTATACCAATGCTTCCGACGGAAAGCCAAAGGATTCAGCTCTGACTACACAACGCTGAAGCTACATAACCCGCCACCGACTGCCAGAGGCCCTCAATTGGCATTGGCGACGACGAAGAACATCGTATGAATATACAGTTTGTCTTTTGCAAATTGCACGACCTTAACCTTTTACGAATAAAAACCCTACACGTGCCAAAAGAAGCGACCGAAAAACGCCATCCAAAACCGGCAGGTGTGTAGGAACGCTTCCAACGGAAAGCCAAAGGAATCAGCTCTGACTTCATAACGCTGAAGCTACATAACCCGCCAACGACTGCAAGGGGCCCTCATTTGGCATTAACGACGACGAAGAGGAACATGCTCTGAATATACAGCTTGTATTTTGCAAATTCCACGACCTTAATCTTTTGCGAATGAAAGCTCTGCACGTGCCAAAACAAGCGACCGAAAGACGCCATCCGAAACTGGGAGGTGCATACCAACGATTCCAATGGAAAGCCAAAGGATTCAGCTCTGACTCCACAACGCTGAAGCTACATAACCCGCCACCGACTGCCAGAGGCCCTCACTTGGCATTGGCGACGACGAAGAAGAACATCCTCTGAATATACAGCTTGCATTTTGCAAATTGCACGACCTTAGCCTTTTATGATTGAAAGCCCCGCACGTGCCAAAACAAGCGACGTAAAGACGCCATCCAAAACCGGGAGGTGTGTAGGAACGCTTCCAACCGAAAGCCAAAGGAATCAGCTCTGACTTCATAACGCTGAAGCTACATAACCCGCCACCGACTGCAAGGGGCCCTCACTTGGCATTGGCGACGACGAAGAAGAACATCGTCTGAATATACAGCTTGCATTTTGCAAATTGCACGACCTTAGCCTTTTATGATTGAAAGCCCTGCACGTGCCAAAACAAATGACGTAAAGGCGCCATCAAAAACCGGGATGTGTATGCCAATGCTTCCAACGGAAAGCCAAAGGATTCAGCTCTGACTTAACGCTGAAGCTACATAACCCGCTACCCACTGCCAGAGGCCCTCACTTGGCATTGGCGACGACAAAGAACATCGTATGAATATATAGTTTGTGTTTTACCAATTGCAGGACCTTAACCTTTTACGAATAAAAGCCCTGCACGTGCCAAAACAAGCGACGGAAAGACGCCATCCGAAACCGGGAGGTGTGTACCAACGCTTCCAATGGAAAGCCAAAGCATTCAGCTCTGAGTTCACAACGCTTAAGCTACATAACCCGCCACCGACTGCCAGAGGCCCTCACTTGGCATTGGCGACGACGAAGAAGAACATCGTCTAAATATACAGTTTGTATTTTGCAAATTGCGCGACCTTAACCTTTTATGATTGAAAGCCCCGCACGTGGCAAAACAAGAGACTTAAAAACGCCATCCAAAGCCGGGAGGTGTATACCAACGCTTCCAACGGAAAACCAAAGGATTCAGCTCTGACTTCACAACGCTGAAGCTACATAACCCACCACTGACTACAAGAGACCCTCATTTGGCATTGGCGACGACGAAGAAGAACATGCTCTGAATATACAGTTTGTATTTTGCAAAATGCACGACCTTAACCTTTTACGAATAAAAGCCCTGCACGTGCCAAAACAAGCGACGGAAAGACACCATCCGAAACCGGGAGGTGTATACCAACGCTTCCAACGGAAAGCCAAAGGATTGAGCTCTGAGTCCACAACGATGAAGCTACATAAACCGCCACCGACTGCCAGAGGCCCTCACTTCGCATTGGCGACAACGAAGAAAAACACCCTCTGAATATACAGCTTGTATTTTGCAAATTGCACGACCTTAGCCTTTTATGATTGAAAGCCCCGCACGTGCCAAAAGAAGCGACCGAAAAACGCCATCCAAAACCGGCAGGTGTGTATGAACGCTTCCAACGGAAAGCCAAAGGAATCAGCTCTGACTTCACAACGCTGAAGCTACATAACCCGCCACCGTCTGCAAGAGGCCCTCATTTGGCATTGGCGACGACGAAGAAGAACATGCTCTGAATATACAACTTGTATTTTGCAAATAGCACGACCTTAATCTTTTACGAATGAAAGCCCTGCACGTGCCAAAACAAGCGACGGAAAGACGCCATCCGAAACTGGGAGGTGAATACCAACGACTCCACTGGAAAGCTAAAGGATTCAGCTCTGACTCCACAACGCTGAAGCTACATAACCCGATACCCACTGCCAGAGGCCCTCACTTGGCATTGGCGACGACGAAGAAGAACATCGTCTAAATATACAGTTTGTATTTTGCAAATTGCACGACCTTAACCTTTTACGAATAAAAGCCCTGCACGTGCCAAAACAAGCGACGTAAAGACGCCATCCGACACTGGGAGGTGTGTACCAACGCTTCCAATGGAAAGCCAAAGGATTCAGCTCTGACTCCACAACGCTGAAGCAACATAACCCGCCACCGACTGCCAGAGGCCCTCACTTGGCATTGGCGACGACGAAGAAGAACATCGTCTGAATATACAGCTTTTATTTTGCAAATTGCAAGACCTTAGCCTTTAATGATTGAAAGCCCTGCACGTGCCAATCAAGGGACGTAAAGACGCCATCCAAAACCGGGAGGTGTGTACCAACGCTTCCAACGGAATGCCAAAGGATTCAGCTCTGACTTCACAACGCTGAAGCTACATAAACCGCCACCCACTGGCAGAGGCCCTTACTTGGCACTGGTGACGACGAAGAACACCGTCTGAATATACAGCTTTTATTTTGCAAATTGCACGACCTTAGCCTTTTATGATTGAAAGCCCTGCACGTGCAAAACAAGCGACGTAAAGACGCCATCCAAAACCAGGAGGTGTGTACCAACGCTTCCAACGGAAAGCCAAAGGATTCAGCTCTGACTTCACAACGCTGAACCTACATAACCCGCTACCGACTGCCAGAGGCCCTCACTTGGCATTGGCGACGACGAAGAAGAACATCGTCTGAATATACAGTTTGTATTTTGCAAATTGCACGACCTTAACCTTTTATGATTGAAAGCCCTGCACGTGCCAAAACAAGTGACGTAAAGACACCATCCAAAACCGGGAGGTGTATACCAATGCTTCCAACGGAAAGCCAAAGGATTCAGCTCTGACTACACAACGCTGAAGCTACATAACCCGCCACCGACTGCCAGAGGCCCTCAATTGGCATTGGCGACGACGAAGAACATCGTATGAATATACAGTTTGTCTTTTGCAAATTGTACGACCTTAACCTTTTACGAATAAAAACCCTACACGTGCCAAAAGAAGCGACCGAAAAACGCCATCCAAAACCGGCAGGTGTGTAGGAACGCTTCCAACGGAAAGCCAAAGGAATCAGCTCTGACTTCATAACGCTGAAGCTACATAACCCGCCACCAACTGCAAGGGGCCCTCATTTGGCATTAACGACGACGAAGAAGAACATCCTCTGATATACAGCTTGCATTTTGCAAATTGCACGACCTTACTCTTTTACGATTGAAAGCCCTGCACGTGCCAAAACAAGTGACTTAAAGACGCCAACCAAAACCGCGATGTGTGTACCAACGCTTCCGACGGAAAGCCAAACGATTCAGCGCTGACTTCACAACGCTGAAGCTACGTAACCCGCCACCGACTGCCAGAGGCCCTCACTTGGCATTGGCGACGACGAAGAAGAACATCGTCTGAATATACAGCTTTTATTTTGCAAATTGCAAGACCTTAGCCTTTAATGATTGAAAGCCCTGCACGTGCCAATCAAGGGACGTAAAGACGCCATCCAAAACCGGGAGGTGTGTACCAACGCTTCCAACGGAAAGCCAAAGGATTCAGCTCTGACTTCACAACGCTGAAGCTACATAAACCGCCACCCACTGCCAGAGGCCCTCACTTGGCACTGGTGACGACGAAGAAGAACACCGTCTGAATATACAGCTTGTATTTTGCAAATTCCACAACCTTAATCTTTTGCGAATGAAAGCCCTGCACGTGCTAAAACAAGCGACGGAAAGACGCCATCCGAAACTGGGAGGTGCGTACCAACGATTCCAATGGAAAGCCAAAGGATTCAGCTCTGGCTCCACAACGCTGAAGCTACATAACCCGCCACCGACTGCCAGAGGCCCTCACTTGGCATTGGCGACGACGAAGAAGAACATCGTCTGAATATACAGCTTGCATTTTGCAAATTGCACGACCTTAGCCTTTTATGATTGAAAGCCCTGCACGTGCCAAAACAAATGACGTAAAGGCGCCATCAAAAACCGGGATGTGTATGCCAATGCTTCCAACGGAAAGCCAAAGGATTCAGCTCTGACTTAACGCTGAAACTACATAACCCGCTACCGACTGCCAGAGGAGGCCCTCACTTGGCATTGGCGACGACAAAGAACATCGTATGAATATATAGTTTGTGTTTTACCAATTGCAGGACCTTAACCTTTTACGAATAAAAGCCCTGCACGTGCAAAACAAGCGACGTAAAGACGCCATCCAAAACCGGGAGGTGTGTACCAATGCTTCCAACGGAAAGCCAAAGGATTCAGCTCTGACTTCACAACGCTGAATCTACATAACCCGCTACCGACTGCCAGAGGCCCTCACTTGGCATTGGCGACGACGAAGAAGAACATCGTCTGAATATACAGTTTGTATTTTGCAAATTGCACGACCTTAACCTTTTATGATTGAAAGCCCTGCACGTGCCAAAACAAGTGACGTAAAGACACCATCCAAAACCGGGAGGTGTATACCAATGCTTCCAACGGAAAGCCAAAGGATTCAGCTCTGACTACACAACGCTGAAGCTACATAACCCGCCACCGACTGCCAGAGGCCCTCAATTCGCATTGGCGACGACGAAGAACATCGTATGAATATACAGTTTGTCTTTTGCAAATTGCACGACCTTAAGCTTTTACGAATAAAAACCCTACACGTGCCAAAAGAAGCGACCAAAAAACGCCATCCAAAACCGGCAGGTGTGTAGGAACGCTTCCAACGGAAAGCCAAAGGAATCAGCTCTGACTTCATAACGCTGAAGCTACATAACCCGCCAACGACTGCAAGGGGCCCTCATTTGTTATTAACGACGACGAAGAGGAACATGCTCTGAATATACAGCTTGTATTTTGCAAATTCCACGACCTTAATCTTTTGCGAATGAAAGCTCTGCACGTGCCAAAACAAGCGACCGAAAGACGCCATCCGAAACTGGGAGGTGCATACCAACGATTCCAATGGAAAGCCAAAGGATTCAGCTCTGACTCCACAACGCTGAAGCTACATAACCCGCCACCGACTGCCAGAGGCCCTCACTTGGCATTGGCGACGATGAAGAAGAACATCCTCTGAATATACAGCTTGCATTTTGCAAATTGCACGACCTTAGCCTTTTATGATTGAAAGCCCCGCACGTGCCAAAACAAGCGACGTAAAGACGCCATCCAAAACCGGGAGGTGTGTAGGAACGCTTCCAACGGAAAGCCAAAGGAATCAGCTCTGACTTCATAACGCTGAAGCTACATAACCCGCCACCGACTGCAAGGGGCCCTCATTTGGCATTAACGACGACGAAGAAGAACATGCTCTGAATATACAGCTTGTATTTTGCAAATTCCACAACCTTAATCTTTTGGGAATGAAAGCCCTGCACGTGCTAAAACAAGCGACGGAAAGACGCCATCCGAAACTGGGAGGTGCGTACCAACGATTCCAATGGAAAGCCAAAGGATTCAGCTCTGGCTCCACAACGCTGAAGCTACATAACCCGCCACCGACTGCCAGAGGCCCTCACTTGGCATTGGCGACGACGAAGAAGAACATCGTCTGAATAAACAGCTTGCATTTTGCAAATTGCACGACCTTAGCCTTTTATGATTGAAAGCCCTGCACGTGCCAAAACAAATGACGTAAAGGCGCCATCAAAAACCGGGATGTGTATGCCAATGCTTAAAACGGAAAGCCAAAGGATTCAGCTCTGACTTAACGCTGAAGCTACATAACCCGCTACCGACTGCCAGAGGCCCTCACTTGGCATTGGCGACGACAAAGAACATCGTATGAATATATAGTTTGTGTTTTACCAATTGCAGGACCTTAACCTTTTACGAATAAAAGCCCTGCACGTGCCAAAACAAGCGACGGAAAGACGCCATCCGAAACCGGGAGGTGTGTACCAACGCTTCCAATGGAAAGCCAAAGCATTCAGCTCTGAGTTCACAACGCTTAAGCTACATAACCCGCCACCGACTGCAAGAGACCCTCATTTGGCATTGGCGACGACGAAGAAGAACATGCTCTGAATATCTGTCGTTTTTCATGAATACATTTTTCAAATTTCACGTTTAATCCTATGAAAATTTTCTTATGTATACCACTACACCTTGGCCAATCCCCCCACGTGGGTATGTGCCATTATAATGAGGTGAAGAAGAAGAAGAAGAAGAAGAATATACAGTTTGTATTTTGCAAAATGCACGACCTTAACCTTTTACGAATAAAAGCCCTGCACGTGCCAAAACAAGCGACGGAAAGACGCCATCCGAAACCGGGAGGTGTATACCAATGCTTCCAACGGAAAGCCAAAGGATTGAGCTCTGAGTCCACAACGATGAAGCTACATAAACCGCCACCGACTGCCAGAGGCCCTCACTTCGCATTGGCGACAACGAAGAAAAACACCCTCTGAATATACAGCTTGTATTTTGCAAATTGCACGACCTTAGCCTTTTATGATTGAAAGCCCCGCACGTGCCAAAAGAAGCGACCGAAAAACGCCATCCAAAACCGGCAGGTGTGTACGAACGCTTCCAACGGAAAGCCAAAGGAATCAGCTCTGACTTCACAACGCTGAAGCTTCATAACCCGCCACCGACTGCAAGAGGCCCTCATTTGGCATTGGCGACGACGAAGAAGAACATGCTCTGAATATACAACTTGTATTTTGCAAATAGCACGACCTTAATCTTTTACGAATGAAAGCCCTGCACGTGCCAAAACAAGCGACGGAAAGACGCCATCCGAAACTGGGAGGTGCATACCAACGACTCCACTGGAAAGCTAAAGGATTCAGCTCTGACTCCACAACGCTGAAGCTACATAACCCGATACCCACTGCCAGAGGCCCTCACTTGGCATTGGCGACGACGAAGAAGAACATCGTCTAAATATACAGTTTGTATTTTGCAAATTGCACGACCTTAACCTTTTACGAATAAAAGCCCTGCACGTGCCAAAACAAGCGACGTAAAGACGCCATCCGACACTGGGAGGTGTGTACCAACGCTTCCAATGGAAAGCCAAAGGATTCAGCTCTGACTCCACAACGCTGAAGCTACATAACCCGCCACCGACTACCAGAGGCCCTCATTTGCCATTGGCGACGACGAAGAACATCGTCTGAATATACAGCCTTTATTTTGCAAATTGCACGACTTTAGCCCTTTATGATTGAAAGCCCTGCACTTACCAAACCAAGCGACGTAAAGACGCCATCCAAAACCGTGAGGTGTGTAAAAATGCTTCCAATGGAAAGCCAAAGGATTCAGCTCTGACTCCACAACGCTGAAGCAACATAACCTGCCACCGACTGCCAGAGGCCCACACTTGGCATTGGCGACGACGAAAAAGAACATCGCCTGAATATACAGTTTGTATTTTGCAAATTGCGCGATCTTACTCTTTTACGATTGAAAGCCCTGAACGTGCCAAAACAAGTGACTTAAAGACGCCAACCAAAACCGCGATGTGTGTACCAACGCTTCCGACGGAAAGCCAAACGATTCAGCTCTGACTTCACAACGCTGAAGCTACGTAACCCGCCACCGACTGCCAGAGGCCCTCACTTGGCATTGGCGACGACGAAGAAGAACATCGTCTGAATATACAGCTTTTATTTTGCAAATTGCAAGACCTTAGCCTTTAATGATTGAAAGCCCTGCACGTGCCAATCAAGGGACGTAAAGACGCCATCCAAAACCGGGAGGTGTGTACCAACGCTTCCAACGGAATGCCAAAGGATTCAGCTCTGACTTCACAACGCTGAAGCTACATAAACCGCCACCCACTGGCAGAGGCCCTTACTTGGCACTGGTGACGACGAAGAAGAACACCGTCTGAATATACAGCTTTTATTTTGCAAATTGCACGACCTTAGCCTTTAGCCTTTTATGATTGAAAGCCCTGCACGTGCAAAACAAGCGACGTAAAGACGCCATCCAAAACCGGGAGGTGTATACCAATGCTTCCGACGGAAAGCCAAAGGATTCAGCTCTGACTACACAACGCTGAAGCTACATAACCCGCCACCGACTGCCAGAGGCCCTCAATTGGCATTGGCGACGACGAAGAACATCGTATGAATATACAGTTTGTCTTTTGCAAATTGCACGACCTTAACCTTTTACGAATAAAAACCCTACACGTGCCAAAAGAAGCGACCGAAAAACGCCATCCAAAACCGGCAGGTGTGTAGGAACGCTTCCAACGGAAAGCCAAAGGAATCAGCTCTGACTTCATAACGCTGAAGCTACATAACCCGCCAACGACTGCAAGGGGCCCTCATTTGGCATTAACGACGACGAAGAGGAACATGCTCTGAATATACAGCTTGTATTTTGCAAATTCCACGACCTTAATCTTTTGCGAATGAAAGCTCTGCACGTGCCAAAACAAGCGACCGAAAGACGCCATCCGAAACTGGGAGGTGCATACCAACGATTCCAATGGAAAGCCAAAGGATTCAGCTCTGACTCCACAACGCTGAAGCTACATAACCCGCCACCGACTGCCAGAGGCCCTCACTTGGCATTGGCGACGACGAAGAAGAACATCCTCTGAATATACAGCTTGCATTTTGCAAATTGCACGACCTTAGCCTTTTATGATTGAAAGCCCCGCACGTGCCAAAACAAGCGACGTAAAGACGCCATCCAAAACCGGGAGGTGTGTAGGAACGCTTCCAACCGAAAGCCAAAGGAATCAGCTCTGACTTCATAACGCTGAAGCTACATAACCCGCCACCGACTGCAAGGGGCCCTCACTTGGCATTGGCGACGACGAAGAAGAACATCGTCTGAATATACAGCTTGCATTTTGCAAATTGCACGACCTTAGCCTTTTATGATTGAAAGCCCTGCACGTGCCAAAACAAATGACGTAAAGGCGCCATCAAAAACCGGGATGTGTATGCCAATGCTTCCAACGGAAAGCCAAAGGATTCAGCTCTGACTTAACGCTGAAGCTACATAACCCGCTACCACTGCCAGAGGCCCTCACTTGGCATTGGCGACGACAAAGAACATCGTATGAATATATAGTTTGTGTTTTACCAATTGCAGGACCTTAACCTTTTACGAATAAAAGCCCTGCACGTGCCAAAACAAGCGACGGAAAGACGCCATCCGAAACCGGGAGGTGTGTACCAACGCTTCCAATGGAAAGCCAAAGCATTCAGCTCTGAGTTCACAACGCTTAAGCTACATAACCCGCCACCGACTGCCAGAGGCCCTCACTTGGCATTGGCGACGACGAAGAAGAACATCGTCTAAATATACAGTTTGTATTTTGCAAATTGCGCGACCTTAACCTTTTATGATTGAAAGCCCCGCACGTGGCAAAACAAGAGACTTAAAAACGCCATCCAAAGCCGGGAGGTGTATACCAACGCTTCCAACGGAAAGCCAAAGGATTCAGCTCTGACTTCACAACGCTGAAGCTACATAACCCACCACTGACCATAGAGTTTCTTACTACTACCTAGAGGGAAAGCTGGCGGCGCTGCACTTCAGCCAACATGGACGCTCAAAGCATCATGGGGCGGTGAGCTACTTGTTGCGGCACAGTCGTAGTTTTTCGGGAACACAGAGTGGCAGTACTAAGGCGTTTCATTCCAAAAACGTAGTTCGTGTGTGCGCAGACGACTTTCGCGCGAACGCAGTGTGCAAAAGCCATAGTAGTGAAGACGCGACGACACACGACGCCAATAAAAGGTTTTACTCTTCCGAAATGCCATTAAAAACCTTTTAAAGTATCTAAACAACAACATTTTTTCTGAAAACATATTTACTTTTAAAAGTGCGGCTGTTAATTACGAAATATTAGTTTTTTTAGTGTTCATCACTTGGCCAATAGGAAAGCTAGTCATGTCTTATTTTAGGCAAGCTTTGCACTTAAATGCTTTTCTGCTCGTTTGTTGCAATAATTAGACAAGATATTTAATGTTAGGAGGTTTGTAGCTATCAAACAGCTTTATTTTTTTATTATTTTTTGGCCAAAAGTTACAGTTCCGCAACAAGTAGCTCACCGCCCCATGATGCTTTGAGCGCCCATGGTGGCTGAGGTGGTCACGTGGGGTCTCCATGCAAACTCCCATAGACGGCTTGCCAGCTTTCCCTCTAGGTAATAGTAAGAAACTCTATGCCACTGACTACAAGAGACCCTCATTTGGCATTGGCGACGACGAAGAAGAACATGCTCTGAATATACAGTTTGTATTTTGCAAAATGCACGACCTTAACCTTTTACGAATAAAAGCCCTGCACGTGCCAAAACAAGCGACGGAAAGACACCATCCGAAACCGGGAGGTGTATACCAACGCTTCCAACGGAAAGCCAAAGGATTGAGCTCTGAGTCCACAACGATGAAGCTACATAAACCGCCACCGACTGCCAGAGGCCCTCACTTCGCATTGGCGACAACGAAGAAAAACACCCTCTGAATATACAGCTTGTATTTTGCAAATTGCACGACCTTAGCCTTTTATGATTGAAAGCCCCGCACGTGCCAAAAGAAGCGACCGAAAAACGCCATCCAAAACCGGCAGGTGTGTACGAACGCTTCCAACGGAAAGCCAAAGGAATCAGCTCTGACTTCACAACGCTGAAGCTACATAACCCGCCACCGTCTGCAAGAGGCCCTCATTTGGCATTGGCGACGACGAAGAAGAACATGCTCTGAATATACAACTTGTATTTTGCAAATAGCACGACCTTAATCTTTTACGAATGAAAGCCCTGCACGTGCCAAAACAAGCGACGGAAAGACGCCATCCGAAACTGGGAGGTGAATACCAACGACTCCACTGGAAAGCTAAAGGATTCAGCTCTGACTCCACAACGCTGAAGCTACATAACCCGATACCCACTGCCAGAGGCCCTCACTTGGCATTGGCGACGACGAAGAAGAACATCGTCTAAATATACAGTTTGTATTTTGCAAATTGCACGACCTTAACCTTTTACGAATAAAAGCCCTGCACGTGCCAAAACAAGCGACGTAAAGACGCCATCCGACACTGGGAGGTGTGTACCAACGCTTCCAATGGAAAGCCAAAGGATTCAGCTCTGACTCCACAACGCTGAAGCAACATAACCCGCCACCGACTGCCAGAGGCCCTCACTTGGCATTGGCGACGACGAAGAACATCGTCTGAATATACAGCCTTTATTTTGCAAATTGCACGACTTTAGCCCTTTATGATTGAAAGCCCTGCACTTACCAAACCAAGCGACGTAAAGACGCCATCCAAAACCGTGAGGTGTGTAAAAATGCTTCCAATGGAAAGCCAAAGGATTCAGCTCTGACTCCACAACGCTGAAGCAACATAACCTGCCACCGACTGCCAGAGGCCCACACTTGGCATTGGCGACGACGAAAAAGAACATCGCCTGAATATACAGTTTGTATTTTGCAAATTGCGCGATCTTACTCTTTTACGATTGAAAGCCCTGAACGTGCCAAAACAAGTGACTTAAAGACGCCAACCAAAACCGCGATGTGTGTACCAACGCTTCCGACGGAAAGCCAAACGATTCAGCTCTGACTTCACAACGCTGAAGCTACGTAACCCGCCACCGACTGCCAGAGGCCCTCACTTGGCATTGGCGACGACGAAGAAGAACATCGTCTGAATATACAGCTTTTATTTTGCAAATTGCAAGACCTTAGCCTTTAATGATTGAAAGCCCTGCACGTGCCAATCAAGGGACGTAAAGACGCCATCCAAAACCGGGAGGTGTGTACCAACGCTTCCAACGGAATGCCAAAGGATTCAGCTCTGACTTCACAACGCTGAAGCTACATAAACCGCCACCCACTGGCAGAGGCCCTTACTTGGCACTGGTGACGACGAAGAAGAACACCGTCTGAATATACAGCTTTTATTTTGCAAATTGCACGACCTTAGCCTTTAGCCTTTTATGATTGAAAGCCCTGCACGTGCAAAACAAGCGACGTAAAGACGCCATCCAAAACCGGGAGGTGTATACCAATGCTTCCGACGGAAAGCCAAAGGATTCAGCTCTGACTACACAACGCTGAAGCTACATAACCCGCCACCGACTGCCAGAGGCCCTCAATTGGCATTGGCGACGACGAAGAACATCGTATGAATATACAGTTTGTCTTTTGCAAATTGCACGACCTTAACCTTTTACGAATAAAAACCCTACACGTGCCAAAAGAAGCGACCGAAAAACGCCATCCAAAACCGGCAGGTGTGTAGGAACGCTTCCAACGGAAAGCCAAAGGAATCAGCTCTGACTTCATAACGCTGAAGCTACATAACCCGCCAACGACTGCAAGGGGCCCTCATTTGGCATTAACGACGACGAAGAGGAACATGCTCTGAATATACAGCTTGTATTTTGCAAATTCCACGACCTTAATCTTTTGCGAATGAAAGCTCTGCACGTGCCAAAACAAGCGACCGAAAGACGCCATCCGAAACTGGGAGGTGCATACCAACGATTCCAATGGAAAGCCAAAGGATTCAGCTCTGACTCCACAACGCTGAAGCTACATAACCCGCCACCGACTGCCAGAGGCCCTCACTTGGCATTGGCGACGACGAAGAAGAACATCCTCTGAATATACAGCTTGCATTTTGCAAATTGCACGACCTTAGCCTTTTATGATTGAAAGCCCCGCACGTGCCAAAACAAGCGACGTAAAGACGCCATCCAAAACCGGGAGGTGTGTAGGAACGCTTCCAACCGAAAGCCAAAGGAATCAGCTCTGACTTCATAACGCTGAAGCTACATAACCCGCCACCGACTGCAAGGGGCCCTCACTTGGCATTGGCGACGACGAAGAAGAACATCGTCTGAATATACAGCTTGCATTTTGCAAATTGCACGACCTTAGCCTTTTATGATTGAAAGCCCTGCACGTGCCAAAACAAATGACGTAAAGGCGCCATCAAAAACCGGGATGTGTATGCCAATGCTTCCAACGGAAAGCCAAAGGATTCAGCTCTGACTTAACGCTGAAGCTACATAACCCGCTACCACTGCCAGAGGCCCTCACTTGGCATTGGCGACGACAAAGAACATCGTATGAATATATAGTTTGTGTTTTACCAATTGCAGGACCTTAACCTTTTACGAATAAAAGCCCTGCACGTGCCAAAACAAGCGACGGAAAGACGCCATCCGAAACCGGGAGGTGTGTACCAACGCTTCCAATGGAAAGCCAAAGCATTCAGCTCTGAGTTCACAACGCTTAAGCTACATAACCCGCCACCGACTGCCAGAGGCCCTCACTTGGCATTGGCGACGACGAAGAAGAACATCGTCTAAATATACAGTTTGTATTTTGCAAATTGCGCGACCTTAACCTTTTATGATTGAAAGCCCCGCACGTGGCAAAACAAGAGACTTAAAAACGCCATCCAAAGCCGGGAGGTGTATACCAACGCTTCCAACGGAAAGCCAAAGGATTCAGCTCTGACTTCACAACGCTGAAGCTACATAACCCACCACTGACCATAGAGTTTCTTACTACTACCTAGAGGGAAAGCTGGCGGCGCTGCACTTCAGCCAACATGGACGCTCAAAGCATCATGGGGCGGTGAGCTACTTGTTGCGGCACAGTCGTAGTTTTTCGGGAACACAGAGTGGCAGTACTAAGGCGTTTCATTCCAAAAACGTAGTTCGTGTGTGCGCAGACGACTTTCGCGCGAACGCAGTGTGCAAAAGCCATAGTAGTGAAGACGCGACGACACACGACGCCAATAAAAGGTTTTACTCTTCCGAAATGCCATTAAAAACCTTTTAAAGTATCTAAACAACAACATTTTTTCTGAAAACATATTTACTTTTAAAAGTGCGGCTGTTAATTACGAAATATTAGTTTTTTTAGTGTTCATCACTTGGCCAATAGGAAAGCTAGTCATGTCTTATTTTAGGCAAGCTTTGCACTTAAATGCTTTTCTGCTCGTTTGTTGCAATAATTAGACAAGATATTTAATGTTAGGAGGTTTGTAGCTATCAAACAGCTTTATTTTTTTATTATTTTTTGGCCAAAAGTTACAGTTCCGCAACAAGTAGCTCACCGCCCCATGATGCTTTGAGCGCCCATGGTGGCTGAGGTGGTCACGTGGGGTCTCCATGCAAACTCCCATAGACGGCTTGCCAGCTTTCCCTCTAGGTAATAGTAAGAAACTCTATGCCACTGACTACAAGAGACCCTCATTTGGCATTGGCGACGACGAAGAAGAACATGCTCTGAATATACAGTTTGTATTTTGCAAAATGCACGACCTTAACCTTTTACGAATAAAAGCCCTGCACGTGCCAAAACAAGCGACGGAAAGACACCATCCGAAACCGGGAGGTGTATACCAACGCTTCCAACGGAAAGCCAAAGGATTGAGCTCTGAGTCCACAACGATGAAGCTACATAAACCGCCACCGACTGCCAGAGGCCCTCACTTCGCATTGGCGACAACGAAGAAAAACACCCTCTGAATATACAGCTTGTATTTTGCAAATTGCACGACCTTAGCCTTTTATGATTGAAAGCCCCGCACGTGCCAAAAGAAGCGACCGAAAAACGCCATCCAAAACCGGCAGGTGTGTACGAACGCTTCCAACGGAAAGCCAAAGGAATCAGCTCTGACTTCACAACGCTGAAGCTACATAACCCGCCACCGTCTGCAAGAGGCCCTCATTTGGCATTGGCGACGACGAAGAAGAACATGCTCTGAATATACAACTTGTATTTTGCAAATAGCACGACCTTAATCTTTTACGAATGAAAGCCCTGCACGTGCCAAAACAAGCGACGGAAAGACGCCATCCGAAACTGGGAGGTGAATACCAACGACTCCACTGGAAAGCTAAAGGATTCAGCTCTGACTCCACAACGCTGAAGCTACATAACCCGATACCCACTGCCAGAGGCCCTCACTTGGCATTGGCGACGACGAAGAAGAACATCGTCTAAATATACAGTTTGTATTTTGCAAATTGCACGACCTTAACCTTTTACGAATAAAAGCCCTGCACGTGCCAAAACAAGCGACGTAAAGACGCCATCCGACACTGGGAGGTGTGTACCAACGCTTCCAATGGAAAGCCAAAGGATTCAGCTCTGACTCCACAACGCTGAAGCAACATAACCCGCCACCGACTGCCAGAGGCCCTCACTTGGCATTGGCGACGACGAAGAAGAACATCGTCTGAATATACAGCTTTTATTTTGCAAATTGCAAGACCTTAGCCTTTAATGATTGAAAGCCCTGCACGTGCCAATCAAGGGACGTAAAGACGCCATCCAAAACCGGGAGGTGTGTACCAACGCTTCCAACGGAATGCCAAAGGATTCAGCTCTGACTTCACAACGCTGAAGCTACATAAACCGCCACCCACTGGCAGAGGCCCTTACTTGGCACTGGTGACGACGAAGAACACCGTCTGAATATACAGCTTTTATTTTGCAAATTGCACGACCTTAGCCTTTTATGATTGAAAGCCCTGCACGTGCAAAACAAGCGACGTAAAGACGCCATCCAAAACCAGGAGGTGTGTACCAACGCTTCCAACGAAAAGCCAAAGGATTCAGCTCTGACTTCACAACGCTGAACCTACATAACCCGCTACCGACTGCCAGAGGCCCTCACTTGGCATTGGCGACGACGAAGAAGAACATCGTCTGAATATACAGTTTGTATTTTGCAAATTGCACGACCTTAACCTTTTATGATTGAAAGCCCTGCACGTGCCAAAACAAGTGACGTAAAGACACCATCCAAAACCGGGAGGTGTATACCAATGCTTCCAACGGAAAGCCAAAGGATTCAGCTCTGACTACACAACGCTGAAGCTACATAACCCGCCACCGACTGCCAGAGGCCCTCAATTGGCATTGGCGACGACGAAGAACATCGTATGAATATACAGTTTGTCTTTTGCAAATTGTACGACCTTAACCTTTTACGAATAAAAACCCTACACGTGCCAAAAGAAGCGACCGAAAAACGCCATCCAAAACCGGCAGGTGTGTAGGAACGCTTCCAACGGAAAGCCAAAGGAATCAGCTCTGACTTCATAACGCTGAAGCTACATAACCCGCCACCAACTGCAAGGGGCCCTCATTTGGCATTAACGACGACGAAGAAGAACATCCTCTGATATACAGTTTGTATTTTGCAAATTGCACGACCTTAACCTTTTATGATTGAAAGCCCTGCACGTGCCAAAACAAGTGACGTAAAGACACCATCCAAAACCGGGAGGTGTATACCAATGCTTCCAACGGAAAGCCAAAGGATTCAGCTCTGACTACACAACGCTGAAGCTACATAACCCGCCACCGACTGCCAGAGGCCCTCAATTGGCATTGGCGACGACGAAGAACATCGTATGAATATACAGTTTGTCTTTTGCAAATTGTACGACCTTAACCTTTTACGAATAAAAACCCTACACGTGCCAAAAGAAGCGACCGAAAAACGCCATCCAAAACCGGCAGGTGTGTAGGAACGCTTCCAACGGAAAGCCAAAGGAATCAGCTCTGACTTCATAACGCTGAAGCTACATAACCCGCCACCAACTGCAAGGGGCCCTCATTTGGCATTAACGACGACGAAGAAGAACATCCTCTGATATACAGCTTGCATTTTGCAAATTGCACGACCTTACTCTTTTACGATTGAAAGCCCTGCACGTGCCAAAACAAGTGACTTAAAGACGCCAACCAAAACCGCGATGTGTGTACCAACGCTTCCGACGGAAAGCCAAACGATTCAGCGCTGACTTCACAACGCTGAAGCTACGTAACCCGCCACCGACTGCCAGAGGCCCTCACTTGGCATTGGCGACGACGAAGAAGAACATCGTCTGAATATACAGCTTTTATTTTGCAAATTGCAAGACCTTAGCCTTTAATGATTGAAAGCCCTGCACGTGCCAATCAAGGGACGTAAAGACGCCATCCAAAACCGGGAGGTGTGTACCAACGCTTCCAACGGAATGCCAAAGGATTCAGCTCTGACTTCACAACGCTGAAGCTACATAAACCGCCACCCACTGCCAGAGGCCCTCACTTGGCACTGGTGACGACGAAGAAGAACACCGTCTGAATATACAGCTTGTATTTTGCAAATTCCACAACCTTAATCTTTTGCGAATGAAAGCCCTGCACGTGCTAAAACAAGCGACGGAAAGACGCCATCCGAAACTGGGAGGTGCGTACCAACGATTCCAATGGAAAGCCAAAGGATTCAGCTCTGGCTCCACAACGCTGAAGCTACATAACCCGCCACCGACTGCCAGAGGCCCTCAATTGGCATTGGCGACGACGAAGAACATCGTATGAATATACAGTTTGTCTTTTGCAAATTGCACGACCTTAAGCTTTTACGAATAAAAACCCTACACGTGCCAAAAGAAGCGACCGAAAAACGCCATCCAAAACCGGCAGGTGTGTAGGAACGCTTCCAACGGAAAGCCAAAGGAATCAGCTCTGACTTCATAACGCTGAAGCTACATAACCCGCCAACGACTGCAAGGGGCCCTCATTTGTTATTAACGACGACGAAGAGGAACATGCTCTGAATATACAGCTTGTATTTTGCAAATTCCACGACCTTAATCTTTTGCGAATGAAAGCTCTGCACGTGCCAAAACAAGCGACCGAAAGACGCCATCCGAAACTGGGAGGTGCATACCAACGATTCCAATGGAAAGCCAAAGGATTCAGCTCTGACTCCACAACGCTGAAGCTACATAACCCGCCACCGACTGCCAGAGGCCCTCACTTGGCATTGGCGACGATGAAGAAGAACATCCTCTGAATATACAGCTTGCATTTTGCAAATTGCACGACCTTAGCCTTTTATGATTGAAAGCCCCGCACGTGCCAAAACAAGCGACGTAAAGACGCCATCCAAAACCGGGAGGTGTGTAGGAACGCTTCCAACGGAAAGCCAAAGGAATCAGCTCTGACTTCATAACGCTGAAGCTACATAACCCGCCACCGACTGCAAGGGGCCCTCATTTGGCATTAACGACGACGAAGAAGAAAATGCTCTGAATATACAGCTTGTATTTTGCAAATTCCACAACCTTAATCTTTTGGGAATGAAAGCCCTGCACGTGCTAAAACAAGCGACGGAAAGACGCCATCCGAAACTGGGAGGTGCGTACCAACGATTCCAATGGAAAGCCAAAGGATTCAGCTCTGGCTCCACAACGCTGAAGCTACATAACCCGCCACCGACTGCCAGAGGCCCTAACTTGGCATTGGCGACGACGAAGAAGAACATCGTCTGAATAAACAGCTTGCATTTTGCAAATTGCACGACCTTAGCCTTTTATGATTGAAAGCCCTGCACGTGCCAAAACAAATGACGTAAAGGCGCCATCAAAAACCGGGATGTGTATGCCAATGCTTAAAACGGAAAGCCAAAGGATTCAGCTCTGACTTAACGCTGAAGCTACATAACCCGCTACCGACTGCCAGAGGCCCTCACTTGGCATTGGCGACGACAAAGAACATCGTATGAATATATAGGTTGTGTTTTACCAATTGCAGGACCTTAACCTTTTACGAATAAAAGCCCTGCACGTGCCAAAACAAGCGACGGAAAGACGCCATCCGAAACCGGGAAGTGTGTACCAACGCTTCCAATGGAAAGCCAAAGCATTCAGCTCTGAGTTCACAACGCTTAAGCTACATAACCCGCCACCGACTGCAAGAGACCCTCATTTGGCATTGGCGACGACGAAGAAGAACATGCTCTGAATATACAGTTTGTATTTTGCAAAATGCACGACCTTAACCTTTTACGAATAAAAGCCCTGCACGTGCCAAAACAAGCGACGGAAAGACGCCATCCGAAACCGGGAGGTGTATACCAACGCTTCCAACGGAAAGCCAAAGGATTGAGCTCTGAGTCCACAACGATGAAGCTACATAAACCGCCACCGACTGCCAGAGGCCCTCACTTCGCATTGGCGACAACGAAGAAAAACACCCTCTGAATATACAGCTTGTATTTTGCAAATTGCACGACCTTAGCCTTTTATGATTGAAAGCCCCGCACGTGCCAAAAGAAGCGACCGAAAAACGCCATCCAAAACCGGCAGGTGTGTACGAACGCTTCCAACGGAAAGCCAAAGGAATCAGCTCTGACTTCACAACGCTGAAGCTACATAACCCGCCACCGACTGCAAGAGGCCCTCATTTGGCATTGGCGACGACGAAGAAGAACATGCTCTGAATATACAACTTGTATTTTGCAAATAGCACGACCTTAATCTTTTACGAATGAAAGCCCTGCACGTGCCAAAACAAGCGACGGAAAGACGCCATCCGAAACTGGGAGGTGCATACCAACGACTCCACTGGAAAGCTAAAGGATTCAGCTCTGACTCCACAACGCTGAAGCTACATAACCCGATACCCACTGCCAGAGGCCCTCACTTGGCATTGGCGACGACGAAGAAGAACATCGTCTAAATATACAGTTTGTATTTTGCAAATTGCACGACCTTAACCTTTTACGAATAAAAGCCCTGCACGTGCCAAAACAAGCGACGTAAAGACGCCATCCGACACTGGGAGGTGTGTACCAACGCTTCCAATGGAAAGCCAAAGGATTCAGCTCTGACTCCACAACGCTGAAGCTACATAACCCGCCACCGACTACCAGAGGCCCTCATTTGCCATTGGCGACGACGAAGAACATCGTCTGAATATACAGCCTTTATTTTGCAAATTGCACGACTTTAGCCCTTTATGATTGAAAGCCCTGCACTTACCAAACCAAGCGACGTAAAGACGCCATCCAAAACCGTGAGGTGTGTAAAAATGCTTCCAATGGAAAGCCAAAGGATTCAGCTCTGACTCCACAACGCTGAAGCAACATAACCTGCCACCGACTGCCAGAGGCCCACACTTGGCATTGGCGACGACGAAAAAGAACATCGCCTGAATATACAGTTTGTATTTTGCAAATTGCGCGATCTTACACTTTTACGATTGAAAGCCCTGAACGTGCCAAAACAAGTGACTTAAAGACGCCAACCAAAACCGCGATGTGTGTACCAACGCTTCCGACGGAAAGCCAAACGATTCAGCTCTGACTTCACAACGCTGAAGCTACGTAACCCGCCACCGACTGCCAGAGGCCCTCACTTGGCATTGGCGACGACGAAGAAGAACATCGTCTGAATATACAGCTTTTATTTTGCAAATTGCAAGACCTTAGCCTTTAATGATTGAAAGCCCTGCACGTGCCAATCAAGGGACGTAAAGACGCCATCCAAAACCGGGAGGTGTGTACCAACGCTTCCAACGGAATGCCAAAGGATTCAGCTCTGACTTCACAACGCTGAAGCTACATAAACCGCCACCCACTGGCAGAGGCGCTTACTTGGCACTGGTGACGACGAAGAAGAACACCGTCTGAATATACAGCTTTTATTTTGCAAATTGCACGACCTTAGCCTTTAGCCTTTTATGATTGAATGCCCAGCACGTGCAAAACAAGCGACGTAAAGACGCCATCCAAAACCGGGAGGTGTATACCAATGCTTCCGACGGAAAGCCAAAGGATTCAGCTCTGACTACACAACGCTGAAGCTACATAACCCGCCACCGACTGCCAGAGGCCCTCAATTGGCATTGGCGACGACGAAGAACATCGTATGAATATACAGTTTGTCTTTTGCAAATTGCACGACCTTAACCTTTTACGAATAAAAACCCTACACGTGCCAAAAGAAGCGACCGAAAAACGCCATCCAAAACCGGCAGGTGTGTAGGAACGCTTCCAACGGAAAGCCAAAGGAATCAGCTCTGACTTCATAACGCTGAAGCTACATAACCCGCCAACGACTGCAAGGGGCCCTCATTTGGCATTAACGACGACGAAGAGGAACATGCTCTGAATATACAGCTTGTATTTTGCAAATTCCACGACCTTAATCTTTTGCGAATGAAAGCTCTGCACGTGCCAAAACAAGCGACCGAAAGACGCCATCCGAAACTGGGAGGTGCATACCAACGATTCCAATGGAAAGCCAAAGGATTCAGCTCTGACTCCACAACGCTGAAGCTACATAACCCGCCACCGACTGCCAGAGGCCCTCACTTGGCATTGGCGACGACGAAGAAGAACATCCTCTGAATATACAGCTTGCATTTTGCAAATTGCACGACCTTAGCCTTTTATGATTGAAAGCCCCGCACGTGCCAAAACAAGCGACGTAAAGACGCCATCCAAAACCGGGAGGTGTGTAGGAACGCTTCGAACCGAAAGCCAAAGGAATCAGCTCTGACTTCATAACGCTGAAGCTACATAACCCGCCACCGACTGCAAGGGGCCCTCACTTGGCATTGGCGACGACGAAGAACATCGTCTGAATATACAGCTTGCATTTTGCAAATTGCACGACCTTAGCCTTTTATGATTGAAAGCCCTGCACGTGCCAAAACAAATGACGTAAAGGCGCCATCAAAAACCGGGATGTGTATGCCAATGCTTCCAACGGAAAGCCAAAGGATTCAGCTCTGACTTAACGCTGAAGCTACATAACCCGCTACCCACTGCCAGAGGCCCTCACTTGGCATTGGCGACGACAAAGAACATCGTATGAATATATAGTTTGTGTTTTACCAATTGCAGGACCTTAACCTTTTACGAATAAAAGCCCTGCACGTGCCAAAACAAGCGACGGAAAGACGCCATCCGAAACCGGGAGGTGTGTACCAACGCTTCCAATGGAAAGCCAAAGCATTCAGCTCTGAGTTCACAACGCTTAAGCTACATAACCCGCCACCGACTGCCAGAGGCCCTCACTTGGCATTGGCGACGACGAAGAAGAACATCGTCTAAATATACAGTTTGTATTTTGCAAATTGCGCGACCTTAACCTTTTATGATTGAAAGCCCCGCACGTGGCAAAACAAGAGACTTAAAAACGCCATCCAAAGCCGGGAGGTGTATACCAACGCTTCCAACGGAAAGCCAAAGGATTCAGCTCTGACTTCACAACGCTGAAGCTACATAACCCACCACTGACTACAAGAGACCCTCATTTGGCATTGGCGACGACGAAGAAGAACATGCTCTGAATATACAGTTTGTATTTTGCAAAATGCACGACCTTAACCTTTTACGAATAAAAGCCCTGCACGTGCCAAAACAAGCGACGGAAAGACACCATCCGAAACCGGGAGGTGTATACCAACGCTTCCAACGGAAAGCCAAAGGATTGAGCTCTGAGTCCACAACGATGAAGCTACATAAACCGCCACCGACTGCCAGAGGCCCTCACTTCGCATTGGCGACAACGAAGAAAAACACCCTCTGAATATACAGCTTGTATTTTGCAAATTGCACGACCTTAGCCTTTTATGATTGAAAGCCCCGCACGTGCCAAAAGAAGCGACCGAAAAACGCCATCCAAAACCGGCAGGTGTGTACGAACGCTTCCAACGGAAAGCCAAAGGAATCAGCTCTGACTTCACAACGCTGAAGCTACATAACCCGCCACCGTCTGCAAGAGGCCCTCATTTGGCATTGGCGACGACGAAGAAGAACATGCTCTGAATATACAACTTGTATTTTGCAAATAGCACGACCTTAATCTTTTACGAATGAAAGCCCTGCACGTGCCAAAACAAGCGACGGAAAGACGCCATCCGAAACTGGGAGGTGAATACCAACGACTCCACTGGAAAGCTAAAGGATTCAGCTCTGACTCCACAACGCTGAAGCTACATAACCCGATACCCACTGCCAGAGGCCCTCACTTGGCATTGGCGACGACGAAGAAGAACATCGTCTAAATATACAGTTTGTATTTTGCAAATTGCACGACCTTAACCTTTTACGAATAAAAGCCCTGCACGTGCCAAAACAAGCGACGTAAAGACGCCATCCGACACTGGGAGGTGTGTACCAACGCTTCCAATGGAAAGCCAAAGGATTCAGCTCTGACTCCACAACGCTGAAGCAACATAACCCGCCACCGACTGCCAGAGGCCCTCACTTGGCATTGGCGACGACGAAGAAGAACATCGTCTGAATATACAGCTTTTATTTTGCAAATTGCAAGACCTTAGCCTTTAATGATTGAAAGCCCTGCACGTGCCAATCAAGGGACGTAAAGACGCCATCCAAAACCGGGAGGTGTGTACCAACGCTTCCAACGGAATGCCAAAGGATTCAGCTCTGACTTCACAACGCTGAAGCTACATAAACCGCCACCCACTGGCAGAGGCCCTTACTTGGCACTGGTGACGACGAAGAACACCGTCTGAATATACAGCTTTTATTTTGCAAATTGCACGACCTTAGCCTTTTATGATTGAAAGCCCTGCACGTGCAAAACAAGCGACGTAAAGACGCCATCCAAAACCAGGAGGTGTGTACCAACGCTTCCAACGGAAAGCCAAAGGATTCAGCTCTGACTTCACAACGCTGAACCTACATAACCCGCTACCGACTGCCAGAGGCCCTCACTTGGCATTGGCGACGACGAAGAAGAACATCGTCTGAATATACAGTTTGTATTTTGCAAATTGCACGACCTTAACCTTTTATGATTGAAAGCCCTGCACGTGCCAAAACAAGTGACGTAAAGACACCATCCAAAACCGGGAGGTGTATACCAATGCTTCCAACGGAAAGCCAAAGGATTCAGCTCTGACTACACAACGCTGAAGCTACATAACCCGCCACCGACTGCCAGAGGCCCTCACTTGGCATTGGCGACGACGAAGAAGAACATCGTCTAAATATACAGTTTGTATTTTGCAAATTGCACGACCTTAACCTTTTACGAATAAAAGCCCTGCACGTGCCAAAACAAGCGACGTAAAGACGCCATCCGACACTGGGAGGTGTGTACCAACGCTTCCAATGGAAAGCCAAAGGATTCAGCTCTGACTCCACAACGCTGAAGCTACATAACCCGCCACCGACTACCAGAGGCCCTCATTTGCCATTGGCGACGACGAAGAACATCGTCTGAATATACAGCCTTTATTTTGCAAATTGCACGACTTTAGCCCTTTATGATTGAAAGCCCTGCACTTACCAAACCAAGCGACGTAAAGACGCCATCCAAAACCGTGAGGTGTGTAAAAATGCTTCCAATGGAAAGCCAAAGGATTCAGCTCTGACTCCACAACGCTGAAGCAACATAACCTGCCACCGACTGCCAGAGGCCCACACTTGGCATTGGCGACGACGAAAAAGAACATCGCCTGAATATACAGTTTGTATTTTGCAAATTGCGCGATCTTACACTTTTACGATTGAAAGCCCTGAACGTGCCAAAACAAGTGACTTAAAGACGCCAACCAAAACCGCGATGTGTGTACCAACGCTTCCGACGGAAAGCCAAACGATTCAGCTCTGACTTCACAACGCTGAAGCTACGTAACCCGCCACCGACTGCCAGAGGCCCTCACTTGGCATTGGCGACGACGAAGAAGAACATCGTCTGAATATACAGCTTTTATTTTGCAAATTGCAAGACCTTAGCCTTTAATGATTGAAAGCCCTGCACGTGCCAATCAAGGGACGTAAAGACGCCATCCAAAACCGGGAGGTGTGTACCAACGCTTCCAACGGAATGCCAAAGGATTCAGCTCTGACTTCACAACGCTGAAGCTACATAAACCGCCACCCACTGGCAGAGGCGCTTACTTGGCACTGGTGACGACGAAGAAGAACACCGTCTGAATATACAGCTTTTATTTTGCAAATTGCACGACCTTAGCCTTTAGCCTTTTATGATTGAATGCCCAGCACGTGCAAAACAAGCGACGTAAAGACGCCATCCAAAACCGGGAGGTGTATACCAATGCTTCCGACGGAAAGCCAAAGGATTCAGCTCTGACTACACAACGCTGAAGCTACATAACCCGCCACCGACTGCCAGAGGCCCTCAATTGGCATTGGCGACGACGAAGAACATCGTATGAATATACAGTTTGTCTTTTGCAAATTGCACGACCTTAACCTTTTACGAATAAAAACCCTACACGTGCCAAAAGAAGCGACCGAAAAACGCCATCCAAAACCGGCAGGTGTGTAGGAACGCTTCCAACGGAAAGCCAAAGGAATCAGCTCTGACTTCATAACGCTGAAGCTACATAACCCGCCAACGACTGCAAGGGGCCCTCATTTGGCATTAACGACGACGAAGAGGAACATGCTCTGAATATACAGCTTGTATTTTGCAAATTCCACGACCTTAATCTTTTGCGAATGAAAGCTCTGCACGTGCCAAAACAAGCGACCGAAAGACGCCATCCGAAACTGGGAGGTGCATACCAACGATTCCAATGGAAAGCCAAAGGATTCAGCTCTGACTCCACAACGCTGAAGCTACATAACCCGCCACCGACTGCCAGAGGCCCTCACTTGGCATTGGCGACGACGAAGAAGAACATCCTCTGAATATACAGCTTGCATTTTGCAAATTGCACGACCTTAGCCTTTTATGATTGAAAGCCCCGCACGTGCCAAAACAAGCGACGTAAAGACGCCATCCAAAACCGGGAGGTGTGTAGGAACGCTTCGAACCGAAAGCCAAAGGAATCAGCTCTGACTTCATAACGCTGAAGCTACATAACCCGCCACCGACTGCAAGGGGCCCTCACTTGGCATTGGCGACGACGAAGAACATCGTCTGAATATACAGCTTGCATTTTGCAAATTGCACGACCTTAGCCTTTTATGATTGAAAGCCCTGCACGTGCCAAAACAAATGACGTAAAGGCGCCATCAAAAACCGGGATGTGTATGCCAATGCTTCCAACGGAAAGCCAAAGGATTCAGCTCTGACTTAACGCTGAAGCTACATAACCCGCTACCCACTGCCAGAGGCCCTCACTTGGCATTGGCGACGACAAAGAACATCGTATGAATATATAGTTTGTGTTTTACCAATTGCAGGACCTTAACCTTTTACGAATAAAAGCCCTGCACGTGCCAAAACAAGCGACGGAAAGACGCCATCCGAAACCGGGAGGTGTGTACCAACGCTTCCAATGGAAAGCCAAAGCATTCAGCTCTGAGTTCACAACGCTTAAGCTACATAACCCGCCACCGACTGCCAGAGGCCCTCACTTGGCATTGGCGACGACGAAGAAGAACATCGTCTAAATATACAGTTTGTATTTTGCAAATTGCGCGACCTTAACCTTTTATGATTGAAAGCCCCGCACGTGGCAAAACAAGAGACTTAAAAACGCCATCCAAAGCCGGGAGGTGTATACCAACGCTTCCAACGGAAAGCCAAAGGATTCAGCTCTGACTTCACAACGCTGAAGCTACATAACCCACCACTGACTACAAGAGACCCTCATTTGGCATTGGCGACGACGAAGAAGAACATGCTCTGAATATACAGTTTGTATTTTGCAAAATGCACGACCTTAACCTTTTACGAATAAAAGCCCTGCACGTGCCAAAACAAGCGACGGAAAGACACCATCCGAAACCGGGAGGTGTATACCAACGCTTCCAACGGAAAGCCAAAGGATTGAGCTCTGAGTCCACAACGATGAAGCTACATAAACCGCCACCGACTGCCAGAGGCCCTCACTTCGCATTGGCGACAACGAAGAAAAACACCCTCTGAATATACAGCTTGTATTTTGCAAATTGCACGACCTTAGCCTTTTATGATTGAAAGCCCCGCACGTGCCAAAAGAAGCGACCGAAAAACGCCATCCAAAACCGGCAGGTGTGTACGAACGCTTCCAACGGAAAGCCAAAGGAATCAGCTCTGACTTCACAACGCTGAAGCTACATAACCCGCCACCGTCTGCAAGAGGCCCTCATTTGGCATTGGCGACGACGAAGAAGAACATGCTCTGAATATACAACTTGTATTTTGCAAATAGCACGACCTTAATCTTTTACGAATGAAAGCCCTGCACGTGCCAAAACAAGCGACGGAAAGACGCCATCCGAAACTGGGAGGTGAATACCAACGACTCCACTGGAAAGCTAAAGGATTCAGCTCTGACTCCACAACGCTGAAGCTACATAACCCGATACCCACTGCCAGAGGCCCTCACTTGGCATTGGCGACGACGAAGAAGAACATCGTCTAAATATACAGTTTGTATTTTGCAAATTGCACGACCTTAACCTTTTACGAATAAAAGCCCTGCACGTGCCAAAACAAGCGACGTAAAGACGCCATCCGACACTGGGAGGTGTGTACCAACGCTTCCAATGGAAAGCCAAAGGATTCAGCTCTGACTCCACAACGCTGAAGCAACATAACCCGCCACCGACTGCCAGAGGCCCTCACTTGGCATTGGCGACGACGAAGAAGAACATCGTCTGAATATACAGCTTTTATTTTGCAAATTGCAAGACCTTAGCCTTTAATGATTGAAAGCCCTGCACGTGCCAATCAAGGGACGTAAAGACGCCATCCAAAACCGGGAGGTGTGTACCAACGCTTCCAACGGAATGCCAAAGGATTCAGCTCTGACTTCACAACGCTGAAGCTACATAAACCGCCACCCACTGGCAGAGGCCCTTACTTGGCACTGGTGACGACGAAGAACACCGTCTGAATATACAGCTTTTATTTTGCAAATTGCACGACCTTAGCCTTTTATGATTGAAAGCCCTGCACGTGCAAAACAAGCGACGTAAAGACGCCATCCAAAACCAGGAGGTGTGTACCAACGCTTCCAACGGAAAGCCAAAGGATTCAGCTCTGACTTCACAACGCTGAACCTACATAACCCGCTACCGACTGCCAGAGGCCCTCACTTGGCATTGGCGACGACGAAGAAGAACATCGTCTGAATATACAGTTTGTATTTTGCAAATTGCACGACCTTAACCTTTTATGATTGAAAGCCCTGCACGTGCCAAAACAAGTGACGTAAAGACACCATCCAAAACCGGGAGGTGTATACCAATGCTTCCAACGGAAAGCCAAAGGATTCAGCTCTGACTACACAACGCTGAAGCTACATAACCCGCCACCGACTGCCAGAGGCCCTCAATTGGCATTGGCGACGACGAAGAACATCGTATGAATATACAGTTTGTCTTTTGCAAATTGTACGACCTTAACCTTTTACGAATAAAAACCCTACACGTGCCAAAAGAAGCGACCGAAAAACGCCATCCAAAACCGGCAGGTGTGTAGGAACGCTTCCAACGGAAAGCCAAAGGAATCAGCTCTGACTTCATAACGCTGAAGCTACATAACCCGCCACCAACTGCAAGGGGCCCTCATTTGGCATTAACGACGACGAAGAAGAACATCCTCTGATATACAGCTTGCATTTTGCAAATTGCACGACCTTACTCTTTTACGATTGAAAGCCCTGCACGTGCCAAAACAAGTGACTTAAAGACGCCAACCAAAACCGCGATGTGTGTACCAACGCTTCCGACGGAAAGCCAAACGATTCAGCGCTGACTTCACAACGCTGAAGCTACGTAACCCGCCACCGACTGCCAGAGGCCCTCACTTGGCATTGGCGACGACGAAGAAGAACATCGTCTGAATATACAGCTTTTATTTTGCAAATTGCAAGACCTTAGCCTTTAATGATTGAAAGCCCTGCACGTGCCAATCAAGGGACGTAAAGATGCCATCCAAAACCGGGAGGTGTGTACCAACGCTTCCAACGGAAAGCCAAAGGATTCAGCTCTGACTTCACAACGCTGAAGCTACATAAACCGCCACCCACTGCCAGAGGCCCTCACTTGGCACTGGTGACGACGAAGAAGAACACCGTCTGAATATACAGCTTGTATTTTGCAAATTCCACAACCTTAATCTTTTGCGAATGAAAGCCCTGCACGTGCTAAAACAAGCGACGGAAAGACGCCATCCGAAACTGGGAGGTGCGTACCAACGATTCCAATGGAAAGCCAAAGGATTCAGCTCTGGCTCCACAACGCTGAAGCTACATAACCCGCCACCGACTGCCAGAGGCCCTCACTTGGCATTGGCGACGCCGAAGAACATCGTCTGAATATACAGCTTGCATTTTGCAAATTGCACGACCTTAGCCTTTTATGATTGAAAGCCCTGCACGTGCCAAAACAAATGACGTAAAGGCGCCATCAAAAACCGGGATGTGTATGCCAATGCTTCCAACGGAAAGCCAAAGGATTCAGCTCTGACTTAACGCTGAAACTACATAACCCGCTACCGACTGCCAGAGGCCCTCACTTGGCATTGGCGACGACAAAGAACATCGTATGAATATATAGTTTGTGTTTTACCAATTGCAGGACCTTAACCTTTTACGAATAAAAGCCCTGCACGTGCAAAACAAGCGACGTAAAGACGCCATCCAAAACCGGGAGGTGTGTACCAATGCTTCCAACGGAAAGCCAAAGGATTCAGCTCTGACTTCACAACGCTGAATCTACATAACCCGCTACCGACTGCCAGAGGCCCTCACTTGGCATTGGCGACGACGAAGAAGAACATCGTCTGAATATACAGTTTGTATTTTGCAAATTGCACGACCTTAACCTTTTATGATTGAAAGCCCTGCACGTGCCAAAACAAGTGACGTAAAGACACCATCCAAAACCGGGAGGTGTATACCAATGCTTCCAACGGAAAGCCAAAGGATTCAGCTCTGACTACACAACGCTGAAGCTACATAACCCGCCACCGACTGCCAGAGGCCCTCAATTGGCATTGGCGACGACGAAGAACATCGTATGAATATACAGTTTGTCTTTTGCAAATTGCACGACCTTAAGCTTTTACGAATAAAAACCCTACACGTGCCAAAAGAAGCGACCGAAAAACGCCATCCAAAACCGGCAGGTGTGTAGGAACGCTTCCAACGGAAAGCCAAAGGAATCAGCTCTGACTTCATAACGCTGAAGCTACATAACCCGCCAACGACTGCAAGGGGCCCTCATTTGTTATTAACGACGACGAAGAGGAACATGCTCTGAATATACAGCTTGTATTTTGCAAATTCCACGACCTTAATCTTTTGCGAATGAAAGCTCTGCACGTGCCAAAACAAGCGACCGAAAGACGCCATCCGAAACTGGGAGGTGCATACCAACGATTCCAATGGAAAGCCAAAGGATTCAGCTCTGACTCCACAACGCTGAAGCTACATAACCCGCCACCGACTGCCAGAGGCCCTCACTTGGCATTGGCGACGATGAAGAAGAACATCCTCTGAATATACAGCTTGCATTTTGCAAATTGCACGACCTTAGCCTTTTATGATTGAAAGCCCCGCACGTGCCAAAACAAGCGACGTAAAGACGCCATCCAAAACCGGGAGGTGTGTAGGAACGCTTCCAACGGAAAGCCAAAGGAATCAGCTCTGACTTCGTAACGCTGAAGCTACATAACCCGCCACCGACTGCAAGGGGCCCTCATTTGGCATTAACGACGACGAAGAAGAACATGCTCTGAATATACAGCTTGTATTTTGCAAATTCCACAACCTTAATCTTTTGGGAATGAAAGCCCTGCACGTGCTAAAACAAGCGACGGAAAGACGCCATCCGAAACTGGGAGGTGCGTACCAACGATTCCAATGGAAAGCCAAAGGATTCAGCTCTGGCTCCACAACGCTGAAGCTACATAACCCGCCACCGACTGCCAGAGGCCCTCACTTGGCATTGGCGACGACGAAGAAGAACATCGTCTGAATAAACAGCTTGCATTTTGCAAATTGCACGACCTTAGCCTTTTATGATTGAAAGCCCTGCACGTGCCAAAACAAATGACGTAAAGGCGCCATCAAAAACCGGGATGTGTATGCCAATGCTTAAAACGGAAAGCCAAAGGATTCAGCTCTGACTTAACGCTGAAGCTACATAACCCGCTACCGACTGCCAGAGGCCCTCACTTGGCATTGGCGACGACAAAGAACATCGTATGAATATATAGTTTGTGTTTTACCAATTGCAGGACCTTAACCTTTTACGAATAAAAGCCCTGCACGTGCCAAAACAAGCGACGGAAAGACGCCATCCGAAACCGGGAGGTGTGTACCAACGCTTCCAATGGAAAGCCAAAGCATTCAGCTCTGAGTTCACAACGCTTAAGCTACATAACCCGCCACCGACTGCAAGAGACCCTCATTTGGCATTGGCGACGACGAAGAAGAACATGCTCTGAATATACAGTTTGTATTTTGCAAAATGCACGACCTTAACCTTTTACGAATAAAAGCCCTGCACGTGCCAAAACAAGCGACGGAAAGACGCCATCCGAAACCGGGAGGTGTATACCAACGCTTCCAACGGAAAGCCAAAGGATTGAGCTCTGAGTCCACAACGATGAAGCTACATAAACCGCCACCGACTGCCAGAGGCCCTCACTTCGCATTGGCGACAACGAAGAAAAACACCCTCTGAATATACAGCTTGTATTTTGCAAATTGCACGACCTTAGCCTTTTATGATTGAAAGCCCCGCACGTGCCAAAAGAAGCGACCGAAAAACGCCATCCAAAACCGGCAGGTGTGTACGAACGCTTCCAACGGAAAGCCAAAGGAATCAGCTCTGACTTCACAACGCTGAAGCTACATAACCCGCCACCGACTGCAAGAGGCCCTCATTTGGCATTGGCGACGACGAAGAAGAACATGCTCTGAATATACAACTTGTATTTTGCAAATAGCACGACCTTAATCTTTTACGAATGAAAGCCCTGCACGTGCCAAAACAAGCGACGGAAAGACGCCATCCGAAACTGGGAGGTGCATACCAACGACTCCACTGGAAAGCTAAAGGATTCAGCTCTGACTCCACAACGCTGAAGCTACATAACCCGATACCCACTGCCAGAGGCCCTCACTTGGCATTGGCGACGACGAAGAAGAACATCGTCTAAATATACAGTTTGTATTTTGCAAATTGCACGACCTTAACCTTTTACGAATAAAAGCCCTGCACGTGCCAAAACAAGCGACGTAAAGACGCCATCCGACACTGGGAGGTGTGTACCAACGCTTCCAATGGAAAGCCAAAGGATTCAGCTCTGACTCCACAACGCTGAAGCTACATAACCCGCCACCGACTACCAGAGGCCCTCATTTGCCATTGGCGACGACGAAGAACATCGTCTGAATATACAGCCTTTATTTTGCAAATTGCACGACTTTAGCCCTTTATGATTGAAAGCCCTGCACTTACCAAACCAAGCGACGTAAAGACGCCATCCAAAACCGTGAGGTGTGTAAAAATGCTTCCAATGGAAAGCCAAAGGATTCAGCTCTGACTCCACAACGCTGAAGCAACATAACCTGCCACCGACTGCCAGAGGCCCACACTTGGCATTGGCGACGACGAAAAAGAACATCGCCTGAATATACAGTTTGTATTTTGCAAATTGCGCGATCTTACTCTTTTACGATTGAAAGCCCTGAACGTGCCAAAACAAGTGACTTAAAGACGCCAACCAAAACCGCGATGTGTGTACCAACGCTTCCGACGGAAAGCCAAACGATTCAGCTCTGACTTCACAACGCTGAAGCTACGTAACCCGCCACCGACTGCCAGAGGCCCTCACTTGGCATTGGCGACGACGAAGAAGAACATCGTCTGAATATACAGCTTTTATTTTGCAAATTGCAAGACCTTAGCCTTTAATGATTGAAAGCCCTGCACGTGCCAATCAAGGGACGTAAAGACGCCATCCAAAACCGGGAGGTGTGTACCAACGCTTCCAACGGAATGCCAAAGGATTCAGCTCTGACTTCACAACGCTGAAGCTACATAAACCGCCACCCACTGGCAGAGGCCCTTACTTGGCACTGGTGACGACGAAGAAGAACACCGTCTGAATATACAGCTTTTATTTTGCAAATTGCACGACCTTAGCCTTTAGCCTTTTATGATTGAAAGCCCTGCACGTGCAAAACAAGCGACGTAAAGACGCCATCCAAAACCGGGAGGTGTGTACCAACGCTTCCAACGGAAAGCCAAAGGATTCAGCTCTGACTTCACAACGCTGAATCTACATAACCCGCTACCGACTGCCAGAGGCCCTCAATTGGCATTGGCGACGACGAAGAACATCGTATGAATATACAGTTTGTCTTTTGCAAATTGTACGACCTTAACCTTTTACGAATAAAAACCCTACACGTGCCAAAAGAAGCGACCGAAAAACGCCATCCAAAACCGGCAGGTGTGTAGGAACGCTTCCAACGGAAAGCCAAAGGAATCAGCTCTGACTTCATAACGCTGAAGCTACATAACCCGCCACCGACTGCAAGGGGCCCTCATTTGGCATTAACGACGACGAAGAAGAACATCCTCTGATATACAGCTTGCATTTTGCAAATTGCACGACCTTAGCCTTTTATGATTGAAAGCCCTGCACGTGCCAAAACAAATGACGTAAAGGCGCCATCAAAAACCGGGATGTGTATGCCAATGCTTCCAACGGAAAGCCAAAGGATTCAGCTCTGACTTAACGCTGAAGCTACATAACCCGCTACCGACTGCCAGAGGCCCCCACTTGGCATTGGCGACGACAAAGAACATCGTATGAATATATAGTTTGTGTTTTACCAATTGCAGGACCTTAACCTTTTACGAATAAAAGCCCTGCACGTGCCAAAACAAGCGACGGAAAGACGCCATTCGAAACCGGGAGGTGTGTACCAACGCTTCCAATGGAAAGCCAAAGCATTCAGCTCTGAGTTCACAACGCTTAAGCTACATAACCCGCCACCGACTGCAAGAGACCCTCATTTGGCATTGGCGACGACGAAGAAGAACATGCTCTGAATATACAGTTTGTATTTTGCAAAATGCACGACCTTAACCTTTTACGAATAAAAGCCCTGCACGTGCCAAAACAAGCGACGGAAAGACGCCATCCGAAACCGGTAGGTGTATACCAACGCTTCCAACGGAAAGCCAAAGGATTGAGCTCTGAGTCCACAACGATGAAGCTACATAAACCGCCACCGACTGCCAGAGGCCCTCACTTCGCATTGGCGACAACGAAGAAAAACACCCTCTGAATATACAGCTTGTATTTTGCAAATTGCACGACCTTAGCCTTTTATGATTGAAAGCCCCGCACGTGCCAAAAGAAGCGACCGAAAAACGCCATCCAAAACCGGCAGGTGTGTACGAACGCTTCCAACGGAAAGCCAAAGGATTCAGCTCTGACTTCACAACGCTGAAGCTACATAAACCGCCACCCACTGGCAGAGGCCCTTACTTGGCACTGGTGACGACGAAGAAGAACACCGTCTGAATATACAGCTTTTATTTTGCAAATTGCACGACCTTAGCCTTTAGCCTTTTATGATTGAAAGCCCTGCACGTGCAAAACAAGCGACGTAAAGACGCCATCCAAAACCGGGAGGTGTGTACCAACGCTTCCAACGGAAAGCCAAAGGATTCAGCTCTGACTTCACAACGCTGAATCTACATAACCCGCTACCGACTGCCAGAGGCCCTCAATTGGCATTGGCGACGACGAAGAACATCGTATGAATATACAGTTTGTCTTTTGCAAATTGTACGACCTTAACCTTTTACGAATAAAAACCCTACACGTGCCAAAAGAAGCGACCGAAAAACGCCATCCAAAACCGGCAGGTGTGTAGGAACGCTTCCAACGGAAAGCCAAAGGAATCAGCTCTGACTCCACAACGCTGAAGCAACATAACCTGCCACCGACTGCCAGAGGCCCACAAATGGCATTGGCGACGACGAAAAAGAACATCGCCTGAATATACAGTTTGTATTTTGCAAATTGCGCGATCTTACTCTTTTACGATTGAAAGCCCTGAACGTGCCAAAACAAGTGACTTAAAGACGCCAACCAAAACCGCGATGTGTGTACCAACGCTTAAAACGGAAAGCCAAAGGATTCAGCTCTGACTTAACGCTGAAGCTACATAACCCGCTACCGACTGCCAGAGGCCCTCACTTGGCATTGGCGACGACAAAGAACATCGTATGAATATATAGTTTGTGTTTTACCAATTGCAGGACCTTAACCTTTTACGAATAAAAGCCCTGCACGTGCCAAAACAAGCGACGGAAAGACGCCATCCGAAACCGGGAGGTGTGTACCAACGCTTCCAATGGAAAGCCAAAGCATTCAGCTCTGAGTTCACAACGCTTAAGCTACATAACCCGCCACCGACTGCAAGAGACCCTCATTTGGCATTGGCGACGACGAAGAAGAACATGCTCTGAATATACAGTTTGTATTTTGCAAAATGCACGACCTTAACCTTTTACGAATAAAAGCCCTGCACGTGCCAAAACAAGCGACGGAAAGACGCCATCCGAAACCGGGAGGTGTATACCAACGCTTCCAACGGAAAGCCAAAGGATTGAGCTCTGAGTCCACAACGATGAAGCTACATAAACCGCCACCGACTGCCAGAGGCCCTCACTTCGCATTGGCGACAACGAAGAAAAACACCCTCTGAATATACAGCTTGTATTTTGCAAATTGCACGACCTTAGCCTTTTATGATTGAAAGCCCCGCACGTGCCAAAAGAAGCGACCGAAAAACGCCATCCAAAACCGGCAGGTGTGTACGAACGCTTCCAACGGAAAGCCAAAGGAATCAGCTCTGACTTCACAACGCTGAATCTACATAACCCGCCACCGACTGCAAGAGGCCCTCATTTGGCATTGGCGACGACGAAGAAGATCATGCTCTGAATATACAACTTGTATTTTGCAAATAGCACGACCTTAATCTTTTACGAATGAAAGCCCTGCACGTGCCAAAACAAGCGACGGAAAGACGCCATCCGAAACTGGGAGGTGCATACCAACGACTCCACTGGAAAGCTAAAGGATTCAGCTCTGACTCCACAACGCTGAAGCTACATAACCCGATACCCACTGCCAGAGGCCCTCACTTGGCATTGGCGACGACGAAGAAGAACATCGTCTAAATATACAGTTTGTATTTTGCAAATTGCACGACCTTAACCTTTTACGAATAAAAGCCCTGCACGTGCCAAAACAAGCGACGTAAAGACGCCATCCGACACTGGGAGGTGTGTACCAACGCTTCCAATGGAAAGCCAAAGGATTCAGCTCTGACTCCACAACGCTGAAGCTACATAACCCGCCACCGACTACCAGAGGCCCTCATTTGCCATTGGCGACGACGAAGAACATCGTCTGAATATACAGCCTTTATTTTGCAAATTGCACGACTTTAGCCCTTTATGATTGAAAGCCCTGCACTTACCAAACCAAGCGACGTAAAGACGCCATCCAAAACCGTGAGGTGTGTAAAAATGCTTCCAATGGAAAGCCAAAGGATTCAGCTCTGACTCCACAACGCTGAAGCAACATAACCTGCCACCGACTGCCAGAGGCCCACACTTGGCATTGGCGACGACGAAAAAGAACATCGCCTGAATATACAGTTTGTATTTTGCAAATTGCGCGATCTGACTCTTTTACGATTGAAAGCCCTGAACGTGCCAAAACAAGTGACTTAAAGACGCCAACCAAAACCGCGATGTGTGTACCAACGCTTCCGACGGAAAGCCAAACGATTCAGCTCTGACTTCACAACGCTGAAGCTACGTAACCCGCCACCGACTGCCAGAGGCCCTCACTTGGCATTGGCGACGACGAAGAAGAACATGGTCTGAATATACAGCTTTTATTTTGCAAATTGCAAGACCTTAGCCTTTAATGATTGAAAGCCCTGCACGTGCCAATCAAGGGACGTAAAGACGCCATCCAAAACCGGGAGGTGTGTACCAACGCTTCCAACGGAATGCCAAAGGATTCAGCTCTGACTTCACAACGCTGAAGCTACATAAACCGCCACCCACTGGCAGAGGCCCTTACTTGGCACTGGTGACGACGAAGAAGAACACCGTCTGAATATACAGCTTTTATTTTGCAAATTGCACGACCTTAGCCTTTAGCCTTTTATGATTGAAAGCCCTGCACGTGCAAAACAAGCGACGTAAAGACGCCATCCAAAACCGGGAGGTGTGTACCAACGCTTCCAACGGAAATCCAAAGGATTCAGCTCTGACTTCACAACGCCGAATCTACATAACCCGCTACCGACTGCCAGAGGCCCTCAATTGGCATTGGCGACGACGAAGAACATCGTATGAATATACAGTTTGTCTTTTGCAAATTGTACGACCTTAACCTTTTACGAATAAAAACCCTACACGTGCCAAAAGAAGCGACCGAAAAACGCCATCCAAAACCGGCAGGTGTGTAGGAACGCTTCCAACGGAAAGCCAAAGGAATCAGCTCTGACTTCATAACGCTGAAGCTACATAACCCGCCACCGACTGCAAGGGGCCCTCATTTGGCATTAACGACGACGAAGAAGAACATCCTCTGATATACAGCTTGCATTTTGCAAATTGCACGACCTTAGCCTTTTATGATTGAAAGCCCTGCACGTGCCAAAACAAATGACGTAAAGGCGCCATCAAAAACCGGGATGTGTATGCCAATGCTTCCAACGGAAAGCCAAAGGATTCAGCTCTGACTTAACGCTGAAGCTACATAACCCGCTACCGACTGCCAGAGGCCCTCACTTGGCATTGGCGACGACAAAGAACATCGTATGAATATATAGTTTGTGTTTTACCAATTGCAGGACCTTAACCTATTACGAATAAAAGCCCTGCACGTGCCAAAACAAGCGACGGAAAGACGCCATCCGAAACCGGGAGGTGTGTACCAACGCTTCCAATGGAAAGCCAAAGCATTCAGCTCTGAGTTCACAACGCTTAAGCTACATAACCCGCCACCGACTGCAAGAGACCCTCATTTGGCATTGGCGACGACGAAGAAGAACATGCTCTGAATATACAGTTTGTATTTTGCAAAATGCACGACCTTAACCTTTTACGAATAAAAGCCCTGCACGTGCCAAAACAAGCGACGGAAAGACGCCATCCGAAACCGGGAGGTGTATACCAACGCTTCCAACGGAAAGCCAAAGGATTGAGCTCTGAGTCCACAACGATGAAGCTACATAAACCGCCACCGACTGCCAGAGGCCCTCACTTCGCATTGGCGACAAAGAAGAAAAACACCCTCTGAATATACAGCTTGTATTTTGCAAATTGCACGACCTTAGCCTTTTATGATTGAAAGCCCCGCACGTGCCAAAAGAAGCGACCGAAAAACGCCATCCAAAACCGGCAGGTGTGTACGAACGCTTCCAACGGAAAGCCAAAGGAATCAGCTCTGACTTCACAACGCTGAAGCTACATAACCCGCCACCGACTGCAAGAGGCCCTCATTTGGCATTGGCGACGACGAAGAAGAACATGCTCTGAATATACAACTTGTATTTTGCAAATAGCACGACCTTAATCTTTTACGAATTAAAGCCCTGCACGTGCCAAAACAAGCGACGGAAAGACGCCATCCGAAACTGGGAGGTGCATACCAACGACTCCACTGGAAAGCTAAAGGATTCAGCTCTGACTCCACAACGCTGAAGCTACATAACCCGATACCCACTGCCAGAGGCCCTCACTTGGCATTGGCGACGACGAAGAAGAACATCGTCTAAATATACAGTTTGTATTTTGCAAATTGCACGACCTTAACCTTTTACGAATAAAAGCCCTGCACGTGCCAAAACAAGCGACGTAAAGACGCCATCCGACACTGGGAGGTGTGTACCAACGCTTCCAATGGAAAGCCAAAGGATTCAGCTCTGACTCCACAACGCTGAAGCTACATAACCCGCCACCGACTACCAGAGGCCCTCATTTGCCATTGGCGACGACGAAGAACATCGTCTGAATATACAGCCTTTATTTTGCAAATTGCACGACTTTAGCCCTTTATGATTGAAAGCCCTGCACTTACCAAACCAAGCGACGTAAAGACGCCATCCAAAACCGTGAGGTGTGTAAAAATGCTTCCAATGGAAAGCCAAAGGATTCAGCTCTGACTCCACAACGCTGAAGCAACATAACCTGCCACCGACTGCCAGAGGCCCACACTTGGCATTGGCGACGACGAAAAAGAACATCGCCTGAATATACAGTTTGTATTTTGCAAATTGCGCGATCTTACTCTTTTACGATTGAAAGCCCTGAACGTGCCAAAACAAGTGACTTAAAGACGCCAACCAAAACCGCGATGTGTGTACCAACGCTTCCGACGGAAAGCCAAACGATTCAGCTCTGACTTCACAACGCTGAAGCTACGTAACCCGCCACCGACTGCCAGAGGCCCTCACTTGGCATTGGCGACGACGAAGAAGAACATGGTCTGAATATACAGCTTTTATTTTGCAAATTGCAAGACCTTAGCCTTTAATGATTGAAAGCCCTGCACGTGCCAATCAAGGGACGTAAAGACGCCATCCAAAACCGGGAGGTGTGTACCAACGCTTCCAACGGAATGCCAAAGGATTCAGCTCTGACTTCACAACGCTGAAGCTACATAAACCGCCACCCACTGTCAGAGGCCCTTACTTGGCACTGGTGACGACGAAGAAGAACACCGTCTGAATATACAGCTTTTATTTTGCAAATTGCACGACCTTAGCCTTTAGCCTTTTATGATTGAAAGCCCTGCACGTGCAAAACAAGCGACGTAAAGACGCCATCCAAAACCGGGAGGTGTGTACCAACGCTTCCAACGGAAAGCCAAAGGATTCAGCTCTGACTTCACAACGCTGAATCTACATAACCCGCTACCGACTGCCAGAGGCCCTCAATTGGCATTGGCGACGACGAAGAACATCGTATGAATATACAGTTTGTCTTTTGCAAATTGTACGACCTTAACCTTTTACGAATAAAAACCCTACACGTGCCAAAAGAAGCGACCGAAAAACGCCATCCAAAACCGGCAGGTGTGTAGGAACGCTTCCAACGGAAAGCCAAAGGAATCAGCTCTGACTTCATAACGCTGAAGCTACATAACCCGCCACCGACTGCAAGGGGCCCTCATTTGGCATTAACGACGACGAAGAAGAACATCCTCTGATATACAGCTTGCATTATGCAAATTGCACGACCTTAGCCTTTTATGATTGAAAGCCCCGCACGTGCCAAAACAAGCGACGTAAAGACGCCATCCAAAACCGGGAGGTGTGTAGGAACGCTTCCAACGGAAAGCCAAAGGAATCAGCTCTGACTTCATAACGCTGAAGCTACATAACCCGCCACCGACTGCAAGGGGCCCTCATTTGGCATTAACGACGACGAAGAAGAACATGCTCTGAATATACAGCTTGTATTTTGCAAATTCCACAACCTTAATCTTCTGCGAATGAAAGCCCTGCACGTGCTAAAACAAGCGACGGAAAGACGCCATCTGAAACTGGGAGGTGCATACCAACGCTTCCAATGGAAAGCCAAAGGATTCAGCTCTGACTCCACAACGCTGAAGCTACATAACCCGCCACCGACTGCCACAGGCCCTCACTTGGCATTGGCGACGACGAAGAACATTGTCTGAATATACAGTTTGTATTTTGCAAATTGCACGACCTTAGCCTGTTATGATTGAAAGCCCTGCACGTGCCAAAACAAGTGGCGTAAAGACGCCATTGAAAACCGGGAGGTGTATACCAATGCTTCCAATGGAAAGCCAAAGGATTCAGCTCTGACTTCACAACGCTGAAGCTACATAAACCGCTACCGACTGCCAGAGCCCCTCACTTGGCATTGGCGACGACGAACACCCTCTGAATATACAGCTTGTATTTTGCAAATTGCACGACCTTACTCTTTTATGATTGAAAGCCCTGCACGTGCCAAAACAAGCGACGTAAAGACGCCATCCAAAACCGGGAGGTTTATACCAACGCTTCCAACGGAAAGCCAAAGGATTCAGCATCTGACTTAACGCTGAAGCTACATAACCCGCCACCCACTGCCAGAGGCCCTCACTTGGCATTGGCGACGACGAGGAACATCGTATGAATATACAGTTTGTATTTTACCTATTGCAGGACCTTAACCTTTTACGAATAAAAGCCCTGCACGTGCCAAAACAAGCGACGGAAAGACGCCATCCGAAATTGGGAGGTGTGTACGAACGCTTCCAATGGAAAGCCAAAGGATCCAGCTCTGACTTCACAACGCTGAAGGTACATAACCCGCCACCGACTGCCAGAGGCCCTCAATTGGCATCGGCGACGACGAAGGACATCATGTGATTATACAGGTTGTATTTTGCAAAATGCACGACCTTAACCTTTTATGATTGAAAGCCCTGCACGTGCCAAAACAAGCGACGTAAAGACGCCATCGAAAACCGGGAGGTGTGTACAAATGCTTCCAATGGAAAGCCAAAGGATTCAGCTCTGACTCCACAACGCTGAAGCTACATAACCCGCCACCGACTGCAAGGGGCCCTCATTTGGCATTGGCGACGACGAAGAAGAACATGCTCTGAATATACAGCTTGTATTTTGCAAATTGCACGACCTTAATCTTTTACGAATGAAAGCCCTGCACGTGCCAAAACAAGCGACGGAAAGACGCCATCCGAAACTGGGAGGTGCATACCAACGATTCCAATGGAAAGCCAAAGGATTCAGCTCTGACTCCACTACGCTGAAGCTACATAACCCGCCACCGACTGCCAGAGGCCCTCACTTGGCATTGGCGACGACGAAGAACATCGTCTGAATATACAGCTTGCATTTTGCAAATTGCACGACCTTAGCCTTTTATGATTGAAAGCCCTGCACGTGCCAAAACAAGCGACGTAAAGACGCCATCGAAAACCGGGAGGTGTGTACAAATGCTTCCAATGGAAAGCCAAAGGATTCAGCTCTGACTCCACAACGCTGAAGCTACATAACCCGCCACCGACTGCCAGAGGCCCTCATTTGGCATTGGCGACGACGAAGAGCATCGTCTGAATATACAATTTGTATTTTGCAAATTGCACGAACTTAACCTTTTATGATTGAAAGCCCTGCACGTGGCAAAACAAGCGACGGAAAGACGCCATCTGAAACCGGGAGGTGTATACCAATGCTTCCAACGGAAAGCCAAAAGATTCAGTTCTGACTTCACAACGCTGAATCTACATAACTCGCTACCGACTGCCAGAGGCCCTCACACGGCATTGGCGACGACGAAGAAGAACATCGTCTGAATATACAGTTTGTATTTTGCAAATTGCACGACCTTAACCTTTTATGATTGAAAGCCCTGCAGGTGCCAAAACAAGTGACGTAAAGACATCATCCATAACCAGAAGGTGTATACCAATGCTTCCAACGGAGAGCCAAAGGATTCAGCTCTGACTTCACAACGCTGAACCTACATAACCCGCCACCGACTGCAAGAGGCCCTCATTTGGCATTGGCGACGACGAAGAAGAGCATGCTCTGAATATACAACTTGTATTTTGCAAATAGCACGACCTTAATCTTTTACGAATGAAAGCCCTGCACGTGCCAAAACAAGCGACGAAAAGACGCCATCCGAAACTGGGAGGTGCATACCAACGACTCCAATGGAAAGCTAAAGGATTCAGCTCTGACTCCACAACGCTGAAGCTACATAACCCGCCACCGACTGCCAGAGGCCCTCACTTGGCATTGGCTACGACGAAGAAGAACATCGTCTGAATATACAGCTTGTATTTTGCAAATTGCACGACCTTAGCCTTTTATGATTGAAAGCCCTGCACGTGCCAAAACAAATGACGTAAAGGCGCCATCAAAAACCGGGATGTGTATGCCAATGCTTCCAACGGAAAGCCAAAGGATTCAGCTCTGACTTAACGCTGAAGCTACATAACCCGCTACCCACTGCCAGAGGCCCTCACTTGGCATTGGCGACGACAAAGAACATCGTATGAATATACAGTACAGTTTGTGTTTTACCAATTGCAGGACCTTAACCTTTTACGAATAAAAGCCCTGCACGTGCCAAAACAAGCGACGGAAAGACGCCATCCGAAACCGGGAGGTGTGTACCAACGCTTGCAATGGAAAGCCAAAGCATTCAGCTCTGAGTTCACAACGCTTAAGCTACATAACCCGCCACCGACTGCCAGAGGCCCTCACTCGGCATTGGCGACGATGAAGAAGAACATCGTCTAAATATACAGTTTTATTTTGCAAATTGCGCGAACTCAACCTTTTACGAATAAAAGCCCTGCACGTGCCAAAACAAGCGACGTAAAGACGCCATCCGACACTGGGAGGTGTGTACCAACGCTTCCAATGGAAAGCCAAAGGATTCAGCTCTGACTCCACAACGCTGAAGCTACATAACCCGCCACCGACTACCAGAGGCCCTCATTTGCCATTGGCGACGACGAAGAACATCGTCTGAATATACAGCCTTTATTTTGCAAATTGCACGACATTAGCCTTTTATGATCGAAAGCCCTGCACTTGCCAAAACAAGCGACGTAAAGACGCCATCCAAAACCGTGAGGTGTGTAAAAATGCTTCCAATGGAAAGCCAAAGGATTCAGCTCTGACTCCACAACGCTGAAGCTACATAACCCGCCACCGACTGCCAGAGGCCCTCACTTGGCATTGGCGACGACGAAGAGCATCGTCTAAATATACAGTTTGTATTTTGCAAATTGCACGACCTTAACCTTTTATGATTGAAAGGCCTGCACGTGCCAAAAGAAGCGACGGAAAGACGACATCTGAAACCGGGAGGGGTATACCAATGCTTACAACGGAAAGCCAGAAGATTCAGCTCTGATTTCACAATAAACCGCCATCGACTGCCAGAGGCCCTCACTTGGCATTGGCGACGACGAAAAAGAACATCGCCTGAATATACAGTTTGTATTTTGCAAATTGCGCGACCTTACTCTTTTATGATTGAAAGCCCTGCACGTGCCAAAACAAGTGACGTAAAGACGCCAACCAAAACCGCGATGTGTGTACCAAGGCTTCCGACGGAAAGCCAAACGATTCAGCTCTGACTTCACAACGCTGAAGCTACGTAACCCGCCACCGACTGCCAGAGGCCCTCACTTGGCATTGGCGACGACGAAGAAGAACATCGTCAGAATATACAGATTTTATTTTGCAAATTGCAAGACCTTAGCCTTTTATGATTGAAAGCCCTGCACGTGCCAATCAAGGGACGTAAAGACGCCATCCAAAACCGGGAGGTGTGTACCAACGCTTCCAACGGAAAGCCAAAGGATTCAGCTCTGACTACACAACGCTGAAGCTACATAACCCGCCACCGACTGCCAGAGGCCCTCAATTGGCATTGGCGACGACGAAGAACATCGTATGAATATACAGTTTGTCTTTTGCAAATTGCACGACCTTAACCTTTTACGAATAAAAACCCTACACGTGCCAAAAGAAGCGACCGAAAAACGCCATCCAAAACCGGCAGGTGTGTAGGAACGCTTCCAACGGAAAGCCAAAGGAATCAGCTCTGACTTCATAACGCTGAAGCTACATAACCCGCCAACGACTGCAAGGGGCCCTCATTTGGCATTAACGACGACGAAGAGGAACATGCTCTGAATATACAGCTTGTATTTTGCAAATTCCACGACCTTGATCTTTTGCGAATGAAAGCCCTGCACGTGCCAAAACAAGCGACCGAAAGACGCCATCCGAAACTGGGAGGTGCATACCAACGATTCCAATGGAAAGCCAAAGGATTCAGCTCTGACTCCACAACGCTGAAGCTACATAACCCGCCACCGACTGCCAGAGGCCCTCACTTGGCATTGGCGACGACGAAGAAGAACATCCTCTGAATATACAGCTTGCATTTTGCAAATTGCACGACCTTAGCCTTTTATGATTGAAAGCCCCGCACGTGCCAAAACAAGCGACGTAAAGACGCCATCCAAAACCGGGAGGTGTGTAGGAACGCTTCCAACGGAAAGCCAAAGGAATCAGCTCTGACTTCATAACGCTGAAGCTACATAACCCGCCACCGACTGCCAGAGGCCCTCAATTGGCATTGGCGACGACGAAGAACATCGTATGAATATACAGTTTGTCTTTTGCAAATTGTACGACCTTAATCTTTTACGAATAAAAACCCTACACGTGCCAAAAGAAGCGACCGAAAAACGCCATCCAAAACCGGCAGGTGTGTAGGAACGCTTCCAACGGAAAGCCGAAGGAATCAGCTCTGACTTCATAACGCTGAAGCTACATAACCCGCCACCGACTGCAAGGGGCCCTCATTTGGCATTAACGACGACGAAGAAGAACATCCTCTGAATATACAGCTTGCATTTTGCAAATTGCACGACCTTAGCCTTTTATGATTGAAAGCCCCGCACGTGCCAAAACAACCGACGTACAGACGCCATCCAAAACCGGGAGGTGTGTAGGAACGCTTCCAACGGAAAGCCAAAGGAATCAGCTCAGACTTCATAACGCTGAAGCTACATAACCCGCCGCCGACTGCAAGGGGCCCTAATTTGGCATTAACGACGACGAAGAAGAACATGCTCTGAATATACAGCTTGTATTTTGCAAATTCTACAACCTTAATCTTTTGCGAATGAAAGCCCTGCACGTGCTAAAACAAGCGACGGAAAGACGCCATCCGAAACTGGGAGGTGCATACCAACGCTTCCAATGGAAAGCCAAAGGATTCAGCTCTGACTCCACAACGCTCAAGCTACATAACCCGCCACCGACTGCCACAGGCCCTCACTTGGCATTGGCGACGACGAAGAACATTGTCTGAATATACAGTTTGTATTTTGCAAATTGCACGACCTTAACCTGTCATGATTGAAAGCCCTGCACGTGCCAAAACAAGTGGCGTAAAGACGCCATCGAAAACCGGGAGGTGTATACCAATGCTTCCAATGGAAAGCCAAAGGATTCAGCTCTGACTTCACAACGCTGAAGCTACATAAACCGCTACCGACTGCCAGAGCCCCTCACTTGGCATTGGCGACGACGAACACCCACTGAATATACAGCTTGTATTTTGCAAATTGCACGACCTTACTCTTTTATGATTGAAAGCCCTGCACGTGCCAAAACAAGCGACGTAAAGACGCCATCCAAAACCGGGAGGTTTATACCAACGCTTCCAACGGAAAGCCAAAGGATTCAGCTCTGACTTAACGCTGAAGCTACATAACCCGCCACCCACTGCCAGAGGCCCTCACTTGGCATTGGCGACGACGAGGAACATCGTATGAATATACAGTTTGTATTTTACCTATTGCAGGACCTTAACCTTTTACGAATAAAAGCCCTGCACGTGCCAAAACAAGCGACGGAAAGACGCCATCCGAAATTGGGAGGTGTGTACGAACGCTTCCAATGGAAAGCCAAAGGATCCAGCTCTGACTTCACAACGCTGAAGGTACATAACCCGCCACCGACTGCCAGAGGCCCTCAATTGGCATTGGCGACGACGAAGGACATCGTGTGATTATACAGGTTGTATTTTGCAAAATGCACGACCTTAACCTTTTACGAATAAAAGCCCTGCACGTGCCAAAGCAAGCGACGGAAAGACGCCATCCGAAACCGGGAGGTGCATACCAACGCTTCCAACGGAAAGCCAAAGGATTCAGCTCTGACTCCACAACGCTGAAGCTACATAAACCGCCACCGACGGCCAGAGGCCCTTACTTCGCATTGGCGACGACGAAGAAAAACACCCTCTGAATATACAGCTTGTATTTTGCAAATTGCACGACCTTAATCTTTTACGAATAAAAAGCCTGCACGTGCCAAAAGAAGAGACCGAAAAACGCCATCCAAAACCGGCAGGTGTGTACGAACGCTTCCAACGTAAAGCCAAAGGAATCAGGTCTGACTTGATAACGCTGAAGCTACATTGCCCGCCACCGACTGCAAGGGGCCCTCATTTGGCATTGGCGACGACGAAGAAGAACATGCTCTGAATATACAGCTTGTATTTTGCAAATTGCACGACCTTAATCTTTTACGAATGAAAGGCCTGCACGTGCCAAAACAAGCGACGGAAAGACGCCATCCGAAACTGGGAGGTGCATACCAACGATTCCAATGGAAAGCCAAAGGATTCAGCTCTGACTCCACTACGCTGAAGCTACATAACCCGCCACCGACTGCCAGAGGCCCTCACTTGGCATTGGCGACGACGAAGAACATCGTCTGAATATACAGCTTGCATTTTGCAAATTGCACGACCTTAGCCTTTTATGATTGAAAGCCCTGCACGTGCCAAAACAAGCGACGTAAAGACGCCATCGAAAACCGGGAGGTGTATACAAATGCTTCCAATGGAAAGGCAAAGGATTCAGCTCTGACTCCACAACGCTGAAGCTACATAACCCGCCACCGACTGCCAGAGGCCCTCATTTGGCATTGGCGACGACGAAGAGACGCGTCTGAATATACAATTTGTATTTTGCAAATTGCACGAACTTAACCTTTTATGATTGAAAGCCCTGCACGTGGCAAAACAAGCGATGGAAAGACGCCATCTGAAACCGGGAGGTGTATACCAATGCTTCCAACGGAAAGCCAAAAGTTTCAGTTCTGACTTCACAACGCTGAATCTACATAACTCGCTACCGACTGCCAGAGGCCCTCACTTGGCATTGGCGACGACGAAGAAGAACATCGTCTGAATATACAGCTTGTATTTTGCAAATTGCACGACCTTAGCCTTTTATGATTGAAAGCCCTGCACGTGCCAAAACAAATGACGTAAAGGCGCCATCAAAAACCGGAATGTGTATGCCAATGCTTCCAACGGAAAGCCAAAGGATTCAGCTCTGCCTTAACGCTGAAGCTACATAACCCGCTACCCACTGCCAGAGGCCCTCACTTGGCATTGGCGACGACAAAGAACATCGTATGAATATACAGTACAGTTTGTGTTTTACCAATTGCAGGACCTTAACCTTTTACGAATAAAAGCCCTGCACGTGCCAAAACAAGCGACGGAAAGACGCCATCCGAAACCGGGAGGTGTGTACCAACGCTTCCAATGGAAAGCCAAAGCATTCAGCTCTGAGTTCACAACGCTTAAGCTACATAACCCGCCACCGACTGCCAGAGGCCCTCACTCGGCATTGGCAACGATGAAGAAGAACATCGTCTAAATATACAGTTTTATTTTGCAAATTGCGCGAACTCAACCTTTTACGAATAAAAGCCCTGCACGTGCCAAAACAAGCGACGTAAAGACGCCATCCGACACTGGGAGGTGTGTACCAACGCTTCCAATGGAAAGCCAAAGGATTCAGCTCTGACTCCACAACGCTGAAGCTACATAACCCGCCACCGACTACCAGAGGCCCTCATTTGCCATTGGCGACGACGAAGAACATCGTCTAAATATACAGTTTGTATTTTGCAAATTGCACGACCTTAACCTTTTATGATTGAAAGGCCTGCACGTGCCAAAACAAGCGACGGAAAGACGACATCTGAAACCGGGAGGGGTATACCAATGCTTACAACGGAAAGCCAGAAGATTCAGCTCTGATTTCACAATAAACCGCCATCGACTGCCAGAGGCCCTCACTTGGCATTGGCGACGACGAAAAAGAACATCGCCTGAATATACAGTTTGTATTTTGCAAATTGCGCGACCTTACTCTTTTATGATTGAAAGCCCTGCACGTGCCAAAACAAGTGACGTAAAGACGCCAACCAAAACCGCGATGTGTGTACCAAGGCTTCCGACGGAAAGCCAAACGATTCAGCTCTGACTTCACAACGCTGAAGCTACGTAACCCGCCACCGACTGCCAGAGGCCCTCACTTGGCATTGGCGACGACGAAGAAGAACATCGTCAGAATATACAGATTTTATTTTGCAAATTGCAAGACCTTAGCCTTTTATGATTGAAAGCCCTGCACGTGCCAATCAAGGGACGTAAAGACGCCATCCAAAACCGGGAGGTGTGTACCAACGCTTCCAACGGAAAGCCAAAGGATTCAGCTCTGACTACACAACGCTGAAGCTACATAACCCGCCACCGACTGCCAGAGGCCCTCAATTGGCATTGGCGACGACGAAGAACATCGTATGAATATACAGTTTGTCTTTTGCATATTGCACGACCTTAACCTTTTACGAATAAAAACCCTACACGTGCCAAAAGAAGCGACCGAAAAACGCCATCCAAAACCGGCAGGTGTGTAGGAACGCTTCCAACGGAAAGCCAAAGGAATCAGCTCTGACTTCATAACGCTGAAGCTACATAACCCGCCAACGACTGCAAGGGGCCCTCATTTGGCATTAACGACGACGAAGAAGAACATCCTCTGAATATACAGCTTGCATTTTGCAAATTGCACGACCTTAGCCTTTTATGATTGAAAGCCCCGCACGTGCCAAAACAAGCGACGTAAAGACGCCATCCAAAACCGGGAGGTGTGTAGGAACGCTTCCAACGGAAAGCCAAAGGAATCAGCTCTGACTTCATAACGCTGAAGCTACATAACCCGCCACCGACTGCCAGAGGCCCTCAATTGGCATTGGCGACGACGAAGAACATCGTATGAATATACAGCTTGCATTTTGCAAATTGCACGACCTTAGCCTTTTATGATTGAAAGCCCCGCACGTGCCAAAACAAGCGACGTAAAGACGCCATCCAAAACCGGGAGGTGTGTAGGAACGCTTCCAACGGAAAGCCAAAGGAATCAGCTCAGACTTCATAACGCTGAAGCTACATAACGCGCCACCGAATGCAAGGGGCCCTCATTTGGCATTAACGACGACGAAGAACATTGTCTGAATATACAGTTTGTATTTTGCAAATTGCACGACCTTAACATGTTATGATTGAAAGCCCTGCACGTGCCAAAACAAGTGGCGTAAAGACGCCATCGAAAACCGGGAGGTGTATACCAATGCTTCCAATGGAAAGCCAAAGGACTCAGCTCTGACTTCACAACGCTGAAGCTACATAAACCGCTACCGACTGCCAGAGCCCCTCACTTGGCATTGGCGACGACGAACACCCTCTGAATATACAGCTTGTATTTTGCAAATTGCACGACCTTACTCTTTTATGATTGAAAGCCCTGCACGTGCCAAAACAAGCGACGTAAAGACGCCATCCAAAACCGGGAGGTTTATACCAACGCTTCCAACGGAAAGCCAAAGGATTCAGCTCTGACTTAACGCTGAAGCTACATAACCCGCCACCCACTGCCAGAGGCCCTCACTTGGCATTGGCGACGACGAGGAACATCGTATGAATATACAGTTTGTATTTTACCTATTGCAGGACCTTAACCTTTTACGAATAAAAGCCCTGCACGTGCCAAAACAAGCGACGGAAAGACGCCATCCGAAATTGGGAGGTGTGTACGAACGCTTCCATTGGAAAGCCAAAGGATCCAGCTCTGACTTCACAACGCTGAAGGTACATAACCCGCCACCGACTGCCAGAGGCCCTCAATTGGCATTGGCGACGACGAAGGACATCGTGTGATTATACAGGTTGTATTTTGCAAAATGCACGACCTTAACCTTTTACGAATAAAAGCCCTGCACGTGCCAAACCAAGCGACGGAAAGACGCCATCCGAAACCGGGAGGTGCATACCAACGCTTCCAACGGAAAGCCAAAGGATTCAGCTCTGACTCCACAACGCTGAAGCTACATAAACCGCCACCGACGGCCAGAGGCCCTTACTTCGCATTGGCGACGACGAAGAAAAACACCCTCTGAATATACAGCTTGTATTTTGCAAATTGCACGACCTTAATCTTTTACGAATAAAAACCCTGC